>NC_134353.1:395069344-396269344 GCF_048569485.1 Anomaloglossus baeobatrachus | reverse complement strand
CTGTATATATTTGACAATAAATGTTAGGTTTTGAACAAAATAATTGTCATGTTTTTGTCTTTAAAAAAAAAAAAAACTTTTTTCAAAAATTTTTTTATTATATCGAGTTTTAAATACCTATTCTGAAAATATTTTTAGGCCTTATGTACAAAAAAATAACATGGTCAAAACATCATTACATGTTGTGACTGCAAACGGTTTAAAATTAAAATTGCCAAACAAAATTATGCATTAGCATCCATGTATGTTTTTAACAATTGTACATGATCTCGTGCTGTCTGGTATAATCTGCATGCTGACTGATACACTTCTTCAAGCTTTGGTCGATCATCTGCTAAAAAAAAAACAAACAAATTTTTAAAAACAAAAACATACATTTTAACAACCAATATTTTTTAAAAAAAAAAACAAACCTGATCTAACTTGCACAGACGCAGAATCTGAATCAGAGCTGAGTGTCCAACCAACAGCATGAACACGTGTGGCAGCAATAGGAGGATGATCTTCAATGTTATCTAGGGAGTGACATAATAGTTCACTATTTGGTTTTTTCCTTTTTAAAAAAAAAACAAAAAACTGGCAAGTTAAAATAAAAACAAACCTTGCTCTGAAACCTCATTTTGATCCAAAACAGGAATTGGTTCTGATGAAGTTCCTGGATTATTGTTTATTGCGCTCCCTTGGTCCGCTACATGTGATGATCCTTTCAAAAATGAGAAAAAAAATATTTTTTTAAGCAAAAAAAACATGACTAACATGGCATATTATGTAAACACATGTATGATTGATATTATACACATGGTTATTTCAAAAATGGGCCAAATAAAAAAGAAAAAAAATTTATTGTTAAAATATACCTTGATTAGTGTTATTTTGTGCTCTAATTTCTGCTAGACGTTGCTTGCCACGATATTTCAGATCAGCCATTTTCTTCCTGATCTGCGTTTTTGAGCGGTGGAGGCCAAATTTCTTCCAAAGAGATTTCTTAATCTTCCGTAGAACTTTTTTTTTATGCTCCCTTGGACGTTCAGATATAAGTAGACAATCATAGTCTCTTTCATCCATTTCGGTGACAAGAAGATGGATTTCTGCATCTCCCCAGACAGTTGCTCACATGTTTGTTTATGCGATTTTTAAACCGGAAGTGAAAATTCCAGCCTGCCTTGTAGTGAAAGGAAGTGATGGCAGTGTTTATTTGTGAAACATAGAATAAAGTTGTAATGCTTTGAAATCATGTCATGTATGTATTTTATAAATATATTTGTATTCATATATTTATAACAAAGTGAATTTGTTTGTTGATAGTTATTTCTTACTTTACTTCAAGTTTTAATGTAAGTATGTTTGTTTCATTGTTTTAAAATAAAAATATAGTTTACACAAAAGGTAATGTTCTCCGACTTTGTTAACACACTCTAATGTTCACAAATGCCTTTTCTATTATAAAATTTAAAAAAAAAAAAAAAAAGATCAAATAATGTAAAAAAAAAAAAATTATGACTAGTGATGAGCGAGCATGCTTGTCACTACTCGGTACTCGCACGAGTATCACTGTACTCGGGCTGCTCGGTGGGGACCGAGTAATCTCGCGATACTCGTGCTTTACTCGTGGTCTTCATTTCTGCATGTTGGCGCTCTTTTGAGAGCCAGCCCTCATGCAGGGATTGGCTGGCAGACCACTGCAATGCCACAGCCCTGTTAGTTGTGGAATTGCAGTGATTGGCCGGCCTGCACAGCGTCACCGAGCCTTTATATAGGCCGGCGCGCTGTGCTCTGCTCACAGCTATTCTGACAGTGAGTGTAGGGAGAGTGTCGCTGATTCAGGGAAAGCTTTGCGGCCCTTTATAGCTTTTTCAGTTGCAGGGCTGCAAACAGTGTGACCAAAAGTCCTTCTCAGGACTATTCTAGTTGTATACAGGCAGGCAGGGTATAGCCAGGTCGGCGTACAGTAGCAGAGTCCTTCTCAGGACTATTGTTGCTATATACAGGCAGGGTATAGCCAGGTCTGAATACAGGCTAGTGACCAAAAGAGTCCTTGTCAGGACTATTGTAGCAGTATACAGGCAGGCAGGCAGGCAGGGTAGTGGTGACCGTATACCAGCCTTCATATCTGGGGCTGGTGTACACAGTGTAAAACAGTCCAGATAGTGTCTGACTTGTCTGTACTGTAATTGTCGCTCCCCAAAAAAACCTGTTAGGTTATTATTGCGTCCGTGCTTGGTTTTTAAAACCGCACGTGTGTGCCTGTTGGTGGCAGCGTACAGGTGCACTGGTGTGCGTTTTTACCAAACTATTATATAACGCACAAGTGTAGTGTATAATACACGTCAGTCAGCAGTGGCTGATAGTGTCAGAGTTCTTAATTTTTGCTCCTAAAACCTGTGTTAGGTTATTATTGCGTCCGTGCTTGGTTTTTAAAACCGCACGTGTGTGCCTGTTGGTGGCAGCGTACAGGTGCACTGGTGTGCGTTTTTACCAAACTATTATATAACGCACAAGTGTAGTGTATAATACACGTCAGTCAGCAGTGGCTGATAGTGTCAGAGTTCTTAATTTTTGCTCCTAAAACCTGTGTTAGGTTCTTAGTGCGTCCGTGCTTGCATTTAAAAACCGCACGTGTGTGCCTGTCGGTGGCAGCGTACAGGTGCACTTGTGTGCAATTTCCAGAAACTTTGATATAACGCACAAGTAGTGAATATACACGTCAGCAGTGCACAGCATTGCAAAATGCGCAAGGGCATTGGCAAGGAACAAGGAAGTGGACGTGATGGTGGTGCAGGCAGAGGCCGAGGTCGTGGGCAAGCTCTAATTTCGCCACAACAAAGGGCCACATCTAGTCGCTCGCACGTCCTGTCCCAAATTCTTGGGGACCGCAGCAGTACACCGCTCTTGAACCAAGACCAGTGTCAACAGGTTGTTAGTTGGATAGCGGATAATGCTTCCAGTCAGATTGGCACCACCACAAACACTCTGTCTTCCACACGGTCAAGTGTCAGTAGCCGTGATACTGCACCGCACATTTCTGAACCTGATCCTCCTTCCTACCACCAGGCTGAGTACACGTCCTCCTCGGACATTAATGATCCCACACTTGGACACTCGGAAGAGCTGTTCACGTTTCCATTCACACATTCTGGCCTCTCGCCAGCTCATATTGAAGTGGGTCATGAGGAGATCGTCTGTACAGATGGCCAAATATTTGAGCAGCCACGTTCTCACGAAGTTGGCAACGTGTCTCAACAAGTGGTGGACGATGATGAGACACAATTGTCAGCAAGTCAGGAGGAGGAGCAGGGTGCGGAAGAGGAAGACGACGTGGTGGATGATCCAGTAACTGACCCAACCTGGCAGGAGGATATGCAGAGCGAGGACAGCAGTGCACAGGGGGAGGGAGGCGTAGCATCACAACAGGCAGTAAGAAGCAGGGTGGTGGCCCCAGGCAGAAGTCAGGCAACCGTTCCCCGGAACAACACGACGACACAAGGTGCCTGTACAAATGTTAGGTCTTCACGAGTCTGGCAGTTTTTTAAGTTGGATCCAGATGATTCAAAAAAGGCCATTTGCAACACCTGCCGTGCCAGCATCAGCAGGGGTACCAAAACTAGCAGCCTGACCACCACCAGCATGATCAGGCACATGTCAGCCAAGCACCCGACTTTGTGGGAAGTACAACAGAGTCGAGGAGCAGTGCTTGCTGATGTCACTGCTACGTCTTCGCTGGTTGTGCATGCGAGCCAATCCTCTGTCCATGCTGCCTGCGAACAAGCCTCCTCCAGTCCTGCACCTGCAGTTGCCTACGCAGAAAGAACACCATCATCAAGCACGTCCTTGTCCCAGCGCAGCGTTCAGTTATCCATTCAGCAAACCTTTGAACGCAGGCGCAAATACACTGCCAACACCCCACATGCCACAGTTCTAAATGCTAACATTTCGCGACTGCTTGCGCTGGAAATGTTGCCTTTTAGGCTGGTGGAGACAGAAGCATTCCGTGACCTGATGGCGGCAGCTGTCCCACGTTACTCGGTCCCCAGCCGCCACTATTTCTCCCGGTGTGCCGTCCCCGCGTTGCATAACCACGTGTCACAAAACATCACACGTGCCCTGAACAACGCTGTTTCACCCAAGGTCCACCTAACCACAGACACGTGGACAAGTGCTTGTGGGCAAGGCCGCTACATCTCGTTGACGGCACACTGGGTTAATATTGTGGAAGCTGGGACCCAGTCTGAGCGAGGGACGGAACACGTCCTTCCCACACCAAGGTTTGCAGGCCCTACCTCAGTCAGTGTTTCACCCACACTCTACAGCTCCGGAATGTCATGCTCTTCAGCCTCCTCCTCCTCCTGCGCATCCTCATCCACTGTGCCCTCCACACCAGTCACAAGCTGGAAGCACTGCAGCACTGCCTCGGCGAAGCGGCAACAGGCTGTGCTGAAGCTAATCTGCATAGGTGACAAACCCCACAATGCAGAAGAGCTGTGGACAGCTCTGAAACAGCAGGCAGATCACTGGCTCACACCTCTGAACCTAAAGCCAGGAAAGGTCGTTTGTGACAATGGCCGGAACCTGGTGGCGGCTTTGAGGCGAGGCCAGCTGACACATGTTCCATGCGTGGCCCATGTGCTCAACCTCGTGGTTCAGCGGTTTATAAAGTCATACCCAGAGCTGTCTGATCTGCTGGTAAAAGTTCGCCGCCTGTCTGCACATTTTCGAAAGTCACCTACTGCTTCAGCCGGCCTTGCCGGCTTTCAGCGCCGTTTGCATCTTCCGGCTCACAGACTGGTGTGTGATGTCCCCACGCGTTGGAATTCAACTCTGCACATGTTGGTCAGGATATGTGAGCAGAAGAGGGCAGTTGTTGAGTACCTGCATCACCTAAGCCGTCGGGAAATGGGTCAAACTCCACACATAACACCTGAGGAGTGGAGATGGATGTCAGACCTATGTACCATCCTCCAAAACTTTGAGGACTCCACCAAGATGGTGAGTGGTGATGACGCCATTATTAGCGTCACCATACCGCTACTCTGCCTTCTAAAACGGTCTCTGCTGAAAAACAAACATGATGCATTGCAGGCGGAGCGCGATGAGTTGCAGCAAGAAACAGTAGTGGGTGTGGGTGATAACACACAGCCCAGCCTCGTCTCATCACAACGTGCAGTGGAGGACTATGACGAGGAGGAGGATGAAGACATGGAGCAACTCTCCGGCCAAATTGAGGATATGACATGCACACCAGTCATATCCTCGATTCAGCGTGGCTGGCCAGAGGACAGGGTAGATGAGGAGGAGGAGGAGGAGGAGGAGGAGGACAGCATGTTCAGTCATCTTGTTGGTCAGGCTACTGAAGTCCTGGCTGTTAAGAGTCTGGCGCACATGGCTGACTTTATGGTAAGCTGCCTGTCTCGTGACCCTCGCGTTAAGAACATCTTGGCCGACAATCATTACTGGTTAGTAACACTGTTAGACCCACGCTACAAGGAGAACTTTTTGTCTCTTATTCCCGTGGAGGAGAGGTCAACCAAAATGCAGCAGTTTCGGAAGGCCATACTCACGGAAGTAGGCAAAGCATTCCCCTCACAAAACGCTAGCGGCATAGGTCAGGAATCAGTGGACAACCGAGGCGTACAGCCGAGAGAGGCACAAGTCCAATCCGCCAGAGGTAGGGGAACAGTCTTTAAGATGTGGGACAGTTTTCTCAGCCCCTCACGTACCACAGCCCCTGAGGTGCGGGGTAGTGCCACAAGAAGTCCTAAGTTTGCCCAGATGCTGAAGGAGTACCTTGCAGATCGAACAACTGTACTCCGACATTCCTCTGTGCCTTACAATTATTGGGTATCCAAGCTGGACACGTGGCATGAATTGGCTCTCTACGCCTTGGAAGTCCTGGCCTGCCCTGCTGCTAGCGTTTTGTCAGAGCGTGTTTTTAGTGCCGCAGGTGGAATCATTACAGATAAACGCACCCGCCTGTCAACTGAAAATGCTGACAGGCTGACTCTGATAAAGATGAACAAGGGTTGGATTGGGCCAGACTTCACCACACCACCAGCAAATGAGAGCGGAATTTAAAGTTTGCCATGTACCTCCACTCACCCATGGGTACACTTCTCGACTTTGGATAATCGCTGGACTGCTCCTCCTTCTCCTCATGCGCCATCATGATGACCGTTACAATAGTTAGGTCTTTGTTTCAGGTATACCCCCAGTGGTAAATTTTTTCGCCCATTCTTTGCAGAATGGACATTACAACGACAGGAGACCCGCTCCTTTGCAATGGGAACAATGTTTTGAGGCCCTCATGCACGTCTCTACCCAGGGACAATGTGGAGCCTCCCAATTTTTGGCTGCCCTGCCTAAGGGCTATACTGAAATACACCCACTTCCTTAAAATGGACACTTAATGTTTTGAGGCCCTCATGCACGTCTCTACCCAGGGACAATGTGGAGCCTCCCAATTTTTGGCTGCCCTACCTAAGGGCTATACTGAAATACACCCACTTCCTTAAAATGGACACTTAATGTTTTGAGGCCATCATGCACGTCTCTACCCAGGGACAATGTGGAGCCTCCCAATTTTTGGCTGCCCTGCCTAAGGGCTATACTGAAATACACCCACTTCCTTAAAATGGACACTTAATGTTTTGAGGCCCTCATGCACGTCTCTACCCAGGGACAATGTGGAGCCTCCCAATTTTTGGCTGCCCTGCCTAAGGGCTATACTGAAATACACCCACTTCCTTAAAATGGACACTTAATGTTTTGAGGCCATCATGCACGTCTCTACCCAGGGACAATGTGGAGCCTCCCAATTTTTGGCTGCCCTGCCTAAGGGCTATACTGAAATACACCCACTTCCTTAAAATGGACACTTAATGTTTTGAGGCCCTCATGCACGTCTCTACCCAGGGACAATGTGGAGCCTCCCAATTTTTGGCTGCCCTGCCTAAGGGCTATACTGAAATACACCCACTTCCTTAAAATGGACACTTAATGTTTTGAGGCCATCATGCACGTCTCTACCCAGGGACAATGTGGAGCCTCCCAATTTTTGGCTGCCCTGCCTAAGGGCTATACTGAAATACACCCACTTCCTTAAAATGGACACTTAATGTTTTGAGGCCCTCATGCACGTCTCTACCCAGGGACAATGTGGAGCCTCCCAATTTTTGGCTGCCCTGCCTAAGGGCTATACTGAAATACACCCACTTCCTTAAAATGGACACTTAATGTTTTGAGGCCATCATGCACGTCTCTACCCAGGGACAATGTGGAGCCTCCCAATTTTTGGCTGCCCTGCCTAAGGGCTATACTGAAATACACCCACTTCCTTAAAATGGACACTTAATGTTTTGAGGCCCTCATGCACGTCTCTACCCAGGGACAATGTGGAGCCTCCCAATTTTTGGCTGCCCTGCCTAAGGGCTATACTGAAATACACCCACTTCCTTAAAATGGACACTTAATGTTTTGAGGCCCTCATGCACGTCTCTACCCAGGGACAATGTGGAGCCTCCCAATTTTTGGCTGCCCTGCCTAAGGGCTATACTGAAATACACCCACTTCCTTAAAATGGACACTTAATGTTTTGAGGCCCTCATGCACGTCTCTACCCAGGGACAATGTGGAGCCTCCCAATTTTTGGCTGCCCTGCCTAAGGGCTATACTGAAATACACCCACTTCCTTAAAATGGACACTTAATGTTTTGAGGCCATCATGCACGTCTCTACCCAGGGACAACGTGGAGCCTCCCAATTTTTGGCTGCCCTGGCAAAGGGCTATACTGAAATAGACCCACTTCCCTACAATGGGCACTTCAGGTTTAAAGGCCATCATGCACGTCTCTATCCAGGGACAATGTGGAGCCTCCCAATTTTTGGCTGCCCTGCCTAAGGGCTATACTATAATACACCCACTTCCTGACAATGGACACTTAATGTTTTGAGGCCCTCATGCACGTCTGTATGCAGGGGCATTGGTGAACCTCACAATTTTGGACTGCCCTGGCAAAGGAAAATACTACAAAGACTCACTTCCTCAAAATGGGCACATTAGACTCAAGAGGCCTTCATGTACGTCTCTTCTCAGGGACATCGGAGTGCCACACAATGTTTTCACTTAAAATCTTTCATGTATTAATCTCAAAAAGTAACATACACCAGATCTATCTCACTATTGGGTATGTGCCCTTAACATTTCCGCCATGAAAAATCATTTTGGGGTCATTTTGGAAGGTTTTCTGGTGAGTCCGTAAAAATGGCGTAAAACGCGGACAAAATTGTTCACAGCTGTGACTTTTGAGTGATAAATGCTTCAAGGGGTCTTCCCCATGCTGTTGCCATGTCATTTGAGCACTCTTCTGAGACTTTTGTGCCATTTTTAGGGTTTCTCCATGCTGCCGGGAGGTCATTTCACAAAAATACTCGGGTCTCCCATAGGATAACATTGGGCTCGTTGCTCGGGCCGAGTACACGAGTATCTTGGGAGGCTCGGCCCGAGCTTCGAGCACCCGAGCTTTTTAGTACTCGCTCATCACTAATTATGACGCATTCAAATAATCACAAACGATCCCGATTGATTATGGCATCATGCCGGACACGACCAAAAGATTGAGGTGTCGGCAGGGATGGCAACTGTGGATCACTACAACGCCAAACTCCTGGGACAACATCGGAATCATCACTGCCAATGTTGTCTACATACCCCGGGGGCATATAGGCTGCTGCATCCTTTTTGCGTAAAAAATTATGTAGAACACAGCTGGCAAGAACTACACTATCAATGGATTCGAGTTTGAGATTTATTGGTGTTGAGAATACACGAAACCGACTTGCCATAATTCCAAACGTATTCTCAACAACCAAACGTGCCCTTGAGAGACGGAAATTGAAATATTGACGTTCGAGACTCAAAGTAGTCTGGGGATAAGGACGCAGGAGATGGCTTTGAAGAGGAAATGCCTCATCCCCTAAAAAAACAAAATTTAAATTATTTTCATTTCCTGAATTTGGAGGCAAAGGTAATTGTGAACTAAATAAACGCTTTCCAAAATCAGTTTGTTCTAAAACGCCACCATCGGAAACACGGCCATTTATTCCTACATCCACTGTTAAATATTCATAATTTGCATTAACCACTGCAAATAAAATTATACTAAAGAAACCTTTATAGTTATAAAAAAAAGAACCACTATTTTGGGGTTTAATTATTCTTATGTGCTTGCCATCAATCGCACCACCACAGCAGGGAAATTGCCACCTCGTCGCAAAATTATGAGCTATATCAGACCATTCTGAAGTTTTCTTGGGGAAAGGCATGAAATCTGCTAACGCATGTATTATTGCCTGACAAGTCTCAGGAATTAATGAACTTAATAGGGATCTCGAAATACCGGCAGAATATTGTAAATCAGTGAGGCTACGGCCAGTGGCAAGATAGCGCAAAGTCACCAGCAACCTTTCTTCCGCAGGAACAGCCTTACGCATTAAAGTATCTCTGCGCTTTATGTATGGGCTGATACGCGTCAGGACTAATGAGAAAGATTCTTCCGACATACGTAGATAGTTGCGGTAATCATGCGGATTGCGTTCCTGTAAATCATGCACTAGACGCACGTGGGATATCTCATCCCTTCGAAGCAGCCATTGACGTGACCATAATCTTTTGGGCCGAGGATTCATACGTGTATTTTGGTCCATTTCCTCCTCCTCCTGCAATATCTCGGTCATAAGGAGACCCACAGATAAAATGTCAGTTTCGACATTGCTGAACATCCTGTTACCTTAAATTATATAAAACACACACATTATAATGATGCCAAATGTTGATTTTGATCCAAAAAGGAAAGATTCGCATATAACAACTTACCACAAAAAAGGTATACAAGGAGTGAGGTCGTAAAATCCAGCGAACAAACTAACGTAAGAAAAATTAGGAGTAATGCACTATAAAACACTGTGCATGACGCCAGGGATGAATGTTCACACATCATGACTACAGCGCCGTCTTTTATAACAGTAATAACCTATCACAACGCATCTGCTACAACCAATCCGATTAGATTAGGCGTGATTATTTAAAACCACAAATACGCCCTGAACGTTTACTGACGTCACAAACAACTACGAGGATGGCCGATTACACGGTGTCACACTTTGCAATGTGTCGTTCATTAAGACTAAACTGACCGATTTTATGGAATTAAACGATGTGTACACGATGGCCGAATTTCAAACGATTAGGCATCGGTTGGACTCGCAAGGAGCTGTCACATGAGGAGATGTCGTTACGAATGACGGAAGTGCGTCACAAAATCCGTGACCCCAACGATGCATCGCACAATAGATCGACTCGTGTAAAGCAGCCTTTAGACGTGGAGGAGAAATTGCTCTTCGGGTGTGGACTTGGAGATGCTGTCTATGAACAGAAGGAAAAGCTAAAGGAAGCCTCACTTTCTATCCGTCCGAATGATCAAATGCAGCAAGGAATTCCCTGAGTTTCCTATAAAATTAGCGTAGCAAAATGTGCATGAGGGTGTCATGCAGAGGTGCTGCAAATAGATTTGCACCAGTGGGACACAAATGAAAGTCCAACAGTCACTTCTTGTACGCCACTAAATGGCAGCATTTTTTGCTATCATTATAGCTTATTAAAAACAGAGCAGGAGGGTGTCCTGCACAGGTGCTAGAAATAGCTTGGCACCAGTGGGACAATAATGGAAGTCCAACAGCCACGTTTAGGATGCCACTAAGTTCACTCAGTGTTTGCTAGTATAATGGCTTAGTAACAATGAGTTTGAGTGTGCAATGCAGGTAGACGTTCTGCAAATATCTTTGCACTAGTGGGACAATACAGAAGTCCAACAGCCACTTTTAGGATGCCACTAAGTTCACTCAGTGTTTGCTAGTATAATGGCTTAGTAACAATGAGTTTGAGTGTGCAATGCAGGCAGAGGTGCTGCAAATATCTTTGCACTAGTGGGACAATACAGAAGTCCAACAGCCACGTTTAGGATGCCACTAAGTTCACTCAGTGTTTGCTAGTATAATGGCTTAGTAACAATGAGTTTGAGTGTGCAATGCAGGCAGACGTGCTGCAAATATCTTTGCACTAGTGGGACAATACAGAAGTCCAACAGTCACTTTTAGGATTCCACTAAGTTCACTCAGTGTTTGCTAGTATAATGGCTTAGTAACAATGAGTTTGAGTGTGCAATGCAGGCAGACGTGCTGCAAATATCTTTGCACTAGTGGGACAATACAGAAGTCCAACAGCCACGTTTAGGATGCCACTAAGTTCACTCAGTGTTTGCTAGTATAATGGCTTAGTAACAATGAGTTTGAGTGTGCAATGCAGGTAGACGTGCTGCAAATATCTTTGCACTAGTGGGACAATACAGAAGTCCAACAGCCACGTTTAGGATGCCACTAAGTTCACTCAGTGTTTGCTAGTATAATGGCTTAGTAAAAATGAGCTTGAGTGTGCAAAGGGCAGGAGGGTACAGTGGCAGGGTTGTGGGTCTGGGTAGAGGAAAGGAAGCCTGCCTTTCTATCCCTCCTAATGGGGAAATGCTGCGAGGAAATCCCTGACCTTAGCTACACAGACGCTGTCATCTTGTTTTGCTGTTAAACTCTATTTGAAACTCTGTCACCTATGGCTCTGACCCTGCCGGTATGAGCCCTTAAAAGGACTGATAGAAACTTCTATCCCTATTCTGTACAGCGCTGTGTATAGAGCGTACACAGCAGTATCGGAGATGGGAGCTGCGCCAGCGGTGTCTGACACCAAGGACGCAGAAGGCAGATAATGGCGTGCTGGAGGAAAATGTCCGTTTTTATAATGCAGGGACATGTGACATGGACATCTGTCACGCTCCCCGGTTCCTCTGCCATGCTCCCTGGCTCCCCTGACTTGCTCACCGGCTCCCCTGCCACACTTCCCCGCTCTCAGGTTACGCTCCGCCGCTCCCGTGCCAGGCTTCCCGGTCCCCCACTCCACAGCCTTCATGCCCCATCACCTGCGGTCCCCAGGCAGCCCGGTCCCCGCTCCCGGCGCCCATCGGTAACGCTGAGCCAGCCCGGCACTCCTGCCTCCTGTGCACTGCTCCCTGCTCTGGCTTCTGGCACCCGGGCCTCGCGCATGCGCATTAGGGCGCGTGCGCGGTCATTGACCCTTTCTTAAAGGGCGAGTGTCCTCCAACAGGATATTGAAGAATCAGGTACAGGGTATATAGGGGGATCCTTTCCAAGTGGGCGGGGCCTGTTCTTCGTGTTTGCTAAGCTAGGAGTCAGGTCTCCTTGTGTCTTGTGCCATACTTACCTATCTGTCTTGTAGAGTCGCCCCTGTCTCGCCAACCGGTCCTGACGACTCCCGAACCCCGAACGGTGACTGCCTGCCATCCCGTCAGTCCCTACCATCTCCGATCCCTGGATCCGTGTGGTGACCCAGCTCCTCGCTCCGTTGGTTCCGGATTCTGCCTGATGTCATCTCGGCCTCCGAACCTGAGCTCCGTCACCCGGACTACCTTCAGAGACTCCGTGGTCCCAGGGACTTCTTCACTCCTCTGAACGGACTGTCCTGCTACCTGTAGTGCTCCGGCTACCGGGCACCTTGCCCTCGGTGAGGTGTTCAGCCCAGTGGATCCACCTCCTGGGCCTACCCGTCCTCTTGGTCCTAACAGTAAGAACAGGCCATGGATCCCGCCGAAGCACTAGCGGCCCAGCTGGGCAACTTGCAGCAGGAACTCGGACGACAGCGCGAGACCCAGTCCCGCATGCTGGCCTTCATGTCCTCGGTGGATACCCGCCTGAACACGCTGCAAGCAACTGCCACGTCCCTGGCATCTCAGGCTTCAACAGCACAGCCCTCACCGCCGCCTTCTGGGAAGGACTCTCCAGTCGTATTAAGGACGAGCTGGCAGGCCGCGATGTTCCTTCCAGGAACGATCCAAAGAGGTGTCCCGCGAGAGACGTCCGATACGGCATTCCTCTCCTCCGCAGAAGCCCGTCGTACCTCAGTCGGCATCGTCTGGCGTCTGTCCACGAACCTATACAGATTGACCGTCTGAGGCAGTCCGAACAACGCCGAGCAGAACGGCTCGCTAAGGGTCTCTGCTTCTACTGCGGAGAGGGCACACACCTGCTACGTTCCTGTCCAGAGAGGCCGGGAAACTCCAAAGCCTAGGGTTGGTAGGAGAGGCCACCCTATGTGCTGGGACTCTCTCAGACCCGGTTACGTGGACCATTCAAGTGACAACGGGAGAGACGCGGTTCACGGCCGAGGCGTACCTTGACTCCGGGGCAGCAGGCAATTTCATCCAGCAGGCCACGGTGGACAATTACCAGGTGCCGGTTACTCCACTCGACAAACCCCTCGTGATTGCCTCTGTAGATGGGAGACCCCTCTCTCACACAATCTCGTGGATCACCAAGCCATTAGGACTACGTATCAGTGCCCTGCACACCGAGAACATCACTCTCTACGTCCTCCCACACATGTCTCATCAAATCCTGCTGGGACTCCCCTGGTTACGGACACACGAACCGTCGGTCAGCTGGCGTACTGGTGAAATTACCCGATGGGGCTCCTCTTGCCACGAGAACTGCCTGAAATCCATACAGCCCATCCGACGACCTCCGGTTCCGCAGTCCCTACCAGGACTGCCTTCGGCCTACTGGTCCTACGCGGACGTCTTTGATAAAAAGGAGTCAGAGGTACTGCCGCCACATCGTCCTTACGACTGTGCCATCGACCTACTCCCGGGAACTACACCACCTCGAGGACGGATATATCCTTTGTCTCCTGCTGAAACAAGGGCCATGTCTGCCTACATCACTGAGAACCTGGCAAGGGGATTCATCCGGAGATCCTCCTCTCCTGCCGGAGCAGGCTTCTTCTTCGTTAAGAAGAAAGAGGGTGACCTACGCCCATGCATTGACTACCGGGGATTAAACCAAATCACCGTAAAAAATAAATACCCCCTGCCGCTCATCCCCGAATTGTTTGATCGGCTTAGAGGAGCTCGTGTGTTTACCAAGTTGGATCTTCGGGGTGCCTACAACCTGGTCCGCATCCGCTCTGGGGACGAATGGAAGACCGCATTCAATACTCGCGATGGGCACTACGAATACTGTGTGATGCCCTTCGGTCTGTGTAACGCACCAGCAGTCTTTCAGGAATTGGTGAACGACGTGTTCCGGGACCTTCTCTACGTCTGTGTGGTGGTGTATCTGGATGACATCCTGGTCTTCTCTCCGGACCTCCAGACCCACAGAGAGAACGTGCAGCTGGTACTACAAAGACTGAGAGAGAATCGTCTGTACACCAAGTACGAGAAGTGTGTCTTCGAGCAGTCCTCTCTTCCCTTCCTGGGTTACATAATCTCCGATACCGGTCTGCAGATGGACCCAGAGAAGGTCTCTTCCATTCTCAACTGGCCCCCTCCTTCCGGACTGAAGGCAATCCAACGGTTTCTTGGATTTGCGAACTATTACCGTCAGTTCATCCCTCACTTCTCTGCCCTGACTGCGCCTCTCTCCGCCTTGACCAAGAAGGGGGCTAATCCAAAGGACTGGTCACCTGCGGCCGACGCCGCGTTTTGCTCCCTGAACCAGGCGTTTGCTTCCTCTCCTCTGCTCCACCGTCCTGAGTTAAACCGACAGTTCACCTTGGAGGTGGATGCCTCCTCCTCGGGAGCCGGAGCAGTGCTCATGCAGAAGTCATCCTCTGGGAAGATGGTTACTTGCGGTTTCTACTCCAAGAGTTTCTCAGCGCCTGAACGCAACTACACCATCGGTGACCGAGAGCTATTAGCAGTCAAGCTGGCTCTGGAGGAGTGGCGCTACCTTCTGGAGGGAGCAGTGTACCCCGTGATCATTTACACTGACCACAAGAACCTGGAATACCTGCGGTCTGCTCAGCGACTGAACCCACGACAAGCCAGGTGGTCCTTGTTCTTTGCCAGGTTCGATTTTCAGCTCCATTTTCGGCCCGCGGATAAGAATGTGCGAGCAGATGCCTTGTCCAGGTCATTCATGCCCATGGAACAGGAGGAGGAGACATCCCAGCCCATCATCTGCCCAAGTAAAATCATTCTGGTGGCCCCTGTCACCTTGGCCCAGATACCGCCCGGGAAGACCTATGTCTCTGAGACTGACAGAAAAAAAGTGTTGCATTGGGATCATGCCTCGAGAATAGCCAGCCATGCTGGTCAGAAGAGAACATGGAGTACAATTGTACGTCACTACTGGTGGCCATCCCTTCGCACGGACGTCGCGTCCTTTGTCTCAGCCTGCTCCTCTTGTGCCCGGAACAAGACGCCCAAACACCTGCCATATGGTCGCCTTCTGCCTCTGCCAATTCCCTCCGTTCCGTGGCAACACATTGCTATGGACTTTATTACAGACTTACCCTTGTCCGCCGGACACTCAGTCATATGGGTCGTGGTGGATCGGTACTCCAAAATGGCTCATTTCGTCCCTATGGCTGGATTGCCCTCTGCCCAGGAACTCGCTGACGCCTACATACAGCACATCTTCCAATTGCATGGCTTTCCATCACACATTGTGTCCGACAGAGGAGCTCAGTTTACCTCCCGCTTCTGGAGGGCCCTCTGCAAACATCTGGGAGTGGCTCTGGACTTTTCTTCAGCCTACCATCCTCAGTCGAATGGCCAAGTGGAACGAGTCAATCAGATCCTGACCTCCTTCTTGCGTCACTACGTTAATACCCATCACGACGACTGGTCCATGCTTCTTCCTTGGGCTGAATTCTCCCATAACCACCATGTCAGTGAGTCCTCCTCCAGCTCTCCCTTCCATGTCGTTTACGGACTTCAGCCTTCCATCCCATTACCTGCATCTTCTTCCTCGGATGTCCCTGCTGCTGATGCTGTAGTCCGTGACTTTACAACAATTTGGGACTCTGTCAAGACGTCCCTTGGACGTGCCTCCCTGCGGATGAAGAGACACGCAGACAAGAGGCGCCTGGATCCTCCGTGTTTCTCTCCAGGAGATCTGGTCTGGCTTGCTTCCAAGTACGTCCGATTGAAGCTACCATCATACAAGCTGGGTCCTCGCTACATCGGGCCGTTTAAAGTCATCAGCAAGATCAATGAGGTCTCCTACAAGCTGCAGCTCCCGGCCACGATGAGGATACCCAACTCCTTACACGTCTCCCTGCTCAAGCCAGTTGTCCTTGGCCCCTTCTCTGCTGTTGCCAGTTCTGCTCCTCCTCCTATTGCTGATGATGACATCTATGCGGTAAGGGATATCATGGCCATGAAGACCGTGCGGGGCCGACAGTTCTTCCTGATGGACTGGGCTGGGTATGGTCCTGAGGATAGGTCCTGGGAACCCCGGGAGAATGTGGGTACTCCTCTGATACGTGCCTTCCTGTCCCGGTTGCGGGGAGGGGGTACTGTCACGCTCCCCTGTTCCTCTGCCATGCTCCCCGGCTCCCCTGCCTTGCTCACCGGCTCCCCTGCCATGCTTACCCGCTCTCAGGTTACGCTCTGCCGCTCCCGTGCCAGGCTTCCCGGTCCCCCGCTTCACAGCCTTCATGCCCCATCACCTGCGGTCCCCAGGCAGCCCGGTCCCCGCTCCCATCGGTAACGCTGAGCCAGCCCGGCACTCCTGCCTCCTGTGCACCGCTCCCTGCTCTGGCTTCTGGCACCCGGGCCTCGCGCATGCGCATTAGGGTGCGCGCGCGGTCATTGACCCTCTCTTAAAGGGCCAGTGTCCTCCAACAGGATATTGAAGAATCAGGTACAGGGTATATAGGGGGATCCTTTCCAAGTGAACGGGGCCTGTTCTTCGTGTTTGCTAAGCTAGGAGTCAGGTCTCCTTGTGTCTTGTGCCATACTTACCTATCTGTCTTGTAAAGTCGCCCCTGTCTCGCCAACCGGTCCTGACGACTCCCGAACCCCGAACGGTGACTGCCTGCCATCTCGTCAGTCCCTACCATCTCCGATCCCTGGATCCGTATGGTGACCCAGCTCCTCGCTCCGTTGGTTCCGGATTCTGCCTGACGTCATCTCGGCCTCCGAACCTGAGCTCCGTCACCCGGACTACCTTCAGAGACTCCGTGGTCCCAGGGACTTCTTCACTCCACTCCTCTGAACGGACTGTCCTGCTACCTGTAGTGCTCCGGCTACCGGGCACCTTGCCCTCGGTGAGGTGTTCAGCCCAGTGGATCCACCTCCTGGGCCTACCCGTCCTCTTGGTCCTAACAACATCCTATCACACATGCCGTTGCTTCTCTGGCTAAAAGGCCACTTAGCTGTGTGTGTGTCTGGGATTGGCTGACATGCTGGCCCGCCCCACTACACGCGCGCGCTTAGGGAAGGAAGACAAGGAAAAAGAACAAAATGGTGATCGCCATTATACATACAGCAGTGATCTGAATGCGCTGTTCCCGCACACTATACACTGAAATTTCATAATAGTGTGAGTCACAGAGTGACTTACACTATTACAGCAGAAAGCCAGCTAGTAATTAGCTGGTCTTTTTGCTGCTAGAACCGTTCTCGAACGTATCTACAACTATCGAGCTTTAGCAAAAAGCTACATTAATTCACATAATCCTAGTGACTGCACACACAACATGGCCAAACAAAAGCAAAAGACAATACCTGGCCTATCAATCCAATGGAAACTCATAGGCAACACAGTCCATTGGACTAGGCAGTTACATGCAGACATACAAAGTCCATGGGCCTTGCCTCAGAGTCGAACTCACAATCTCTCGCAGCCCAAGCAAAAAGCCGACCACTACACCAACACAGAGAAAAGTGAAACTTACTCTACATTAACTCCCATAATCCCAGTGACTGCGCACACAAAATGGCCAAACAAAAGCAAAAGACAGTACCTGGCCTATCAATCAAATGGAAAATCATAGGCAGCACAGTCCATTGGACTAGGCAATCACATGCAGCCATACAAAGCCCATGGGCCTTGCCCCAGAGTTGAACCCACAACCTTTGCAGCCCAAGTAAAGAGCCTACCACTACACGAACACATAGAAGTAGGAAACTGACTCTACATTAATTCACATAATCCTAGTGACTGCGCACACAACATGGCCAAACAAAAGCAAAAGACAATACCTGGCCTATCAATCCAATGGAAACTCATAGGTAACACAGTCCATTAGACTAGGCAATTATATGCAACCATACAAAGTCCATGGGCCTTGCCTCAGAGTCGAACCCACAACCTCTCACAGCCCAAGCAAAAAGCGTACCACTACACCAACACAGAGAAGTGTGAACCTGCTTCTACATTAATTCACATAATCCTAGTGACTGAGCACATAACATGGCCAAACAAAAGCAAAAGACAGTACCTGGCCTATCAATCCAATGGAAACTCATAGGCAACACAGTCCATTGGACTAGGCAATTACATGCAGCCATTAAAGTCCATGGGCCTTGACCTCAGAGTCAAACCCAGAACCTCTCGCAGCCCAAGGAAAGAGCCTACTGTGACTACATGGACTCTCATGGGTTAACGTTTCTTAAAATTCAGCCAGACAGGATGATAGATTGTTTTTAGACGGGGGATAAGTCCCTCATTGTTTTTACAAGACTCTTGTTGACTCATGTAATTGTGTTGAAAGCCAGACGTATTGTTTCTCCAGACTCTTCCAGTAATCATTGTATTGTAGTTGTGTATTGCTAATGTGATTACCTTGGTAGCCATTATCTAGTATGTGCATTCCAGACAACATGTATACCCTCAGTATTTCTGTAGACATCATGTGGATGAACATTGTCCATGCAGCTTGAGATTCATCCAATGGGAGAGGCGATCTTGTCCAACCAATCGATGAGGACGCAGTGTGCCCAGAGGGAGGGCTGTGGCTATAAGAGAGGACTTCTTTAAGCCACCAGATTCATGAAGGTTGTTGATGGATGCTGATGGATCCAGTCTACGCTCTTAGGAGCTGACTAGAGGATCAGGATATCTATGGCTTCAATCTAGGGACTCCGGTTCCGGTTGGAGACCATATCCAAAGCCTAGGGATTTCGACTCCGGCTGCCAGGATTGTATCATCATACCAGGACTACCTAAGGAGGACACTCAGGTTGGGACAGTTCAGTCACCTGCTACAGACTTTGCAGACATCACACAGCTTCCAAAATCTGGCATTATTCCTTTCTCTGTGGGTGCCCGCCAAAAGCGGGGTGCTGCTGGATTGGAGTAAGCGGCCCTGGAAGCTCTGAGGCAAAGACATTCTAATCCCTGGTGAGCCAGCGGAAGGGTGAGACTCTGTTGCCTGTTAAATTTGTGTTTTGCTAGTTATGTATATGTGCCGTTAATTGTTTTGGAATCCAATAAAGTCTAATTATTGTGGTTCCCTCACCCTGTGTTGTCTGAGTAGTGTTCCGCCCACGGTTAAGGAGGTCGTGCGTTCAGTTGGGATGAGCCCTGAGCCACGCTGTCTTTCTAAAGGCGGCTGGTTCAGTGGACAAGAGCACCCACTGAGCCCCGTGTCTCCACACCTACCACTACACCAACTCAGAGAAGTGGGAAACTGACTCTACATTAATTCACAAAATCCTAGTGACTGCGCACACAACATGGCCAAACAAAAGCAAATGACAGTACCTACACAACATGGCCAAACAAAAGCAAAAGACAGTGCCTGGCTTATCAATCCAATGGAAACTCGAAGGCAACACAGTCCACTGAACAAGGCAATTACAAGTAACCATACAAAGTCCATGGGACTTGCCTCAGAGTCAAACCCACAACCTCTCGCAGCCCAAGCACAGACCCTACCACTACACCAACACAGAGAAGTCGGAAATTGATTCAACATTAATTCACATATTCCTAGTGACTGCGCACACAACATGGCCAAACAAAAGCGAAAGTCAGTACCTGGCCTATCAATCCAATAGAAACTCAGAGGCAACACAGTCCATTGAACAATGCAATAACAAGTAACCATACAAAGTCCATGGGACTTGCCTCAGAGTCGAACCCACAACCTCTCGCAGCCCAAGCAAAGAGCCTACCACCACACCAACACAGGGAAGTGAGGAGCTGACTCTACAATTAATTCACATAATCCTAGTGACTGCGCACACAACATGGCCAAACAAAAGCAAAAGACAGTACCTGGCCTATCAATCCAATAGAAACTCATATGTAAGAAAGTCCATTGGACTAGGCAATTACATGCAGTCATACAAAGTCCATGGGCCTTGCCTCAGAGTCAAACCCAAAAGCTCTCGTAGCCCAAGCAAAGAGCCTACCACCACACCAACACAGAGAAGTGGGAAACTGACTCTACATTAATTCACATAATCCTAGTGACTGCGCACACAACAGGGCCAAACAAAAGCAAAAGACAGTACCTGGCCTATCAATCCAATAGAAACTCATAGGCAACACAGTCCATTGGACTAGGCAATTACATGCAGCCATACAAAGTACATGGGCCTTGCCTCAGAGTCGAACCCACTACCTCTCGCAGCCCAAGCAAAAAGCCTACCACTACACCATCACAGAGAAGTGGGAAACTGACTCTACATTAATTCACATAATCCTAGTGACTGCGCACACAACAGGGCCAAACAAAAGCAAAAGACAGTACCTGGTCTATCAATCCAATAGAAACTCATAGGCAACACAGTTCATTGGACTAGGCAATTACATGCAGCCATACAAAGTACATGGGCCTTGCCTCAGAGTCGAAACCACAACCATTCGCAGCCCGAGCAAAGCGCCTACCACCACACCAACACAGAGAAGTAGGAAACTGACACTACATTAATTCACATAATCCTAGTGACTGCGCACACAACATGGCCAAACAAAAGCAAAAGACAGTACCTGGCCTATCAATCCAATGCAAACTCATAGGCAACACAGTCCATTGGACTAGGCAATTACATGCTGCCAAACAAAGTCCATGGGCCTTGCCTCCGAGTCAAACCCACAACCTCTCGCAGTCCAAGCACAGAGCCTACCACTACACCAACACAGAGAAGTCGGCAATTGATTCAACATTAATTCACATAATCCTAGTGACTGCGCACACAACATGGCCAAACAAAAGCAATAGACAGTACCTGGCCTATCAATCCGATGGAAACTCAGAGGCAACACAGTCCATTGAACAAGGCAATTACAAGCAACCATACAAAGTCCATGAGACTTGCCTCAGAGTCGAACCCACAACCTCTCGCAGCCCGAGTAAAGCGCCTACCACCACACCAACACAGAGAAGTAGGAAACTGACACTACATTAATTCACATAATCCTAGTGACTGTGCACACAACATGGCCAAACAAAAGCAAAAGACAGTACCTGGCCTATCAATCCAATGCAAACTCATAGGCAACACAGTCCATTGGACTAAGCAATTACATGCTGCCAAACAAAGTCCATGGGCCTTGCCTCCGAGTCAAACCCACAACCTCTCGTAGCCAAAGCAAAGAGCCTACCAATACACCAACTCAGACAAGTGGGAAACTGACTCTACATTAATTCACATAATTCTAGTGACTGCGCACACAACATGGTCAAACAAAAGCAAAAAACATTACCTGGCCTATTAATCCAATGGAAACTTATAGGCAACACAGTCCATTGGACTAGGCAATTACATGCAGCCATACAAAGTACATGGGCCTTGCCTCAGAGTCGAACCCACAACCTCTCGCAGCCCAAGCAAAGAGCCTACCACCACACCAACACAGGGAAGTGAGGAACTGACTCTACAATTAATTCACATAATCCTAGTGACTGCGCACACAACATGGTCAAACAAAAGCAAATGACAGTACCTGGCCTATCAATCCAATAGAAACTCATATGTAAGAAAGTCCATTGGACTAGGCAATTACATGCAGCCATACAAAGTCCAAGGGCCTTGCCTCAGATTCGAAACCACAACCTCTCGCAGTCCAAGCACAGAGCCTACCACTACACCAACACAGAGAAGTCTGCAATTGATTCAACATTAATTCACATAATCCTAGTGACTGCGCACACAACTTGGCCAAACAAAAGCAAAAGACAGCACCTGGCCTATCAATCCAACGGAAACTCATAGGCAACACAGTCCATTGAACACGGCAATTACAAGAAACCATACAAAGTCTATTGGACTTGCCTCAGAGTCAAACCCACAAACTCTCGTAGCCCAAGCAAAGAGCCTACCAATACACCAACTCAGACAAGTGGGAAACTGACTCTACATTAATTCACATAATTCTAGTGACTGCGCACACAACATGGCCAAACTAAAGCATGAGACAGTTCCTGGCCTATGAATCCAATGGAAACTCATAGGCAACACAGTCCATTGGACTAGGCAATTACAAGCAACCATATAAAGTACATGGGCCTTGCCTCAGAGTTGAACCCACAACCTCTCGCAGCCCAAGCAAAGAGCCTACCACCACACCAACACAGGGAAGTGGGGAACTGACTCTACAATTAATTCACATAATCCTAGTGACTGCGCACACAACATGGCCAAACAAAAGCAAAAGACAGTACCTGGTCTATCAATCCAATAGAAACTCAAATGTAACAAAGTCCATTGGACTAGGCAATTACATGCAGCCATACAAAGTCCAAGGGCCTTGCCTCAGAGTCGGAACCACAACCTCTCGCAACCCATGCAAAGAGCCTACCACCACACCAACACAGGGAATTAGGAAACTGATACTTCATTAATTCACATAATCCTAGTGACTGCGCACACAACATGGCCAAACAAAAGCAAAAGACAGTACCTGGCCTATCAATCCAATGGAAACTCATAGGCAACACCGTCCATTGAACAAGGCAATTACAAGCAGCCGTACAAAGTCCATGGGCCTTGCCACAGAGTCAAACCCACAACCTCTCGCAGCCCAAGCAAAGAGCCTACCACTACACCATCACAGGGAAGTGGGAAACTGACACTACATTAATTCACATAATCCTAGTCACTGCGCACACAACATGGTGAAACAAAAGCAAAAAACAGTACCTGGCCTATTAATCCAATGGAAACGCATATGTAACAAGGTCCATTGGACTAGGCAATTACATGCAGCCATACATAGTCCATGGGCCTTGCCTCAGAGTTGAACCCACAACCTCTCGTAGCCCAAGCAAAGAGCCTACAACCACACCAACACAGAGAGGTGGGAAACTGACTCTACATTAAATCACATAATCCTAGTGACTGCGCACACAACATGGCCAAACAAAAGCAAAAGACAGTACCTGGCCTATTAATCCAATGGAAACTCATAGGCAACACAGTCCATTGGACTAGGCAATTACATGCAACCATACAAAGTCCATGGGCTTTGCCTCAGAGTCAAATCCACAACCTCTCGCAGCCCAAGCAAAAAGCCGACCACTACACCAACACAGAGAAGTGGGAAACAGACTCTACATTAATTCACATAATCCTAGTGACTGCGCACACAACATGGTCAAACAAAAGCAAAAGACAGTACCTGGCCTATCAATCCAATAGAAACTCATATTCAACACAGTCCATTAGACTAGGCAATTACATGCAGCCATACAAAGTCAGAGGGCCTTGCCTCACAGTCAAACCCACAACCTCTCGTAGCCCACGCAAAGAGCCTACCTCTACACCAACACATAGAAGTGGGAAATTGACTCTACATTAATTCAAATAATCCTAGTGACTGCGCAAACAACAGCAAAAGACTACACCTGGCCTATAAATCCAATGGAAACTCATTTGTAACAAAGACCAATGGACTAGGCAATTTCATGCAGCCATACAAAGCCCTTTGGCCTTGCCTCAAAGTCAAACTCACAACCTCTCGCAGCCCAAGCAAAGGGTCTACCTCTACACCAACACACAGAAGTGGGAAACTGATTCTACATTAATTCAAATAATCCTAGTGACTGCGCACACAACATGGCCAAACAAAAGCAAAAGACAGTACCTGGCCTTTCAATCCAGTGGAAACTCATAGGAAACACAGTCCATTGGACTAGGCAATTACATGCAGCCATACAATGTCCATGAGCCTTGCCTCAAAGTCAAACCCACAACCTCTCTCAGCCCAAGCAAAGAGCCTACCACTACACCACCACAGAGAAGTGGGAAACTGATTCTACATTAATTCACATAATCCTAGTGACTGCGCACACGACATGGCCAAACAAAAGCAAAAGACAACACCTGGCCTATCAATCCAGTGGAAACTCATAGGCAACACAGTCCATTGGACTAGGCAATTACACGCAGCCATACAAAGTCCATAGGTCTTACCTCAAAGACGAATCCACAACCTCTCGCAGCCCAAGCAAAGAGCCTACCACTACACCAAACCAGAGAAGTGGGAAACTGACTCTACATTAGTTCACATAATCCTAGTTAGTGTGCACACAACATGGCCAAACAAAAGCAAAAGACAGTACCTGGCCTATCAATCCAATGGAAACTCATAGATAACAAAGTCCATTGGACTATTCAATTACATGGAGCCATACAAAGTCTATGGGCCTTGCCTCAGAGTTGAACCCACAAACTCTCACAGAACAAGCAAAGAGCCTACCACTACACCAACACAAAGAAGAAAGCAACTGACTCTACATAAATTCACATAATCCTTGTGACTGCGCACACAACATGGCCAAAAAAAGCAAAAGACAGTGCCTGGCCTATCAATCCAATGGAAACTCATTAGCAACACATTCCATTGGACTAGGAAATTACATGCAGCCACACAAAGTTCATGGGCCTTGCCTCAGAGTCAAACCCACAACCTCTCGCAGCTTAAGCAAAGAGCCTACCACTACAACATCACAGAGAAGTGGGACACTGACTCTACATTAATTCACATAATCCTAGTGACTGCGCACACAACATGGCCAAACAAAAGCAAAAGACAGTACCTGGCTTATCAATCCAATGGAAACTCATAGGCAACACAGTCCACTGGACTAGGCAATTACATGCAGCCGTACAAAGTCCATGGGCGTTGCCTCAGAGTCAAACCCAAAACCTCTCGTAGCCAAGAAAAGAGCCTACCACTACACCAACACAGAGAAGTGGGAAACTGATTCTACATTAATTCACATAATCCTAGTGACTTGCCACACAACATGGCCAAATAAAGCAAAAGACAGTACCTGGCCTATCAATCCAATGGAAACTCATAGGTAACAAAGTCCGTTGGACTAGGCAATTAAATGCAGCCATAGAAAGTCCATGGGCCTTGCCTCAGAATCGAACCCACAACCTCTCGTATCCCAAGCAAAGAGCCTACCACTATACCAATACAGAGAAGTGGGAAATCGATTCTTCAATAATTCACATCATCCTAGAGACTGCGCACACAACATGGCCAAACAAAAGCAAAAGACAGTACCTGGCCTATCAACCCAACAGAAACTCATGGGCAACACAGTCCATTGGACTAGGCAAATACATGCAATCCTTCAAAGCCCATGTGCCTTGCCTCAGAGTCGAACCCATAACCTCTCATAGCCCAAGCAATGAGCCTTCCACTACACCAACACAGAGAAGTGAGAAGCTGACTCTACATTAATTCACATAATCCTAGTGACTGCGCACACAACATGGCCAAACAAAAGCAAAAGACAGCACCTGGCCTATCAATCCAATAGAAACTCATAGGCAACACAGTCCATTGGACTAGTCAATTACATGCAACCATGCAAAGTCCATGGGCCTTGCCTCAGAGTCAAACCCACAACCTCTCACAGCCAAAGTAAAGAGCCTACCACTACACCAACACAGCGAAGTGGGAATCTGACTCTACATTAATTCACATAATCCTGGTGACTGCGCACACAACATGGCCAAACAAAAGCAAAAGGCAGTACCTGGCCTATCAATAAAATGGAAACTCATAGGCAACACAGTGTATTGGACTAGGCAATTACATGCAAAATCCATGGGCCTTGCCTCAGAATTGAACCCACAACCTCTCGTATCCCAAGCAAAGAGCCTACCACTATACCAATACAGAGAAGTGGGAAATTGATTCTTCAATAATTTACATCATCCTAGAGACTGCGCACACAACATGGCCAAACAAAAGCAAAAGACAGTACCTGGCCTATCAACCCAACAGAAACTCATAGGCAACACAGTCCATTGGATTAGGCAAATACATGCAATCATTCAAAGCCCATGTGCCTTGCCTCAGAGTCGAACCCATAACATCTCATAGCCCAAGCAATGAGCTTTCCACTACACCAACACAGAGAAGTGAGAAGCTGACTCTACATTAATTCACATAATCCTAGTGACTGCGCACACAACATGGCCAAACAAAAGCAAAAGACAGTACCTGGCCTATCAATCCAATAGTAACTCATAGGCAACACAGTCCATTGGACTAGGCAATTACATGCAGCCATTTAAAATCCATGGGCCTAGCCTCAGAGTCAATCCCACAACCTCTTGCAGAAGAAGCAAAGAGCCTACCACTACACCAACACAAAGAAGTGGGAAGCTGAGACTACATTAATTCACATAATTCTAGTGACTGTGCACGCAACATGGCCAAACAAAAGCAAAAGACAGTACCTGGCCTATAAATCCAAAGGAAACTCATAGGCAACACAGGCCTTTGGACTAGACAATTACATGTAGCCGTACAAAATCCATGGGCCTTGCCTCAGAGTCAAACCCACAACCTCTAATAGCCAAAGCAAAGAGCCTACCCCTACACCAACACAGAGAAGTGGAAAACTTTTTCTACATTAATTTACATAATCCTAGTGACTGCGCACACAACATGGCCAAACAAAAGCAAAAGACAGTACCTGACCTATCAATCTAATGGAAACTCATAGGTAACACAGTCCACTGGACTAGGCAATTACATGCAGCCATACAAAGTCCATGGGCCTTGCCTCAGAGTCGAAACCACAACATCTCGTAGCCCAAGAAAAGAGCCTACCACTACACCAACACAGAGAAGTGGGAAACTGATTCTACATTAATTCACATAATCCTAGTGACTGCGCACACAACATGGCCAAACAAAAGCAAAAGACAGTACCTGGCCTATCAATCCAATGGAAACTCATAGGTAACACAGTCCATTAGACTATGCAATTACATGCAGCCATACAATGTCTATGGGCCTAGCCTCAGAGTCAAACCCACAACCTCTTGCAGAACAAGCAAAGAGCCTACCACTACAACAACACGAAGAAGTGGCAAGCTGAGGCTATATTAATTCACATAATCCTAGTGACTGTGCACGCAACATGGCCAAACAAAAGCAAAAGACAGTACCTGGCCTATAAATCCAATGGAAACTCATAGGCAACACAGTCCATTGGACTAGGCAATTACATGCAGCCATACAAAGTCCATGGGCCTTGCCTTTAGAGTCAAACACACAACCTCTCGTAGACAAAGGAAAGAGCCTACCACTACACCAACACAGAGAAGTGGAAAATTGACTCTACATTAATTCACATAATCCTAGTGACTGCGCTCACAACATGGCCAAACAAAAGCAAAAGAAAGCACCTGGCCTATCAATCCAATGGAAACTCAAAGGTAACATAATTCATTGGACTAAGCAATTACATGCAGCCATACAAAGTCCATGGGCCTTGCTTCAGAATAGAACTCACAACCTCTCGCAGCCCAATAAAAAAGCCTACCACTACAGCAACACAGAAAAGTGTGAAACTGACTTTACATTAACTCACATAATCCTGTTGACTGCGCACACAACATGGCCAAACAAAAGCAATAGACAGTACCTGGCCTATCAATCCAATAGAATCTTGTTGGCAAAACAGTCCATACAAAGTCCATGGGCCTTGCCTCAGAGTCAAACCCACAACCTCTCGCAGCCAAAGCAAAGAGCCTACCACTACACCAACACAGAGAAGTCTGAAACTGACTCTACATTAATTCACATAATCCTAGTGACTGCGCACAAAACATGACCAAACAAAAGCAAAAGACAGTACCTGGCCTAACAATCCAATAGAAGCTCATAGGTAACACAGTCCATTGGACTACACAATTACGTGTAATCATACAAAGTCCATGGGCCTTGCCTCAGAAACAAACCTATAACCACTCTCTGATCAACTAAAGAGCCTACCACTACAACAACACAAAGAAGTGTGAAGCTGAGTCTACATTAATTCACATAATCCTAGTGACTGCGCACACAACATGGCCAAACAAAAGCAAAAGACAGTAACTGGCCTATCAATCCAATAGAATCTTGTAGGCAAAACAGTCCATACAAAGTCCATGGGCCTTGTCTCAGAGTCAAACCCACAAACGCTTGCAGCCCAAGCAAAGAGCCTACCACGACACAAACACAAACCAACACAAAGAATTGGGAAACTGACTCTACATTAATTCACATAATCCTAGTGACTGCGCACACAACATGGCCAAACAAAAGTAAAAGATAGTACCAAGCCTATCAATCCAATGGAAACTCATAGGCAACACAGCCCATCTGACTAGGCAATTACATGCAGACATACATAGTCCATGCGCCTTGCCTCAGAGTCAAACCCACATCCTCTCGCAGCTCAATCAAAGAGCCTACCACTACACCAACACAGAAAAGTGGGAAACTAAGTGTACATTAATTCATATAATCCTAGTGACTGCGCACACAACATGGCCAAACAAAAGCAAAAGACAGTACCTTGCTTATACTCATACTCATAGGCAATACATTCCATTGGACTAAACAATTACATGCAGCCATACAATGTCCATGGGCCTTGCCTCAGAGTCAAACCCACAACCTCTCATAGCCCAAGCAAAAAATCTACCACTACACCAACACATAAAAGTGGGAAACTGAATCTACATTAACTCTCATAATCCTAGGGACTGCACACACAACATGGCCAAACACAGTACCTGGCCTATCAATCCAATGGAAACTCATAGGCAACACAATCCATTAGACTAGACAATTACATGCAACCATACAAAGTCCAAGGGC
This sequence comes from Anomaloglossus baeobatrachus, assembly GCF_048569485.1. Taxonomy (NCBI): domain Eukaryota; kingdom Metazoa; phylum Chordata; class Amphibia; order Anura; family Aromobatidae; genus Anomaloglossus; species Anomaloglossus baeobatrachus. The sequence continues at coordinate 396,240,373 of NC_134353.1, read as the reverse complement.
CTTGCCTCGGAGTCAAACCCACATCCTCTCACAGTTCAAGCAAAGAGCCTACCACTACACCAACACAGGGAAGTGGAAGATTGATTCTACATTAATTCACCTAATCCTAGTGAGTTCGCACACAATATGGCCAAACAAAAGTAACAGACAGTACCTGTCTTATCAATGCAATGAAAACTCATAGGCAACACAGTCCATTGGACTAGGCAATTACATGCAGCCATACAAAGTCCATGCGCCTTGCCTCAGAGTCAAACCCACAACCTCTCGCAGCCCAAGCAAAGAGCCTACCACTACACCAACACAGAGAAGTGGAAAACTAAGTCTACATTAATTCACATAATCCTAGTGACTGCGCACACAACATGGCCAAACAAAAGCAAAAGATATTACCTGGCCTATGAATCCAATCGAAACTCATAGGCAACACTGTCCATTTACGCTTATTTAACTAGTCTCATTAAACAGACCCAAAATAGTTTAATTACCGAATTTAAAAATAGTTGGGTACATATAGAAATACATTATAATCGAAACATTCCCAAATCAGATATCATTTTGGCCCAACTTTTAAACACACAAAAAACATTAACTAAATTTCAAACAAGTAAAGCAGAACTATGGGCATGGAAATCCCTATTAAAAACAATGATGAAAGATAATGTACCTTTGGAGGATATTAAATGTTGCCCAATTGAAACAATATAAATTCTGACTCCCAAAATGAACATAATAAAATGGAAACAATACAACATAAACAATTTTCCCGACCTAATAGAAAATAACAAAATCTTGCCCTTCAAAAACATACAAAGTAAATTCAAAATCCCAAATAAAGAGAAAAAAATTTGGTACCGTATAGTAAATTTTCTTACAAACAAAAAATCTAGATTTCAGCTTCCTAAACCCCTAATAAATTTATTGAATAATCCATTAAACCAAATTATTTGGAAAACCAGTAATATATATTCCTTGCTAAATGAAGATTATGAATTTGAGAAAAAGCTAAACCTAAATAATTGGGAGAAAGATTTGCACAAGGAATTCCCTATAAGTACATGGAAACAAGCTCTGGAAACAACTTATGCAACTGCAACCTGTGCTTCTCTTCAGGAGACATATTATAAAGTGTATTCCAGATGGTACTATACCCCTCTAAAGTCGTGCAAGTTTTCTGCTGAAAACTCACCACTATGTTGGAGAGGTTGCGGGAAAAATGGACCCTTTATCCACATTTTCTGGGGATGTCCTTTACTTCAACCCTTATGGAAGAAAGTCAGAGACCTCTTAAAGCAATTGACTACAAAAGATATAAATCTTACTCCAGAATTGGTTATTCTTTCCATAGGGTTAGAAGAATATGAGAAAAAGTATAGATACATTGTCTGTCACATTTTCTTAGTTATTAAGAATTTATTAGGAGCCAACTGAAGAGAAGAAAGAATCCTATCTATTTCAAAAGTTACGGACATGGTTTCAGCTCATAATTTATATGAGTATAATATTGCGTTAAAAGAAAAAAACTATCAAAGATATAAAATAAGATGGTCTCTTTGGTCCCAAAAATACATGCCAAACCTTGTTCTGAATTAGTTCCTTGACATTATCTAAATAATAAAAATGCAATATGTTATTTCCGAATGTGTTTATATACTGTGCTAAATGAATATGAGTTTATAATCTTGCTTGACTTTGAAACTTAACGAATTACCTCAACGTCTTCCTCCTTCCCTTTCTCCTCCCCCTTTATATTCCCTAACTCCTTCCATTCCCACTTCCCCTCCAATACCCCTTCCCATCCACTTTTAGCCTACCCTTTGTTCCCTTCCTCTTCCCCTTCTTTGTTATTTCAACAATATTTTTAAAAATGCATTTTAAATACTTCAATTGCCCCCTCCCCTGTTATTGTAAACCCCTTAAAATTTAATAAAGTATACAAAGAAGTGGGAACCTGAGTCTACATTAATTCACATAATCCTAGTGACTGCGCACACAACATGGCCAAACAAAAGCAAAAGACAGTACCTGGCCTATCAATCCAATGGAAACTCAAAGGCAAAACAGTCCATTGGACTATGAAATTACATGCAGCAATACAAAGTCCATGGGCCTTGCCTCAGATTAGAACCCACAACCTCTCGCAGCCTAAGCAAAGAGCCTACCACTACACCAACACAGAGAAGTAGGAAACTGATTCTACATTAATTCACATAATCCTAGTGACTGCGCACACAACATGGCCAAACAAAAGCAAAAGACAGTACCTAGCCTATCAATCCAATAGAAACTCATAGGTTATAAAGTCCATTAGACTATGCAATTACATGCAGCCATACAATGTCTATGGGCCTAGCCTCAGAGTCAATCCCACAACCTCTTGCAGAACAAGCAAAGAGCCTACCACTACACCAACACAAAGAAGTGGGAAGCTGAGACTACATTAATTCACATAATCCTAGTGACTGTGCACGCAACATGGCCAAACAAAAGCAAAAGACAGTACCTGGCCTATAAATAAAATGGAAACTCATAGGCAACACAGTCCATCGGACTAGGTAATTACATTCAACCACACAAAGTACATGGGCCTTGCCTTAGAGTCAAACCCACAACCTCTTGCAGCTAAAGAAAAGAGCCTACCACTACACCAACACAGAGAAGTGGGCAACTGATTCTATATTAATTCACATAATCCTAGTGACTGCGCACACAACATAGCCAAACAAAAGCAAAAGACAGTACCTGGCCTACCAATCCAAAGGAAACTCATAGGCAACACAGTCCTTTGGATTAGACAATTACATGTAGCCGTACAAAGTCCATGGGCCTTGCCTCAGAGTCAAACCCACAACCTCTCATAACCCAAGCAAAGAGCCTACCCCTACACCAACATAGAGAAGTGGAAAACTTACTCTACATTAATTTACATAATCCTAGTGACTGCGCACACAACATGGCCAAACAAAAGTAAAAGACAGTACCTGACCTATCAATCTAATGGAAACTCATAGGTAAAACAGTCCATTGAACTAGGCAATTACATGCAGCCATACAAAGTCCATGGGCCTTGCCTCAGAGTCGAACCCACAACATCTCGTAGCCCAAGAAAAGAGCCTACCACTACACCAACACAGAGAAGTGGGAAACTGCCTCTACATTAATTCACATAATCCTAGTGACTGCGCACACAACATGGCCAAACAAAAGCAAAAGACAGTACTTGGCCTATCAATCCAATGGAAACTCATAGGTAACACAGTCCATTAGACTATGCAATTACATGCAGCCATACAATGTCTATGGGCCTAGCCTCAGAGTCAAACCCACAACCTCTTGCAGAACAAGCAAAGAGCCTACCACTACACCAACACAAAGAAGTGGCAAGCTGAGACTACATTAATTCACATAATCCTAGTGACTGTGCACGCAACATGGCCAAACAAAAGCAAAAGACAGTACCTGGCCTATAAATCCAATGGAAACTCATAGGCAACACAGTCCATCGGACTAGGTAATTACATTCAACCACACAAAGTACATGGGCCTTGCCTTAGAGTCAAACCCACAACCTCTCGCAGCCAAGCAAAGAGCCTACCACTACACCAACAAAGAGAAGTGGGAAACTGATTCTACATTAATTCACATAATCCTACCGACAGCGCACACAACATGGCTAAACAAAAGACAATACCTGGCCTATCAATTCAATGGAAACTCATAGGCAACACAGTCCATTGGACTAGGCAATTACATGCAGCCATACAAAGTCCATGGGCCTTGCCTTTAGAGTCAAACACACAACCTCTCGTAGCCAAAGGAAAGAGCCTACCACTACACCAACACAGAGAAGTAGGAAACTGATTCTACATTAATTCACATAATCCTAGTGACTGCGCACACAACATGGCCAAACAAAAGCAAAAGACAGTACCTAGCCTATCAATCCAATAGAAACTCATAGGTAACACAGTCCATTAGACTATGCAATTACATGCAGCCATACAATGTCTATGGGCCTAGCCTCAGAGTCAATCCCACAACCTCTTGCAGAACAAGCAAAGAGCCTACCACTACACCAACACAAAGAAGTGGCAAGCTGAGACTACATTAATTCACATAATCCTAGTGACTGTGCACGCAACATGGCCAAACAAAACCAAAAGACAGTACCTGGCCTATAAATCCAATGGAAACTCATAGGCAACACAGTCCATCGGACTAGGTAATTACATTCAACCACACAAAGTACATGGGCCTTGCCTTAGAGTCAAACCCACAACCTCTCGCAGCCAAGCAAAGAGCCTACCACTACACCAACACAGAGAAGTGGGAAACTGATTCTACATTAATTCACATAATCCTACCGACAGCGCACACAACATGGCCAAACAAAAGACAATACCTGGCCTATCAATTCAATGGAAACTCTTAGACAACACAGTCCATTGGACTAGGCAATTACATGCAGCCATACAAAGTCCATGGGCCTTGCCTTTAGAGTCAAACACACAACCTCTCGTAGCCCAAGGAAAGAGCCTACCACTACACCAACACAGAGAAGTGGAAAGCTGACTCTACATTAATTCACATAATCCTAGTGACTGCGCTCACAACATGGCCAAACAAAAGCAAAAGAAAGCACCTGGCCTATCAATCCAATGGAAACTCAAAGGTAACATAATTCATTGGACTAAGCAATTACATGCAGCCATACAAAGTCCATGGGCCTTGCTTCAGAATAGAACTCACAACCTCTCGCAGCCCAATAAAAAAGCCTACCACTACAGCAACACAGAGAAGTGTGAAACTGACTTCACATTAACTCACATAATCCTGTTGACTGCGCACACAACATGGCCAAACAAAAGCAATAGACAGTACCTGGCCTATCAATCCAATAGAATCTTGTAGGCAAAACAGTCCATACAAAGTCCATGGGCCTTGCTTCAGAGTCAAACCCACAACCTCTCACAGCCAAAGCAAAGAGCCTACCACTACACCCACACAGAGAAGTGTGAAACTGACTCTACATTAATTCACATAATCCTAGTGACTGCGCACACAACATGGCCAAACAAAAGTAAATGACAGTAACTGGCCTATCAATCCAATGGAAACTCATAAGCAACACAGTCCATTGGACTAGGCAATTACATGCAGCCATACAAAGTTCATGGGCCTTGCCTCAGAGACGAACCCACAACCTCTCGCAGCTTAAGCAAAGAGCCTACCACTAAACCAACACAGAGAAGTTGGAAACCAAACCTACATTAATTCACATAATCCTAGTGACTGCGCACAAAACATGACCAAACAAAAGCAAAAGACAGTACCTGGCCTAACAATCCAATGGAAGTTCATAGGTAACACAGTCCATTGGACTACACAATTACGTGCAATCATACAAAGTCCATGGGCCTTGGCTCAGAAACAAACCTATAACCACTCTCAGATCAAGTAAAGAGCCTACCACTACACCAACACAAAGAAGTGTGAAGCTGAGTCTACATTAATTCACATAATCCTAGTGACTGCGCACACAACATGGCCAAACAAAAGCAAAAGACAGTAACTGGCCTATCAACCTAATGGAAACTCATTGGGAACACAGTCCATTAGACTAGGCAAATACATGCAACCATACAAAGTCCATAGGCCTTGCCTCAGAGTCGAACCCACAACCTCTTGGAGAACAAGAAAAGAGCCTACCACTACACCAACACAAAGAAGTGGGAAGTTGAGTCTACATTAATTCACATAATCCTGGTGACTGCGCACACAACATGGCCAAACAAAAGCAAAAGACAGTACCAGGCCTATCAATCCAATGGAAACTCATAGGTAACACAGTACATTGGACTAGGCAATTACATGCAGCGATACAAAGCCCATGGGCCTTGCCCCAGAGTCGAACCCACAACCTCTCGCAGCCCAAGCAAAGAGCCTACCACTACACCAACACAAAGAAGTGGGAAACTGCTTCTACATTAATTCACAAAATCCTAGTGACTGCGCACACAACATGGCCAAACAAAAGCAAAAAACAGTATCTGGCCTATCAATACAATGGAAACTCATAGGCAACACAGTCCATTTGACTAAGCAATTACATGCAGCAATACAAAGTCTATGGGCCTTGCCTCAGAGTCGAACCAACAACCTCTCATAGCCCAAGCAAAGAGCCTACCACTACACCAACACAGAGAAGTGGGACACTGACTCTACATTAATTCACATAATCCTAGTGACTGCACACACAACATGGCCAAACAAAAGCAAAAGACAGTACCTGGCCTAACAATCCAATGGAAGTTCATAGGTAACACAGTCCATTGGACTACACAATTACGTGCAATCATACAAAGTCCATGGGCCTTGCCTCAGAAACAAACCTATAACCACTCTCAGACCAAGTAAAGAGCCTACCACTACACCAACACAAAGAAGTATGAAGCTGAGTCTACATTAATTCACACAATCCTAGTGACTGCGCACACAACATGGCCAAACAAAAGCAAAAGACAGTAACTGGCCTATCAACCTAATGGAAACTCATTGGGAACACAGTCCATTAGACTAGGCAAATACATGCAACCATACAAAGTCCAGAGGCCTTGCCTCAGAGTCGAACCCACAACCTCTTAGAGAACAAGAAAAGAGCCTACCACTACACCAACACAAAGAAGTGAGAAGTTGAGTCTACATTAATTCACATAATCCTGGTGACTGCGCACACAACATGGCCAAACAAAAGCAAAAGACAGTACCTGGCCTATCAATCCAATGGAAACTCATAGGTAACACAGTACATTTGACTAAGCAATTACATGCAGCAATACAAAGTCTATGGGCCTTGGCTCAGAGTCGAACCAACTACCTCTCATAGCCCAAGCAAAGAGCCTACCACTACACCAACACAGAGAAGTGGGACACTGACTCTACATTAATTCACATAATCCTAGTGACTGCACACACAACATGGCCAAACAAAAGCAAAAGACAGTACCTGGCCTATCAATCCAATGGAAATTCATAGGCAACCCAGTCCATTGGACTAGGCAATTACATGCAACCTTACAAAGTCCATGGGCCTTGCCTCAGAATCAAACCCACAACCTCTCTCAGCCCAAGCAAAGAGCCTACCACAACACCAACACAAAGAAGTGGGAAACTGATTCTACATTAATTCACATACTCGTAGTGACTGCGCACACAACATGGCCAAACAAAAGCAAAAGACAGTACCTGGTCTATCAATCCAAAGGAAACTCTTAGGCAACATAGTCCATTGGACTTTGCAATTACAAGCAGCCATACAAAGTCCATGGGCCTTGCCTCAGAGTCGAACCCACAACCTCTCGCAGCCCAAGCAAACAGCCTACCACTACACCAACAAAGAGAAGTGGGAAACTGATTCTACATTAATTCACATAATCCTACCGGCAGCGCACGCAACATGGCCAAACAAAAGCAAAAGACAGTACTTGGCCTATCAATCCAATGGAAACTCATAGGTAACACAGTCCATTAGACTATGCAATTACATGCAGCCATACAATGTCTATGGGCCTAGCCTCAGAGTCAAACCCACAACCTCTTGCAGAACAAGCAAAGAGCCTACCACTACACCAACACAAAGAAGTGGCAAGCTGAGACTACATTAATTCACATAATCCTAGTGACTGTGCACGCAACATGGCCAAACAAAAGCAAAAGACAGTACCTGGCCTATAAATCCAATGGAAACTCATAGGCAACACAGTCCATCGGACTAGGTAATTACATTCAACCACACAAAGTACATGGGCCTTGCCTTAGAGTCAAACCCACAACCTCTCGCAGCCAAGCAAAGAGCCTACCACTACACCAACAAAGAGAAGTGGGAAACTGATTCTACATTAATTCACATAATCCTACCGACAGCGCACACAACATGGCTAAACAAAAGACAATACCTGGCCTATCAATTCAATGGAAACTCATAGGCAACACAGTCCATTGGACTAGGCAATTACATGCAGCCATACAAAGTCCATGGGCCTTGCCTTTAGAGTCAAACACACAACCTCTCGTAGCCAAAGGAAAGAGCCTACCACTACACCAACACAGAGAAGTAGGAAACTGATTCTACATTAATTCACATAATCCTAGTGACTGCGCACACAACATGGCCAAACAAAAGCAAAAGACAGTACCTAGCCTATCAATCCAATAGAAACTCATAGGTAACACAGTCCATTAGACTATGCAATTACATGCAGCCATACAATGTCTATGGGCCTAGCCTCAGAGTCAATCCCACAACCTCTTGCAGAACAAGCAAAGAGCCTACCACTACACCAACACAAAGAAGTGGCAAGCTGAGACTACATTAATTCACATAATCCTAGTGACTGTGCACGCAACATGGCCAAACAAAACCAAAAGACAGTACCTGGCCTATAAATCCAATGGAAACTCATAGGCAACACAGTCCATCGGACTAGGTAATTACATGCAGCCATACAAAGTCCATGGGCCTTGCCTTTAGAGTCAAACACACAACCTCTCGTAGCCCAAGGAAAGAGCCTACCACTACACCAACACAGAGAAGTGGAAAGCTGACTCTACATTAATTCACATAATCCTAGTGACTGCGCTCACAACATGGCCAAACAAAAGCAAAAGAAAGCACCTGGCCTATCAATCCAATGGAAACTCAAAGGTAACATAATTCATTGGACTAAGCAATTACATGCAGCCATACAAAGTCCATGGGCCTTGCTTCAGAATAGAACTCACAACCTCTCGCAGCCCAATAAAAAAGCCTACCACTACAGCAACACAGAGAAGTGTGAAACTGACTTCACATTAACTCACATAATCCTGTTGACTGCGCACACAACATGGCCAAACAAAAGCAATAGACAGTACCTGGCCTATCAATCCAATGGAAATTCATAGGCAACCCAGTCCATTGGACTAGGCAATTACATGCAACCTTACAAAGTCCATGGGCCTTGCCTCAGAGTCAAACCCACAACCTCTCCCAGGCCAAGCAAAGAGCCTACCACAACACCAACACAAAGAAGTGGGAAACTGATTCTCAATTAATTCACATACTCGTAGTGACTGCGCACACAACATGGCCAAACAAAAGCAAAAGACAGTACCTGGTCTATCAATCCAAAGGAAACTCTTAGGCAACATAGTCCATTGGACTTTGCAATTACAAGCAGCCATACAAAGTCCATGGGCCTTGCCTCAGAGTCGAACCCACAACCTCTCGCAGCCCAAGCAAAGAGCCTACAACTACACCAACACAGAGAAGTAGGAAACTGACTCTACATTAGTTCACATAATCCTAGTGACTGCGCACACAACATGGCCAAACAAAAGCAAAAGACAGTACTTGGCCTATCAATCCAATGGAAACTCATTGGCATCACTATCCATCGGACTAGGCAATTACATGCAGCCATACAACGTCCATGGGACTTGCCTCAGAGTCAAACCCACAACATTTCGTAGCCCAAGCAAAGAGCCTACCACTACACCAACACAGAGAAGTAGGAAACTGACTCTACATTAGTTCACATAATCCTAGTGACTGCGCACACAACATGGCCAAACAAAAGCAAAAGACAGTACCTGGCCGGCCCATCATTCCCGTGGCTGTGGACGGCATACCGGTGATGGCTCTCTTGGACACTGGATCGCAGGTAACCACCATACCATACACATTGTACCAGCGGTATTGGGGGACAGACGAGCTGGCACCCTCAGACACTAGTATAACGCTATGTGAGGTAGCAGCGTTGCTTGGGCAAAAACGTGAGGCAGTGAGGCAGCAGCGTGTTCACACCAACAGTCTATTTATTGTTGCAGCATAAATAGATCCAATTTCCCACTGTCAATGTCTCTTCCGGATCACAGCCGGTGCATATAGACAACTTCTTTGCATCAAAAAGTCTTGTTACCTTAGGACCCCGTTAACCGCAGGGATCTGTGTAAGGTTTTCCTAGGCTCACACTCTTGGCCTGTGTTCACTCCACACAGAGCCAGCCCAGCTCACACGGCGTGTGTTAGCTTCACCAAGCCTGGCTCTCAACTGAGACACACCCTGCTGTGCTCTGCATGATTTAAACGAAAATGCCGGACATGAGGATTGCTACAAAACCTGGACTGGGAGGAGGGATCTGTCTCCCTGTTACCCTTTGTGCTATACTCCCAGTAATAGCTATAGCAAACTCAGAGGGTTTCCAGACACATTCTGGGGGACACATAGCGGTCTTCAAATATTACCCCTGTCACTGCCTCACATATCCCCCCCCCCTCAGTTCAAACGGGCGGGGTTGTACTTTTGCCAACATACAGGGACCTCTGGACAGGGCATCCGCAGTGCCCTGCAACCTACCAGCCCGGTATTCCACAGAAAAGTGAAAGTTCTGCAAGGAGAGAAACCACCTGGTGACTCTAGCATTTCTCTCCTTAGCATTCCTCATCCAGACCAAAGGGGAGTGGTCTGTCACCATGCGAAAGTGTCGCCCCAGCAGGTAGTAGCGTAGGGATTCCAGAGCCCATTTTATGGCCAGGCACTCCTTCTCCACTATGCTATAGTTCTTCTCTGCCGGGGTGAGTTTTCTACTCAAATAGGTGACCGGGTGCTCTTCTCCATCTACCTCCTGGGACAGAACTGCACCCAGACCCACCTCAGAGGCATCTGCCTGTACTATAAACTCCTTTTGAAAGTCAGGGTTGACAAGGACAGGCTGACCACATAGGACTACCTTTAGCACCTGAAAGGCTTACTCTGCTTGTGTATTCCAGTGGACCATGACCGACTTCTTCCCTTTTAAAAGATCGGACAAAGGCGCCAACCGTCCAGCAAAATTGGGTATGAATCGTCGGTAATACCCCATTATACCCAGAAAGGCTCTTACCTGTTTTGTGGTAAGGGGACGAGGCCAGTTTTGAATGGCTTCGATTTTGTTTACTTGTGGCTTGATAACCCCTTGGCCTATCACATACCCCAAGTAACGGGCTTCTTTGAGACCCATAGCACATTTGCTTGGATTCGCCGTCAGACCAGCAGCTCTGAGCGAATCCACTACCGCTTGCACCTGAGATAAGTGGGTGCTCCAGTCACTGCTATAGATGATGATGTCATCCAAATATGCGGAGGCATATGGTTGATGGGGTTCTAACACTATGTCCATTAATCTCTGAAACGTGGCCAGAGCCCCATGTAAACCAAATGGCAAGACGACATAGTGATAGAGCCCCCCTGGCGTGACAAAAGCGGTCTTTTCTTTTGCCGCCTCTGTCAGCGGCACCTGCCAGTAACCTTTAGTGAGATCGAGAGTCGTGAAGTACTGGGCCCGTCCCAGTCTCTCTATCAGCTCGTCGACCCTGGGCATGGGATACATATCAAACTTCGATACCTCATTTAACTTTCGGAAGTCATTACAGAATCTTAAAGAACCGTCTGGTTTCGGGATCAGCACAATGGGACTGGCCCATTCGCTCGTGGATTTTTCAATAACCCCTAGTTGGAGCATCTTTTTTACCTCCTCCGCAATGGCTTGCCTACGAGCCTCTGGTACCCGGTATGGCCTCAGGCGTACCCTTACTTGAGGCTCGGTGACAATATCATGGTGGATTATGGTTGTTCGGCCGGGTAGGCTTGAGAACACATCCGTATTCCGCTGCACTAATCTCCGAGACTCCCGTCTCTGCTGTTTTGAGAGAGAATCCCCTATCCTCACTCCCAATTCATCATCAGGGGACTCCTTCTTTGTTGTTGTCAAGGCACCTGAAAAGGTTAGGTCCAACGTTACGTCAGCCACCATACATTCCCTGTCTTTCCACGCCTTCAGCAGGTTTACATGGTAGATTTGCTCTGGTTTTCTTCTACCTGGCTGATACACCTTATAGTTTACTTCCCCCACTTTCTCCCGGATCTCATAGGGACCTTGCCATTTGGCTAAGAACTTACTTTCTGCAGTAGGTATTAGGACTAAGACACGATCTCCCGGTTTAAAAGACCTGATGGAGGCCTTTCTATTATACTGAGTACTTTGGGCTGCCTGAGCATCCAGCAAATGCTCTTTAACAATGGGCATTATTGCCGTGATACGATCCTGCATACCCATAACGTATTCCACTGTGCTTTTGTGAGGGGTGGGCTCCTGTTCCCAAGTTTCCTTAACTATATCCAGCAGTCCCCGCGGATGTCTGCCATACAGTAACTCAAATGGCGAGAACCCGGTGGAAGATTGTGGGACCTCGCGGATAGCGAACATTAAATAGGGCAATAACATGTCCCAATCTTTCCCCTCTTTGGAGACCACCTTTTTCAGCATAGCCTTTAGAGTTTTATTAAAACGTTCCACTAGACCATCAGTCTGGGGATGGTACACTGACGTGCGTAGCTGCTTGATCTGGAGGAGTTTGCATAGTTCCTTTGTAATTTTAGACATAAAGGGAGTGCCCTGATCGGTCAGGATTTCTTTGGGTAACCCCACGCGACAGAACATAGCAAACAACTCCCGAGCAATAAGCCTCGCCGAGGTGTGACGTAGTGGAATGGCCTCCGGATAACGTGTCGCGTAATCCATCACTACCAGGATGTGCTGGTGACCACGGGCTGATTTTACAATGGGTCCGATCAGATCCATAGCAATCCGCTCAAAAGGCACCTCTATAATGGGTAAAGGTATCAGAGGACTACGGAAACGGTGCGTTGGTGCGGTCAACTGACAAACTGGGCAGGACTCACAGAACCTTTTCATTTGTGCGCCGACCCCTGGCCAGTAAAACCGCTGAAACATGCGTTCCCGCGTTTTCTCTTCACCTAGGTGCCCACTCATTAGGTGGTTATGAGCCAATTCCAAGGTCTGACGGCGGTACAGCTGAGGGACCACCAACTGTTCCACTATTTCCCCCCGGATTGTATCAACCCAATAGAGCAACTCTCGCTTTAGAGCCATGTAGGGAGTTTCCAGCCTGGCACCAGGCCGCTGGGGTACCCCATCAATTACCTGTACATTTCCACGTCCAGGAGCCAATGTGGGGTCCCGGAGCTGTGCTGTTCTGAAATTATCTGGAGACACGTTCAACTCCGGGATTGCCTCGGGTGGCTCAACCTCTCCTGCCATTACCTCTAGGGGGAACATGGCAGGGTTACACTCTGTCCCTATACTGGTGACCCCTACGGCATGTATCCCTGAGTCGGGATCGTCCGGCTCAGGGCCTGGTTCAATCATACACCTCGGAGGGCTAGGTCGCCTCCCACATAATGTCCAGAACAGGGGCAAGTCTCTTCCCAAAATAACAGCATATGGAAGTCTTTTCATCACCCCCACTTCATGTTGAACCTCTCCACACGAGGTAGCAATGGTGACCCTTTCCATAGGGTATTCACGTAGGTCTCCATGAATACAAAGTACCCCTACTTTATGTCCCGTAGGGTTTTCCCCGGAGACCAAGGAGGCATGTACAAGAGTCACTAAACTTCCTGAGTCCAACAAAGCCTCTGCTGTATAGCCATTAACACGTACTTTGCAGAGATGGGGCTCCTCCCCCATAGTAACAGTGCTTACGGTACAAACAGTATGGGCATACATTGATACCTGGCGAGCGTACCGGCAGTCCATGGGTTCTGATGTGAGTGGGCACTGTGCCATCACATGCCCGAGCTGATGGCACCGCCAGCACATAACAGCAGAGGTGTCCCTGTTTCGGGTGTCTGAATTTGGGGAACCGGGACTCCTGCTGACCTTAGTCTGGGGTTTACTCTCTGCCAGGGCTGAAGACGGGGCAGCACCCGAGGAGGTACGGGAGTCTTTTACCAACTGTGAAGGGGGCGTATCCCTACGGAGTGCCCGCCGTGAAGCAGAGTCCCGGACCAACTCCTGGGTAGCTGTGTAGCGTTCCACCAAATTCACTAGCTGGTCTAGGGTACCGGGGTCCCCCTGTCCCACCCACCGTTGAATGGGGGCTGGCAAAGTCCGCACAAACCGTTCAATCACCACCCGCTCAATCATCTGTCCGGGGTTCAAGGTCTCCGGCTGCAGCCATTTTTTTACAAGGTCCAGTAAGACATGGGCCTGTGAGCGTGCAGGTTTTCCCTCCTCAAAGGACCACTGATTCACTCGTTGGGCCCGGAGATAAGTGTTAACCCCCATTCGTGCAAGGATCTCACCTTTCAGTGTGCCATAGTCCTTGGCATCCTCCGTGCTGAGATCCAGGTAGGCTTTTTGGGGTTCACCTACCAAGAACGGGGCCACGACATCAGTCCAACGGTCGATAGACAATTTCTCTCGCTCAGCGGTCCTCTCAAACACGGAGAGAAAGGCTTCTGGGTCATCCTCTGCACTCATCCTCGTAAGTGCTGCCCTTGCTCTGTCCTGGGCCGCAGGAAGGACTGGATGACCTGGAGTTACCGCTGGGAGCGCTTCTCGCAGAGCAGAAAGCTGCTTAGCCAACAAGCTGTTTGTCTCCTGTTGCTGAACGAACGCCCGCTGGAGCTGGACATTGGTTTGTTGCTGCTGAGCATTAGCCTGGGCCAGCTGCTTTACAAGATCCTCCATAGTGGCTGCTGAGTTAAACTGTAACTTTGCAGGCTTGATCATAAACATGTGAAAACTGGGTTGTTAGCAACCAGGCTGCAACGCCTGTAAGCTTCGTGGACCCGCCGATCCACCGCAAACAGTCAGTAAAAAAAAAAAAAAATTCCTTTTTTTTTTTTTTTTTCCGGGTAAGTACCTCTTAGGCCATTGCCCTTAGCAACCAGGCTGCCATGCCCGTATTCTCCACCATAATGTGAGGTAGCAGCGTTGCTTGGGCAAAAACGTGAGGCAGTGAGGCAGCAGCGTGTTCACACCAACAGTCTATTTATTGTTGCAGCATAAATAGATCCAATTTCCCACTGTCAAAGTCTCTTCCGGATCACAGCCGGTGCATATAGACAACTTCTTTGCATCAAAAAGTCTTGTTACCTTAGGACCCCGTTAACCGCAGGGATCTGTGTAAGGTTCTCCTAGGCTCACACTCTTGGCCTGTGTTCACTCCACACAGAGCCAGCCCAGCTCACACGGCGTGTGTTAGCTTCACCAAGCCTGGCTCTCAACTGAGACACACCCTGCTGTGCTCTGCATGATTTAAACGAAAATGCCGGACATGAGGATTGCTACAAAACCTGGACTGGGAGGAGGGATCTGTCTCCCTGTTACCCTTTGTGCTATACTCCCAGTAATAGCTATAGCAAACTCAGAGGGTTTCCAGACACATTCTGGGGGACACATAGCGGTCTTCAAATATTACCCCTTTCACTGCCTCACAGCTAATTGCTGCCAATGGACTCCCATTGACCCAAGTGGGGTATAAACAGGTGGCTATGACAGTAGGGCAAGCTGAACTGCAACACCAGGGTATGATTGTGATCATGAATGAACCCAGTGATCATAACCCGAAGATAGTGCTAGGAACCAATGTGATGGAGCACTGTATGGGTGATGTGTTGGCCCTACTGCAGCAGCTGGCCGCCACGGCCGCGGGGAGCCGACAGAGAGCTGAGCAGCGTGAGATCCGAGCCTTGATGTACCGCCAGCATGTAAACTCAACAGGAGGAGAGATTGGTGGAGTGAGGGTGATGGATGTTGCTCCGTTGCTTGTGCCCCCTAGGAGTGAGATGATGATTTGGTGTAGGGCAGCAGTAGGGCCTCAGGGGCGTGACTACCCTGCCATGATGGAGCCCATACCCTCCGAGCACTGGCCCACTGTAATGGCCGCCCGAGGGATGGTAGACGTGAAGAAGGGGAGAGTGCCCGTGAGGGTGCTGAACTGTGGGGAGGAAGAAGTCAGGCTTCCCCGGTATGCCACCATTGCCAAGCTACTCACCCTGGATCCCCACACCATCCACGAAGCCAGTCCCCCAGTCTCCCCACCTACTACCAGCACTTCCCCGCCTCAAGGGGAGGTAAATGAGTGGCACCAACAGTTACACGTGGGCACTGATGATACCCCTACACATCACAAAGCAGGGGTATACAGGGTGGTGCGGGAGTATGAACAGGTTTTCAGCAAACATCCACTAGACTTTGGGCAGATCAAGGGAGTCCAACACCATATCCCCACCGGGGAACACCCCCCTATCAAAGAGAGGTACAGGCCTATTCCCCCTGCACATTACCAGTGTGCCAAAGATATGTTGAGGAATATGAAGGAGGCAGGGGTTATTCGGGACAGCTGTAGTCCCTGGGCAGCTCCGTTGGTACTGGTCAAGAAGAAAGATGGTACCATGTGGATGTGTGTGGACTACCGGAAGATTAATCAGATAACCCATAAAGATGCCTACCCACTGCCCCGTATTGAAGAGTCTTTGGCCGCACTGAGAACGGCAAATTACTTCTCTACCCTTGACCTCACCAGTGGGTACTGGCAAGTGGCCGTGGCCCCGGAAGACCGGGAGAAAACTGCCTTCACCACCCCGATGGGGCTCTGTGAATTCAATAGTATGCCGTTCGGGCTGTGTAATGCCCCGGGAACCTTCCAACGGCTGATGGAGTGCTGTCTGGGACACCTAAACTTCGAGACCGTCCTATTGTACTTGGATGATGTGATTGTTTACTCCCAGACGTATGAAGCCCATCTGGAGCACCTGGCCGAGGTGTTCGCGTCCCTTGCCAAATATGGGATTAAGCTGAAGCCCTCTAAGTGTCACCTGCTGAAACCCAGAGTGCAGTACCTGGGGCACGTGGTAAGTGCAGAAGGTGTCGCCCCCGACCCTGAGAAGATCACTGCCATCCAGGGCTGGCCGAGACCAACCACCGTGAGGGAAGTAAGGCAGTTTCTGGGTCTGGTGGGGTACTACCGGCGCTTTATCAAAGGGTACACGAAGATGGCTGCCCCCATGCAAGATCTCCTCGTGGGACAGACCAAAGGTGGTAGACCCATCGGAGCCCCACTGGTGTGGGAAGAAAAGCATGAGGAGTCCTTCTGCCAGCTGAAAGCGGCCTTGACCGGGGAAGAGGTCCTAGCGTATCCTGACTATGGCTGTCCGTTCATCCTTTACACCGACGCCAGCAATGTGGGACTAGGAGCAGTCCTGTCCCAGGTCCAGGATGGGAAGGAGAAAGTGATTGCTTACGCTAGCCGGAAGCTTCGGCCAACTGAAAGGAACCCTGAGAACTACAGCTCCTTCAAGCTCGAGCTCCTGGCATTGGTATGGGCTATCACAGAGAGGTTCCGCCACTACTTGGCTGCAGCAAAATTCACCGCTTTCACGGACAACAATCCGTTGACTCATCTGGACACGGCCAAGTTGGGTGCGTTGGAGCAGCGGTGGGTGGCCCGGCTAGCCAACTATGACTTCACCATCAAGTACCGTGCTGGTCGTCTCAACATCAATGCTGATGCACTCTCCCGAATGCCCCATTTGTCAGAGGAAGGGTGCGAGGATGACGACCTCGAGGAGATCGAGTTGCCTACATTTCACCAGCCATCAACTGAGAGGGTACAGGTACACCAACAACAGGTGGACTTGGACCCACGGCCCAGTCAAGGGTGACAGGAAGCTCAAAACCAGGCGCCGGCTGTCCTCCTCGTCAAGACCCTGGTGGAACAAGGTGCTGTTGGAATGGACCCTGCCGCCCCAGTTGAAGTCCAGCGCTTGTGGAAAGAACGGAAACGGCTGTACCTACATCAAGGGAAGCTGTACCATGAGCTGATTAACCCAAAGACTCATGAGAAAATATGCCAGTTGGTTATTCCCCAAGCTGATGTAGCTACTGTTTTGCGGGCATACCATGATGGTGCCGGGCACTTCGGGTGGAAAAAGCTGGAGATGCTGTTGAGAGAGCGGTTCTACTGGAGTGGGATGTGGGAATCGGTAGAAGCCTGGTGCCGGGAGTGTGGTCCTTGCACGCTGAGGAGGAAGGACGAGACCAGCCAGAGGGCGCCCCTACACCCGATCATCACACATCAGCCGCTGGAACTGGTCGCCTTGGACCATGTCAAGCTCACCCCCAGCCGAAGTGGGTACGCCTACGCGTTGACCATCGTAGACCACTATTCAAGATTCATGGTGGTTGTCCCCGTCAAGGACTTAACTGGTCGAACAGATGCTCGAGCGTTCCAGGCTTATTTCTGCCGACCGCATGGATATCCCGAAAAGGTGCTTACTGACCAAGGCCCGGCTTTTGAAGCAGAGGTGTTCCATGAGTTCTGCCAGTTGTATGGCTGTAAGAAGATCCGGACCACCCCTTACCATGCCCAGACCAACGGCATGTGTGAGAAGATGAACCACTTGGTCCTGGACTCCTCAAGGCGTTACTGCTGGAAGAGTGGAACCTGTGGACGGAAAAGCTACCCGACCTGGTCGATATGTACAACAATATCCCGTCCAGTTCCACAAAGTGCACCCCAGCATATCTGATGAGGGCTCGCCCCGGCCGCCTGCCGGTGGACCTGGAGATGGGGTTGGAGGCCCCGGAAGCACTCCCTTCAACAGCTGAATGGGAAACTCGGCGGAGAGCCCAATACCGGCAGATTCAAGAATATGTCGAGAAGAACTTGAGTCGGAGTCGGGAACTGCAGGAGCAGCGCTTTAATCAAAAGGCGTCTGCTGGCCCTTTTCAGCCCGGAGATGTCCTGAAGCGGAAGAGGAAAACCCACAAGCTGGATGACCAATGGGAACAGAACCCGTACGTCATACAGCCCACCGGATGGGAAGATGGGAAGGCCTACCAAATTAGTCGTGACCAAGGAGGCACTTTGGCCACAGTTTCCTGGGACCATTTGAAAAGGTGCCCACCAGCATTGAGGGCGGTGGCTGAAGTACCGGTTCCTCCACCAGCGGAGAAGGCAGAAGAGGTGATCCACACTGTGATGGGTGACTTCCCAGCAGACTGGCCTACACAGAACGGCGCGGTGATTCTTCCAGTGATACTGTTTCCACAACCTGTGGATGAAGAAGTGGTGGAAGCGGTCAACCGTGAGCCAGAACCAGTGCCAGTGCCCAGGGATGAACCTGAGCCCAGCTCCCCTATGCCTCCGCCTGCCCCACATGATAGCAGGGAGGAGGAACCGGTTGTTCCCTCTACCCCACTGCCCAGTCCTACTGACACCGGACCCCGGAGGTCCACCCGTCCCAACCTAGGTAGACCCCCACTTAGGTACAGGGAGACCGTCCTTTAAAGAAGGGATCAGGAAGTCAGTGTGTGTATGTTTATTTGAAAGTTTGAAAAAGTTGAAAATGATAAAGAATGATTAACCGAGAAGTTACCTGATTACAGTGATTGAACCAGCCGTAGCCGGCACCGTTGTCCCCGTGAGGACCGTTTAAAAAGTTGCATGGAGGACTTTCCATGGACAAGCCCGTGAACTTGCAGGGCAACCACAAACATTAGTGGCTTGTAAATAAGTTGTTTTACCGTTACCGTTTCCACATTGCCGCCTCCGGAGAGGCAGGTTGGAGGGAGGGCCCTCAGCAGAGCAGGCTGGGGCCCAGCCACCACAGGAACCGGTGGCTACCCTCTGGAGGGGAAGGACAGATCCCGCTCAGGTAACAAGTGCTGGACTTGGATCAAGGGGTGCTGCCTGGGCTTTAGGGGCAGCATCAGCACCAGGTTGCTTGGGTGGGAGAAAGCGGAGACCGTAACCGTAAACCGTTTTGTAACGTTTAAGAAATGTGCCTCCCGATGTGGGATGATGTCATGAGTTGTAATGTTACCGTTTACCTTTTTCAGAAAATAAAACCGGTGTTGGACGGGCAGCCCGCGGACGGTCTGCATTTTGCTAAGGGGGAATGTGACGCCCTGGGCAAGCCAGGGCTCACAGGTCATCACACCACCACACCCTACACCCCAGTTAGTAACACCAAGGCTACTAAAATCCTTGTTGCCTTCCTCCAGGGGCTGATGTTCACACCAGGGGGTGGGCCAGGCGGTTGGCTCCGCCCACCGAGGAGTTCACAGCCCTGGAGGCGGGAAGAAGCAGGCAGTTAGAGTTTGGAGGAAGAAGTGGAAAGAACAGAGATTAGCTCAGGAGGAGCTTGAGTGAGGAGCTGAGTGAAGAAAGATAGAGAAAGGAGGAGGAAGTGAAGGAAGTGGTAGAGGAGCTAAGTGAAGTGAAAGTGAAGTAGTAGTGGAACAAAGAAGAAAAGAGTAAAAGTGAGAGTAGAAAAGCCTGAAGTTGGTCTGGCTGTGTGCAGGACAGTGTCAGCAAGGTCAGCAACGGCGGTGACAGTCCGGAGGGGGACTGCTTGGAGGTTGCTGGAAGGTCCGCGGACGGGTAGTGGCCCGGCAGTCTGGAGCAGTATACGAAGAACAGTCAGCACCAGGGCAGGGGCCTCTCGGACCCCAGCAAGGCTAGGAGTCGCCGTAAATTTGCCAAATCCGTCAGTGAAGGGGACGTCTGTCTCCAAACAACCAAGTCCCGATTGAAGGCAACAGTCCGACCGTTACAGAGTGACACCGCCACCGCCAGGGCACCAGTTTCTCAGGGCCAGTGCCTGCGGGCAAAGTAGGGCTCCTCCGGCCCATATCCAAGCCAGGGAGCGGGTTACCGGTGGGAACCCATCGCAACCATTATCAACATAGGTGCAGGACAGAGGGACCGTCACCGTCATCTACTGGGGAAAGCAAGTGCAGCCGTCCGTGGGAACCGTCTTTCCAGCCGTGTGTTTTACCGAAAACTGTGTCACCGTCTCAGGCTGAGTGAGTACCACAGTGCCGCAAGGCACAGCGCTGCCGCCACGTCCCTGCGCCCACCAAGCCCTGCATCTCCCACCTCATCACTGGGCCCCGGGATCACCAACCCCTACCCACGGAGAGGCAACACAACAACTGTCTGCTCCATACCATCCTTCCTGGGATCCCCATACAGAGCAGCGGTGGTGCCAACAAATCACCACAACCGTGGGTGGCGTCACGGACAATAAACAATCCCCACACCCAAACAACCCCGTTTTCACTCACGGGCGAGGAGAGCCGCTCGAGTCCTCGGGATCCGGCCCATCGCTCGAGCCACCGAGCAGCGGCAGCAGCAGGCCGCAGTACCAGCCGGACCCGAGCAGCAGAAGGGAGAGCGCGGCGTCCCCTCCTCCGCCCGCGACTCCTACCACTACACCAACACAAAGAAGTGGGAAACTGACTCTACATTAATTCACATAATCCTAGTGACTGCACACACAACATGGCCAAACAAAAGCAAAAGACAGTACCTTGCCAATCAATCCAATGGAAACTCATAGGCAATACAGTCCATTGGATGAGGAGATTACATGCAGCCATACAAAGTCCATGGGCCTTGCCACAGAGTCGAATCCTCAACCTCGCGTAGCCCAAGCAAAGAGCCTACCACTACACCAACATAGAGAAGTAGAAATCTTATTCTACAATAATTCACATCATTCTAGTGACTGCGCACACAACATGGCCAAACAAAAGTAAAGGACAGAATCTGGCCTTTCAATCCAATGAAAACTCTTAAGCAACAAAGTCCATTGGACGAGGCAATTACATGCAGCCATACAAAGTCCATGGGCCTTGCCACAGAGTTGAACCCTCAACCTCGCGTAGCCCAAGCAAAGAGCCTACAACTACATCAACACAGAGAAGTAGGAAACTGACTCTACATTAATTCACATAATCCTAGTGACTGCGCACACATCATGGCCAAACAAAAGCAAAAGACAGTACCTGGCCTATCAATCCAATGGAAACTGATTGGCAACACTATCCATCGGACTAGGCAATTACATGCAGCCATACAAAGTCCATGGGACTTTCCTCAGAGTCAAACCCACAACCTTTCGTAGACCAAGCAAAGAGCCTACCACTACACCAACACAGAGAAGTGGGAAGCTGACTGTACATTAATTTACATACTCCTAGTGACTGCGCACACAACATGGCGAAACAAAAGCAAAAGACGGTACCTGGCCTATCAATCCAAAGGAAACTCCTAGGCAACATAGTCCATTGGACTTGGCAATTACATGCAGCCATACAAAGTCCGTGGGCCTTGCCTCTGAGACGAACTCACAAACTCTCGTAGCCCAAGCAAAGAGCCTACCACTACACCAACACAAAGAATTGAGGAACTGACTCTACATTAATTCACATACTCCTAGTGACTGCGCACACAACATGGCCAAACAAAAGCAAAAGACGGTACCTGGCCTATCAATCCAAAGGAAAATCCTAGGCAACATAGTCCATTGGACTTGGCAATTACAAGCAGCCATACATAGTCCATGGGCCTTGCCTCAGAGTCGAACCCACAACCTCCCGCAGCCAAAGCAAAGACCTACCACTACACCAACACGAAGAAGTGGGAAGCTGAGTCTACATTAATTCACATAATCCTAATGACTGCGCACACAACATGGAATAACAAAAGCAAAAGACAGTACCTAACCTATCAATCCAATAAAAACTCATAAGCAACACAGTCCATTAGACTAGGCAATTACAAGCAGCCATACAAAGTCCATGGGCCTTGCCTCAGAGTCAAACCCACAAACTCTCCCAGCCCTAGCAAAGAGCCTACCACTACACCAACTCAGAGAAGTGGGAAACTGATTCTACATTAATAAACATAATCCTAGTGACTGCGCACACAACATGGCCAAACAAAGCAAAAGTGGAAACTCATAGGCAACACAGTCTATTGGACTAGGAAATTACATGAAGCCATACAAAGTCCAGGGGCCTTGCCTCAGAGATGAACCCACAACCTCGCGTAGCCCAAGCAAAGAGCCTACCACTACACCAACACAGAGAAGTGGAAAACGGATTCTAAATTAATACACATAATCCTAGTGACTGCGCACACAACATGGCCAAACAAAAGCAAAAGACTATCCTTGGCCTATCAATCCAATGGAAACTCAAAGACAACAGAGTTCATTGGACTAAGCAATTACATGTAGCCATACAAACTCCATGGGCCTTGTCTCAGTGTCGATCCCTCAACCTCTCGTAGCCCAAGCAAAGAGCCTACCACTACACCAACATAGAGAAGTGGGAATCTTATTCTAAAATAATTCACATCATCCTAGTGACTGCGCACACAACATGGCCAAACAAAAGCAAAAGACAGTACCTGGCCTATCAATCCAATGGGAACTCATAAGCAACACTGTCCATTGGACTAGGCATTTACATGCAGCCATACAAAGTCCATGGGCCTTATCTCAGAGTCGAACACACAACCTCGCGCAGCCCAAGCAAGGAGCCCACCACTACACCAACACAGAGAAGTAGGAAACTGCCTCTATATTAATTCACATAATCCTAGTGACTGCGCACACAACATGGCCAAACAAAAGCAAAAAACAATATCTGTCCTATCAATCCAATGGAAACTCATAGGCAATAGAGTCCATTGGACTAAGCCTTTTCATTACATGCAGCCATACAAAGTCCATGGGCCTTGTCTCAGAGTTGAACCCATAACCTCTCGTAGCCCAAGCAAAAAGCCTGCCACTACACCAACACAAAAAAGTGTGAAGATGAGTCTACATTAATTCACATAATCCTAGTGACTGTGCATGCAACATGGCCAAAAAAAGCAAAAGACAGTACTTGGCCTATCAATCCAATGAAAACTCTTAGGCAAACAGTCCATTGGACTAGGCAATTACATGCAGCCATAAAAAGTCCATGGGCCTTGACTCAGAGTCGAACCCACAACCTCTCGCAATCCAAGCAAAGAGCCCACCACTACAACAACACAGAAAAGTGGGAAACTGATTCTACATTAATTCACATAATCCTAGTGACTGCGCACACAAAATGTCCAAACAAAAGCAAAAAACATTACCTGGTCTATCAATCGAATGGAAATTTATAGGCAACACAGTTCATTGGACTAGGCAATTGCATGCAGCCATACGAAGTCCATGGGCCTTGCCTCAGTGTCAAACCCACAACCTCTCGCAGCCCAAGCAAAGAGCCTACCACTACACCAACATAGAGAAGTGGGAAGCTGATTCTACAATAATTCACATCATCCTAGTGACTGCGCACACAACATGGCCAAACAAAAGCAAAAGACAGAACTTGGCCTATCAATCCAATGGAAACTGATAAGCAACACAGTCCATTGGACTAGGCAATTACATGCAGCCATGCAATGTCCTTGGGCCTTGCCTCAGAGTCAAACCCACAACCTCTCGTAGCCCAAGCAAAGAGCAAAGAGCAAAGAGCACACAACATGGCCAAACAAAAGCAAAAGACAGAACCTGGCCTATCAATCCAATGAAAACGCATAGGCAACACAGTCCATTGGACTAAGCATTTACATTACATGCAGCCATACAAAGTCCATGGGCCTTGCTTCAGAATCAAACCCACAACCTTTCGTAGCTGTAGCAAAGACCCTTCCACTACACCAACACAGAGAAGTGGGGAACTGACTCTACAATTAATTCACATAATCCTAGTGACTGCGCACACAACGTGGCCAAACAAAAGACAGTACCTGGCCTATCAATCCGATGGGCACTCAAAGGTAACACAGTCCATTGGACTAGGCAATTACATGCAGCCATACAAAGTCCATGGGCCTTGCCTCAGAGTCAAACTCATAACCTCTCGTAGCCCAAGCAAAGAGCCTTCCACTACACAAACACAGAGAAGTGGGAAGCTGAGTCTACATTAATTCACATAATTCTAGTGACTGCACACACAACATGGCTAAACAAAAGCAAAAGACAGTACCTGGCCTATCAATCCAATGGGTACTCATAGGCAACACAGTCCATTGGCCAAGAGAATTACATGCAACCATATAAAGTCCATGGGCCTTGCCTCAGAGTCAAACACACAACCTCTCGCAGCCCAAGCAAAGAGCCTACCACTACACCAACACAGAGATGTGGGGAACTGACTCTACAATTAATTCACATAATCCTAGTGACTGCGCACACAACATGGCCAAACAAAAGCAAAACACAGTACCTGGCCTATCAATCCAATGGAAACTCATAGGCAACACAGTCCCTTGGACTAGGCAATTACATGCAGCCATACAAAGTCCATGGGCCTTGCCTTAGAGTTGATCCCACAATCTCTCACAGCCCAAGCAAGGAGCCTACCACTACACCAACACAAAGAAGTGGGAAACTGATTCTACATTAATTCACATAATCCTAGTGACTGCGCACACAACATGGCCAAACAAAAGCAAAAGACAGTACCTGGCCTATCAATCCAATGGGCACTCATAGGTAACACAGTCCATTGGACTAGGCAATTACATGCAGCCATACAAAGTCCATGGGCCTTGCCTCAGAGTCAAAGCCACAAGCTCTTTTAGCCCAAGCAAAGAGCCTATCACTACACCAACACAGAGAAGTGGGAAATTGATTCTACATAAAATTCACATAATCCTAGTGACTGCACACACAACATGGCCAAACAAAAGCAAAAGACAGTACCTAGCCCATCAATCCAATGGAAACTCATAAGTAACACAGTCCATTAGACTAGGCCAGTGATGGCGAACCTATGGCATGCGTGCCACCAGGGGCACGCTGAGCCCATTCTGGTGGCACGCGTGCTGTCGCCCGATGCTGCAGCTTTGGTCTGCTAGTGCAGTCGCGCCAGCAGATCAAATCTGTGTTGGAGCGGAGGAGACATTTCTCCTCCGCTCTGACACTCCTCCCCCCCCAGGCTGCAGTGGGTTGCCTAGGAGACGGAGGAGCGTCAGAGCAGCGCCGGCGCCGTCTGCTGGCCGCGTGGGAATTGAGGACCCAGCAGCGGGGGAGTGTGTGCAGGTAAGTTGTGTGTTGCTTTTTTTTTTTTTTTTTTTTTTTTTATAACTCTTGTGCGGCAGCGCCAGCATGGGGTGGGAGAGGGGGAACGCACATGGCAGCGTGGGGTGGGAGAGGGGGAACGCACTTGGCAGCGTGGGGTGGGAGAGGGGGAACGCACATGGCAGCGTGGGGTGGGAAAGGGGGAAGGCACATGGCAGCGTGGGGTGGGAGAGGGGGAACGCACATGGCATCGTGGGGTGGGAGAGGGGGAACGCACATGGCAGCGTGGGGTGGGAGAGGGGGAACGCACTTGGCAGCGTGGGGTGGGAGAGGGGGAACGCACATGGCAGCGTGGGGTGGGAGAGGGGGAACGCACATGGCAGCGTGGGGTGGGAGAGGGGGAACGCACATGGCAGCGTGGGGTGGGAGAGGGGGAACGCACATGGCAGCGTGGGGTGGGAGAAGGGGAACGCACATGGCAGCGTGGGGTGGGAGAGGGGGAACGCACATGGCAGCGTGGGGTGGGAGAGGGGGAACGCACATGGCAGCGTGGGGTGGGGGAGGGGGAACGCACATGGCAGCGTGGGGTGGGAGAGGGGGAACGCACATGGCAGCGTGGGGTGGGAGAGGGGGAACGCACATGGCAGCGTGGGGTGGGAGAGGGGGAACGCACATGGCAGCGTGGGGTGGGAGAGGGGGAACGCACATGGCAGCGTGGGGTGGGAGAGGGGGAACGCACATGGCAGCGTGGGGTGGGAGAGGGGGAACGCACTTGGCAGCGTGGGGTGGGAGAGGGGGAACGCACATGGCAGCGTGAGGTTGGAGAGTGGGAACGCACATGGCAGCGTGGGGTGGGAGAGGGGGAACGCACATGGCAGCGTGGGGTGGGAGAGGGGGAACGCACATGGCAGCGTGGGGTGGGAGAGGGGGAACGCACTTAGCAGCGTGGGGTGGGAGAGGGGGAACGCACATGGCAGCGTGGGGTGGGAGAGGGGGAAGGCACATGGCAGCGTGGGGTGGGAGAGGGGGAACGCACATGGCATCGTGGGGTGGGAGAGGGGGAACGCACATGGCAGCGTGGGGTGGGAGAGGGGGAACGCACTTGGCAGCGTGGAGTGGGAGAGGGGGAACGCACATGGCAGCGTGGGGTGGGAGAGGGGGAACGCACATGGCAGCGTGGGGTGGGAGAGGGGGAACGCACTTGGCATCGTGGGGTGGGAGAGGGGGAACGCACATGGCAGCGTGGGGTGGGAGAGGGGGAACGCACTTGGCAGCGTGGGGTGGGAGAGGGGGAACTCACATGACAGCGTGGGGTGGGAGAGGGGGAACGCACTTGGCATCGTGGGGTGGGAGAGGGGGAACGCACATGGCAGCGTGGGGTGGGAGAGGGGGAACGCACTTGGCAGCGTGGGGTGGGAGAGGGGGAACGCACATGGCAGCGTGGGGTGGGAGAGGGGGAACGCACATGGCAGCGTGGGGTGGGGGAGGGGGAACGCACATGGCAGCGTGGGGTGGGAGAGGGGGAACGCACATGGCAGCGTGGGGTGGGAGAGGGGGAACGCACATGGAAGCGTGGGGTGGGGGAGGGGGAACGCACATGGCAGCGTGGGGTGGGAGAGGGGGAACGCACATGGCAGCGTGGGGTGGGAGAGGGGGAACGCACTTGGCAGCGTGGGGTGGGAGAGGGGGAACGCACATGGCAGCGTGGGGTGGGAGAGGGGGAACGCACATGGCAGCGTGGGGTGGGAGAAGGGGAACGCACATGGCAGCGTGGGGTGGGAGAGGGGGAACGCACATGGCAGCGTGGGGTGGGAGAGGGGGAATGCACATGGCAGCGTGGGGTGGGAGAGGGGGAACGCACATGGCAACGTGGGGTTGGAGAGGGGGAACGCACATGGCAGCGTGGGGTGGGAGTGGGGGAATGCACATGACAGCGTGGGGTGGGAGAGGGGTAACGCACATGGCAGCGTGGGGTGGGAGAGGGGGAACGCACATGGCAGCGTGGGGTGGGAGAGGGGGAACGCACATGGCAGCGTGCGGTGGGAGAGGAGGAACGCACATGGCAGCGTGCGGTGGGAGAGGAGGAACGCACATGGCAGCGTGGGGGAATGCACATTGCAGCGTGGGGGTGGGGGAATGCACATGGCAGTGTGCGGTGGGGGTGGGGGAACGCACATGCCAGCGTGGGGTGGGGGAACGCACATGCCAGCATGGGGTGGGAGAACACACATGCCAGCATGGAGGGGGAACATGCATGCCAGCATGGGGGGGAACATGCATGCCAGCATGGGGGGGGAACATGCATGCCAGCATGGGGGGGAACATGCATGCCAGCATAGGGGGGGAACATGCATGCCAGCATGGGGGGATAACATGCATGCCAGGATGGAGGAAACATGCATGCCAGGATGGAGGAAACATGCATGCCAGGATGGAGGAAACATGCATGCCAGGATGGGAAAACATGCATGCCAGGATGGGGAAAACATGCATGCTAGGATGGAGGAAACATGCATGCCAGGATGGAGGAAACATGCATGCCAGGATGGAGGAAACATGTATGCCAGGATGGAGGAAACATGCATGCTAGGATGGAGGAAACATGTATGCCAGGATGGAGGAAACATGCATGCCAGGATGGAGGAAACATGCATACCAGGATGGAGGAAACATGCATGCCAGGATGGGGAAACATGCATGTCAGGATGGGGAAACATGCATGCCAGGATGGGGAAACATGCATGCCAGGATGGAGGAAACATGCATGCCAGGATGGGGAAACATGCATGTCAGGATGGGGAAACATGCATGCCAGGATGGGGAAAACATGCATGCCAGGATGGAGGAAACATGCATGCCAGGATGGGGAAACATGCATGCCAGGATGGGGAAAACATGCATGCCAGGATGGAGGAAACATGCATGCCAGGATGGGGAAACATGCATGCCAGGAGGGGAAAACATGCATGCCAGGATGGAGGAAACATGCATGCCAGGATGGAGGAAACATGCATGCCAGGATGGAGGAAACATGCATGCCAGGATGGAGGAAACATGCATGCCAGGATGGGGAAAACATGCATGCCAGGATGGAGGAAACATGCATGCCAGGATGGAGGAAACATGCATGCCAGGATAGGAAAAACATGCATGCCAGGATGGAGGAAACATGCATGGCAGGATGGAGGAAACATGCATGCCAGGATGGAGGAAAACATGCATGCCAGGATGGAGGAAACATGCATGCCAGGATGGAGGAAACATGCATGCCAGGATGGAGGAAACATGCATGCCAGGATGGAGGAAACATGCATGCCAGGATGGAGGAAACATGCATGCCAGGATAGGAAAAACATGCATGCCAGGATGGGGAAAACATGCATGCCAGGATGGAGGAAACATGCATGCCAGGATGGAGGAAACATGCATGCCAGGATAGGAAAAACATGCATGCCAGGATGGTGAAAACATGCATGGCAGGATGGAGGAAACATGCATGCCAGGATGGAGGAAACATGCATGCCAGGATAGCAAAAACATGCATGCCAGGATGGGGAAAACATACATGCCAGGATGGAGGAAACATGCATGCCAGGATGGAGGAAACATGCATGCCAGGATGGAGGAAAACATGCATGCCAGGATAGGAAAAACATGCATGCCAGGATGGGGAAAACATGCATGGCAGGATGGAGGAAACATGCATGCCAGGATGGAGGAAACATGCATGCCAGGATGGAGGAAACATGCATGCCAGGATGGAGGAAACATGCATGCCAGGATGGGGAAACATGCATGCCAGGATGGGGAAACATGCATGCCAGGATGGAGGAAACATGCATGCCAGGATGGAGGAAACATGCATGCCAGGATGGAGGAAACATGCATGCCAGGATGGGGAAACATGCATGCCAGGATGGAGGAAACATGCATGGCAGGATGGAGGAAAACATGCATGGCAGGATGGAGGAAAACATACATGGCAGGATGGAGGAAAACATGCATGGCAGGATGGGGAAAACATGCATGGCAGGATGGAGGAAAATATGCATGGCAGGATGGAGGAAAACATACATGGCAGGATGGAGGAAAACATGCATGCCAGGATGGAGGAAACATGCATGCCAGGATGGGGAAACATGCATGCCAGGATGGAGGAAACATGCATGGCAGGATGGAGGAAACATGCATGCCAGGATGGAGGAAACATGCCACGATAGGGTACATTTACCAGGAAGGGGTACATTTACCTGGATTTGGTAAATTAACCAGGATTGGGAATATTTACCAGGAATGGGGTACATGCCGGGATGGGGGAACATTTACAAGGATGGGCAATATGTCAGGATGGGGTACATTTACCAGCATGGGGGAATATGCAAGAATGGGTAACATTTACCAGGATGGAGGACATTTACCAGGATGGGGCCATGATGGGGACAAATATACCAGAATGTAGGAAATATATATCAGGATGGGGGACATGTTTACCAGGAAGTGGCCGAGGAAGGGGACAGAACTACACAATGAAGGGGAGGGGAGAAACTCGTACGTCTTAATGGGATTTCGAGATGTTCAGAGTTTGAAATGTAGATGTGGATTACAGGGTGACATATGATTGCATTCCATGCCAAAATCTGTCTAATATGCTGCAATTTTTTTCCAGAAAGATCAATCCAACTGCTGTGTCTGGAAAGGGCAGGGGCTCAGCTTCAATGTGTGGTAAGCATGCATGAGCGTGATGCCCCCTGCTGAGGAGAAGATGGCAAAGGTAAGATTAAAATCAATTCTTTATATAATAGGATTGGTTGGCACTTCGGAAAAAAAATTGGGTTTAGGGCTACAGTTTGGGCACTTGGCCTGTAAAAGGTTCGCCATGACTGGACTAGGCAATTCCATGCAGCCATACAAAGTCCATGGGCCTTGCCTCAGAGTCAAACTCACAACTTCTTGCAGAACAAGCAAAGAGCCTACCACTACACCAACACAGAGATGTGGGGAACTGACTCTACAATTAATTCACATAATCCTAGTGACTGCGCACACAACATGGCCAAACAAAAGCAGAAGACAGTACCTGGCCTATCAATCCAATAGAAACTCATAAGCAACACAGTCCATTGGACTAAGCACGTACATGCAGCCATACAAAGTCCATGGGCCTTGCCTCAGAGACGATCCCACAATCTCTCACAGCTCAAGCAAAGAGCCTGCCACTACACCAACAGAAAGAAGTGGGAAACTGATTCTACATTAATTCACATAATCCTAGTGACTGCGCACACAACGTGGCCAAACAAAAGCAAAAGACAGTACCTGGCCTATCAATCCAATGGGCACTCAAAGGAAACACAGTCCATTGGACTAGGCAATTACATGCAGCCATACAAAGTCCATGGGCCTTGCCTCAGAGTCAAACCCATAACCTCTTGTAGCCCAAGCAAAGAGCCTACCACTACACAAACACAGAGAAGTGGGAAGCTGACTCTACCTTAATTCACATAATCCTAGTGACTGCACACACAACATGGCCAAACAAAAGCAAAAGACAGTACCTGGTCTATCAATTCAATGGAAACTCATAGGCAACACAGTCAATTGGACTAGGCAGTTACTTGCAGCCATACAAAGTCCATGGGCCTTGCCTTAAGCTGGTGTCACACTAAGCGACAGCGACAACGACGTCGCTGTTACGTCACCATTTTCGGTGACGTAACAGCGACCTTGTAAGTCGCTGTTATGATCGCTGCTTAGCTGTCAAACACAGCGACGCAGCAGCGATCATAACGTCGCTGTGCTACATGTGCAGAGAGCAGGGAGCCGCGCTTAGCGCTGGCTCCTTGCTCTCCTGCAGCACACATCGGGTTAATTAACCCGATGTGTGCTGCAGCTACATGTCACAGTGCAGAGAGCAGGGAGCCGCGCGCACTGCTTAGCGCTGGCTCCTTGCTCTCCTTGCTACAGTATACATCGGGTTAATTACCCGATGCATACTGCAGCCACATGTCACAGTGCAGGAGCCGGCGCTGGCAGCAAGAGCGGAGGCTGGTAACCAGCGTAAACATCGGGTAACCAGGGAAAGGGCTTCCCTTGGTTACCCGATGTTTACACTGGTTACAGCTTACCGCAGCTGCCAGTGCCGGCTCCTGATCGCTTCATTTCGTCGCTCTCTCGCTGTCACACACAGCGATGTGTGTGTCACAGCGGGAGAGTGACGACCAAAAAATGAAGCTGGACATTCAGCAACGACCGGCGACCTCACAGCAGGGGCCAGCTCGTTGCTGAATGTCACACACAGCGACAGCGACGGGACGTCGCTGCAACGTCACAGAAAATGGTGACGTAGCAGCGACGTCGTTGTCGCTGTGTGTGACACCAGCTTTAGAGTCGAACCCTCAACCCCTTGCAGAACAAGCAAAGAGCCTACCACTACACCAACACAAAGAAGTGGGAAGCTGAGTCTACATTAATTCACATAATCCTAGTGACTGCGCACACAACATGGCTAAACAAAAGCAAAAGACAGTACCTGGCCTATCAATCCAATGGGTACTCATAGGCAACACAGTCCATTGGCCAAGGGAATTACATGCAGCCATACAACATCCATGGGCCTTGCCTTAGAGTCAAACACACAACCACTCGCAGCACAAGCAAAGAGCCTACCACTACACCAACACAGAGATGTGGGGAACTGACTCTACAATTAATTCACATAATCCTAGTGACTGCGCACACAACATGGCCAAACAAAAGCAGAAGACAGTACCTGGCCTATCAATCCAATGGAAACTCATAGGCAACACAGTCCATTGGACTAGGCAATTACATGCAGCCATACAAAGTCCATGGGCCTTGCCTCACAGTAGATCCCACAACCTCTCTCAGCCTGTCATGCCTTCATAGAAATGCATATAATTATTTTATTATGCCATGTAATAAGATAACATTTAGTAACTGACATTGATACTGATGTCGTGATATCCAACGGCACCATCTGTTGGCAATGTTGTCTTACTGCAGTTAGTTTAATGTTTCAGTGGTTACTGTGCAATGAAAATTGTCCTACCAAGGCTTATGTAGTCACCCATCAGACCTTGCATAGGCTCTGCCCCTTCTTCTTCTTTAGCAGCCATTTCAGTTACATGGACACACACATTCTGCATGCTGAATATCTCTCCAGATCTCTGCTCCTTATGTTTGCCTCTACATAGCACAGTCGGTGAGTTATGATCCCCTGGTTAGGGCTCATCAAATTATAATGTAATTGGTCTGTTCTGCAAGTATTATCTAGACATTATAGCTAATATGTATTCGCCATGTTGTGCATTTAACCTACATGTCCTGTATCGAATGGAATGCTATGTATCTCAGATATGTTTTATGTTATACTTAGTGTTTTCATTTATTTCTTGTAGTTTTACACTGATCTCATCAATAAAAGTTGTAAAGGACCCCCAGCGTCCGAGTCAATGCATTGATGGGAAAGAGTTAAGCTGTCTGTCAACTCGTCTTCCAAAGCACAGATTGAGGGTGCCAGAACAGTAAAACGATTGCTATAAACGGGGTTGAAGCATAGACGCCGACTTCTATCAGAGAGCAGTCAAGCCGCATACAGACACCATGTCAGATAGAGGATCTGAAGTTTATGTAACACGCTCCCATGTAAGCTCGTCAGCTTCAAGGAAGTCTGTGAGTAGCGCTGCAATTGCCACCGCCAGGGCAAAGGCGGAAGCCACCAAAGTGAGAGCTGCCTCCGCTGAACAAGAGTTGAAATTAAACACAGAAAAAGCACGTCTAGAAGTTGACCTTGCAAAACTTGCTGTAGACACAGAAGCAGCATCAGCAGAAGCTGAAGTATAAGCTTTAGAAGAAGCAGCATGCAGCGACGGTAAAAGGTCAAGGCTCGGACCCCAACTTAGTCATCGGGATATCTCACAACGCACTTCAGACTACGTGCTACAGCATACCGCATCAGATGACCGTCTACTTTCAGCTCCAAGAGGGAGACTTAATCCTGCCATTCAGCCATCAACCTTCATTCAACAAACATCCCATGTTAAGCATGAAGGTAATTCCGTCCACTTAACACCATCAGTGTCACCTGCACCCAAGTTTGTAGATTCCTACTACACAGCGAACCGCCACAAGATGGAGGACCCTGATGGTGACTATCATGGTGACAACGTATTTGACGGCAACAATAACTCACTGGGACCTCATCAGAGCGACATGTATCCGGACCACCCTCTCAGAAATCAAGAGCTACCAGCTTTCCTCAAGTTCTTCGCACGCCGTGAGTTACTCACCAAAGGTCTCTTAAAGTTTAACGACCGTCCTGAAAGTTACAGAGCGTGGAGAGCTTCCTTCAGAAACGCCATGGCCGGCCTGGACATCTCTGCCAATGAAGAGATCGATCTCTTGGTCAAGTGTCTAGGAAACGAATCAGTAGAACATGCAAAACGCATCAGGAATATCAGCATCAACCACCCGAGCAAAGGTTTGTGCCTGTTATGGGAGAGACTTGATGAGTGCTATGGCTCTTCAGAGAGGATAGAAGAATCCCTCTTCAAAAGGTTGGAGGACTTTCCCAAGATCTCTAATAAGAGCTTCACATGCTAAGAGAATTGAGCGACCTCTTGGTAGAACTCCAAGTCGCCAAGTTTGAAGGAGACCTGCCAGGCCTCGCGTCCCTAGATGCAGCCAGAGGTATTAAACCCATAGTGAATAAGCTGCCTTACAGTCTGCAAGAAAAATGGTTGAACCGGGGTTCAGATTACAAACAACGTCACAACGTGCCGTTTCCTCCATTCCATGTCTTCGTAGATTTTGTGCGCCAGCAAGCCAAGATCAGGAATGATCCCAGCTTTGACCTTTCCACCGCAGATCCCGTCAACCCACGAACAGGTAAGCCTGCTCCAGTCCACAACCCTCGAGGCTCACCTATTACTGTACACAAAACTAATGTGTCCGCTACAGATTCATCATGCAAGACCCACAGTACAACAGAACCTGAAGGGTCACTAACAATTGACCCAGACAAAGAGTGCCCCCTACACAAAAGGCCTCACCCACTGCAACAGTGCAGGAGTTTTAGAGGAAAATCTCTTAAAGACCGTAGAATCTTCCTCAGAGAAAACAACATAGGTTACAGATGTTGTGCATCCACATCTCACTTAGCTAGAGACTGCAATGCCAGTATCACTTGTTCGGAGTGTAACAGTCAAGAGCACAGCACAGCTCTACACCCAGAGCCAGTCCCACAGAACCCCACGCACATAGACCGACTTACAGAGCACGGCGGGGAGGAGACAGACAGTACACCTCCTGAAGTGTCACCCCAGTGCACTCAAGTTTGTGGAGAAGGTCTTACTAACAAATCCTGCTCAAAGATCTGTTTGGTTACAGTTTACCCTATAGGCTACAGAGAAAAAGCGGTTAAACTCTATGCTATACTCGACGACCAGAGTAATAGATCACTCGCCAGCTCAGCTTTCTTTGACATCTTTGGAATCAAGGGACTTAGCTGCTCCTACTCACTGAAAACATGTACAGGAGTGAGTGAAGAATCTGGCAGGAGGGCAACAGGTTATCAAATAGAATCCCTAGATGGGAAGACATCCTTACCCCTTCCTACATTTATCGAGTGCAATGCCATCCCAAACAATAGAGAGGAAATACCCACTCCAGAAGCAGCACTACACCATCCCCATTTGAGAAACATAGCGCATCTCATTCCTGCACTTAATTTTCAAGCCAAGTTGGTCCTTTTGCTGGGGAGAGACATCATCAGAGTTCACAAGGTGAGGAAACAGATAAACGGTCCTCATAACTCGCCCTACGCTCAGAAGCTAGATCTAGAATGGGTAGTTATAGGGGACGTCTGCCTCGGGAATGCTCACAAGCCGAACAACGTCCAATTTCTCTACACAAACACATTGGAGAGTGGCCATCCATCCTTTTTTCTACCCTGCCTCAACAAATTCCTAGTGAAGCACACTTCAATTCAGCACACTTAAATGGTGGGAAAGACAGATACGCCATGGATGAATTGTGCGAAGGAGACAAAGATCATCTAGGGTGCGCTGTCTTTCAAAAGACCAAAGAAGATTATAAACTAGCCCATTCCATTGAAGATGAGACCATCCTGGAGATAATGGATCAAGGATTTCACAAGGATGAAAACGACAGCTGGGTGGCTCCACTACCATTCAAGCCACAAAGACCCCGTCTTCCTAACAACAAAGAGATGGCACTAAAGCGCCTTACCTACTTAAAGCCCAGTTTCTCAAAGAAGCCAGAAATGGAGGTACATTTCTTTGCTTTCAGGGACAAAATATTCAAAATACCAACCGACCAAAATCCTGCAGACCATGCGACCAGAGCGGTATCGGCGCCACGCCTCAAAGACACTAACTGGCTAGTCGGACCTGCATTTCTGTATCAACCAGTACCCACTGCTCACGAGACACATACACATGAACTCTTCGAACCAGAATCAGATGTAGAGCTACGGCCTCAAGTTTCCACACTTAGCACAACGATCACCAACAGGCACCTTGATTCCAGCCGCTTCCTCAGATCCTCTACCTGGAGATCGGCCTACAGAGCCTTGACTTGCCTGATACATGTCATTAGATCCTTTAAAAACAGACAATCGAGACCAGCTCCATGCAATGGCTGGCATCGTTGTCATAAAGCTTACACAGTGGAAGAGCTCACGCAAGCCAAACACGCAATCATCTGTTGTGTACAGCATGAAGCTTATACCCAGACTCTAGAGTCCCTCCGGAACCACAGAAGTGTCCCATAAGATAGTCCCCTTAAAAAACTGGACCCGTTTGTAGATACTCAAGGACTGCTGAGAGTCGGGGGACGAATTTCAAATGCAAAGCTTGAAAATGACGAGTGTACTCCAATCATTGTTCCTCACGGCCATGTTGCTTTCCTGCTGGTTGAGCATTATCACGCACAGGTTAGACATCAAGGGCGCTTGATAACTGAAGGAGCCCTATGGGAAGCGGGTTTCTGGATAACAGGAGTTAAGCGACTTGTGAGTAGAGTCATCTTCAAATGTATCATCTGCAGGAAACTTCGTGGTTCTTGTCAATCCCAAAAAATGGCAGACGTACCAGCAGACCGTTTGAGTACCGAACCTCCTTTTACTAACGTGGGCCTCGATGTGTTTGGTCCCTGGTCAGTTGTCACACGTCAGACTAGAGGAGGACATGCAAAAAGCAAGCACTGGGCCGTCTTGTTCACATGTTTGAGTATTAGAGCCGTACACATAGAAGTCATTGAGACAATGGACACATCCAGCTTCATAAATGCCTTCAGACGATTCATTTCTCTCAGAGGACATGTGAAGCATACACGCTCTGACAGAGGATCTAACTTTGTAGGAGCATGTGGTGAACTAAAGATTCCCTCAAATCTGGACATTACCAAGTAGAAAGACGTCTTTCAGAACTAGGTTGTACGTGGACCTTTAACCCACCGCACTCATCTCATAATCTCATATGGGAGGCGTGTGGCAGCGCATGATCGGCATCGCTCGCAGAATCCTCGATTCCATCTTTCTGCAACTTGGTCCTTCGAAGCTCACTTATGAGACTCTAACAACCTTCATGGCCGAGGTAGTAGCTATAATGAACGCCAGACCACTGGTTCCCATATCCAATGACCCTGATGACCTATCTCTGCTCACCCCTTCAACTCTCCTCACCCAGAAGTTTAATGTGAGTATGCCAACTTCTGGAGAGTTTACTACAAAAGACTTGTACAAATCTCAATGGAAAAGAGTTCAAATATTAGCAGACCTTTTCTGGACCAAGTGGAGAAAACAATATCTCTCTACATTACAGACAAGAGACAAATGGCAAGATAGTAGACCCAACATGAAACCTGGAAATGTTGTCCTAGTGAAGAACACTCAGTCTAAAAGGAACGAGTGGCCTCTAGGATTGGTAACTAAGGTCTTCCCAAGTCAAGACGGACAGGTCAGGAAAGTGGAAATCAAGATTCCCAAGCAAAGTGGAAAGCTGTTTCTTAGACCTGTATCTGAACTTATTCTATTGCTCTAGTTTAAGTTTATGTGGCATTCCCCCGAATGCCAGACGGGGAGTGTCATGCCTTCATAGAAATGCATATAATTATTTTATTATGCC
Source organism: Anomaloglossus baeobatrachus (assembly GCF_048569485.1). Classification (NCBI taxonomy): domain Eukaryota; kingdom Metazoa; phylum Chordata; class Amphibia; order Anura; family Aromobatidae; genus Anomaloglossus; species Anomaloglossus baeobatrachus. The sequence continues at coordinate 396,202,459 of NC_134353.1, read as the reverse complement.
ATGTAATAAGATGACATTTAGTAATTGACATTGATACTGATGCTGTGATATCCAGCAGCGCCATCTGTTGACAATGTTGTCTTACTGCAGTTAGTTTAATGTTTCACTGGTTACTGTGCAATGAAAATTGTCCTACCAAGGCTTATGTAGTTACCCATCAGACCTTGCATAGGCTCTGCCCCTTCTTCTTCTTCAGCAGCCATTTCAGTTACATGGACACACACATTCTGCATGCTGAATATCTCTCCAGATCTCTACTCCTTATGTTTGCCTCTACATAGCACAGTCGGTGAGTTATGATCCCCTGGTTAGGGCTCATCAAATTATAATGTAATTGGTCTGTTCTGCAAGTATTATCCAGACTTTATAGCTAATATGTATTCGCCATGTAGTGCATTTAACCTGCATGTCCTGTATCGAATGGAATGCTATGTATCTCAGATATGTTTTATGTTATACTTAGTATTTTCATTTATTTCTTGTAGTTTTACACTGATCTCATCAATAAAAGTTGTAAAGGACCCCCAGCGTCCGAGTCAATGCATTGATGGGAAAGAGTTAAGCTGTCTGTCAACTCGTCTTCCAAAGCACAGATTTAGGGTGCCAGAACACAGCCCAAGCAAAGAGCCTACCACTACACCAACACAAAGATGTGGGAAACTGATGCTACATTAGTTCACATAATCCTAGTGACTGCGCACACAACATGGCCAACAAAAAGCAGAAGACTGTACCTGGCCTATCAATCCAATGGAAACTCATAGGCAACACAGTCCATTGGACTAATCAATTACATGCAGCCATTCAAAGTCCATGGGCCTTGCCTCAGAGTCAAACCCACAACCTCTCAGAACAAGCAAAGAGCCTACCATTACACCAACACAAAGAAGTGAGATGCTGAGTCTACATTAAATCACATAATCCTAATGACTGCGCACACAACATGTGCAAACAAAAGCAAAAGACAGTACCTAGCCTATCAATCCAATGGAAACTCATAAGCAACACAGTCCATTGGACCAGGCAATTACATGCAGCCATACAAAATCCATGGGCCTTGCCTCAGAGTCAAACCCACAATCTCTCGTAGCCCAAGCAAATAGCCTACCACTACACCAACACAGAGAAGAGGGAAACTGCCTCTACATTAATTCACATAATCCTAGTGACTGCGCACACAACATGGCTAAACAAAAGCAAAAGCAAACGACAGTACCTGGTCTATCAATCCAATGCAAACTCAAAGGCAGCACAGTCCATTGGACTAGGCAATTACATGCAGTCATATAAAGTCCATGGGCCTTGCCTCAGAGTCAATCCTACAACCTCTCTCAGCCCAAGCAAAGAGCCTACCACTACACCAACACAGAGCAGTGGGAAACTGTCTCTACATTAATTCACATAATCCTAGTGATTGCGCACATAACATGGCCAAACAAAAGCAAAAGACAGTACCTGGCCTATGAACCCAATGGGATCTCATAGGCAGCACAGTCAATTGGACTAGGCAATTACATGCAGCCATACAAAGTCCTTGGGCTTTGTCTCATTGTCAAACCCACAACTTCTCGCAGCCCAAGCAAAGAGCCTACCACTACACCAACACAGAGAAGTGGGAAATTGATTCTACATTAATTCACATAATCCTAGTGACTGCGCACACAACATGGCCAAACAAAAGCTGAAGATAGTACCTGGCTTATCAATCCAAAGTAAACTCATAGGCAACACAGTCCATTGGATTAGGCAACTACATGCTGCCATACACATTCCATGGTCCTTGCCTCAGAATCAAACCCACAACCTCTCGCAGCCCAAGCAAAGAGCCTACCACTACACCAACACAGAGAAGTGGGAAACTGACTCTACAATAATTCACATAAAAAACCAAGGAGAAAATTGTAGAAAAAATACCCTGACTATAAATAAATAAATTGCAAGTGCTTAATAAACAGGGTACTTAGTATATACATTTTTGCAAAAAGGTAAGAAGCTGTCTCACCTCATCACGGTGTACCCATCTGAGACAGTCCCTAACCTACTAAAGTTAAAAACATATTCTGCACCTGACTTGTGTCATGTCAAAACTTCAATATGGATGGTAAAGTGGTTAGCTGGTATTTATTCTACAATTTTCTCCTTGGTTTTTTTCTAGTCTTGAGGCAATAATTCACATAATCCTAGTGACTGCGCACACAACATGGCCAAACAAAAGCAAAAGACAGTACCAGGCCTACCAATACAAAGGAAACTCATAGGCAACACAGTCCATTGGCTAGGCAATTACATGCAGCCATAAAAATTCCATGGGCCTTGCCTCAGAGTGAAACCCACAACCTCTCACAGCCCAAGCAAAGAGCCTACCACTACAACAACACAGAGAAGTGGTAAACTGACTCTACAATAATTCACATAATCCTAGTGACTGCGCACACATCATGGCCAAACAAAAGCAAAAGACTGTACCTGGCCTATTAATCCAATGGAAACTCATAGGCAACACAGACCATTGGACTAAACAGTTACATGCAGCCATACAAAGACCATGGGCCTTGCTTCAGAATCAAACCCACAACCTCTCGTAGCCTAAGCAAAGAGCCTAGCACTACACCAACACAGAGAAGTGAGTAACTGACTCTACATTAATTCACATAATCCTAGTGGCTGTGCACACAACATGGCCAAAAAAAAGCAAAAGACAGTACCTGGCCTATCAATCCAATGAAAACGCATAGGCATCACAGTCCATTGGACTAGGCAATTACATGCAGCCTTACAAAGTCCATGGGCCTTGCGTCAGAGTCAAACCCACAACCTCTCGTAGCCCAAGCAAAGATCCTACCACTACACCAACACAGAGAAGTGGGATACTGACTTTACATTAATTCACATAATCCTAGTGACTGCGCACACAACATGGCCAAACAAAAGCAAAAGACAGTATCTGGTTTATCAATCCAATGAAAACGCATAGGCAACACAGTCCATTGGACTAGGCAATTACATGCAGCCATGCAAAGTCCATGGGCCTTGCCTCAGAGTCAAACCTAAAACCTCTCGTAGCCCAAGCAAAGAGCCTACCACTACACCAACACAGAGGAGTGGTAACCTGACTCTACATTAATTCACATAATCCTAGTGACTGCGCACACAACATGGCCAAACAAAAGCAGAAGACAATACCTCGCCTATCAATCCAATGGAAACTCATAGGCAACGCAGTCCAGTGGACTAGGCAATTACATGCAGCCATACAAAGTCCGTGGGCTTTGCCTCAGAGTTGAACCCACAACTTCTCGTAGCCCAAGCAAAAAGCCTACCACTACACCAACACAGAGAAATGGAATACTGATTCTACATTAACTCACATAATCCTAGTAACTGCGCACACAACATAGCCAAACAAAAGCAAAAGACAGTACCTGGCCTATCAATCCAATCGAAACTCATAGACAACACAGTCCATTGAACTAAGCAATTACATGCAGCCGTAACAAGTCCATGGGCCTTGCCTCAGAGTTGAACCCACAACCTCTTGCAACCCAAGCAAAGATCCTACCACTACACCAACACAGAGAAATGCGATACTAACTCTACTTTAATTCACATAATCCTAGTTACTGCGCACACAACATGGCCAAACAAAAGCAAAAGACAGTACCTGGTCTATCAATCCAATCGAAACTCATAGGCAACACAGTCCATTGGACTAGGCAATTACATGCAACCATACAAGGTCCATGGGCCTTGCCTCAAAGTCAAACCCACAACCTCTCATAGCCCAAGCAAAGAGCTTACCACTACACCAACACAGAGAAGTGGGAAACTGACTCTACATTAATTCACATAATCCTAGTTACTGCGCACACAACATGGCCAAACAAAAGCAAAGGACAGTACCTGGCCTATCAATCCAATGGAAAAGCATAGGCAACACAATACATTGGACTAAGCAATTACATGCAGTCATACGAAGTCCATGGGCCTTGCCTCAGAGTCAAACCCACAACCTCTGGCAATTCAAGCAAAGAGCCATCCACTACACCAACACAAAGAAATGGGAAACTGATTCTACATTAATTCACATAATCCTTGTGACTGCGCACACAACATGGCCAAACAAAAGCAATAGACAGAACCTGGCCTATCAACCCAATGGAAACTCATAAGCAACATAGTCCATTGGACTAGGCAATTACATGCAGCCATTCAATGTCCATGGGCCTTTCCTCAGAGTCGAACCCACAACATCTCATAGGCAAGCAAAGAGCCTATTACTACACCAACACAGAGAATTGAGAAACTGACTCTACATTAATTCACATAATCCTAATGACTGCGCACACAACATGGCCAAACAAAAGCAAAAGACAGTACCTGGCCTTTCAAACCAGTGGAAACGCATAGGCAAAACAGTCCATTGGACCACGCAATTACATCCAGTCATACAAATTCCATGGGTCTTGCCTCAGAGTCAAACCTTCAACCACGCTCAGATCAAGTTAAGAGCCTACCACTACACCAACACAGGAGAAGTGGGAAACTGATTCTACATTAATTCACATAATCCTAGTGACTGCGCACACAACATGGCCAAACAAAACCAAAAGACAGTATCTGGCATATCAATCCAATGGAAACTCATAGGCAACACAGTCCATAGGGATAGACTATTACCTGCATCTATGCAAAGTCCATAGGCATTGCCTCCAAATTGAACCCACAAACTCTCGCAGCCCAAGCAAAGGGTCTACCACTTCACCAACACAGAGAAGCTGGAAACTGACTCTACATTAATTCACATAATCCTGGTGACTGCACACACAACATGGCCAAACAAAAGCAAAAGACAGTACCTGACCTAGGCAACACAGTCCATTAGGCTAGGCAATTACATATAGCCATACAAATTCCATGGGCCTTGCCTCAAAGTCGAACCCACAATCTCTCGCAGCCCAAGCAAAGTGCCTACCACTACAAAAACACAGCGAAGTAGTAAACTGCCTCTACATTAATTCACATAATCCTAGTGACTGCGCACACAACATGGCCAAACAAGAGCAAAAGACAGTACCTGGCCTATCAATCCAATGGAAACTCATAGGTAACACAGTCCATTAGACTAAGCAATTACATGCAGCCATATAAAGTCCATGGGCCTTGCCTCAGAGTCAAAGCTACAACCTCTCGTAGCCCAAGCACAAAGCCTACCACTACTACAACACAGAGAAGTGGGAAACAGACTCTACATTATTTCACATACTCCTAGTGACTGCGCACACAACATGGCCAAACAAAAGCAAAAGACAGTACCTGGCCTATCAGTCCAAAGGAAACTCAAAGGCAACACAGTCCATTGGACTAGGCAATTACATGCAGCCATACAAAGTCCATGGGCCTTGCCTCAGAGTAGAACCTGCAAGCTTTTGGAGAACAAGCAAAGAGCCTACCACTACACCAACACAAAGAAGTGGGAAGCTCAGTCTACATTAATTCTCATAATCCTAGTGACTGCGCACACAACATGGCCAAACACAGTACCTGGCCTACCAATCCCATGGAAACTCATAGATAACACAGTCCATTGGACTAGACACTTGCATGCAGCCATACAAAGCCCATGGGCACTGCCCAAGAGTCAAACCCACAACCTCTCGTAGCCCAAGCAAAGAGCCTATCAATACACCAACAAAGAGAAGTGGTAAGCTGATTCTACAATAATGCACATAATCCTAGTGACTGCGCACACAACATGGCCAAACAAAAGCAAAATACTGAACCTGGCCTATCAAGCCAATGGAAACTCATAGGCAACACAGTCCATTGGACTAATCAATAACATGCAGCCAAACAGAGTCCAACCCACAACATCTTGCAATCCAAGCAAAGAGCCTACCACTTCACCAACACAGAGAAGAGGAAACTGATTCTACATTAATTCACATAATCCTAGTGACTGCGCACACAACATGGCCAAGCAAAAGCAAAAAACAGTACCTGGCCTATCAATCCAATGGTAACTCATAGGCAACACAGTCCTTCGGACTAATCAATTACATGCAGACATACAAAGTCCATGGGCCTTGCCTTAGAGTCAAACCCACAACCTCTCTCAGCCCAAGCAAAGAGCTTACCACTACACCAACACAGAGAAGTGGGAAACTGAATCTACAATAATTCACATAATCCTAGTGACTGCGCAGAGAACATGGCCAAACAAAAGCAAAAAACAGTACCTGGCCTCTCAATCCAATGGAAACTCATAGGCAACACAGTTCTTTAGATGAGGCATTTACATGCAGCCATACTAAGTCCACGGGCCTTGCCTCAGAGTCAAACCAACAACATCTTGCTGCCCAAGCTAGAAACCTACCACTACACCAACACAGAGGAGTAGGAAATTGATTCTACATTAATTCACATAATCCTAGTGACTGGGCACACAACATGGCCAAACAAAAGCAAAAGACAGTACCTGGCCTACCAAATCAATGGAAACTCATAGGCAACACAGTTCATGGGACTGGGCAATTACATGCATCCATACAAAGTCCATGGGCCTTGCCTCAGAGTCGAACCCATAACCTCTCATAGCCCAAACAAAGAGCCTTCCACTACACCAACACAGAGAAATAGGAAGCTGAGTCTACATTAATTCACATAATCCTAGTGACTGCGCACACAACATGGAAAAACAAAAGCAAAAGACAGCACCTGGCCTATCAATCCAATGGAAACTCACAGGCAACACAGTCAATTGGACTGGGCAATCTCATGCAGCCATACAAAGTCCATGGACCTACCTCAGATTCAATCCCACAATCTCTCGCAGCCCAAGCAAAGAGCCTACCACTACACCAACACAAAGAAGTTGGAAACTGGTTCTACATTAATTCACATAACCCTAGTGACTGCGCACACAACATGGCCAAAGACAGTACCTGGCCTATCAATCCAATGGGCACTCATCGGTAACACAGTCTATTGGACTAGGCAATTACATGCAGCCATACAAAGTCCTTGGGCCTTGCCTCAGAGTCAAACCCATAACCTCTCGCGGCCCAAGCAAAGAGCCTTCCACTACACCAACACAGAGTAGTGAAATGCTGACACTACATTATTTCACATAATCCTAGTGACTGCGCACACAACATGGCCAAACCAAAGGAAAAGTCAGTACCTGGTCGATCAATCCAATGGAAAGTCATAGGCAACATAATCCATTGGACTATGCAATTACATGCAGCCATACAAAGTCCATGGGCCTTGCTTCAGAGTCAACCCCACAACCTCTCTCAGCCCAAACAAAGAGCCTACCACTACACCAACACAGAGAAGTGGGAAATTGACTCTACATTAATTCACATAATCCTAGTGACTGCACACACAACATGGCCAAACAAAAGCAAAACACAGTACCTGGCTTATCAATCCAATGGAAACTCATAGGCAACACAGTCCATTGGACTATGCAATTAAATGCAGCCATACAAAGTCCATATGCCTTACCTCAGAGTCAAACCCACAACCACTCGCAGAGCAAGCAAAGAGCTTACCACTACACCAACACAGAGAAGTGGGAAACTGTCCCTACATTAATTCACATAATCCTAGTGACTGCGCACACAACATGGTCAAACAAAAGCAAAATACAGTACCTGGCTTATCAATCCAACGGAAACTCATAGGCAACACAGTCCATTGGACTAGGCAATTAATGCAGCCAAATAAAGTCCATGGGCCTTGCCTCAGAATCGAACCCACAACTTCTCGCAGCCCAAGCAAAGAGCCTACCACAACACCAACACAAGAAGTGGGAAACTGATTCTACATTTATTCACATAATCCTAGTGACTGCGCACACAACATGGCCAAAAAAAACCAAAAGACAGTATCTGGCCTATCAATCCAATGGAAACTCATAGGCAACACAGTCCATTGGACTAAGCAATTACATGCAACCATATAAAGTCCATGAGCCTTACCTCAGAGTCAAACCCACACCCTCTCGCAGAGCAAGCAAAGAGCTTACCACTACACCAACACAGAGAAGTGGGAAACTGTCTCTACATTAATTCACATAATCCTAGTGACTGCACACACAACATGGTCAAACAAAAGCAAAATACAGTACCTGGCCTATCAATCCAATGGAAACTCATAGGCAACACAGTCCATTGGACTAGGCAATTACATGCAGCCATACAAAGTCCATGGACCTTGCCTCAGAGTCAAACACACAACTTCTTGCAGAACAAGCAAAGAGCCTACCACTACACCAACTCAGAGAAGTGGGAAACTGATTCTACAATAATTCACATAATCCTAGTGACTGCGCACACAACATGGCCAAACAAAAGCAAAAGACAGTACCTGGCCTGTCAATCCAATGGAAACTCATAGGTAACACAGCTCATTAGACTAGGCAATTAAATGCAGTCATACAAAGTCCATGGGTTTTGCCTCAGAGTCAAGCCCACAACCTCTCGCAGATCAAGCAAAGAGCCTACCACTACACCAATACAAAGAAGAATGAAGATGAGTCTACATTAATTCACATAATCCTAGTGACTGCGCACACAAAATGGCCAAAAAAAGCAAAACACAGTACCTGGCCTATCACTCCAATGAAAACTCATAGGCAACATAGTCCATTGGACTAGGCAATTATATGCAGCCATACAAAGTCCATAGGCCTTGTCTCAGAGTCAAACCCACAACCTCTCGCAGCCCAAGCAATGAGCCCAACTCTACACCAACACAGAGAAGTAGGAAACTGACCCCACATTAATTCACATAATCCTAGTGACTGCGCACACAACATGGCCAAACAAAAGCAAAAGACAATATCTGTCCTATCAATCCAATGGAAACTTAAAGCAACAGAGTCCATTGGACTAAGCAATTACATGCAGCCATACAAAATCCATTGGCCTTGCCTCAGATTTGAACCCACAACCTCTCGTAGCCGAAGCAAAGACCCTACCACTACACCAAAGCAGAGAAGTAGGAAACTTACTGTACATTAATTCACATAAGCCTAGTGACTGCGCACACAACATGGCCAAACAAAAGCAAAAGACAGTACCTGGCCTATGAATCCAATGGAAACTCATAGGCAACACAGTCAGTTGCACAAGGCAAATACATGCAGCCATACAAAGTCCTTAGGCCTTGCCACAGAGTTTAATCCTCAACCTCTTGCAGCCCAAGCAAAGAGCCCACCACTACACCAACACAAAGAAGTGTGAAGATGAGTCTACATTAATTCACATAATCTTAGTGACTGCGCACACAACATGGCCAAAAAAAGCAAAAGACAGGACTTGGCCTATCAATCCAATGGAAACTCTCAGGCAGTACAGTCCATTGGACTAGGCAATTACATGCAGCCATACAAAGTCCATGGACCTTGTCTCAGAGTCAACCCCACAACCTCGTGTAGCCCAAACAAAGAGCCCACCACTACACCAACACAGGGAAGTGAGAAACCGATTCTACATTAATTCACATAGTCCTAGTGACTGCGCACACAACATGGCCAAACAAAAGCAAAAGACAGAACCTGGCCTATCAATCCAATGAAAACTGATAAGCAACACAGTCCTTTGTACTAGGCAATTACATGCAGCCATGCAATGTCCTTGGGCCTTGCCTCAGAGTCGAACCCACAACCTCCCGCAGAACAAGCAAAGAGCCTACCAGTACACCAACACAGAGAAGTGGGAACCTCATGCTACATTAATTCACAAAACCTAGTGACTGCGCACACAACATGGCCAAACAAAAGCAAAAGACAGTACCTGGCCTATCAATCCAATGGTAACTCATAGGTAACACAGTCCATTGGACTAGGCAATTACATGCAGCCATACAAAGTCCATGGGCCTTGCCTCAGAGTCAAACCCACAACCTCTAGTAGCCCAAGCAAAGAGCCTACCAGTACACCAAAACAGATAAGTGGAAAAATGACACTACAATAATTCACATAATCTTAGTGACTGCGCACACAACATGGCCAAACAAAAGCAAAAGACTGTACCTGGCCTATCAATCCAATGGAAACTCAAAGGCAACAAAGTCCATTGGATCAAGCGATTGCATGCAGCATTACAAAGTCCATGGGCCTTTTCCTCAGAGTCCATCCCACAACCTCTCGTAGCCAAAGGATAGAGCCTACCACTACACCAACACAGAGAAGTGGGAAACTGATTCTACATTAATTCACATAATCCTAGTGACAGCACACACAACATAGCCAAACAAAAGCAAAAGATAGTACCTTGCCTATCAATCCAATGGAAAATCATAGGCAACACAGTCCTTTGGACCGGATAATTACATGCAGCCTTACAAAGTCCATGGGCCTTGCCTCAGAGTCGAACCCACAACCTCTCATAAGCCCAAGCAAAGAGCCTACCACTACACCAACACAGAGAAGTAGGAAACTGATTCTACATTTATTCACATAATCCTAGTGACTGCGCACACAACATGGCCAAACAAAAGCAAAAGACAGTACCTGGCCAATCAATCCAATGGAAACTCATAGGCAACACAGTCAATTGGACTGGGCAATTTCACACAGCCATAAGAAGTCCATGGGCCTTGCCTCAGAGCCCAGAGGTTGAGCGTTAACTCTGAGGCAAGGCCCATGGACTTTGTATGGCTGCATGTAATTGCCTAGTCCAATGGACTGTGTTACCTATGAATTTCCATTGGAGTGGTAGGCCAGGTACTGTCTTTTGCTTTTGTTTGGCCATGTTGTGTGCGCAGTCACTAGAATTATGTGAATTAATGTAAAGACAGTTTCCAACTTTGCTTTGTTGGTGTAGTGGTAGGCTCTTTGCTTGCGCTGCGAGAGGTTGTGGGTTTGATTCTGAGGCAAGGCCCATGGACTTTGTATGGCTGCATGTAATTGCCTAGTCCAATGGACTGTGTTGCCTATGAGTTTCTATTGGATGGATAGGCCAGATACTGTCTTTTGCTTTTGTTTGGCCAAGTTTTGTGCGCAGTCACTAGGATTATCTGAATTAATGCAGAATCAATTTTCCACTTCTTTCTGTTGGTGTAGTGGTAGGCTCTTTATTTGGGCTACAAGAGGTTGTGGGTTTGATTCTAAAGCAAGGCCAATGGATTTTGTAGGGCTGCATGTAATTGCATAGTCCAATGCACTGTGTTGCCTATGAGTTCCCTTTTGGCAGATAGGCCAGGTACTGTCTTTTGCTTTTGTTTGGCCATGTTGAGTGCGCAGTCACTAGGATTATGTGAATTAATGTAAAAACAAATTTACACTTCTCTGTGTTGGTGTAGTGGTAGGCTTTTTGCTTGGGCTGCGCGAGGTTGTGGGTTTGATTCTGAGGCAAGGCCCATGGACTTTGTATGGCTGCATGTAATTGCCTAGTCCAATAGACTGTGTTGCCTATGAGTTTCCATTGGATTGATAGGCCAGGTACTGTCTTTTGCTTTTGTTTGGCCATGTTGTGTGCACAGTCACTAGGAGTATGTGAATTAATGTAGAGTCAGTTTCCCACTTCTCTGTGTTGGTGTAGTGTTAGGCTCTTTGCTTGCTCTGTGAGAGGTTGTGGGTTTAACACTGAGGTCAAGGCTCATGGACTTTATATGGTTGCATGTAATTGCCTAGTCCAATGGACTGTGATGCCTATGAGTTTCCATTGGATTGATAGGCCAGGTACTGTCTTCTGCTTTTGTTTGGCCATGTTGTGTGTGCAGTCACTAGAATTATGTGAATTAATGTAGAGTCAGTTACCCACTTCTCTGTGTTGGTGTAGTGGTAGGCTTTTTGCTTGGGCTACGAAAGGTTGTGGGTTCGACTCTGAGCCAATGCCCATGGAGTTTGTATAGCTGCATGTAACTGCCTAGTCCAATGGACAGTGTTGCCTATGAGTTTCCATTGGATTGATAGGCCAAGTACTGTCTTTTGCTTTTGTTTGGCCACGTTGCGTGCGCAGTCACTAGGATTATGTGAATTAATGTAGAGTCAGTGTCCTACTTCTCTGTGTTGGTGTAGTGTTAGGCTCTTTGATTGGGCTGCGAGAGGTTGTGGGTTCGACTTTCAGGCAAGGCCCATGGACTTTGTATGGCTGCTTGTAATTGCCAAGTCCAATGGACTATGTTGCCTGTGAGTTTCCTTTGGATTGATAGGCCAGGTACTGTCTTTTGCTTTTGTTTGGCCATATGGTGTGCGCAGTCACTAGGAGTATGTAAATTAATGTAAAGTCAGTTTCCTACTTCTTTGTGTTGGTGTAGTGGTAGGCTCTTTGCTTGGGCTTCGTGAGGCTGTGGGTTCGACTCTGAGGCAAGGCCCATGGACTTTGTATGGCTGCATGAAATTGCCTAGTCCAATGGACTGTGTTACCTATGAGTTTCTATTAGATTGATAGGCCAGGTACTGTCTTTTGCTGTTGTGTGGGCAGTCACTAGGATTATGTAAATTAATGTAGAGTCAGTTTCCCACTTTTCTGTGTTTTTGTAGTGGTAGGCTCTTTGCTTGGGCTACGAGAGCTTATGAGTACGTCTCGGAGGCATGGCCCATGGACTTTGTATGGCTGCATGTTATTGCCAAGTCCAAAGGACTATGTTGCCTATGAGTTTCCATTGGATTGATAGGCCAGGAACTGTCTTTTGCTTTTGTTTGGCCATGTTGTGTGCGCAGTCACTAGGATTATGTAAATTAATGTAGAGTCGGTTTCCCACTTCTCTGTGTTGGTGTAGTGGTAGGCTCTTTGCTTGGGCTACGAAAGGTTGTGGGATTGATTCTGAGGCAAGTTCCGAGGACTTTGTATGGCTGCATGTAATTGCCTAGTCCGATGGATTGTGTTGCCAATGAGTTTTCATTGGATTGATAGGCCAGGTACTGTCTTTAGCTTTTGTTTGGCCATGTTGTGTGCGCAGTCACTAGGATGATGTGAATAATTGTAGAATCAGTTTTCCACTTTTCTGTGTTGGTGTAGTGGAAGGCTCTTTGCTTGGGCTATGAGAGATTGTGGTTTTGACTCTGAGGCAAGGCCCATGGACTTTGCATGGTTACATGTAATTGCCTAGTCCAATGGACTCTGTTGCCTATGAGTTTCCATTGGATTGATAGACCAGGTACTGTCTTTTGCTTTTGTTTAGCCATGTTGTGTGCGCAGTCACCAGGATTATGTGAATTTATGTAAAATCAGCTTCCTACTTCTCTATGTTGGTGTAGTGGTAGGCTTTTTGCTTGGGCTGCGAGCGTTTGTGGGTTCGACTCTGAGGCAAAGCCCATGGTCTTTGTATGGATGCAGGTAATTGCCTAGTCCAATGGACTGTGTTGCCTATGAGTTTCCATTTTATTGAAAGGGCAGGTACAGTCTTTTGCTTTTGTTTTGCCATGTTGTGTGCGCAGTCACTAGGATTATGTGAATTAATGTAGAGTCAGCTACCTGTTTCTCTGTGTTGGTGTAGTGGAAGGCTCTTTGCTTGGGCTACGAGAGGTTATGTGTTCGACTCTGAGGCAAGGCCCATGGACTTTGTATGGCTGCATGTAATTACCTAGTTCAATGGACTGTGTTGCCTATGAGTTTAAATTGGATTGATAAGCCAGGTACTGACTTTTGCTTTTGTTTGTCCATGTTGTGTGTGCAGTCACTAGGATTACATGAATTAATGTAGTGTCAGTTTCCCTCTTCTTTTTGTTGGTGTAGTGGTGGGCTCTTTGCTTGGGCTGTGAGAGGTTGTGGGTTTGACTCTGAGGCAAGGCCCGTGGACTTTGTATGGCTGCATGTAATTGCCTAGTCCAATGGACTGCGTTGCCTTTGAGTTTCCATTGGATTGATAGGCCAGGTACTGTCTTTTGCTTTTGTTTGGCCATGTTGTGTGCGCAGTCACTAGGATTATGTGAATTAATGTAGAGTCAGCTACCTGTTTCTCTGTGTTGGTGTAGTGGAAGGCTCTTTGCTTGGGCTACGAGAGGTTGTGGGCTCGACTCTGAGGCAAGGCCCATGGACATTGTATGGCTGAATGTAATTGCCTAGTCCAATGGATTGTGTTGTCTATGAGTTTCTATTGGATTGATAGGCCAGGTACTGTCTTTAGCTTTAGTTTGGCCATGTTGTGTGCACAGTCACTAGGATTATGTGAATTATTGTAGAGTCAGTTTCCCACTTCTCTGTGTTGGTGTATTGGTAGGCTCTTTGCTTGGGCTGTGAGAGATTGTGGGTTTGACTCTGAGGCAAGGCCCATGGACTTTGTATAGCTGCATGTAATTGATTAGTCCAATTGACTGTGTTGCCTATGAGTTTCCATTGGATTGAAAGGCCAGGTACTGTCTGTTGCTTTTGTTTGGCCATGTTGTGTGTGCAGTCACTAGGATTATGTGAAATAACGTGTGGTCAGTTTCCCACTTCTATGTGTTGGTGTAGTGGAAGGCTCTTTGCTTGGGCTATGAGAGGTTATGGGTTCGACTCAGAGGCAAGGCTCATGGACTTTTTATGGCTGCATGTAATTGATTAGTCCAATTGACTGTGTTGCCTATGAGTTTCCATTGGATTGATAGGCCAGGTACTGACTTTTGCTTTTGTTTGGCCATGTTGTGTGCGCAATCACTAGGATTATGTGAAGTAATGTAGAGTCAGTTTCTCTCTTCTCTGTGTTGATGTAGTGGTAGGCTCTTTGCTTGGGCTAAAAGAGATCATGGGTTCAACTCTGAGGCAAGGCCCATGGGGTTTGTATGGCTGCATGTAATTGCCTAGTCCAATGGACTGAGTTGCCTATGAGTTTCCATTGGTTTGATAGGCCAGGTACTGTATTTTGCTTTTGTTTGGCCATGTTGTGTGCGCAGTCACTAGGATTATGTGAATTAATGTAGAGTCAGCTTCCTGTTTCTCTGTGTTGGTGTAGTGGAAGGCTCTTTGATTGGGCTACGAGAGGTTATGGGTTTGACTCTGAGGGAAGGCCCATGGACTTTGTATGGCTGCATGTAATTACCTAGTTCAATGGACTGTGTTGCCTATGAGTTTCCATTGGATTGATAGGCCAGGTACTGTCTTTTGCTTTTGTTTGTCCATGTTGTGTGCGCAGTCACTAGGATTATGTGAATTAATGTATAGCAAGTTTAACACTTTTCTGAGTTGGTGTAATGGTAGGCTCTTTGCTAGGGCTGCGAGCGGTTGTGGGTTCGTCTTTGTATGGTTGCATGTAACTGCCTAATCCAATGGTCAGTGTTGCCTATGAGTTTCCATTGGATTGATAGACCAGTTTCTGTCTTTTGCTTTTGTTTGGCCATGTTGTATGCGCAGTCAGTAGGATTATGTGAATTAATGTAGATTCAGTTTACTTCTTCTCTGTGTTGGTGTAGTGGAAGGCTCTTTGCTTGGACAAGGAGAGGTTATGGGTTCGATTCTGAAGCAAGGCCCATGGACTTTGTATGGATGCATGTAATGTAATTGCCTAGTCCAATGGTCTGTGCTGCCTATGAGTTTCCATTGGATTGATAGGCCTGGTACTATCTTATGCTTTTGTTTGGCCATGTTGTGTGCGCAGTCACTAGGATTATGTGAATTAATGTAGAGTCAGTCTCCCACTTCTCTGTGTTGTTGTAGTGGTAGGCTCTTTGCTTGGGCTGCGAAAAGTTGTGGGTTTGATACTGAGGCAAGGCCCATGGACTTTGTATGGCTGCATGTAATTACCTAGTCCAATGGACTGTGTTACCTATGAGTGCCCATTAGATTCATAGGCCAGGTGCTATCTTTTGCTTTTGTTTGGCCACTTTGTGTGCGCAGTCACTAGGATTATTTGAATTAATGTAGAATCAGTTACCCACTTCTTTGTCTTGGTGTAGTGGTAGGCTAATTGCTTCGGCTGCAAGAGATTGTGGGATCGACTCTTAAGCTGGGTTTACATACAGCAACATCGCAAAGGACATCGCTGTAACGTCACCGGTTTTGTGACGTAACAGCGACCTCCCTAAGTCTCTGCTAAGTCGCTGGTGAGCTGTCAAACAGGCAAACCTGACCAACAACTCAACAGTGATCCGGACCTGCAGAGCGACCTAGCTGGTTGTTGGGGACGTTGATAAGCAGCCTTTTGAAAGCGAAGTTGCAAACAAAGTCTCTGCAAAGTCTTTCACACACTGAAACTTTCCAGCGATGCATGCTGCACAGCTGGAAACAAAGGACCTAGGAATGGTCCTGAACGATTTGTAACGATTACAACTTCACAGCAGGGGCCGGGTCGCTGATAGGTTTCACACACTGCAACATCGCAAACAACATCGCTATTGCGTCACAAAACCGGTGACGTTACAGCGATGTCGTTTGACATGTTGCAGTGTGTAAACCCAGCTTTAGGCAAGGCCCATGGACTTTGTATGGCTGCATGTAATTGCCTAGTCAAATGGACTGTGTTGCCTATGACTTTTCATTGGATTTATAGGCCAGGTACTGTCTATTGCTTTTGTTTGGCCATCTTGTGTGCGCAGTCACTAGGATTATGTGAATTAATGTAGAGTCAGCATCCCTCTTCTCTGTGTTGGATTAGTGGAAGGCTCTTTGCTTGGGCTATGATAGGTTTTGAGTTCAACTCTGAGGCAAGGCCCATGGACTTTGTATAGCTGCATGTAATTGCCTAGTCCAATGGACTGTGTTGCCTATGAGTTTCCATTGGATTGATAGGCCGGGTACTGTCTTTTGCTTTTGTTTGGCCATGTTGTGTGCGCAGTCACTAGGAATATGTGAATTAATGTAGAATAAGTTTCCCACTTCTCTATGTTGGTGTAGTGGTAGGCTCTTTGCTTGCGCTGCGAGAGGTTGTGGGTTTGACTCTGAGGCAAGGCCCATGTACTTTGTATGGCTGCATGTAATTGCCTAGTCCAATACACTGTGTTGCCTATGAGTTTCCTTTGGATTGATAGGCCAGGTACTACCTTTTGCTTTTGTTTGGCCAAGTTGTGTGCGCAGTCACTAGGATTATGTGAATTAATGTAGAGGTAATTTCTCACTTCTTTGTGTTAATGTAGTGGTAGGCTCTTTGCTTGGGCTGCGAGAGGTTGTGGGTTTTTCTCTGAGGCAAGGCCCATGTAGTTTGTATGGCTGCATGTAATTGCTTAGTACAATGGACTGTGTTACCTATGAGTTTCCATTGGATTGATAGGCCAGGTACTGTCTTTTGCTTTTGTTTGGCCATGTTGTGTGCGCAGTCACTAGGATTATGTGAATTAATGTAGAGTCAGTTTCCCACTTCTCTGTGTTGGTGTAGTGGTAGGTTCTTTGCTTGGGCGATGAGAGGTTGAGGGTTAGACTGTGAGGCAAGGCCAATGGACTTTGTATGGCTGCATGTAATTGCCTAGTCCAATGGACTGGGTTACCTCTGAGTTTCCATTGGATTGATAGGCCAGGTACTGTCTCTTGCTTTTGTTTGGCCATGTTTTGTGCGCAGTCACTAGGATTATGTGAATTAATGTAGAGGCAGTTTCCTACTTCTCTTTGTTGGTGTAGTGGTAGGCTCTTTGCTTGGGCTGCGAGAGATTGTGGGTTTGTCTCTGAGGCAAGGCCCATAAACTTTGTATGGCTGCATGTAATTGCCTAGTCCAATGGTATGTGTTGCCTATGAGTATCCATTGGATTGATAGGCTAGGTACTGTCTTTTGCTTTTGTTTGGCCATGTTGTGTGCGCAGTCACTAGGATTATGTGAATTAATGTAGAGGCAGTTTCCTACTTTTCTGTGTTGGTGTAGTGGTAGGCTCTTTGCTTGGGTTGCGAGAGATTGTGGGTTCAACTCTGAGGCAAGGCCCATGGGCTTTGTATGGCTGAATATAATTGCCTAGTCCAATGGAATGTGTTGCCTATGAGTATCCATTGGATTGATAGGCCAGGTACTGTCTTCTGCTTTTGTTTGGCCATGTTGTGTGCGCAGTCACTAGGATTATGTGAATTTATGTAGAATCAGTTTACCACTTCTCTGTGTTGCTGTAGTGGTAGGCTCTTTGCTTGCGCTGTGAGAGGTTGTGGGTTTGACTCTGAGGCAAGGCTCATGGACTTTGTATGGCTGCATGTAATTGCCTTGTCAAATTGACTGTGTTGCCTATGAGTTTTCTTTGGATTTTTAGGCCAGATACTTTGTTTTGCTTTTCTTTGGCCATGTTGTGTCCGCAGTCACTAGGATTATGTGAATTAATGTAGAATCAGTTTCCCACTTCTATGTGTTGGTGTAGTGGTAGGCTCTTTGCTTGGGCTGCGAGAGGTTGTGGGGTCGACTTTGATGCAAGACCCATGGACTTTGTCTAGCTGCATGTAATTGCCTAGTCCAATTGACTGTGTTACCTTTGAGCTTCCATTGGATTGATAGACCAGGTACTGTCTTTTGCTTTTGTTTGGCCACGTTGTGTGCGCAGTCACTAGGATTATGTGAATTAATGTAGAGGCAATTTCCCATTTCTCTGTGTTGCTGTAGTGGTAGGCTCTTTGCTTGGGCTGCGAGAGGTTGTGGGTTAGACTCTGAGGCAAGGCCTATGGACTTTGTATTGCTGCATGCAATTGCCTAGTCCAATGGAATGTGTTGCCTAAGAATTTCCTTTGGATTGATAGGTCAGGTACTGTCTTTTGCTATTGTTTGGCCATGTTGTGTGCGCAGTCACTAGGATTATGTGAATTAATGTAGAATCAGTTTTCCATTTCTCTGTGTTGGTGTAGTGGTAGGCTCTTTGCTTGGTCTGCGTAAGGTTGTGGGTTTGACTCTGAGGCAAGGCCCATGGACTTTGTATGGCTGCATGTAATTGCCTCGTCCAATGGACTGTGTTACTTATGAGTTTCCATTGAATTGATAGGCCAGGTACCGTCCTTTGCTTTTGTTTGGACATGTTTTGTGCGCAGTCACTAAGATTATGTGAATTATTGTAGAATCAGTTTTCACTCCTCTGTGTTGGTGTAGTGGTAGTCTCTTTGCTTGGGCTGCGAGAGGTTGTGGGTTTGACTCTGATGCAAGGCCCTTGGACTTTGTATGGCTGCATGTAATTGCTTAGTCAAATGGACTATGTTGCCTATGAGTATACATTGGATTGATAGGCTGGATACTGTTTTTTGCTTTCGTTTGGCCATGTTGTGTGCGCAGTCACTAGGATTATGTAAATTAATGTAGAATCAGTTCCCCACTTCTCTGTGTCGGTGTAGTGGTAGGCTCTTTGCTTGGGCTACGAGAGGTTATGGGCTCAACTCTGAGGCAAGGCCCATGGACTTTGTATGGCTGCATATAATTGCTGAATCCAATGGACTGTGTTACCTATGAGTTCCATTAGATTGATAGGCCAGGAACTGCCTTTTTCTTTTGTTTGGCCATGTTGTGTGCGCAGTTACTAGGATTATGTGAATTAATGTAGAGTTAGTTTCCAGCTTCTCTGTGTTGGTGTAGTGGTAGGCTCTTTGCTTGGGCTTCGCGAGGTTGTTGGTTTGACTCTGAGGCAAGGCCCATTGACTTTGTATGGATGCAGGTAATTGCCTAGTCCAATGGACTGTGTTGTCTATGAGTTTCAATTGGATTGATAGGCCAGGTACTGTCTTTTGCTTTTGTTTGGCCATGTTGTGTGCGCAGTCACTAGGATGATGTGAATTAATGTAGAGTCAGTTACGTACTTCATTGTGTTTGTGTAGTGGTAGGCTCTTTGCTTAAGCTACGAGAGGTTGTGAGCTCAATTCTGAGGCATGGCCCTTGGACTTTGTATGGCTGCATGTAATTGCTTAGTCCAATGGACTGTGTTGCCTATGAGTTTCCATTGGATTGATAGGCCAGGAACTGCCTTTTTCTTTTGTTTGGCCATGTTGTGTGCGCAGTTACTAGGATTATGTGAATTAATGTAGAGTTAGTTTACCACTTTTCTGTGTTGGTATAGTGGTAGGCTCTTTGCTCTGGCTACGAGAGGTTGTGAGTTCGATTCTGAGGCATGGCCCATGGACTTTGTATGGCTGCATGTAATTGCCTAGTCCAATGGACTGTGTTGACTATGAGTTTCCATTGGATTGATAGGCCAGGTACTGTCTTTTGATTTTGTTTGGCCATTTTGTGTGCGCAGTCACTAGGATTATGTGAATTAATGTAGAATCCATTTCCTGCTTCTCTGTGTTGGTGTAGTGTTAGGCTCTTTGCTTTGGCTGCGAGAGGTTGTGGGTTTGTCTCTGAGGCAAGGCCCATGGACTTTTTATGGCTGCATGTAATTGCCTTTTTGGATGGACTGTGTTGCCTATGAGTTTCCATTGGATTGATAGGCCAGGTACTGTCTTTTGTTTTTGTGTGGCCATGTTGTGTGCGCAGTCACTAGGATTATGTGAATTTATGTTGAGTCAGTTTTGCACTTCTCTGTGTTGGTGTAGTGGTAGGTGTGGAGACACGGGGCTCAGTGGGTGCTCTCGTCCACTAAAACCTGCCGCCTTTAGAAAGACAGCGTGGCTCAAGGCTCATCCCAACTGAATGCCGGCCTCCTTAACTGTGGGCGTAACACTACTCAGACAACACAGGGTTAGGGAACCACAATAATTACAGTTTATTGGATCCCCAAACAATTAACGGCACATAACACATAACCAGCAAAACACACAATTGTAACAGGCAACAGAGTCTCACTTTTTCGCTGGCTCACCAGGGATTTTGAATGTCCATGCCTCACAGGTTCCAAGCTGTCTGAGGTCTGCAGAGTCTGTAACAGGTGACTGAACTGTCCCAACCTGAGTGTCCCCCTTAGGTTGTCCTGGTTTGATGTTAAAATCCTGGCAGCCGGAGTCGAAATCCCTAGGCTGTGGATATGGTCTCCAACCGTAACCGGAGCCCCTAGATTGAAGCCATAAGATATCCTGATCCTCTAGTCAGCTCCAAAGAGCTTAGCCTGGGTCCATCAGCATCCATCAACCTTCATCAACCCTGGTGGCTTAAAGAAGTCCCTTTTATAGCCATAACCTTCCCTTAGGATACACTGCGTCCTCATCGATTGGTTGGACAAGATTGCTTCTCCCATTGGATGAATTTCAAGCTGCATGGATAATGTTCATTTAAATGATTTGCATAGAAAGACTCAAGTTGTACATGTAATCTGGGAGTCACCGACTAGACAATGGCTTTTAAGGTAATCACATTAGCAATACCCAACTACAATACAATGGTTACTGGAAAAGTGTGGAGAACAATACGTCTGGCTTTCAATGGCCAACACAATTACATTGAATCAACAAGAGTCTTGTAAAAACAATGAGGGACTTCTCCCCCATCTATAGACAGTCTATCATGCTGTCTGGCTGAATTTTAAGAAACTTGAACTTAAGAGAGTCCATGTCGTCACATTCCTCCCCCTTCTTAATATTAGCCAGACATGATAGGCTTCCGATCATCCTTCTCCTCTTGACGGCATTGTCCTTTTTAATGGTGAGGTCAGCAACAGAGGCTCGCATCTATACACCTCCCCCTGATTACCTCCCCCAAGTTGAGCAGCCTTATTGCGGACAAGCACTAAGGTGGGGTCCATGAGTTGGGCCTGCACAAATCTCCCACTATCAATCCTCCCCCAGTCAACAGCCACAGTGTGATAGGCTTACTCACGATTCTTGGCTCAGAAGTGGATGATGGAGACCGGGAATGCAAACCATCCCTGGAAAAGATGTTAGAAAGATCCACATCAGGGCCCTGCTTGGCTTGGAGGTGGGTGACGGCTGCTTCAAACTGACTGGATAGTCCTTGTCCTAGGTCATTCTCCAAAATGACTGGTGTGAGCAGGTAATTCACAAGCCCCAGTTTCCCTTCCGTTTGAGTGGTATCTAAAACAACAGGCTTGGTGGGGCCATCTATGAACCCCACTTCAACTTCCTCCTGGCTAGTCCCCGAAACAAAAGGTGTGGGGAGGCTGTCCATAAACTCCATATGGACCTCTTCCTGGTCAGACCCCAAAGTAACTGGTGTGGGGACGGTGCACATAAGCTCCACATCAGCCTTGCTCTGATTAGTCTCCACAATGACAGGTGTGGGGAGGCTGTTCACAAGTCTCACATCAACCTCTCCCTGGTCCTTTCCCGAAATAACTGGTGTGGGGACGGTGTCCATAAGCTCCACATCAGCCTTGCTCTGGTCAGTCCCCAAAATACCAGGTGTGGGGAGGCTGTCCACAAGCTCCACCTCGACATCTCCCTGGTCAGTCCTTAGGTCCAACTGCACACATGGCAGAGGAATGTCTGAGCGCTGGCCCTCAGCCAGGGAGATGGATAATTGGGAATCCGGTACAGGGTCTTCCGGGGAAACAATAACTGGGCTTACCAGAGTGATGGAAGATCCAATGTCTCGAAGTCCCTGAGCCTGTATATCACCGACCTTAACCGTCTGGATGTGGGGTTGGAGGTTGGCTGGTGTACGTTGTCCGACCTGCCGTAGGGTGTGGACTGGATAAACCACTTCCTCAGCTATTGGTGTTTCTTGGGAGTAGCATTCCTCAGGTCTCATTGGTTCATCTCGGCATATGTTGACTGGTTGGACTGGCAGATGGGCTCCAAGCATGCGGCCTCTTTGTTTTGGTGCAGCTTCTGCTGGGTAGCGGGACCATCCTTCTCGACCGGCTGGTGCTAGCAGTACGGCAGCTGGAATCCCATAAACATATTCCAGAACCCAAGCCCTCTCTTCTCTTGAGGATCTGGGCCCCAATGCATCCAACAACGCTGTGGCTTGGGCCATTTTGGACAAAGTTGATTCCCGATTGTCACTAGATTCATTATGTGGCACATAGTTTAAATCCTCTGGGTCAATATCGGCGGGATCCTCATCGTCCTCTGCATCATTCTGGGCATCCCAACGGACTAATTTCTGGATCAAGACTGACCGAGTCTCAGCGTTCCAGTAGATAATCTTTCGCCTCTGGCACAGATCCTGTAGCATCCATTTACTGCAGCGGTCGTAACTCCTCTCTTGTCCTTGTCCCATGGCTGAGCTGGTGGGGTTGGACATGGCAGCGTCCGAAACCTGAATGCCTCCCCTATGGCCTGCTGGGTATGTTTATGTGCCTCCCTGGTTGTTGAGCCCTGGACGGTGTCCGAAAACACCAGTCCGCTGCAGCTCCCCTGGGAAAACCAGGCTGAGTAGTATCCCACCGCTGCCACCAATTGTGGAGACACGGGGCTCAGTGGGTGCTCTCGTCCACTAAAACCCGCCGCCTTTAGAAAGACAGCGTGGCTCAGGGCTCATCCCAACTGAACGCCGGCCTCCTTAACCATGGGCGTAACACGGGTGAGGGAACCACAATAATTAGACTTTATTGGATCCCCAAACAATTAACGGCACATAACACATAACCAGCAAAACACACAAATGTAACAGGCAACAGAGTCTCACTCTTCCGCTGGCTCACCAGGGATTTAGAATGTCCGTGCCTCACAGGTTCCAAGCTGTCTCAGGTCTGCAAAGTCTGTAACAGGTAACTGAACTGTCCTAACCTGAGTGTCCTCCTTAAGTAGTCCTGGTTTGATGTTAAAATCCTGGCAGCCGGAGTCCAAATCCCTAGGCTGTGGATATGGTCTCCAACCGTAACCGGAGCCCCTAGATTGAAGCCATAAGATATCCTGATCCTCTAGTCAGCTCCAAAGAGCTTAGACTGGATCCATCAGCATCCATCAACCTTCATCAACCCTGGTGGCTTAAAGAAGTCCCTTTTATAGCCATAACCTTCCCTTAGGATACACTGCATCCTCATCGATTGGTTGGACAAGATTGCTTCTCCCATTGGATGAATTTCAAGCTGCATGGATAATGTTCATTTAAATGATGTGCATAGAAAGACTCAAGGTGTACATGTAATCTGGGAGTCACCGACTAGACAATGGCTACTAAGGTAATCACATTAGCAATACCCAACTACAATACAATGGTTACTGGAAAAGTGTGGAGAACAATACGTATGGCTTTCAATGGCCAACACAATTACATGGAATCAACAAGAGTCTTGTAAAAACAATGAGGGACTTCTCCCCCATCTATAGACAATCTATCATGCTGTCTAGCTGAATTTTAAGAAACTTTAACCCAAGAGAGTCCATGTCGTACCAATAGGCTCTTTTCTTGGGCTGCGAGAGGTTGTGGGTTTAACTCTGAGGCAAGGCCCATAGACTTTGTATGGCTGCATGTAATTGCCTAGTCCAATGGACTGCGTTGTCTATGAGTTTCCATTGGATTGCTAGGCCAGGTACTGTCTTTTGCTTTCGTTTGTCCATGTTGTGAGCGCAGTCACTAGGATTATGTGAATTAATGTAGAGTCAGTTTCCAAATTCTCTATGTTGGTGTAGTGGTAGGCTTTTTTATTGGGCTGCGAGAGGTTGTGAGTTCTATTCTGAGGCAAGGCCCATGGACTTTGTATGGCTGCATGTAATTGCTTAGTCCAATGGACTGTGTTACCTTTGAGTTTCCATTGGATTGATAGGCCAGGTGCTTTCTTTTGCTTTTGTTTGGCCATGTTGTGAGCGCAGTCACTAGGATTATGTGAATTAATGTAGAGTCAGTTTCCAACTTCTCTATGTTGGTGTAGTGGTAGGCTCTTTGCTTGGTCTGTGAGAGATTGTGAGTTCGACTCTAATGCAAGGCTCATGGACTTTGTATGGCTGCATGTAATTGCCTAGTCCAATGGACTGTGTTGCCTATGAGTTTCCATTGGATTGATAGACCAGGTTATGTCTTTTGCTTTTGTTTGGCCATGTTGTGTGCGCAGTCACTAGGATTATGTGAATTAATGTAGAATCAGTTTCCCACTTCTCTGTGTTGGTGTAGTGGTAGGCTCTTTGCTTGAGCGGAGAGAGGTTGTGGGTTTGACTCTGAGGCAAGTCCCATGGACTTTGTATGGCTGCAGGTAATTGCCTAGTCTAATGGACTGTGTTACCTATGAGTAGAGATGAGCGAACCGGTTGTGATTCGGCTCAAGTTTGGTTCGCCGAATGGAGGTCCCGTTCGAGTTCGGTTTGTTGAACTTTCAACTAACCAATTTCAACCTGCATAGGAAACACTGGCAGGCATTCACAAACACATGAAAACATCTTTAAAGGTGTCCAAAAGGTGATAAACAACACAAACACATGGGAAAGTGACAAGGACATATACTCATTCAAAAACAAAAGAGCTGGACAAGGAAAAAGAGGAGGACACACAGATATATGAGAATATGCAAGGAAACGTCGATGCCATTACTGTGCAACTTGAGCCCTGCTTATTTTAGGCTTCCATTCTGGATAAATTGCCTGAGCTTGCTACGTACGCCTTGGGGATCTTGTCGTTTCCTGCAGCCAGCGTTCTCTCAGAACCTGTCTTCAGTGCTGCTGGGGGTCTGCTGGCAGTTAAGCACACGTGTCTGTCCACTGACAATGTGGACATGGCTCTCAGAGGACTTTTCTTCCCCTGGGTCAGCCAGGGGAGGCCAAAGGCACGCGTATTTTTGAGAGTGCTTCATGCAAAGCATCTTTTTCTTTTTCAAAAGGGGGGTCAAGTGATGCCAGTCAAGTGGGGTGTGTGTGGCCCAATTAGTGGAAACGAAGGAGACTGTGGTTGGAGTCCCCTCGCTTTTGAAAAAAGAACCAAGATGAACAAGTCATGGCTCTCAGAGGACTTTTCTTCCCCTGGGTCATCCAGGGGACGTGAAAGGCACGCGTATTTTTGATAGTGCTTCATGCAAAGCATCTTTTTCATTTTGAAAAGGGGGGTCAAGTGATGCCAGTCAAGTGGGGTGTGTGTGGCCCAATTAGTGGAAACGAGGGAGACTGTGGTTGGAGTCCCCTCGCTTTTGAAAAAAGAACCAAGATGAACAAGTCATGGCTCTCAGAGGACTTTTCTTCCCCTGGGTCATCCAGGGGACGTGAAAGGCACGCGTATTTTTGAGAGTGCTTCATGCAAAGCATCTTTTTCATTTTGAAAAGGGGGATCAAGTGATGCCAGTCAAGTGGGGTGTGTGTGGCCCAATTAGTGGAAACGAGGGAGACTGTGGTTGGAGTCCCCTGGCTTTTGAAAAAAGAACCAAGATGAACAAGTCATGGCTCTCAGAGGACTTTTCTTCCTCTGGGTCATCCAGGGGACGTGAAAGGCACGCGTATTTTTGAGAGTGCTTCATGCAATGCATCTTTTTCATTTTGAAAAGGGGGGTCAAGTGATGCCAGTCAAGTGGGGTGTATGTGGCCCAATTAGTGGAAACGAGGGAGACTGTGGTTGGAGTCCCCTCGCTTTTGAAAAAAGAACCAAGATGAACAAGTCATGGCTCTCAGAGGACTTTTCTTCCCCTGGGTCATCCAGGGGACGTGAAAGGCACGCGTATTTTTGAGAGTGCTTCATGCAAAGCATCTTTTTCATTTTGAAAAGGGGGGTCAAGTGATACCAGTCAAGTGGGGTGTGTGTGGCCCAATTAGTGGAAACGAGGGAGACTGTGGTTGGAGTCCCCTCGCTGTGTTTTACATGATTTTCGAAGGACATGACATGACTAAGAGGTTGAGTTTTATCATCTGCAACTTGTTGGCAACAGAAAGGCTGCCTTTACACCCTTTTGAGACCGAGGATTTTCGAGACCTTATGCTCATTGCAGTGCCCCAAGAGCCGATGGCCAGTCGTCACTCCTTCTCCAAGAAAGGCATGCCCGAGCTACCACAGCAGGTTGCACACAACCTCACTGATTCCTTGAGAAACTCTGTGTGACAGGGTGCATTTCACCACAGATACTTGGACCAGTAAGCATGGACAGGGGAGTTACATGTTGCTGACTGGGCACTGGGTAACTATGAGAGATGGAGAAGGGTTTGCTGTACAAGTCTTGCCGTCCCCACGACTTGTGTGTCAATCCTTCCTCTGTATGTACAAGTTCCTCCACTGCTTCTGCCTCCTCAACCTCGTGTGGGTCCTCCACCTCGGCCCAAACCCTGTGTGGTCAGTCCACTCTTCCTTGTAACTGCGCCCAAGGAATGCCACACACCTCCTTACTATGCTGGCAGCAGAGCTCAAGGCCATCAGTCGGTCAAATGTTTACTTTGAAATGTAGGGGAAATGTGAGACACCGCTGGGAAATTGTGGACGGTTAGCTCTGGAGAGTGAGACCGAGTTTCATCAATGGTTGTCTCCACTCAACCAGCAGCCAGGGAAGGTCAGGTGCGACAATGATGCAAACCAGTCTGCGACCCTTCTTCAGGGCAATGTGACACACGTGCCTTGTATGGCTCACGTGTTGAACCTGGCTGTACAGCAATTTTTAAAACACTATCCCGCCCTACATGGCCTTCTGACCAGGGCACGGTGTAACATCTGCCTGGATCGACACACTCAGATGGGCTGTAAAGGATAGCCTAGAGGGAAGCCACTCACCAAGCTGGACACCCAGAACCCTGAAACCCTTTAACCCCTATACAGTGATTTGGAATTACACAGGGCCCAAGTTGATCAATACCTGTGGAAGGCTGCAGTTCCAGAGAATAGTAGTCATGCAGGGTCAAAACATTAATTGAGGAAGAGGAACAGAATGGGATGGCCAGGACTTAATCAGAAAACAAGCAGAGGTGAAATGCGGATCGGCCAACGAGGTACATAAACAGCAAGCAGGAAAAGTAGTCACAGGTAACAAGCACACAAAATCATAAAACTGAACTGGGGTAACAGTAACAAGAGGTTCATAGCTTTGTCTGGCAGTGGTCTGCAGACAGGAGGGGCCTAAACAAGGGTGCGGTGTATTCCCATTTGTTGTAGCTGAATGATGGTACTTCATCTGTGAGATACCCACCACCTACATTCAGCCTGTGGTTCTGCATCTGTCAAGGTAACGCAGCCCAGTGGGTGAGCATAACCTGCATCCACCTGCGCCGCTGGCATCGACTCCTTTCCCATCATCAGCACTATGCACGAAAGGAACACGTTGTCACCTGGCGACCAGAGTACAAATTGATTGAGTGGACTACGTTGGTGACTTAACAGCCGTGTGCGGCAATGATGCAAACCTGTCTGCGGCCCTTCGTCAGGGCAATGTAACACACGTGCCTTGTATGGCTCACGTGTTGAATCTGATTCTCCAGCAAATTTTAAAATACCATCCCGGCCTATATGGCCTTGTGCAGCAGGCACGCTGCTATGTGCTCACTTTCATCCTTCGCACCCAGCAGTTCAACAACTTTCATCACTCCTGAAGTCTTAGGGTCTGGCGGTTAAACGCCTGAAATGCGATGTTCCGACACGCAGGAATTTGAATCTGCACATGTTGCAGCGTCTGTGGCAGCACCGCAGAGCCCTGCTGAAATACGGTATGACGTATACCCTGGGCTAACTTGATCTAGAGGTGGTGCAGATCACGCTGCTGGAGTGGTGTCAGATCAAGGACCTATGCACCCTTCTACACAGTTTACAAATATCGACGAAGATCTTTAGCACTGGCGATGCCATTCTCAGCGTGACAATTCTGGTCATCTACAAGATGGAGCACACTGTAAGCATTATTCGGAGTCAGGTGTTGGTCCAAGAGGAAGGGGAGGAAGTACAGGAGGAGTCATATGCAGAAGGGATAATAAGATCTACAAGGTCCAGACGGTGAGCGGCACCTAGGCGGAAGTCAAGGGACGGTGGGGGAGAGGGATTAACAAGGGCGCATAGTATCAGCAAAAATTGTTGAGGAAGGTGCAGGAGCCCATGAAGAAATGGAGGACGAACTGGCGATGGGCATGGAAGACTCAGCAGATGAGTGAGAGCTTGCTCACATTTCGGTTGTGCGAGGTTGGGGGGAGAGGGCAGAGGAAGGAGGCACGATTCTCACCTCTCTGCCACCAACACACCAAGGACTTGGTCCTCCTGGATGCACAAGACACATGAGCGCCTTCTTGCTGCTCTACCTACAACATGACCCTCGGATTGTACGAATTCGAAGTAATCCTAACTACTGGGTTGCCACACTGTTAGATCCCTGGTACAAGACAAAATTTGGCGAAATAATTCCTGCCATAGAAAGGGATGCACGTATACAGGAGTATCTGCAGAAGGTGGTACGGATTCTTAGATCTGCTTTTCCAGTAAACACCAATGCTGCACAGAGTGAATCTCAACGCTTTGTCATGGATAGGAGGAAATGGGCTTTTACTTGTCCCGGTCTGAGGGACCGAGGGCTGGCTGCTGTGCTGAGATGGCATTGAGTACGGTGTCCCTGCAGAGTTGCACTTTTGGTCATGGTCATTGGTTATCAAATGAGTTCAAAAAGGACAGATGCTGGTGGAAAGGGGAACAGGTATGTTGGAAAGGGGAAAAAAGTTTTTGTCCGTGGGTTTGGTGGTTAAGCAAAATTAACATTTGATGAAGAAACACCATTTGTTACGGTGGGACTGGCAGATTTTGATAAGGTGGTATATACTATGTTACCGCTATACAACGAAAATTAATAAGAAAAGAAAGAGAAAGGTATATATCCCCATCAGCAGTCAATGTCCACCGTGCTCCCAGATGGAAAAGGAGAGGTTGGCAACTGGAAGGTTAGATGGAGGATACAGATCTGTGTGGCTATGAAACTAATAGTTGCCTGAACCGAGTTAGACGCCACTCGGATCTGGAGACTGGGAGCCCTGTTAGCGTCACAGGGTCCACACGCCCACCCAGCCCAGGAACTCCCTGTTAACATCACAGGGGCCATTCAGTACGCTGACCGTGTGCATTGGGGCCACACCTGTGGACAGCAGGCGCATCAGCAGCAGCAAGCCTGTTAATGCCACTGGGCTGCACAAGCAGGACTTGTAGTACAGGAGCTGGTCTTAACCGTTCTGCGTTACCAACTGTGGTGGCGGCCTGCATCGACGCCCTATCCCTGCCTACCTCTGGCCTAAAGCCGCAATGGGTTCAACACATGGAGGTGTGCTCTTTCGGAGCATAATAGAAGACTGCGCACCTCCTTGTTGGCTCCAGCCCGTTTTATAACCTTGGTCTGCCCCAAACCAGGGTGGACCACAATGCACCTCCTTGAGACAAAAGCAGAGTGACACGTCATGAGTGGCAAAACTAGCGTCCTATTTGGAACCGAAACTTCAATAATGACCTCATGGCTGCCACGACACAAACACCTCACCAGGTATCGTCTGACCATCAATAATGAGGTGACAAGTCATAGGGGCGGGCCTCTGCAAGCCATTTGGGAGTGGCCTAGCCACATCGTCAGGACACCTGATGCCCTGTGGTCTATATGGGCCCCCCACATCAGGGGCAGGGCCAGAGAGTTAATTACCGGACCTAGTCTCTGATGCAGTAAGTGCCTGAGCATGCTCAGTTGCATGAAATACAGTCTCTGAAAAAAGACTATCAGCTTTAGCATGGTGTCTAGGCACAAAACAGGACTTAGACCCGGCACGGAATGCAAGTACCCGTGCAAAGAGGCTTTTCGCACTAAGTGTGGGAGCATGCGCTGTATCCCGAAATGAAGACTTAGCCTCAGGAATGGCACAGTCAGGCTGAGCATACTCACTAGGCGAAACACTGTAGTTAGGCTGCAGCTGGGGTAAATCGACACACGCATGCGTACTAGCTGCCTCTCCACACTTAGACGTGGAGGAGAAATTGCTCTTCGGGTGTGGACTTGGAAATGCTGTCTATGAACAGAAGGAAAAGCTAAATGAAGCATCACTTTCTATCCCTCCAAATGATCAAATGCAGCAAGGAATCCCCTGAGTTTGCTATAAAATTAGCGTAGCAAAATGTGCATGAGGGTGTCATGCAGAGGTGCTGCAAATAGATTTGCACCAGTGGGACACTAATGGAAGTCCAACAGGCAGTTCTATGATGCCACTAAATGGCAGTATTTTTTGCTATCATTATAGCTTATTAAAAACAGAGCAGGAGGGTGTCCTGCACAGGTGCTAGAAACAGCTTGGCACCAGTGGGACAATAATGAAATACAACAGCCAGTTCTATGATGCCACTAAATGGCAGTATTTTTTGCTATCATTATAGCTTATTAAAAACAGAGCAGGAGGGTGTCCTGCACAGGTGCTAGAAATAGCTTGGCACCAGTGGGACAATAATGAAATACAACAGCCAGTTCTATGATGCCACTAAATGGCAGTATTTTTTGCTATCATTATAGCTTATTAAAAACAGAGCAGGAGGGTGTCATGCAGAGGTGCTGTAAATAGCTTGGCACCTGTGGGGCACAAATGGAGTACAACAGCCACTTTTTGTATGCCACTAAGTTGCAGCAGTTTTTGCTATTATTATAGCTTTTAAAAACAGAGCAGGAGGGTGTCATGCAGAGGTGCTGCACATAGATTTGCACCAGTGGGGCACTAATGGAGTACAAAAGCAACCTCTTGTATGCCACTAAGTTTACTCTATTTTTGGTATTATAATGTCTTAGTAAGTAACAATGAGTTTGAGTGTGCAATGCAGGCAGAGGTGCTGCAAATATCTGTGCACTACTGGGACTATACAGAAGTCCAATAGCCACTTTTAGGATGCCACTAAGTTCACTCAGTGTTTGCTAGTATAATGGCTTAGTAACTATGAGTTTGAGTGTGCAATGCAGGCAGAGGTGCTGCAAATATCTTTGCACTAGTGGGACAATACAGAAGTCCAACAGCCACTTTTTGTATGCCACTAAGTTGCAGCAGTTTTTGCTATTATTATAGCTTTTAAAAACAGAGCAGGAGGGTGTCATGCACAGGTGCTGTAAATAGCTTGGCACCTGTGGGGCACAAATGGAGTACAACAGCCACTTTTTGTATGCCACTAAGTTGCAGCAGTTTTTGCTAGTATAATGGCATAGTAACAATGAGTTTGAGTGTGCAATGCAGGCAGACGTGCTGCAAATATCTTTGCACTAGTGGGACAATACAGAAGTCCAATAGCCACGTTTAGGATGCCACTAAGTTCACTCAGTGTTTGTGTGGCGCCCCTGAGACTTCCGTCGCCACAGGTCATTGCACCCCATCCAGCGGTGTGATGCCCCATTCTGGGAGAGGAAGAGAGTGAACTCCGGTCCCCTGGTAAATCCACACTACACCCATTGCTAGGAACACACTGGGACCAGGGAAAGTGGCAGACAACCCTCCCATGCTGCATGCTGGGAGGGGTCGTAAGACCCATCCCTGCTCCTATAGGGTAGAACAGGGTAACTGGGGAGGTGGGAGGAGCCATCTGAGAGCAGACACAGAGAGGAAGGTCAAGTTTAGGGAGTCTAACTCAGGGAGTGAGAGAGTGAGGAGCCAGCATGTAGTTGAAGAAGGAGAACGAGAGAAAGTGGGGAAGGAGGAGGAGGCCTGCTGAAGGCAGGCAAGGAGGAGAAGAGAAAGGAAAGAAAGCTCCAAGTCAGTCAGGAGCTGAGAAACAGAAAGAGACGCTTCCTGGTGAAGATCCTGGGACTCGGAGGGTCCAGGTGACACCACGCAGAGAACAGAAGGAGTCACAGGGCCACGGGTAGTCTGTAGAGAGAGGTGATACTGAGCAGACGCAGAGTGAGCTGTCCTGTGGATCTGGGGCCTAGAGCTAGAGTAGCTTGGCCCAGGGAAGCAGGAGTAGCAGAGAGGCAGCGAAGAGACTCGGACATCGGAGTCTGTGGCCACCAGGGCTTAAAATACTCCCTGGTAGCCGAATCCGAAGGGCAGGAGAGCTGCAAGCACCTGGCCCATATACATCCCGAACACACAGCTACAGCATCAGGGCCCGGTGTGGACTCCAGCAGAGAAGCACCAGAGAGGGCCTGCGCAGCCTGCTACAAAGGGAGAGGGACGTACCACCGGTCCCAGCAGCAAAGAGGGCCATTGCTGGATTCAGAGAAGCAGGGTCCTATCATAACAAAGAAAAGCACAGGAGTAGGCCTCATACTCAGCTGGCCAGAAAGATTCCCCCAAGTACTTCCAGGCCGACCGGATCCTCATCACCACCTGTAACGGTCTCCCAGGACTGGACTGTTCCCAAAGTAAAAGAGGAAAAGGTAAAGAGACTGTTGTTTGTGCCTGGTTCTTTCATTGCCTGTCGGCCCTGCACCGTGTTAGCCACACAACACCATAGACTTTCACGAGCACTAACAGTGTCCCCGGGGCTCCGCTCCACCTGTGGGGAGCAGTACCACCATTGCTGCTATATCATCACCCCGGAGGCCTCACACAGCAGTGGCGGCTTAATAGCCGCAGACCACAGGTGGCGTCACGAACACAAACTTTATTCATCAAGCCACATATTCTACTGACACCCACCAGGGCCACGGAGCCGGGCCCAGCCACCACTGACTACCACCGGACTAGTCCGGCCCGGCACCGGGTGTCCCATAGCCCTGGGGTGGGCGAGTCATTTGCTAGTATAATGGCTTAGTAACAATGAGTTTGAGTGTGCAATGCAGGCAGACGTGCTGCAAATATCTTTGCACTACTGGGACTATACAGAAGTCCAATAGCCACGTTTAGGATGCCACTAAGTTCACTCAGTGTTTGCTAGTATAATGGCTTAGTTACAATGAGTTTGAGTGTGCAAAGGGCAGGAGGGTACAGTGGCAGGGTTGTGGGTCTGGGTAGAGGAAAGGAAGCCTACCTTTCTATCCTTCCTAATGGGGAAATGCAGCGAGGAAATCCCTGACCTTAGCTACACAGACGCTGTCATCTTGTGTAGCTGTTAAAATCTGTTTTCATGGACCTGTCAACTATGGCTCTGACCCTGCCAGTATGAGCCCTTAAAAGGACTGATAGAAAGTGCTATCCCTAAGCTGTCCAGCGCTGTGTATAGAGCGTACACAGCAGTATCGGAGATAGGAGCTGCGCCAGTGATGACTGACACCAAGGACGCAGAAGGCAGATAATGGCGTGCTGGAGGAAAATGTCCGGTTTTATAATGCAGGGACATGTGACATGGACATCCTATCACACATGCCGTTGCTTCTGTGGCAAAAAGTCCACTTAGCTGTGTGTGTGTCTGGGATTGGCTGACATGCTGGCCCGCCCCACAACACGCGTGCGCTTAGGGAAGGAAGACAAGGGGAAAAAAAACACTATTACAGCGGAAAGCCAGCTAGGAATTAGCTGGTCTTTTTGCTGCTAGAACCGTTCTCGAACGTATCTAGAACTAACGAGCTTTAGCAAAAAGCTCGAGTTCTAGTTCAATCTAGAACAGCCCCCAAAATCACTCAAGCCGCAAACTGAAGAACCTCAAACCGCGAACCGTGCTCATCTCTACCTATGAGTTTCTATTGGATTGATAGGCCAGGTACTGTCTCTTGCTTTTGTTTGGCCATGTTGGGTGCGCAGTCACTAGGATTAAGTGAATTAATGTAGAGGCAGTTTCCTACTTCTCTGTGTTGGTGTAGTGGTAGGCTCTTTGCTTGGGTTGCGAGAGTTTGTGGGTTCGACTCTGTGGAAAGGCCCATGGACTTTGTATGGATGCAAGTAATTGCCTAGTCCAATGGACAGTGTTACCTATGAGTTTCCAATGGACTGATAGGCTAGGTACTGTCTTTTGTTTGGCCATGTTGTGTGCGCAGTCACTAGGATTATGTGAATTAATGTAGTGTCATTTTTCCAATTCTCTTTGTTGGTGTAGTGGTAGGCTCTTTGCTTGCTCTGCGAGTGGTTGTGGGCTCGACTCTGAGGCAAGGCCCATGGACTTTGTATAGCTGCATGAAATTGCCTAGTCCAATGGATTCTACTTACCTATACGTTTCCATTGGATTGATAGGCCAGGTACTGTCTTTTGCTTTTGTGTGGCCATGTTGTGTGCGCAGTCACTAGGACTATTCGAATTAATGTAGAATCAGTTTCCCACTTCTCTGTGTTGGTATTATGGTATGCTCTTTGTTTGGGTTGAGAGAGGTTGTGGGTTTGACTCTGAGGCAAGGCCTATGGACTTTGTATGGCTGCATGTAATTGCTTAGTCCAATGGACTATGTTGTATATGAGTTTCCATTGGATTGATAGGCCAGGTACTGTCTTTTGCTTTTGTGTGGCCATATTGTGTGCGTAGTCACTAGTATTATGTGAATTAATGTAGACTCAGCTCCCCACTTCTTTGTGTTTGTGTAGTGGTAAACTCTTTGCTTGGTCTATGAGAGGTTGTGGGTTTGACTCTGAGGCAAGGCCTATGGACTTTGTATGGCTGCATGTAATTGCCTCGTCCAATGGACTTGTGTTGCCTATGAGTTTCCATTGGATTGATAGGCCAGGTACTGTATTTTGCTTTTGTTTGGCCATGTTGTGTGCGCAGTCACTAGGATTATGTGAATTAATGTAGAGTCAGTTTCCCACTTCTCTGTGTTGGTGTAGTGGTAGGTGTGGAGACACTGGGCTCAGTGGGTGCTCTTGTCCACAGAACCAGCCGCCTTTAGAAAGACAGCGTGGCTCAGGGCTCATCCCAACTGAATGCACGACCTCCTTAACCGTGGGCGGAACACTACTCAGACAACACAGGGTGAGGGAACCACAATAATTAGACTTTATTGGATTCCCAAATAATTAACAGCACATAACCAGCAAAACACAAATGTAACAGGCAACAGAGTCTCACCCTTCCGCTGGCTCACCAGGGATTAGAATGTCCTTGCCTCAGAGCTTCCAGGGCCGCTTACTCGAATCCAGCAGCACCCTGCTTTTGGCAGGCACCCACCAAGAAAGGAATAATGCCAGATTTAGGAAGCTGTGTAAGGTCTGCAAAGTCTGTAGCAGGTAACTGAACTGTCCCAACCTGAGTGTCCTCCTTAGGTAGTCCTAGTATGATGATGCAATCCTGGCAGCCGGTGTTGAAATCCCTAGGCTGTGGATATGGTCTCCAACCGGAAACGGAGTCCCTAGATTGAAGCCATAGATATCCTGATTCTCTAGTCAGCTCCTAAGAGCTTAGACTGGATCCATCAGCATCCATCAACAACCTTCGTCAATCTGGTGGCTTAAAGAAGTCCTCTCTTTTAGCCACAGCCCTCCCTCTGGGCACACTGCGTCCTCATCGATTGGTTGGAGAAGATCGCCTCTCCCATTGGATGAATCTCAAGCTGCATGGACAATGTTCATCCACATGATGTCTACAGAAATACTGAGGGTATACATGTAGTCTGGAATGCACATACTAGATAATGGCTACCAAGGTAATCACATTAGCAATACACAACTACAATACAATGATTACTGGAAGAGTCTGGAGAAACAATACGTCTGGCTTTCAGTGGCCAACACAATTACATGAGTCAACAAGAGTCTTGTAAAAACAATGAGGGACTTATCCCCCGTCTATAAACAATCTATCATCCTGTCTGGCTGAATTTTAACAAACTTTAACACATGATAGTCCATGTCATCACATTTCTCCCCCTTCTTAATATTAGCCAGACATGTTAGGCTTCCGATCATCCTTCTCCTCTTGACGGCATTGTCCTTTTTAATGGTGAGGTCAGCAACAGAGGCTCGCATCTATACACCTCCCCCTTTTACTTTGTTTATTTCCCCCAAGTTGAGCAGCCATATTGTGGACAAGAACTAAGGTGGGGTCGATGAGTTGGGCTTGCATATATTTCTTACTATCAATCTTCCCCCAGTCAATAGCCACATCTTGGTTAGGCTTACTCACGGTTCTTTGCTCAGAAGTGGATGCTGGAGACTGGGAATGTGAATTATCCTTGGAAAAGATGTTTAAAAGATCCACATCAGGGTCCTGCTTGGCTTGGAAGTGGGTGATGGCTGCTTCAAACTGACTGGATAGTCCTTGTCCTAGGTCATTCTCCAAAATGACTGGTGTGAGCAGGTAATCCCCAAGCCCCACTTTCACTTCCCTCTGAGTGGTATCCGAAGCAACAGGCTTGGTGGGGCCATCTATGAACCCCACTTCAACTTCCTCCTGGCTAGTCCCCAAAACAACAGGTGTGGGGAGGCTGTCCACAAACTCCATATGGACCTCTTCCTGGTCAGACCCCAAAGTAACTGGTGTGGGGACGGTGTCCATAAGCTCCACATCAGCCTTGCTCTGGTCAGTCTCCACAAGGACAGGTATAGGGAGACTATTCACAAGTCCCACATCGATCGCTTCCTGGTTAGTTCCCAAAATACAAGGGGTGGGGAGGTTGTTCATAAGCTCCACATCAGCCTTGCTCTGGTCAGGCTCCACAATGACAGGTATAGGGAGACTGTTCACAAGTCCCACATCGATCGCTTCCTGGTTAGTTCCCAAAATACCAGGTGTGGGGAGGCTATCCACAAGGTCCACCTCGACCTCTCCCTGGTCGGTCCTTAGGTCCAACTGCACACATGCCAGAGGGACGTCTGAGCGCTGGCCCTCAGCCAGGGAGATGGATAATTGGGAATCTGGTAAAGGGTCTTCTGGGGAAACAATAACTGGGCTTACCAGGGTAATAGAGGAACCAGTGTCTTGTAGTCCCTGGCTCTTGACTGGCTGAGCTGGCAGATGGGCTCCAAGCATGCGGCCTCGGTTTTGGAGACAATCTTTATCTATATGTCCATGGCGCCCACATGTATACCAGCGCCATAGATTGGGCAAGTCACCGGCCCTGTTTTAGTCCTTTGTTTTGGTGCAGCTTCTGCTGGGTAGCGGGACCATCCTTCTTGAGCGGCTGGTGCTAGCAGTACGGCAGCTGGAATCCCATAAACATATTCCAGAACCCAAGC
Organism: Anomaloglossus baeobatrachus; assembly: GCF_048569485.1. Lineage (NCBI taxonomy): Eukaryota > Metazoa > Chordata > Amphibia > Anura > Aromobatidae > Anomaloglossus > Anomaloglossus baeobatrachus. The sequence continues at coordinate 396,164,896 of NC_134353.1, read as the reverse complement.
CTTCTCTTCTCTTGAGGATCTGGGTCCCAATGCATCCAACAACGCTGTGGCTTGGGCCATTTTGGACAAAGTTGATTCCCGATTGTCACTAGATTCATTATGTGGCACATAGTTTAAATCCTCTGGGTCAATATCGGCGGGATCCTCATCGTCCTCTGCATCATTCTGGGCATCCCAACGGACTAATTTCTGGATCAAGTCCGACCGAGTCTCAGTGTTCCAGTAGATAATCTTTCGCCTCTGGCACAGATCCTGTAGCATCCATTTACTGCTGTGGTCGTAACTCCTCTCTGGTCCTTGTCCCATGGCTGAGCTGGTGGGGTTGGACATGGCAGCGTCCGAAACCTGAATGCCTCCCTTATGGCCCGATAGGTATGCTTATGCGCCTCCCTGGATGTTGAGCCCTGGACAGTGTCCACGAACACCAGTCCGCTGCAGCTCCCCTGGGTAAACCAGGCTGAGTAGTATCCCACTGCTGCCACCAATTGTGGAGACACGGGGCTCAGTGGGTGCTCTTGTCCACTGAACCAGCCATCTTTAGAAAGACAGCGTGGCTCAGGGCTCATCCCAACTGAATGCACAACCTCCTTAACCGTGGGCGGAACACTACTCAGACAACACAGGGTGAGGGAACCACAATAATTAGACTTTATTGGATTCCCAAACAATTAACGGCACATAACACATAACCAGCAAAACACAAATGTAACAGGCAACAGAGTCTCACCCTTCCGCTGGCTCACCAGGGATTAGAATGTCCTTGCCTCAGAGCTTCCAGGGCCGCTTACTCCAATCCAGCAGCACCCCGCTTTTGGCAGGCACCCACCGAGAAAGGAATAATGCCAGATTTAGGAAGCTCTGTGAGGTCTTCAAAGTCTGTAGCAGGTGACTGAACTGTCCCAACCTGAGTGTCCTCCTTAGGTAGTCCTGGTATGATGATACAATCCTGGCAGCCGGAGTCGAAATCCCTAGGCTGTGGATATGGTCTCCAACCGGAACCGGAGTCCCTAGATTGAAGCCATAGATATCCTGATCTTCTAGTCAGCTCGTAAGAGCTTAGACTGGATCCATCAGCATCCATCAACAACCTTCATCAATCTGGTGGCTTAAAGAAGTCCTCTCTTATAGCCACAGCCCTCCCTCTGGGCACACTGCGTCCTCATCGATTGGTTGGACAAGATCGCCTCTCCCATTGGATAAATCTCAAGATGCATGGACAATGTTCATCCACATGATGTCTACAGAAATACTGAGGCTATACATGTAGTCTGGAATGCACATACTAGATAATGGCTACCAAGGTAATTACATTAGCAATACACAACTACAATACAATGATTATTGGAAGTGTCTGGAGAAACAATACGTCTGGCTTTCAGTGGCCAACACAATTACATGAATCAACAAGAGTCTTGTAAAAACATTGAGGGACTTATCCCCCGTCTATAAACAATCTATCATCCTGTCTGGCTAAATTTTAAGAAACTTTAACCCATGAAAATCAATGTCGTCACAGTAGGCTCTTTCCTTGGGCTGCGAGAGATTGTGGGTTTGACTCTGAGGCAAGGCCCATGGACTTTGTATGGCTGCATGTACTTTTCTAGTCCAATGGAATATGTTGCCTATGAGTTTCCATTGGATTGATAGGCCAGGTACTGTCTTTTGCTTTTGTTTGGTCATGTTGTGTGCGCAGTCACTAGTATTATGTGAATTAATGTAGAATGAGTTTCCTACTTCTTTGTGTTGGTGTAGTGGTAGGCTCTTTGCTTGGGCTGCGAGAGGTTGTGGGTTCGACCCTGCAGCAAGTCCCATGGACTTTGTATAGCTGCATGTAATTGCCTAGTCCAATGGACTGTGTTGCCTATGAGTTTCCATTGGATTGATAGGCCAAGAACTGTCTTTTGCTTTTGTTTGGCCATGTTGTGTGTGCAGTCGGTAGGATTATGTGAATTAATGTAGAATCAATTTCCCACTTCTTTGTGTTGGTGTAGTGGCAGGCTCTTTGCTTGGGCTACGAAAGGTTGTGGGAGCAACTTTGAGGCAAGGCCCATGGACTTTGAATGGATGCATGTAATTGCCTAGTCCAATGGAATGTGTTTCCTTTGAGTTTCCATTGGATTGATAAGCCAGGTACTGTCTTTTGCTTTTGTTTGGCCATGTTGTGTGCGCAGTCACTAGGATGATGTGAATTATTGTAGAGCTAGTTTCCAACTTCTCTGTGTTGGTGTAGTTGTAGGCTCTTTGCTTGGGCTACGAGAGATTGTGGGTTCGACTCTGAGGCAAGGCCCATGGACTTTCCATGGCTGCATGTAATTGCCTAGTCCACTTCACTGTGTTGCCTGTGAGGTTTCCATTGGATTGATAGGCCAGGAACTGTCATTTGCGCAGTCACTAGGATTATGTGAATTATTGTAGAGTCAGTTTTCCACTTTTCTGTGTTGGTGCAGTGGTAGGCTCTTTGCTTGGGCTGCGAGAGATTGTGGATTCGACTCTGAGGCAAGGCGTTAGGGCTTTGTATGGCTGCAAGTAATAACCTAGTCCAATGGACTGTGTTGCCTATGAGTTTCCATTGGATTGATAGGCCAGGTACTGTCTTTTGCTTTTGTTTGGCCATGTTGTGTGCGCAGTCACTAGGATTATGTGAATTAAGGTAGAGTCAATTTCCCACTTCTCTGTGTTGTTGTGGTGGTAGGCTCTTTGCTTGGGCTGCGGGAGATTGTGGGTTTGACTCTGAGTCAATGCCCATGGTCTTTGTATGCAGTATGTTATAGCCTTGTCCAATGGACGGTGTTGCCTATGGGTTTCCAGTAGATTGATAGGCCAGGTACTGTCTTTTGCTTTTGTTTGGCCATGTTGTGTGCGCAGTCACTAGGATTATGTGAATTAATGTAGAATCAGTTTCCCACTTCTCTGTGTTGGTGTAGTGGTAGGCTCTTTGCTTGGGCTACGAGAGGTTGTGGGTTCGACTCTGAGGCAAGGCCCATGGACTTTGTATGGCTGTATGTAATTGACTAGTCCAATGGAGCGTGTTACCTATGAGTTACCTATTGGATTGATAGGCAAGGTACTGTCTTCTGCTTTTGTTTGGCCATGTTGTGTGCGCAGTCACTAGGATTATGTGACTTAATGTAGAGTCAGCTTCCCGCTTCTCTGTGTTGGTGTAGTAGTAGGCTCTTTGCTTGGGCTGTGAGAGGTTGTGGGTTTCACTCTGAGGCAAGGCCCATGGACTTTGTATGGCTGTATGTAATTGACTAGTCCAATGGACTGTGTTGCCTATGAGTTTCCATTGGATTGATAGGCCAGGTACTGTCTTTTGCTTTTGTTTGGCCATGTTGTGTGCGCAGTCACTAGGATGATGTGAATTATTTGAAGAAAAAACAAAAATCCAGCACTAAATGTGCACTTCAGCACTAACAATTCCAAACTGTACTTACCATAAAAATTTTGAGATTTTTGGCAGAAAATTGCAATTTCTTGAGCTGCCTCGCCACGTCACGGCAAATCTCATTTGAGGCAGTCCTACACTAAAATATTTTTATAAAATGTGCCATACGGCCTCACATATGAATAGTAGAACTGCTCCTAGCAGCACTCACCTGGTCTATTTCAATCCCGTACCCATGACTGAGTCATGGCTGTGAGCGGGACAGGTCCAAGTAAATGCTGCATGAAGCAAATAGCCTGTGGACAAGGCCTGATGACTTAATGTGAACAGTCACCAACCGCCAAAATCTAGACAGATGGAATACATCCCAAATTGGGGTGCATAGCAAGGTGGAGGCCAACCACCGACCAATTCAATGAAGAAAAAACAAAAAGCCAGCACTAAATGTGCACTTCAGCACTAACAATTCCAAACTGGTCATCAGGTCAATATTGAAGTTGCGGTTCCAAAGAGGACGCTAGTTATGCCACTCATGATGTGTCACTCTGCTTTTGTCTCCAGGAGGTGCATTGTGGTCCACCCTGGTTTGGGGCGGACCCAGGTTATAAAACGGGATGGGTGGGCGTGTGGACCCTGTGACGCTAACAGGGCTCCCAGTCTCCAGATCCGAGTGGCGTCTAACTCGGTTCAGGCAACTATTAGTTTCATAGCCACACAGATCTGTATCCTCCACCTAACCTTCCAGTTGCCAACCTCTCCTTTGACATCTGGGAGCACGGTGGACATTGACTGCTGATGGGGATATATACCTTTCTCTTTCTTTTCTTATTAATTTTCGTTATATAGCGGTAATATAGTATATACCACCTTATCCAAATCTGCCAGTCCCACCGTAACAGATGGTGTTTCTTCATCAAATGTTACTTTTGCTTAACCACCAAACCCACGGACAAAAACTTTTTTCCCCTTTCCAACACAACTGTTCCCCTTTCCACCAGCATCTGTCCTTTTTCAACTCATTTGGTATATGACCAAAAGTGCAACTCTGCAGGGACACCGTACTCAATGCCATCTCAGCACAGCAGCCAGCCCTCGGTCCCTCAGATGTGGACAAGTAAAAGCCCATTTCCTCCTATCCATGACAAAGCGTTGAGATTCACTCTGTGCAGCACTGGTGTTTACTGGAAAAGCAGATCTAAGAATCCGTACCACCTTCTGCAGATACTCCTGTATACGTGCGTCCCTTTCTATGGCAGGAATTATTTCGCCAAATTTTGTCTTGTACCAGGGATCTAATAGTGTGGCAACCCAGTAGTTAGCATTACTTCGAATTCGTACAATCCGAGGGTCATGTTGTAGGTAGTGCAGCAAGAAGGCGCTCATGTGTCTTGTGCATCCAGGAGGACCAAGTCCTTGGTGTGTTGGTGGCAGAGAGGTGAGAATCGTGCCTCCTTCCTCTGCCCTCTCCCCCCAACCTCGCACAGCCGAAATGTGAGCAAGCTCTCACTCATCTGCTGAGTCTTCCATGCCCATCGCCAGTTCGTCCTCCATTTCTTCATGGGCTCCTGCACCTTCCTCAACAATTTTTGCTGATACTATGCGCCCTTGTTAATCCCTCTCCCCCACCGTCCCTTGACTTCTGCCTAGGTGCCGCTCACCGTCTGGACCTTGTAGATCTTATTATCCCTTCTGCATATGACTCCTCCTGTACTTCCTCCCCTTCCTCTTGGACGAACACCTGACTCCGAATAATGCTTACAGTGTGCTCCATCTTGTAGATGACCAGAATTGTCACGCTGAGAATGGCATTGCCAGTGCTAAAGATCTTCGTCGACATTTGTAAACTGTGTAGAAGGGTGCATAGGTCCTTGATCTGACACCACTCCAGCAGCGTTATCTGCACCACCTCTGGATCATGTTAGCCCAGGGTGTACGTCATACCGTATTTCAGCAGGGCTCTGCGGTGCTGCCACAGACACTGCAACATGTGCAGATTCCATTTCCTGCGTGTCGGAACATCGCATTTCCGGCGTTTAACCGCCAGACCCTAAGACTTCAGGAGCGATGAAAGTTGTTGAGCTGCTGGGTGCGAAGGATGAAAGTGAGCACATAGCAGCGTGCCCGCTGCACAAGGCCATGTAGGCCGGGATGGTATTTTAAAAATTGCTGGAGAATAAGATTTAACACGTGAGCCATACAAGGCACGTGTGTCACATTGCCCTGACGAAGGGCCGCAGACAGGTTTGCATCATTGCCACACACGGCTGTTAAGTCACCAACGTAGTCCACTCAATCAATTTGTACTCCGGTCGCCAGGTGACGTGTTCCTTTCGTGCATAGTGCTGATGATGGGAAAGGAGTCGATGCCAGCGGCGCAGGTGGACGCAGGTTATGGTCACCCACTGGGTTGCGTTACCTTGACAGATACAGAACCACAGGCTGAATGTAGATGGTGGGTATCTCACAGATGAAGTACCATCATTCAGCTACAACCAATGGGAAGACACCACACCCTTTTTTAAGCCCCTCCTGTCTGCAGACCACTGCCAGACAAAGCTATGAACCTCTTATTACTGTTACCCCCAGTTCAGTTTTATGATTTTGTGTGCTTGTTACCTGACTACTTTTCCTGCTTGCTGTTTATGTACCTCGTTGGCCGATCCGCATTTCACCTCTGCTTGTTTTCAGATTAAGTCCTGGCCATCCCATTCTGTTCCTCTTCCTCAATTAATGTTTTTGACCCTGCATGACTACTATTCTCTTGAACTGCAGCCTTCTTCAGGTATTGATCAACTTGGGCCCTGTGTAATTCCAAATCACTGAATAGGGGTTAAAGGGTTTCAGGGTTCTTGGTGTCCAGCTTGGTGAGTGGCTTGCCTCTAGCCTATCCTTTACAGCCCATCTGAGTGTGTCGATCCAGGCAGGCGTTACACCGTGCCCTCTGCAGAAGTCCATGTAGGCCGGGATAGTGTTTTAAAAATTGCTGGACAACCAGGTTCAACACGTGAGCCATACAAGGCACGTGTGTCACATTGCCCTGAAGACGGGTCACAGACTGGTTTGCTTCATTGTCGCACCCGACCTTCCCTGGCTGCTGGTTGATTCGAGACAACCATTGATGAAACTCGGTCTCACTCTCCAGAGCTTACCGTCCACAACTCCTCAGCGGTGTGACTCACATTTCCCAGACATTTCTACGTAAAGAGTCGACCGCATCATGCTGTTGAGCTGTGCTGCCAGCATAGTAAGGAGGTGTGTGGGCTTCCTTAGGCGCAGTTACCAGGAAGGGTGGCCTGACCACACAGGGTTTGAGCCGAGGTGGAGGACCCACACGAGGTTGAGGAGGCAGAAGCAGTGGAGGAACTTGTACATACAAAGGAAGGATTGACACACAAGTCGTGGGGACGGCAAGACTTGTACAGCAAACCCTTCTCCATCTCTCACCATAGTTACCCAGTGCCCAGTCAGCAACATGTAACTCCCCTGTCCATGCTTACTGGTCCAAGTATCTGTGGTGAAATGCACCCTGTCACACACAGAGTTTCTCAAGGAATCGGTGAGGTTGTGTGCAACCTGCTGTGGTAGCACGGGCACGCCTTTCTTGGAGAAGGAGTGATGACTGGCCATCGGCTCTTGGGGCACTGCAATGGCCATAAGGTCTCAAAAATCCTAAGTCTCAAAAGGGTGTAAAGGCAGCCTTTCTGTTGCCAACAAGTTGCAGATGATGAAACTCAACCTCTTAGGCATGTCATGCCCTTTGAAAATCATGTAAAACACAGCGAGGGGACTCCAACCACAGTCTCCCTCGTTACCACTAATTAGACCACACACACCCCACTTGACTGGCATCAGTTGACCCCCCTTTTGAAAAAGAAAAAGATGCTTTGCATGAAGCACTCTCAAAAATACGCGTGCCTTTCGCCTCCCCTGGATGACCCAGGGGAAGAAAAGTCCTCTGAGAGCCATGACTTGTTCATCTTGGTTCTTTTAGAAACACAGCGAGGGGACTCCAACCACAGTCTCCCTCGTTGCCACTAATTGGGCCACACACACCCCACGTGACTGGCATCAGTTCACCCCCCTTTTGAAAAAGAAAAAGATGCTTTGCATGAAGCACTCTCAAAAATACGCGTGCCTTTTGCCTCCCCTGGCTGACCCAGGGGAAGGAAAGTCCTCTGAGAGCCATGTCCACATTGTCAGTGGACAGACACGTGTGCTTATCTGCCAGCAGACCCCCAGCAGCACTAAAGACAGGTTCCGAGAGAACGCTGGCTGCAGGACACGACAAGATCCCCAAGGCGTACGTGGCAAGCTCAGGCAATTTATCCAGATTGGAAGCCTAAAATGAGCAGGGCTCAAGTTGCACAGTAATGGCATCGATGTTTCCTTGCATATACTAATATATCTGTGTGTCCTCCTCTTTTTCCTTGTCCAGCTCTTTTGTTTTCGCATGAGTATATGTCCTTGTCACTTTCCCATGTGTTTGTGTTGTGTTGTGAGTTGTTTGTCACCTTTTGGACACCTTTGAGGGTGTTTTCTAGGTGTTTTTCTGTGTTTGTGATTCCCTGCCATTGTTTCCTATGCGGTTCGAGTTCGGTTCGTCGAACGTTCGACGAACCGAACTCGAACGAGACCTCCGTTTGGCGAACCGAACTCGAGCCGAACCGGGACCGGTTCGCTCATCTCTAGTCACAAGGATTATGTGAATTAATGTAGAGTCAGTTTCTCACTTCTCTGTGTTTGAGTAGTGGTAGGCTCTTTGCTTGGGCTTCGAGAGGTTGTGGGTTTGACTCTTAAGCAAGGCCCATGAACTTTGTATGGTTGCATGTAATTGCCAAGTCCAATGGACTGTGTTGCCTATGAGGTTCCATTGGATTGATAGGCCAGGTACTGACTTTTGCTTTTGTTTGGCCATGTTGCATGCGCAGTCACTAGGATTATGTGAATTAATGTAGAGTCAGTTTGCCACATCTCTGTGTTGGTGTATTGGTAGGCTCTTTGTTTGGGCTACGAGGGGTTTTGGGTTCGACTCTGAGGCAAGGCCCATGGACTTTGTATGGCTGCATGAAATTGCCTAGTCCAATGGCTGTGTTACCTATGCTTTTCCATTGGATTGATAGGCCAGGTACTGTCTTTTGCTTTTGTTTGGCCATGTTCTGAGCGCAGTCACTAGGATTATGTGAATTAATGTAGAGTCACTTTCCCACTTCTCTGTGTTGGTGTAGTGGTAGGCTCTATGCTTTGGCTGAGAGCGGTTGTGGGTTTGACTTTGTATGGCTGCATCTAATTGCCTAGTCCAATGGACTGTGTTAGCTATGAGTTTCCATTGGATTGATAGGCCAGGTACTGTATTTTGCTTTTGTTTGGCCATGTTGTGTGCGCAGTCACTAGGATTACGTGAATTATTGTAGAGTCAGCTTCCCACTTCTCTGTGTTGGTGTGTTGGTGTATTGGTAGGCTCTTTGCTTGGGCTACGAGAGGTTGTGAGTTTGATTCTGAGGCAAGGCCTATGGACTTTGTATGGCTGCATGTAATTGCCTAGTCCAATTGCAGTGTTACCTATGCTTTTCCATTGGATTGATAGGCAAGGTACTGTATTTTGTTTTTGTTTGGCCATGTTGTGAGCGCAGTCACTAGGATTATGTGAATTAATGTAGAGTCATTTTCCCACTTCTCTGTGTTGGTGTAGTGGTAGGCTCTTTGCTTCGGCTGTGAGAGGTTGTGGGTTTGACTCTGAGGCAAGGCCCATGGACTTTGAAAGGCTGCATGTAATTACCTTGTCCAATAGACTGTGTTGCCTATGAGTTTCCATTGGTTTGAAAGGCCAGGTACTGTGTTTTGCTTTTGTTTGGCCATGTTGTGTGCGCAGTCACTAGGATTATGTGAATTAATGTAGAATAAGTTTCTCACTTCTCTGTGTTGGTGTTGTGGTAGGCTCTTTGCTTGGGCTGCAAGAAGTTGTGGGTTCGACTCTGAGGCAAGGCCCACGGATTTTGTATAGCTGCATGAAACTGCCTAGTCCAATGGACTGTGTTACCTATGAGTTTCCAATGGATTGATAGGCCAGGTACTGTATTTGCTTTTGTTTGGCCATGTTGAGTGTGCAGTCGGTAGGATTATGTGAATTAATGTAGAAACAGTTTCCCACTTTTCTGTGTTGGTGTGGTGATAGGCTATTTGCTAGGGCTGCGAGAGGTTGTGGGTTTGACTCTGAGGCAAGGCCCATGGACTTTTTATGGCTCCATGTCATTGCCTAGTCCAATGGACTGTGTTGCCTATGAGTTTCCATTTAATTGATAGGCCAGGTACTGTCTTTTGCTTTTGTTTGGTCATGTTGTGTGCGCAGTCACTAGAATTATGTGAATTCTTAATGTAGAGGTAGTTTCCTACTTCTCTGTGTTGGTGTATTGGTAGCCTCTTTGCTAGGGCTGCGAGAGTTTGTGGGTTTGACTCTGAGGAAAGGCACATGGACTTTGTATGGCTGCATGTAATTGCTTAGTCCAATGGATTGTGTTGTCTTTGAGTTTCCCTTGGATTGATAGGCCAGATACAGACTTTCGCTTTTGTTTGGCCATGTTGTGTGCGCAGTCACTAGAATTATGTGAATTAATGTGGAGTCAGTTTCTCACTTTTCTGTGTTGGTGTAGTGGTAGGCTCTTTATTTGGGCTGCTAGAGGTTGTGCGTTCGACTCTGAGGCAAGGCCTATGGACTTTGCATGGTTGCATGTAGTTGCTTAGTCCAATGGACTGAGTTGCCTATGAGATTCCATTGGATTGATAGGCCAGTACTGTTTTTTGCGCAGTCACTAGGATTATGCGAATTATTGTAAAGTCAGTTTCCTACTTCTCTGTGTTGGTGTTGTGGTAGGCTCTTTGCTTGGGCTACGAGAGTTTGTGGGTTCGACTCTGAGGCAAGGCCCAAGAACTTTGTATGGCTGCATGTAATTGCCTAGTCCAATGGATTATGTTGCTTATGAGTTTCCATTGGATTGATAGGCCAGGTGCTGTCTTTTGCTTTTGTTTGGCCATGTTGTGTGCTCAGTCACTAGGATTATGTGAATTATTTTAAAGTCAGTTTCCCACTTCTCTGTGTTGGTATAGTGGTATGCTCTTTGCTTGGGCTACGAGAGGTTGTGAGTTCGACTCTGAGGCAAGGCTCATTGACTTTGTAAGGCTGCATGTTATTACCTAGCCCAATGGACTGTGTTGCCTATGTGTTTCCATTGGATTGGTAGGCCTGGTACTGTCTTTTACTCATATTTGGCCATGTTGTGTGCGCAGTCACTAGGATTATGTGAATTAGTGTAGACTCAGCTTCCCACTTCTTTGTGTTGGTGAAGTGGTAGGCTCTTTGCTTGTTCTGCAAGAGGTTGTGGGTTAGACTCTGAGGCAAGGCCCATGGACTTTGTATGGCTGCATGTAAATGCCTAGTCCAATGGACTGTGTTGCATATGAGTTTCTATTGGATTGATAGGCCAGATAATGTCTTTTGCTTTTGTTTGGCCATGTTGTGTGCGCAGTCACTAGGATTATGTGAATTAATGTAAAATTAGTTTCATAGTTTCATAGTTTTTAAGGTTGAAGGGAGACTCTAAGTCCATCTAGTTCAACCTGTAGCCTAACATGTTGATCCAGAGGAAGGCAAAAAAACCCCAATGTGTCAAATAAGCTCCAATGGGGAAAAAATTCCTTCCTGACTCCACATACGGCAATCAGACTAGTTCCCTGGATCAACACCCTGTCATAAAATCCAATATACATAACTGGTAATATTATATTTTTCAATTAATGCGATCAGGCTCTGCTTAAATTTTACTTGTGAATCCCTCAATACAACATCATACGGCAGAGAGCTCCATAGTCTCACTGCTCGTACAGTAAAGAGTCCTCATCTGTGATTATGATTAAACATTCTTTCCTCAAGACGTAGCGGATGCCCCCGTGTTCCAGTCGCAGGCCTAGGTGTAAAGAGATCTTTGGAAAGGTCTCTGTACTGTCCCCTCATATATTTATACATTGTGATTAGATCCCCCTAAGGCTTTGTTTTTCCTAACTAACTAACCCCAAGTTTAATAACCTGTCTTGGTATTGCAGCCCACCCATTCCTCTAATAATCTTGGTCGCTCTTCTATCTACCTGTAAGATTATGCTATTTATAACCTTCTATACTTTTGCTAACAAGAAATGCATCCATTCCTCTCTTAAATTCATTCAGTGAGTTGGCCATCACCACTTCCTCAGGAAGAGAGTTCCAGAGCCTCACTGCTCTTACCGTGAAGAACCCTCTTCTATGCTGATGTAGGAATTTTCTTTCCTCCAATCGAAAAGAATGCCCCCTTGTTCTTGTCATAGTCCTTGGTACAAACAGATCATGGGAGAGATCTCTATATGGCCCTCTGATATATTTGTACATATTTATTAGGTCTCCCCTAAGTCTTCTCTTTTCTAGAGTAAATAGACCTAATTTTGATAACCTTTCCGTGTATTGTAATGCACCCATTCCATTTATTATTTTAGTAGCCCGCCTCTGAACCCTTTCAAGTTCAGTAATGTCTTTCTTCAGCACCGGCGCCCAAAATTGCACACAATACTCCAAGTGTGGTCTGACTAGTGATTTGTACAGAGGGAGAATGATGTTTTCATCTCGTGCCCCCAGACCTCTTCTAATGCATCCCATCACCCTATTTGCTTTGGTGGCTGCTGCCTGACACTGGGCACTCCAATTTAGATTCTTATTCACTAAGATGCCTAAGTCTTTTTCCATGTCTGATTTCCCCAGCAGTTTCCCATTTAGTAAGTAATCGTAGCATCTGTTTCTCCTTCCCATGTGCATAACCTTACACTTATCTGTGTTAAACCTCATTTGCCATTTTTCAGCCCAATTCTCCAATTTACTCAAGTCCATCTGTAATTGCAAACTGTCCTCCTTTGTGTTAACTACCTTACATAGTTTTGTATCATCTGCAAATACTGATATTTTACTCTGTAAACCATCCACCAGATCATTAATAAATATATTAAATAGTAGGGGGCCCAATACAGACCCCTGTGGCACCCCACTAGTAACCCTGGCCCAATCTGAGTATGCACCATTAATAACCACTCTTTGTTTTCTACCACTAAGCCAGCTACCTACCCATCTACACACATTTTCCCCGAGCCCAAGCTTTCTCATTTTACTTAGCAGTCTTTTATGTGGGACAGTGTCAAATGCTTTACCGAAGTCGAGATAAATGACATCCAATGATTCTCCTCGGTCCATGTGAGAGCTTACATCCTCATAGAAGCTGATCAGGTTAGTTTGACAGGAGCGATCCTTCATAAATCCATGTTGATATGGAGTTAAACAGTTATTAACATTGAGACATTCCATAATAGTATCCCTTAAAAACCCTTCAAACATTTTACCCACAACAGATGTTAAGCTTACCGGCCTATAGTTTCCAGGTTCCCTTTTGCACCCTTTTTTGAATATTGGTACCACATTTGCTAGCCGCCAATCCAGTGGAACAGACCTAGTTTCTATAGAGTTTCCCACTTCTTTGTGTTGGTGTAGTGGTAGGCTCTTTCCTTGGGCTGCGAGTGGTGGTGGGTTTGACTCTGAGGCAAGGCCCATGGATTTTGTATGGCTGCATGTAATTGCCTAGTCCAATGGACTGTGTTGGCTATGAGTTTCCATTGGATTGATAAGCCAGGTGCTGTCTTTTGCTTTTGTTTGGCCATGTTGTGTGCGCAGTCACTAGGATTATGTGAATTATTGTAAAGTCAGTTTCCCACTTCTCTGTGTTGTTGTAGTGGTAGAAAAAAACTGTGGAAAAAAAAGCGCAATAGGGTCTTACCCCGGTAGATTGGGGGGGTATCGAGAGGATAGTGGTACTCACCTATAGGGGTTGTGACAGTCACAACGCCTATAATCGCATGTATGTAACTCCACAGTCACGGCAGCGGTCCCCAGGTATGGCAGATAAGAGAGAGCAGTAGAATCGGGTGTCCAAGCCCGGTAGTGGTAGGCTCTTTGCTTGGGTTGCGAGTGGTTGTGGGTTTGACTTTGAGGCAAGGCCCATGGATTTTGTATGGCTGCGTGTAATTGCCTAGTCCAATGGACTTTGTTACATATGAGTTTCCATTGGATTAATAGGCCAGGCACTGTCTTTTGCTTTTGTTTGGCCATGTTGTGTGCGCAGTCACTAGGATTATGTGAATTAATGTAGAGTCAGTTTCCCACTTCTCTGTGTTGGTGTAGTGGTGGGCTCTTTGCTTGGGCTGCGAGAGCTTGTGGGTTTGACTCTGAGGCAAGGCCCATGGACTTTATATGGCTGCATGTAATTACCTAGTCCAATGGACTGTGTTGCATATGAGTTTCTACTGGATTGATAGGCCTGGGTACTATCTTTTGCTTTTGTTTGGCCATGTTGTGTGCGCAGTTACTAGGATTATGTGAATTAATGCAGAGTCAGTACCCAACTTCTCTATGTTGGTGTAGTGGCAGGCTTTTTGCTTAGGCTACGAGAGGTTGTGGGTTCGACTATGAGGCAAGGCCTATTGACTTTGTACGGCTGCATGTAATTGCCTAGTCTAATGGACTGTGTTGCCTATGAGTTTCTATTGGATTTATAGGCCAGGTACTGTCTTTTGCTTTTGTTTGGATATATTGTGTGCGCAGTCACTAGGATTATGTGAATTAATGTAGACGCAGTTTTCCATTTCTCTGTGTTGGTGTAGTGGTAGGCTCTTTGCTTGGCTACGAGAGGTTGTGGGTTCGACTCTGAGGCAAGGCCCATGGACTTTTTATGGCTGCATGTAATTGCCTAGTCCAATGGACTGTGTTGCCTATGAGTTTCCATTGGATTGATAGGCCAGGTACTGTCTTTCAGTTTTGTTTGGCCATGTTGTGTGCGCAGTCACTAGGATTATGTGAATTAATGTAGAGTTGGTTTCCTACTTCTCTGTGTTGCTGTAGTGGTAGGCTCTTTGCTTGGGCTGCGAGAGGTTGAGGGTTTGACTCTGAGGCAATTCCCATGGACTTTGTATAGCAGCATGTAACTGCCTAGTCTAATGGACTGTGTTGCCTATGAGTTGCTAATGGTTTGATAGGCCAGGTACTATCTTTTCCTTTTGTTTGGCCATGTTGTGTGCGCAGTCACTAGGATTATGTGAATTAATGTAGTGTCAGTTTCCCACTTCTGTGTGTTGGTGTAGTGGTAGACCCTTTACTTGGGCTTAGAGAGGTTGTGGGTTCGACTTTGAGGCAAGGCCAAAGGGCTTTGTATGGGTGCATGAAATTGCCTAGTCCAATGGTCTTTGATACAAATAAGTTTCCATTGGATTGATAGGCCAGGTGCTGTCTTTTGCTTTTGTTTATCCATGTTGTTTGCGCAGTCACTAGGATTATGTGAATTAATGTAGAGTCAATTTCCCTCTTCTCTGTGTTGGTGTAGAGGTAGGCTCTTTGCGTGGGCTATGAGAGGTTGTGAGTTTGACTGTGAGGCAAGGCCCATTGACTTTGTATGGCTGCATGTAATTGCCTAGTCTAATGGACTGTGTTGCCTATGAGTTTCTATTGGATTGATTGGCCAGGTACTGTCTTTTGCTTTTGTTTGGCCATATTGTGTGAGCGGTCACTAGGATTATGTGAATTTATGTAGAATCAGTTTCCCACTTCTCTGTGTTGGTGTAGTGGAAGGCTCTTTGCTTGGCTACAAGAGGTTGTGGGTTTGACTCTGAGGCAAGGCCCATGGACTTTGTATGGCTGCATGTAATTGCCTAGTCCAATGGACTGTGTTTCCTATGAGTTTCCATTGGAATGATAGGCCAGGTGCTGTTTTTCACTTTTGTTTGGCCATATTGTGTGCGCAGTCACTAGGATTATGTGAATTAATGTATAGTCAGTTTCCCACTTCTCGGTGTTGGTGTTGGTGTAGTGGTAGGCTCTTTGCTTAGGCTGCAAAAGTTTGGGGGTTTGACTCTGAGGCAAGGCCAATGGACTTTGTTGGTGTAGTGGTAGGCTCTTTGCTTGGCTGCGAGAGGTTTTGGCTTCAATTCTGAGGAGAGGCCCATGGACTTTGTATGGCTGCATGTAATTGCCTAGTCCAATACAACATGTTGCCCATGAGTTTCCATTGGATTGATATGCCAGGTACTGTATTTTGCTTTTGTTTGGCCATGTTATGTGCGCAGTCACTAGGATTATGTGAATTAATGTAGAGTCAGTTTCTCACTTCTCTGTGTTGGTGTAGTGGTAGGCTCTTTGCTTGGGCTTCGAGAGGTTGTGGGTTTGACTCTTAAGCAAGGCCCATGAACTTTGTATGTTTGCATGTAATTGCCAAATCCAATGGACTGTGTTGCCTCTGAGGTTCCATTGGATTGATAGGCCAGGTACTGTCTTTTGCTTTTGTTTGGCCATGTTCTGAGCGCAGTCACTAGGATTATGTGAATTAATGTAGAGTCACTTTCCCACTTCTCTGTGTTGGTGTAGTGGTAGGCTCTATGCTTTGGCTGTGAGCGGTTGTGGGTTTGACTTTGTATGGCTGCATGTAATTGCCTAGTCCAATGGATTGTGTTAGCTATGAGTTTCCACTGGATTGATAGGCCAGGTACTATTTTTTGCTTTTGTTTGGCCATGTTGTGTGCGCAGTCACTAGGATTACGTGAATTATTTTAGAGTCAGCTTCCCACTTCTCTGTGTTGGTGTATTGGTAGGCTCTTTGCTTGGGCTAAGAGAGGTTGTGAGTTTGACTCTGAGACAAGGCCTATGGACTTTGTATGGCTGCATGTAATTGCCTAGTCCAATGGCCGTGTTACCTATGCTTTTCCATTGGATTGATAGGCAAGGTACTGTCTTTTGCTTTTGTTTGGCCATGTTGTGAGCGCAGTCACTAGGATTATGTGAATTAATGTAGAATCATTTTCCCACTTCTCTGTGTTGGTGTAGTGGTAGGCTCTTTGCTTTGGCTGTGAGAGGTTGTGGGTTTGACTCTGAGGCAAGGCCCATGGACTTTGAATGGCTGCATGTAATTACCTTGTCCAATGGACTGTGTTGCCTATGAGTTTCCATTGGTTTGAAAGGCCAGGTATTGTGTTTTGCTTTTGTTTGGCCATGTTGTGTGCGCAGTCACTAGGATTATGTGAATTAATGTAGAATAAGTTTCTCACTTCTCTGTGTTGGTGTTGTGGTAGGCTCTTTGCTTGGGCTGCGAGAAGTTGTGGGTTCGACTCTGAGGCAAGCCCCACGGACTTTGTATAGCTGCATGAAACTGCCTAGTCCAATGGACTGTGTTACCCATGAGTTTCCAATGGATTGATAGGCCAGGTACTGTATTTGCTTTTGTTTGGCCATGTTGAGTGTGCAGTCGGTAGGATTATGTGAATTAATGTAAAATCAGTTTCCACTTCTCTGTATTGGTGTAGTGGTAGGCTCTTTGCTTAGGCTGCAAGAGGTTGTGGGTTTGATTCTGAGGCAAGGCCCAAGGACTTTGAATGGCTGCATGTAATTGCCTGGTCCAATTGACTGCGTTGCTTATCAGTTTCCATTGGATTGATAGGCCAGGAACTGTTTTTTGCTTTTGTTTGGCTTATTGTGTGCGCAGTCACTAGGATTATGTGAATTAATGTAGAGTCAGTTCCCCACTTCTTTGTGTTGGTGTAGTGGTAGGCTCTTTGCTTGGGCTACGAGAGGTTGTGGGTTCGACTCTGAGGCAAGGCCCAAGGACTTTGTGTGGCTGCATGTAATTTCCTAGTCCAATGGACTGTGTTGCCTAGGAGTTTCCATTGGATTGATAGGCCAGGTATTGTCTTTAGCTTTGGTTTGGCCATGTTGTGTGCGTAGTCACTAGGATTATGTGAATTAATGTAAAATTAGTTTCCCACTTCTCTGTGTTGGTGTAGTGGTAGGCTCTTTGCTTGGGCTGCGAGTGGTTGTGGGTTTGACTCTGAGGCAAGGCCCATGGACTTTGTATGGCTGCATTTAATTGCCTAGTCCAATGGACTGTGTTGGCTATGAGTTTCCATTGGATTGATAAGCCAGGTGCTGTCTTTTGCTTTTGTTTGGCCATGTTGTGTGCGCAGTCACTAGGATTATGTGAATTATTGTAAAGTCAGTTTCCCACTTCTCTGTGTTGTTGTAGTGGTAGAAAAAAACTGTGGAAAAAAAAAAAGCGCAATAGGGTCTTACCCCGGTAGATTGGGGGGGTATCGAGAGGATAGTGGTACTCACCTATAGGGGTTGTGACAGTCACAACGCCTATAATCGCATGTATGTAATTCCACAGTCACGGCAGCGGTCCCCAGGTATGGCAGATAAGAGAGAGCAGTAGAATCGGGTGTCCAAGCCGCGCCAATGACTAATCGATCACGAACGTAGGAGATAATTGTAACTTTAATGGAGCATAAGTCAACGCGTTTCAGAAGCCACCGCTTCCTTCCTCAGGACAAGGATAGCAAAAGTACAACAAATCTCATTTGTTGTACTTTTGCTATCTTTGTCCTGAGGAAGGAAGCGGTGGCTTCTGAAACGCGTTGACTTATGCTCCATTAAAGTTACAATTATCTCCTACATTCGTGATCGATTAGTCATTGGCGCGGCTTGGACACCCGATTCTACTGCTCTCACTTGTTGTAGTGGTAGTCTCTTTGATTCAGCTGCGAGAGGTTGTTGGTTTGACTCTGAGGCAAAGCCCATGGATTTTGTTGGTGTAGTGGTAGGCTCTTTGCTTGGGCTGCAAGTGGTTGTGGGTTTGACTTTGAGGCAAGGCCCATGGATTTTGTATGGCTGCGTGTAATTGCCTAGTCCAATGGACTTTGTTACATATGAGTTTCCATTGAATTAATAGGCCAGGCACTGTCTTTTGCTTTTGTTTGGCCATGTTGTGTGCGCAGTCACTAGGATTATGTGAATTAATGTAGAATCAGTTTCCCACTTCTCTGTGTTGGTGTAGTGGTGGGCTCTTTGCTTGGGCTGCGAAAGCTTGTGGGTTTGACTCTGAGGCAAGGCCCATGGACTTTATATGGCTGCATGCAATTACCTAGTCCAATGGACTGTGTTGCATATGAGTTTCTACTGGATTGATAGGCCTGGGTACTGTCTCTTGCTTTTGTTTGGCCATGTTGTGTGCGCAGTTACTAGGATTATGTGAATTAATGTAGAGTCAGTATCCAACTTCTCTGTGTTGGTGTAGTGGTAGGCTTTTTGCTTAGGCTACGAGAGGTTGTGGGTTCGACTATGAGGCAAGGCCCATTGACTTTGTACGGCTGCATGTAATTGCCTAGTCTAATGGACTGTGTTGCCTATGAGTTTCTATTGGATTTATAGGCCAGGTACTGTCTTTTGCTTTTGTTTGGATATATTGTGTGCGCAGTCACTAGGATTATGTGAATTAATGTATACTCAGTTTTCCATTTCTCTGTGTTGGTGTAGTGGTAGGCTCTTTGCTTGGCTTCGAGAGGTTGTGGGTTCGACTCTGAGGCAAGGCCCATGGACTTTTTATGGCTGCATGTAATTGCCTAGTCCAATGGACTGTGTTGCCTATGAGTTTCCATTGGATTGATAGGCCAGGTACTGTCTTTCACTTTTGTTTGGCCATGTTGTGTGCACAGTCACTAGGATTATGTGAATTAATGTAGAGTAGGTTTCCTACTTCTCTGTGTTGGTGTAGTGGTAGGCTCTTTGCTACGGCTTCGAGAGATTATGGGTTCGACTCTGAGGCAAGGCCCATGGACTGTGTATGGCTGCATAGAGTTCAATGGACTCTGTTGCCTATGAGTTTCCATTGGATTGATAGACCAGGTACTGTCTTTCACTTTTGTTTGGCCATGTTATGTGCGCAGTCACTAGGATTATGTGAATTAATGTAGAGTCAATATCCCACTTCTCTGTGTTGGTGTAGAGGTAGGCTCTTTGCGTGGGCTACGAGAGGTTGTGAGTTTGACTGTGAGGCAAGGCCCATTGACTTTGTATGGCTGCATGTAATTGCCTAGTCTAATGGACTGTGTTGCCTATGAGTTTCTATTGGATTGATTGGCCAGGTACTGTCTTTTGCTTTTGTTTGGCCATATTGTGTGCGCGGTCACTAGGATTATGTGAATTTATGTAGAATCAGTTTCCCACTTCTCTGTGTTGGTGTAGTGGTAGGCTCTTTGCTTGGCTACAAGAGGTTGTGGGTTTGACTCTGAGGCAAGGCCCATGGACTTTGTATGGCTGCATGTAATTGCCTAGTCCAATGGACTGTGTTGCCTATGAGTTTCCATTGGAATGATAGGCCAGGTGCTGTCTTTCACTTTTGTTTGGCCATATTGTGTGCGCAGTCACTAGGATTATGTGAATTAATGTATAGTCAGTTTCCCACTTCTCTGTGTTGGTGTAGTGGTAGGCTCTTTGCTTAGGCTGCAAAAGGTTGGGGGTTTGACTCTGAGGCAAGGCCAATGGACTTTGTTGGTGTAGTGGTAGGCTCTTTGCTTGGCTGCGAGAGGTTTTGGCTTCAATTCTGAGGAGAGGCCCATGGACTTTGTATGGCTGCATGTAATTGCCCAGTCCAATACAACATGTTGCCCATGAGTTTCCATTGGATTGATATGCCAGGTACTGTATTTTGCTTTTGTTTGGCCATGTTATGTGCGCAGTCACTAGGATTATGTGAATTAATGTAAAATCAATTTCCCACTTCTCTGTGTTGGTGTAGTGGTAGGCTCTTTGCTTGGCCTGCGTGAGGTTGTGGCTTCGGCTGTGAGGCAAGCCCCACGGACTTTGTATGGCTGCATGTAATTGCCTAGTCCAATGGACTATGTTGCCTATGACTTTCCATTGGATTGATAGGCCAGTTGCTGTATTTTGCTTTTTTTTGGCCACGTTGTATGCGCAGTCACTAGAATTATGTGAATTAATGTAGAATTAGTTTCCCACTTCTTTGTGTTGGTGTAGTGGTAGGCTCTTTGCTTGGGCTGCGAGAGATTGTAGGATCGACTCTAAGGCAAGGCCCATGGACTTTGTATGGCTGCATGTAATTGCCTAGTCCAATGGACTGTGTTGCATATGAGTTTCCATTGGATTGATAGGCCAGGTACTGTCCTTTGCTTTTGTTTGGCCATATTGTGTGCGCAGTCACTAGAATTATGTGAATTAATGTAGTATCTGTTTCCCACTTCTTTGTGTTGGTGTAGTGGTAGGCTCTTTGCTTGTGCTGCGAGAGATTGTGGGATCGACTCTGAGGTAAGGCCCATGGACTTTGTATGATTGCATGTAATTGCCTAGTCCGAAGGACTGTGTTACATTAGAGTTTCCATTGGATTGATAGGCCAGGTACTATCTCTTGCTTTTGTTTGGCCATGTTGTGTGCGCAGTCACTAGGATTATGTGAATTAATGTAGAGTCAGTTTTCCACTTCTCTGTGTTGGTGTAGTGGTTGGCTCTTTGCTTGGGCTGCGAGAGGTTGTGGATTTGACTCTGAGGCAAGGCCAAAGGACTTTGTATGGCTGCATGTAATTGCCTAGTCCAATGGACTTTGTTACATATGAGTTTCCATTGGTTTGATAGGCCAGGTACTGTCTTTTGCTTTTGCTTGGCCATGTTGTGTGCGCAGTCACTAGTATTATGTGAATTAATTGTAGAGTCTGTTTCCCACTTCTCTGTGTTGGTGTAGTGGTAGCCTCCTTGCTTGGGCTGCGAGAGGTTGTGGTTTCGGCTCTGAGGCAATGCCCATGGACTTTGTATGGCTGCATGTAATTGCCTAGTCCATTGGACTGTGTTGCGTATGAGTTTCTATTGGATTGATAGGCCAGGTACTGTCTTTTGCTTTTGTTTGGCCATATTGTGTGCGCAGTCACTAGAATTATGTGAATTAATGTAGAATCAATTTCCCACTTCTCTGTGTTGGTGTAGTGGTAGCCTCCTTGCTTGGGCTGCGAGAGATTGTGGGATCGACTCTTAGGCAAGTCCCATAGACTTTGTATGGCTGCATGTAATTGCCTAGTCCAATAGACTTTGTTACATTAGAGTTTCCATTGGATTGATAGGCCAGGTACTGTCTCTTGCTTTTGTTTGGTTATGTTGTGTGCGCAGTCACTAGGATTATGTGAATTAATGTAGAGTCAGTTTCCCACTTTTCTGTTTTGGTGTAGTGGTAGGCTCTTTGCTTGGGCTACGAGAGGTTGTGGGTTTGACTTTTAGGCAGGGCCCATGGACTTTGTATGGCTGCATGTAATTGCCTAGTCCAATGAACTGTGTTACCTATGAGTTTCCAATGGATTGATAGGCCAGGTAATGTCTATTGGTTTTGTTAGGCCTTGTTGTGTGCGCAGTCACTAGGATTATGTGAATTAATGTAAAATCAGTTTCATATCTCTCTGTGTTGGTGTAGTGGTAGGCTCTTTACTTGGGCTGCGAGAGGTTGTGGCTTCGACTCTGAGGCAAAGCCCATGGACTTTGTATGGCTGAATTTAATTGCATAGTCCGAAGGACTGTGTTGCCTATGAGTTTCCATTGGTTTGATAGGTCAGGTACTGTCTTTTGCTTTTGTTTGGCCATGTTGTGTGCGCAGTCACTAGTATTATGTGAATTAATTGTAGAGTCTGTTTCCCACTTCTCTGTGTTGGTGTAGTGGTAGCCTCCTTTCTTGGGCTGCGAGAGGTTGTGGTTTCGACTCTGAGGCAATGCCCATGGACTTTGTATGGCTGCATGTAATTGCCTAGTCCAATGGACTGTGTTGCCTATGAGTTTCTATTGGATTGATAGGCCAGGTACTGTCTTTTGCTTTTGTTTGGCCATATTGTGTGCGCAGTCACTAGAATTATGCGAATTAATGTAGAATCAGTTTCCCACTTCTCTGTGTTGGTGTAGTGGTAGCTTCCTTGCTTGGACTGCCAGAGATTGTGGGATCGACTCTGAGGCAAGGCCCGTAGAATTTGTATGGCTGCATCTAATTGCCTAGTCCAATAGACTTTGTAACATTAGAGTTTCCATTGGATTGATAGGCCAGGTACTGTCTCTTGCTTTTGTTTGGCCATGTTGTGTGCGCAGTCACTAGGATTATGTGAATTAATGTAGAGTCAGTTTCCCACTTTTCTGTTTTGGTGTAGTGGTAGGCTCTTTGCTTGGGCTACGAGAGGTTGTGGGTTTGACTTTTAGGCAGGGCCCATGGACTTTGTATGGCTGCATGTAATTGCCTAGTCCAATGAACTGTGTTACCTATGAGTTTCCAATGGATTGATAGGCCAGGTAATGTCTATTGGTTTTGTTAGGCCTTGTTGTGTGCGCAGTCACTAGGATTATGTGAATTAATGTAGAGTCAGTTTCATATCTCTCTGTGTTGGTGTAGTGGTAGGCTCTTTGCTTGGGCTGCGAGAGGTTGTGGCTTCGACTCTGAGGCAAAGCCCATGGACTTTGTATGGCTGAATTTAATTGCATAGTCCGAAGGAGTGTGTTGCCTATGAGTTTCCATTGGTTTGATAGGTCAGGTACTGTCTTTTGCTTTTGTTTGGCCATGTTGTGTGCGCAGTCACTAGGATTATGTGAATTAATGTAGAGACAGTTCTCCACATCTCTGTGTTGGTGTAGTGGTAGGCTCTTTGCTTGGGCTACGAGAGGTTTTGGGTTTTACTCTGAGGCAAGGCCCATGGACTTTGTATGGCCGCATGTAATTGCCTAGTCCAATGAACTGTGTTGCCTTCGAGTTTCTATTGGATTGACAAGCCAGGCACAGTCTTTTGCTTTTGTTTGGCCATGTTGTGTAGGTACTGTCTTTTGCTTTTGTTTGGCCACGTTGTGTGCGCAGTCACTAGGATTTTGTGAATTAATGTAGAGTCAGTATCCCACTTCTCTGAGTTCGTGTAGTGGTAGGTGTGGAGATACGGGGCTCAGTGGGTGCTCTTGTCCACTGAACCAGCCGCCTTTAGAAAGACAGCGTGGCTCAGGGTCATCCCAACTGAACGCATGACCTCCTTAACCGTGGGCGGAACACTACTCAGACAACACAGGGTGAGGGAACCACAATAATTAGACTTTATTGGATTCCAAAACAATTAACGGCACATATACATAACCAACAAAACACAAATTTAACAGGCAACAGAGTCTCACCCTTCCGCTGGCTCACCAGGGATTAGAATGTCTTTGCCTCAGAGCTTCCAGGGCCGCTTACTCCAATCCAGCAGCACCCCGCTTTTGGCGGGCACCCACCGAGAAAGGAATAATGCCAGATTTCGGAAGCTGTGTGAGGTCTGCAAAGTCTGTAGCAGGTGACTGAACTGTCCCAACCTGAGTGTCCTCATTAGGTAGTCCTGGTATGATGATACAATCCTGGCAGCCGGAGTCGAAATCCCTAGGCTTTGGATATGGTCTCCAACCGGAAACGGAGTCCCTAGATTGAAGCCATAGATATCCTGATCCTCTAGTCAGCTCCTAAGAGCGTAGACTGGATCCATCAGCATCCATCAACAACCTTCATGAATCTGGTGGCTTACAGAAGTCCTCTCTTATAGCCACAGCCCTCCCTCTGGGCACACTGCGTCCTCATCGATTGGTTGGACAAGATCGCCTCTCCCATTGGATGAATCTCAAGCTGCATGAACAATGTTCATCCACATGATGTCTACAGAAATACTGAGGGTATACATGTAGTCTGGAATGCACATACTAGATAATGGCTACCAAGGTAATCACATTAGCAATACACAACTACAATACAATGATTACTGGAAGAGTCTGGAGAAACAATACGTCTGGCTTTCAGTGGCCAACACAATTACATGAGTCAACAAGAGTCTTGTAAAAACAATGAGGGACTTATCCCCCGTCTAAAAACAATCTATCATCCTGTCTGGCTGAATTTTAAGAAACGTTAACCCATGAGAGTCCATGTCGTCACAGTAGGCTCTTTGCTTGGGCTGCGAGAGGTTCTGGGTTTGACTCTGAGGCAAGGCCCATGGACTTTAAAGGCTGCATGTAATTGCCTAGTCCAATGGACTGTGTTACCTATGAGTTTCCATTGGATTGATAGGCCAGATACTGTCTTTTGCTTTTGTTTGGCCATGTTATGTGCGCAGTCACTAGGATTATGTGAATTAATGTAGAAGCAGTTTCACACTTCTCTGTGTTGGTGTAGTGGTGCGCTCTTTGCATGGGTTGTGAGAGGTTGTGGGTTCGACTCTGAGGTCAAGGCCCATGGACTTTGTATGGTTGCATGTAATTGCCTAGTCCAATAGACTGTGTTCCCTATGAGTTTCCGTTGGATAGATAGGCCAGATACTGTCTTTTGCTTTTGTTTGGCCATGTTGTGTGCGCAGTCACTAGGATTATGTGAATTAATGTAGAGTCATTTTCCTACTTCTCTGTGTTGGTGAAGTGGTAGGCTCTTTGCTTGGGCTGCAAAGGTTGTGGGTTCAACTCTGGGGCAAGGCCCATGGGCTTTGTATGGCTGCAAATAGTTGCCTAGTCCAATGGACTGTGTTTCCTATGAGTTTCTATTGGATTGATAGGCCAGGTACTGACTTTTGCTTTTGTTTGGCCATGTTGTGTGCGCAGTCACTAGGATTATGTGAATTAATGTAGACTCAACTTCCCACTTCTTTGTGTTGTTGTAGTGGTAGGCTCTTTGCTTGTTCTCCAAGAGGTTGTGGGTTCGACTTTGAGGCAAGGCCCATGGACTTTGTATGGCTGCATGTGATTGCCTAGTCTAATGGACTGTGTTACCTATGAGTTTCCTTTGGATTGATAGGCCAGGTACTGTCTTTTGCTTTTGTTTGGCCATGTTATGTGCGCAGTCACTAGGATTATGTGAATTAATGTAGAGTCAGTTTCCTACTTCTCTGTGTTCGTGTAGTGGTAGGCTCTTTGCTTGGGCTGCGAGAGGTTGTGTGTTCGACTCTAATGCAAGGCCCATGGACTTTGTATGGCTGCATGTAACTGCCTAATCCAATGGACTGTGTTGCCTATGAGTTTCCATTGGAATGATTTTTGCTTTTGTTTGGCCATGTTGTGTCACTAGGATTATGTGAATTAATGTAGCTTTTTGCTAAAGCTCGATAGTTGTAGATACGTTCGAGAACGGTTCTAGCAGCAAAAAGACCAGCTAATTACTAGCTGGCTTTCTGCTGTAATAGTGTAAGTCACTCTGTGACTCACACTATTATGAAATTTCTGTGTATAGTGTGCGGGAACAGCGCATTCAGATCACTGCTGTATGTATAATGGCGATCGCCATTTTGGTTTTTTTTCCTTGTCTTCCTTCCCTAAGCGCGCGCGTGTAGTGGGGCGGGCCAGCATGTCAGCCAATCCCAGACACACACACAGCTAAGTGGCCTTTTAGCCAGAGAAGCAACGGCATGTGTGATAGGATGTTGTTAGGACCAAGAGGACGGGTAGGCCCAGGAGGTGGATCCACTGGGCTGAACACCTCACCGAGGGTAAGGTGCCCGGTAGCCGGAGCACTACAGGTAGCAGGACAGTCCGTTCAGAGGAGTGGAGTGAAGAAGTCCCTGGGACCACGGAGTCTCTGAAGGTAGTCCGGGTGACGGAGCTCAGGTTCGGAGGCCGAGATGACGTCAGGCAGAATCCGGAACCAACGAAGCGAGGAGCTGGGTCACCATACGGATCCAGGGATCGGAGATGGTAGGGACTGACGGGATGGCAGGCAGTCACCGTTCGGGGTTCGGGAGTCGTCAGGACTGGTTGGCGAAACAGGGGCGACTCTACAAGACAGATAGGTAAGTATGGCACAAGACACAAGGAGACCTGACTCCTAGCTTAGCAAACACGAAGAACAGGCCCCGCTTACTTGGAAAGGATCCCCCTATATACCCTGTACCTGATTCTTCAATATCCTGTTGGAGGACACTGGCCCTTTAAGAGAGGGTCAATGACTGCGCGCGCACCCTAATGCGCATGCGCAAGGCCCGGGTGCCAGAAGCCAGAGCAGGGAGCGGTGCACAGGAGGCAGGAGTGCCGGGCTGGCTCAGCGTTACCGATGGGCGCCGGGAGCGGGGACCGGGCTGCCTGGGGACCGCAGGTGATGGGGCATGAAGGCTGTGAAGCGGGGGACCGGGAAGCCTGGCACGGGAGCGGCAGAGCGTAACCTGAGAGCGGGTAAGAATGGCAGGGGAGCCGGTGAGCAAGGCAGGGGAGCCGGGGAGCGTGACAGTACCCCCTCCCCGCAACCGGGACAGGAAGGCACGTATCAGAGGAGTACCCACATTCTTCCGGGGTTCCCAGGACCTATCCTCAGGACCATACCCAGCCCAGTCCACCAGGAAGAACTGTCGGCCCCGCACGGTCTTCATGGCCACGATATCCCTTACCGCATAGATGTCATCATCAGCAATAGGAGGAGGAGCAGAACTGGCAACAGCAGAGAAGGGACCAAGGACAACTGGCTTGAGCAGGGAGACGTGGAAGGAGTTGGGTATCCTCATCGTGGCCGGGAGCTGCAGCTTGTAGGAGACCTCATTGATCTTGCTGATGACTTTAAACGGCCCGATGTAGCGAGGACCCAGCTTGTATGATGGTAGCTTCAATCGGACGTACTTGGAAGCAAGCCAGACCAGATCTCCTGGAGAGAAACACGGAGGATCCAGGCGCCTCTTGTCTGCGTGTCTCTTCATCCGCAGGGAGGCACGTCCAAGGGACGTCTTGACAGAGTCCCAAATTGTTGTAAAGTCACGGACTACAGCATCAGCAGCAGGGACATCCGAGGAAGAAGATACAGGTAATGGGATGGAAGGCTGAAGTCCGTAAACGACATGGAAGGGAGAGCTGGAGGAGGACTCACTGACGTGGTGGTTATGGGAGAATTCAGCCCAAGGAAGAAGCATGGACCAGTCGTCGTGATGGGTATTAACATAGTGACGCAAGAAGGAGGTCAGGATCTGATTGACTCGTTCCACTTGGCCATTCGACTGAGGATGGTAGGCTGAAGAAAAGTCCAGAGCCACTCCCTGATGTTTGCAGAGGGCCCTCCAGAAGCGGGAGGTAAACTGAGCTCCTCTGTCGGACACAATGTGTGATGGAAAGCCATGCAATCGGAAGATGTGCTGTATGTAGGCGTCAGCGAGTTCCTGGGCAGAGGGCAATCCAGCCATAGGGACGAAATGAGCCATTTTGGAGAACCGATCCACCACGACCCATATGACTGTGTGTCCGGCGGACAAGGGTAAGTCTGTAATAAAGTCCATAGCAATGTGTTGCCACGGAACGGAGGGAATTGGCAGAGGCAGAAGGCGACCATATGGCAGGTGTTTGGGCGTCTTGTTCCGGGCACAAGAGGAGCAGGCTGAGACAAAGGATGCGACGTCCGTGCGAAGGGATGGCCACCAGTAGTGACGTACAATTGTACTCCATGTTCTCTTCTGACCAGCATGCCCGGCTATTCTCGAGGCATGACCCCAATGCAACACTTTTTGTCTGTCAGTCTCAGAGACATAGGTCTTCCCGGGCGGTATCTGGGCCAAGGTGACAGGGGCCACCGGAATGATTTTACTTGGGCAGATGATGGGCTGGGATGTCTCCTCCTCCTGTTCCATGGGCACGAATGACCTGCACAAGGCATCTGCTCGCACATTCTTATCCGCGGGCCGAAAATGGAGCTGAAAATCGAACCTGGCAAAGAACAAGGACCACCTGGCTTGTCGTGGGTTCAGTCGCTGAGCAGACCGCAGGTATTCCAGGTTCTTGTGGTCCGTGTAAATGATCACGGGGTACACTGCTCCCTCCAGAAGGTAGCGCCACTCCTCCAGAGCCAGCTTGACTGCTAATAGCTCTCGGTCACCGATGGTGTAGTTGCGTTCAGGCGCTGAGAAGCTCTTGGAGTAGAAACCACAAGTAACCATCTTCCCAGAGGAGGACTTCTGCATGAGCACTGCTCCGGCTCCCGAGGAGGAGGCATCCACCTCCAAGGTGAACTGTCGGTTTAACTCAGGACGGTGGAGCACAGGAGAGGAAGCAAACGCCTGTTTCAGGGAGCAAAACGCGGCGTCGGCCGCAGGTGACCAGTCCTTTGGATTAGCCCCCTTCTTGGTCAAGGCGGAGAGAGGCGCAGTCAGGGCAGAGAAGTGAGGGATGAACTGACGGTAATAGTTCGCAAATCCAAGAAACCGTTGGATTGCCTTCAGTCCGGAAGGAGGGGGCCAGTTGAGAATGGAAGAGACCTTCTCTGGGTCCATCTGCAGACCGATATCGGAGATTATGTAACCCAGGAAGGGAAGAGAGGACTGCTCGAAGACACACTTCTCGTACTTGGCGTACAGACGATTCTCTCTCAGTCTTTGTAGTACCAGCTGCACGTTCTCTCTGTGGGTCTGGAGGTCCGGAGAGAAGACCAGGATGTCATCAAGATACACCACCACACAGACGTAGAGAAGGTCCCGGAACACGTTGTTCACCAATTCCTGAAAGACTGCTGGTGCGTTACACAGACCGAAGGGCATCACACAGTATTCGTAGTGCCCATCGCGAGTATTGAATGCGGTCTTCCATTCGTCCCCAGAGCGGATGCGGACCAGGTTGTAGGCACCCCGAAGATCCAACTTGGTAAACACACGAGCTCCTCTAAGCCCATCAAACAATTCGGGGATGAGCGGCAGGGGGTATTTATTTTTTACGGTGATTTGGTTTAATCCCCGGTAGTCAATGCATGGGCGTAGGTCACCCTCTTTCTTCTTAACGAAGAAGAAGCCTGCTCCGGCAGGAGAGGAGGATCTCCGGATGAATCCCCTTGCCAGGTTCTCAGTGATGTAGGCAGACATGGCCCTTGTTTCAGCAGGAGACAAAGGATATATCCGTCCTCAAGGTGGTGTAGTTCTCGGGAGTAGGTCGATGGCACAGTCGTAAGGACGATGTGGCGGCAGTACCTCTGACTCCTTTTTATCAAAGACGTCCGCGTAGGACCAGTAGGCCGAAGGCAGTCCTGGTAGGGACTCCGGAACCGGAGGTCGTCGGATGGGCTGTATGGATTTAAGGCAGTTCTCGTGGCAAGAGGAGCCCCATCGGGTAATGTCACCAGTACGCCAGCTGACCGACGGTTCGTGTGTCCGTAACCAGGGGAGTCCCAGCAGGATTTGATGAGACATGTGTGGGAGGACGTAGAGAGTGATGTTCTCAGTGTGCAGGGCACTGATACGTAGTCCTACTGGCTTGGTGATCCACGAGATTGTGTGAGAGAGGGGTCTCCCATCTACAGAGGCAATCACGAGGGGTTTGTCGAGTGGAGTAACCGGCACCTGGTACTTGTCCACCGTGGCCTGCTGGATGAAATTGCCTGCTGCCCCGGAGTCGAGGTACGCCTCGGCCGTGAACCGCGTCTCTCCCGTTGTCACTTGAACGGTCCACATAACCGGGTCTGAGAGAGTCCCAGCACATAGTGTGGCCTCTCCTTCGAACCCTAGGCTTTGGAGTTTCCCGGCCTCTCTGGACAGGAACGTAGCAGGTGTGTGCCCTCTCCGCAGTAGAAGCAGAGACCCTTAGCGAGCCGTTCTGCTCGGCGTTGTTTGGACTGCCTCAGACGGTCAATCTGCATAGGTTCGTGGACAGAGACGCCAGACGATGCCGACTGAGGTACGACGGGCTTCTGCGGAGGAGAGGAATGCCGTATCGGACGTCTCTCGCGGGACACCTCTTTGGATCGTTCCTGGAATCTGAGGTCCACGCGGGTGGCTAATGCAATTAGGGCATCCAGTGTGGAAGGAACATCGCGGCCTGCCAGCTCGTCCTTAATACGACTGGAGAGTCCTTCCCAGAAGGCGGCGGTGAGGGGTTCATTGTTCCACCCCAATTCTGAGGCCAAGGTGCGAAAGCGGATGGCATACTGCCCCACCGTCAGGGTCCCCTGACGTAGCCTGAGGAGTGATGAGACGGATGCGGCGGCACGTCCGGGTTCGTCAAAGGTGGTTCTAAACGCCTAAAGGAAGTCCTGGATGTTCACAGTTACAGGGTCCTCCTTCTCCCACAAGGGGTTCATCCAGGCCAGTGCCTCACCCTCCAGATGGGACATCACAAACGCCACCTTGGCTTGGTAGGAGGCAAACAGGTGCGGAAGCAGCTTAAAGTGGAGGGAGCACTGATTTAAGAATCCTCTGCAGGTCTTGGGATCTCCGGCATAGCGGGGTGGAGAGGCCAAGCGGAGTTTAGAAGCTTCCGAGGTAGCCGCCACGAGAACTGTGGCCGTGGCCGTGGCCTGTGCTGTTGAAGCCTGAGATGCCAGGGACGTGGCAGTTGCTTGCAGCGTGTTCAGGCGGGTATCCACCGAGGACATGAAGGCCAGCATGCGGGACTGGGTCTCGCGCTGTCGTCCGAGTTCCTGCTGCAAGTTGCCCAGCTGGGCCGCTAGTGCTTCGGCGGGATCCATGGCCTGTTCTTACTGTTAGGACCAAGAGGACGGGTAGGCCCAGGAGGTGGATCCACTGGGCTGAACACCTCACCGAGGGCAAGGTGCCCGGTAGCCGGAGCACTACAGGTAGCAGGACAGTCCGTTCAGAGGAGTGGAGTGAAGAAGTCCCTGGAACCACGGAGTCTCTGAAGGTAGTCCGGGTGACGGAGCTCAGGTTCGGAGGCCGAGATGACATCAGGCAGAATCCGGAACCAACGGAGCGAGGAGCTGGGTCACCACACGGATCCAGGGATCGGAGATGGTAGGGACTGATGGGATGGCAGGCAGTCACCGTTCGGGGTTCGGGAGTCGTCAGGACCGGTTGGCGAGACAGGGGCGACTCTACAAGACAGATAGGTAAGTATGGCACAAGACACAAGGAGACCTGACTCCTAGCTTAGCAAACACGAAGAACAGGCCCCGCCCACTTAGAAAGGATCCCCCTATATACCCTGTACCTGATTCTTCAATATCCTGTTGGAGGACACTCGCCCTTTAAGAGAGGGTCAATGACCGCGCACGCGCCCTAATGCGCATGCGCGAGGCCCGGGTGCCAGAAGCCAGAGCAGGGAGCGGTGCACAGGAGGCAGGAGTGCCGAGCTGGCTCAGCGTTACCGATGGGCGCCGGGAGCGGGGACCGGGCTGCCTGGGGACCGCAGTTGATGGGGCATGAAGGCTGTGGAGCGGGGGACCGGGAAGCCTGGCACGGGAGCGGCGGAGCGTAACCTGAGAGCGGGGAAGTGTGGCAGGGGAGCCGGTGAGCAAGGCAGGGGAGCCGGGGAGCATGGCAGAGGAACCGGGGAGCGTGACAGATGTCCATGTCACATGTCCCTGCAATATAAAAACGGACATTTTCCTCCAGCACGCCATTATCTGCCTTCTGCGTCCTTGGTGTCAGACACCGCTGGCGCAGCTCCTATCTCCGATACTGCTGTGTACGCTCTATACACAGCGCTGTACAGAATAGGGATAGAAGTTTCTATCAGTCCTTTTAAGGGCTCATACCGGCAGGGTCAGAGCCATAGGTGACAGAGTTTCAAATAGAGTTTAACAGCAAAACAAGATGACAGCGTCTGTGTAGCTAAGGTCAGGGATTTCCTTGCAGCATTTCCCCATTAGGAGGGATAGAAAGGCAGGCTTCCTTTCCTCTACCCAGACCCATAACCCTGCCACTGTACCCTCCTGCCCTTTGCACACTCAAGCTCATTGTTACTAAGCCATTATACTAGCAAACACTGAGTGAACTTAGTGGCATCCTAAACGTGGCTGTTGGACTTCTGTTTTGTCCCACTAGTGCAAAGATATTTGCAGCACGTCTGCCTCCATTGCACACTCAAACTCATTGTTACAAAGCCATTATACTAGCAAACACTGAGTGAACTTAGTGGCATCCTAAACGTGGCTGTTGGACTTCTGTATTGTCCCACTAGTGCAAAGATATTTGCAGCACGTCTACCTGCATTGCACACTCAAACTCATTGTTACTAAGCCATTATACTAGCAAACACTGAGTGAACTTAGTGGCATCCTAAACGGGGCTGTTGGACTTCTGTATTGTCCCACTAGTGCAAAGATATTTGCAGCACGTCTGCCTGCATTGCACACTCAAACTCATTGTTACTAAGCCATTATACTAGCAAACACTGAGTGAACTTAGTGGAATCCTAAAAGTGACTGTTGGACTTCTGTATAGTCCCAGTAGTGCAAAGATATTTGCAGCACGTCTGCCTGCATTGCACACTCAAACTCATTGTTACTAAGCCATTATACTAGCAAACACTGAGTGAACTTAGTGGCATCCTAAATGTGGCTGTTGGACTTCTGTATTGTCCCACTAGTGCAAAGATATTTGCAGCACGTCTGCCTGCATTGCACACTCAAACTCATTGTTACTAAGCCATTATAATACCAAACACTGATTGAACTTAGTGGCATCCTAAAAGTGGCTGTTGGACTTCTGTATTGTCCCACTAGTGCAAAGATATTTGCAGCACGTCTGCCTGCATTGCACACTCAAACTCATTGTTACTAAGCCATTATACTAGCAAACACTGAGTGAACTTAGTGGCATCCTAAACGTGGCTGTTGGACTTCTGTATTGTCCCACTAGTGCAAAGATATTTGCAGCACGTCTGCCTGCATTGCACACTCAAACTCATTGTTACTAAGCCATTATACTAGCAAACACTGAGTGAACTTAGTGGCATCCTAAAAGTGGCTGTTGGACTTCTGTATTGTCACACTAGTGCAAAGATATTTGCAGCACGTCTACCTGCATTGCACACTCAAACTCATTGTTACTAAGCCATTATACTAGCAAACACTGAGTGAACTTAGTGGCATCCTAAACGTGGCTGTTGGACTTCCATTATTGTCCCACTGGTGCCAAGTTATTTCTAGCACCTGTGCAGGACACCCTCCTGCTCTGTTTTTAATAAGCTATAATGATAGCAAAAAATGCTGCCATTTAGTGGCGTACAAGAAGTGACTGTTGGACTTCCATTTGTGTCCCACTGGTGCAAATCTATTTGCAGCACCTCTGCATGACACCCTCATGCACATTTTGCTACGCTAATTTTATAGCAAACTCAGGGAATTCCTTGCTGCATTTGATCATTCGGACGGATAGAAAGTGAGGCTTCCTTTAGCTTTTCCTTCTGTTCATAGACAGCATCTCCAAGTCCACACCCGAAGAGCAATTTCTCCTCCACGTCTAAGTGTGGAGAGGCAGCTAGTGCGCATGCGTGTGCCAATTTACCCCAGCCGCAGCCTAACTACAGTGTTTCGCCTAGTGAGTATGCTCAGCCTGACTGTGCCATTCCTGAGGCTAAGTCTTCATTTCGGGATACAGCGCATGCTCCCACACTTAGTGCGAAAAGCCTCTTTGCACGGGTACTTGCATTCCGTGCCGGGTCTAAGTCCTGTTTTGTGCCTAGACACCATGCTAAAGCTGATAGTCTTTTTTCAGAGACTGTATTTCATGCTACTGAGCATGCTCAGGCACTTAATGCATCAGAGACTAGGTCCGGTAATGAACTCTTTGGCTCTGCCCCTGATGTGGGGGGCCCATATAGACCACAGGGCATCAGGTGTCCTGACGATGTGGCCAGGACACTCCCAAATGGCTTGCAGAGGCCCGCCCCTATGACTTGTCTCCTCATTATTGATTGTCAGACGATCACTGGTGAGGTGTTTGTGTCGTGGCAGCCATCAGGTCATTATTGAAGTTGCGGTGCCAAATAGGACGCTAGTTATGCCACTCATGACGTGTCACTCTGCTTTTGTCTCCAGGAGGTGCATTGTGGTCCACCCTTGAGCCAACAAGGAGGTGCGCAGTCTTCTATTATGCTCCGAAAGAGCACACCTCCATGTGTTGAACCCATTGCGGCTTTAGACCAGAGGTAGGCAGGGATAGGGCATCGATGCAGGCCGCCACCACAGTTGGTAACGCAGAACGGTTAAAACCAGCTCCTGTACTACAAGTCCTGCTTGTGCAGCCCAGTGGCATTAACAGGCCTGCTGCTGCTGATGCGCCTGCTGTCCACAGGTGTGGCCCCAATGCACACGGTCAGCGTTCTGAATGGCCCCTGTGATGTTAACAGGGAGTTCCTGGGCTGGGTGGGCGTGTGGACCCTGTGACGCTAACAGGGCTCCCAGTCTCCAGATCCGAGTGGCGTCTAACTCGGTTCAGGCAACTATTAGTTTCATAGCCACACAGATCTGTATCCTCCACCTAACCTTCCAGTTGCCAACCTCTCCTTTTCCA
Organism: Anomaloglossus baeobatrachus; assembly: GCF_048569485.1. Classification (NCBI taxonomy): domain Eukaryota; kingdom Metazoa; phylum Chordata; class Amphibia; order Anura; family Aromobatidae; genus Anomaloglossus; species Anomaloglossus baeobatrachus. The sequence goes on along the minus strand of NC_134353.1, from coordinate 396,130,404 downwards.
TCTGGGAGCACGGTGGACATTGACTGCTGATGGGGATATATACCTTTCTCTTTCTTTTCTTATTAATTTTCGTTATATAGCGGTAATATAGTATATACCACCTTATCCAAATCTGCCAGTCCCACCGTAACAGATGGTGTTTCTTCATCAAATGTTACTTTTGCTTAACCACCAAACCCACGGACAAAAACTTTTTTCCCCTTTCCAACACAACTGTTCCCCTTTCCACCAGCATCTGTCCTTTTTCAACTCATTTGGTATATGACCAAAAGTGCAACTCTGCAGGGACACCGTACTCAATGCCATCTCAGCACAGCAGCCAGCCCTCGGTCCCTCAGATGTGGACAAGTAAAAGACCATTTCCTCCTATCCATGACAAAGCGTAGAGATTCACTCTGTGCAGCACTGGTGTTTACTGGAAAAGCAGATCTAAGAATCCGTACCACCTTCTGCAGATACTCCTGTATACGTGCGTCCCTTTCTATGGCAGGAATTATTTCGCCAAATTTTGTCTTGTACCAGGGATCTAACAGTGTGGCAACCCAGTAGTTAGCATTACTTCGAATTCGTACAATCTGAGGGTCATGTTGTAGGTAGTGCAGCAAGAAGGCGCTCATGTGTCTTGTGCATCCAGGAGGACCAAGTCCTTGGTGTGTTGGTGGCAGAGAGGTGAGAATCGTGCCTCCTTCCTCTGCCCTCTCCCCCCAACCTCGCACAACCAAAATGTGAGCAAGCTCTCACTCATCTGCTGAGTCTTCCATGCCCATCGCCAGTTCGTCCTCCATTTCTTCATGGGCTCCTGCACCTTCCTCAACAATTTTTGCTGATACTATGCGCCCTTGTTAATCCCTCTCCCCCACCGTCCCTTGAATTCCGCCTAGGTGCCGCTCACCGTCTGGACCTTGTAGATCTTATTATCCCTTCTGCATATGACTCCTCCTGTACTTCCTCCCCTTCCTCTTGGACCAACACCTGACTCCGAATAATGCTTACAGTGTGCTCCATCTTGTAGATGACCAGAATTGTCACGCTGAGAATGGCATCGCCAGTACTAAACATCTTCGTCGACATTTGTAAACTGTGTAGAAGGGTGCATAGGTCCTTGATCTGACACCACTCCAGCAGCGTGATCTGCACCACCTCTGGATCAAGTTAGCCCAGGGTATACGTCATACTGTATTTCAGCAGGGCTCTGCGGTGCTGCCACAGACGCTGCAACATGTGCAGATTCCAATTCCTGCATGTCGGAACATCGCATTTCCGGCGTTTAACCGCCAGACCCTAAGACTTCAGGAGCGATGAAAGTTGTTGAGCTGCTGGGTGCGAAGGATGAAAGTGAGCACATAGCAGCGTGCCCGCTGCACAAGGCCATGTAGGCCGGGATGGTATTTTAAAAATTGCTGGAGAATAAGATTTAACACGTGAGCCATACATGGCACGTGTGTCACATTGCCCTGACGAAGGGCCGCAGACAGGTTTGCATCATTGCCGCACACGGCTGTTAAGTCACCAACGTAGTCCACTCAATCAATTTGTACTCCGTACCCAGTGCCCAGTCAGCAACATGTAACTCCCCTGTCCATGCTTACTGGTCCAAGTATCTGTGGTGAAATGCACCCTGTCACACACAGAGTTTCTCAAGGAATCGGTGAGGTTGTGTGCGACCTGCTGTGGTAGCGCGGGCACGCCTTTCTTGGAGAAGGAGTGACGACTGGCCATTGGCTCTTGGGGCACTGCAATGGGCATAAGGTCTCGAAAATCCTCGGTCTCAAAAGTGTGTAAAGGCAGCCTTTCTGTTGCCAACAAGTTGCAGATGATGAAACTCAACCTCTTAGGCATGTCATGCCCTTTGAAAATCATGTAAAACACAGCAAGGGGACTACATCCACAGTCTCTCTTGTTGCCACTAATTGGGCCACACACACCCCACTTGACTGGCATCAGTTGACCCCCCTTTTGAAAAAGAAAAAGATGCTTTGGATGAAGCACTCTCAAAAAAACGCATGCCTTTCGCCTCCCCTGGCTGACCCAGGGGAAGAAAAGTCCTCTGAGAGCCATGTCCACATTGTCAGTGGACAGACACGTGTGCTTATCTGCCAGCAGACCCCCAGCAGCACTGAAGACAGGTTCCGAGAGAACGCTGGCTGCAGGACACGACAAGATCCCAAGGCGTACGTGGCAAGCTCAGGCAATTTATCCAGATTGGAAGCCTAAAATGAGCAGTGCTCAAGTTGCACAGTAATGGCATCGATGTTTCCTTGCATATACTCATATATCTGTGTGTCCTCCTCTTTTTCCTTGTCCAGCTCTTTTGTTTTCGCATGAGCATATGTCTTTGTCACTTTCCCATGTGTTTGTGTTGTGTTGTGAGTTGTTTGTCATCTTTTGGACACCTTTGAGGGTGTTTTCTAGGTGTTTTTCTGTGTTTGTGATTGCCTGCCATTGTTCCTATGCGGTTCGTCGAACTGAACTTGAACGAGACCTCTGTTCGGTGAACCGAACTCGAGCCGAACCGGGACCGGATCACTCATCTATAGTCACAAGGATTATGTGAATTAATGTAGAGTCTACTTCCCACTTCTCTGTGTTGGTGTAGTGTTATGCTCTTTGCTTAGGCTGCTAGAGTTTGTGGGTTTGACTCTGAGGCAAGGCCCATGGCCTTTGTATGGCTGCATGTAATTGCCTAGTCCAATGGACTGTGATACCTATGAGTTTCCATTGGATTGATAAGCCCGGTACAATCTTTTGCTTTTTGTAATTGCCTAGTACACAACCCACAACCTTTTGCAGCCCAAGCAAAAAGCCTACCACTACACCAACACAGTGAAGTAGAAAACTGATTTTACATTAATTCACATAATCCTAGTGACTGCGCACACCACATGGCCAAACAAAAGCACAAGACAGTACCTGGCCTGTCAATCCATTGGAAACTCGTAGGCAACACAGTCCCTTAGACTAGGCAATTACATGCAGCCACTCAAAGTCTATGGGCCTTGCCTCAGAGTCCAACCCACAACCTCTTGCAGCCAAAGCAAAGTGCCTACCACTACACCAACACAGAGAAGTGGGAAACTGATTCTATATTAATTCACATAATCCTAGTGACTGCGCACACAACATGGCCAAACAAAAGCAAAAGACAGTACCTGGCCTATCAATCCAATGGAAACTCATTGTCAACACAGTCCATTAGACTAGGCAATTATGTGACGCCCTGGGTAAGCCAGGGGTCACAGGTCAGAACACCACCACACCCTACACCCCAGATAGGTACACCAAAGCTACACAAAAATCCTTGTTGCTTTTCTCCAGGGGCTGATGTCCACACCAGGGGGTGGGCCAGGCGGTTGGCTCTGCCCACCGAGGAGTTCACAGCCCTGGAGGCGGGAAAACCAGGCAGAACAGTTAGGGAAGTGAAGGAGAGAGCAGTGAGTGAAGTAGAAGTGAAGTGGAAAAGGAGCAAGAGAGAGGAGTAAGGTGGAAGAAAAAGTGACAGTTGAAAGCCTGAAGTTGGTCCGGGTGTCTGCCCCAGGCGGAGACAGCAAGGTCAGCAGACGGCGGTGACTGTCTGCAGGAGAGGCTGCTTGGAGGTTGCCGAAAGGACCGTGGACGGGTGGTGGCCCGGCGGTACCGGAGCGGTATACGAAGATCAGTCAGCACCATTGGCAGTGGCCTTTCGGATCCCGGCAAGGCTAGGAGTCGCCGTGAATTTTCCAAATCCGTCAGTGAAGGGGACCTCTGGGTCTACCAACAACCAAGTCCCGATTGAAGGCAACATTCCAACCATTAGAGAGAGACATCGCCACCGCCAAGGCACCAGTTTCTCAGGGCCAGCGCCTGCGGGCAAAGTAGGGCTCCTCCGGCCCATATCCAAGTCGGGGAGCGGGTTACCGGTGAGAACCCATCGCTACCATCATCATCTTAGTTGCAGGAAAAGGGACTGTCACCGTCAATTACTGGGGAAAAGCAAGTGCAGCCGTCCGTGGGAACCGTCTTTCCAGCCGTGTGTTTTACCGAGAACTGTGTCCCCGTCTCAGGCTGAGTGAGTACCACAGTGCCGTGAGGCACAGCGCTGCCCCCGCGTCCCTGCACCCCACCAAGCCCTGCACCGGCCCCGCCATCCCTCATCACCCACCTCATCACTGGGCCCCGGGACAACTACCCCCTACCCACGGAGGGGAGAACCAACAACTTTGCTGCTCCCTGTCATCGCTCCCGGGATCCCCATACAGAGCAGCGGTGGTGTCCACACAATCACCACAACCGTGGGTGGCGTCACGGACAATAAACAATTCCAAAAACCAATCCCCTTTTCACTCACAGGCGAGTAGCGCCGCTCGAGTCCCCGGGATCCGGCCCATCGCTCGAGCCACCGAGCAGCAGCAGGCCACAGCAGCAGCGGCAGCCGGACCCGAGCAGTGGGAGCGTGGCGTCCCCTCCTCCACCCGCGACAACTTGGCGTCACGAACAGGATCTTACCGCTCTGCCGTCTGGTAGAGGTGCGCCTTCTTACCGCCGGAGGTGTCCGGCCAGAAAATTTCAGAAGCCGCCATCTTTGGCGCGAAGAGTTCCCGCTCGAGCGTCTTCTCGAGTAGCGGAGGCGCGAAGGCCAAAACCCCGCACCGATAGAGGAGGGGCCGGAAAGAGGCTAATGGGGACGGAAACAAGATGTCTGCGCCCGACGGAGCCGCTGGAGGAGCGGTGGTTGCAGCCGCAGTGGCACCCGTGGATGGGAATGGGCCTGCCCAGGTCCCGGCCGTGTTGGCAGGAGGTGCCGCGGTCCCCGCTCTCGCTCAGGTGATGCCGTTCTCCTGATGCTTTACAGGTCTTCCGGAAAAAGCTTAATCCACTTCTGGAATTGTACCCCCTGACTGATAAACAACGTGCAGCGGTAGTGCTGGGCCAGCTAACCGGCGCGGCTGAGCAGAAGGCGGAGACTTGGGCTGAGGGGAACCAGTTCTCTGTAGCCACCATCTTTGAGAAGCTACAGACTGCCTTTGAGACCCGTACCGAAGCTGAGCTGAGGATGCAGTTTTACCAGTGCCGGCAACGGTCTGTGGATAGCATTCGGGACTATGCTTTACTTTTGCAAACCGCCCTCCGCACACTAAAGCGGGTGGACACTATCAATGAGGCGGACAGCAACAAGTTGTTAGTAGAGCAATTTGTGCAGGGGATGAGGTCCCCTGAGGATCGCAAACAACTCCGGCTGTGGGCCCTAGAACACCCTGATGTGGACTTTGCTGTGCTAAAGGAACGGGCCATTAAAGCACTGCAACCCCCAGCTTCACACATCTTGGAGCCAGCCCCGTGGCCCATTGAGACGGTCCCTGTCGTGGTGGCCCCTGCCCTACCAACCTCTACAATACCTACAGCCCCAAGCAGCACGATGGAAGAACTGGCAGCCCAGGTCCGCCGCATGGACGGAGATCTCGCCAAGATCCTCGCTGCACTCCAACCTTTGACCAGATCCCAGCCTCCAGCAAAGATACAGCTTGCCGACAGCCCTGAGGATGTTCCCTGGATGCAGCGGAGAAGTGCTAACAACTCGCGGAACAGACCTCCAACCTGTTACAAGTGCAGTAAGCCTGGCCATTACTTCCGACAGTGCCCGTTAAACGAGCAACCCCTGGGGCCTCGGGCCAATCCTCAGGAGTAGAACCCCGTGGCCCCCCAGACTGGCGGGACCGGTATATCGGGACCTGGCCCATCATACCCGTGGCTGTGGACGGCATACCGGTGATGGCTCTCTTGGACACTGGATCACAGGTAACCACCATACCATACACATTGTACCAGCGGTATTGGGGGATAGACGAGCTGGCACCCCCAGATACTAGTATAACACTGATTGCTGCTAATGGACTCCCATTGACCCAAGTGGGGTATAAACAGGTGGCTATGACAGTGGGGTGAGCTGAACTGCAACACCAGGGTATGATTGTGGTCATGAATGAACCCAGTGATCATAACCCGAAGATAGTGCTAGAAACCAATGTGATGGAGCACTGTATGGGTGATGTGTTGGCCCTACTGCAACAGCTGGCCGCGACGGCGGCGGGGAGCCAACAGAGAGCTGTGCAGCGTGAGATCCGAGCCTTGATGTACCGCCAGCATGTAAACTCAACAGGAGGAGAGATTGGTGAAGTGAGAGTGATGGATGTTGCTCCATTGATTGTGCCCCCTAGGAGTGAGATGATGATTTGGTGTAGAGCAGCAGTAGGGCCTCAGGGGCGTGACTACCCTGCCATGATGGAGCCCATACCCTCCGAGCACTGGCCCACTGTAATGGCCGCCCGAGGGGTGGTAGACGTAAAGAAGGGGAGAGTGCCCGTGAGGGTACTGAAATGTGGGGAGGAAGAAGTCAGGCTTCCCCGATATGCCACCCTTGCCAAGCTGCTCACCCTGGATCCCCACACCATCCACGAGGCAACTCCCCCAGTTTCCCCACCTACTACCAGCACTCCCCCGCCCCAAGGGGAGTTAAAGGAGTGGCACCAACAGCTACACGTGGGCACTGACGATACCCCTACACATCACAAAGCAGGGGTATACAGGGTGGTGCGGGAGTATGAGCAAGTTTTCAGCAAACATCCACTAGACTTTGGGCAGATCAAAGGGGTCCAACACCACATCCCCACCGGTTAGCACCCCCCTATCAAAGAGAGGTACAGGCCTATTCCCCCTGCGCATTACCAGTGTGCCAAAGATATGTTGAGGAACATGAAAGAGGCAGGGGTTATTCGGGACAGCTGCAGTCCCTGGGCCGCTCCGTTGGTACTGGTCAAGAAGAAGGATGGCACCATGCGGATGTGTGTGGACTACCGGAAGATGAATCAGATAACGCATAAAGATGCCTACCCACTGCCCCGTGAAGAGTCTTTGGCCGCACTGAGAACCGCAAATTACTTCTCTACCCTTGACCTCACCAGTGGGTACTGGCGAGTGGCAGTGGCCCCGGAGGACCGGGAGAAAACCGCCTTCACCACCCCAATGGGGCTCTGTGAATTCAATAGTATGCCGTTTGGGCTGTGTAATGCCCCTGGAACCTTCCAACGGCTGATGGAGTGCTGTCTGGGACACCTAAACTTCGAGACCATCCTATTATACCTGGATGATGTGATCGTGTACTCTCAGACGTATGAAGCCCATCTCAGACGTATGAAGCCCATCGCCCACCTAGCCGAGGTGTTGGCGTACCTTGCCAAATACGGGATGAAGTTGAAGCCCTCTAAGTGTCACCTGCTGAAACCCAGAGTGCAGTACCTGGGGCATGTGGTGAGTGCGGAAGGTGTTGCCCCCGACCCTGAGAAGATCACTGCCATCCAGGACTGGCCAAGACCAACCACCGTGAGGGAAGTAAGGCAGTTTTTGGGTCTGGTGGGGTACTACCGGCACTTCATCAAGGAGTACACGAAGATGGCTGCCCCCATGCAAGACCTCCTCGTGGGACAGACCAAAGGTGGTAGACCCATCGGAGCCCCACTGGTGTGGGAAGACAGGCATGAGGAATCCTTCCGCCAGCTGAAAGCGGGCTTGACTGGAGAAGAGGTCCTAGCGTACCCTGACTACGGCTGCCCATTCATCCTCTACACAAACGCCAGCAATGTGGGTTTGGGGGCAGTCCTGTCCCAGGTCCAGGACGGAAAGGAGAAAGTGATTGCCTATGCTAGCCAAAAACTCCGGCCGACTGAAAAGAACCCTGAGAACTACAGCTCTTTCAAGCTCGAGCTCCTGGCACTGGTATGGGCTATCACCGAGCGGTTCCGCCACTACTTGGCCGCAGCAAAATTCACCGCTTTCACGGATAACAATCCGTTGACTCACCTGGACACGGCCAAGTTGGGCGCGTTGGAGCAGCGGTGGGTGGCCAGGCTAGCCAACTATGACTTCACAATCAAATACAGGGCCGGTCGTGTCAACATTAATGCTGATGCACTCTCTCGGATGCCCCACTTGTCAGAAGGAGGGTGCGAGGATGACGACCTCGAAGAGATCGAGTTGCCTACATTTCACCAGCCACCAACTGAGAAGGTACATGTCCACCAACAACGGGTGAACCTGGATCCGCTGCCCAGTCAGGAGTGGCAGGAAGCTCAAAATCAGGCGCCCGCTGTCCGCCTAGTCAAGACCCTGGTGGAGCAAGGCGCTGCTGGGATGGACCCTGCCACCCCAGCTGAAGCCCAACGCTTGTGGAAGGAACGGACCCGGCTGTATCTACATCAAGGGAAGTTGTATCGTGAGCTGATCAACCCGAAGACTCATGAGAAAATCCGCCAGTTGGTTATTCCCCAAGCTTATGTACCCACTGTTCTGCAGGTATACCAAGATGGTGCCGGACACTTCGGATGGAAGAAGCTGGAGATGCTGTTGAGGGAGCGGTTTTATTGGAGTGGGATGCGGGAGTCTGTGGAGGCCTGGTGTCGAGAGTGTGGTCCTTGTACGCTGAGGAGGAAGGACGAAGCTAGCCAGAAGGCGCCCCTACGCCCGATCATTACACATCAACCGCTGGAGCTGGTCGCCTTGGACCATGTAAAGCTCACCCCCAGCCGAAGTGGGTACACTTACGCTCTGAACATAGTAGATCATTACTCCCGGTTCATGGTGGTTGTCCCGGTCAAAGACCTAACCGGCCGTACCGCCGCTAGAGCGTTCCAAGCTTACTTCTGTCGACCCCATGGATACCCTGAGTAGGTGCTTACTGACCAAGGCCCAGCCTTTGAAGCGGAGGTGTTCCATGAGTTCTGTCAGCTGTACGGCTGCAAGAAGATCCGGACCACGCCTTACCATGCCCAGACCAATGGTATGTGTGAGAAGATGAACCATTTGGTCCTTGGCCTCCTGAAGACGTTGCCGCTAGAAGAGCGGAACCTGTGGCCGGAGAAGCTACCTGACTTGGTCGATATGTACAACAATATCCCGTCTAGCTCAACGAAGTGCACCCTAGCATATCTGATGAGGGCTCAGCCCGGCCGACTGCCGGTGGACCTGGAAATGGGACTGGAAGCCCCAGAGACACTCCCCTCGACGGCTGAATGGGACACCCGGCGGAGGGCGCAGTACCGACAGATTCAGGAGTATGTGGAGAAGAATTTAAGTCGGAGTCGAGAACAACAGGAGCGGCGCTTCAATCAGAAGGCGTCTGCAGGCCCTTTCCAGCCTGGAGATGTGGTGTTAAAGCGGAAGAGGAAGACCCACAAGCTGGATGATCAATGGGAACAAACCCCATACGTCATACAGCCCACAGGATGGGAAGATGGGAAGGCCTACCAGATCAGTCGTGACCAAGGGGGCACGTTGGCCACGGTTTCCCGGGACCATCTGAAGAGGTGCCCACCAGCATTGAGGGCAACGGCTGAAGTACCGGTTCCTCCACCAGCAGAGAAGGCAAAAGAGGTGATCCACACTGTGATGGGTGACTTCCCAGCAGACTGGCCCACACAGAACGGCGCGGTGATTCTTCCAGTGATACTGTTCCCACAACCTGTGGATGAAGAAGTGATGGAGGCGGTCAACCGTGAGCCAGAACCAGTGCCAGTGCCCAGGGATGAACCGGCGCCCAGCTCCCCTATGCCTCCGCCTGCCCCACACGATAGCAGGGAGGAGGAACTGATTGTTCCCTCTGCCCCACTGCCTAGCCCCACTGACACCGGACCCCGGAGGTCCACCCGTCCCAACCTAGGTAGGCCCCCACTTAGGTACAGGGAAACCGTTCTTTAAAAAAAAAAGAGGGGGGGGGAAGAAAGTATGTGTGTTTAAAAGTTTGAAAAGTTGTGAAAATGAGAATAATAACCGAAGATTGACCTGATTAGCCATGTGATTGAAACCGGTCGTTGCCGGCACCGTTGTCCCCGTGGGGACCATCTAGCTGCATAGAAACTCCTATGGACAAGCCCGAGAACTTGCAGGGCAACCACAAACGTTAGTGGCTTGTAAATAAAAATGTTTTTGCAGCTACCGTTACCGCCTCCGGAGAGGCAGGTTGGAGGGAGGGCCCGCAGTGAAGCAGGCTGGGGCCCAGCCACCACAGGAACCGGTGGCTACCCTCTGGAGGGGAAGGACAGATCCCGCTCGGGTGACTTGGTTCAGGACTGGGGTCAAGGGGTGCTGCCTGGGTTTTAGGAGCAGCATCAGGGCCAGGTTACTTGGGTGGGAGAGAGCGGCAGCAGCAACCGTTTTAATGTTGCGTAACGTTTAAGAAATGAACCTCCCGATGTGGGATGAAGTTATTTTATTTGTATGTCATGTTTTTATATCTTTTCAGAAAATAAAACCGGTGTTGGACGGGCAGCCCGCGGACGGTCTGCATTTTGCTAAGGGGGAATGTGACGCCCTGGGCAAGCCAGGGGTCACAGGTCAGAACACCACCACACCCTACACCCCAGATAGGTACACCAAAGCTACACAAAAATCCTTGTTGCCTTTCTCCAGGGGCTGATGTCTACACCAGGGGGTGGGCCAGGCGGTTGGCTCCGCCCACCAAGGAGTTCACAGCCCTGGAGGCGGGAAAACCAGGCAGAACAGTTAGGGAAGTGAAGGAGAGAGCAGTGAGTGAAGTAGAAGTGAAGTGGAAAAGGAGCAAGAGAGAGGAGTAAGGTGGAAGAAAAAGTGACAGTTGAAAGCCTGAAGTTGGTCCGGGTGTGTGCCCCGGGCTGAGACAGCAAGGTCAGCAGACGGCGGTGACTGTCTGCAGGGGAGGCTGCTTGTAGGTTGCCGAAAGGACCGTGGACGGGTGGTGGCCCGGCGGTACCGGAGCGGTATATGAAGATCAGTCAGCACCATTGGCAGGGGCCTTTCGGATCCCGGCAAGGCTAGGAGTCGCCGTGAATTTGCCAAATCCGTCAGTGAAGGGGACCTCTGGGTCTCCCAACAACCAAGTCCCGATTGAAGGCAACAGTCCAACCGTTAGAGAGAGACATCGCCACCGCCAAGGCACCAGTTTCTCAGGGCCAGCGCCTGCGGGCAAAGTAGGGCTCCTCCGGCCCATATCCAAGTCGGGGAGCGGGTTACCGGTGAGAACCCATCGCTACCATCATCATCTTAGGTGCAGGAAAAGGGACTGTCACCATCAATTAGTGGGGAAAAGCAAGTGCAGCCGTCCGTGGGAACCGTCTTTCCAGCCGTGTGTTTTACCGAGAACTGTGTCCCCGTCTCAGGCTGAGTGAGTACCACAGTGCCGTGAGGCACAGCGCTGCCCCCGCGTCCCTGCACCCCACCAAGCCCTGCACCGGCCCCGCCATCCCTCATCACCCACCTCATCACTGGGCCCCGGGACAACTACCCCCTACCCACGGAGGGGAGAACCAACAACTTTGCTGCTCCCTGTCATCGCTCCCGGGATCCCCATACAGAGCAGCGGTGGTGTCCACACAATCACCACAACCGTGGGTGGCATTGTAAGGGGTGGACGGACCCCTTACAAAGAGGCACAGTTTTCCCCCCCTGAAGATACCCCACGCTGGGGTAGACAAAGCCGTTAATGTTAATGTGTATGTTTTACTGTAATTGCACTGTATAGATGGGTTCCCCTAGTGGCCGGGTGGGACGACTGTCCCCATAGAAACAAGGCAAGAGAAAGGAGGAGCCGGCAGCAGAAGGGGGAGGGAGAGAGTGTGGTAGAGGAAGGAAGGAAGTTTTTGAGTCAGTCGAGTCCGGGACGGGAGAGAAGAACAGCGGGGGCAGAATGTGGAAGCTAGGTGGACAGTTAGCGAAGGAAAAGAAAGAGTGTCCTCTGTGGTGAAACAGATTTGGGTGGGTCAAGTCTGTGGTAGCCGGAGTGGGAGCCCAGGTGAAGTGGAGTAGCCGGGCACAGCCCCATGAGAGGATACGACCAGAAGAGTTTTCCCCCAGCAGAAGGTGTGAATCGATGCTATCAAATTGCTGCTTTTGTTATGAAGATACGTGCAATAAATATGTCTTCTGATTCAACTGATCTCCGTCTGCAGAGTCTCCCTACGTCTGACAACATTCTCAGTACCACCACACTCTGCCCCACCAAGCCATCTCCTGTCCCAATAGTGACGGCGGAGCCGGGGGTTAGCCTGATAGAAAAAGGGGCCACGACTACAACCCCTGAGGCAACCCCGGCACCCCGTTACATGTGGCGTAGTCGGCAGGATCCGGATTATCTGCAGGGTGTCCCGGTCCCCGAATGTGAAGACCAAGTGGTGCCTAAGGCGTTGGACCAGGCACGGGACGGTACTAAAATGGCCGCCATCTTCACGAACACAGTGAGCGCGCGAAGAATTGGCGCCAAACGAAAAAACCTGAGTTGGCCGACGAAGAAAAAGAAGTACAGAGTGCGCCGCCCAAAGAGGGGAGGTGCTGGTCCCAAGATGTTGCTGAAGACATGTGAAGAGGGCGGCGTTACAGAAAAGAAGAGGCGTCGCCTGTGCTGGGTCGATTTGATGTGTGAGACTGGGGGTGGAGTGTATACAAGAGCGGGAAAAGACGGCCCGCCTCCACCTTCCCCAGCATCTCCACCGTCCCTGGCGCCATTACGAGAGGAGCTGCAAGAGACGCAAACTCCACAACTGACCTTAAGTGAGATGGAGACTCAGATGAAGCAGCGAGCTGCAGCGGGCGCACTGGTGGCAACCAGCCTGGGGAGAGGACGCCCGAGTCAGACTGCAGCTGAAGAAGCCCTTACCATTAAATTACCGGCTGTGCCAGGAGGTCCGGAGCGGCCCGCAAAAGTAACGTGGGTCACTTCCTGGGATGCCGTGACCGGCGAGACATCTATGGAAGTCCGGGCCACCTACAAGACACTACTACAGCCGGGAAGCGAAATGCTGGGAACACCTCTCCAGAGTCCGGAGGTGGTTACACCCGACAAGGTGGGTCCCCCAGCCCCCACAGAAGTTCCGGCCCCGGGAGAGCAGCATGCCCGGGAGTTAGAGGAAGATGAGTGGGGATTCTTCTGGGAGCCGGTAAAACCGGCGCCCCTGACCCGATGACAGTCCCCACCGCCTGAAACCGATCCGGTGCAAGAGAGGTTGCTGGCCGAGACCGTGGACCGTGAGATGATGGCCGGTCCCCTTAGCGAAGAGTTTGACCGGCAATGCACCGTTGGCACCGTGGTCAAATTCAATCAGGCGGAGGGCTATGGATTCATAGAGGACGAAGAGACCGGGGATCATTTTTTCTATAACCGGGTTAACCTGGACACTGAGGGCTTGCCCCAACGTCTGTATACCCTGTACCCGGGAGAAAAAGTGAAATTTCGGAGAGAAGTGGGATGCCGGGGCCTATTTGCCGTAGGAGTGACCCGGACACCCACTGCTCAAGAGGCCGCCCAATGGCAACAAGAGATTGAATGAGAAGAGTGTCGGGGCCGGAGACGTACACAGCGGAGACCGGTGCTGGCTGAGGCCTACCGGCCGAGAAACATGCTGGCGGTGTCGCCAGAAGTCACTACAGGACTGATAGCTGAGCCGGAAAAGGAGACGCCGGCGGTATTGGCGATTCGTCAAAGCATGGTGACACACCCGGTGGTCGTCGTCGGAAGTCCACAGCCGTCCCGTCCAGCTACCCCGTCACCTCCGCCGGGAACCGAGGGGCCAAAGCCGGAGCCAGAAGAATCGGAGACACCGGTTAACTACGAACCGTTCCGGAGGCTGCGCCGCTTGCCAGGTCAGTCCCTTTCCGATTATGTGAAGGCCCAGCGGGCCGAATGGCTACGAGCTTACCACCCCGTGTGAATCCCAGCGACCGGAGGTGAGGGACATATCTGTGCTAAAAACCGGTATTGTTGAGGAACCGGTGAAGGTTTAAAGTTTGTAACCACGTTTAAGTTACCGAGCCCGGAAGGAGCCTGATGCCGGACTGGGCAAGGACTCCCTCTGTGATGTTGAAGGAGACTTTTATTATCCGTGCTCCCCTGCCTGCAAAGACCGGGAGTGCTGTGAAAGCCTCCGGGCAGAAGACCAGCAAAGACCGGGAGTGCCTATTGGAGGCCTCCGGGCAAACTGCCTACAAAGACCGGGCACTCCCTTGGAGGGACTCCGGGCGCAGAACTCGTGCGCTCAGTGATTGTTTATGTTTCCTAGAGGGTTTTAACGTTTTATTAAAGGTTGCCTTGCTGCTAAGCTTGTGTTTCACAGGTGCGAGCCTTGCCGGGAGGCTAAGGCAAAAATAGGGGAGGAATGTAAGGGGTGGATGGACCCCTTACAAAGAGGCACAGTTTCCCCCCCTGAAGATACCCCACGCTGGGGTAGACAAAGCCGTTAATGTTAATGTGTATGTTTTACTGTAATTGCACTGTATAGATGGGTTCCCCTAGTGGCCGGGTGGGACGGCTGTCCCCATAGAAACAGGGCAAGAGAAAGGAGGAGCCGGCAGCAGAAGGGGGAGGGAGAGAGTGTGATAGAGGAAGGAAGGAAGTTTTTGAGTCAGTCGAGTCCGTGACGGGAGAGAAGAACAGCAGGGGCAGAGTGTGGAAGCTAGGTGGACAGTTAGCGAAGGAAAAGAAAGAGTGTCCTCTGTGGTGAAACAGGTTTGGGTGGGTCAAGTCTGTGGTAACCAGAGTGGGAGCCCAGGTGAAGTGGAGTAGCCGGGCACAGCCCCATGAGAGGATACGACCAGAAGAGTTTTCCCCAAGCAGAAGGTGTGAATAGATGCTAACAAATTGCTGCCTTTGTTATGAAGATACGTGCAATAAATATGTCTTCTGATTCAACTGATCTCCATCTGCAGAGTCTCCCTACGTCTGACAACATTCTCAGTACCACCACACTCTGCCCCACCAAGCCATCTCCTGTCCCAATAGTGACGGCGGAGCCGGGGTTAGCCTGATAGAAAAAGGGGCCACGACTACAACCCCCGAGGCACCCCCGGCACCCCATTACAGCGTCACGGACAATAAACAATCCCGAAAACCAATCCCCTTTTCACTCACGGGCGAGGAGCGCCGCTCGAGTCCTCGGTATCCGGCCCATCGCTCGAGCCACCGAGCAGCAGCAGGCCGTAGCCGGACCCGAGCAGTGGGAGAGCGTGGCATCCCCTCCTCCGCCCGCGACAATTACATACAGCCATACAAAATCCATGGGCCTTGCCTCAGAGTCAAACCCACAACCTCTCGCAGCCCAAGCAAAGAGCCTACCACTACACCAACACAGAGAAGTGGGAAACTGACTCTACATTAATTCACATAATCCTAGTGACTGCGCACACAACATGGGCAAACAAAAGCAAAACACAGTACCT
Organism: Anomaloglossus baeobatrachus; assembly: GCF_048569485.1. Classification (NCBI taxonomy): domain Eukaryota; kingdom Metazoa; phylum Chordata; class Amphibia; order Anura; family Aromobatidae; genus Anomaloglossus; species Anomaloglossus baeobatrachus. Next base: position 396,115,197 of record NC_134353.1, on the reverse strand, counting down.
GGTCTATCAATCCAATGGAAACTCATAGGCAACACAGTCCATCGGACTAGGCAATTACATGCAGACATACAAAGTCCATGGGCCTTGCCTCAGAGTCAAACCCACAACCTCTCGCAGCCCAAGCAAAGAGCCTACCACTACACCAACACCAACACAGAGAAGTGGAAAATTGACTCTACATTAATTCACATAATCCTGGTGACTGCGCACACAACTTGGCCAAACAAAAGCAAAAGACAGTACCTGGTCTTTCAATCCAATGGAAACTCATAGGACACAGTCCTTTGTACTTAGCAATTACATGCTGCCATACAAAGTCCATGGGCGTTGCCTCAGAGTCAAACCCACAACCTCTCGCAGCCCAAGCAAAGAACCTACCACTACACCATCACAGAGAAGCGAGAACCTGATTCTACATTAATTCTCATAATCCTAGTGACTGCGCACACAACATGGCCAAACAAAAGTGAAAGACAGTACCTGGCCTATCAATCCAATAGATACTCATAAGCAACACAGTTCATTGGACTAGGCAATTACATGCAGCCATACAAAGTCCATGGGCCTTGCCTCAGAGTCAAACCCATAACCTCTAGCAGCCCAAGCAAAGAGCCTACCACTACACCAACACAGAGAAGTAAAAATTTGACTCTACATTAATTCATAAAATCCTACTGACTGCTCACAAAACATGGCCAAACAAAAGCAAAAGGCAGTACCTGGCCTATCAATCCAATGGAAACTCATAGGCAACACAGTCCATTGGACTAGACAATTACATGCAGCCATACAAATTCCATGGGCATTGCCTCAGAGTCAAACCCACAACTGCTCACAACCCAAGCAAAGAGCCTACCACTACACCAACACAGAGAACTGGGAAATTGATTTTACAATAATTCACATAATCCTAGTGACTGCGCACACAACATGGCCAAACAAAAGCAAAAGACTGTACCTGGCCTAACAATCCAAAAGAAACACAGTCCATTGGACTAGGCAACTACATGCAGCCATACAAAGTGCATGGGCCTAGTCTCAAAGTCAAACCCACAACCTCTCGCAGCCCAAGCAAAGAACCTACCACTACACCATCACAGAGAAGCGAGAACCTGATTCTACATTAATTCACATAATCCTAGTGACTGCACACACAACATGGCCAAACAAAAGCAAAAGACAGTACCTGGCCTATCAATCCAATGAAAACTCATAGGCAACACAGTCCATTGGACTAGGAAATTACATACAGCCATACACAGTCCATGGGCCTTGCATTAGAGTCGAACCCACAACCTCTAGCAGCCCAAGCAAAGAGCCTACCACTACACCAACACAGAGAACTGGGAAATTGATTTTACAATAATTCACATAATCCTAGTGACTGCGCACACAACATGGCCAAACAAAAGCAAAAGACTGTACCTGGCCTAATAATCCAATGGAAACTCATATGCAACACAGTCCATTGGACTAAGAAATTACATGCAGCCATACAAAATCCATGGGCCTCTCCTCAGAGTCAAACCCACAATTTCTCTCAGCCCAAACAAAGAGCCTACCACTACACCAACACAGAGAAGTGGGAAACTGATTCTACATTAACTCACATAATCCTAGTGACTGCGCACACAACATGGCCAAACAAAAGCAAAAGACAATACCTGGCCTATCAACCCAATGGAAACTCATAGGCAACACAGTACATTGGACAAGGCAATTACATGCAGCCTTTCAAAGTCCATGGGCCTTGCCTCAGAGTCACACCCACAACCTCTCGCAGCCCAAGCAAAGAGCCTACCACTACACCAACACAGAGAAGCACAAAACCTATTCTACATTAATTCTCATAATACTAGTGACTGCGCACACAACATGGCCAAACAAAAGCAAAAGACAGTACCTGGCCTATCAATCCAATGAAAACTCATAGGTAACACAGTCCATTGGACTAGGCATTTACATGCAGCCATACAAAGTCCATGGGCCTTTCCTTAGAACGAACCCACAACCTCTCGTAGCCCAAGCAAAGAGCCTACCACTACACCAAAACAAAGAAGAGGGAAATTGACTCTACATTAATTCACATAATCCTAGTGACTGCGCACACAACATGGCCAAACAAAAGCAAAACAAAGTACCTGGCCTATCAATCCAATGGAAATTCATAGGAAACACAGTCCATTGGACTAGGCAATTACATGCAGCCATACAAAGTCCAATGGCCTTGCCTCAGAGTCAAACCCACAACCTCTCGCAGCCCATGCAAAGAGCCTACCACTACACCAACACAGAGAAATAGGAAACTGACTCTACATTAATTCACATAATCCTAGTGACTGCGCACACAACATGGCCAAACACAGTACCTGGCCTATCAATCCAATGGAAACTCATAGGAAACACAGTCCATTGGACTAGGCAATTACATGCAGCCATACAAAGTCCATGGGCCTTGCCTAAGAGTCAAACCCACAACGTCTCGCAGCCCATGCAAAGAGCCTACCACTACACCAACACAGAGAAGTGGGAACCTGACTCTACATTAATTCACATAATCCTAGTGACTGCGCACACAACATGGCCAAACAAAAGCAAAAGACAGTACCTGGCCTATCAATCCAATGGACACACATAGGTAACACAGTCCATTAGACTAGGCAATTACATGCAGCCATACAAAGTCCATGGGCGTTGCTTCAGAGTCGAACCCACAACCTCTCTCAGCCCAAGCAAAGAGCTTACCACTACTACAACACAGTGAAGTGGAAAACTGATCCTACATTAATTCACATAATCCTAGTGACTGCGCACACAACATTGCCAAACAAAAGCAAAAGACAGTACCTGGCCTATCAATCTAACGGAAACTCATAGGCAACACAGTCCATTGTGCTTAGCAATTACATGCAGCCATACAAAGTCCATGGGCCTTGTCTCAGAGTCAAACCCACAACCTCTCGCAGCCAAAGCAAATAGCCTACCACTACACCAACACAGTGAAGTGGGAAACTGACTCCACATTAATTCACATAATCCTAGTGTCAGCGCACACAACATGGCCAAACACAGTACCTGGCCTAACAAGCCAATGGAAACTCATAGGCAACAAAATCCATTAGACTAGGCAATTACATGCAGCCATACAAGGTCCATGGGCCTTGCTTCAGAATCGAACCCACAACGTCTCGTAGCCTAAGCAAAGAACCTACCACTACAACAACACAGTGAAGTGGGAAACTGATCCTACATTAATTCACATAATCCTAGTGACTGCACACACAACATGGCCAAACAAAAGCAAAAGACATTACCTGGCCTATCAATCCAATGGAAACTCATAGGCAACACAGTACATTGGACAAGGCAATTACATGCAGACATACAAAGTCCATGGGCCTTGCCTCAGAGTCATACCCACAACTTCTCGCAGCCCAAGCAAAGAGCCTACCACTACACCAACACAGAGAAGCGTGAAACCTATTCTACATTAATTCTCATAATCCTAGTGACTGCGCACACAACAAGGCCAAACAAAAGCAATACACAGTACCTGGCCTATCAATCCAATGGAAACTCATAGGCAACAGTGTCCATCGGACTAGGCAATTACATGCAGACATACAAAGTCCATGGGCCTTGCCTCAGAGTCATACCCACAACTTCTCGTAGCCCAAGCAAAAAGTCTACCACTACACCAACAAAAAGAAGTGGAAAACCGATTTTACATTAATTCACATAATCCTAGTGACTGCGCACACTACATGGCCAAACAAAGCAAATGGCAGTACCTGGCCTATCAGTTCAATGGAAACTCATAGGCAACACAGTCCATTGGACTACAAAATTACATGCAGCCAATACAAAGTCCATGAGCCTTGCCTCAGAGTCGAACCCACAACCTCTCGCAGCCCAAGCAAAGAGCCTACCACTACACCAACACAGAGAAGTAGGAAACTGGTTCTACATTAATTCACATAATCCTAGTGACTGCGCACACAACATGGCCACACAAAAGCAAAAGACAGTAACTGGCCTATCAATCCAATGGAAACTCATAGGTAACACAGTCCATTAGACTAGGCAATTACATGCAGCCATACAAAGTCCTTGGGCCTTGCCTCAGAGTCGAACCCAAAACCTCTAGCAGCCCAAGCAAAGAGCCTACCACTACACCAACTCAGAAAAGTGGAAATGTGAGTCTACATTAATTCACATAATCCTAGTGACATCGCACACAACATGGCCAAACAAAAGCAAAAGACAGTACTTGGCCTATCAGTCCAATGGAAACTCATAGGCAACACAGCCCATTGGACTAAATAATTACATGCTGCCATACAAAGTCCATGAGCCTTGCCTCAGAGTCAAACCCACAGCCGCTCGTCACCCAAGCAAAGAGCCTACCACTACACCAACACAGAGAAGTGGGAAACTGATTTTACATTAATTCACATAATCCTAGTGACTGCGCACACAATATGGCCAAACAAAAGCAAAAGACATTACCTGGCCTATCAATTGAATGGAAATTCATAGGCAACACAGTCCATTTGACTATGCAATTACATGCAGGCATACAAAGTCCATGGGTCTTGCCTCATAGTCAACCCACAGCCTCTCGTAGCCCAAGCAAAGAGCCTACCACTACACCAACAAAGAGAAGTGGAAAACTGACTCTACATTAATTCACATAATTCTAGTGACTGCGCACACAACATGGCCAAACAAAAGCAAAAGACAATACCTGGCCTATCAATCCAATGGAAACTCATAGGCAACACAATCCATTGGACTAAGCAGTTACATGCAGCCATACAAAGTTCATGGGCCTTGCCTCAGAATCGAACCCACAACCTCTCGTAGCCAAGATTGGTCATGTTGTGTGCACAGTCACTAGGATTTTGGGAATTAATGTAGAGTCAGTTTCCTATTTTTCTGTGTTGGTATAGTGGTAGGCTCTTTGCTTGGGCTGCAAGAGATAGAGGGTTAGACTCTCAAGCAAGGCCCATGGACTTTGTATGGCTCCATTTAATTTCCTTGTCCAATGGACTGTGTTGCCTACGAGTTTCCATTTGATTGATATGTCAGGTAGTGTCCTTAGCTTTTGTTTGGCCATGTTGTGTGCACAGTAACTAGGATTATGTGAATTAATGTAGAGTCAGTTTCCTACTTCTCTGTGTTGGTGTAGTGGTAGGCTCTTTTCTTGGACTGCAAGAGATTGAGGGTTAGACTCTGAGGCAAGGCCCATGGACTTTGTATGGCTACATATAATTGCCTAATCCAATGGACTGTGTTACCTATGAGTTTCCATTGGATTGATAGGCTAGGTACTGTCCTTTGCTTTTGTTTGGCCATGTTGTGTGCGCAGTCACTAGGATTATGGGAATTAATCAGTTTCCCACTTCTCTGTGTTTGTGTAGTGCTAGGCTCTTTTCTTAGGCTACGAGCGGTTGTGGGTTTGGCTCTGACACAAGGGCCATGGACTTTGTATGGTTGCATGTAATTTCCTAGTACAATGGACTGTGTTACCTATGACTTTCCATTGGATAGATAGGCCAGGTACTGTCTTTTGCTTTTGTTTGGCCATGTTGTGTGCGCAGTCACTAGGATTATGTGAATTAATGTAGTGTCAGTTTCCCGTTTCTCTGTGTTGGTGTAGTGGTAGGCTCTTTCCTTAGGCTGTGAGAGGTTGTGGGTTCGACTCTGAAGCAAGGCCCATGGACTTTGTATAGCAGCATGTAATTGTCTTGTCCAATCGACTGTGTTGCCTATGAGTTTCCATTAAATTAATAGGCCAGGTATTGTATTTTGCTTTTGTTTGGCCATGTTGTGTGCGCAGTCACTAGGATTATGTGAATTAATGTAGAGTCAGTTTCCCACTTCTCTGTGTTGGTGTAGTGGTAGGCTCTTTGCTTGGGCTATGAGAGGTTGTGGGTTTGACTATGAGGCAGGGCCCATGGACTTTGTATGGCTGAATGTAATTGCTTTGTCCAATGGACTGTGTTGCCTATGAGTTTCCATTGTATTGATAGGCCAGGTACTATCTTTTGCTTTTGTTTGGCCATGTTGTGTGCGCATTCACTAGGATTATGTGAATTAATGTAGAGTCAGTTTCCCACTTCTCTCTATTGGTGTAGAGGTAGGCTCTTTGCTTGGGCTATGAGAGGTTGTGTGTTTGACTCTGAGACAAGGCCCATGGACATTGTATGGCTGCATGTAATTGCCTAGTCCATTGGACTGTGTTACCTATGAGTTTTCATTGGATTGAAAGGCTAGGTACTGTCTTTTGCTTTTGTTTGGCCATGTTGTGTGCGCAGTCACTAGGATTATGTGAATTAATGTAGAGTCAGTTTCCCACATCTCTCTGTTAGTGTAGTTGTAGGTTCTTTGCTTGGGCTAAGCGAGGTTGTGGTTTCAACTCTGAGACAAGGCCCATGGACTTTATATGGCTGTATGTAATTGCCTAGACCAATGGACTGTGTTGCATATGAGTTTCCATTGGATTGATAGACCAGGTACTGTCTTTTGCTTTTGCTTGGCCATATTGTGTGCGCCGTCACTAGGATTATGTGAATTAATGTAGACTCAGTTTCCCAATTCTCTGTGTTGGTGTAGTGGTAGGCTCTTTGCTTGGCTACGAGAGGTTGTGGGTTTGACTTTGTATGGCTGCATGTAATTGCCAAGTCCAATGGACTGTGTTGCCTAAAAGTTTCTATTGGATTGATAGGCCAGGTACTGTCGTTTGCTTTTGTTTCGCCATGTTGTGTGCGCAGTCACTAGGATTATGTGAATTAATGTACAGTTGGTTTCCCACGTCTCTGTGTTGGAGTAGAGGTAGGCTCTTTGCCTTGGCTACGAGAGGTTGTGGGTTTGACCCTGAGGTAAAGGCCCATGGACTTTGAATGGCTGCATGTAAGTGCATAGTCCAATGGACTGTGTTGCCTAGGAGTTTTTATTGGATTGATAGGCCAGGTACTGTTTTTTGCTTTTGTTTGGCCATGTTGTGTGCGCAGTCACTAGGATTATGTGAATTAATGTAGAGTCAGTTTCCCACTTTTCTGTGTTGGTGTAGAGGTAGGTTTTTTCCTTGGGCTACGAAAGGTTGTGGGTTCTACTCTGAGGCAAGGCCCATGGACTTTGTATGGCTGCATGTAATTGCTTAGTCCAATGGACTGTGTTGCCTATGAGTTTCCATTGGATTGATAGGCCAGGTACTCTCTTTTGCTTTTGTTTGGCCATGTTGTGTGTGCAGTCACTAGGATTATGTGAATTAATGTAGAATCAGTTTCCCACTTCTCTGTGTTGGTGTGGTGGTAGGCTCTTTGGTTGGGCTGCGAGAGGTTGTGGGTTTTGACTCTGAGGCAAGGCCCATGGACTTTGTATGGCTGCATTTAATTTCCTTGTCCAATGGACCGGGTTTCCTACGAGTTTCCATAGGATTGATAGGCCAGGTACTGTCTTTTGCTTTTTTTTGGCCATGTTGTGTGCGCAGTCACTAGGATTATGTGAATTAATGTAGAGTCAGTTTCCCACTTCTCTGTGTTGGTGTAGTGGTAGGCTATTTCCTTGGCTACGAGAGGTTGTGGGTTTGACTCTGAGGCAAGGCCCATGAACTTTACATGGCTGCATGTAATTGCCAAGTCCAATGGACTGTGTTACCAATGAGATTCCATTGGATTGTTAGGCCAGTTACTGTCTTTTGTTTTTGTCTGGCCATGTTGTGTGCGCAGTCACTAGGATTATGTGAATTATTGTAGAGTCAGTTTCCCACTTCTCTTTGTTGGTGTAGTGGTAGGCTCTTTGCTTGGGCTGCGAGAGTTTGTGGGTTTGACTCTGAGGCAATGCCCATGGACTTTGCATGGCTGCATGTTATTGCCTAGTCCAATGGAGTGTGTTGCCTATGAGTTTCCATTGGATTGATAGGTTAGAAACTGTCTTTTGCTTTTGTTTGGCTATGTTGTGTGTGCAGTCACTAGGATTATGTGAATTAATGTAGAGTCAGTTTCTCACTACTCTGTGTTGGTGTAGTGGTAGGCTCTTTGCTTGGGCGGCAAGAAGTTGTGGCTTTGACTCTAAGACAAGGCCCATGGACTTTGTTTGTCTGCATGTAATTGCCTAGTCCAATGGACTTTGTTACATATGAGTTTCCATTGGATTAATAGGCCAGGTACTGTCTTTTGCGTAGTCACTAGGATGATGTGAATTATTGTAGAACTAGTTTCCCACTTCTCTGTGTTGGTGTAGTGGTAGGCTCTTTGCTTGGGCTGCGAGAGGTTGTGGGTTTGATTCTGAGGCAAGGCCAATGGACTTTGTATGGCTGCATGTAATTGCCTAGTAAAATGGACTGTGTTGCTTATGAGTTTCCATTAGATTGATATTCCAGGTACTGTCTTTTGCTTTTGTTTGGTCATGTTGTTTGCGCAGTCACTAGGATTATGTGAATTATTGTAGAGTCAGTTTCCCACTTCTCTATGTTGGTTAGAAAAATCCAAAATGCCATAGGACATGAATAAAGGGTGGGTCCAGAATCTGCTGGAAGCCCACACGCTTAGCACAAACTCAAAAATATATTATAGAGATGAGGACAAGAGTTTTTAAAGTGCACAAATTGCAAAGTTTTATTAGACAAGGTGAGGACAAATAAACATCCATATAAACATTAAAAACATATTAAAAACATCATATTACAGATTACTCCCATGTTACAATATTATCATGGGTTCAAATATGAAGCTCCAAAGCATGATGGTGCAGCACTGTCAGAAATTCTGAGCATAAGTCACATTGCTCAAGTAACTACACCGTCAGACGGTGACTGCACCCAAGAGTAGACATCAGCCAAGTATAATGAGAAAGGAGAATCTGTCAAAAGGCAGCCCCAGAATCACCTACGTACGTTTCGATCTTACAGAGTGAAAATCTTCATCAGGGAGGAAGCGTCTCATGCAGCACATCCATGATGGCAGGCTTTAAATATGTGGTGATAGTTACCGCGGACCCGGAAGTCCCACTGTCGGCGGTCGCGTCACCATGCCAAGCGAAATCACGCGAGACGCAGGCCGTCACGTCGCGATCGCGCATGCGCGGGAGCGGGCACGCATCTCCAAGGCTCCCGCCCATGCGCGCGACGCTAAGACGCCCGCGGCTACGCGGGCACGCGAGGCACCGGGAGCGATCGCTCAGAGACATCCGCACAACAATATCAGGGAGGTAAGTATAGATCAGTCCATATATACAGAGTAATTTTATATGTTTCTTTATAAACCATTTTTAATACATAGCAACACATGATAAAGTACGTCCTTAAGTGTTCAAAAGAGATCTTGATTTCCAAATGGCAGTCACGTGATTATTTTCTGGGTCCTAATGATAAAAGGACATGGAGATATCCCATTAAAGCCAGACATACAGGGAGAGATGCACGATAAAGTAAAAAAGAATATAAAAAATTATAATAAAAGCAAGGGATGCAAATAAAGAGAAGGGAATGGTGGCAATTTTACGCTGTAAATGTGCAAACAAGTTGCACATATAACAAGAGAGATATATACATAGATGAGACCATGTGAACCAGATGTTTTGTGGAATTAGATGGCCCCAAAGAGAGAGGAAAAGTCATAGAAACCATATCATATTTAATTTATAGAAAGGGAGAATAGCTCACCGATTCATTTAGACCTCTGGGGACCAATGTGTCCAAGGTCACTATCCACTTAGTTTCGCACTGCGCCAGGCGTTTCCTGAGATCACCACCCCTGATTCCCCCCGTTATCATATCGATACCTCTTATCTTTAGTTTCGAGGGGTCACAGGAGTGATGTGACCTAAAGTGCCTGGGCAGTGTTTTAAGTGTTGATGGGTCCTCTTCTGTTTTGGCTGCGGCAATATCCCTCACGTGTTCCCTTGCCGCAGCCAAAACAGAAGAGGACCCATCAACACTTAAAACACTTCCCAGGCACTTTAGGTCACATCACTCCTGTGACCCTGTGTAGGCTCTTTGCTTGAGCTGCGAGAGGTTGTGGGTTTGATTCTGAGGCAAGGACCATAGACTTTGTATGGCTGCATGTAATTGCCTAGTCTAATGGACTTTGTTGTTTATGAGTTTCCATTGGATTGGTAGGCCAGGTACTGTCTTTTGCTTTTGTTTGGCCATGTTGTTTGCGCAGTCACTAGTATTATGTGAATTATTGTAGAGTAAGTTTCCCACTTCTCTGTGTTGGTGTAGTGGTAGGCTCTTTGCTTGGGCTACGAGAGGTTGTGGTTTTGATTCTGAGGCAAGGCCCAAGGACTTTGTATGGCTGCATGTCATTGCCTAGTCCAATGGACTGTTTTGCTTATGAATTTCCATTGGATTGATAGGCCATGTACTGTCTTTTGCTTTTGTTTGGCCATGTTGTGTGCGCCGTCACTAGGATTATGTGAATTAATGTAGAGTCATTTTCCTACTTCTCTGTGTTGGTGTAGTGGTAGGCTCTTTGCTTGGGCTGTGAGCGGTTGTGGGTTTGATTCTGCGGCAAGGCCCATGGACTTTGTATTGCTGAATATAAGTGCCTTGTCCAATAGACTGTGATGTCTATGAGTTTCCATTGGATTGATAGGCAAGGTACTGTCTTTTGCTTTTGTTTGGCCATGTTGTGTGCGCAGTCACTAGGATTATATGAATTAATGTAGAGGGAGTTTCCCACTTTTCTGTGTTGGTGTAGTGGTAGGCTCTTTGCTTGTGCTGTGAGAGGTTGTGGGTTTGACTCTGAGGCAAGGCCCATGGCCTTTGTATGGCTGCATGTAATTGCCTAGTCCAATGGACTGTGTTGCCAATGAATTTCCATTGTATTGATAGGCCAGGCACTGTCTTTTGCTTTTGTTTGGCCATGTTGTGTGCGTAGTCACTAGTAGAGTTGAGCGCGGTTCTCGGTTCGAGGTTCTCCAGTTCGCGGCTAGAGAGATTTTGGGGAATGTTCTAGATTGAACTAGAACTCGAGGTTTTTGCTAAAGCTCGATAGTTCTAGATACGTTCGAGAACGGTTCTAGCAGCAAAAAGACCAGCTAATTACTAGCTGGCTTTCTGCTGTAATAGTGTAAGTCACTCTGTGACTCACGCTATTATGAAATTTCAGTGTATAGTGTGCGGGAACAGCGCATTCAGATCACTGCTGTATGTATAATGGCGATCGTCATTTTTTTTTTTTTTTTCCTTGTCTTCCTTCCCTAAGCGCGCGCGTGTAGTGGGGAGGGCCAGCATGTCAGCCAATCCCAGACACACACACAGCTAAGTGGACTTTTAGCCAGAGAAGCAACGGCATGTGTGATAGGATGTCCATGTCACATGTCCCTGCATTATAAAAACAGACATTTTCCTCCAGCACGCCATTATCTGAGTTCTGCGTCCTTGGTGTCAGACACCGCTGGAGCAGCTCCTATCTCCGATACTGCTGTGTCCGCTCTATACACAGCGCTGTACAGAATAGGGATAGAAGTTTCTATCAGTCCTTTTAAGGGCTCATACCGGCAGGGTCAGAGCCATAGGTGACAGAGTTTAAAAGCTACACAAGATGACAGCGTCTGTGTAGCTAAGGTCAGGGATTTCCTCGCTGCATTTCCCCATTAGGAGGGATAGAAAGGCAGGCTTCCTTTCCTCTACCCAGACCCACAACCCTGCCACTGTACCCTCCTGCCCTTTGCACACTCAAGCGCATTGTTACTAAGCCATTATACTAGCAAACACTGAGTGAACTTAGTGGCATCCTAAACGTGGCTGTTGGACTTCTGTATTGTCCCACTAGTGCAAAGATATTTGCAGCATGTCTGCCTGCATTGCACACTCAAACTCATTGTTACTAAGCCATTATACTGGCAAATACTGAGTGAACTTAGTAGCATCCTAAACGTGGCTGTTGGACTTCCATTATTGTCCCATTGGTGCTAAGCTATTTCTAGCACCTGTGCAGTACACCCTCCTGCTCTGTTTTTAATAAGCTATAATGATAGCAAAAAATGCTGCCATTAAGCGGCATACAAGAAGTGACTGTTGGACTTCCATTAGTGTCCCACTGGTGCAAATCTATTTGCAGCACCTCTGCATGACACCCTCATGCACATTTTGCTACGCTAATTTTATAGCAAACTCAGGGAATTCCTTGCTGCATTTGATCATTCGGACGGATAGAAAGTGAGGCTTCCTTTAGCTTTTCCTTCTGTTCATAGACAGCATCTCCAAGTCCACACCCAAAGAGCAATTTCTCCTCCACGTCTAAGTGTGGAGAGGCAGCTAGTGCGCATGCGTATGCCGATTTACCCCAGCCGCAGCCTAACTACAGTGTTTCGACTAGTGAGTATGCTCAGCCTGACTGTGCCATTCCTGAGGCTAAGTCTTCATTTCGGGATACAGCGCAAGCTCCCACACTTAGTACGAAAAGCCTCTTTGCACGGGTACTTGCATTCCGTGCCGGGTCTAAGTCCTGTTTTGTGCCTAGACACCATGCTAAAGCTGATAGTCTTTTTTCAGAGACTGTATTTCATGCTACTGAGCATGCTCAGGCACTTAATGCATCACAGACTAAGTCCGGTAATGAACTCTTTGGCCCTGCCCCTGATGTGGGGGGCCCATATAGACCACAGGGCATCAGGTGTCCTGACGATGTGGCCAGGACACTCCCAAATGGCTTGCAGAGGCCCGCCCCTATGACTTGTCACCTCATTATTGATGGTCAGACGATGACTGGTGAGGTGTTTGTGTCGTGGCAGCCATCAGGTCATTATTGAAGTTGCGGTTCCAAATAGGACGCTAGTTATGCCACTCATGACGTGTCACTCTGCTTTTGTCTCCAGGAGGTGCATTGTGGTCCACCCTGGTTTGGGGCGGACCCAGGTTATAAAACGGGCTTGAGCCAACAAGGAGGTGCGCAGTCTTCTATTATGCTCCGAAAGAGCACACCTCCATGTGTTGAACCCATTGCGGCTTTAGACCAGAGGTAGGCAGGGATAGGGCGTTGATGCAGGCCGCCACCACAGTTGGTAACGCAGAACGGTTAAAACCAGCTCCTGTACTACAAGTCCTGCTTGTGCAGCCCAGTGACATTAACAGGCCTGCTGCTGCTGATGCGCCTGCTGTCCACAGGTGTGGCCCCAATGCACACGGTCAGCGTACTGAATGGCCCCTGTGATGTTAACAGGGAGTTCCTGGGCTGGGTGGGCGTGTGGACCCTGTGACGCTAACAGGGCTCCCAGTCTCCAGATCCGAGTGGCGTCTAACTCGGTTCAGGCAACAATTAGTTTCATAGCCACACAGATCTGTATCCTCCACCTAACCTTCCAGTTGCCAACCTCTCCTTTTCCATCTGGGAGCACGGTGGACATTGACTGCTGATGGGGATATATACCTTTCTCTTTCTTTTCTTATTAATTTTCGTTATATAGCGGTAATATAGTATATACCACCTTATCCAAATCTGCCAGTCCCACCGTAACAGATGGTGTTTCTTCATCAAATGTTACTTTTGCTTAACCACCAAACCCACGGACAAAAACTGTTTTCCCCTTTCCAACACAACTGTTCCCCTTTCCACCAGCATCTGTCCTTTTTCAACTCATTTGGTATATGACCAAAAGTGCAACTCTGCAGGGACACCGTACTCAATGCCATCTCAGCACAGCAGCCAGCCCTCGGTCCCTCAGATGTGGACAAGTAAAAGCCCATTTCCTCCTATCCATGACAAAGCGTTGAGATTCACTCTGTGCAGCACTGGTGTTTACTGGAAAAGCAGATCTAAGAATCCGTACCACCTTCTGCAGATACTCCTGTATACGTGCATCCCTTTCTATGGCAGGAATTATTTCGCCAAATTTTGTCTTGTACCAGGGATCTAACAGTGTGGCAACCCAGTAGTTAGCATTACTTCGAATTCGTACAATCCGAGAGTCATGTTGTAGGTAGTGCAGCAAGAAGGCGCTCATGTGTCTTGTGCATCCAGGAGGACCTAGTCCTTGGTCTGTTGGTGGCAGAGAGGTGAGAATCGTGCCTCCTTCCTCTGCCCTCTCCCCCCAACCTCGCACAACCGAAATGTGAGCAAGCTCTCACTCATCTGCTGAGTCTTCCATGCCCATCGCCAGTTCGTCCTCCATTTCTTCATGGGCTCCTGCACCTTCCTCAACAATTTTTGCTGATACTATGCGCCCTTGTTAATCCCTCTCCCCCACCATCCCTTGACTTCCGCCTAGGTGCCGCTCACCGTCTGGACCTTGTAGATCTTATTATCCCTTCTGCATATGACTCCTCCTGTACTTCCTCCCCTTCCTCTTGGACCAACACCTGACTCAGAATAATGCTTACAGTGTGCTCCATCTTGTAGATGACCAGAATTGTCACGCTGAGGATGGCATCGCCAGTGCTAAACATCTTCGTCGACATTTGTAAACTGTGTAGAAGGGTGCATCGGTCCTTGATCTGACACCACTCCAGCAGCGTGATCTGCACCACCTCTGGATCATGTTAGCCCAGGGTATACGTCATACCGTATTTCAGCAGGGCTCTGCGGTGCTGCCACAGACACTGCAACATGTGCAGATTCCAATTCCTGCGTGTCGGAACATCGCATTTCCGGCGTTTAACCGCCAGACCCTAAGACTTCAGGAGCGATGAAAGTTGTTGAGCTGCTGGGTGCGAAGGATGAAAGTGAGCACATAGCAGCGTGCCCGCTGCACAAGGCCATGTAGGCCGGGATGGTATTTTAAAAATTGCTGGAGAATAAGATTTAACACGTGAGCCATACAAGGCACGTGTGTCACATTGCCCTGACGAAGGGCCGCAGACAGGTTTGCATCATTGCCGCACACGGCTGTTAAGTCACCAACGTAGTCCACTCAATCAATTTGTACTCCGGTCGCCAGGTGACAACGTGTTCCTTTCATGCATAGTGCTGATGATGGGAAAGGAGTCGATGCCAGCGGCGCAGGTGGACGCAGGTTATGGTCACCCACTGGGTTGCGTTACCTTGACAGATACAGAACCACAGGCTGAATGTAGGTGGTGGGTATCTCACAGATGAAGTACCATCATTCAGCTACAACCAATGGGAAGACACCACACCCTTTTTTAGGCCCCTCCTGTCTGCAGACCACTGCCAGACAAAGCTATGAACCTCTTATTACTGTTACCCCCAGTTCAGTTTTATGATTTTGTGTGCTTGTTACCTGACTACTTTTCCTGCTTGCTGTTTATGTACCTCGTTGGCCGATCCGCATTTCATCTCTGCTTGTTTTCTGATTAAGCCCTGGCCATCCCATTCTGTTCCTCTTCCTCAATTAATGTTTTTGACCCTGCATGACTACTATTCTCTTGAACTGCAGCCTTCTTCAGGTATTGATCAACTTGGGCCCTGTGTAATTCCAAATCACTGTATAGGGGTTAAAGGGTTTCAGGGTTCTGGGTGTCCAGCTTGGTGAGTGGCTTGCCTCTAGCCTATCCTTTACAGCCCATCTGAGTGTGTCGATCCAGGCAGGCGTTACACCCTGCCCTCTGCAGAAGGCCATGTAGGCCGGGATAGTGTTTTAAAAATTGCTGGACAACCAGGTTCAACACGTGAGCCATACAAGGCACGTGTGTCACATTGCCCTGAAGACGGGTCACAGACTGGTTTGCTTCATTGTCGCACCCGACCTTCCCTGGCTGCTGGTTAAGTGGAGACAACCATTGATGAAACTCGGTCTCACTCTCCAGAGCTTACCGTCCACAACTCCTCAGCGGTGTGACTCACATTTCCCAGACATTTCTAAGTAAAGAGTCGACCGCATCATGCTGTTGAGCTGTGCTGCCAGCATAGTAAGGAGGTGTGTGGGCTTCCTTGGGCGCAGTTACCAGGAAGGGTGGCCTGACCACACAGGGTTTGAGCCGAGGTGGAGGACCCACACGAGGTTGAGGAGGCAGAAGCAGTGGAGGAACTTGTACATACAGAGGAAGGATTGACACACAAGTCGTGGGGACGGCAAGACTTGTACAGCAAACCCTTCTCCATCTCTCACCATAGTTACCCAGTGCCCAGTCAGCAACATGTAACTCCCCTGTCCATGCTTACTGGTCCAAGTATCTGTGGTAAAATGCACCCTGTCACACACAGAGTTTCTCAAGGAATCAGTGAGGTTGTGTGCAACCTGCTGTGGTAGCGCAGGCACGCCTTTCTTGGAGAAGGAGTGACGACTGGCAATCGGCTCTTGGGGCACTGCAATGGGCATAAGGTCTCGAAAATCCTCGGTCTCAAAAGGGTGTAAAGGCAGCCTTTCTGTTGCCAACAAGTTGCAGATGATGAAACTCAACCTCTTAGGCATGTCATGCCCTTTGAAAATCATGTAAAACACAGCGAGGGGACTCCAACCACAGTCTCCCTCGTTACCACTAATTAGGCCACACACACCCCACTTGACTGGCATCAGTTGACCCCCCTTTTGAAAAAGAAAAAGATGCTTTGCATGAAGCACTCTCAAAAATACGCGTGCCTTTCGCCTCCCCTGGCTGACCCAGGGGAAGAAAAGTCCTCTGAGAGCCATGTCCACATTGTCAGTGGACAGACACGTGTGCTTATCTGCCAGCAGACCCCAGGAGCACTGAAGACAGGTTCCAAGAGAACGCTGGCTAGAGGACACGACAAGATCCCCAAGGCATACGTGGCAAGCTCAGGCAATTTATCCAGATTGGAAGCCTAAAATGAGCAGGGCTCAAGTTGCACAGTAATGGCATCGATGTTTCCTTGCATATACTAATATATCTGTGTGTCCTCCTCTTTTTCCTTGTCCAGCTCTTTTGTTTTCGCATGAGTATATGTCCTTGTCACTTTCCCATGTGTTTGTGTTGTGTTGTGAGTTGTTTGTCACCTTTTGGACACCTTTGAGGGTGTTTTCTAGGTGTTTTTATGTGTTTGTGATTGCCTGCCATTGTTTCCTATGCGGTTCGAGTTCGGTTCGTCGAACGTTCGACGAACCGAACTCGAACGAGACCTCCGTTCGGCGAACCGAACTCGAGCCGAACCGGGACCGGTTCGCTCATCTCTAGTCACAAGGATTATGTGAATTAATGTTGAGTCAGTTTCTCACTTCTCTGTGTTGGTGTAGTGGTAGGCTCTTTGCTTGGGCTGCGAGAGGTTATGGGTTTGACTCTGAGGCAAGGCCCATGTACTTTGTATGGCTGCATGTAATTGCCTAGTCCAATGGACTGTGTTGCCTATGAGTTTCTATTGGATTGATAGGCCAGGTACTGTCTTTTGCTTTTGTTTGGCCATGTTGTGTGCGCAGTCACTAGGATTATGTGAATTAATGTAGAATCAATTTCCCACTTCTCTGTGTTGGTGTAGTGGTAGGCTCTTTGCTTGGGCTAAGAGAGGTTTTGGGTTTGACTCTGAGGCAAGGCCCATGGACTTGGTATGGCTGCATGGAATTGCCTAGTCCAATGGACTGTGTTTCCTTCGAGTTTCCATTGGATTGATAAGCCAGGCACTGTCTTTAGCTTTTGTTTGGCCATGTTGTGTAGGTACTGTCTTTTGCTTTTGTTTGGCCATGTTGTGTGCGCAGTCACTAGGATTTTGTGAATTAATGTAGAGTCAGTTTCCCACTTCTCTGAGTTGGTGTAGTGGTAGGTGTGGAGACACGGGGCTCAGTGGGTGCTCTTGTCCACTGAACCAGCCGCCTTTAGAAAGACAGCGTGGCTCAGGGCTCATCCCAACTGAACGCACGACCTCCTTAACCGTGGGCGGAACACTACTCAGACAACACAGGGTGAGGGAACCACAATAATTAGACTTTATTGGATTCCAAAACAATTAACGGCACATATACATAACCAGCAAAACACAAATTTAACAGGCAACAGAGTCTCACCCTTCTGCTGGCTCACCAGGGATTAGAATGTCCTTGCCTCAGAGCTTCCAGGGCCGCTTACTCCAATCCAGCAGCAGCCCACTTTTAGCAGGCACCCACCGAGAAAGGAATAATGCCACATTTTGGAAGCTGTTTGAGGTCTGCAAAGTCTGTAGCAGGTGACTGAACTGTCCCAACCTGAGTGTCCTCCTTAGGTAGTCCTGGTATGATGATACAATCCTGGCAGCCGGAGTCGAAATCCCTAGGCTTTGGATATGGTCTCCAACCGGAACCGGAGTCCCTAGATTGAAGCCATAGATATCCTCTAGTCAGCTCCTAAGAGCGTAGACTGAATCCATCAGCATCCATCAACAACCTTCATGAATCTGGTGGTTTAAAGAAGTCCTCTCTTATAGCCACAGCCCTCCCTCTGGGCACACTGCATCCTCATCGATTGGCTGGACAAGATCACCTCTCCCATTGGATGAATCTCAAGCTGCGTGGACAATGTTCATCCACATGATGTCTACAGAAATACTGAGGGTATACATGTAGTCTGGAATGCACATACTAGATAATGGCTACCAAGGTAATCACATTAGCAATACACAACTACAATACAATGATTACTGGAAGAGTCTGGAGAAACAATACGTCTGGATTTCAGTGGCCAACACAATTACATGAGTCAACAAGAGTCTTGTAAAAACAATGAGGGACTTATCCCCCGTCTAAAAACAATCTAACATCCTGTCTGGCTGAATTTTAAGAAACGTTAACCCATGAGAGTCCATGTCGTCACAGTAGGCTCTTTGCTTGGGCTGCGAGAGGTTCTGGGTTTGACTCTGAGGCAAGGCCCATGGACTTGAAAGGCTGCATGTAATTGCCTAGTCCAATGGACTGTGTTGCCTATGAGTTTCCATTGGATTGATAGGCCAGGTACTGTCTTTTGCTTTTGTTTGGCCATGTTATGTGCGCAGTCACTAGGATTATGTGAATTAATGTAGAAACATTTTCACACTTCTCTGTGTTGGTGTAGTGGTACGCTCTTTGCTTGGGCTGTGAGAGGCTGTGGGTTCGACTCTGAGGTCAAGGCCCATGGACTTTGTATGGTTGCATGTAATTGCCTAGTCCGATAGACTGTGTTGCCTATGAGTTTCCGTTGGATAGGTAGGCCAGATACTGTCTTTTGCTTTTTTTTGGCCATGTTGTGTGCGCAGTCACTAGGATTATGTGAATTAATGTAGAGTCAGTTTCCTACTTCTCTGTGTTCGTGTAGTGGTAGGCTCTTTACTTGGGCTGCGAGAGGTTGTGGTTTTGACTCTGAGGCAAGGCCCATGGACTTTGTATGGCTACATGTAATTGTCTAGTCCAATGGACTGTGTTGCCTATTAGTTTCCATTGGATTGATAGGCCAGGTAATGTCTTTTGCTTTTGTTTGGCCATGTTGTGTGCGCAGTCACTAGGATTATGTGAATTAATGTAGAGTAAGATTCTCACTTCTCTGTGTTGGTGTAGTGGTAGGCTCTTTGCTTGGGCTACGAGAGATTGTGGGTTCGATTCTGAGGCAAGTCCCATGGACTTTGTATGGCTGCATGTGATTGCCTAGTCAAATGGACTGTGCTGCCTATGATATTCGATTAATAGGCCAGGGACTGTATTTTGCTTTTGTTTGGCCATTTTGTGTGCGCAGTCACTGGGATTATGTGAGTTAATGTAGAGTCAGTTTCACATTTCTCTGTGTTGGTGTAGTGGTCGGCTTTTTGCTTGGGCTGCGAGAGATTGTGAGTTCGACTCTGAGGCAAGGCCCATGGACTTTGTATGGCTGCATGTAATTGCCTAGTCCAATGGACAGTGTTACCTATGAGTTTCCATTGGATTGAAAGGCCAGGTACTTTCTTTTGCTTTTGTTTGGCCATGTTGTGTGCGCAGTCACTAGGATTATGTGAATTAATGTAGAGTCAGTTTCCCACTTCTGTGTGTTGGTGTAGTGGTAGGCTCTTTGCTTGGGCTGTGAGAGGTTGTGTGTTCGACTCTAATGCAAGGCCCATGGACTTTGTATGGCTGCATGTAATTGCCATGTTCAATGGACTGTGTTGCCTATGAGTTTCCATTGGATTGATATGCCAGGTATTGTCTTTTGCTTTTGTTTGGCCATGTTGTGTCACTAGGATTATGTGAAATAATGTAGCTTTTTGCTAAAGCTCGATAGTTGTAGATACGTTCGAGAACGGTTCTAGCAGCAAAAAGACCAGCTAATTACTAGCTGGCTTTCTGCTGTAATAGTGTAAGTCACTCTGTGACTCACACTATTATGAAATTTCAGTGTATAGTGTGCGGGAACAGCGCATTCAGATCACTGCTGTATGTATAATGGCGATCGCCATTTTGTTTTGTTTTTTTTTCCTTGTCTTCCTTCCCTAAGCGCGTGCGTGTAGTGGGGCGGGCCAGCATGTCAGCCAATCCCAGACACACACACAGCTAAGTGGCCTTTTAGCCAGAGAAGCAACGGCATGTGTGATAGGATGTTGTTAGGACCAAGAGGACGGGTAGGCCCAGGAGGTGGATCCACTGGGCTGAACACCTCACCGAGGGCAAGGTGCCCGGTAGCCGGAGCACTACAGGTAGCAGGACAGTCTGTTCAGAGGAGTGGAGTGAAGAAGTCCCTGGGACCACGGAGTCTCTGAAGGTAGTCCGGGTGACGGAGCTTAGGTTCGGAGGCCGAGATGACGTCAGGCAGAATCCGGAACCAACGGAGCGAGGAGCTGGGTCACCATACGGATCCAGGGATCGGAGATGGTAGGGACTGACGGGATGGCAGGCAGTCACCGTTCGGGGTTCGGGAGTCGTCAGGACCAGTTGGCGAGACAGGGGCGACTCTACAAGACAGATAGGTAAGTATGGCACAAGACACAAGGAGACCTGACTCCTAGCTTAGCAAACACGAAGAACAGGCCCCGCCCACTTGGAAAGGATCCCCCTATATACCCTGTACCTGATTCTTCAATATCCTGTTGGAGGACACTGGCCCTTTAAGAGAGGGTCAATGACCGCGCGCGCACCCTAATGCGCATGCGCGAGGCCCGGGTGCCAGAAGCCAGAGCAGGAAGCGGTGCACAGGAGGCAGGAGTGCCGGGCTGGCTCAGCGTTACCGATGGGCGCCGGGAGCGGGGACCGGGCTGCCTGGGGACCACAGGTGATGGGGCATGAAGGCTGTGGAGCGGGGGACCGGGAAGCCTGGCACGGGAGCGGCAGAGCGTAACCTGAGAGCGGGTAAGCATGGCAGGGGAGCCGGTGAGCAAGGCAGGGTAGCCGGGGAGCATGGCAGAGGAACCGGGGAGCGTGACAGTACCCCCTCCCCCACGCCCCCCCTCCCCACAACCGGGACAGGAAGGCACGTATCAGAGGAGTACCCACATTCTCCCGGGGTTCCCAGGACCTATCCTCAGGACCATTCCCAGCCCAGTCCACCAGGAAGAACTGTCGGCCCCGCACGGTCTTCATGGCCACGATATCCCTTACCGCATAGATGTCATCATCAGCAATAGGAGGAGGAGCAGAACTGGCAACAGCGGAGAAGGGACCAAGGACAACTGGCTTGAGCAGGGAGACGTGGAAGGAGTTGGGTATCCTCATCGTGGCCGGGAGCTGCAGCTTGTAGGAGACCTCATTGATCTTGCTGATGACTTTAAACGGCCCGATGTAGCGAGGACCCAGCTTGTATGATGGTAGCTTCAATCGGACGTACTTGGAAGCAAGCCAGACCAGATCTCCTGGAGAGAAACACGGAGGATCCAGGCGCCTCTTGTCTGCGTGTCTCTTCATCCGCAGGGAGGCACGTCCAAGGGACGTCTTGACAGAGTCCCAAATTGTTGTAAAGTCACGGACTACAGCATCAGCAGCAGGGACATCCGAGGAAGAAGATGCAGGTAATGGGATGGAAGGCTGAAGTCCGTAAACGACATGGAAGGGAGAGCTGGAGGAGGACTCACTGACGTGGTGGTTATGGGAGAATTCAGCCCAAGGAAGAAACATGGACCAGTCGTCGTGATGGGTATTAACGTAGTGACGCAAGAAGGAGGTCAGGATCTGATTGACTCGTTCCACTTGGCCATTCGACTGAGGATGGTAGGCTGAAGAAAAGTCCAGAGCCACTCCCAGATGTTTGGAGAGGGCCCTCCAGAAACGGGAGGTAAACTGAGTTCCTCTGTCGGACACAATGTGTGATGGAAAGCCATGCAATCGGAAGATGTGCTGTATGTAGGCGTCAGCGAGTTCCTGGGCAGAGGGCAATCCAGCCATAGGGACGAAATGAGCCATTTTGGAGAACCGATCCACCACGACCCATATGACTGTGTGTCCGGCGGACAAGGGTAAGTCTGTAATAAAGTCCATAGCAATGTGTTGCCACGGAACGGAGGGAATTGGCAGAGGCAGAAGGCGACCATATGGCAGGTGTTTGGGCGTCTTGTTCCGGGCACAAGAGGAGCAGGCTGAGACAAAGGACGCGACGTCCGTGCGAAGGGATGGCCACCAGTAGTGACGTACAATTGTACTCCATGTTCTCTTCTGACCAGCATGGCCGGCTATTCTCGAGGCATGACCACAATGCAACACTTTTTGTCTGTCAGTCTCAGAGACATAGGTCTTCCCGGGCGGTATCTGGGCCAAGGTGACAGGGGCCACCGGAATGATTTTACTTGGGCAGATGATGGGCTGGGATGTCTCCTCCTCCTTTTCCATGGGCACGAATGACCTGGACAAGGCATCTGCTCGCACATTCTTATCCGCGGGCCGAAAATGGAGCTGAAAATCGAACCTGGCAAAGAACAAGGACCACCTGGCTTGTCGTGGGTTCAGTCGCTGAGCAGACCGCAGGTATTCCAGGTTCTTGTGGTCCGTGTAAATGATCATGGGGTACACTGCTCCCTCCAGAAGGTAGCGCCACTCCTCCAGAGCCAGCTTGACTGCTAATAGCACTCGGTCACCGATGGTGTAGTTGCGTTCAGGCGCTGAGAAGCTCTTGGAGTAGAAACCGCAAGTAACCATCTTCCCAGGGACTTCTGCATGAGCACTGCTCCGGCTCCCGAGGAGGAGGCATCCACCTCCAAGGTGAACTGTCGGTTTAACTCAGGACGGTGGAGCACAGGAGAGGAAGCAAACGCCTGTTTCAGGGAGCAAAACGCGGCGTCGGCCGCAGGTGACCAGTCCTTTGGATTAGCCCCCTTCTTGGTCAAGGCGGAGAGAGGCGCAGTCAGGGCAGAGAAGTGAGGGATGAACTGACGGTAATAGTTCGCAAATCCAAGAAACCGTTGGATTGCCTTCAGTCCGGAAGGAGGGGGCCAGTTGAGAATGGAAGAGACCTTCTCTGGGTCCATCTGCAGACCGGTATCGGAGATTATGTAACCCAGGAAGGGAAGAGAGGACTGCTCGAAGACACACTTCTCGTACTTGGCGTACAGACGATTCTCTCTCAGTCTTTGTAGTACCAGCTGCACGTTCTCTCTGTGGGTCTGGAGGTCCGGAGAGAAGACCAGGATGTCATCCAGATACACCACCACACAGACGTAGAGAAGGTCCCGAAACACGTCGTTCACCAATTCCTGAAAGACTGCTGGTGCGTTACACAGACCAAAGGGCATCACACAGTATTCGTAGTGCCCATCGCGAGTATTGAATGCGGTCTTCCATTCGTCCCCAGAGCGGATGCGGACCAGGTTGTAGGCACCCCGAAGATCCAACTTGGTAAACACACGAGCTCCTCTAAGCCGATCAAACAATTCGGGGATATTAATTTGGCAGATATTCACCATGGGTCCAAGATCTTTCATTTGAGGAGTGACATTTGTGACAATACCATTATATTTTTTAGGCATTGTCAAAGTTGTTCCTTTTGTTCCTCTGTTGATTATCAGGTATGAGGTAAGATATACTGACCAGGAAATCTAGATATAATGTGATTGTTTGGTCATCAAGATTGTTAGTCCTTTAGCGTTACCCAGGGTGCACCACGTGGAGGCGGACTAACATTGCACCCCAATGTTCAAATTAATATTGAAGGTATCAGCCGCCTAAAATGTGTTTTCCTCCACAAGTTCCTCACTGATAACAAAATAGATGTACTTGTTCTTCAGGAAACGCATGTTGAAAATGAAGATCAACTCCTAGTTCGTGGCTCCATCTATGGCTTTGATCTAATTGGTGCTACATATGACTCTCATTACGGTGTAGCCACATATGTGAAAAGTAACATTGAAAACGCAATGCTTGTATCTACATCTGTTGAAAATGACATCCATGAAGTTGTGAGCAAAGTTGGCGATATCACAATTGTTAATATTTACAAGCCTCCTGCAGTACAATGGCCCACAGAAGTCATTCATGTTCACCCACACCCTACTGTATACATAGGAGATTTTAATAGCCACCACGAGCTTTGGCAATATGGTAGCAACGATGACAATGGCGAGTATCTGGTAAACTGGTCTGAAGCGCATAATATATTCCTCGTTTTTGATGCAAAGGACTTTCCAACTTTCCAGTCAGCAGCCTGGCAGAGAGGATACAATCCTGACTTATGTTTTGTCTCACGCAATAGAAACAATCAACCTTTGTCTACATCTCGATGTGTTGTCAAACATTTCCCTCGTAGCCAGCATCGCCCTGTCATCATCACCATTGGAGTATCTATTCCTCTTGTAACGTTGTATCCGCGTCCTCGATGGAACCTTGCCAAAGCCAACTGGAAGAAGTTTGCAGATCACCTTGATAAGTGTATCGGCTGGATACCACCAATCAGTAAAAACTATGAACGGTTTTGTAAAGCAGTTATTACAGCTGCAAAGAAATCAATACCACGTGGCTTTCGCAAAAAATATATCCCAGGATGGTCTGATGAATGTGAACAACTGTACAGACAATTTTTTGAGAGTGAAGATGGGGAAATTGGTGAGGAATTGTTGAACAAACTGAATGCAGCACGTTGTATTAAATGGATGGAAACAGTTGAGAATTTGGACTTTAAAAGATCCAGCAGAAAAGCATGGTCTCTTTTAAGAAAACTAGAAGGAAATCGTAAAGTAAAGCAGAAAAGGAATGCTATAACTCCAAATCAAATTGCAGCACACATTGTGAACATCTCAAGAAGCCCAAAAGACCGAGCTCACACCATAGAAGATAAAAGTAAGTTTAAGCTACTAAAATCATCAGTGGCACCATCTGAAGAATACTCACGTGCTTTTACAACCTGTGACATTGAAATTGCCCTTGCTGAAACTAAAATTAACAAAGCTCCCGGCTCTGATGGGATCCATCCTGAATTTCTCAAAAACTGTGGACCTTATGCGAAAAAATGGATGGCAAAGTTCTTCTCAGATATTATGGAGAATGCTCAAGTACCTAGTAAATTAAAACATGCCAAAATAATTGCATTGTTAAAACCTGGGAAGCCTGAAGATAATCCATCAAGCTATAGACCCATTGCCTTGTTGAGTTGCTTATATAAGCTCTTAGAACGCTTAATATATAACAAGATCAGTCTAAAGATTTTCGACTCAATACCTATAGAGCAAGCCGGCTTCAGACCTGCTCGAAACTGTAGTGACCAAGTCTTAGCTTTGACAACTCTCATTGAAGCTGAATTGCAGAAGAACAAGAAAGTTTCAGTGGCGTTTATCGATCTCTCTGCTGCATATGATACTGTGTGGAGGGAAGGACTTTTATATAAATTTCTGAAGGTGATTCCATGTAAGAAAATGATGTACCTCTTGAACAATATGATTGCAAATCGAACTTTTCATCTTATTATGGGCGATTCAACCAGTTGTAAGAAATCTTTAAACAACGGACTGGCCCAGGGATCAGTGCTGGCACCTCTCCTGTTTGCCCTGTACCTAGCTGATATTCCTAAAACAGTGTCACGGAAATTTGGATATGCCGATGACTGGGCACTTGCTATGGTAAGCAAAACAATGGAGGAAGCAGAGGATGTTCTTACAAAAGATCTTAGTGTAATGGGAAAGTACTTCCGACAATGGAGATTAAAACCTAACCCATCAAAAAGTTTGTTGCTTTCATTTACACAATGCAAGTGCCAAGACTGAACTTAAAGTACAATTTGAAGGCCAATCTGTTAAACACAATTTCAATCCTAAGTATTTAGGTGTAACCCTTGATAGAAGTCTAACTTTTAAATCCCATCTGGATAAATTGGCACAGAAACTGAAAGCACGTAATAAAATTATTCAGAAACTTTGTGGATCCTCATGGGGCTCGGCAACATCTGTTTTGAGAACATCTACTCTTGCCCTGGTGTACTCTGCTGCAGAATACTGTGCTCCAGCATGGTTAAATAGCTGTCATGTAAACTTAATTGACACTCAGCTGAACAACTCTTTGCATATAATATCTGGTGCTATTAGACCTACACCTGTTCACTGGTTACCTGTGCTGGGTCATATCACACCCGCAAATCTAAGAAGACAAAAGCTCCTACTTAAAGAGTACACTAAAGTAGTGAATAATGAAAAACTTCCAATACACCAAAATACCAGAGATGTTACAATACAACGATTGAAATCAAGACATCCACCCATCCGAACTGCAATCACCTTGCATGAACAAAACTTCAATTTAGAGGAGAAATGGCGAGAACTTTGGGTCAATGTAGTAGAAGGTGATCCCCAAATGTTCCCTAATTTACAAAACACTCCACCAGGCTTCAATCTACCAAGGAAAACATGGGTTACTCTAAATCGTATTAGAACAAACTTTGGCGTCTGTGCAGATTTTATGTATAAGTGGGGAAAATATGACTCTCCGACCTGTGACTGTGGAGCAGATCGTCAAACTATCCAGCACATTGTTGAGGAGTGCCCCCTGAGATCCTACCATGGTGACAAGAAGGATTTCTATATTGTAAATGATAACACTATTGCATATATAGAAAATCTTGATATTCAAATTTGATTTTTATCCTGTTGATATTTTTCAATCACTGTCTATTGTCTGGTGTTTATTTTTATATGATGGTAAGATATACATTCATATGATTAAATTAAATAAATTCGGGGACGAGCGGCAGGGGGTATTTATTTTTTACGGTGATTTGGTTTAATCCCCGGTAGTCAATGCATGGGCGTAGGTCACCCTCTTTCTTCTTAACGAAGAAGAAGCCTGCTCCGGCAGGAGAGGAGGATCTCCGGATGAATCCCCTTGCCAGGTTCTCAGTGATGTAGGCAGACATGGCCCTTGTTTCAGCAGGAGACAAAGGATATATCCGTCCTTGAGGTGGTGTAGTTCCCGGGAGTAGGTCGATGGCACAGTCGTAAGGACGATGTGGCGGCAGTACCTCTGACTCCTTTTTATCAAAGACGTCCGCGTAGGACCAGTAGGCCGAAGGCAGTCCTGGTAGGGACTCCGGAACCGGAGGTCGTCGGATGGGCTGTATGGATTTCAGGCAGTTCTCGTGGCAAGAAGAGCCCCATCGGGTAATTTCACCAGTACGCCAGCTGACCGACGGTTCGTGTGTCCGTAACCAGGGGAGTCCCAGCAGGATTTGATGAGACATGTGTGAGAGGATGTAGAGAGTGATGTTCTCGGTGTGCAGGGCACTGATACGTAGTCCTACTGGCTTGGTGATCCACGAGATTGTGTGAGAGAGGGGTCTCCCATCTACAGAGGGAATCACGAGGGGTTTGTCGAGTGGAGTAACCGGCACCTGGTACTTGTCCACCGTGGCCTGCTGGATGAAATTGCCTGCTGCCCCGGAGTCAAGGTACGCCTCGGCCGTGAACCGCGTCTCTCCCGTTGTCACTTGAACGGTCCACGTAACAGGGTCTGAGAGAGTCCCAGCACATAGGGTGGCCTCTCCTACCAACCCTAGGCTTTGGAGTTTCCCGGCCTCTCTGGACAGGAACGTAGCAGGTGTGTGCCCGCTCCGCAGTAGAAGCAGAGACCCTTAGCGAGCCGTTCTGCTCGGCGTTGTTCGGACTACCTCAGACGGTCAATCTGCATAGGTTCGTGGACAGAGACGCCAGACGATGCCAACTGAGGTACGACGGGCTTCTGCGGAGGAGAGGAATGCCGTATCGGACGTCTCTCGCGGGACACCTCTTTGGATCGTTCCTGGAAGGAACATCGCGGCCTGCTAGCTCGTCCTTAATACGACTGGAGAGTCCTTCCCAGAAGGCGGCGGTGAGGGCTTCATTGTTCCACCCCAATTCTGAGGCCAAGGTGCGAAAGCGGATGGCATACTGCCCCACCGTCAGGGTCCCCTGACGTAGCCTGAGGAGTGATGAGGTGGATGCGGCGGCACGTCTGGGTTCGTCAAAGGTGGTTCTAAACGCCTGAAGGAAGTCCTGGATGTTCACAGTTACAGGGTCCTCCTTCTCCCACAAGGGGTTCATCCAGGCCAGTGCCTCACCCTCCAGATGGGACATCACAAACGCCACCTTGGCTTGGTCGGAGGCAAACAGGTGCGGAAGCAGCTTAAAGTGGAGGGAGCACTGATTTAAGAATCCTCTGCAGGTCTTGGGATCTCCGGCATAGCGGGGTGGAAAGGCCAAGCGGAGTTTAGAAGCTTCCGAGGTAGCCTCCACGGGAACTGTGGCCGTGGCCGTGGCCTGTGCTGTTGAAGCCTGAGATGCCAGGGACGTGGCAGTTGCTTGCAGCATGTTCAGGCGGGTATCCACCGAGGACATGAAGGCCAGCATGCGGGACTGGGTCTCGCGCTGTCGTCCGAGTTCCTGCTGCAAGTTGCCCAGCTGGGCCGCTAGTGCTTCGGCGGGATCCATGGCCTGTTCTTACTGTTAGGACCAAGAGGACGGGTAGGCCCAGGAGGTGGATCCACTGGGCTGAACACCTCACCGAGGGCAAGGTGCCCGGTAGCCGGAGCACTACAGGTAGCAGGACAGTCCGTTCAGAGGAGTGGAGTGAAGAAGTCCCTGGGACCACGGAGTCACTGAAGGTAGTCCGGGTGACGGAGCTCAGGTTCGGAGGCCGAGATGACATCAGGCAGAATCCGGAACCAACGGAGCGAGGAGCTGGGTCACCACACGGATCCAGGGATCGGAGATGGTAGGGAATGACGGGATGGCAGGCAGTCACCGTTCGGGGTTCGGGAGTCGTCAGGACCGGTTGGCGAGACAGGGGCGACTCTACAAGACAGATAGGTAAGTATGGCACAAGACACAAGGAGACCTGACTCCTAGCTTAGCAAACACGAAGAACAGGCCCCGCCCACTTGGAAAGGATCCCCCT
Source organism: Anomaloglossus baeobatrachus (assembly GCF_048569485.1). Classification (NCBI taxonomy): domain Eukaryota; kingdom Metazoa; phylum Chordata; class Amphibia; order Anura; family Aromobatidae; genus Anomaloglossus; species Anomaloglossus baeobatrachus. The sequence continues at coordinate 396,086,097 of NC_134353.1, read as the reverse complement.
ATATACCCTGTACCTGATTCTTCAATATCCTGTTGGAGGACACTCGCCCTTTAAGAGAGGGTCAATGACCGCGCATGCGCCCTAATGCGCATGCGCGAGGCCCGGGTGCCAGAAGCCAGAGCAGGGAGCGGTGCACAGGAGGCAGGAGTGCCGGGCTGGCTCAGCGTTACCGATGGGCGCCGGGAGCGGGGACCGGGCTGCCTGGGGACCGCAGGTGATGGGGCATGAAGGCTGTGGAGTGGGGGACCGGGAAGCCTGGCACGGGAGCGGTGGAGCGTAACCTGAGAGCGGGGAAGCGTGGCAGGGGAGCCGGTGAGCAAGGCAGGGGAGCCGGGGAGCATGGCAGAGGAACCGGGGAGCGTGACAGATGTCCATGTCACACGTCCCTGCATTATAAAAACGGACATTTTCCTCCAGCACGCCATTATCTGCCTTCTGCGTCCTTGGTGTCAGACACCGCTGGCGCAGCTCCTATCTCCGATACTGCTGTGTACGCTCTATACACAGCGCTGTACAGAATAGGGATAGAAGTTTCTATCAGTCCTTTTAAGGGCTCATACCGGCAGGGTCAGAGCCATAGGTGACAGAGTTTCAAATAGAGTTTAACAGCAAAACAAGATGACAGCGTCTGTGTAACTAAGGTCAAGGATTTCCTCGCAGCATTTCCCCATTAGGAGGGATAGAAAGGCAGGCTTCCTTTCCTCTACCCAGACCCACAACCCTGCCACTGTATCCTCCTGCCCTTTGCACACTCAAGCTCATTGTTACTAAGCCATTATACTAGCAAACACTGAGTGAACTTAGTGGCATCCTAAACGTGGCTGTTGGACTTCTGTTTTGTCCCACTAGTGCAAAGATATTTGCAGCACGTCTGCCTGCATTGCACACTCAAACTAATTGTTACTAAGCCATTATACTAGCAAACACTGAGTGAACTTAGTGGCATCCTAAACGTGGCTGTTGGACTTCTGTATTGTCCCACTAGTGCAAAGATATTTGCAGCACGTCTACCTGCATTGCACACTCAAACTCATTGTTACTAAGCCATTATACTAGCAAACACTGAGTGAACTTTGTGGCATCCTAAACGTGGCTGTTGGACTTCTGTATTGTCCCACTAGTGCAAAGATATTTGCAGCACGTCTGCCTGCATTGCACACTCAAACTCATTGTTACTAAGCCATTATACTAGCAAACACTGAGTGAACTTAGTGGCATCCTAAAAGTGACTGTTGGACTTCTGTATTGTCCCACTAGTGCAAAGATATTTGCAGCACGTCTGCCTGCATTGCACACTCAAACTCATTGTTACTAAGCCATTATACTAGCAAACACTGAGTGAACTTAGTGGCATCCTAAAAGTGGCTGTTGGACTTCTGTATTGTCCCACTAGTGCAAAGATATTTGCAGCACGTCTGCCTGCATTGCACACTCAAACTCATTGTTACTAAGCCATTATACTAGCAAACACTGAGTGAACTTAGTGGCATCCTAAACGTGGCTGTTGGACTTCTGTATTGTCCCACTACTGCAAAGATATTTGCAGCACGTCTGCCTGCATTGCACACTCAAACTCATTGTTACTAAGCCATTATAATACCAAACACTGATTGAACTTAGTGGCATCCTAAAAGTGGCTATTGGACTTCTGTATTGTCCCACTAGTGCAAAGATATTTGCAGCACGTCTGCCTGCATTGCACACTCAAACTTATTGTTACTAAGCCATTATACTAGCAAACACTGAGTGAACTTAGTGGCATCCTAAAAGTGGCTGTTGGACTTCTGTATTGTCCCACTAGTGCAAAGATATTTGCAGCACGTCTACCTGCATTGCACACTCAAACTCATTGTTACTAAGCCATTATACTAGCAAACACTGAGTGAACTTAGTGGCATCCTAAAAGTGGCTGTTGGACTTCCATTATTGTCCCACTGGTGCCAAGCTATTTCTAGCATCTGTGCAGGACACCCTCCTGCTCTGTTTTTAATAAGCTATAATGATAGCAAAAAATGCTGCCATTTAGTGGCGCACAAGAAGTGACTGTTGGACTTCCATTAGTGTCCCACTGGTGCAAATCTATTTGCAGCACCTCTGCATGACACCCTCATGCACATTTTGCTACGCTAATTTTATAGCAAACTCAGGGAATTCCTTGCTGTGTTTGATCATTCGAACGGATAGAAAGTGAGGCTTCCTTTAGCTTTTCCTTCTGTTCATAGACAGCATCTCCAAGTCCACACCCGAAGAGCAATTTCTCCTCCACGTCTAAGTGTGGAGAGGCAGCTAGTGCGCATGCGTGTGCCGATTTACCCCAGCCGCAGCCTAACTACAGTGTTTCGCCTAGTGAGTATGCTCAGCCTGACTGTGCCATTCCTAAAGCTAAGTCTTCATTTCGGGATACAGCGCATGCTCCCACACTTAGTGCGAAAAGCCTCTTTGCACGGGTACTTGCATTCCGTGCCGGGTCTAAGTCCTGTTTTGTGCCTAGACACCATGCTAAAGCTGATAGTCTTTTTTCAGAGACTGTATTTCATGCTACTGAGCATGCTCAGGCACTTACTGCATCAGAGACTAGGTCCGGTAATGAACTCTTTGGCCCTGCCCCTGATGTGGGGGGCCCATATAGACCACAGGGCATCAGTTGTCCTGACGATGTGGCCAGGCCACTCCCAAATGGCTTGCAGAGGCCCGCCTCTATGACTTGTCACCTCATTATTGATGGTCAGACGATCACTGGTGAGGTGTTTGTGTCGTGGCAGCCATCAGGTCATTATTGAAGTTGCGGTTCCAAATAGGACGCTAGTTATGCCACTCATGACGTGTCACTCTGCTTTTGTCTCCAGGAGGTGCATTGTGGTCCACCCTGGTTTGGGGCGGACCCAAGTTATAAAACGGGCTTGAGCCAACAAGGAGGTGCGCAGTCTTCTATTATGCTCCGAAAGAGCACACCTCCATGTGTTGAACCCATTGTGGCTTTAGGCCAGAGGTAGGCAGGGATAGGGCATCTATGCAGGCCGCCACCACAGTTGGTAACGCAGAACGGTTAAAACCAGCTCCTGTACTACAAGTCCTGCTTGTGCAGCCCAGTGGCATTAACAGGCCTGCTGCTGCTGATGCGCCTGCTGTCCACAGGTGTGGCCCCAATGCACACGGTCAGCGTTCTGAATGGCCCCTGTGATGTTAACAGGGAGTTCCTGGGCTGGGTGGGCGTGTGGACCCTGTGACGCTAACAGGGCTCCCAGTCTCGAGATCTGAGTGGCGTCTAACTCGGTTCAGGCGACTATTAGTTTCATAGCCACACAGATCTGTATCCTCCACCTAACCTTCCAGTTGCCAACCTCTCCTTTGACATCTGGGAGCACGGTGGACATTGACTGCTGATGGGGATATATACCTTTCTCTTTCTTTTCTTATTATTTTCGTTATATAGCGGTAATATAGTATATACCACCTTATCCAAATCTGCCAGTCCCACCGTAACAGATGGTGTTTCTTCATCAAATGTTACTTTTGCTTAACCACCAAACCCACGGACAAAAACTGTTTTCCCCTTTCCAACACAACTGTTCCCCTTTCCACCAGCATCTGTCCTTTTTCAACTCATTTGGTATATGACCAACAGTGCAACTCTGCAGGGACACCGTACTCAATGCCATCTCGGCACAGCAGCCAGCCCTCGGTCCCTCAGATGTGGGCAAGTAAAAGACCATTTCCTCCTATCCATGACAAAGCGTAGAGATTCACTCTGTGCAGCACTGGTGTTTACTGGAAAAGCAGATCTAAGAATCCGTACCACCTTCTGCAGATACTCCTGTATACGTGCGTCCCTTTCTATGGCAGGAATTATTTCGCCAAATTTTGTCTTGTACCAGGGATCTAACAGTGTGGCAACCCAGTAGTTAACATTACTTCGAATTCGTACAATCCGAGGGTCATGTTGTAGGTAGTGCAGCAAGAAGGCGCTCATGTGTCTTGTGCATCCAGGAGGACCAAGTCCTTGGTGTGTTGGTGGCAGAGAGGTGAGAATCGTGCCTCCTTCCTCTGTCCTCTCCCCCCAACCTCGCACAACCAAAATGTGAGCAAGCTCTCACTCATCTGCTGAGTCTTCCATGCCCATCGCTAGTTCGTCCTCCATTTCTTCATGGGCTCCTGCACCTTCCTCAACAATTTTTGCTGATACTATGCGCCCTTGTTAATCCCTCTCCCCCACCGTCCCTTGAATTCCGCCTAGGTGCCGCTCACCGTCTGGACCTTGTAGATCGTATTATCCCTTCTGCATATGACTCCTCCTGTACTTCCTCCCCTTCCTCTTGGACCAACACCTCACTCCGAATAATGCTTACAGTGTGCTCCATCTTGTAGATGACCAGAATTGTCACGCTGAGAATGGCATCGCCAGTACTAAACATCTTCATCGACATTTGTAAACTGTGTAGAAGGGTGCATAGGTCCTTGATCTGACACCACTCCAGCAGCGTGATCTGCACCACCTCTGGATCAAGTTAGCCCAGGGTATACGTCATACCGTATTTCAGCAGGGCTCTGCGGTGCTGGCACAGACGCTGCAACATGTGCAGATTCCAATTCCTGCGTGTCGGAACATCGCATTTCCGGCGTTTAACCGCCAGACCCTAAGACTTCAGGAGCGATGAAAGTTGTTGAGCTGCTGGGTGCGAAGGATGAAAGTGAGCACATAGCAGCGTGCCCGCTGCACAAGGCCATGTAGGCCGGGATGGTATTTTAAAAATTGCTGGAGAATAAGATTCAACACATGAGCCATACAAGGCACGTGTGTCACATTGCCCATAAACCAAAAACATCATACTCCTAAAATTAAATTTATTAGAAAAATATCGCTTAAAAAATACTCAGAGATACAGAGTATAATAACTCTTATATATACACATAAACAGTCATGTAGTAGTGTCAAAGTGAGTGGAAGGTCAGAAAAACGTACCACACCTGCTGGTGAGGGAAGGGGGACTAATTGTATTGAAATGAGTGAGCCTATAGTGACAAGACTCTTCATATATGATACATAGCCTGTAAAAATGGAGGGTAACAGGGGGAATATCTATCCCTCTCTGGCAACTGCCTACCAGCGGAGGTGCACCTTAAGTTGTTGGGTGCCCCCCGCTCCACGTCGGCTGTCCCTAAGCTTTCCCTCTAACCTGCAAGTCGCAAAGAGACCCACCACCAAAGCAATAAAAGTGCAAAAACTAGTCAAAAAGTCATTATGAGATCTTAATAGCCCATAAGACTAATGATAATACAAATTTGGGAATCAGTATGTGGTTTTACCAAAAATATCAATATAAAAGTAGCCAATACTAGATGATGCATAGATACACATATATCATGATGTATAGAAAAAATGAACTTATGATCCCAGCAAGGGACTTATCTGCTGGGGTCACTACTGGCAGTCCAAATTCCTGATTACTGCTGACAATCCAACATCCCATCAATATAAAAGTAGCCAATACTAGATGATGCATAGATACACATATATCATGATGTATAGAAAAAATGAACTTATGATCCCAGCAAGGGACTTATCTGCTGGGGTCACTACTGGCAGTCCAAATTCCTGATTACTGCTGACAATCCAACATCCCGACGCGTTTCCCCCCTGAAGAGTTATTTTCAGGGGTTCATCAGGGGAGACCAAGGATTTTCACCATATCCGAATACATCAGAGATTGTTATAGGATAATATCTAGACAAAGGGAGATCACATTCCCAAATTAAGACATGAAATCACATCTCAAACTAGACAGTTCATTCTCCATAAGGCAATACATCAGCCATAAATACCTTAATGTCTTTAGCTTCCTGATTAATAACAGGTCGGCATCAATCGCCTGCGATGGAGGCAGATCATATGAGTGGTAATCCCAACAATAGTGTTCCAGGTACAATGACCATGGTAACCTGAGGCCAAAAGCGGTGCCGCCAGCTCAATGATGTATTTTATATAAGAGCCAGCAGCCACCTAGGAGGAACTTCCTGTCCTCCCGACTACTACCGGAAATGGCCGCAGTATAGTACAAACCACGCGGCGGGACCGGAACTGACAGAAGATGGCGTGTGACGTCACTTCCGCTCCCGCGCGGGCAGACCGGAAGTGACGTCGGAGTCATCCAACGCAACATCCGCTCCAGCATGGAGCAGTACGGCCAACCGGAAGTGACATCTGCCGATCAGACGTCACCTCCACTCCTGTACAAACATGACAGTGAGTGTTAGAAACCTGTATATAGATGCATAAATACACTATGCTGTAATGTGGCTAATAACATAAATTTGATACATAGCCATCCAAGAAACAACAATGATGGCCAGATAAACCATGCCTCTTAGGTGACCATAGTAATATGAATAATAAGTAGGGATTACACTAGTACTCAATATGTCGTACTGTGGCCAAAAAATATCGGCATAAAGCATCGCCAACAATTTGTTATGAAGAAAGGAGAATGTGCAGAGACTAATTCACAGCACAAAAAAGGTAACCTTAATGGAATAAATAAACCAAAAAGAAACTAAACTCAAACCTGGCTATATAGATTAATAGATGCCTCTCAGGAGAAGCGCAGACTGAAGCGACCAAAAACCCAATTGCTAAGAAACTATGAGGAATATATAAAGATGTATTAATCGAAAAATAGATGATCAAAAAGGCGTGCTAGGAAACAAAGCACCTATATGAAGCTAAAATAGCTCAATACCTCATTGAGGCCCTTCGGATGCACCGTGTCCAAAAGGAAGGTCCATCGGGCTTCCCTTTGAAGTATTTTATTGTCCCAATTACCCTTCCTGATTGGCATAGGGACTGCCTCAATGCCCTGGAACCGAATACTTTTGGGATCCCCTTGGTGACAGTTGTTAACATGTCTCGCTATAGGCGTATCACGTTTGTGCGCAATATCGCCCAAATGCTCTCCAATGCGGACGCGCAGTTGGCGTCTTGTCTTCCCTATGTAGCTAAGTGGACATGTACATGTGCACCTATAAACAAGACCCTCCGTTCGGCAGTTAATAAAGTCCCTGATGTAGAAAACCCTGCCCGATTCTAAATTGGTAAAGGTCTTGCTTTGGTCAATGTATACACAAAATTTGCAAGAGCCACATTTGAAAGTACCAAGTGGCTTTCTGTCAAGCCACGTACCCGGCAATTTTTCTGGCACAAAGAAACTATGTACCAGATGATCCTTGATCGTTTTGCCTCTCCTATACGTGACACTAGGATAAGGGGTGATAAAGTCACTTAAGTCAGGGTCAGATGTTAGTATTCCCCAATGTTTCCTCAGAATCTGCATGATCTTAATATTCTGGTCATCATACGACCCTATCAATCTGGTGGTTTGCTCCTGTTCACGTTTAGGCTTGGTAATCAGAAGTGTGGTCCTCCTTTGGTCCCGAGCAGATTAAATTAAATTAGACGGTATACAGGTGGATGATGACACGATCTTAGCATCCATCGACGTCGAGCAGCTTTATAGCTGCATACCACACGAGACAGGAGTGCGAGCTGTGAGATACTATTTGGAGATGAGGGGGATACAGTATAGGGAACATAATGCCTTTATTATTGGGCTCCTTATGTTTATACTTACACACAACTACTTCATCTTTCATAACAAATTTTACCACCAGCTCAGGGGTACTGCAATGGGGAGCCCTTGTGCTCCCACATATGCAAATATATACCTGGGCTGGTGGGAGGATGTAGTTGTGTTTGGGGACGAGGATGTCACCTGGAATCCCCAGATATTATTCTGGGGACGCTATATAGATGACATCCTCGTCCTCTGGAGGGGTGGGGCGGATTCCTTTCTTGATTTTGTATCACACCTCAATGATAATGACCTCGGACTTAAGTTCACCTGCGAGGTGGGAGGTGACAGATTGCCCTTCCTGGATATCCTCCTTATAAAAAATAGGGATGGTACCCTAGGCACTACGATTTATCGTAAACCGACAGCGACTAATAGTTTGCTTAGGTGGGAAAGCCACCATCCCACTGCCCTACGTAGAGGTATCCCTAAAGGGCAGTTTCTCCGCCTGAGGAGGAACTGCTCGTCCTTACAGGATTTCCATCATAAGTCTGGAAGTTTGGGGGATAAATTTAGGGATAGAGGTTACCCTGATTCAGTTATCAGATCGGCGTATGAATCTGCTCGGGACCAAAGGAGGACCACACTTCTGATTACCAAGCCTAAACGTGAACAGGAGCAAACCACCAGATTGATAGGGTCGTATGATGACCAGAATATTAAGATCATGCAGATTCTGAGGAAACATTGGGGAATACTAACATCTGACCCTGACTTAAGTGACTTTATCACCCCTTATCCTAGTGTCACGTATAGGAGAGGCAAAACGATCAAGGATCATCTGGTACATAGTTTCTTTGTGCCAGAAAAATTGCCGGGTACGTGGCTTGACAGAAAGCCACTTGGTACTTTCAAATGTGGCTCTTGCAAATTTTGTGTATACATTGACCAAAGCAAGACCTTTACCAATTTAGAATCGGGCAGGGTTTTCTACATCAGGGACTTTATTAACTGCCGAACGGAGGGTCTTGTTTATAGGTGCACATGTACATGTCCACTTAGCTACATAGGGAAGACAAGACGCCAACTGCGCGTCCGCATTGGAGAGCATTTGGGCGATATTGCGCACAAACGTGATACGCCTATAGCGAGACATGTTAACAACTGTCACCAAGGGGATCCCAAAAGTATTCGGTTCCAGGGCATTGAGGCAGTCCCTATGCCAATCAGGAAGGGTAATTGGGACAATAAAATACTTCAAAGGGAAGCCCGATGGACCTTCCTTTTGGACACGGTGCATCCGAAGGGCCTCAATGAGGTATTGAGCTATTTTAGCTTCATATAGGTGCTTTGTTTCCTAGCACGCCTTTTTGATCATCTATTTTTCGATTAATACATCTTTATATATTCCTCATAGTTTCTTAGCAATTGGGTTTTTGGTCGCTTCAGTCTGCGCTTCTCCTGAGAGGCATCTATTAATCTATATAGCCAGGTTTGAGTTTAGTTTCTTTTTGGTTTATTTATTCCATTAAGGTTACCTTTTTTGTGCTGTGAATTAGTCTCTGCACATTCTCCTTTCTTCATAACAAATTGTTGGCGATGCTTTATGCCGATATTTTTTGGCCACAGTACGACATATTGAGTACTAGTGTAATCCCTACTTATTATTCATATTACTATGGTCACCTAAGAGGCATGGTTTATCTGGCCATCATTGTTGTTTCTTGGATGGCTATGTATCAAATTTATGTTATTAGCCACATTACAGCATAGTGTATTTATGCATCTATATACAGGTTTCTAACACTCACTGTCATGTTTGTACAGGAGTGGAGGTGACGTCTGATCGGCAGATGTCACTTCCGGTTGGCCGTACTGCTCCATGCTGGAGCGGATGTTGCGTTGGATGACTCCGACGTCACTTCCGGTCTGCCCGCGCGGGAGCGGAAGTGACGTCACACGCCATCTTCTGTCAGTTCCGGTCCCGCCGCGTGGTTTGTACTATACTGCGGCCATTTCCGGTAGTAGTCGGGAGGACAGGAAGTTCCTCCTAGGTGGCTGCTGGCTCTTATATAAAATACATCATTGAGCTGGCGGCACCGCTTTTGGCCTCAGGTTACCATGGTCATTGTACCTGGAACACTATTGTTGGGATTACCACTCATATGATCTGCCTCCATCGCAGGCGATTGATGCCGACCTGTTATTAATCAGGAAGCTAAAGACATTAAGGTATTTATGGCTGATGTATTGCCTTATGGAGAATGAACTGTCTAGTTTGAGATGTGATTTCATGTCTTAATTTGGGAATGTGATCTCCCTTTGTCTAGATATTATCCTATAACAATCTCTGATGTATTCGGATATGGTGAAAATCCTTGGTCTCCCCTGATGAACCCCTGAAAATAACTCTTCAGGGGGGAAACGCGTCGGGATGTTGGATTGTCAGCAGTAATCAGGAATTTGGACTGCCAGTAGTGACCCCAGCAGATAAGTCCCTTGCTGGGATCATAAGTTCATTTTTTCTATACATCATGATATATGTGTATCTATGCATCATCTAGTATTGGCTACTTTTATATTGATGGGATGTTGGATTGTCAGCAGTAATCAGGAATTTGGACTGCCAGTAGTGACCCCAGCAGATAAGTCCCTTGCTGGGATCATAAGTTCATTTTTTCTATACATCATGATATATGTGTATCTATGCATCATCTAGTATTGGCTACTTTTATATTGATATTTTTGGTAAAACCACATACTGATTCCCAAATTTGTATTATCATTAGTCTTATGGGCTATTAAGATCTCATAATGACTTTTTGACTAGTTTTTGCACTTTTATTGCTTTGGTGGTGGGTCTCTTTGCGACTTGCAGGTTAGAGGGAAAGCTTAGGGACAGCCGACGTGGAGCGGGGGGCACCCAACAACTTAAGGTGCACCTCCGCTGGTAGGCAGTTGCCAGAGAGGGATAGATATTCCCCCTGTTACCCTCCATTTTTACAGGCTATGTATCATATATGAAGAGTCTTGTCACTATAGGCTCACTCATTTCAATACAATTAGTCCCCCTTCCCTCACCAGCAGGTGTGGTACGTTTTTCTGACCTTCCACTCACTTTGACACTACTACATGACTGTTTATGTGTATATATAAGAGTTATTATACTCTGTATCTCTGAGTATTTTTTAAGCGATATTTTTCTAATAAATTTAATTTTAGGAGTATGATGTTTTTGGTTTATGGTTTATGAACACTTCTATATTTATTGTGTTTGGTTTAATACGTGTGTCACATTGCCCTGACGAAGGGCCGCAGACAGGTTTGCATCATTGCCGCACACGGCTGTTAAGTCACCAACGTAGTCCACTCAATCATTTTGTACTCCGGTCGCCAGGTGACAACGTGTTCCTTTCGTGCATAGTGCTGATGATGGGAAAGGAGTCGATGCCAGCGGCGCAGGTGGACGCAGGTTATGGTCACCCACTGGGTTGCGTTACCTTGACAGATACAGAACCACAGGCTGAATGTAGGTGGTGGGTATCTCACAGATGAAGTACCATCATTCAGCTACAACCAATGGGAAGACACCACACCCTTTTTTAGGCCCCTCCTGTCTGCAGACCACTGCCAGACAAAGCTATGAACCTCTTGTTACTGTTACCCCCAGTTCAGTTTTATGATTTTGTGTGCTTGTTACCTGACTACTTTTCCTGCTTGCTGTTTATGTACCTCGTTGACCGATCCGCATTTCACCTCTGCTTGTTTTCTGATTAAGTCCTGGCCATCCCATTCTGTTCCTCAATTAATGTTTTTGACCCTGCATGACTACTATACTCTTAAACTGCAGCCTTCTTCAGGTATTGATCAACTTGGGCCCTGTGTAATTCCAAATCACTGTATAGGGGTTAAAGGGTTTCAGGGTTCTGGGTGTCCAGCTTGGTGAGTGGCTTGCCTTTAGCCTATCCTTTACAGCCCATCTGAGTGTGTCGATCCAGGCAGGCGTTACACCGTGCCCTCTGCAGAAGGCCATGTAGGCCGGGATAGTGTTTTAAAAATTGCTGGACAACCAGGTTCAACACGTGAGCCATACAAGGCACGTGTGTCACATTGCCCTGAAGAAGGGTCGCAGACTGGTTTGCATCATTGTCGCACCCGACCTTCCCTGGCTGCTGGTTGAGTGGAGACAACCATTGATGAAACTCGGTCTCACTCTCCAGAGCTTACCGTCCACAACTCCTCAGCGGTGTGACTCACATTTCCCAGACATTTCTAAGTAAAGAGTCGACCGCATCATGCTGTTGAGCTGTGCTGCCAGCATAGTAAGGAGGTGTGTGGGCTTCCTTGGGCGCAGTTACAAGGAAGGGTGGCATGACCACACAGGGTTTGGGCCGAGGTGGAGGACCCACACGAGGTTGAGGAGGCAGAAGCAGTGGAGGAACTTGTACATACAGAGGAAGGATTGACACACAAGTCGTGGGGACGGCAAGACTTGTACAGCAAACCCTTCTCCATCTCTCACCATAGTTACCCAGTGCCCAGTCAGCAACATGTAACTCCCCTGTCCATGCTTACTGGTCCAAGTATCTGTGGTGAAATGCACCCTGTCACACACAGAGTTTCTCAAGGAATCGATGAGGTTGTGTGCGACTTGCTGTGGTAGCGCGGGCACGCCTTTCTTGGAGAAGGAGTGACGACTGGCCATTGGCTCTTGGGGCACTGCAATGGGCATAAGGTCTCGAAAATCCTCGGTCTCAAAAGGGTGTAAAGGCAGCCTTTCTGTTGCCAACAAGTTGCAGATGATGAAACTCAACCTCTTAGGCTTAGGGATGTCATGCCCTTTGAAAATCATGTAAAACACAGCGAGGGGACTCCAACCACAGTCTCCCTCGTAGCCACTAATTGGGCCACACACACCCCACTTGACTGGCATCAGTTGATTCCCCTTTTGAAAAAGAAAAAGATGCTTTGCATGAAGCACTCTCAAAAATGCGCGTGCCTTTCGCCTCCCCTGGATGACCCAGGGGAAGAAATGTCCTCTGAGAGCCATGTCCACATTGTCAGTGGACAGACACGTGTGTTTATCTGCCAGCAGACCCCCAGCAGCACTGAAGACAGGTTCCTAGAGAACGCTGGCTGCAGGACACGACAAGATCCCCAAGGCGTACGTGGCAAGCTCAGGCAATTTATCCAGATTGGAAGCTTAAAATGAGCAGGGCTCAAGTTGCACAGTAATGGCATCGATGTTTCCTTGCATATACTCATATATCTGTGTGTCCTCCTCTTTTTCCTTGTCCAGCTCTTTTGTTTTCGCATGAGTATATGTCCTTGTCCCTTTCCCATGTGTTTGTGTTGGGTTGTGAGTTGTTTGTCACCTTTTGGACACCTTTGAGGGTGTTTTCTAGGTGTTTTTCTGTGTTTGTGATAGCCTGCCATTGTTCTCTATGCGGTTCGAGTTCGGTTCGTCGAACCGAACTCGAACGAGACCTCCGTTCGGCGAACCGAACTCAAGCCGAACCGGGACCGGTTCGCTCATGTCTAGTCACAAGGATTATGTGAATTAATGTAGAGTCAGTTTCTCACTTCTCGGTGTTGGTGTAGTGGTAGGCTCTTTGCTTGGGCTGCGAGAGGTTGTGGGTTTGACTCTGAAGCAAGGCCCATGAACTTTGTATGGCTGCATGTAATTGCCAAGTTCAATGGACTGTGTTGCCTATGAGGTTCCATTGGATTGATAAGCCAGGTACAATCTTTTGCTTTTTGTAATTGCCTAGTTCACAACCCATAACCTCTTGCAGCCCAAGCAAAGAGCCTACCACTACACCAACACAGTGAAGTGGGAAACTGATTCTACATTAATTCACATAATCCTAGTGACTGCGCACACCACATGGCCAAACAAAAGCACAAGACAGTACCTGGCCTGTCAATCTATTGGAAACTCATAGGCAACACAGTCCATTAGACTAGGCAATTACATGCAGCCACACAAAGTCTATGGGCCTTGCCTCAGAGTCCAACCCACAACCTCTTGCAGCCAAAGCAAAGTGCCTACCACTACATCAACACAGAGAATTGGGAAACTGATTCTATGTTAATTCACATAATCCTAGTGACTGCGCACACAACATGGCCAAACAAAAGCAAAAGACAGTACCTGGCCTATCAATCCAATGGAAACTCATTGGCAACACAGTCCATTAGACGAGGCAATTATGTGACGCCCTGGGTAAGCCAGGGGTCACAGGTCAGAACACCACCACACCCTACACCCCAGATAGGTACACCAAAGCTACACAAAAATCCTTGTTGCCTTTCTCCAGGGGCTGATGTCCACACCAGGGGGTGGGCCAGGCGGTTGGCTCCGCCCAACAAGGAGTTCACAGCCCTGGAGGCGGGAAAACCAGGCAGAACATTTAGGGAAGTGAAGGAGAGAGCAGTGAGTGAAGTAGAAGTGAAGTGGAAAAGGAGCAAGAGAGAGGAGTAAGGTAGAAGAAAAAGTGACAGTTGAAAGCCTGAAGTTGGTCCGGGTGTGTGCCCCGGGCTGAGACAGCAAGGTCAGCAGACGGCGGTGACTGTCTGCAGGAGAGGCTGCTTGGAGGTTGCCGAAAGGACCGTGGACGGGTGGTGGCCCGGCGGTACCGGAGCGGTATACGAAGATCAGTCAGCACCATTGGCAGGGGCCTTTCGGATCCCGGCAAGGCTAGGAGTCGCCGTGAATTTGCCAAATCCGTCAGTGAAGGGGACCTTTGGGTCTCCCAACAACCAAGTCCCGATTGAAGGCAACAGTCCAACCGTTAGAGAGAGACATCGCCACCGCCAAGGCACCAGTTTCTCAGGGCCAGCGCCTGCGGGCAAAGTAGGGCTCCTCCGGCCCATATCCAAGTCGGGGAGCGGGTTACCAGTGGGAACCCATTGCTACCATCATCATCTTAGGTGCAGGAAAAGGGATTGTCACCGTCAATTACTGGGGAAAAGCAAGTACAGCCGTCCGTGGGAACCGTCTTTCCAGCCGTGTGTTTTACCGAGAACTGTGTCCCCGTCTCAGGCTGAGTGAGTACCACAGTACCGGGAGGCACAGCGCTGCCCCCGCGTCCCTGCACCACACCAAGCCCTGCACCGGCCCCGCCATCCCTCATCACCCACCTCATCACTGGGCCCCGGGACAACTACCCCCTACCCACGGAGGGGAGAACCAACAACTTTGCTGCTCCCTGTCATCGCTCCCGGGATCCCCATACAGAGCAGCGGTGGTGTCCACACAATCACCACAACCATGGGTGGCGTTGTAAGGGGTGGACGGACCCCTTACAAAGAGGCACAGTTTCCCCCCCCCCTGAAGATACCCCACGCTGGGGTAGACAAAGCCGTTAATGTTAATGTGTATGTTTTACTGTAATTGCACTGTATAGATGGGTTCCCCTAGTGGCCGGGTGGGACGGCTGTCCCCATAGAAACAGGGCAAGAGAAAGGAGGAGCCGGCAGCAGAAGGGGGAGGGAGAGAGTGTGGTAGAGGAAGGAAGGAAGTTTTGAGTCAGTCGAGTCCGGGACGGGAGAGAAGAACAGCGGGGGCAGAGTGTGGAAGCTAGGTGGACAGTTAGCGAAGGAAAAGAAAGAGTGTCCTCGGTGGTGAAACAGGTTTGGGTGGGTCAAGTCTGTGGTAGCCAGAGTGGGAGCCCAGGTGAAGTGGAGTAGCCGGGCACAGAACCATGAGAGGATACGACCAGAAGAGTTTTCCCCCAGCAGAAGGTGTGAATCGATGCTAACAAATTGCTGCCTTTGTTATGAAGATACGTGCAATAAATATGTCTTCTGATTCAACTGATCTCCGTCTGCAGAGTCTCCCTACGTCTGACAACATTCTTAGTACCACCACACTCTGCCCCACCAAGCCATCTCCTGTCCCAATAGTGACGGCGGAGCCGGGGGTTAGCCTGATAGAAAAAGGGGCCACGACTACAACCCCCGAGGCACCCCCGGCACCCCGTTACATGTGACGTAGTCGGCAGGATCCGGATTATCTGCAGGGGGTCCCGGTCCCCGAATGTGAAGACCAAGTGGTGCCTAAGGCGTTGGACCAGGCACGGGACGGTACTAAAATGGCCGCCATCTTCACGAACACAGTGAGCGCGCGAAGAATTGGCGCCAAACGAAAAAACCTGAGTTGGCCGACGAAGAAAAAGAAGTACAGAGTGCGCCGCCCAAAGAGGGGAGGTGCTGGTCCCAAGATGTTGCTGAAGACATGTGAAGAGGGCGGCGTTACAGAAAAGAAGAGGCATCGCCTGTGCTGGGTCGATTTGATGTGTGAGACTGGGGGTGGAGTGTATACAAGAGCTGGAAAAGACGGCCCGCCTCCACCTTCCCCAGCATCTCCACCGTCCCTGGCGCCATTACGAGAGGAGCTGCAAGAGACGCAAACTCCACAACTGACCTTAAGTGAGATGAAGTCTCAGATAAAGCAGCGAGCTGCAGCGGGCGCGCTGGTGGCAACCAGCCTGGGGAGAGGACGCCCGAGTCAGACTGCAGCTGAAGAAGCCCTTACCATTAAACTACCGGCTGTGCCAGGAGGTCCGGAGCGGCCCGCAAAAGTAACGTGGGTCACTTCCTGGGATGCCGTGACCGGCGAGACATCTACGGAAGTCCGGGCCACCTACAAGACACTACTACAGCCGGGAAGCGAAATGCTGGGAACACCTCTCCAGAGTCCGGAGGTGGTTACACCCGACAAGGTGGGTCCCCCAGCCCCCACAGAAGTTCCGGCCCCGGGAGAGCAGCATGCCCGGGAGTTAGAGGAAGATGAGTGGGGATTCTTCTGGGAGCCGGTAAAACCGGCGCCCCTGACCCGACGACAGTCCCCACTGCCTGAAACCGATCCGGTGCAAGAGAGGTTGCTGGCCGAGACCGTGGACCGTGAGATGATGGCCGGTCCCCTTAGCGAAGAGTTTGACCGGCAATGCACCGTTGGCACCGTGGTCAAATTCAATCAGGCGGAGGGCTATGGATTCATAGAGGACGAAGAGACCGGGGATCATTTTTTCTATAACCGGGTTAACCTGGACACTGAGGGCTTGCCCCAACGTCTGCATACCCTGTACCTGGGAGAAAAAGTGAAATTCCGGAGAGAAGTGGGATGCCGGGGCCTATTTGCCGTAGGAGTGACCCGGACACCCACTGCTCAAGAGGCCGCCCAATGGCAACAAGAGATTGAATGAGAAGAGTGTCAGGGCCGGAGACGTACACAGCGGAGACCGGTGCTGGCTGAGGCCTACCAGCCGAGAAACATGCTGGCGGTGTCGCCAGAAGTCACTACAGGACTGATAGCTGAGCCGGAAAAGGAGACGCCGGCAGTATTGGCGATTCGTCAAAGCATGGTGACACACCCGGTGGTCGTCGTCGGAAGTCCACAGCCGTCCCGTCCAGCTACCCCATCACCTCCGCCGGGAACCGAGGGGCCAAAGCCGGAGCCAGAAGAATCGGAGAAACCGGTTAACTACGAACCGTTCCTAAGGCTGCGCCGCTTGCCAGGTCAGTCCCTTTCCGATTATGTGAAGGCCCAGCGGGCCGAATGGCTACGAGCTTACCACCCCGTGTGAATCCCAGCGACCGTAGGTGAGGGACATATCTGTGCTAAAAACCGGTATTGTTGAGGAACCGGTGAAGGTTTAAAGTTTGTAACCACGTTTAAGTTACCGAGCCCGTAAGGAGCCTGATGCCGGACTGGGCAAGGACTCCCTCTGTGATGTTGAAGGAGACTTTTATTATCCGTGCTCCCCTGCCTGCAAAGACCGGGAGTGCTGTGAAAGCCTCCGGGCAGAAGACCAGCAAAGACCGGGAGTGCCTATTGGAGGCCTCCGGGCAAACTGCCTACAAAGACCGGGAGCTCCCTTGGAGGGACTCCGGGTGCAGAACTCGTGCGCTAAGTGATTGTTTATGTTTCCTAGAGGGTTTTAACGTTTTATTAAAGGTTGCCTTGCTGCTAAGCTTGTGTTTCACAAGTGCGAGCCTTGCCGGGAGGCTAAGGCAAAAAGAGGGGAGGAATGTAAGGGGTGGACGGACCCCTTACAAAGAGGCACAGTTTTCCCCCCCTGAAGATACCCCACGCTGGGGTAGACAAAGCCGTTAATGTTAATGTTAATGTGTATGTTTTACTGTAATTGCACTGTATAGATGGGTTCCCCTAGTGGCCGGGTGGGACGGCTGTCCCCATAGAAACAAGGCAAGAGAAAGGAGGAGCCGGCAGCAGAAGTAGGAGGGAGAGAGTGTGGTAGAGGAAGGAAGGAAGTTTTTGAGTCAGTCGAGTCCGGGACGGGAGAGTAGAACAGCGGGGGCAGAGTGTGGAAGCTAGGTGGACCGGGACCCCCTGCAGATAATCCGGACAGCGAAGGAAAAGAAAGAGTGTCCTCTGTGGTGAAACAGGTTTGGGTGGGTCAAGTCTGTGGTAGCCAGAGTGGGAGCCCAGGTGAAGTGGAGTAGCCGGGCACAGCCCCATGAGAGGATACGACCAGAAGAGTTTTCCCCCAGCAGAAGGTGTGAAACGATGCTATCAAATTGCTGCCTTTGTTATGAAGATACGTGCAATAAATATGTCTTCTGATTCAACTGATCTCCGTCTGTAGACTCCGTAGAGAGTCTCCCTACGTCTGACAACATTCTCAGTACCACCACACTCTGCCCCACCAAGCCATCTCCTGTCCCAATAGTGACGGCGGAGCCGGGGGTTAGCCTGATAGAAAAAGGGGCCACGACTACAACCCCCGAGGCACCCCCCGCACCCCGTTACAGCGTCACGGACAATAAACAATCCCAAAAACCAATCCCCTTTTCACCCACGGGTGAGGAGCGCCGCTCGAATCCCCGGTATCCGGCCCATCGCTCGAGCCACCGAGCAGCAGCAGGCCGTAGCCGGACCCGAGCAGTGGAAGAGCGTGGCGTCCCCTCCTCCGCCCGCGACAATTACATGCAGCCATACAAAATCCATGGGCCTTGCCTCAGAGTAAAACCCACAACCTCTCGCAGCCCAAGCAAAGAGCCTACCACTACACCAACACAGAGAAGTGGGAAACTGATTTTACATTAATTCACATAATCCTAGTGACTGCGCACACAACATGGCCAAACAAAAGCAAAAGACAGTACCTGGCATATCAATCCAATGGTAACTCATAGGTAACACAGTCCATTGAATTGGGCAATTAAATGCAGCGATACAAAGTCCAAGGGCCTTGACTCAGAGTCAAACCCACAACCTCTAGCAGAACAAGCAAGGAGCCTTCTACTACACCAACACAAAGAAATGGGAATCTGAGTCTACATTAATTCACATAATCCTAGTGACTGCGCACACAACATGGCCAAACAAAAGCAAAAGACAGTACCTGGCCTATCAATCCAATGGAAACTCATAGGCAACACAATCAATCGGACTAGGCAATTTCATGCAGACATACAAAGTCCAAGGGCTTTGCCTCAGTATCAAACCCACAACCTCTCGCAGACCAAGCAAAGAGCCTACCACTACACCAATACAGAGAAGTGGGAAACTGATTCTACATTAATTCACATAATCCTAGTGACTGCGGACACGACATGGCCAAACAAAAGCGAAAGACAGCACCTGGCCTATCAATCCAATGGAAACTCATAGGCAACACAGTCCATTGGACTAGGCAATTACATGCTGCTATGCAAAGTCCATGGGCCTTGTCTCAGAGTCAAACCCACAACCTCTAGCAGCCCTAGCAAAGAGCCTACCTCTACACCAACACAGAGAAGTGGGAAACTGACTCTACATTAATTCACATAATCCTAGTGACTGCACACACAACATGGCCAAACAAAAGCAAAAGACAGTACCTGGCCTATCAATCCAATGAAAACTCATAGGCAACACAGTCCATTGGACTAAGCAATTACATGCAGCCATACAAAATCCATGGGCCTTACCTCAGAGTCAAACCCACAACCTCTCTCAGCCCAAACAAAGAGCCTACCACTACACCAACACAGAGAAATGGGAAAATGATTCTACATTAATTCACATAATGACAAATATAGACCACAGCCACACCATGACTGATACAATTTGGTATGTAATAAATTAAGTATATAATTTACATGGTGAAGTTGAAGACCCAGGCAGGTCGCTAATAGACAAATAAAAAGAGAGAAAGACGCGACCAAATGCCATTTGTGCAAAAGTGATGTCTTTATTAAGTCAGGGAAGGTGGAAGATGCGGCACAACCACAAGTGAAAAAGCAAGACACAGGCAATCCAAGATGTAGTATATGATAGAAAAACCGTATAACCACTGAAATTAATGCCAACCCATAATTAATGGGATGGTATACATTGTCCACCAGGATGACATCCAATAAAGAGTAACCGGACCACAATCGATCCAATCGGTTACACATGCAATTGCATGTAAAGGATGAAATGGAAAATAAACCGCAAAGGATTGGCAGACATACCTGGGAGACAAGAAACCTAGGAGAGCACTGTGAACTGCGTCACCCGACGGCCGTTTCGGCGTCCAAGCCTTCGTCAGGGGGAGTCGGGTGACGCAGGTCACAGTGCTCTCCGAGGTTTCTTGTCTCCCAGGTATGTCTGCCAATCCTTTGCGGTTTATTTTCCATTTCATCCTTTACATGCAATTGCATGTGTAACCGATTGGATCGATTGTGGTCCGGTTACTCTTTATTGGATGTCATCCTGGTGGACAATGTATACCATCCCATTAATTATGGGTTGGCACTAATTTCAGTGGTTATACGGTTTTTCTATCATATACTACATCTTGGATTGCCTGTGTCTTGCTTTTTCACTTGTGGTTGTGCCGCATCTTCCACCTTCCCTGACTTAATAAAGACATCACTTTTGCACAAATGGCATTTGGTCGCGTCTTTCTCTCTTTTTATTAATTCACATAATCCTAGTGACTGCGCACACAACATGGCCAAACAAAAGCAAAAGACTGTACCTGGCCTTTCAATCCAATGGAAACTCATAAGCAACACATCCCTTTGGACTAGGCAATTACATGCAGCCATACAAAGTCCTTGGGCCTTGCCTCAGAGTAAAACCCACTAGCTCTCATAGCCCAAGCAAAGAGCCTACCACTACAACAACACACAGAAATGGGAAACTGACTCTACAATAATTCACATAATACTAGTGACTGCGCACACAACATGGCCAAACACAGTACCTGGCCTAACAAGCCAATGGAAACTCATAGGCAACACAGTCGATTGGACTAAGCAGTTACATGCAGCCATACAAAGTCCATGGGCCTTGCCTCAGAATCAAACCCACAACCTCTCGTAGTCTAAGCAAAGAACCTACCACTACACCAACACAGTGAAGTGGGAAACTGATCCTACATTAATTCACATAATCCTAGTGACTGCACACACAACATGGCCAAACAAAAGCAAATGACAGTACCTGGTTTATCAATCCAATGAAAACTCTTAGGCAACACAGTCCATTGGACTAGGAAATTATATGCAGCCATACAAAGTCCATGGGCCTTGCCTCAGAGTCACACCTAAAACCTCTCGTAGCCCAAGCAAAGAGCCTACCACTAAACCAACACAGAGAAGCGAGAAACTGATTCTACATTAATTCTCATAATACTAGTGACTGCGCACACAACATGGCCAAACAAAAGCAAAAGACAGTACCTGGCCTATCAATCCAATGAAAACTCATAGGTAACACAGTCCATTGGACTAGGCAATTACATGCAGCCATACAAAGTCCATGGGCCTTGCCTCAGAGTCGAACCCACAACCTCTCGAAGCCCAAGCAAAGAGCCTACCACTACACCAAAACAGAGAAGTGGGAAACTGACTCTACATTAATTCACATAATCCTAGTGACTGCGCACACAACATGGCCAAACAAAAGCAAAACACAGTACCTGGCCTATCAATCCAATGGAAACTCATAGGCAACACAGTCCATCGGACTAGGCAATTACATGCAGCCATACAAAGACCATGGGCCTTGCCTCAGAGTCAAACCCACAACCTCTCGCAGCCCAAGCAAAGAGCCTACCACTACACCAACATAGAGAAGAGGGAAACTGACTCTACATTAATTCACATAATCCTAGTGACTGCGCACACAACATGGCCAAACAAAAGCAAAAGACAGTACCTGGCTTATCAATCCAATGGAAACTCATAGGTAACACAGTCCACTGGACTAGGCAATTATGTGTAGCCATGCAAAGTCCGTGGCCCTTGCCTCAGAGACAAACCCACAATCTCTCGCAGATCAAGCAAAGAGCCTACAACTACACCAACACAGTGAAGTGGGAAACTGATCCTACATTAATTCACATAATCCTAGTGACTGCACACACAACATGGCCAAACAAAAGCAAAAGACAATACCTGGTTTATCAATCCAATGAAAACTCTTAGGAAACACAGTCCATTGGACTAGGCAATTATAAGCAGCTATATAAAGTCCATGGGCCTTGCCTCAGAGTCCCACCTAATACATCTCGTAGCCCAAGCAAAGAGCCTACCACTCCACCAACACAGAGAAGTGGGAAACTGATCCTACATTAATTCACATAATCCTAGTGACTGCGCACACAACATGGCCAAACAAAAGCAAAAGACATTACATGGCCTATCAATCCAAAGGAAACTCATAGGCAACACAGTCCAATGGACAAGGCATTTACATGCAGCCATTGAAAGTCCATGGGCCTTGCCTCAGAGTCGAACCCACAACCTCTCACAGCCCAAGGAAAGAGCCTACCACTACACCAACACCGAGAAATGGGAAACTGATTCTACAATAATGCACATAATCCTAGTGACTGCGCAAACAACATGGCCAAACAAAAGCAAAAGACAGTACCTGGCCTATGAAGCCAATGGAAACTCATAGGCAACAGAGTCCATTTCATGCAGCCATACAAAGTCCATGGGCCTTGCTTCAGAGTCAAACCCACAACCTCACGCAGCCCAAGCAAAGAGCCAACCACTACACCAACACAGAGAAGTAGGAAACTGACTCTACATTAATTCACATAGTCCTAGTGACTGCGCACACAACATGGCCAAACAAAAGCAAAAGACAGTACCTGGCCTATCAATCCAATGAAAACTGTCTTTTGCTTTTGTTTGGCCATGTTGTGTGCGCAGTCACTAGGATTATGTGAATTAATGTAGAAGCAGTTTCCCTCTTTTCTGTTTTGGTGTAGTAGTAGACTCTTTGCTTGGGCTGCGAGAGGTTGTGGGTTTGACTCTGAGGCAAGGCCCATGGACTTTGTATGGCTGCATGTAATTGCCTAGTCCAATGGACTGTGTTGCCTATGAGTTTCCATTGGATTGATAGGCCAGGTACTGTCTCTTGCTTTTGTTTGGCCATGTTGTGTGCGCAGTCTCTAGAATTATGTGAATTATTGTAGAGTCAGTTTCCCACTTCTCTGTGTTGGTGTAGTGGTAGGCTCCTTACTTGGCTGTGAGAGGTTGTGGGTTTGACTCTGAGGCAAGGCCCATGGACTTTGTATGGCTGCATGTAATTGCCTAGACCAATGAACTGTGTTGCCTATGAGTTTCCATTGAATTGATAGGCCAGGTACTGTCTTTTGCTTTCGTTTGGCCATGTTGTGTGCGCAGTCACTAGGATTATGTGAATTAATATGTGTTACGTCTGCCTGCATTGCACACTCAAACTCATTGTTACTAAGCCATTATACTAGCAAACACTGAGGAAACGTAGTGGCATCCTAAACGTGGCTGTTGGACTTCTGTATTGTCCCACTAGTGCAAAGATATTTGCTGCACGTCTGCCTGCATTGCACACTCAAACTCATTGTTACTAAGCCATTATACTAGCAAACACTGGGGAAACTTAGTGGCATCCTAAAAGTGGCTGTTGGACTTCTGTATTGTCCCACTAGTGCAAAGATATTTGCAGCATGTCTGCCTGCATTGCACACTCAAACTCATTCTTACTAACCCATTATACTAGCAAACTATGCTGCCAGTTTAAGGGCCGTAGTTGCATTGTCAGGGATAATTATTGTTGTTTGTTCTGCTGTATAAAGATAGACCACCGCTGCAATCTACACCACCTCTCAATTTTTACTACCACATTTTAAGTGCACAATCTTGTCGCAATCAAAATGAGTGGCAAAATGACAGATCCTGGTGGAAAGGGGAGAGGCGTGTTGGAAAAGGAAAAAAAAGGTTTGTCCGTGGGGAGGTTGGCAAAGCTCTATTAACATCTGCTGTAGATAGACTATCTTCCAGCAAAAGTAAGATATCTACTACTTACCGTGGACAATCCGATGTGCTCCCTTTTTTACGGACACGAACAACTGGAACAAAGGTAGATGATGGCCAAAAAAGGAAAATGCTTGAATGGATCTCAAGTGGTCCAACAAGTGCCCTCTCCGCCACCTCAACTACCGCATCCAAAAAACACCAGTCCTCTGAGTTGTCATCCCAATCAAACTTGCTTTCTCCCAGCTCTGAAGTCTCCATCCGCCCTGCACAGTATTGTGGAACTGAGACGGCTGAGTCTGCAGAGCTGTTCAGTCACACTATAGCCTGGGAATCAGAAGTCTGCTCCCAAGATACAGTGAGTACAGACTAGGAAATGGTCTGCAGTGATGCCCATAACCTTTGTGACTCTGATTCAGGCCGTGAGGACCAAGTTTCTGAGCATAATGTTGACCCTTTTTCACAAACTGTAACACCTGTTGTTATAGACAATGAGGAACATACTGATGACGATGAGACGCAGATACCAGATTGGGATGACAACTTAAATATTCAGTCAGGGCAAGAAGAGGCTCGGTCTGAGGGTGAGGGGAGTGCAAACACAACAATTGATGAGAAAATTCTAGATCCCACCTACTGTCAACCCACAGTCAGGCACTCGAGGAGGTCAACAGAGACGGTGGAGGAGGATGCAACCGACGACGAAGTTACCTTGTGCCTTCCTGGACAGAGTCAGAGCACTGGTAACATGTCTACAACTGCATCCTCAGCCACCACTCTGCCTCTGAGCACTAGTCGGGGGGGCTCAGCAGGTCGCATGCCCTCTAAGCCTTGCCTAGCCTAGTCCTTTTTTGACATAGCAAAAGATCGCCCAAATTATGTGATCTGTAAAATTTGTCGTGATTCTGTTAGTAGAGGGCAAAACCTCAGCAGTTTGACAACTTCTTCCATGAATCGTCACATGAATAAATATCATATGTCCCAGTGGGAAGCTCACCGTGCTGCAATGCGGCCTAGCGGAGCGAACCATCCACCGCTTGCCCCTTCCAGTGCTTCCGCGCGCTCTTCATCTTCTAGGACTATGGGGACAGCTGTCACACCTGGTTTTCCACGCACAACTTCCACCACTGTAACCGCAACAGGCAGTTTGCTTGGTAGGTCGTCAGTTGGTTTGGAAGGAGAAACAAGTACGTGTGTACAGCTCTCTCAGACATCGATAGCACCAATGTTGGATGAAGGCAACATCATGCCTACGCCTTCACTTTCCTCACAAAGCTGCATTTTTCCAGGGACACCCTACTCAACACCGTCTACACACAGCAGCCAGATCTCTGTCCCTCAGATGTGGACAAATAAAAGGCCATTTCCTGCGACCCATGACAAAGCTAAGAGGTTGACTTTATCCCTCTGTAAGCTCTTGGCTACCGAAATGCTGCATTTCCGCCTGGTGGACACACAGGATTTTAGAGACCTTATGTCTGTCACTGTGCCCCAGTACCAGATGTCCAGTCGCCACTACTTCTCTAAGAAAGGTGTGCCCGCGCTACACCAGCATGTCGCACACAACATCACGGCTTCCTTGAGAAACTCTGTGTGTGAACGGGTGCATTTCACCACCGATACTTGGACTAGTAAACATGGACAGGGACGTTACATGTCGCTGACTGGGCACTGGGTAACTATGGGGATAGATGGTGAAGGGTCTGCTGCACAAGTCTTGCCGTCCCCACGACTTGTGTGTCAATCCTCTGCCTGTCCAAGTTCCGCCACTGCTTCTGCCTCCTCCACATCATCTGGGTCCTTCACCTCCGCCCCAAGCCTGCCTGGTCAGGCCACCAGCGTTCTCACTGCGCAGAAGGAATCACGCACCCCTCATTACTATGCTGGCAGCAGAGCGCAACGGCATCAGGCGGTCTTCAGCTTGACATGTCTTGGAAATAGGAATCACACATCGACTGAGTTGTGGGCAGCTCTGGAGACTGAGTTTGGTAAATGGTTGTCTCCACTCAACCTGCAGCCTGGTAAGGCCGTGTGCGACAATGCTGCAAACCTGGGTGCGGCCCTTCGCCTGGGCAAGGTGACACACGTGCCTTGTATGGCTCACGTGTTGAACCTTGTTGTCCAGCAATTTTTAACACACTATCCCGGCCTAGATGGCCTTCTGACCAGGGCACGAAAACTGTGTGCTCTCTTCCGCCATTCAGCCGCCGCAGCTGAGCGACTTGCATCGCTCCAGAAGTCTTTCGGCCTGCCGGTTCATTGCCTGAAATGCGATGTGGCGACACACTGGAATTCGACTCTCCACATGTTACAGCGACTGTGGCAGCACCGCCGAGCCCTGGTGCAATACGTAATGACGTATAGCCTGGGCCAACGAGATGAAGAGGTGGGGCAGATCACCCTGATGGAGTGGTCTCAGATAAAGGACCTATGCACCCTTCTGCACAGTTTCGACATGGCGACGAATATATTTAGTGCTGACAATACCATTATCAGCATGACAATTCCAGTCATTTACATGCTGGAGCACACGCTAAACACTATTCGGAGTCAGGGGGTGGGACAACAGGAAGGGGAGGAACTACAGGAGGATTCATATGCGCAAGACACAACAACATCACCAAGGTCCAGACGTTCATCATCACCAAAGCGGCAGACATGGGACCATGGGGGACAGGGATCAACAAGGGCGCATGGTAGCAGGCGAAATGTTGAGGAAGGTGCAGGAGAACATGAAGAAATGGAGGACGAACTGTCCATGGACATGGAAGACTCAGCGGATAAGAGATACCTTGGTCAAATTTCAGTTGAAAGAGGTTGGGGGGAGATGTCAGAGGAAGAAAGAACGGTTAGCACCTCTATGCCACAAACACAGCGTGGACTTGGTCCGCATGGCTGCGCAAGACACATGAGTGCCTTCTTGCTGCACTACCTCTAACATGACCCTCGTATTGTCAAAATTAGAAGTGATGATGACTACTGGCTTGCCACACTATTAGATCCCCGGTACAAGTCCAAATTTTGTGACATAATTCCAGCCATAGAAAGGGATGCACGTATGCAGGAGTATCAGCAGAAGCTGTTACTCGATCTTAGCTCGGCTTTTCCACCAAACAACCATGCAGGTGCAGGGAGTGAATCTCCCAGTTGTAACTTGACAAACATGGGACGGTCTCGTCATCTTCAACAGTCTACCCATACCAGTAGCACCATATCTGGTGCTGGTAACAGCAATTTTAATGAATCTTTTCATAATTTTTTTAGACGCTCCTTTGCAAGGCCACCAGAGACAACAAGTCTGACACATAGTCAACGGCTGGAGAGGATGATACAGGAGTATCTCCAAATGAAAATCGATGCCATGACTTTGCAAATGGAGCCTTGCTAATTTTGGGCTTCAAATCTTGAAAAATGGCCAGAGCTCTCCACTTACGCCTTGGAGATTTTGTCATGTCCAGCTGCCAGCGTTGTCTCTGAACGTTTCTTCAGTGCTGCTGGGTGTGTGCTGAGAGATAAGCGCACGCGTTTGTCCAGTGACAATGTGGACAGACTAACGTTCATCAAAATGAACAAGTCATGGATCCACAAGGAATTTACTACCCCTGTGTCATCCTGGGGAGAGTAAATGCTTGTGGATTTGGAATGTGCTTGATGCAAATCAAAACATCCTGTTTGCAACTAGGGCACAAGTGCTGCCACTGAAGGGGTTAGTGTCTGTGTGGCCCAATTTTTGGAAAAAAAGGGAGACTCCGCTTGGAGTAACCCTTGCTTGCTGTGTTTTTTAAAAGGAGCCAAGATGAACAAGTCATGGTTCAGCAAAGACTTTGCTACCTACCCCGGTGTCATCCTGGGGACGGTGAAGGATGGCGTATTTTTGAATGTGCTTGATGCAAATCTACCTGTGAAGTGTACAACTAGGGCACAAGTGCTGCCACTGATGGGGTGTGTGTGTGGCCCAATTTTTGGAAAAAAGGGAGACTCCGCTTGGAGTAACCCTTGTGTGGCACCCCAGGGTTGCCACAGTAACAACACAAAGGGTTAACTCCCCACACACAACACCAAGACCTCCTGGCCAGAAGGGGGAGACCAAGCTGCTTCCCTGTATATTCTGGTGGGAAGGGGAAATGGTCAGTAGTTTCAGTTTGGAAGTTCAGTGCAGAGCACTGAGGAGAAAGGATCTGCAGGTTGGAAGCTGGCTTTAGCTCACCTCAGGATCCACTGACCATTTCTAGGCCTAGCTGAGGGTCTGAGGGAAGGAGACAGAGTACACAGAGGAACATTCCTGGGAGACAGAGCATTGCAGAGCTCACCCCAGTGGAGCACACAGAACGGATGCTTGATCAGAGACTGCAGGTTACATACTGTACAGTTAACACCAGAGAAGTGAGGATTCCACATTCTCTATCTGTACCACAGACACAGCAACAAAGGAGAGTTCAGGAACATACTAGGAAGGACTCGAGTTGCCTGTCATGTCGGTTCCTAGGAGCAGAGCAGAGCCGGCTGCCTAGTTCACACAGCAGCAGGGCCACAGACACACAGTGCAGACAAGGAAGCCAAAACGGCCTGGCTGGGTGGGAGAAACCCTGAACCCCTCACAGACTCCGTGGACAGTACTCTGCTGAATACCATCATCAGTAAAGGACAAAGAAACTGCAAAACCGTGAGTCTGCCTGTTTATTGTGCTCGTGTCCTGCACTCCCCCCATAGACTAACACACTGCCCTGGGGAAAAGGCTCTACCCGTGGGGAGCCGTCCCATCTCAAGCTGCCTTCCATCACCCCGGAGGTTCTGCAGCAGCGGTGGTCATCTCTGATCACATTCCACGGGTGGCGTCACGAACATAACCCCCCTTTTTATTGTGGAACCAGGGAGCACAGACCGGGTCACGACACCGTGATCCCCTTTCCAGAAGCGACCCCTTGGCCCGGTTCTGGGTATCCCCTTAACCCCTGGCGACACACTTGCTTACATTGTTTTTTAAAAGGAGCCAAGATGAACAAGTCATGGTTCAGCAAAGACTTTGCTACCTACCCCGGTGTCATCCTGGGGATGGTTAAGTATGGCGTATTTTTGAATGTGCTTGATGCAAATCTAGCTGTGAAGTGTACAACTGGGGCACAAGTGCTGCCACTGAATGGGTGGGTGTGTGTGTGGCCCAATTTTTGGAAAAAAGGGAGACTCCGCTTGGAGTAACCCTTGCTTGCTGTGTTTTTTAAAAGGAGCCAAGATGAACAGAGCTGGGATCAGAAAAAGACTTAGCTACCTTCCCCGGTGTCATCCTGGGGATGGTGAAGGATGGCGTATTTTTGAATGTGCTTGATGCAAATCTACCTGTGAAGTGTACAACTAGGGCACAAGTGCTGGCACTGAAGGGGTTAGTGTCTGTGTGGCTCAATTTTTGGAAAGAAAGGGAGACTCCGCTTGGAGTCACCTTGCGGTGTTTTACATGATTTTAGAAGGGCGTGACATGCCTATATCTGTGCCTCCTCCTCTTTTTCCTTGTCCAGCTATTTTGTTTTCGCATGAGTATAATGAGTATATGTCCTTGTCACTTTCCCATGTGTTTGTGTTGTGTTGTGAGTTTTTTGTCACCTTTTGGACACCTTTGAGGGTGTTTTCTAGCTGTTTTTATGTGTTTGCGATTGCCTACCATTGTTTCCTATGCGGTTCGAGTTCGGATCTTCGAACGTTCGACTAACCGAACTCGAACGAGACTTCCGTTCGGCGAACCGAACTCGAGCCGAACAGCGACCGGTTCGCTCATCTCTAGTCATAACGTATTGCAGCAGGGTTTGGCGGTGCTGCCACAAACGCTGCAACATGTGCAGATTCAAATTCCTGCGTGTCGGCACATCGCATTTCAGGCGTTTAACCACCAGACCTAAAGACTTCTGGAGCGAGGAAAGTTGTTGAGCTGCTGTGTGCAAACGATGGAAGTGAGCACATAGCGAGCGTACCCGCTGCACAAGGCCATGTAGGCCGGGATGGTGTTTTAAAATTTGCTGGAGAATTAGATTCAACACGTGAGCCACACAAGGCACGTGTGTCACATTGTCACGGCGAAGGGCCGCACCGATGTTTGCATCATTGTCACACCCCGCCTTCCCTGGCTGCTGGTTGAGTGGAGACAACCATTGATGAAACTTGGTCTCCAGAGCTAACCGTCCACAACTTCTCAGCGGTGTGACTCACATTTCCCATACATTTCAAAGTAAACATTTGACCGCATGATGGCATTGAGCTCTGCTGCCAGCATAGTAAGGAGGTGTGTGGTTTTCCTTGTGCGCAGTTACAAGGAAGGGTGCCCTGACCACACAGGGTTTGGGTTGAGGTGAAGGACCCACACGAGGTTGAGGAGGCAGAAGCAGTGTATTAACTTCTACATGCAGAGGAAGGATTAATACAACTCGTGGGGAAAGCAAGACTTGTACAGCAGACCCTTCTACATCTCTCCCCATAGTAACCCATTGCCCAGTCAGCAACATGTAATGCCCCTGTCCATGATTACTGGGCCAAGTATCTGTGGTGAAATGCACCCTGTCACACAGTTTCTCAAAGAAGCGGTGATGTTTGGTGCGACATGCTGGTGTAGCGCGTGGACGCCTTTGTTGGAGAAGGAGTGGCGCCTGGGCATCGGCTCTTGGGGCACTGCGATGGGCATAAGGTCTCGAAAATCCTTGGTTAAAAAGGTTGGAAAGGCAGCATTTTGGTAGCCAACAGTTTGCAGATGCAGAAAGTAAACCTCTAAGCCATGTCATGCCCTTCTAAAAGCATGTAAAACACAGCAAGGGGACTCCAACCACAGTCACCCTCGTTTCCACTAATTGGGCCACACACACCCCACTTGACTGGCATCATTTGACCCCCCTTTTGAAAAAGAAAAAGATGCTTTGCATGAAGCACTCTCAAAAATACGTGTGCCTTTGGCCTCCCCTGGCTGACCCAGGGGAAGAAAAGTCCTCTGAGAGCCATGACTTGTTCATCTTGGTTCTTTTTTCAAAAACAAGGGGACTCCAACCACAGTTTACCTCGTTTCCACTAATTGGGCCACACACACCCCATTTGACTGGCATCAGTTGACACCCCTTTTGAAAAAGAAAAAGATGCTTTGCATAAAGCACTTTCAAAAATACGCGTGCCTTTGGCCTCCCCTGGCTGACCCAGGGGAAGAAAAGTCCTCTGAGAGCCATGACTTGTTCATCTTGGTTCTTTTTTCAAAAGCGAGGTGACTCCAACCACAGTCTCCCTCGTTTCCACTAATTGGGCCACACACACCCCATTTGACTGGCATCAGTTGACCCTCCTTTTGAAAAAGAAAAAGATGCTTTACATGAAGCACTCTCAAAAATACGCGTGCCTTTGGCCTCCCCTGGCTGACCCAGGGGAAGAAAAGTCCTCTAAGAGCCATGACTTGTTCATCTTGGTTCTTTTTTCAAAAGCGAGGGGACTCCAACCACAGTCTCCCTCGTTTCCACTAATTGGGTCACACACACCCCACTTGACTGGCATCAGTTGACCCCCCTTTTGAAAAAGAAAAAGATGCTTTACATGAAGCACTCTCAAAAATACGCGTGCCTTTGGCCTCCCCTGGCTGACCCAGGGGAAGAAAAGTCCTCTAAAAGCCATGACTTGTTCATCTTGGTTCTTTTTTCAAAAGCGAGGGGACTCCAACCACAGTATCCCTCGTTTCCACTAATTGGGCCACACACACCCCACTTGACTGGCATCAGTTGACCTCCCTTTTGAAAAAGAAAAAGATGCTTTGCATGAAGCACTCTCAGAAATACGTGTGCCTTTGGCCTCCCCTGGCAGACCCAGGGGAAGAAAAGTCCTCTGAGAGCCATGTCCACATTGTCAGTGGACAGACACGTGTGCTTATCTGCCAGCAGACCCCCAGCAGCACTGAAGACAGGTTCCGAGAGAACGCTGGCTGCAGGACACGACAAGATCCCCAAGGCGTACGTGGCAAGCTCAGGCAATTTATCCAGATTGGAAGCCTAAAATGAGCAGGGCTCAAGTTGCACAGTAATGGCATCGATGTTTCCTTGCATATACTCATATATCTGTGTCTCCTCCTCTTTTTCCTTGTCCAGCTCTTTTGTTTTCGCATGAGTATATGTCCTTGTCACTTTCCCATGTGTTAGTGTTGTGTTGTGAGTTGTTTGTCACCTTTTGGACACCTTTGACGGTGTTTTCTAGGTGTTTTTATGTGTTTGTGATTGCCTGCCATTGTTTCCTATGCGGTTCGAGTTGGGTTCGTCGAACGTTCGACGAACCAAACTCGAACGAGACCTCCGTTCGGCGAACCGAACTCGAGCCGAACCGCGACCGGTTCGCTCATCTCTACTAGTGACTGCGCACACAACATGGCCAAGCAAAAGCAAAAGTCTGTACCTGGCTTATCAATCCAATGGAAACTCATAGACAACACAGTCCATTGGACTAGGCAATTACATGCAACCATACAAAGTCCATGGGCCTTGCCTCAGAGCCAAACCCACAACTGCTCATAGCCCAAGCAAAGAGCCTACCACTACACCAACACAGAGAAGTGGGAAACAGACTCTACATTAAATCACATAATCCTAGTGACTGCGCACACAACATGGCCAAACAAAAGCAAAAGACAGTAACTGGCCTATCGATCCAATGGAAACTCATAGGTAACACAGTCCATTGGACTAGGCAATTACATGCAGCCATACAAAGTCCATGGGCATTGCCTGAAAGTCGAACCCACAACCTCTCGCCGAACAAGCAAAGAGCCTACCACTACACCAACACAGAGAAGTGGGAAACTGACTCTACAATAATTCACATAATCCTAGTGACTGCGCACACAACATGGCCAAACAAAAGCAAAAGAAAGTACCTGGCCTATTAATCCAATGGAAACTCATATGTAACAAAGTCCATTGGACTAGGCAATTACATGCAGCCATACAACGTCCATGGGCCTTGCCTCAGAGTCAAACCCACAAACGCTCGCAGCCCAAGCAAAGAGCCTACCAATACACCAACACAGAGAATTGGGAAACTGTCTCTACATTAATTCACATAATCCTAGTGACTGCGCACACTACATGGCCAAACAAAAGCAAGAGACAGTACCATGCCTATCAATCCAATGGAAATTCGTAGGCAATGCAGTCTATTGGACAAGGAAGTTAAATGCAGCCATACAAAGTCCATGGGCCTTGCCTCGGAGTCAAACCCACATACTCTCGCAGCCCAAGCAAAGAGCCTACCTCCACACCAACGCAGAGAAATGAGAAACTGACTCTACATTAATTCACATAATCCTAGTGACTGCGCACACAACATGGCCAAACAAAAGGAAAAGATAGTACCTGGCCTATTAATCCAATGGAAACTCATATGTAACAAACTCCATCGTACTAGGCAATTATATGCAGCCATGCAAAGTCCATGGGCCTTGCCTCAGAGTCATACCCACAAACTCTCTCAGCCCAAGCAAGGAGCCTACCAATACACCAACACAGAGAATTGGGAATCTGACTCTACATTAATTCACATAATCCTAGTGACTGCGCACACTACATGGCCAAACAAAAGCAAGAGACAGTACCTGGCCTATTAATCCAATGGAAACTCATAGGCAACACAGTCCATTGGACAAGGAAATTAAATGAAGCCACACAAAGTCCATGGGTCTTGCCTCAGAGTCGAACCCACAACCTATCGCAGCCCAAGCAAAGAGCCTACCACAACACCAACCCAGTGAAGTAGGAAGCTGACTCTACATTAATTCACATAATCCTTGTGACTGCGCACAAATCATGGCCAAGCAAAAGCAAAAGACAGTACCTGGCCTATCAATCCAATCGAAACTCGTAGGCAACACAGTCCATTGGACAAGGAAATTAAAAGCAGCCATACAAAGTCCATGGGCCTTGTCTCACAGTCGAACCAACAACCTCTCACAGCCCAAGCAAAGAGCCTACCACTACACCAACACAGAGAAGTAGGAAACTGACTCTACATTAATTCACATAATCCTAGTGACTACGCACACTTGGCCAAACAAAAGCAAAACACAGTATCTGGCCTATCAATCCAATGAAAACTCATAGGCAACACAGTCAATTTGACTAGGCAATTACATGCAGCCATAAAAAGTCCATGGGCCTTGCATCAGAGTCAAACCCACAACCTCTCGCAGCGCAAGCAAAGAGCCTACCACTACACCAACACAGAGAATTGGGAAGACATAATCCTAGTGACTGCGCACACAACATGGCTAAACAAAAGCAAAAGACAGTACCTGGCCTATCAATCCAATGCAAACTCATAGGCAACACAGACCATTGGACTAGGCAAATATATGCAGCCATACTAAGTCCATGGGCCTTGCCTCGGAGTCAAACCCACATACTCTCGCAGCCCAAGCAAAGAGCCTACCTCCACACCAACGCAGAGAAATGGGAAACTGACTCTACATTATTTCACATAATCCTGGTGACTGCGCACACAACTTGGCCAAACAAAAGCAAAAGACCTGGCCGATCAATCCAACGGAAACGCATAGGTAACACAGTCCATTGGACTAGGCAATTACACGCAGCCATACAAAGTCCATGGGCCTTGCCTCAGAGCCAAACCCACAACCGCTCGCAGCCCAAGCAAGGAGCCTATTATTACACCAACACAGAGAAGTGGGAAACTGACTCTACATTAATTCACATAATCCTAGTGACTGCTCACACAACATGGCCAAACAAAAGCAAAAGATAGTACCTGGCCTATCAATCCAATGGAAACTCATATGTAACAAAGTCCATCGTACTAGGCAATTATATGCAGCCATGCAAAGTCCATGGGCCTTGCCTCAGAGTCAAACCCACAAACTCTCTCAGCCCAAGGAAGGAGCCTACCAATACACCAACACAGAGAATTGGGAAACTGACTCTACATTAATTCACATAATCCTAGTGACTGCGCACAAATCATGGCCAAGCAAAAGCAAAAGACAGTACCTGGCCTATCAATCCAATCGAAACTCGTAGGCAACACAGTCCATTGGACAAGGAAATTAAAAGCAGCCATACAAAGTCCATGGGCCTTGTCTCAGAGTCGAACCCACAACCTCTCACAGCCCCAGCAAAGAGCCTACCACTACACCAACACAGAGAAGTAGGAAACTGACTCTACATTAATTCACATAATCCTAGTGACTGCGCACACTTGGCCAAACAAAAGCAAAACACAGTATCTGGCCTATCAATCCAATGAAAACTCATAGGCAACACAGCCAATTTGACTAGGCAATTACATGCAGCCATTCAAAGTCCATGGGCCTTGCCTCAGAGTCAAACCCACAACCTCTCGCAGCCCAAGAAAAGAGCCTACCACTACACCAACACAGAGAAGTGTGAAGCTGAGTCTACATTAATTCACATAATCCTAGTGACTGCGCACACAACATGGCCAAACAAAAGCAAAAGTCTGTACCCGGCCTATCAATCGAATGGAAACTCGTTGGCAACACATTCCATTGGACTAGGCAATTACATGCAGCCATACAAAGTCCATGGGCCTTGCCTCAGAGTCAAACCCACAACCTCTCGCAGCCCAAGCAAAGAGCCTACCACTACACCAACACAGAGAAATAGGAAACTGATTATACATTAATTCACATAATCCTAGTGACTGCGCACACAACATGGCCAAACAAAAGGAAAAGACAGTAGCTGGCCTAAGAATCCAATGGACACTCATAGGCAACACAGTCCGTTGGACTAGGCAATTACATGCAGCCATACAAAGTCCACGGGCCTTGCCTCAGAGTGAAACCCAAAACTTCTCGTTGCCCAAGCAAAGAGCCTACCACTACACCAACACAGAGAAGTGGGAAACTGATTCTACATTAATTCACATAATCCTAATGACTACGCACACAAAATGGACAGACACAGTACCTGGCCTATCAATCCAATGGCAACTCATAGGCAACACAGTCCATTGGACTAAGCAATTACATGCAGCCATACAAAGTCCATAGGCCTTGTTTCAGAGTCGAACCCACAATCTCTCGCAGCCCAAGTAAAGAGCCCACCACTACACCAACAAAGAGAAGTAGTAGACTGACTCTACATTAATTCACATAATCCTAGTGACTGCGCACACAACATGGCCAAACAAAAGCAAAAGGCATTACCTCGCCTATCAATCCAACAGAAACTTATAGGCAACATAGTGCATTGGACTAGGCAATTATATGCAGCCATACAAAGTCCATAGGCCTTGTCTCAGAGTCGAACCCACAACCTCTCGCAGCCAAAGAAATGTGCCTACCACTACACCAACACAGAGAAGTGGGAAACTGATTCTACAATAATTCACATAATCCTAGTAACTGCGCAGACAACATAGCCAAACTATAGCAAAAGACAGTACCTGGCCTATCCATCCAATGGAAACTCATAGACAACACAGTCCATTGGACAAGGCAATTACATGCAGCCATACAAAGTCCATGGGCCTTGCCTCCGAGTCAAACCCACAACCTCTCGCAGACCAAGCAAAGAGCCTTCCACTACACCAACACAGAGAAGTTGAAAGCTGATTGTACATTAATTTACATAATCCTAGTGACTGCGCACACAACATGGCCAAACAAAAGCAAAAAACAGTACCTGGTCTATCAATCCAATGGAAACTCATAGGCAACACAGTCCATTGGACTTGGCAATTACATGCAGTCATACAAAGTCCATTGGTCATGTCTCAGAGTCAAACCCACAACTTCTCGCAGCCTAAGCAAAGAGCCTACCACTACACCAACAAAGAGAATTAGGAGACTGACTCTACATTAATTCACATAATCCTAGTGACTGCGCACACAACATGGCCAAACAAAAGCAAAAAACAGTACCTGGTCTATCAATCCAATGGAAACTCATAGGCAACTCAGTCCATTGGACTAAACAATTACATGCAGTCATACAAAGTCCATGTGCCTTGCCTCAGAGTTGAACCCAAAACCTCTCATAGCCCAAGCAAAGAGCATACCACTACAGCAACACAGAGAATAGGGAAACTGACTCTGCAATAATTCACATAATCCTAGTGACTGCGCACACAACATGGCCAAACAAAAGTAAAAGACAGTACCTGGCCTATCAATCCAATGGAAACTCATAGGCAACATAGTCCATTGGACAAGGCATATACATGCAGCCATACAAAGTCCATGGGCCTTGCCTCATAGTTGAACCCACAACCTCTCGCACAACAAGCAAAGAGCCTACCACTACACCAACACAGAGAAGTAGGAAACTGACTCTACATTAATTCACATAATCCTAGTGACTGCGCACACAACATGGCCAAACAAAATCAAAAAACATTACCTGCCTATCAATCAAATGGAAACTCATAGGCAACAGAAACCATTGGACTAGTCAATTACATGCAGCCATACAAAGTTCATGGGCCTTGCCTCAGAGTCGAACCCACAACCTCTCATAGCTTAAGCAAAGAGCCTACCACTACACCAACACAGAGAAGTTGGAAAACGACTCTACATTAATTCACATAATTCTAGTGACTGCACACACAACATGGCCAAACAAAAGCAAAAGACAGTACCTGGCCTATCAATCGAATGGAAACTTATAGGTAACACAGTCCATTGGACTAGTCAATTACATGCAGCCATACAAAGTCCATGGGCCTTGCCTCAGAGTCAAACCCACAACCTCCCTCAGAACAAGCAAGGAGCCTACCACGACACCAACACAAAGAAGTGGGAAGGAGCGGGACGTGGCCTAATGATGGACAACACAGGACGTATCTTTTAATTGCTGCTGTATCTCTAACCTCAAAAGCGACGTAGAAGAAGATAAAACTCATCCATTTCTGGTAAAAAAAGAAGTATAAAATCTTCAGGAAGACATGAGGAGCCTTTAGAGACTAAATTTGACAGATTTCACATCAAAATAGTTGTAACCCAGCTCTCCTTAAGCTGTAAGTGGCGCATGGAGGTGGTTCTGTGACAGGACAATTATTCTACTACTAAACACCAGAGAAGATAATTTCTCACAAAATAATTTAATATTCTTTATCTGCTTTTATCAATAATCTAAATTATCCCACAATTAATGGATAATCTCCTCACACTGCTGAATAACATCCCTCTGAGGAGCCAGCAAACTGCCTTTATGTAGTGAGGGAGCCATCTAGTTGTCATGGGGACACCTCAGAAAACATAAGTTACAGCTATTCAGGAAATTTACTTCGACTAAATTTGCCCTCAAAGGAGTAAGAAACATCCCCACCTACAATTTAAGATCTTTTTGGGGCAATTCTGACTTGGTACAAGAGAATTATTTAAAGCTGAAATTGACAGTGTTGAATTCCTGTCAGTGCTGCCTATGAACCCTGTTTAACTCTGATCTATGACATGATAACTGCCCTGACAGAGCATTCTTGACAGCTTTTTGGAGAAATTGTTCTGATTAAAACGAACTACACTTGATAAGAAGAGACCCTAATAAATATATTAAGACCATAATTGATAATATCTGCGCAAATTCACAGGATAAATCAGCGGCTGAAATCAGTGGTGCAAACAACTGTAGCCAGCCTGACAGACTTATATGCAGTTTACATATCAGAGATCTTCTATAGCCTCAGTTGTGACACGTCTGACCGTAATACTAAAACCTGGTCTGACTTGTTTTGACACTTGGCAGAAAGAGAGCCCTTTACTGAATGATTCTAGACATACCCTATGAAAAATTAAGCTGGTACAACGTAATTATTATTATTATTGTTATTATTATTACCTGTGTAAACTGCATAGGTGAATACCAGTGCAACTTTAATATAAACCCTTGCATGTCAGTCACTTCTGAACATCTGACAGCCTAAACTAAGTGTGGTTCAACTAATCTCAATACTCAAGGGAGAGAGGACTCTCCCCTGCATAATTCCAGACATCGTTCAAGAAAAATAAAGCTGGCACAAAAAAGTTATTGAGACTAAAACATTGCGGAATTGCTGACAGTGGTAATGGATAGTAAAGCAATCTAGACATCAAAGAGATATAATAGATTAGGCAAACTAGTTATACACCAAGTTTAAAAACTATAATTAATCCCTTAAGTGACCTACTATATAATAATAATATTCCTGAAACAAAATGTCTCAAAAAGATAACAGAAAAGGAAAAGAGGAAAATACTTCGACTACATCAACAAACACCAAAGAGGCACCAACTAACACAACAAATATTTCACCTGGGAATCCAAGCTCTGGAGCAATTCCCAAAATAATTAAAGACAAATGCCAACAAGGGAAGAAAAGAGGCTCAAGACAAAAAGGAAAGGATGCGTCAAAAAACAGAGATGCTGACTGGGATGCTTGGGCCATGGATTCAGATTCAGATTCTGGAAATGAACTTTCTTCTTCACTCAACAGTCCAGATAAACAAAGAGCACACTTGGATGTCGAAAATAACCCACCTGATACCTCACCGATGGACTTAGGAGCTGTAAAAGAAAATGTTATTTTATCACAAGATATACTCTCACTCCAAAAATTCATTTCGGACTCACTTTCTAATTTCAGAATGTCAATTCAGTCGGACTTAGATCAACGGGTCAACGAAATGAGATCAACTTTCAATTCTATGTCCACAAGAATTAAAAACACAGAAACTGAAGTCGATTCATTGAAAAAAGATACCAAAGTGGTCGCTATAGAGCAATTGAAAATTAAAGAAGAAATCGGAATTTTGAAACAAAAACTAACTGACCAAGAAGACAGGAATCGCAGGAATAATTTTAAGGTTAGAGGCATTCCTGAAAATGTCAAAAATAACGAACTTTTGCAATATATCCAGAAACTACTGAAAACAACCTTGCCTAACATGTCAGAATTGGATTTGACTGTAGATAGGGTTCATAGGCTACCTAGACCAAAATTTATATCACAAGACACTCCGAGGGATACCATTCTCAGGATATATTTCTATAAAACGAAAGAAAAACTATTTGAATACCTAAGACTTCACAAGAGTCTTCCTTCACCCTACAAGAATTTAAAGATTTTTTCGGATTTATCTAAAGAAACCATTCTACAGAGGAAAAGTCTCAATAGTATCACTCAACTACTTAGACAGAACAACATATCATATAGATGGGGATTTCCTACAAAGATCCTAATCCATCATCAAGGAAAGACTTTGTCTATCATCTCTGCGAAAGAAGGCGAGAAGATGCTGAAGGATCTTGGACTCGCTATAACTTGATTTATTATTTCTTCTCTAGGCTCATCAATTTAGTTGGACAATATTTATGGTCCACCACCTGGATTTGAAGAACACTTCATTATCACTGGATTTGGATATCCACTCATAAAAGAGGTTGGAGTAAGACATTGGCTGTTGAACTTTACTCCCATCAGGAGTGATTCTTGAAATGGGTTTCATTTCATTTCCATATCAAGATCCTCCAAGAAGACTTTGGGACTTATGTTATACAGTTAAGTTTTTCTTGTTTGTATTACTTGTGTTTAACCTTTTTCTTTCCATACAGGAACAAAATAATAGTCAAGTTATATGTTTATACGAATCTAATCTTTGGTTACCCCACACAACATTCGGAATAATCACCTTTTTCAATACTATTGCTAATGACACTTAATCTCTTGACATATAATGTCAGGGGACTAAACAGTCCAAGGAAGAGATTTGCGGTATGGAAATTCCTGAATGAATCAAAGGCGGATGTTGTAGGTCTCCAAGAGACAAAATTTAAAAAGTCCAAACCGCCTTCATTCAACTATAGACGTTTTCCCCACAAATATACTTCCTCAAATGAAAAAAAAAGGCTGGAGTAGCTATTCTAATTAGAGATTCTGTAACCTTTGAACTTATTACTAAGGTATCTGATAATGCAGATAGGTATTGCATAATAGTGTGCAAAATCAACAACACAATATATACATTTGTTAATGTATACGCACCAAATAGAGGCCAGATACACTTCCTTAATAAGTTGATGACTATTGTCAGAGAAGTTCAGAAGGGGGATTTGATTCTTTTTGGTGATTTTAATATGGTACCAAATGGCATGCTAGATTCAACATCTAAAACAAGATATCTTTTACCTAAATTAGATAATTGGCTTGAAGACGAAGAATTTTTTGATATGTTCAGGTGCTTA
The DNA here is from genome assembly GCF_048569485.1 of Anomaloglossus baeobatrachus. Classification (NCBI taxonomy): domain Eukaryota; kingdom Metazoa; phylum Chordata; class Amphibia; order Anura; family Aromobatidae; genus Anomaloglossus; species Anomaloglossus baeobatrachus. Next base: position 396,045,089 of record NC_134353.1, on the reverse strand, counting down.
AATACGAGTTCAAGAGAGTATACGTATTATTCTGACTCCCATAAGACTTTTTCAAGAATAAACTTGGTTCTAACTACATTATTTACAATAAATAAATTTACATCTGTAAGCATAGGTCAAAGAACCTGGTCTGACCATTCCCCTGTAAATTTTCAGATAGGTTCTGGAAAATTAGATAATAGTGATAGAATATGGAGGTGCAATTCGTATTTGCTTAGAAACCCAAAACATACTGCAGTAATTGAAGAAGCCCTTAAAAATTATTTCAAGGAAAATGACACAAACGACATCTCAATTAACTCTCTTTGGAACGCACATAAAGCGGTCATAAGAGGGATAATGATACAATTTAACAGTAAAGATAAAAAGCAAAAATTGAAGAAATTCAAAGAAATTTCAGACAAAATTAGGGAAGCTGAACACATACAAATAATAAACCCATCAGATGCAAATCACTCCCACATTCTGAATCTGAGAATAGAACTAAATTCTTTACTAACCCAAGAGTACAACAAAGTGACGTTAATAAACAAAACAAATTTTTACCATTCTAATAATAGACCCACAAAATTAATGATGAAAAGAATTAGGCAACAAAGAGTTAAAAGTAGAATACCAGCAATTAAAAATAAAGACAGTATCCTTTGTAAACATCCTAAAGATATTGCAAATTCCTTCGCCAGATACTACCACGATTTATATAACTTGAAAGATAACGATAACCTAATACAACCCACTGAAAAATCAATAAAGGATTTTCTAGATAAAATTGACCTTCCCAAAATTTCAAATAATGATTTAAAATCTTTAAATAAGCTATATACAAAAGAAGAAGTTTTATTAGTCATCAAACAGCTTAAATTAGAGAAATCACCAGGTCCCGACGGGCTAAATAATGAATATTATTAAACATTTGGAGATATATTATCCCCATATCTGACCAGATTAATTAACTACTTATCTACAGAAGGACATATCCCAAAAGAGATGCTTACAGCTAATACTACTATTATCCCAAAAAATAAAGGTGATCCTCTAGACATGTCAAATTATAGGCCGATATCCTTGATTGACACAGATATGAAGTTAATCTCTAAGCTTATTGCAAACCGGCTTCAGAAAATTCTCTCTAATTTGATCCACTTGGATCAGGTGGGGTTTATTAAAGACAGGCAGTCATCTGATGTGACGCGTAAAATTTTGAACCTTGTGGATTTGGTTGAGAAAAATCAGGAGCCTTCTCTGCTCCTTTCATTGGATGCAGAGAAGGCTTTCGATAGGATCCATTGGGGTTACATGATAGCAACCTTGAAAAATTTTGGATTTAATGGTCAGATATTAAAATTAATATTAGAAATTTATTCCCAACCCACTGCAAAAATGTACGTCAATAACTTCCTCTCTAGTAATTTTTCTATAAGCAATGGAACCAGACAGGGCTGCCCACTCTCTCCTTTATTATTTGCCTTAATGATGGAACCCCTAGCTGAAAAAATTAGAGTAAGAAAAAATATAAAAGGTATTTTCACAAATCACAAACAGTATAAAATCACACTATATGCTGACGATGTAATTCTTAGTATAACCGACCCACTAGAGTCACTTAGAAATACAATTAATATTCTGGATGATTTCTCAGCCATATCATATTATAAAATCAATTATTCTAAGTCCCAAATTTTGGGTTATCATACAAGATAAGGCAGAAAAGGGGTTAATGCTGCGCATCAGCCAAATGAAGACGTATAATGTTGATGAAGATGAGTATTCTTTTATTTCATAGGTCTACGCGTTTCAAGGTGACAACCTCTTCCTCAGGACCAATGCATCAACAAGTACAACATACATGAAGATGACAGATATATATACACACAACTGATGGAAAGAAACGCCCACTGAAAGAAAAAAAATCAGTGGGAAGATCCTCCAACTGCATGACATGGCAAATTCATAGTAGTACATCAAATTCACATATATTCAAGGATAACATATTATTATGCAAAAAATAATAAATCTATAAACGTTAATAAAGAAAAGTAAAAACATAATAAAGAAAGAAAAAAAGACAAAAGTGTATGTGTATGTGTTTATAAAAGGACTAGAACCCTTATATAGGTGATAGCCCTATAACTAAAAACCAAGTGACCATTCTAGTGGTGATCACCACCATTAGTTCCACAAAAAGATCAAGAAAAGAAGAACCAAGAAGGAGCAGAAACAAAAAGAAGAAGTGTGAATCGGACAGACCTCTTTATTAAGGTCTCCAAAAAGTAATTAAAACACTTGAGGTGAACCGGACAAGGAGTTCACCAGTGCCACAAGAAAAAACATATACTGAAAAATGCAAGTTCGCGTGTCTGAAGGGGTGTTAACAAGAAAAAATATATATGTATGACTATTTTTTTATCTATAAAAAAATATATATATATATATAGTGATAATATGTTCATTTATATATACATGTGTATACACCTAGAATTAAATGTGTAAAGACACGTGAAAAAAATATGTATCATAGAATTATGTAAATATATATGTGTATCATAAAATATATTTATATAAAAAAAAAAAAAAAAATATTTATATAAAAGGTCCTGATGGATCATAAAAAGTGAAGACCAGAAAACATTTATATATATGAGTGATCCTTTTATGTAGATACTTTGTATTTTTGGTTCCATTCCGTTTTGGGATTGCCTTTTTGTTGATCAGTCATCTGCTCTTTGACATACATGATTGTCCTCCCTTGTAGTTTCTTCGAGGGGCTTTTTTGCATCTTGAAACATGATTGGAAGACTATTTAATTATGACCTTTTTCTTCTCTTGGGCTACGTATGCATTTTTGATGCATTGGATGATATGCCTGCACTGTTTTTTATCTCAGGATTTTTTGTTTTTCGGGTTTTCTGTCACTTGGTTTCTATATGATAGAATCCTGCACTTTAGTTGCCGGTCAGGGCTTGCGCACTAATCTTTTTCTCACGGTCTGAACTTATGTGACCCAATTACTTGGCAGGACATGCGCAGTAACTATCTTCCCACGGTCTGAACTTATGTGACCTGATCTGATCAACGCTTTGGTATAGCGCTCGCTCCGGAGCTTTGAGTATAATACGGATTCAGTAGTATTTGTCTGTCTCTCTTCCTCCTCCGTGGATCTAATACTTTTTCAGTGTAAAAAATCTTTTTTTCACAGGAAGTTTTTAATAGTTAGTTCTTAATAGTGTAATTTTAATATTATATATTTATATATATTTTTTATAGTAAATTTTTAAAGAAATTAATGTTTTCTGGTCTTCACTTTTTATGATCCATCAGGACCTTTTATATAAATATTTTTTTTTTTATATAAATATATTTTATGATACACATATATATTTACATAATTCTATGATACATATTTTTTTCACGTGTCTTTACACATTTAATTCTAGGTGTATACACATGTATATATAAATGAACATATTATCACTATATATATATATATATATATTTTTTTTTATAGATAAAAAAATAGTCAAATACATATATTTTTTCTTGTTAACTCCCCTTCAGACACGCGAACATGCATTTTTCAGTATATGTGTTTTCTTGTGGCACTGGTGAACTCCTTGTCGGGTTCACCTCAAGTGTTTTAATGACTTTTTGGAGACCTTAATAAAGAGGTCTGTCCGATTCACACTTCTTCTTTTTGTTTCTGCTCCTTCTTGGTTCTTCTTTTCTTGTCCTTTTCGTGGAACTATTGGTGGTGATCACCACTAGAATGGTGACTTGGTTTTCAGTTATAGGGCTATCACCGATATAACGGTTCTAGTCCTTTTATAAACACATACACTTTTGTCTTTTTTTCTTTCTTTATTATGTTTTTACTTTTCTTTATTAACGTTTATAGATTTATTCTTTTTTGCATAATAATGTTATCCTTGAATATATGTGAATTTGATGTACTACTATGAATTTGCCATGTCATGCAGTTGGAGGATCTTCCCACTGATTTTTTTTCTTTCAGTGGGCGTTTCTTTCCATCAGTTGTGTGTATATATATCTGTCATCTTCATGTATGTTGTACTTGTTGATGCATTGGTCCTGAGGAAGAGGTTGTCACCTTGAAACGCGTAGACCTATGAAATAAAAGAATACTCATCTTCATCAACATTAATACGTCTTCATTTGGCTGATGCGCAGCATTAACCCCTTTTCTGCCTTATCTTGTATGCTCATCCACGTGGGGCTGCAGCAGACGCCATTATCTCATGCGCACTAGTGGTTGTGACTGTCACAACTGATCCAGGTGAGTGTATATTTTCTAGGTATACCCCACTGATTACTTTGGTGTTACACTATCAGCGCTCCTTATTTTCAGATCTATAAATTTTGGGTTATAACATAGACCCTGATTTAAAAGATTGTATTCAGAAGGAATTTGCCTTCAAGTGGGAAACTGAAAAATTGAAATATTTAGGGATATACATTACAAACCCAACCAAAAAAATTGTATCTATGAACATTACCCCATTATTAAACAACATCCAAAATGAATTGAAAAATTTAAAGATGACTGAAGTTTCATGGATGGGAAAGATCATATCATATAAATCTATTATTTTGCCGAAAACTCTATACCTATTCCGATGTTTAACAACAACAATTCCTAAGCACTGGATCCAGAAACTACAATCTCAGTTATCACTATTCATCTGGCAAAATAAGAAACCTAAAATTTCCCAAAACATTTTATGTAAACATAAGAGGAATGGAGGCCTAGGTTTACCGAATATTTACGCTTATTATTTAACTAGTCTCATTAAACAGACCCAAAATAGTCTAATTACCGAATTTAAAAATAGTTGGGTACATATAGAAAAACATTATAATCGAAACATTCCCAAATCAAATATCATTTTGGCCCAACTTTTAAACACACAAAAAACATTAACTAAATTTCAAACAAGTAAAGCAGAACTATGGGCATGGAAATCCCTATTAAAAACATTGATGAAAGATAATGTACCTTTGGAGGATATTAAATGTTGCCCAATTGAAACAATACAAATTCTGACTCCCAAAATGAACATAATAAAATGGAAACAATACAACATAAACAATTTTCTCGACCTAATAGAAAATAACCAAATCTTGCCCTTCAAAAACATACAAAGTAAATTCAACATCCCAAATAAAGAGAAAAAAATTTGGTACTGTATAGAAAATTTTCTTACAAACAAAAAACCTAGATTTCAGCTTCCTAAACCCCTAATAAATTTATTGAATAATCCATTAAACCTAATTATTTGGAAAACCATTAATATATATTCCTTGCTAAATGAAGATTATGAATTTGAGAAAAAGCTAAACCTGAATAATTGGGAGAAAGATTTGCACAAGGAATTCCCTATAAGTACATGGAAACAAGCTCTGGAAACAACTTATGCAACTGCAACCTGTGCTTCTCTTCAGGAGACATATTACAAAGTGTATTCCAGATGGTACTATACCCCTCTAAAGTTGTGCAAGGTTTCTGCTGAAAACTCACCACTATGTTGGAGAGGTTGCGGGAAAAATGGATGCTTTATCCACATTTTCTGGGGATGTCCTTTACTTAAACCCTTATGGAAGAAAGTCAGAGACCTCTTAAACCAATTGACTACAAAAGATATAAATCTTACTCCAGAATCGGTTATTCTTTCCATAGGGTTAGAAGAATATGAGAAAAAGTATAGATACATTGTCTGTCACATTTTCTTAGTTATTAAGAATTTATTAGGAGCCAACTGGAGAGAAGAAAGAATCCCATCTATTTCAGAAGTTACGGACATGGTTTCAGCTCATAATTTATATGAGTATAATATTGCGTTAAAAGAAAAAAACTATCAAAGATATAAAATAAGATGGTCTATTTGGTCCCAAAAATACATGCCAAACCTTGTTTTGAATAAGTTCCTTGACATTATCTAAATAATAAAAATGCAATATGTTATTTCCGAATGTGTTTATATACTGTGCTAAATGAATATGAGTTTATAATCTTGCTTGACTTTGAAACTTAACGAATTACCTCAACGTCTTCCTCCTTCCCTTTCTCCTCCCCCTTTATATTCCCTAACTCCTTCCATTCCCACTTCCCCTCCAATACCCCTTTCCATCCACTTTTAGCCTACCCTTTCTTCCCTTCCTTTTCCCCTTCTTTGTTATTTCAACAATATTTTTAAGAATGCATTTTAAATACTTCAATTACCCCCTCCCCTGTTATTGTAAACCCCTTAAAATTTAATAAAGTATACAAAGAAGTGGGAAGCTGAGTCTACATTAATTCACATAATCCTAGTGACTGCGCACACAACATGGCCAAACAAAAGCAAAAGACAGTACCTGGCCTATCAATCCAAAGGAAACTCATAGGCAACACAGTCCATTGGACTAGGAAATTACATGCAGCCATACAAAGCCAATGGGCCTTGCCTCAGATTAGAATCCACAACCTCTCGCAGCCCAAGCAAAGAGCCTACCACTACACCAACACAGAGAAGTAGGAAACTGATTCTACAATAATTCACATAATCCTAGTGACTGCGCACACAACATGGCCAAACAAAAGCAAAAGATAGTACCTGGCTTATCAATCCAATGGAAACTCTTAGGTAACACAGTCCATTAGACTATGCAATTACATGCAGCCATACAATGTCCATGAGCCTAGCCTCAAAGGCGAACCCACAACCTCTTGCAGAACAAGCAAAGAGCCTACCACTACACCAACACAAAGAAGAGGGAAGCTGAGTCTACATTAATTCACATAATCCTAGTGACTGTGCACGCAACATGGCCAAACAAAAGCAAAAGACAGTACTTGGCCTATAAATCCAATGGAAACTCATAGGCAACACAGTCCATCGGACTAGGTAATTACATTCAGCCATGCAAAGTACATGGGCCTTGCAGCAGAGTTGAACCCACAACCTCTCGTAGCCCAAGAAAAGAGCCTACCACTACACCAACACAGAGACGTGGGAAACTGTGTTTACATTAATTCACATAATCCTAGTGACTGCGCACACAACATGGCCAAACAAAAGCAAAAGACAGTTTCAGGCCTATCAGTCCAAAGGGAACTCATAGGCAACACAGTCCATTGGACTAGGCAATTAAATGCAGCCATTCAAATTCCATGGGCCTTGCCTCAGAGTCGAACCCAAAACCTCTCGTAGCCCAAGCAATGAGCCTACCACTGCACCAACACAGAGAAGTAGGAAACTGATTCTACATTAATTCACATAATCCTAGTGACTGCGCACACAACATGGCCAAACAAAAGCAAAAGACAGTACCTTGCCTATCAATCCAATGAAATCTCATAGGCAACACAGTCCATTGGACTAAGCAAGTACATGCAGCCATACAAAGTCCATGGGCCTTGCCTCAGAATCAAACCCACAACCTCTCACAGACCAAGCAAAGAGCCTACCACTACAACAACACACAGAAGTGAGACACTGACTCTACATTAATTCACATAATCCTAGTGACTGTGCACACAACATGGCCAAACAAAAGCAAAATACAGTACCTGGCCGATCAATCCAATGGAAACTCATAGGCAACACAGTCCATTGGACTAGGCAATTACATGCAGCCATACAAAGTCCATAGGCTTTGCCTCAGAATCAAACCCACAACCTTTCTTAGCAAAAGCAAAGAGCCTACCGAGCCTTCTAGTCTTTTGCTTTTGTTTGGTCATGTTGTGTGCGCCGTCACTAGGATTATGAGAATTAATGAAGAATCAGTTGCCCACTTCTCTGTGTTGGTGTAGTGGTAGGCTCTTTGCTTGGGCTGCGAGAGGTTGTTGGTTTTACTCTGTGGCAAGGTCCATGGACTTTGTATGGCTGCATGTAGTTGTCTAGTCAAAAGGACTGTGTTGCCTATGAGTTTTCATTGGATTGATAGGCCAGATACTGTGTTTTGCTTTTGTTTGGCCATGTTGTGTGCGCAGTCACTAGGATTATGTGAATTAATGTAGAGTCAGTTTCCCACTTCTCTGTGTTGGTGTACTGGTAGGCCCTTTGCTTGGGCAACGAGAGGTTTTGGGTTTGATTCAGAGGCAAGGCCCATGGACCTTGTATGGCTGCTTGTATTTGCCTAGTCCAATGGCTGTGTTACCTATGCTTTTCCATTGGATTGATAGGCCAGGTACTGTCTTTTGCTTTTGTTTGGCCTTTTTGTGTGCGCCGTCACTAGAATTATGTGAATTAATGTAGAGTCAGTTTCCCACTTCTCTGTGGTGGTGTAGTGGTATGCTCTTTGCTTGGTCTATGAGAGGTTGTGGATTTGACTCTGAGGCAAGGCCCATGGACTTTGTATGGTTAAATGTAATTGCCTAGTCCAATGGACTGTGTTGCCTATGAGTTTCCATTGGATTGATAGTCGGTTATTGTGTTTTGCTTTTGTTTGGCCATGTTTTGTGCGCAGTCACTAGGATTATGTGAATTAATGTAGAGTCAGTTTCCCTCTTCTCTGTGTTGGTGTAGTGGTAGGCTCTTTGCTTGGGCTGCGTGAGATTGTGGGTTTGACTCTAAGTCAAGGCCCGTGGACATTGTATGGCTGCATGTAATTGCCTAGTCCAATGGACTGTGTTGTCTATGAGTTTCTATTGGATTGATAGGCCAGGTACTGTATTTTACTTTTGTTTGGCCATGTTGTGTGCGCAGTCACTAGGATTATGTGAATTATTGTAGAGTTAGTTCCTTATCCAATGGACGTTGTTGCCTATGAGTTTCCAATGGATTGATAGGCCAGGTACTGTATTTGCTTTTGTTTGGCCATGTTGTGTGCGCAGTCACTAGGATTATGTGAATTAATGTAGAGTCAGTTTCCCTCTTCTCTGTGTTGGTGTAGTGGTAGGCTCTTTGCTTGGGCTGCGTGAGATTGTGGGTTTGACTCTGAGGCAATGCCCATGGACTTTGTATGGCTGCATGTAATTGCCTAGTCCAATGAATTGTGTTGCCAATGAGTTTCCATTGGATTGATAGGCCAGGTATTGTCTTTTGCTTTTGTTTTGCCATGTTGTGTGCTCAGTCACTAGGATTTTGTGAATTAATGTAGAGTCGGCTTCCCACTTCTCTGTGTTGGTGTAGTGGTAGGCTATTTGCTTGGGCTATGAGAGCTTGTGGGTTTGACCATGTTGTGTGCGCAGTCGCTAGGATTTTGGGAATTAATGTAGAGTTAACTTCCCACTTCTCTGTGTTGGTGTAGTGGTAGGCTATTTGCTTGAGCTATAAAAATTAGTGGGCTCGACTCTAAGGCAAGGCCCATGGACTTTGAATGGCTGCACGTAATTGCCTAGTCCAATGGACTGTGTTGTCTATGAGTTTCTATTTGATTGATAGGCCAGGTACTGTCTTTTGCTTTTGTTTGGCCACATTGTGTGCGCAGTCACTAGGCTTATGTGAATTCATGTAGACACAGCTTCCCACTTCTTTGTGTTGGTGTAGTGGTAGGCTCTTTGCTTGTTTTGCAAGACGTTGTGGATTCGACTCTGAGGCAAGGCCCATGGACTTTGTATGGCTGCATGTAATTGCTTAGTCAAATGGACTGTGTTGCCTATGAGTTTCCATTGGATTGATAGACCAGATACAGTCTTTTGCTTTTGTTTGGCAATGTTGTGTGCGCAGTCACTAGGATTATGTGAATTAATGTAGACTCAGCTTCACACTTCTTTGTGTTGGTGTAGTGGTAGACTCTTTGCTTGGGCTGAGGGAAGTTGTGGGATTGATTCTGAGGCAAGGCCCATGGACTTTGTATGGCTGCATTTAATTCCTTAGTCCAATGGATTGTGTTGCTTATAAGTTTCCATTGGATTGATAGACCAGGTACAGTCTTTTGCTTTTGTTTGGCAATGTTATGTGCGCAGTCACTTGGATTAGGTGAATTAATGTAGACTCAGCTTCCCACTTCTTTGTGTTGGTGTAGTGGTAGGCTCTTTGCTTGTTCTGCAAGACGTTGTGGGTTTGACTCTGAGGCAAAGCCCATGGACTTTGTATGGCTATATGTAATTGCTTAGTCCAATTGACTGTGTTGCCTATGAGTTTCCATTGGATTGATAAGCCAGGTACTGTCTTTTGCTTTTGTTTGGCCATGTTGTGTGCGCAGTCACTAGGATTATGTGAATTAATGTAGAGTCAGTTATCCTTTTCTCTGTGTTGGTGTAGTGGTAGGCTCTTTGCTTGTTCTGCGAGAGGTTGTGGGTTCGATTCTGAGGCATGGCCCATGGACTTTGTATGGCTGCATGTAATTGCCTAGTCCAATGGACTGCGTTACCTATGTGTTTCCATTGGATTGATAGGCCAGGTACTGTCTCTTGCTTTTGTTTGGCCATGTTGTGTGCGCAGTCACTAGGATTATGTGAATTAATGTAGAAGCAGTTCTTCACTTCTCTGTGTTGGTGTAGTGGTAGGCGCTTTGCTTGGGCTGTAAGAGGTTGTAGGTTTGACGTTGTGGCAAGGCCCTTGGACTTTGTATGGCTGCATGTAATTGCTTAGTTCAATGGACTTTGTTGCCTATGAATTTCCATTGGATTGATAGGCAAGGTACTGTCTTTTGCTTTTGTTTAACCATGTTGTGTGCGCAGTCACTAGGATTATGTGAATTAATGTAGAGTCAGTTTCCCACTTCTCTGTGTTGGTGTAGAGGTAGGTTCTTTGCTTCGGCTGCGAGAGGTTGTGGGTTCGACTCTGGACTTTGTGTGGCTGCATGTAATTGCCTGGTCTAATGGGCTGTGTTACATTTGTGTTTCCATTCGATTGATAGGTCAGGTACTGTCTTTTGCTTTTGTTTGGCCATGTTGTGTGTGCAGTCGGTAGGATTATGTGAATTAATGTAGAATTAGTTTCCCACTTCTCTGTGTTGGTGTGTTGGTGTAGCGGTAGGCTATTTGCTTGTGCTGCGAAAGGTTGTGGGTTTGACTTTGAGGCAAGGCCCATGGACTTTGTATGACTACATTTAATTTCTTAGTCCAATGGACTGTGTTGCCTATGAGTTTCTATTGGATTGATAGTTAAGGTACTGTCTTTTGCTTTTGTTGGGCCATGTTGTGTGCGCAGTCACTAGGATTATGTGAATTAATGTAGAATTGGTTTCCCACCTCTTTGTGTTGGTGTAGTGGTAGGCTCATTGCTTGGGCTACGAGAGGTTATGGGTTCGACTCTGAGGCAAGGCTCATGGACCTTGTATGGCTGCATATAATTGCCTAGTCCAATGGACTGTGTTGCCTATGAGTTTCCATTGAATTGATAGGCCTGGTACTGTCTTTTGATTTTGTTTAGCCATGTTGTGTGTGCAGTCACTAGGATTATGTGAATTAATGTAGAATCAGCTTCCCACTTCTCTGTGTTGGTGTAGTTGAAGGCTCTTTGCTTGGGCTACGAGAGGTTATGGGTTCGACTCTGATGCAAGGCTCATGGACTTTGTATGGCTGCATGTAATTGCCTAGTCCAATGGATTGTGTTGCCTATGAGTTTCCATTGGATTGGTAGACCAGGTACTGTCTTTTGCTTTTGTTTGGCCATGTTGTGTGCGCAGTCACTAGGATTATGTGAATTAATGTAGAGTCAGTTTCCCACTTCTCTGTGTTGGTGTAGTGGTATGCTCTTTGCTTGGGCAGTGAGAGGTTGTGGGTTCGTCTCTGAGGCAAGGCCCATGGACTTTGTATGGCTGCATGTAATTGTCTAGTCCAATTCACTGTGTTTTCTATGAGTTTCCATTGGATTGATTTCCAGGTACTGTCTTTTGCTTTGGTTTGGCCATGTTGTGTGCGCAGTCACTAGGATTATGTGAATTAATGTAGAATAAGTTTCCAATTTTTCTGTATTGGTGTAGTGGTAGGCTCTTTGCTTGTTCTGCAAGACGTTGTGGGTTCGACTCTGAGGCAAGGCCCTTGGACATTGTATGGCTGCATGTAGTTGCCTAGTCTAATGGACTGTGTTGCCTATGAGTTTCCATTGAATTTATATGCCAGGTACTGGCTTTTGCTTTTGTTTGGCCATGTTATGTGCGCAGTCACTAGGATTATTTGAATTACTGTAAAATCAATTTCCCACTTCTCTGTATAGGTGTAGTGAGAGGCTCTTTGCTTGGGCTTAGAGATGTTGTGGGTTTGACTCTGAGGCAAGGCCCATGGACGTTGCATGTAATTGCCCAGTCCAATGGACTGTGCTGCCGATGAGTTTCTATTGGATTGATAGGTCAGGTACTGTCTTTTGCTTTTGTTTGGCCATGTTGTGTGCGCAGTCACTAGGATTATGTGAATTAATGTAGAGTTAGTTTCCCACTTCTCTGTGTTGGTGTAGTGGTAGGTTATTTGCTTGGGCTACGAGAGGTTGTGGGTTCGACTCTGAGGCAAGGCCCATGGACGTTGCATGTAATTGCCCAGTCCAATGGACTGTGCTGCGGATGAGTTTCTATTGGATTGATATGCCAGGTACTGTCTTTTGCTTTTGTTTGGCCATGTTGTGTGCGCAGTCACTAGGATTATGTGAATTATTGTAGAGTCAGTTTCCCACTTCTCTGTGTTGGTGTAGTGGTAGGCTCTTTGCTTGGGCTACGAGAGGTTGTGGGTTCGACTCTGAGGCAAGGCCTATAGACTTTGTATGGCTGCATGTAATTGCTTAGTCCAATGGACTGTGTTGCCTAAGAATTTCCATTGGATTGATAGGCCAGGGACAGTCTTCTGCTTTTGTTTGGCCATGTTGTGTGCGCAGTCACTAGGATTATGTGAATTAATGTAGAGTTAGTTTCCCACTTCTCTGTGTTGGTGTAGTGGTAGGTTATTTGCTTGGGCTACGAGAGGTTGTGGATTCGACTCTGAGGTAAGGCCCATGGACTTTGTATGGCTGCATGTAATTATCTAGTCCAATGGACTGTGTTGCCAATGAGTTTCCATTGGATTGATAGGCCAGGTACTGTCTTTTGCTTTTGTTTGGCCATGTTTTGTACGCAGTCACTAGGATTATATGAATTAATGTAGAATCAGTTTCCCACTTCTCTGTGTTGGTGTAGTGGTAGGCTCTTTGCTTATTCTTCAAGAGGTTGTGGGTTCGACTCTGAGGCAAAGCCCATGGACTTTGTATGGCTGCATGTAATTGCCTAGTCTAATGGACTGTGTTACCTATGAGTTTCCATTGGATCAAAGGCCCGGTACTGTATTTTGCTTTTGTTTTGCCATGTTGTGTGCGCAGTCACTAGGATTATGTGAATTAATGTAGAGTCAGTTTCCTACTTTTCTGTGTTGGTGTAGTGGTAGGCTCTTTGCTTGGGCTGCGAGAGGTTGTGGGTTTGACTCTGAGGCAAGGCCCATGGACTTTGTATGGCTGCACTTGATTTCCTAGTCCAATGGACTGTGTTGCCTATGAGTTTCCATTGGATTGATAGGCCAGGTACTGTCTTTTGCTTTTGTTCGGCCATTTTGTGTGTGCAGTCACTAGGATTATGTGAATTAATGTAATACCAGTTTCCCACCTCTCTGTGTTGGTGTAGTGGTAGGCTCTTTGCTTCGGCTGCAAGAAGTTGTGGGTTTGACTCTGAGGCAAGGCGCGTGGACTTTTTATGGCTGCATGTAATTGCCTAGTCCAATGGACTGTGTTGCCTATGAGTTTCCATTGGATTGATAGACCAGGTACTGTCTTTTGCTTTTGTTTGGCCATGTTCTTTGCGCAGTCACTAGGATTATGTGAATTAATGTAGAGGCAGCTTCCTTCTTCTCTGTGTTGGTGTAGTGGTAGGCTCTTTGCTTGGGCTGCGAAAGTTTGTGGGTTCGACTCTGAGGAAAGGCCCATGGACTTTGTATGGATGCATGTAATTGTTTAGTCCAATGGACTGTGTTGCCTTTGAGTTTCCATTGGATTGATAGGCCAGGTACTGTCTTTTGCTTTTGTTTGGCCATGTTGTGTGCGCAGTCACTAGGATTATGTGAATTAATGTAGAATGAATTTCCCACTTCTCTGTGTTCGTGTAGTGGTAGGTAGTGATGAGCGAGTATGCTTGTTACTACTCGGTACTCGCACGAGTATCACTGTACTCGGGCTACTCGGCGGGTACCGAGTAATTTCGCAATACTAGTGCTGTACTCGTGGTCTTCATCCCTGCATGTTGGCGCTCTTTTGAGAGCCAGCCCTCATGCAGGGATTGGCTGGCAGACCACTGCAATGCCACAGCCCTGTTAGTTGTGGAATTGCAGTGATTGGCCGGCCCGCACAGCGTGACCGAGCCTTTATACCGGCGGGTGCGCTGTGCTCTGCACACAGCCATCTCATATTCCCTGCTTTCCCCGCCCACAGGTGCCTATGATTGGTTGCAGTGAGACACGCCCCCACGCTGAGTGACAGGTGTCTCACTGCACCCAATCACAGCAGCCGGTGGGCGTGTCTATACTGTGCAGTAAAATAAATAAATAAATAATTAAAAAAAACGGCGTGCAGTCCCCCCAATTTTAATACCAGCCAGATAAAGCCATACAGCTGAAGGCTGGTATTCTCAGGATGGGGAGCCCCATGTTATGGGGAGCCCCCCAGCCTAACAATATCAGTCAGCAGCCGCCCAGAATTGCCGCATACATTAGATGCGACAGTTCTGGGACTGTACCCGGCTCTTCCCGATTTTCCCTAGTGCGTTGGCAAATCGGGGTAATAAGGAGTTAATGACAGCCCATAGCTGCCACTAAATCCTAGATTAATCATGTCAGGCGTCTCCCCGAGATACCTTCCATGATTAATCTGTAAATTACAGTTAAAAAACACACACCAGAAAAATCCTTTATTAGAAATAAAAAACAATAACAAAGTCCCTCATCACCAATTTATTAACCCCGACAAAGCCTCCATGTCTGGCGTACTCCACAGTCCTCCAGCGTCACATCCAGCTGTGCTGCATGAAGGTGACAGGAGCTGCAGAATACACCGCCGCTCCTGTCAGCTTCACACAGCAACTGAGGTGAGTAGCGCGGTCAGCTGCTGTCAGTCAGGTAACTCACGGCCACCGCTGGATCCAGTGGTGGCCGCGATTAACCTCAGTGACAGCTCAGCTGATCGCGCTACTCACCTCACTTGCTGCATGGAGCTAACCGGTGCGGCGGTGAGTAGCGCGATCAGCTGAGCTGTCACTGAGGTTACCCGCTGTCACTGGATCCAGCGGTGGCCGCGATTAACCTCAGTGACAGCTCAGCTTATCACGATACTCACCACAGTTGCTGCATGGAGCTGACCGGTGCGGCGGTGAGTAGCGCTATCAGCTGAGCTGTCACTGAGGTTACCCGCGGCCACCGCTGGATCCAGGTAACCTCAGTGACAGCTCAGCTGATCGCGCGACTGTCTTCATTAGCTGTGTGGAGGTGACAGAAGCGGCGGTGTATTCTGCAGCTCCTGTCACTTTCATGCAGCACAGCTGGATGCGACGCTGGAGGACTGTGGAGTACGCCGGACATGGAGGGTTTGTCGGGGTTAATATATTGGTGATGAGGGACTTTGTTAGTGTTTTTTATTTCTAATAAAGGATTTTTCGGGTGTGTGTTTTTTAACTGTAATTTACAGATTAATCATGGAAGGAATCTCGGGGAGACGCCTGACATGATTAATCTAGGATTTAGTGGCAGCTATGGGCTGCCATTAACTCCTTATTACCCCGATTTGCCAACGCACTAGGGTAAATCAGGAAGAGCCGGGTACAGTCCCAGAACTGTCGCATATAATGTATGCGACAATTCTGGGCGGCTGCTGACTGATATTGTTAGGTTGGGGGGCTCCCCATAACGTGGAGCTCCCCATCCTGAGAATACCAGCCTTCAGCCGTATGGCTTTATCTGTCTGGTATTAAAATTGGGGGGACCGCACGACGTTTTTTTTAATTACTTATTTATTTCACTGCACAGTATAGACACGCCCACCGGCTGCTGTGATTGGGTGCAGTGAGACACCTGTCACTCAGCGTGGGGGCGTGTCTCACTGCAACCAATCATAGGCGCCGAAAAGCAGGAAAACAGGGAATACGAGATTGTTTAATGAGCGGCCGGCTTTTTCAAAAGAGGAAAAGCCGCCGGAGTTTAGTGAACAGCTGTGCAGCGCCTCGGCAGTGATCGGGGAACGGTAAGTAAGAGAGAGGGGGGAGAATGACCGACAGACTGTGAGAGGGGGACAGACAAGACAGAGAGAGACCGACAGAGCGAGACCGACTGACGGGAGATAGAATGAAAAAAAAATGACCGACATCGCTAGTAAAAAGCACAAAACCTTCGTTTTGAACATCGGAGTGCCACACAATGTTTTTACGTAAAATCTTTCATGTAATAATCTCAAAAAGTAACATACACCAGCTCTATCTCACTATTGGGTATGTGCCCTTAACATTCCCGCCATGAAAATTCATTTTGGTGTCATTTTGGAAGGTTTTCTGGTGAGTCCGTAAAAATGGCGTAAAACTCGGACAAAATTGTTCACAGCTGTGACTTTTGAGTGATAAATGCTTCAAGGGGTCTTCCCCATGCTGTTGCCATGTCAGTTGAGCACTCTTCTGAGACTTTTGTGACATTTTTAGGGTTTCTATATGCTGCCGGGGGTCATTTCAGAAAAATACTCGGGTCTCCCAAAGGATAACATTGGGCTCAGTGCTCGGGCCGAGTACACGAGTATCTTGGGATGCTCGGCCCGAGCCTCGAGCACCCGAGCTTTTTGGTACTCGCTCATCACTAATAATTATGTGAGAATTTTATGTTACACGGATTATTGTTCATATAAAAATGAATTTGTCTATACTTCTTTCCTCCCCTTTTTCCATACTTATCTCACCCCACAGGCTGCCCCTTTTTCATGTAGATCCCATGCCATGCAGACCCTTTTTCTATACAGATTTCCCCCAAGGTTGCCCATTTTTCCATATAGATCCCACCTTGCATGCTGCCCCCTTACTCATACAGATCCCACCCCCAATGGCTGCCCCCTTATTCATACAGATACCACGGCACAGACTGCCCCCTTTTCTTTACAGACGCAGGCACGTAGGCTGCCCACTTTTCTATACTGATCAAACCCCAGATGCTGCCCCCTTAACCATACAGATTCCACATGCAGGCTGCCCCATTTGCAATTCCCACCCAACAGGCTGCCCACTTTGCCATACAGATTCCATCCTGCAGGCTGCCCCCTTTGTCATACAGATCCCACCCAGCAGGTTGCCCCCTGTACCAAACAGGTCCCTCCTCGCAGACTGCCTCTGTTACGTCCGGGTGGTGGAAACTCTGGACCGTACACCGGTTTCCCCTGAGGAGGCAGCCAGGCCGGTCACCCCGCCAGAGGCTCCTGATGCACGGCAGCCGAAGCACTATTGGTAGCCAGACAGTCCGTAGAGGAGCAGGAAAGGTGGATGTCGTGGAACAAACGGAGTTCTGGATGGTAGTCCGGGTGACAAGGCTCAGGGTCCGAGGCCGGGTTGTAGGGTCAGGCGGAATCCGGAACCTGCTGAGCGATGGGGCGGGTCACCGAACGGAGCCAGGGACTGGAGACTGGCGGAGCTGCAGAGGTGGTGGAACATCCGCCGAAGTTACCGTCAGGGTCCAGGGATGGACTTGGTTCGGAGCGGCTGGCGTGGCAGGACAGGCTCTGCGAGACAGACAGGGTTAATACAGGGCAAAGCACAGGGTAAAGCAATACGGGGACCTGAACACTAGCTTGCTAAACACGTAGAACAGGCCCCGCCCACCATGAAAGAGAAACCTAATATACCCTGTACCTGTCTATGCAATTTCCTGTTTCTGGGTGCTGGCCCTTTAAGAGAGGGTCAATGACCGCGCGCGCGCCCTAATGCGCATGCGCGAGGCCCGTGTGCCAGAAGCAAGTCCAGGAAGCGGTGAGGAGGAAGCAGGAGCGCCCGGCTGTGTGTCCCATGTCGCAGAGGAGCGACGGGAGCGGGGAGCAGGACACAAGGAGGGTGCAGGTGCGGAGGACGGGACCGGAACCGGGGTGGTGAGCAGGGGATGCCGGCGGGAACCGGGGAGCGGGCCACGGGGACCGGAGTGCGGGCCACGGGGACCGGAGTGCGGGGCACGGGGACCGGAGAGCGGGGCCCGGGGACCGGGAAGCGTGACAGCCTCCTTTGCCATACAGATCCCACCCTGCAGGCTGCCCCCTTTTCCATAATCATTCCACCCAATGCTGCCCCTTTCCATACTCATCCCAGCGCACAGGCTTCCCCATGTTGATCCCACCCCATGCAGCCCCCTTTTCCATACAGATTTACTCCCAGGTTGCCCCTTTTTTCCATACAAATCCAACCTTTCAAGCTGCCTCCTTATTAATACAGATCCCATCCCTCAGTCTGCCCCCATTTCTATACAGATCCCATCCTGCAGGGTGCCCCTTTTGCAATACAGATCTCACCTCGCAGACTGCCCGCTTTGCTATACAGATCCCACCCACCAGGCTGCTCCTTTTTCTATACTCATCCCAGCCAATGCTGCTGCCTTTACATATTCATCCCATCCCACAGGCTGCCCCCTTTTCCATGCACATTCCACCCCATGCAGCCCTCTTTTTCCATACAGATTTACCTGAAAGCTGACCCTTTTTCCATATAAATTCCACCTTGCAGGCTGCCCCCTTGTTCACATAGATCCTATCCCACAGGCTGCCAACTGTTCTATAGAGATACAACCCCACAGGCTGTCCCCTTAGCCATACATATCCCACTTGCAGGCTACCCCTTTGCCACACAGATCCCTTTATACTGCCCCTCTTCCATGCAGATCCCACCCTATGCAGCCACTTTTCTATACAGTAAGAAAGAATAAACCTGGCTCAACCACCTGTATAGCAGGTGCTCTGGAGAAAAAAGAGTCCAATTACAAAAAGAAACTCCGGCACACTGAGTGAAGAGATGAGAAAAGTCAATTGCGTGCTCAAAAGAATTTATTTATTTTCATAGTTCTCATGAAAAAATAGTTGACATTGTCCTGTCCGACGTTTCAACCCAGTGGGTTTTTCTCAAGGACTTTGTCTATCAATTACAAGATACAGAAAAAAGAAAAAGAAAAAGGTTATATACAAATGTATTGACATATTACATGGGTATCATATGTGTGCAATTACACACGTCAAGTACATGGGAAAACAAAAACATGGTACAATTGTACAAAAGAGGAGCATATTCATGGCAGTATCAATTGTACTATAAGGAGAAGAAGAATCCCCGGTAGAGATATATACATTTATAGGAACATACAAATGAGTTATTTGTAACCAATATACCTCTGACCAAAGCATATACACATACCTATGATTATAGAGAAATGTTCGCAGCGAGCACCAAAAGGTAATGGTTCACAGATAATCAAGGTGTTATCTAGAACAAATGTGCAATAATTAGATGCTTATCGCCATTGAATTGGATAGAAGGAACTTCATGTATTGTTTGAAAGGATAGCAATTTATCCAATTTATCATAGTAGGGTAAAAAGTGCCTGTAGAAATGTATATATATAGGGCCATGATAGTGTGATAATTAACATACCAATGAGATATAGAACTCAACTATACAGACATGAAGAGAGGGAAGGGAGGCCACTAGAATTGGTACAATGCTATCCAGACATACAATGTAAAATACATATTCAGGGAGGGTCATAATACCTTATGTCAGAAAATAGTTCGCATTCCCATATATGAACTGTTGCTTTAGGCTATGTGCGCACGTCGCGTAAAAACATGCAGTTACGCTGCGCTTTGTAGCGCAGCGTAACTGCATGCGTCCTGCGTCCCCTGCACAGTCTATGGAGACTGTGCAGGGGCCGTGCGCACGTGGCGTTTAAGAGCGCAGCGCTTCGGCTACTGCCGAAGCGCTGCGCAAAAAGAAGTGACATGTCACTTCTTTCCTGCGCTTTGCCGGCAGCTCCTGCACGGTCTATGGCAGGAGCTGCAGGCAGAGCGCATGGAATCGGCGCTCACTACGGACATTTCTGCAGCGATCTAAAGCGCACATGTGCTCTTCAGATCGCTGCAGAAATTTCTGCAGGGCTTGTACGCAACGTGCGCACATAGCCTTAAAGGTACAAAGCACCTATGTGAACGAAGTAATACATACAGAGTCATGTTAATAGGCGAGGGGCATACTGCATATGTGTGAAATAAATTCTGGAGAAAGGGTATGCATACCTGTATTTAAACTATCATGGACAAGATTCGGATTATTTAGAGAATGGACTGAATGAGGAAAGTCCCATAATTGCGTGGCTAAGAGAGAGAAAGGAGTCAGCAATATCAAAATGCATAATCTGCATAGTGCTAACATGAAAATGCTTGCTATGACATATGTAACAGCATGTGTGAAAGATGCATACATAGGGTGCATACCTGTATTTAAACTATCATGGATAAGATTCGGATTACTTAAAGAACGGACTGGATGAGGAAAGTCCCGTAATTATGTGGCTAAGAGAGAGACAAGAAGTCAGCAATATCATAATGGATATCATGCATAGTGTTGACTTGTACATGCCTGATATGACATATATATCAGCATTTATGAAAATTACATACATGTTAAGAGGTGGATGCATTAAACAAGTGAATGTGTTGCCAAAAATGGCATGTTTACATACCTCCCAATGTTAAAGCAGACAAGTGCAATCTATGAGGTAATGATAATAGGCCGAAATAGGCGCTGAGAAAGGAGAGAGAGAATATACAAGACTGTCATGAAAACTAAATTAGGACTTACTGCTAGGAGGAAAAGAGAACAGTTCTACATACCATTGGTGGTGCCGTGGGTGACCTGGAGCCGGGGAGCCTGCCATGTGAGGCTGCATGTGGCTGTATATATACGAGTGGAATGCCTAATTGGCGTGTGACGTGCACGACGCATGCGCGTCGGGCGGAATCAAGCCGTGCACGCGCGGTGGAACAGAGCCCCAGCCGGGAGAACCATCACCATCGCGCAAGCGCGGACGGCAGACCGCCCCGCGCATGCGTGTGAAAGGGACGTGGACGTGTCAAGGGCGCGCGAGCGTAGGGTCGAGCGTCACGCGCGCACGCAACAGCACCTAACGCCGCCCATGGGCGGCGAGGTGCCGCCACGCACGCGCGGAAGGCACGGCCCCGCTCGCGCGCGTGACAGGGAATTGGTTTTCATGCGTGTGTGTGTGCATGGAAGGCTGAATGCCCCGCGCCTGCGCACAAGGGTGGACGCCACACAGTGGCATAGCATCCCTGCGCACGCGCAGTAGGCGGAAAGCTCCATGCGCACTGTGAGGATGTGACTTAAGTTATTGAAGTATAATAACATAAGAGGGACAAGCCGTGATAGGTGTACTAATACAGGATAAGGTGACGTGCTCAAGTGAGTCCAGCGTTATTGATGGTGAGATCAAGTGACGAGTGGTGCCTGCATGGGAAATAAAGGAGGACAATTAGCCAAAAACAAAACTGTATATAGAAGTAACAGGTTAATGCATCCATTTACAACGTATAATCAATTCTATAATTGGAAAAGATTGATAAAAAGGGGGGGGGGGGGGATGTATTGAAAACATTTTTGAAAAGACACTGCAGATCCAATCATAGTACCCAGATAACCAGGAACAATCCTAACATGTCTATAGGATAATGTCGCATTCGCGATTGAGACCATGTGGTTCCAATGTCCTGAGTGTATGAATCCAAAAGGCTTCTCTCTCTTTTAGCCTCCTGATTCTGTTGCCCCCTCGTCTAAGTGGTGGCACATGTTCAATGATGTGATAACGTAGTTGAGCCACTGTGTGTCCATGGGTATCAAAGTGATGTGGGATCGGAAGTAATACCTGCCTACATCTGATGGTGGACTTGTGTTTATTTATGCGGTCTCGGACATGTTGGGTGGTCTCCCCAACATATCCGAGACCGCACGGACATTTTATCAAATAGACTACAAATGATGATTCACATGTGAGATAATCATGTATCTGGTAGATTTTGCCAGTGTGTGGGTGAGTGAAAGTGTCACCACGAACCAAATGGTTGCACTGGAAACAGTGCAGGCATGGGAAATTGCCCTTCTTGGGGATACCAAGGAAAGTTTGGCGTAAATTAGTGGGAGCAGGCCCGATATCTGCCCTAACCAAATTGTCCCTCAGGTTCTTAGATCTCTTATGACAAAATAATGGAGGTGCTGAGAATTCGGATACTGATGGGTAAGAGGCATGTAACAGAGGCCAATGTTTGGAGACTATACCCTTAATGAAGGGCGAAAATGGGTGATACGTATTAACGCAGGCTATGCGCGGTGTTTCTGTTGGAGTTCTGGTGCTGGATGAGCTCCGGGTATTGGCAATTGTCATCGGGTAGCTCATTTCATCCGATCTGATTTGGCGCAATGTAGGATCAGAGACAATTCTCTCAATGCGTTTGTGCTGGGAGATAGGTAAGGCCTTTTTAGTGTGTGCAGGGTGACAACTTGAGTAGTGTAGGAGGCTGTTTCTGTCTGTGGGTTTGGTATATAAATCAGTAGTAATATGACCCGTAGGTGATAACGTGATGAGGGTATCTAAAAAATTGATGGAATGAGGATCATGATGTACCGTGAATGTGAGACCAGTTCTAAATGAATTAAGTGTTTGATGAAAGATATCAAGGGAGTGGACATCTCCCCGCCAGATTGTGAAGATGTCATCAATGTATCTCTTCCAAAAAATTGAATGTTGTTGCCATAAATGATGGGGGTAGATATGGACCGCTTCAAAGTGCGCCATATATATATTCGCATAGGGGGCGCCATGTTAGACCCCATTGCGGTACCTTTCCGCTGTAGATAGAACTGGTCTTCAAATAGAAAAAAATTATTGTCTAATATCAGATGTACCAAATCCATACAGAAAGAATGTTGTGCTGTAGTAAGCTCATGTTGAGATTCAAGAAACTAATTGAGTGCCTTTATGCCATCAGAGTGATCGATGCTTGTATATAAGCTATTCACATCGAAAGTGACTAAAAGACAGTTAGAAGGAATGGAAGATAGCTGTTGTAACTGCATCAGAAAATCAGATGTGTCTCTAAGATAAGAGGGTATCTTTGGTATTAGTGGTGTCAAAATTCTGTCCACCGTGATGGCCAAGGGTGATAAGACTGATTCAGTTGAGGCGACAATAGGTCGCCCTGGAGGTGTGCGTAAGTTCTTATGTATCTTTGGTAATGTGTAAAAGACCGGCGTGACTGGGTCTGTTTTGATAAGGAACTCTGCCAATTTGTGATCAATGGTCTGTTGGTGTGAATGGTAATCTATCATTTCTTTTATCTTCGACTTGATTTTACTGGTAGGGTCTGATGGGATAGGAAGATAGGTGGATTTATCTTCCAATTGTTTGTATATCTCAGCAGTGTAATATGATTTGTCAAGTACCACTATTGAACCCCCTTTATCTGCCGGTTTGATAATGATGTGAGTATTATTCTTGAGACTTTTTATGGCCTTACTTTCCTCTGCCGTGATGTTGCTTTTAATTCTATATTCGCCATTGGTTATAGAAGTGAGTGTACGAGCAATGTCGTCCGAAACCAATGAAATATAGGTTTCGACTGGGTGATAGCACTTTGGGGGACTGAAGTTACTTGGGAGTCTCAGATTTAATTTATCAAGGGAGAGAGTCCCGCTATCTAGGGTCTCCTGTTGAGATCCTAGGCGGGAATCTTGTTGAGAAAAATGTGCCTTCAATCTGAGTATCCTATAAAAGCGCCTCATCAAATGTATATATCTCTACCGGGGATTCTTCTTCTCCTTATAGTACAATTTATACTGCCATGAATATGCTCCTCTTTTGTACAATTGTACCATGTTTTTGTTTTCCCATGTACTTGACGTGTGTAATTGCACACATATGATACCCATGTAATATGTCAATACATTTGTATATAACCTTTTTCTTTTTCTTTTTTCTGTATCTTGTAATTGATAGACAAAGTCCTTGAGAAAAACCCACTGGGTTGAAACGTCGGACAGGACAATGTCAACTATTTTTTCATGAGAACTATGAAAATAAATAAATTCTTTTGAGCACGCAATTGACTTTTCTCATCTCTTCACTCAGTGTGCCGGAGTTTCTTTTTGTAATTGTAACTTTTCTATACAGATCCCCCCATACTGCCCTCTTTCCCATGCAGATCCCATCACATGCAGCTCCTTTTCCATACAAACCCCACTGAAGCTGCCCCTTTTTCCATACAGTTCCCAAACCACAGCTCTCAGTATGTTTAGCACAAGGAGTGCTTACCTGCTCCTGGCTCCAGCGACCTCTCCTCCTCAGTGGCACTCTGCAGAGATGCTCGCAGCGTGATTATGTAAACTCATCACGCTACCATGACCTTTGGAGGGTGCGCACTCCACCGCATGTCAGGTGACAGAACTGATTGGAGCTCCACTGAACCCGGAAATGACGGAGGTACAGAGGTTAATTTGTATTAGACGCTAAAACAAATGAACTTAGTATTTTATTAGAGTAGATATGACAGAAGACAATTATCACCAAAACAAAGGAGGCGATGTAATAATCTTTATCAAGTTAGTTTACAAGCTCAAGGTGTATAAATTAATTCCCTGATCTGTCATTTCTGAGATTGGTTATAAACTACTTGTGCCAGCCGCTGTGCATGATGTCGGCCGACTCACACTGTAAGGTGCTGGGCTCCATGACATTGTATGTAGCAGCAGTGTCAGAGCTGGTAGGCAGCAGCGGTTCAACTAACAGCAGCAGAGCAGTGGGCAGAACTCTGACAGGTATCCAATTATGTCTCTGTCAGGGTCAAATAGGAGGAGCAAGTTGGTAGACATGGGGGACCTTAGCCATTAGCACCTGCAATCTCATCGCTGGGAAGCCATTGAGTGTAGAGATCGCCCTCTCCTGAGTAACCACCTAGATGCGGACTTAGGGTACCGTCTCACTAAATGACCTGCTAGCGACTACAACCATGATTTGACCCGGTCAGGATCGCTGGTGCGTCGCTACATGGTCGCTGGTGAGCTGTCAGTCAGGCAGATCTCACCAGCGACCAGCCACTAACGACGACTCTGCGCTTGGTAACCAAGGTACACATTGGGTTACTAAGCAAAGCGCTTTTCTTAGTTTCTTGATATTTACCCTGGTTACGTGTACAGGGAGCCAGCACTAAGTGGTGTACGCTGGTAACCAGGGTAAATATTGGGTAACCGAGCAAAGCGCTTTGCTTAGTAACCCAATGTGTACCTTGGTTACCAAGCGCAGAGTCGTTGGTAACCATGGTAAATATCGGGTAACTAAGCAAAGTGTGTTGCTTGGTTACCCGATATTTACCCTGGTTACCAGCTTACACCGCTTAGCGCTGGCTCCCTGCACACATAGCCAAAGTACACAATGGGTTACTAAGCAAAGCACTTTGCTTAGTTACCCGATATTTAACCTGGTTACGTGTGCAGGGAGCCAGCGTTTAGCGGTGTATGCTAGCAACCTGGGTAAATATTTGGTAACTAATCAAAGCGCTTTGCTTAGTAACCCGATGTGTACCCTGGCTACGTGTGCAGGGAGCCAGCGCTGGCAGCCTGTAAGCGTGTACGCTTGTAACCAGGGTAAATATCGGGTAACAAAGCAAAGCGCTTTGCTTAGTTACCCGATATTTACCCTGGTTACCAGCGTACGCTGCTTACAGAGAGTCAGTGCTTGTTGGTCTCCTGCCGTCAAATACGCCAATGTGTGCTGCACAGTGGGAGACCAACGAGCAAAAAATGAACCAGAACACTGTGTAACGATCAGCGATTTCACAGCAGGGGCCAGGTCGCTGCTTAGTGTCACACACAGCGAGATCGCTGATGAGGTAACTGGTACGTCACAAAACCTGTGACTCAGCGGCGATCTCGCTAGCGATCTCGCTATGTGAGAAGTACCCGTTAGGCATATGAGGGGTTAAGGTGAACAAAGGAATGATCCAGTGTCACGTTTTGCATAAAAAGACAGCTTTAATAAAGAACTTCTTTAAAATACAAAGAATATTTTATTTGGTATACTTTGGTGGCTTATCTTTATTACAAGAAAAATATTCTTTGTATTTTAAAAACGTTCATTAAAGCTGTGTTTTTATGCAAAACGTGAAGCTGGATCATTCCTTTGTTCACCTGTGCCTCAGACGCTGAACAGCAGCGGGATCTCGTGCTTCAACACCGTCAAGAGTGCGGACGTCTTGGGGTGAGCTGTATATTTGTTTCTCTGCACATCTGAGGGATTAAGCTGCCAGGAGCTCTATATAGATACTATATTTTCTCTAAAAATGCATGTGAGGTTCTTAGCACACAATATGATCAAATTGTGTGAGCCCATCTGCCAACGTCAAGGCGACCTCTTCAGATGGGTCCCTACACTAACTTATCACTAAACTACTAACTAACTGGGACTAAGTCACATCTGATATTATTACTACCATTTTTACTATTACTACACTATTACTTTTTTAAATGTCCATCTGTTATTATAATTTTCTTTATTTTTTTATTATTTTTCTTACCTTTGTTCAAATTATATTAAAAAGATCCTAATAAATTATGCCTAATGCTTTTTGATCCAGAAGAAGGCAAAACCCCTATGACCCATTCAGCCAATTTGTGTCACAGGGGGAAAATTCCTTCTCGACCCCGGGAAAAGGCGATCAGTCCTAGAACCCTGGATCAAAGCTAATGATGCTATTTCTATCTAAGTAATTAATATTGAATTGCTAATTAAACTAGTACTATAGTGTTTATATATTTTAGGTGTTATACTATTCTTATCCTGCTCTCTCATTACAGTATTATTCTAACTTTTATATATTTTTTTTAAGTTAGTGTTTTATTTTAATAGATATAACTTTTTTTTTACTATTATTATCCTGCTATCTTATTATAGCATAATTCTAACTATTCTATAACTATTTGTACTACACTAATCTACAATGTTGATCCAGAAGAAGGCAAAAACCCCTGTGACACATTCAGCCAATTTGTGTCACAGGGGAAAAATTCCTTCTCGACCCCGGGAAAAGGCGATCAGTCCTAGAACCCTGGATCAAAGCTAATGATGTTATTTCTAGCTAAGTAATTAATATTGCATTGCTAATTAAACTAGTACTATAGTGTTTATATATTTTAGGTGTTATACTATTCTTATCCTGCTCTCTTATTACAGTATTATTCTAACTTTTTTTTTTTCTAAGTTAATGTTTTATTTTAATAGATATAACGATTTTATTACTATTATTATCCTGCTATCTTATTACAGCATAATTCTAACTAGTCTATAACTATTTGTACTACACTAATCTACAATGTTGATCCAGAAGAAGGCAAAAACCCCTGTGACACATTCAGCCAATTTGTGTCACAGGGGAAAAATTCCTTCTCGACCCCGGCAAAAGGCGATCAGTCCTAGAACCCTGGATCAAACTGCAGTTCTACCTATTACTATGTTATTTTCTTCATATTTTTACTACTTTCTTATTAACACTCATATTATTGTTCTTATTTTTATACTTACCACCGCCATATTTGATGTTTCAGTGTTCAGGCCCCAGCAGGATGGTCCATATGATGTTCCTCCTTCCTCTCAAGAACCAGTTGACGTATTGGCGGTTGTTTTCCTGCTGGATCCTTCTTTGTTGTGTCCTCTGTGCAGGGATCTTGATGTCCAGTTTTATCTTCTTTACCGACTTTTTTGGCATGTGATCTTCTTCTTCTTCTTCATCCAGGTAGCTGCATAATTCTCTCCAAATTTTTTTTTTTTCATATTCTTCTCTCCTCTTCCTTTTTTCTCTGACATCAATTATTCTGGATGGCTTAGGCTGTTTTTCTCGCCGAACTCTATACATTTTCTGGGCCTCGGGGCTTGTCGGCATCAGGCGCTAGGAAGACAAGAGATTACGTTGCAAGGATTAATAGGAACATCTGAATACACAACCACCTTATTATAAAAGAAACATCAATGTTGCCCTTAGTTTTCTCACTGACCTCCTTCTTGAAGATTGGTGATGGTAGCAGCATCATACAATAGGACAATCTTCTTAGTTTTTCCTCCGGTGTAATGTAAACTAAAGGAAACAACCAGATATTAGGCTCTGATTAGAGCCTAAAGCCCCCCCCTTAAAAAAAAAAAAAAAAAAAAAAAGCCACAGTGAGAACTGCAAGATTTTTAAGTGCTGTTTCCATTAAAGATTATGATATGGATAAAAAAAAAAAAACACAATGACAAATATTATTAAAAAATAGATTAAGCACAAAAACCTGATTTAAATAATAGGTGATTTCTGATGACAAATTCAAAGGTCCAAAGTCTAACAATGAATGGATAACCCCTTTAACACTAAAACTACCACATGTTTCATAATACCTATAACTACCATTAGGGGTCATTTTGACCCCCATTCAAAAGTACTGACTCTGGAGTAAAAATAACTTTTTTGTTGCCAACAAATTAAAGAACATTTATTTTAACTTAGTAGGAACAGTGTTCAGATCAAGTATGTCCATCATCCTCTCCAGAATCTTCGGTATCGTCCATTATATCTGATTCTTCGGAAATATCATGAGGAAAATATTCTTCCATCAGACTCTATTTGTTCCTGATTTTCTTCTTCTGACTCATTTTCAGATAAAATTTCATCACTTGTCAGACCCCTCTGCTTACTCATGCTTCAAATATACAGTGCTGGCCAAAAGTATTGGCACCCCTGCAATTCTGTCAGAGAATACTCAGTTTCTTCTTGAAAATGATTGCAATCACAAATGCTTTGGTATTATTATCTTCATTTATTTTGTTTGCAATGAAAAAACACAAAAGAGAATGAAACAAAAATCAAATAATTGATCATTTCACACAAAACTCCAAAAATGGGCCAGACAAAAGTATTGGCACCCTTAGCCTAATACTTGGTTGCACAACCTTTAACCAAAATAACTGCTAACAACCGCTTACGGTAACCATCAGTGAGTTTCTTACAATGCTCTGCTGGAATTTTAGACCATTCTTCTTTGGCAAACTGCTCCAGATCCCTGAGATTTGAAGGGTGCCTTCTCCAAACTGCCATTCTGAGATCTCTCCACAGGTGTTCTATGGGATTCATGTCTGGACTCATTGCTGGCCACTTTAGTAGTCTCCAGTGCTTTCTATCAAACCATTTTCTAGTGCTTTTTGAAGTGTGTTTTGGGTCATTGTCCTGCTGGAAGACCCATGACCTCTGAGGGAGACCCAGCTTTCTCACACTGGGCCCTACATTATGCTGCAAAATTTGTTGGTAGTCTTCAGACTTCATAATGCCATGCACACGGTCAAGCAGTCCAGTGCCAGAGGCAGCAAAACAACCCCAAAACATCAGGGAACCTCCGTCATGTTTAACTGTAGGGACCGTGTTTTTTTCTTTGAATGCCTCTTTTTTTTCCCTGTAAACTCTATGTTGATGGCTTTTCCCAAAAAGCTTTACTTTTGTCTCATCTGACCAGGGAACATTCTTCCAAAACGTTTTAGGCTTTCTCAAGTAAGTTTTGGCAAACTCCAGCGTGGCTTTTTTTATGTCTCGGGGTAAGAAGTGAGGTCTTCCTGGGTATCCTACCATACAGTCCCTTTTCATTCAGACGCTGATGGATAGTACGGGTTGACACTGCTGTACCCTCGGACTGCAGGGCAGCTTGAACTTGTTTGGATGTTAGTCGAGGTTCTTTATCCACCATCCGCACAATCTTGCGTTGAAATCTCTCGTCAATTTTTCTTTTCCTTCCACATCTAGGGAGGTTAGCCACAGTGCCATGGGCTTTACACTTCTTGATGACACTGCGCACCATAGACACAGGAACTTTCAGGTCTTTGGAGATGGACTTGTAGCCTTGAGATTGCTCATGCTTCCTCACAATTTGGATTCTCAAGTCCTCAGACAGTTCTTTGGTCTTCTTTCTTTTTCTCCATGCTCAATGTGGTACACACAAGGACACAGGACAGAGGTTGAGTCAACTTTAATCCATGTCAACTGGCTGCAAGTGTGATTTAATTATTGCCAGCACCTGCTAGGTGCCACAGGTAAGTTACAGGGGCTGTTAATTACACAAATTAGAGAAGCATCACATGATTTTTCAAACAGTGCCAATACTTTTGTGCACCCCCTTTTTTATGTTTGGTGTGGAATTATATCCAATTTGGCTTTATGACAATTTTTTTTTAATTTTTTTTCATTGAAGACAAATTAAATGAAGATAATAATACCAAAGAATTTGTGATTGCAATCATTTTCAAGAATAAACTGAGTATTATCTGACAGAATTGCAGGGGTGCCAATACTTTTGGCCAGCACTGTACGTCGCAAAAAGGGACTTGTAAGATTGCAGAAGTAATAAAACAACACTGTACAAACATTCAGAGTTGTAGCTTGAACTGTAATCTTTGCTACTGAAGTGCAGACCGAAATCGCTACAAGAGACATGGATCAAACATGTTTAGACAAAGCAAAATGCTGAATCATCCCTGATATGCAAAGATACAATTACACTCTACAACTATATAAGTAAAATATATCTTTGTACCGTGTTAGCTCTACAACTAGGGAGAATCACTGTGATTTTCTGTACTCTGTAATATTAGGTGACTTGCCTACTACTACTTTTATGTATGGGGTCAAATTGACCCCTTCAGTACTTATTGGTATGAATTGTAAAATCCCCTGAAAAAGTTACAATTCATTTTTGTGTCCTAAAATATACACTACCATGAATAAATAAAAGTCACAAAAACTCAGAACTCATTTGTTAAAATTTTTGAAATTATAGGAAAAAGAAATAGCAAAAGGGTCAAAATGACCCCCTCCGGTAGTAGTGGAAATCCTAAATCTAGGAAACAGTCGACCCTCACAGACTGATGATACTACCTGGTCCAACGCTGGCACAAGATCCAATCCAATTAATGGCATCTGATGACATCTTCGTTTTGCTGAAATGTATCAAAATCCTATAAAAAAGGAGCAGAGGTTGTAGGGACCTGATCCATATTTGTATGACTTGGGTGACAGTTCCTGAAAACACTGAAGAACATTGTCTCTATATTCAGGGGCTGTTGTGGACGGGCGAGATTGGGAGATGGAAAGATATTTCCTGTTACATATGAGATCAATTTCACTAAAGGGGCTGCCTGATGGGACAAGTGATGGCCGATCCCCCTGGAGTGAGTGCGGGTGATTGATGTGTCGCCGCCCGGTATCTTATATTATGTCTTATACCTGATATCGCTCGCTGATCGCTGGTGTCTGTCTTCACTCTCTGATGAGGTGTAACAAACTGAGGATAAACTATTTTTTTTTTTTCTCTCATTCAAAGTGAGCAGTGCTATTGGCTGCTTATCAATGCAGTTACCATGGTGACAGAGGCATCTGCAGATTTAAAGGGACAGTATGCAGTAATTGCACTATAGTACATTTTACCATAGATTTCAGATTTCATATAACACTGTATATTACATGGAGCTGCTCCGATAATGTGTGGGCAGACGCTCCTGTATCTCTTCATATATTATGCACATTTACTTAGAAGAGCTGTATTGATATCTGGGGTAAAATTACTTGTGTTGTCAATTGTACGTGTATAAAGAAGGCCTGGTAGTGTCTGTAATGGGCTGAAAATTGTGGTTTTATGTTCAGAACAAATCTAAGTGTTTTATTCTCAGTGTTCCTATCAACTTGCTGCCGTATTTCCATCACAGAACATTGGTACATATAGCAAGGAGATGCCATAACAATCAGACCATTGGGGTCAAATCAGGGGGCAGAGCACTGAGGTCCCTTTTGGCTTGTCTCCTGCAGTCAGTCCTCCTGGCTATAATACTTTATGTGACAAAAGTGAGTACACCCCTCACAGTTTTGCAAATATTGTGTTATATCTTTTAATGGGATAACACTGAAGATAGGACACTTTGATATAATGTAAAGTAGTCTGTGTACAGCTTGTATAACAGTGTAAATTTAATGTGCACTCTAAGTCAACACACAGCCAATAATGTCTAAACCACTGGCAACAAAAGTGAGTACACCCCTATGTGAAAATGGCCAAATTGTGCCCAAAGTATCAATATTATGTGTGGTTACCAGTTATTTTCAAACACTAAATAAATAAATAAATAAATTCCACCAAGCGCTGTGAAAAGTAATTATACTTTTTATTATATTGCAAAAAATTAAATGGAAGTAGCCGCTGGTAGAAGACAGATTCCGTGTCGAGATCTGTCAGATAATGGAAAAAAAGACAACCAAATAAGTACTACCGTGCTACTAAAGGCTGGAGTCCAAACCATATGAATTAGGAGGTGTGGACCCTACAGACAAAAGGGCGTTAGTAAGAAATATAGTATATCCGGGGCGTAATTACGGCGGTCGCAGAGGTCGCCATTGCAACCAGACCTGGCAGGTTACGGACCCGAGGCTGCCCTGCAGATCAGCAGCCAGCTCTTTCTTGTGAGAGAGGAGCTGCGCTGTTCTGTCGCATACCACGCACCGCTATATGACACCGGCACCAGTGGCAGCAGCGGGCCCCCTCCCCTGTCATCGCACACTGCAATGATAAAGCATCAAGCAACCTGTGCCGCTCCATCATTCTTCCCTTGCCTGGGTGGTGACATCACTCCTGTGCAACTGCTGTGCTGAGGCATGCAGAGTGCAGGACGGGAGGATGCTGACCGGAGCAGCAGGGGAACGAGGAGAGAGGTGAGTACTTGTTGTTTTTTTTATTATTATTTTTTTTCATATAAATTAGTGAGTGGCCAGAGACCTGGGGGGGGCTGCCTTATAAATAGAGGCCTGGGTGTACTGCATTATACAGGGAGGCCTGTTGGGCTTGCTGCATTATACATGGAGGCCTGGGGGTGCTGCATTATACATGGAGGCCTGGGGGTGCTGCATTATACATGGAAACCTGGTGGACTGGCTGCATTATACATGGAGGCCTGGTGGGCTGGCTGCATTATACATGGAGCTCTGGGGGTGCTGAATTGTACATGGAGGCCTGAGGGTGCTGCATTATACATAGAGGCCTGGTGGGCTGTATTATACATGGAGGTCTATGGGGCTGCTTTATACATGGAGATCAATGGGGGTGCATTATACAACATGAAGGACACCTTAAACAAGGACTATAGGGGTGCATTATACATGGAGAAGTAGTAGGCTGCATAATACAATATGAAGGACACCTTATAAATGGAATATAGGCTTGCATTATACATGGAGGAGTATGGGGCTGCATAATACAATATGAAGGTTTATGGGGCTGCATTATAATACATATAGGACTATGGGGGCTACATTATATTATATGGAGGACAATGGAGGCTACCTTATGCATGGACTATGGGTGTGCATTATAAAACATGGAGGACTATGTAGTGCAGTATAATATATGGAGTATTATGGGGTAAATTATAATACATGGAGAACTATGGAAAGTGCATTATTACATGGAGGACTATGGAGGTGCATTCTAATATATGAAGGGTTATATGGGACCCGCTATACTATATGGAAGGCTATCTGGGGGCAATTATAGTCTTTGGAGAACTATATATGAGGGGGGACAAAGATATAAGCATGGCATGGGAACGTTTTGTGCTGAGGGAAAAAGGCTCTTTCCCTCAGCACCCAGCTTTCCCATACTCTGCTATACATCTTCTCTCAGCACCCAGCTTTTCCCTGCTCTGATATAGGATAGCTGGGTGCTGAGGGAAAGATGTATAGCAGAGCATGGGGAAGCTGGGTGCCGAGGACAAGATGGATATCAGAACATAGGCAAGCTGGGTGCTGATAGAGGGATTTCAGAGCATGGGAAACCTGGGTGCTGAAGGTAAGAGCCAAGTGTTAGCGTCATTATCCTGTACCCGAGTGTCTGTGTAATTATCCCGTACCCCAAGTGTCGGTGTATGTGGAGGAAAGCCCAGGTCCGAACTATGCACCGGGGCCCATCAAACTCTAGTTACACTAGTGGTAAAGACTGATTGATACTCCATGCTCACCAAGGCTTTTTTAAAAAAATCTGGTTCGATCTCCCATCATATGTGTTTCAGAGTGACATATAATCCCTGCCTGAAATTGATGGAGCCTTGAAAACACAGAGCACCCCTTTACTGGAGTCCCCAGCCCTCTAAAGTTACATGCTATGATATTAATTATGGTTGCCATAACAGGTGTAGTGCATTATCAAGTCAGGGAATAACTCTTTGAAGCATATATCATATCCTCTCTACCCGTTCGTCATTCAGACAAACCACAGCAAACAGTAGACAGCATTTCTCTGGAAAATTCCCTCCCAACCCACTCAAAATTATACAAACAAGAACATTGAGAAATTCCTCTTACATTAGGAAACATAAGGCCAGTCAACACCATGAGCGCACCCCAAGAAGGTATCCAAAAATATACATTTTCAACAACGTTACCCTCGTTTCAAATAGCATCCTCCCACTCATGATCAGCAGAGTATAAAAAAAGATAGCTGTTAGCCAGTCAGGATTCAGAAAAGAAGGAAACAAAGGAGAAAATAGAGAGAAAAAGAGAACTAGAGTAAAGAAGAAAGAGGAGATAAAAGAGAAGGAAAAGGAGAGGAAAAAAGGTGGGAGAAAGGGTTGAAAGATTGTAATTACTCCACATCTATGTTCATAGATAAAACAATTAAACAGGAAAAAGTCCTTCAATTCATTGCCTAAGAAAAAGTCCTTTCACTAGATATCACATGGGAAGTCCCTTCATTCAGCTCCTTTCTCATGAGACTATTCATTAGAATCCAAACATGCTAAGGTTTCTGAGTAGTGATGGGCAGACCTGGACTGTAAGTCTGGATCTGTGCAGGTTCAAAAGTACCCAAACACCAGGCCTGGAGTTATAAGGGAGTACTGGTGACCTAGTGTCTGTGATTGGTTGCAGTCAGACGCACCACCAGCCTGTGTGACAGCGTGTCTGACTGCTTGCAATCACAGACCCTGTCTACAGGTTTATATTGGTGTAAAAATAAATAATAAAAAAAAATCATGTATGGTCCCTTCATATTATGATAACCAGCACAGATAAAGCATACAGATACAGGCTGCAGCCCCCAGCCACATGCTAATCTTGGCTGTCTATCAAAATAAGAGGAACTGCATACAGCTTTTTTTTTTAAAAAAAAAAATATATATATATACATTTCATTTTAAAAACACTGTGCGGTCCCCCAAACTTTGATACCCAGGCATGATAAAGCCCGACAGCTGGTGACTGGTATTCTCAGGCTGGAGAGACCCATGCTTATTGGGCCCCCTAACCTAAAAATAGCAGCCTGCAGGTACCTAGGATTGTCACATCCATTAGATGCAACAATCCTGGAACTTTACCCAGCTCATCCTCATTACCCCTCTAATGGTTGTGACAATCCTGGGCAGCTGCAGGCTGCTATTTTTAGGCTGGGGGGCTTAATAAGCATGGTTCTCCCCAGCCTGATAATATCAGCCCCCAGCTGTCAGGCTTTATCATGTTTTGGTATCAAAATTGCAGGGGACCGCACTCCTTTTTTTACAATTATTTATGTAAATATTTTTATTTAAAAAGCCGCATGTGTTTCTCTTATTTTGGTCCACAGCCAGGAAAAGCACACGGCCGGAGGCTGCAGGTTGCAGCCTGTAGCCGTATGCTTTATCTGTGCTGGGTATCATACAGGGGGACCTTATGCCAATTATTTTATTTATTTTTACAACAATAGAGACACACAAACAGCATCTCTGATTGGTTGCAGTCAGACACGCTATCACACAGGATAAGGGCGTGTTTGACTGCAACCAATCAGAGACTAGAGGACTGCTGGTGGGCTGGGGAAGATGTGAATATGTACGAAGGATAATGAGCGGCCCCGGAAGTAGCGTTAGAGCCACGCAGAGATTCGATAATTATAACGTGCCTGCTCCAATCCCCCTATCCTTTCTACCACCATTTTAAAGCACCAGATTCTGGTATCCCATAGACTTACTGGCGTCCGGCCAGATATTCGAGATCAATTACGGGCCCAAACTGGATTTTTTTATTTTTTCTTTATCTACAAGTCTCCCCATCACTACTTCTGAGGGAGATTAAAACAATAATAAGAATAACAATAATGACATCATCGATCTACCTTAAAAATATTGCAATATCATGTGAGAAGGGGTTCTCAGTGGAAAAAATATATTCTTCTTCCCCCGACGACAGGAAATGTTTGCCAGGGAAGGTGAAAATTTCACACCCATGGCACATCCTTGTGTCTGAACATAGTAACTGCCCATAAAAATAAAAAAAAATGTTTTTCAATAAAAAATGTGTGACCTCTAAAATATAATTTTGTAGGTCGTCTGAGTAGTTACTATATTTAGACAACTGTTGTTCCAGTGCTAATATGGCTAAATTGTGAGGATAGAAGTATAGAGACTGGCAATATCACAAGTTAGCCAGCTATATTCACTTTCCCATGAAAATTCAGAAAAAACGTTCAGAATGTGTTTTGTGTCCCGGACGAGACTGGGTGAAATCTGAGCTAACACCTGCAAACGAGAATATAACCATTCGGACAATCGCTCTGTCAGGTACCCAATTCCAGAAACTATGGGTCTAAAATTAGGAGGAAAAGAATTTTTGTGCATCTTAGGTAGTGCATGGAATAATGGTGTAGACGGACAGGATGGATTAAAATAATCACTCTGTTTCTTAGTGATAATACCTAATTGTGTTCCTTCTGCTAGGATTCTTTCTAAAGATCCAGTCACACATAACGAGATCGTGAACGAGATCGCTACTACGTCACACTTCCTGGATCGTTGCTGAGTCGTTGTTGAAATCGCATGTAAGGTGTCACACATAACAACTTTAGGAACGAGCATGCGTCCCGTATAACGATCTTGCAAATCGTCGGGACCCTGTCACACAGCAACTGTGTTAACGATTCCGATCCCATTAGGGGCGTAGTGAAACGCAATGAGCCACATAGGTGTGCATTTGCGTCGCCTTTTCCATACCCCCTCCGCTTTGATTGGTGGCCAATACTGCGTTCTGATTGGGCGGCCGGGCGGGCGTCGCCTTTTACATACCCCTCCGCTCTGATTGGTGGCCAATACTGCGTTCTGATTGGGCAGGCAGGGGGCGTTTCTAGTGGTTAAATTTTGTATCGTGTCACCCTTTGTCACTTCTTTTGAGCTTTGCTTTGAGAATAGAACCTGCGACTCCACCCTGATTCATTCGTACCCGGTTGCTTGGTTGGGGTTTTTTCGGATCGAAGCCGCATCTGCACCCGGATTCATCCCTCTTGCGTTCCCAAGTGTTTACGGTGAGATCGAATTTGCGATTTGCGATTCCACCAGGATTCTTCACTGATAGACAGCTATACACCTCTTTGAAAAGGTAGGTCCTTATTTGGGGGGGGGTCTCAATTTTGTTTAATGTTCTTGCTATTATAACATGTTAGTATTTATTATGTGAGTTAATTAAAGTGGCTGGCTTTTATCTGTGTGCATAATGCCTTTTACAGGGGGTCTCATATGCGTACATCCATAGTGCCGTTTGTAATGTGTCCTATCCTAGCATCGCTGGCTCTTTTGTCTCTCAGCTACAGACGCCATTTTGTGTCTCTGCCACACATAGAACAGGGGGCGGCCATTTTAGTCTCTGCCACACCATAACCAAAAATTGTGATTGGTTTATTGTAACTTCTCTTATGTTTACATATAATTTTTGCATTCTTTATTTCAGATGTCTAATTACAACAAAGAAGAGATCGTGCGCGAGCTTTTGGAGTTGTATAAATCACTGCCCTGCCTGTGGAAAATCAAATCAGCAGAATATTCGGACAGAATAAAAAAACAAGAGGCCTATGCCCAATTGGTGGAACTTTTTAAAAAAACACAGTGGAGGCGTGGCGGTGGATGCCAAGCTTGTTAAAAAGAAAATACAAGGATTGCGGACTGTTTACAAGAAAGAAGTTAACAAGGTGGAGAAATCCAAAAAGTCTGGGGCCGGCACCGACCAGGTCTATGTTTCACCTTTGTGGTACTATAATCTCCTTGAATTCACGAGGGACCAGAAGCCAACCAGAAGGATGGAAAGCTCATACATACCAAACCAGGATCCGCAAACAGACATCCCAATCGATGACAACACCTCCGCTGTTGTAGATGTAAGTACCTTATTTGCTTCATGGTACATAGTATTAAAACTTTTTATGTACATTCCATTGATGAATACAAAATAGTAACTTCTTGTTACCATGATTTATTGTGGAGTTTTGAAAAGTTATCCCTTCCAGTTCAGATAAATACACTCCAATATAATTTTGTCACACTTAAATTAAATATAATACCTATTAAAATGTATGGCTTTTAC
This sequence comes from Anomaloglossus baeobatrachus, assembly GCF_048569485.1. NCBI lineage: Eukaryota > Metazoa > Chordata > Amphibia > Anura > Aromobatidae > Anomaloglossus > Anomaloglossus baeobatrachus. Next base: position 396,006,708 of record NC_134353.1, on the reverse strand, counting down.
TTAACATTTATTTTTCTGTTCCCGCAGAACCCTCAGACAGATATGGTGAGGCCCCAATTGGACGAGAATCCCACCACGTCTACCGAGGCGATTGTGGAGGATAATGAAGCACCTGTACCCTCTGGTGAAATGCGGCAAACACATTTCCGCAAAAGGAAGGCCATCCCAGTGACATCCGCCGATTTTTACTCTTTAGGGAACAAACTTCTATTCCAGCCAAAAAGCACACTAGTTGATAGCTTTGCGACATTTGCGTCAGACAGACTCAGCAAACTGGATTCCACACAGAGGGAGCAAGCAGAGAGACTAATGTTCGAAGTCCTAAGAAAGGCAGGACGAGGAGAACTTGATGAAACTGATACTATATGTAGGATGAACCAGCCCAATCATTCAACTTCATGGATTCATCCACAGCCCCTACGAAGTACACCAAAGAGGATGCCTCCACCAAGCTTGCACCTTGACCTCCCCCCACAGTATCCCCCCACAGTATCATCCCCCACAGTATCCCATTTATTCATATTAATCATTTTTATCCCAACTGTCGTCTCCCACCCGGCTAGGATATGCCACCCGATATGAAGAGGGCAACTAAAGTTTATTTGTGTGTAATTTTAATTGATTGTTTCATTTTGATTGTAATAATAAATTTATGTTGGTTCAATCTTACAGCCTGCTTTACTTAATTCAGCATATGGTTGTGACGCCCTGGCAAAACATGGTAGTTACAGAGGTTGTACCATACTCCACCCTCATTGGCATACCACCACACAACCCACAACCAGTAAAGCCTAGTCACCCCCTCGTGACAATAAGGACATAGCAGTGGGCGGGACCAGGCAGATGGGAGTGCCCACCTAGGGGTCCTGAGATGTCAGGGGCGGGACCACTGTAGTCAAGTTCTGACAGTTGAAGTGGAGTAGTCTGAAGCATAGCGGAGTCAGGGGTTGGGGCCCATGGACTACTGGACTAGGTGACAGATGGCAAGCAGGCTCACAGGCGACATAGATCCGGACGCGGGTGAGTACACCGGTACAACCCTGCATGTCACCTTCCACAGTCATTTAGCCCATACACCAGGGCCCAGGGACTACACCTCCCCTAACCGTCCCACCATCAGTCACCGCAGCACCCGGTTGGCCTTACCAACAACTCACTCCCCAGTAAACAATCCCTTTCTACGTTATACTGTACGGACGGCCGCACGAGCCCGGGTCCGGCCAGCACTTGTTACTACCTGGCCAAAGGCGGGATAATGGGATTGGTGCATCTATACAGATGCATACATGTAATATAATGTTTGTGAGTGTTAATTAACCCGATGTGTACTCTGGCTAGGAGGGCAGGGAGCCAGCGCTAAGTGGTGTGTGCTGGTGACCAAGGTAAATATTGGGTAACAAGCGCTTGGTTACCCGATGTTTACCGTGGTTACCAGTGTCCTCAGCTTCCAGACGCCGGCTCCCTTAAAGCGCAGCATCGTTTCCAAGTCGCTGCTGGCTGGGGACTGGTCGCTGTTGAGATCTGCCTGATTGACAGCTCACCAGCGACCATGTAGCGACGCACCAGCGATCCTGACCAGGTCAGATCGCTGGTGGGATCGCTGCTGCGTCGCTAAAGTGTGACGGTACCCTTATACCTTTACTATCAGTTAAAGCTCGCGGTTCACTAATGTTCTGTGTTTCGTCTTCAAGTTCCTCTGGCAATGGTATTCTGTCATCGGATTCCTCAGGCAATGGTGTTTGGTCTTGGGGTTTCTCCGACGATGGTATTCAGATTTCAGGTTCCACTGGTAATTGTATGCAGTCTTTGTGTTCGTCTGGGGCTCAGCACACTTCCTGATCATTCCACTGCAGGCAACATGAGCCTGACCTACTGCACACACGTCTTCTTCCTTGGTAATCTTGGCATCAACTCCACCTTCTCGCTACCGGCCCAGCCTTTTATATATTGCCCACTGCACCACAGTTGTCACCTGACTCGACATCCTGCTCTGCCAAAGGCGGAAAAATGGGGTTGGTGCATCTATACAGATGCATACATGTAATATAATGTTTGTGAGTGGTGATAGATGTTAACTTGCTTTTTAAAATGACACGTAACAAACAGCAGATATCAATTTCAAAGTCTTTATAAAACAACATGTACTTCAGAGGGTTCAAGGCCCGAAAGAAGCCATTGAAAACAGCCATACAAAGCCAAGCGTAACATAACCGATTCTAAACTTGGGACATTGTAAAATGAGTATGGCATACAATGAGGGATTACAATAACATATACAGTCATATTAAAAAATTTGGCCACACCTATTAATGTTAACATTTTCATTTATAAAAAATTGGGTTTTTGCAACAACTATTTCAGTTTCATATATTTAATAACTGATGGACTCAGTAATATTTCTGGATTCAAATGAGGTTTATTGTAGTAACATGAAATGTGCAACTCGCATTTCCAAAAAATTTGACCGGTGCAATAATATGGGCAACCTTAACAATTTCTTGATTTGAACCCTCCTAACAAATTTTTACTAAAGCACTAAATTGGTTGGGTAACCTCATTGAGCTTTCAAATTCATAGGCTGGTGTATCTTATTAAAAGCTACTGAAAGCAAGAAGAGGCTGTTATTTCTGCAAAAGGAGGATCTACAATATATTAAGGTCACTTTTATGTTGCGGTGCCCATAGTTTTGCATCGGTCAAATTTTCTTTCAATGCGGATTGCACATTTTCTGTTTGTACAATAAACCTCATTTCAATCCAGAAATCTTACTCAGTCCATCAGTTACTACATATATGAAGCTGAATTAGCTGTGGCAGAAACCCACATTTTTAGAAAGGATTAAAAGGTTAGCATTAATAGGGGTGCCAAAAAATTACCATATGACTGTATGTTCCTCCAGTTTACAAATGGATTACTGGCTGCTGCCCTCCCCTTGGCCAGCCACATAACGGGCCAGCATCACTGCATGATGCTCCACTTTGGCCATCAGTCTCCTCTGGGCTGAGATGATTCGTCTCTGTGAAGCCCTGATGTTCGCTTGAGAAGAGACGAGGTCTGCCAAAGTGGGGATGCCTATGGAGGGAATGGTAAAAGTTTACAATCATAATTTTTATTTCTGCTTATTATTATGAAGTAGGAGATTCATGTTTAAGACTTACGGCTTTCCCCCTCGTCCGATATTGAGGGACTGATGGAGCCCGTTGGAATACTATCTATGAAAACAAAAAACACTTTATAGTACTCAACAGCTTTATGTTTTGCAATTTATATGGAGTTTATTTTATATGAAACAATTACAGGGAGCCGATCCAGCCGATGCCTCATGCGGGTGCTCCTCCTTCTCTGGTGGCTGTAGCTCCACCGGGTGCTCTGGATCCTCCAGGGGCACATGCTCCTGTGGGGGCTCTTGACCCTCTATGGCTCCTTGCTCCTCTGGGGGTTCTTAATAAAATATGAAGTTTTATGGGGTTATGTTATGATACATATAGGACTGTGTGGGGTACATTATAATATATGGCGGACTACGTAGCCTACCTTATACATGGACTATGGGGGTGCATTATAACACATTGGGGACTATGTGGTGCAGTATAATATATGGAGAACTATGGGGTGAATTATAATACATGGAGAACTCTAGGAAATGCATTATAGTACATGGAGGACTATGGGGTGCATTCTAATATATGAAGGGTTATGTGCGACCCTTTATACTATATGGAAGGCTATGTGGGGGCCATTATTGTATTTGGAGAACTATATACGAGGGGGGACAAAGATACAAGCAGGAGATGGAAACATTTTATGCTGAGGGAAAAAGGCTCCTACCCACAGCACCCAGCTTTCCCATGCTCTGATATGGGAAAGCTGGGTGCTGAGGGAATGATGTTTAGCCAAGCATGGGGAAGCTGGGTGCCGAGGACAAGATGTATATCAGAACATATGAAATCTGGGTGCTGATAGAGGGATTTCAGATCATGGGAAATCTGGGTGCTGAGTGGGTGCTATCTATAGAGATATATATTTATATATATATAGATATATACATATAAATATTAGTGATGAGCGAGTATGCTTGTTACTACTCGGTACTCGCATGAGTATCACTGTACTCGGGCTACTCGGCGGGTACCGAGTAATTTCGCGATACTCGTGCTGTACTCGTGGTCTTCATCACTGCATGTTGGCGCTCTTTTGAGAGCCAGCCCTCATGCAGGGATTGGCTGGCAGACCACTGCAATGCCACAGCCCTGTTAGTTGTGGAATTGCAGTGATTGGCCGGCCTGCACAGCGTGACCGAGCCTCTATACCGGCGGGCGCGCACACAGCCATCTCATATTCCCTGCTTTCCTCGCCCACAAATGCCTATGATTGGTTGCAGTGAGACACGCCCCCACGCTGAGTGACAGGCGTCTCACTGCACCCAATCACAACAGCCGGTGGGCGTGTCTATACTGTGCAGTAAAATAAATAAATAAGTAATTAAAAAAAACCGGCGTGCGGTCCGCCCAATTTTAATACCAGCCAGATAAAGTCATACAGCTGAAGGCTGGTATTCTCAGGATGGGGAGCCCCACGTTATGGGGAGCCCCCCAGCCTAACAATATCAGTCAGCAGCCGCCCAGAATTGCCGCATACATTAGATGCGACAGTTCTGGGACTGTACCCGGCTCTTCCCCATTTACCCTAGTGCGTTAAGGAATTAATGGCAGCCCATAGCTGCCACTAAATCCTAGATTAATCATGTCAGGCGTCTCCCCAAGATTCCTTCCATGATTAATCTGTAAATTACAGTTAAAAAACACACACACCTGAAAAATCCTTTATTAGAAATAAAAAACACTAACAAAGTCCCTCATCACCAATTTATTAACCCCGACAAAGCCTCCATGTCCGGCGTACTCCACAGTCCTCCAGCGTCGCGTCCAGCTCTGCTGCATGCAGGTGACAGGAGCTGCAGAATACACCGCCGCTCCTGTCAGCTTCACACAGCAACTGAGGTGAGTAGCGCGATCAGCTGCTGTCAGTCAGGTAACTCACGCTGGATCCAGGTAACCTCAGTGACAGCTCAGCTGATCGCTATACTCACCTCAGTTGCTGCGTGGAGCTGACCGGTGCGGCGGTGAGTAGCGCGATCAGCTTTGCTGTCACTGAGGTTACCCGCGGCCACCGCTACATCCACCGCTGGATCCAGGTAACCTCAGTGACAGCTCAGCTGATCACGTGGCTGTCTTCAGTTGCTGTGTGAAGCTGACAGGAGCGGCGGTGTATTCTGCTGCTCCTGTCACCTTCATGCAACACAGCTGGATGCGACGCTGGAGGACTGTGGAGTACGCCGGACATGGAGGCTTTGTCGGGGTTAATAAATTGGTGATGAGGGACTTTGTTAGTGTTTTTTATTTCTAATAAAGGATTTTTCGGGTGTGTGTGTTTTTAACTGTAATTTACAGATTAATCATGGAAGGAATCTCGGGGAGACGCCTGACATGATTAATCTAGGATTTAGTGGCAGCTATGGGCTGCCATTAATTCCTTATTACCCCGATTTGCCAACGCACTAGGGTAAATCGGGAAGAGCCGGGTACAGTCCCAGAACTGTCGCATATAATGTATGCGGCAATTCTGGGCGGCTGCTGACTGATAATGTTAGGCTGGGGGGCTCCCCATAACGTGGAGTTCCCCATCCCGAGAATACCAGCCTTCAGCCGTATGGCTTTATCTGGCTGGTATTAAAATTGGGGGGACCGCACGCCGTTTTTTTAATTATTTAATTATTTATTTCACTGCACAGTATACACACACCAACCGGCTGCTGTGATTGGGTGCAGTGAGACACCTGTCACTCAGCGTGGGGGCGTGTCTCACTGCAACCAATCATAGGCGCCGAAAAGCAGGAAAACAGGGAATACGAGATTGTTTAATGAGCGGCCGGCTTTTTCAAAAGAGGAAAAGCTGCCGGAGTTTAGTGAACAGCTGTGCAGCGCCGCGGAAGTAATCGGGGAACGGTAAGTAAGAGAGAGGGGGGAGAATGACCGACAGACTGTGAGAGGGGGACAGACAAGACAGAGCGAGACCGTCCGACGGGAGATAGAATGAAAAAAAAAAATGACCGACATCGCTAGTAAAAAGCACAAAACGTGCGTTTTGGACATCGGAGTGCCACACAATGTTTTACGTAAAATCTTTCATGTATTAATCTCAAAAAGTAACATACACCAGCTCTATCTCACTATTGGGTATGTTCCCTTAACATTTCCGCCATGAAAATTCATTTTGGTGTCATTTTGGAAGGTTTTCTGGTCCGTAAATATGGCGTAAAACTCGGACAAAATTGTTCACAGCTGTGACTTTTGAGTGATAAATGCTTCAAGGGGTCTTCCCCATGCTGTTGCCATGTCATTTGAGCACTCTTCTGAGACTTTTGTGACATTTTTAGGGTTTCTACATGCTGCCGGGGGTCATTTCAGAAAAATACTCGGGTCTCCCATAGGATAACATTGGGCTTGGTGCTCGGGCCGAGTACACGAGTATCTTGGGATGCTCGGCCCGAGCTTCGAGCACCCGAGCTTTTTGGTACTCGCTCATCACTAGTGGTAGGCTCTTTGCTTGGGCTGCGGGTTTGACTCTGAGGCAAGGCCCACGGACTTTGTATGGCTGCATGTAATTGTCTAGTCCAATGGACTATGTTGCCTATGACTTTCCATTGGATTGATAGGCCAGGTACTGTCTTTTGCTTTTGTTTGGCCATGTTGTGTGCGCAGTCACTAGAATTATGTGAAATAATGTAGAGTCAGCATTCCACTTCTCTGTGTTGGTGTAGTGGAAGGTTCTTTGCTTGGGCTACGAGAGGATATAGGTTCTCCTCTTCCGCTTCCGTACGACATCTCCGGGCTGAAAAGGGCCAGCAGACGCCTTTTGATTGAAGCGCTGCTCCTGCAGTTCCCGACTCCGACTCAAGTTCTTCTCAACATATTCTTGAATCTGCCGGTATTGTACCCTCCGCCAAGTTTCCCATTCAGCTGTCGAAGGGAGTGCTTCTGGGGCCTCCAATCCCATTTCCAGGTCCACCGGCAGTCGGCCGGGGCGAGCCCTCATCAGATATGCTGGGGTGCACTTCATTGAGCTGGACGGGATGTTGTTGTACATATCAACCAAGTCGGGTAGCTTCTCCGGCCACAGGTTCCGCTCTTCCAGCGGTAACGTCTTGAGGAGTCCCAGGACCAAGTGGTTCATTTTCTCACACATGCCGTTGGTCTGGGCATGGTAAGGGGTGGTCCGGATCTTCTTACAGCCGTACAACTGGCAGAACTCATGGAACACCTCTGCTTCAAAAGCCGGGCCTTGGTCAGTAAGCACCTTTTCTGGGTATCTATGGGGTCGGCAGAAATAAGCCTGGAACGCTATAGCGGCAGAACGACGAGTTAGGTCCTTGACTGGGACAACCACCATGAATCTTGAATAGTGGTCTACTATGGTCAACGCGTAGGCGTACCAACTTCGGCTGGGGGTGAGCTTGACATGGTCCAGGGCGACCAGCTCCAGCGGCTGATGTGTAATGATCGGGTGTAGGGGCGCCCTCTGGCTGGCCTCGTCCTTCCTCCTTAGCGTGCAAGGACCGCACTCTCGGCACCAGGCCTCTACAGACTCCCGCATTCCACTCCAATAGAACCGCTCTCTCAACAGCATCTCCAGCTTCTTCCATCCGAAGTGTCCGGCACCATCATGGTATGCCTGCAAAACAGTGGGCGCATCAGCTTAGGGAATCACCAACTGGCGGATTTTCTCATGAGTCTTCGGGTTGATCAGCTCACGGTACAGCTTCCTTTGATGTAGATACAGCCGGTTTCGTTCCTTCCACAGGCGTTGGGCTTCAGCTGGGGCGGCAGGGTCCATCCCAACGGCACCTTGTTCCACCAGGGTCTTGACGAGGCGGACAGCCGGCGCCTGGTTTTGAGCTTCCTGCCACTCCTGGCTGGGCAGTGGGTCCAGGTTCACCCGTTGTTGGTGGACATGTACCTTCTCAGTTGGTGGCTGGTGAAAGGCAGGCAACTCGATCTCTTCGAGGTCGTCATCCTCGCACCCTTCTTCCGACAAATGGGGCATCCGAGAGAGTGCATCTGCATTAATGTTGACACGACCAGCTCTGTACTTGATTGTGAAGTCATAGTTGGCTAGCCTGGCCACCCACCGCTGCTCCAACGAGCCCAACTTGGCCGTGTCCAGGTGAGTCAACGGATTGTTATCCGTGAAAGCGGTGAATTTTGCTGCAGCCAAGTAGTGGCGGAACCGCTCGGTGATAGCCCATACCAGTGCCAGGAGCTCGAGTTTGAAGGAGCTGTAGTTCTCAGGGTTCCTTTCGGTTGGCCGGAATTTTCGGCTAGCATAAGCAATCACTTTTTCCTTCGCGTCCTAGACCTGGGACAGGACTGCCCCCAATCCCACATTGCTGGCGTCTGTGTATAGGATGAATGGGCAGCCATAGTCAGGGTACGCTAGGACCTCTTCTCCGGTCAAGGCCGCTTTCAGCTGGCAGAAGGATTCCTCATGCTTTTCTTCCCACACCAGTGGGGCTCCGATGGGTCTACCACCTTTGGTCTGTCCCACGAGGAGATCTTGCATGGGGGCAGCCATCTTCGTGTACCCTTTGATAAAGCGCCGGTAGTACCCCACCAGACCCAGAAACTGCCTTACTTCCCTCACTGTGGTTGGTCTCGGCCAGCCTTGGATGGCAGTGATCTTCTCAGGGTCGGGGGCGACACCTTCTGCACTCACTACATGCCCCAGGTACTGCACTCTGGGTTTCAGCAGGTGACACTTGGAGGGATTTAACTTCATCCCGTATTTGGCAAGGGACGCGAACACCTCGGCCAGGTGCTCCAGATGGGCTTCATACGTCTGGGAGTACACAATCACATCATCCAAGTACAATAGGACGGTCTCGAAGTTTAGGTGTCCCAGACAGCACTCCATCAGCCGTTGGAAGGTTCCTGGGGCATTGCACAGCCCGAACGGCATACTATTGAATTCACAGAGCCCCATCGGGGTGGTGAAGGCGGTTTTCTCCCGGTCCTCCGGTGCCACTGCCACTTGCCAGTATCCACTGGTAAGGTCAAGAGTAGAGAAGTAATTTGTAGTTCTCAGTGTGGCCAAAGACTCTTCAATACGGGGCAGCGGATAAGCATCTTTATGCGTCATCTGGTTAATCTTCCGGTAGTCCACACACATCCGCATGGTGACCAGCACGGGGCAGCCCAGGGACTACAGCTGTCCCGAATAACCCCTGCCTCTTTCATGTTCCTCAACATATCTTTGGCGCACTGATAATGCGCAGGGGGAATAGGCCTGTACCTCTCTTTGATAGGGGGGTGCTCACCGGTGGGGATGTGGTGTTGGACCCCTTTAATCCGCCCAAAGTCTAAGGGATGTTTGCTGAAAACTTGCTCATACTCCCGCACCACCCTGTACACCCCCTCTTTGTGATGTGTAAGGGTATCATCAGTGCCCACATGTAGCTGTTGGTGCCATTCATTTAACTCCCCTTGAGGCGGGTGAGTGCTGGCAGTAGGTGGAGAGACCGGGGGAGCTGCCTCGTGAATCGTGTGGGGATCTAGGGTGAGCAATTTGGCAAGGGTGGCATACCGGGGAAGCCTGACTTCTTCCTCCCCACAATTCAGCACCCTCACAGGCACTCTCCCCTTCTTTACATCTACCACCCCTCGGGCGGCCATTACGGTGGGCCAGTGTTCAGAGGGCATGGGCTCTATCATGGCAGGGTAGTCACGCCCCTGAGGCCCTACCGTCGCTCTACACCAAATCATCATTTCACTCCTAAGGGGTACAATCATTGGGGCAGCATCCATCACTCTCACTCCACCAATCTCTCCTCCTGTTGAGTTCACATGTTGGCGGTACATCAGGGCTCGGATCTCACGCTGCACAGCTCTCTGCCGGCTTCCCGCCGCCGTGGAGGCCAACTGCTGCAGTAGGGCCAACACATCACCCATGCAGTGCTCCATGACATTGGTTCCTAGCACTATCTTCGGGTTATGGTCACTGGGTTCGTTCATAATCACAATCATACCCTGGTGTTGCAGTTCAGCTCGCCTCACAGTCATAGCCACTTGTTTATACCCCACTTGGGTCAATGGGAGTCCATCAGCGGCAATCAGTATTATACTAGTATCTGGGGGTGCAAGCTCGTCTGTCCCCCAATACCGCTGGTACAAGGTGTATGGTATGGTGGTTACCTGTGATCCAGTGTCAAAGAGAGCCATCACCGGGATGCCGTCCACAGCCACGGGAATGATGGGACGGGCACCTATATACCGGTCCCGCCAGTCTGGAGGGCCATGGGGTTCTACTCCTGAGGATTGGCCCGTGGCTTCAGGGGTTGCTCGTTTAACGGGCACTGTCGGAAGTAATGGCCAGGCTTGTTGCACTTGTAGCAGGTTGGAGGTCTGTTCCGTGAGTTGTTAGCACCTCTCCGCTGCATCCAGGGAACATCCTCAGGGCTGTCGGCGAGCTGTATCCTGGGTGGAGGCTGGGATCTGGTCAAAGGTTGAAGTGCAGCGAGGATCTTGTCGAGGTCTCCGTCCATGCGGCGGACCTGGGCTGCCAGTTCTTCCATCGTGCTGCTGGGAGCTGTAGGCCTTGGAGAGGTTGGTGGAGCAGGGGCCACCACGACGGGGGCTGTCTCAATGGGCCACGGGGCTGGCTCCGAGATTTCTGAAGCTGGGGGTTGCAGTGCTTTAATAGCCCGTTCCTTTAACACAGCAAAGTCCACATCAGGGTGTTCCTGGGCCCACAGCCGGAGCTGTTTGCGATCCTCAGAGGACCTCATCCCCTGCACGAATTGCTCTACTAGCATCTTGTTGCTGTCCGCCTCATTGATAGTGTCTACCCGCTTTAGGGTGCGAAGAGCGATTTGCAGGCGTAAAGCGTAGTCCTGAATGCTATCCAGAGGCCGTTGCCGGCACTGGTAAAACTACATCCTCAGCTCAGCTTCGGTACGGGTCTCAAAGGCAGTCTGTAGCTTCTCAAATATAGTGGCTACAGAGAGCCGGTCCCCCTCGGCCCAGGTCTCCGCTTCCTGCTCAGCCACGCCGGTTAGCTGGCCCAGCACTACCGCTGCACATTGCTTATCAGTCAGGGGGTACAATTCCAAAAGCGGATTAAGCTTTTTCCGGAAGACCTGTAAAGCATCAAGTTTCCCGTCATACTGCGGTAGCCAGGTAGCTCCGGGCGCATAGGGCAAGGAGAACGGCATCACTTGAGCGAGAGCGGGGGCCGCGGCACCTCCCGCCAGCACGGCCGGGACCTGGGCAGGCCCATTCCCATCCACGGATGCCACTGCGGCTGCGACCACCGCTCCTCCAGCAGCTCCGTCGGGCGCAGACATCTTGTTTCCGTCCCCCTTAGCCTCTTTCCGGCCCCTCCTCTATCGGGGCGGGGTTTTGGTCTTCGCGCCTCTGCTATTCGAGAAGACGCTCGAGCGGGAACTCTTCTCGTCAAAGATGGCGGCTTCTGAAATATTCCGGCCGGACACCTCCGGCGGTCACAAGGCGCACCTCTACCCAACGGCAGAGCGGTAAGATCCTGTTCGTGACGCCAAGTTGTCGCGGGCAGAGGAGGGGACGCTGCGCTCTCCCGCTGCTCGGGTCCGGCTGCCATTGCTGCGGCCTGCTGCTGCTCGAGCGATGGGCCGGATCCCGGGGACTCGAGCGGCGCTATTCGCCCGTGAGTGAAAGGGGTTTGGTTGATGGGATAGTTTATTGTCCGTGACGCCACCCACGGTTGTGGTGATTGTGTGGACACCACCGCTGCTCTGTCTGGGGATCCCGGGAGTGGTGGTATGGAGCAGCCAGTTGTTGATTTGCCCCTCCGTGGGTAGGGGGTTTGGTGGTCCCGGGGCCCAGTGATGGGGTTGGGATGGTGGACAGGCGGGTTATGGGGCCTGTGGAGGTGCAGGGGCGCAGGGGCAGCGCTGTGCCGCACGGCACGGAGGTACTCACTCAGCCAAAGGATGATCACAAAGTCCTCGGTAAACACACGGCTGGTTGGACGGGTCCCTCGGACGGCTACGGTGCTGATGTTCCCTGCAGTTAGCAGTGACAGTCTCTTCCCTGCATCTATGTAAAGTCCTTTTGGTAGCGATGGATTCCCACCGGTAACCCGCTCCCCGACCTAGATATGAGCCGGAGGAGCCCCTCTCTTGCCCGCAGGCGCTGGCCCTGGGAAACTGGTGCCTTGGCGGTGGCGGTGTCTCCCCTTAACGGTCGGACTGTTGCCTTCAATCGGGACTTGGTTGTTGGGAGACCCAGTGGTCCCCTTCACTGAAGGATTTGGCAAATTATGGCGACTCCTAGCCTTGCCGGGATCCGAAAGGCCCCTGCCCTGGTGCTGACTGTTCTTTGTATACCGCTCCGGTACCGCCGGGTCACCACCCGTCCACGGTCCTTTCGGCAACCTCCGAGCAATCTCTCCTGCAGACGGTCACCGCCATCTGCCAACCTTGCTGTCTCAGTCCGGGGCACACACCCGGACTAACTTCAGGCTTCTTGCTGTCACTTTTCTCTTTTCTCACTACAACTCCACTGTTTACTCCTTCTACTTCGAACTCCAAACTCATCTGTTTACTCCTCCCTCAAGCTCTTCCCTGAGCTAACTGCCTGGTTTTCCCGCCTCCAGGGCTGTGGACTCCTCGGTGGGTGGAGACCAAACGTCTGGCTCCACCCCCTGGTGTGATCATCAGCCCCTGGAGGAAGGCAACAAGGATTTGTGTTCTGACCTAGGTGTTCCTGCAGGGAATGTGGGGTGCATGTAGTGTTATGACTAGAGTTGAGCGCGGTTCGTGGTTCGAGGTTCTCCAGTTCAAGGCTCGAGTGATTTTGGGGCCTGTTCTAGATCGAACTAGAACTCGAGCTTTTTGCAAAAGCTCGATAGTTCTAGAAACGTTCGAGAACGGTTCTAGCAGCAAAAAAACAGCTAAATCCTAGCTTGGTTTCTGCTGTAATAGTGTAAGTCACTCTGTGAATCACACTATTATGACATTTCAGTGTATAGTGTGCGTGAACAGCGCCTTCAGATCACTGCTGTTTCTATAATGGCGATCGCCATTTTTTTTTTTTTCCTTCTCTTCCTTCCCTAAGCGCGCGCGTGTAGTGGGGCTGGCCAGCATGTCAGCCAATCCCAGACACACACACAGCTAAGTGGACTTTTAGCCAGAGAAGCAACGGCATGTGTGATAGGATGTCCATGTCACATGTCCCTGCATTATAAAACCGGACATTTTCCTCCAGGACGCCATTATCTCTTCTGCGTCTTTGGTGTCAGACATCACTGTCGCAGCTCCGTCCTCCTGAGTCCTATCGCCGATACAGCTGTATGCGCTCCATACACAGCGTTAGACAGCTTAGGGAGAGCACTTTCTAGCAGTCCTTTTAAGGGCTCAAACCGGCAGGGTCAGAGTTAAGGTGACAGGTCCTGAAAACAGCGACAGCGTCTGTGTAGCCAAGGTCAGGGATTTCCTCCCTGCATTTCCCTATTAGGAGGGAATAGAAAGGCAGGCTTCCATTCCTCTACCCAGACCCCACAATCCTGGCACTGTACCCTCCTGTCCTCTGCACACTCCAACTCATTATAACTAAGCCATTATACTAGCAAACACTCAGTGTACCTAGTGGCATCCTATACGTGGCTATTGGACTTTGCTATAGTCCCACTAGTGCAAAGACATTTGCAGAGCGCGTCTGCCTGCATTGCACACTCCAACTCATTATAACTAAGCCATTATACTAGCAAACACTCAGTGTACCTAGTGGCATCCTATACGTGGCTATTGGACTTTGCTATAGTCCCACTAGTGCAAAGACATTTGCAGAGCGCGTCTGCCTGCATTGCACACTCCAACTCATTATAACTAAGCCATTATACTAGCAAACACTCAGTGTACCTAGTGGCATCCTATACGTGGCTATTGGACTTTGCTATAGTCCCACTAGTGCAAAGACATTTGCAGAGCGCGTCTGCCTGCATTGCACACTCCAACTCATTATAACTAAGCCATTATACTAGCAAACACTCAGTGTACCTAGTGGCATCCTATACGTGGCTATTGGACTTTGCTATAGTCCCACTAGTGCAAAGACATTTGCAGAGCGCGTCTGCCTGCATTGCACACTCCAACTCATTATAACTAAGCCATTATACTAGCAAACACTCAGTGTACCTAGTGGCATCCTATACGTGGCTATTGGACTTTGCTATAGTCCCACTAGTGCAAAGACATTTGCAGAGCGCGTCTGCCTGCATTGCACACTCCAACTCATTATAACTAAGCCATTATACTAGCAAACACTCAGTGTACCTAGTGGCATCCTATACGTGGCTATTGGACTTTGCTATAGTCCCACTAGTGCAAAGACATTTGCAGAGCGCGTCTGCCTGCATTGCACACTCCAACTCGTTATAACTAAGCCATTATACTAGCAAACACTCAGTGTACCTAGTGGCATCCTATACGTGGCTATTGGACTTTGCTATAGTCCCACTAGTGCAAAGACATTTGCAGAGCGCGTCTGCCTGCATTGCACATTCCAACTCATTATAACTAAGCCATTATACTAGCAAACACTCAGTGTACCTAGTGGCATCCTATACGTGGCTATTGGACTTTGCTATAGTCCCACTAGTGCAAAGACATTTGCAGAGCGCGTCTGCCTGCATTGCACACTCCAACTCATTATAACTAAGCCATTATACTAGCAAACACTCAGTGTACCTAGTGGCATCCTATACGTGGCTATTGGACTTTGCTATAGTCCCACTAGTGCAAAGACATTTGCAGAGCGCGTCTGCCTGCATTGCACACTCCAACTCATTATAACTAAGCAATTATACTAGCAAACACTCAGTGTACCTAGTGGCATCCTATACGTGGCTATTGGACTTTGCTATAGTCCCACTAGTGCAAAGACATTTGCAGAGCGCGTCTGCCTGCATTGCACACTCAAACTCATTATAACTAAGCCATTATACTAGCAAACACTCAGTGTACCTAGTGGCATCCTATACGTGGCTATTGGACTTTGATATAGTCCCACTAGTGCAAAGACATTTGCAGAGCGCGTCTGCCTGCATTGCACACTCCAACTCATTATAACTAAGCCATTATACTAGAAAACACTTAGTGTACCTAGTGGCATCCTATACGTAGCTATTGGACTTTGCTATAGTCCCACTAGTGCAAAGACATTTGCAGAGCGCGTCTGCCTGCATTGCACACTCCAACTCATTATAACTAAGCCATTATACTAGCAAACACTCAGTGTACCTAGTGGCATCCTATACGTGGCTATTGGACTTTGCTATAGTCCCACTAGTGCAAAGACATTTGCAGAGCGCGTCTGCCTGCATTGCACACTCCAACTCATTATAACTAAGCCAATATACTAGCAAACACTCAGTGTACCTAGTGGCATCCTATACGTGGCTATTGGACTTTGCTATAGTCCCACTAGTGCAAAGACATTTGCAGAGCGCGTCTGCCTGCATTGCACACTCCAACTCATTATAACTAAGCCATTATACTAGCAAACACTCAGTGTACCTAGTGGCATCCTATACGTGGCTATTGGACTTTGCTATAGTCCCACTAGTGCAAAGACATTTGCAGAGCGCGTCTGCCTGCATTGCACACTCCAACTCATTATAACTAAGCCATTATACTAGCAAACACTCAGTGTACCTAGTGGCATCCTATACGTGGCTATTGGACTTTGCTATAGTCCCACTAGTGCAAAGACATTTGCAGAGTGCGTCTGCCTGCATTGCACACTCCAACTCATTATAACTAAGCCATTAATTATACTAGCAAACACTCAGTGTACCTAGTGGCATCCTATACGTGGCTATTGGACTTTGCTATAGTCCCACTAGTGCAAAGACATTTGCAGAGCGCGTCTGCCTGCATTGCACACTCCAACTCATTATAACTAAGCCATTATACTAGCAAACACTCAGTGTACCTAGTGGCATCCTATACGTGGCTATTGGACTTTGCTATAGTCCCACTAGTGCAAAGACATTTGCAGAGCGCGTCTGCCTGCATTGCACACTCCAACTCATTATAACTAAGCCATTATACTAGCAAACACTCAGTGTACCTAGTGGCATCCTATACGTGGCTATTGGACTTTGCTATAGTCCCACTAGTGCAAAGACATTTGCAGAGCGCGTCTGCCTGCATTGCACACTCCAACTCATTATAACTAAGCCATTATACTAGCAAACACTCAGTGTACCTAGTGGCATCCTATACGTGGCTATTGGACTTTGCTATAGTCCCACTAGTGCAAAGACATTTGCAGAGCGCGTCTGCCTGCATTGCACACTCCAACTCATTATAACTAATCCATTATACTAGCAAACACTCAGTGTACCTAGTGGCATCCTATACGTGGCTATTGGACTTTGCTATAGTCCCACTAGTGCAAAGACATTTGCAGAGCGCGTCTGCCTGCATTGCACACTCCAACTCATTATAACTAAGCCATTATACTAGCAAACACTCAGTGTACCTAGTGGCATCCTATACGTGGCTATTGGACTTTGCTATAGTCCCACTAGTGCAAAGACATTTGCAGAGCGCGTCTGCCTGCATTGCACACTCCAACTCATTATAACTAAGCCATTATACTAGCAAACACTCAGTGTACCTAGTGGCATCCTATACGTGGCTATTGGACTTTGCTATAGTCCCACTAGTGCAAAGACATTTGCAGAGCGCGTCTGCCTGCATTGCACACTCCAACTCATTATAACTAAGCCATTATACTAGCAAACACTCAGTGTACCTAGTGGCATCCTATACGTGGCTATTGGACTTTGCTATAGTCCCACTAGTGCAAAGACATTTGCAGAGCACGTCTGCCTGCATTGCACACTCCAACTCATTATAACTAAGCCATTATACTAGCAAACACTCAGTGTACCTAGTGGCATCCTATACGTGGCTATTGGACTGTGCTATAGTCCCACTAGTGCAAAGACATTTGCAGAGCGCGTCTGCCTGCATTGCACACTCCAACTCATTATAACTAAGCCAATATACTAGCAAACACTCAGTGTACCTAGTGGCATCCTATACGTGGCTATTGGACTTTGCTATAGTCCCACTAGTGCAAAGACATTTGCAGAGCGCGTCTGCCTGTATTGCACACTCCAACTCATTATAACTAAGCCATTATACTAGCAAACACTCAGTGTACCTAGTGGCATCCTATACGTGGCTATTGGACTTTGCTATAGTCCCACTAGTGCAAAGACATTTGCAGAGCGCGTCTGCCTGCATTGCACACTCCAACTCATTATAACTAAGCCATTATACTAGCAAACACTCAGTGTACCTAGTGGCATCCTATACGTGGCTATTGGACTTTGCTATAGTCCCACTAGTGCAAAGACATTTGCAGAGCGCGTCTGCCTGCATTGCACACTCCAACTCATTATAACTAAGCCATTATACTAGCAAACACTCAGTGTACCTAGTGGCATCCTATACGTGGCTATTGGACTTTGCTATAGTCCCACTAGTGCAAAGACATTTGCAGAGCGCGTCTGCCTGCATTGCACACTCCAACTCATTATAACTAAGCCATTATACTAGCAAACACTCAGTGTACCTAGTGGCATCCTATACGTGGCTATTGGACTTTGCTATAGTCCCACTAGTGCAAAGACATTTGCAGAGCGCGTCTGCCTGCATTGCACACTCCAACTCATTATAACTAAGCCATTATACTAGCAAACACTCAGTGTACCTAGTGGCATCCTATACGTGGCTATTGGACTTTGCTATAGTCCCACTAGTGCAAAGACATTTGCAGAGCGCGTCTGCCTGCATTGCACACTCCAACTCATTATAACTAAGCCATTATACTAGCAAACACTCAGTGTACCTAGTGGCATCCTATACGTGGCTATTGGACTTTGCTATAGTCCCACTAGTGCAAAGACATTTGCAGAGCGCGTCTGCCTGCATTGCACACTCCAACTCATTATAACTAAGCCATTATACTAGCAAACACTCAGTGTACCTAGTGGCATCCTATACGTGGCTATTGGACTTTGCTATAGTCCCACTAGTGCAAAGACATTTGCAGAGCGCGTCTGCCTGCATTGCACACTCCAACTCATTATAACTAAGCCATTATACTAGCAAACACTCAGTGTACCTAGTGGCATCCTATACGTGGCTATTGGACTTTGCTATAGTCCCACTAGTGCAAAGACATTTGCAGAGCGCGTCTGCCTGCATTGCACACTCCAACTCATTATAACTAAGCCATTATACTAGCAAACACTCAGTGTACCTAGTGGCATCCTATACGTGGCTATTGGACTTTGCTATAGTCCCACTAGTGCAAAGACATTTGCAGAGCGCGTCTGCCTGCATTGCACACTCCAACTCATTATAACTAAGCCATTATACTAGCAAACACTCAGTGTACCTAGTGGCATCCTATACGTGGCTATTGGACTTTGCTATAGTCCCACTAGTGCAAAGACATTTGCAGAGCGCGTCTGCCTGCATTGCACACTCCAACTCATTATAACTAAGCCATTATACTAGCAAACACTCAGTGTACCTAGTGGCATCCTATACGTGGCTATTGGACTTTGCTATAGTCCCACTAGTGCAAAGACATTTGCAGAGCGCGTCTGCCTGCATTGCACACTCCAACTCATTATAACTAAGCCATTATACTAGCAAACACTCAGTGTACCTAGTGGCATCCTATACGTGGCTATTGGACTTTGCTATAGTCCCACTAGTGCAAAGACATTTGCAGAGCGCGTCTGCCTGCATTGCACACTCCAACTCATTATAACTAAGCCATTATACTAGCAAACACTCAGTGTACCTAGTGGCATCCTATACGTGGCTATTGGACTTTGCTATAGTCCCACTAGTGCAAAGACATTTGCAGAGCGCGTCTGCCTGCATTGCACACTCCAACTCATTATAACTAAGCCATTATACTAGCAAACACTCAGTGTACCTAGTGGCATCCTATACGTGGCTATTGGACTTTGCTATAGTCCCACTAGTGCAAAGACATTTGCAGAGCGCGTCTGCCTGCATTGCACACTCCAACTCATTATAACTAAGCCATTATACTAGCAAACACTCAGTGTACCTAGTGGCATCCTATACGTGGCTATTGGACTTTGCTATAGTCCCACTAGTGCAAAGACATTTGCAGAGCGCGTCTGCCTGCATTGCACACTCCAACTCATTATAACTAAGCCATTATACTAGCAAACACTCAGTGTACCTAGTGGCATCCTATACGTGGCTATTGGACTTTGCTATAGTCCCACTAGTGCAAAGACATTTGCAGAGCGCGTCTGCCTGCATTGCACACTCCAACTCATTATAACTAAGCCATTATACTAGCAAACACTCAGTGTACCTAGTGGCATCCTATACGTGGCTATTGGACTTTGCTATAGTCCCACTAGTGCAAAGACATTTGCAGAGTGCGTCTGCCTGCATTGCACACTCCAACTCATTATAACTAAGCCATTAATTATACTAGCAAACACTCAGTGTACCTAGTGGCATTCTATACGTGGCTATTGGACTTTGCTATAGTCCCACTAGTGCAAAGACATTTGCAGAGCGCGTCTGCCTGCATTGCACACTCCAACTCATTATAACTAAGCCATTATACTAGCAAACACTCAGTGTACCTAGTGGCATCCTATACGTGGCTATTGGACTTTGCTATAGTCCCACTAGTGCAAAGACATTTGCAGAGCGCGTCTGCCTGCATTGCACACTCCAACTCATTATAACTAAGCCATTATACTAGCAAACACTCAGTGTACCTAGTGGCATCCTATACGTGGCTATTGGACTTTGCTATAGTCCCACTAGTGCAAAGACATTTGCAGAGCGCGTCTGCCTGCATTGCACACTCCAACTCATTATAACTAAGCCATTATACTAGCAAACACTCAGTGTACCTAGTGGCATCCTATACGTGGCTATTGGACTTTGCTATAGTCCCACTAGTGCAAAGACATTTGCAGAGCGCGTCTGCCTGCATTGCACACTCCAACTCATTATAACTAAGCCATTATACTAGAAAACACTCAGTGTACCTAGTGGCATCCTATACGTGGCTATTGGACTTTGCTATAGTCCCACTAGTGCAAAGACATTTGCAGAGCGCGTCTGCCTGCATTGCACACTCCAACTCATTATAACTAAGCCATTATACTAGCAAACACTCAGTGTACCTAGTGGCATCCTATACGTGGCTATTGGACTTTGCTATAGTCCCACTAGTGCAAAGACATTTGCAGAGCGCGTCTGCCTGCATTGCACACTCCAACTCATTATAACTAAGCCATTATACTAGCAAACACTCAGTGTACCTAGTGGCATCCTATACGTGGCTATTGGACTTTGCTATAGTCCCACTAGTGCAAAGACATTTGCAGAGTGCGTCTGCCTGCATTGCACACTCCAACTCATTATAACTAAGCCATTAATTATACTAGCAAACACTCAGTGTACCTAGTGGCATCCTATACGTGGCTATTGGACTTTGCTATAGTCCCACTAGTGCAAAGACATTTGCAGAGCGCGTCTGCCTGCATTGCACACTCCAACTCATTATAACTAAGCCATTATACTAGCAAACACTCAGTGTACCTAGTGGCATCCTATACGTGGCTATTGGACTTTGCTATAGTCCCACTAGTGCAAAGACATTTGCAGAGCGCGTCTGCCTGCATTGCACACTCCAACTCATTATAACTAAGCCATTATACTAGCAAACACTCAGTGTACCTAGTGGCATCCTATACGTGGCTATTGGACTTTGCTATAGTCCCACTAGTGCAAAGACATTTGCAGAGCGCGTCTGCCTGCATTGCACACTCCAACTCATTTTAACTAAGCCATTATACTAGCAAACACTCAGTGTACCTAGTGGCATCCTATACGTGGCTATTGGACTTTGCTATAGTCCCACTAGTGCAAAGACATTTGCAGAGCGCGTCTGCCTGCATTGCACACTCCAACTCATTATAACTAATCCATTATACTAGCAAACACTCAGTGTACCTAGTGGCATCCTATACGTGGCTATTGGACTTTGCTATAGTCCCACTAGTGCAAAGACATTTGCAGAGCGCGTCTGCCTGCATTGCACACTCCAACTCATTATAACTAAGCCATTATACTAGCAAACACTCAGTGTACCTAGTGGCATCCTATACGTGGCTATTGGACTTTGCTATAGTCCCACTAGTGCAAAGACATTTGCAGAGCGCGTCTGCCTGCATTGCACACTCCAACTCATTATAACTAAGCCATTATACTAGCAAACACTCAGTGTACCTAGTGGCATCCTATACGTGGCTATTGGACTTTGCTATAGTCCCACTAGTGCAAAGACATTTGCAGAGCGCGTCTGCCTGCATTGCACACTCCAACTCATTATAACTAAGCCATTATACTAGCAAACACTCAGTGTACCTAGTGGCATCCTATACGTGGCTATTGGACTTTGCTATAGTCCCACTAGTGCAAAGACATTTGCAGAGCACGTCTGCCTGCATTGCACACTCCAACTCATTATAACTAAGCCATTATACTAGCAAACACTCAGTGTACCTAGTGGCATCCTATACGTGGCTATTGGACTGTGCTATAGTCCCACTAGTGCAAAGACATTTGCAGAGCGCGTCTGCCTGCATTGCACACTCCAACTCATTATAACTAAGCCATTATACTAGCAAACACTCAGTGTACCTAGTGGCATCCTATACGTGGCTATTGGACTTTGCTATAGTCCCACTAGTGCAAAGACATTTGCAGAGCGCGTCTGCCTGCATTGCACACTCCAACTCATTATAACTAAGCCATTATACTAGCAAACACTCAGTGTACCTAGTGGCATCCTATACGTGGCTATTGGACTTTGCTATAGTCCCACTAGTGCAAAGACATTTGCAGAGCGCGTCTGCCTGCATTGCACACTCCAACTCATTATAACTAAGCCATTATACTAGCAAACACTCAGTGTACCTAGTGGCATCCTATACGTGGCTATTGGACTTTGCTATAGTCCCACTAGTGCAAAGACATTTGCAGAGCGCGTCTGCCTGCATTGCACACTCCAACTCATTATAACTAAGCCATTATACTAGCAAACACTCAGTGTACCTAGTGGCATCCTATACGTGGCTATTGGACTTTGCTATAGTCCCACTAGTGCAAAGACATTTGCAGAGCGCGTCTGCCTGCATTGCACACTCCAACTCATTATAACTAAGCCATTATACTAGCAAACACTCAGTGTACCTAGTGGCATCCTATACGTGGCTATTGGACTTTGCTATAGTCCCACTAGTGCAAAGACATTTGCAGAGCGCGTCTGCCTGCATTGCACACTCCAACTCATTATAACTAAGCCATTATACTAGCAAACACTCAGTGTACCTAGTGGCATCCTATACGTGGCTATTGGACTTTGCTATAGTCCCACTAGTGCAAAGACATTTGCAGAGCGCGTCTGCCTGCATTGCACACTCCAACTCATTATAACTAAGCCATTATACTAGCAAACACTCAGTGTACCTAGTGGCATCCTATACGTGGCTATTGGACTTTGCTATAGTCCCACTAGTGCAAAGACATTTGCAGAGCGCGTCTGCCTGCATTGCACACTCCAACTCATTATAACTAAGCCATTATACTAGCAAACACTCAGTGTACCTAGTGGCATCCTATACGTGGCTATTGGACTTTGCTATAGTCCCACTAGTGCAAAGACATTTGCAGAGCGCGTCTGCCTGCATTGCACACTCCATCTCATTATAACTAAGCCATTATACTAGCAAACACTCAGTGTACCTAGTGGCATCCTATACGTGGCTATTGGACTTTGCTATAGTCCCACTAGTGCAAACACATTTGCAGAGCGCGTCTGCCTGCATTGCACACTCCAACTCATTATAACTAAGCCATTATACTAGCAAACACTCAGTGTACCTAGTGGCATCCTATACGTGGCTATTGGACTTTGCTATAGTCCCACTAGTGCAAAGACATTTGCAGAGCGCGTCTGCCTGCATTGCACACTCCAACTCATTATAACTAAGCCATTATACTAGCAAACACTCAGTGTACCTAGTGGCATCCTATACGTGGCTATTGGACTGTGCTATAGTCCCACTAGTGCAAAGACATTTGCAGAGCGCGTCTGCCTGCATTGCACACTCCAACTCATTATAACTAAGCCATTATACTAGCAAACACTCAGTGTACCTAGTGGCATCCTATACGTGGCTATTGGACTTTGCTATAGTCCCACTAGTGCAAAGACATTTGCAGAGCGCGTCTGCCTGCATTGCACACTCCAACTCGTTATAACTAAGCCATTATACTAGCAAACACTCAGTGTACCTAGTGGCATCCTATACGTGGCTATTGGACTTTGCTATAGTCCCACTAGTGCAAAGACATTTGCAGAGCGCGTCTGCCTGCATTGCACACTCCAACTCATTATAACTAAGCCATTATACTAGCAAACACTCAGTGTACCTAGTGGCATCCTATACGTGGCTATTGGACTTTGCTATAGTCCCACTAGTGCAAAGACATTTGCAGAGCGCGTCTGCCTGCATTGCATACTCCAACTCATTATAACTAAGCCATTATACTAGCAAACACTCAGTGTACCTAGTGGCATCCTATACGTGGCTATTGGACTTTGCTATAGTCCCACTAGTGCAAAGACATTTGCAGAGCGCGTCTGCCTGCATTGCACACTCCAACTCATTATAACTAAGCCATTATACTAGCAAACACTCAGTGTACCTAGTGGCATCCTATACGTGGCTATTGGACTTTGCTATAGTCCCACTAGTGCAAACACATTTGCAGTGCGCGTCTGCCTGCATTGCACACTCCAACTCATTATAACTAAGCCATTATACTAGCAAACACTCAGTGTACCTAGTGGCATCCTATACGTGGCTATTGGACTTTGCTATAGTCCCACTAGTGCAAAGACATTTGCAGAGCGCGTCTGCCTGCATTGCACACTCCAACTCATTATAACTAAGCCATTATACTAGCAAACACTCAGTGTACCTAGTGGCATCCTATACGTGGCTATTGGACTTTGCTATAGTCCCACTAGTGCAAAGACATTTGCAGAGCGCGTCTGCCTGCATTGCACACTCCAACTCATTATAACTAAGCCATTATACTAGCAAACACTCAGTGTACCTAGTGGCATCCTATACGTGGCTATTGGACTTTGCTATAGTCCCACTAGTGCCAAGACATTTGCAGAGCGCATCTGCCTACATTGCACACTCCAACTCATTATAACTAAGCCATTATACTAGCAAACACTCAGTGTACCTAGTGGCATCCTATACGTGGCTATTGGACTTTGCTATAGTCCCACTAGTGCAAAGACATTTGCAGAGCGCGTCTGCCTGCATTGCACACTCCAACTCATTATAACTAAGCCATTATACTAGCAAACACTCAGTGTACCTAGTGGCATCCTATACGTGGCTATTGGACTTTGCTATAGTCCCACTAGTGCAAAGACATTTGCAGAGCGCGTCTGCCTGCATTGCACACTCCAACTCATTATAACTAAGCCATTATACTAGCAAACACTCAGTGTACCTAGTGGCATCCTATACGTGGCTATTGGACTTTGCTATAGTCCCACTAGTGCAAAGACATTTGCAGAGCGCGTCTGCCTGCATTGCACACTCCAACTCATTATAACTAAGCCATTATACTAGCAAACACTCAGTGTACCTAGTGGCATCCTATACGTGGCTATTGGACTTTGCTATAGTCCCACTAGTGCAAAGACATTTGCAGAGCGCGTCTGCCTGCATTGCACACTCCAACTCATTATAACTAAGCCATTATACTAGCAAACACTCAGTGTACCTAGTGGCATCCTATACGTGGCTATTGGACTTTGCTATAGTCCCACTAGTGCAAAGACATTTGCAGAGCGCGTCTGCCTGCATTGCACACTCCAACTCATTATAACTAAGCCATTATACTAGCAAACACTCAGTGTACCTAGTGGCATCCTATACGTGGCTATTGGACTTTGCTATAGTCCCACTAGTGCAAACACATTTGCAGAGCGCGTCTGCCTGCATTGCACACTCCAACTCATTATAACTAAGCCATTATACTAGCAAACACTCAGTGTACCTAGTGGCATCCTATACGTGGCTATTGGACTTTGCTATAGTCCCACTAGTGCAAAGACATTTGCAGAGCGCGTCTGCCTGCATTGCACACTCCAACTCATTATAACTAAGCCATTATACTAGCAAACACTCAGTGTACCTAGTGGCATCCTATACGTGGCTATTGGACTTTGCTATAGTCCCACTAGTGCAAAGACATTTGCAGAGCGCGTCTGCCTGCATTGCACACTCCAACTCATTATAACTAAGCCATTATACTAGCAAACACTCAGTGTACCTAGTGGCATCCTATACGTGGCTATTGGACTTTGCTATAGTCCCACTAGTGCAAAGACATTTGCAGAGCGCGTCTGCCTGCATTGCACACTCCAACTCATTATAACTAAGCCATTATACTAGCAATTTTTGCTGCCAGTTTAAGGGCCGTAGTTGCATTGTCAGGGATATTTATTCTTTATTATTCTGCTGTTAATAAAGCTAGACCACCATTGCAATCTACACCACCTCTCAATTTTTACTACCACATTTTCAGTCCACAATCTTGTCGCAATCAACATGAGTGGCAAAATGACAGATGCTGGTGGAAAGGGGAAGAGGCGTGGTGGAAAAGGCAAAAAAGGTTTTGTCCGTGGGGAAGGTGGCAAAGCTCCATTATCATCTGCTGAAGATAGACCATCTACCAGCAAAAGTAAGATGTCTACTACTTACCGTGGACAATCCGATGTGCTCCCTTTTTTACGGACACGAACAACAGGAACAAAGGTAGATGATGGCCAAAAAAGGAAAATGCTTGAATGGATCTCAAGTGGTCCAAAAAGTGCCCTCTCAGCCACTTCAAGTACCGCATCCAAAAAACACCAGTCCTCTGAGTTGTCATCCCAATCAAACTTGCTTTCTCCCAGCTCTGAAGTCTCCATCAGCCCTGCACAGTATGGTGGAACTGAGATGGCTGAGTCTGCAGAGCTGTTCAGTCACACTATAGCCTGGGAATCAGAGGTCTGCTCCCAAGCTACAGTGAGTACAGAACAGGAAATGTTCTGCAGTGATGCCCAGAACCTTTGTGACTCTGATTCAGGCCGTGAGGACAAAGTTTAGGAGCATAATGTTGACCCTTTGTCACAAACTGTAACACCTGTGGTTATAGACAATGAGGAACATACTGATGAAGATGAGACTCAGATACCCGATTGGGATGACAACTTAAATATTCGGTCAGGGCAAGAAGAGGCTCGGTCAGAGGGGGAGGGGAGTGCAAACACAACAATTGATAATGAAGTTCTAGATCCCACCTACTGTCAACCCACAGTCAGGCACTCGAGGAGGTCAACAGAGGTGGTGGAGGAGGATGCAACTGATGACGAAGTTACCTTGCGCCTTCCTGGACAGAGTCGGAGTACTGGTAGCACGTCTACAACTGCATCCTCAGCCACCACTCTGCCTCTGAGCATTATTCGGGGTGGATCATCAGGTCGCATGGCCTCTAAGCCTTGCCTAGCCTGGTCCTTTTTTGACATAGCAAAAGATCGCCCAAATTATGTGATCTGTAAAATTTGTCATGGTTCTCTTAGTAGAGGTCAAAACCTCAGCAGTTTGACAACTTCTTCCATGAATCGTGACATGAATAAATATCATATGGCCCGGTGGGAAGCTCACCGTTCTGCAATGCGGCCTAGCGGAGCGAACCATCCACCGCCTGCCCCTTCCAGTGCATCCGCGCGCTCGTCGTCTTCTAGGACTGTGGGGACAGCTGTCACACCTGTTTTTCCACCCACAACTTCCACCACTGTAACCGCAACAGGCAGTTTGCTTGGTAGGTCGTCAGTTGTTTTGGAAGGGGAAACAAGTGAGTGTGTACAGCTGTCTCAGACATCGATAGCACCAACTTTGGATGAAGGCAACATCATGTCTCCGCCTGCACTTTCCTCACAAACCTGCATTTTTCCAGGGACACCCTACTCAACACCGTCTACACACAGCAGCCAGATCTCTGTCCCTCAGATGTGGACAAATAAAAGGCCATTTCCTGCGACCCATGACAAAGCTAAGAGGTTGACTCTATCCCTCTGTAAGCTGTTGGCTACAGAAATGCTGCCTTTCCGCCTAGTGGACACACAGGATTTTAGAGACCTTATGTCTGTCGCTGTGCCCCAGTACCAGATGCCTAGTCGCCACTACTTCTCTAAGAAAGGTGTGCCCGCGCTACACCAGCATGTCGCACACAACATCACCGCTTCCTTGAGAAACTCTGTGTGTGAACGGGTGCATTTCACCACCGATACTTGGACCAGTAAGCATGGACAGGGACGTTACATGTCGCTGACTGGGCACTGGGTAACTATGGTGATAGATGGTGAAGGGTCTGCTGCACAAGTCTTGCCGTCCCCACGACTTGTGTGTCAATCCTCTGTCTGTCCAAGTTCCGCCACTGCTTCTGCATCCTCCACCTCATCTGGGTCCTCCACCTCCGCCCCAAGCCTGCCTGGTCAGGCCACCAGCGTTCTCACTGCGCAGAAGGAATCACGCACCCCTCATTACTATGCTGGCAGCAGAGCGCAACGTCATCAGGCGGTCTTTAGCTTGACATGTCTTGGGAATAAGAGTCACACAGCTGAGGAGTTGTGGTCAGCTCTGCGGTCCGAGTTTAATAAATGGTTGTCTCCACTCAACCTGCAGCCTGGTAAGGCCGTGTGCGACAATGCTGCAAACCTGGGTGCGGCCCTTCGCCTGGGCAAGGTGACACACGTACCTTGTATAGCTCACGTGTTGAACCTTGTCGTGCAGCAATTTTTAACACAGTATCCCGGCCTAGATGGCCTTCTGAACAGGGCACGAAAACTGTCTGCTCACTTCCACCGTTCAAGCGCCGCAGCTGAGCGACTTGCATCGCTCCAGAAGTCTTTCGGCCTGCCGGTTCATCGCCTGAAATGCGATGTGGCGACACGCTGGAATTCAACTCTCCACATGTTACAGCGACTGTGGCAGCACCGCCGTGCCCTGGTGCAATACGTCATGACGTATAGCCTGGGCCAACAAGATGCAGAGGTGGGTCAGATCACCCTGATGGAGTGGTCTCAGATCAAGGACCTATGCACCCTTCTGCACAGTTTCGACATGGCAACGAATATGTTTAGCGCTGACAATGCCATTATCAGCATGACGATTCCAGTCATTTACATGCTGGAACACACGCTAAACACTATTCGGAGTCAGGGGGTGGGACAACAGGAAGGGGATGAACTACAGGAGGATTCATATGCGCAAGACACAACAACATCACCAAGGTCCAGACGTTCATCATCACCAAGGCACCAGGCATGGGAGCATGGGGTACAGGGATCAACAAGGGCGCATGGTAGCAGGCGAGATGTTGAGGAAGGTGCAGGAGGACATGAAGAAATGGAGGACGAACTGTCCATGGACATGGAAGACTCAGCAGATGAGGGAGACCTTGGTCAAATTTCAGTTGAAAGAGGTTGGGGGGAGATGTCAGAGGAAGAAAGAACGGTTAGCACCTCTATGCCACAAACACAGCGTGGACTTGGTCCGCATGGCTGCGCAAGACACATGAGTGCCTTCTTGTTGCACTACCTCCAACATGACCCTCGTATTGTCAAAATTAGAAGTGATGATGACTACTGGCTTGCCACACTATTAGATCCCCGGTACAAGTCCAAATTTTGTGACATAATTCCAGCCATAGAAAGGGACGCACGTATGCAGGAGTATCAGCAGAAGCTGTTACTCGATCTTAGATCCGCTTTTCCACCAAAGAACCGTGCAGGTGCAGGGAGTGAATCTCCCAGTTGTAACTTGACAAACATGGGACGGTCTCGTCATCTTCAACAGTCTACACGTACCAGTAGGACCGTATCTGGTGCTGGTAACAGCAATTTTATGGAATCTTTTCATAATTTTTTTAGACCCTCCTTTGCAAGGCCACCAGAGACAACAAGTCTGACACATAGTCAAAGGCTGGAGAGGATGATACAGGAGTATCTCCAAATGAACATCGATGCCATGACTGTGCAACTGGAGCCTTGCTCCTTTTGGGCTTCAAACCTAGAAAAATGGCCAGAGCTCGCAACTTACGCCTTGGAGATTTTGTCGTGTCCAGCTGCCAGCGTTGTCTCTGAACGTGTCTTCAGTGCTGCTGGGTGTGTGCTGACAGATAAGCGCACGCGTCTGTCCAGTGACAATGTGGACAGACTGACGTTCATCAAAATGAACAAGTCATGGATCCAGAAGGAATTTACAACCCCTGTGTCATCCTGGGGAGAGTAAATGCTTGTGGATTTGGAATGTGCTTGATGCAAATCTAGCTGTGAAGTGTACAACTAGGGCACAAGTGCTGCCACTGAATGGGTGGGTGTGTGTGGGGCACAATTTTTGGAAAAAAAGGGAGACTCCGCTTGGAGTAACCCTTGCTTACATTGTTTTTAAAAGAAGCCAAGATGAACAGAGCTGGGATCAGGAAAGACTTTGCTACCTACCCTGGTGTCATCCTGGGGACGGTTAATTATGGCGTATTTTTGAATGTGCTTGATGCAAATCTAGCTGTGAAGTGTACAACTAGGGCACAAGTGCTGCCAATGAATGGGTGGGTGTGTGTGGGGCACAATTTTTGGAAAAAAAGGGAGACTCCGCTTGGAGTAACCCTTGCTTACATTGTTTTTAAAAGAAGCCAAGATGAACAGAGCTGGGATCAGGAAAGACTTTCCTACCTACCCTGGTGTCATCCTGGGGACGGTTAATTATGGCGTATTTTTGAATGTGCTTGATGCAAATCTAGCTGTGAAGTGTACAACTAGGGCACAAGTGCTGCCACTGAATGGGTGGGTGTGTGTGGGGCACAATTTTTGGAAAAAAAGGGAGACTCCGCTTGGAGTAACCCTTGCTTACATTGTTTTTAAAAGAAGCCAAGATGAACAGAGCTGGGATCAGGAAAGACTTTGCTACCTACCCTGGTGTCATCCTGGGGACGGTTAATTATGGCGTATTTTTGAATGTGCTTGATGCAAATCTAGCTGTGAAGTGTACAACTAGGGCACAAGTGCTGCCACTGAATGGGTGGGTGTGTGTGGGGCACAATTTTTGGAAAAAAAGGGAGACTCCGCTTGGAGTAACCCTTGCTTACATTGTTTTTAAAAGAAGCCAAGATGAACAGAGCTGGGATCAGGAAAGACTTTGCTACCTACCCTGGTGTCATCCTGGGGACGGTTAATTATGGCGTATTTTTTAATGTGCTTGATGCAAATCTAGCTGTGAAGTGTACAACTAGGGCACAACTGCTGCCAATGAAGGGGTGGGTGTGTGTGGGGCCCAATTTTTGGAAAAAAAGGGAGACTCCGCTTGGATTAACCCTTGCTTACATTGTTTTTAAAAGAAGCCAAGATGAACAAGTCATGGTTCAGCAAAGACTTTATCTACCTACCCCGGTGTCATGCTGGGGACGGTTAATTATGGCGTATTTTTGAATGTGCTTGATGGAAATTTAGCTGTGAAGTGTACAACTAGGGCACAAGTGCTGCCACTGAATGGGTGGGTGTGTGTGGGGCACAATTTTTGGAAAAAAAGGGAGACTCCGCTTGGAGTAACTCTTGCTTACATTGTTTTTAAAAGAAGCCAAGATGAACAGAGCTGGGATCAGGAAAGACTTTGCTACCTACCCTGGTGTCATCCTGGGGACGGTTAATTATGGCGTATTTTTGAATGTGCTTGATGCAAATCTAGCTGTGAAGTGTACAACTAGGGCACAAGTGCTGCCACTGAATGGGTGGGTGTGTGTGGGGCACAATTTTTGGAAAAAAAGGGAGACTCCGCTTGGAGTAACCCTTGCTTACATTGTTTTTAAAAGAAGCCAAGATGAACAGAGCTGGGATCAGGAAAGACTTTGCTACCTACCCTGGTGTCATCCTGGGGACGGTTAATTATGGCGTATTTTTGAATGTGCTTGATGCAAATCTAGCTGTGAAGTGTACAACTAGGGCACAAGTGCTGCCACTGAATGGGTGGGTGTGTGTGGGGCACAATTTTTGGAAAAAAAGGGAGACTCCGCTTGGAGTAACCCTTGCTTACATTGTTTTTAAAAGAAGCCAAGATGAACAAGTCATGGTTCAGCAAAGACTTTATCTACCTACCCCGGTGTCATGCTGGGGACGGTTAATTATGGCGTATTTTTGAATGTGCTTGATGCAAATCTAGCTGTGAAGTGTACAACTAGGGCACAAGTGCTGCCACTGAATGGGTGGGTGTGTGTGGGGCACAATTTTTGGAAAAAAAGGGAGACTACGCTTGGAGTCACCTTGCGGTGTTTTACATGATTTTAGAAGGGCGTGCCATGCCTATATCTGTGTGTCCTCCTCTTTTTCCTTGTCCAGCTGTTTTGTTTTCGCATGAGTATATGTCCTTGTCACTTTCCCATGTGTTTGTGTTGTGTTGTGAGTTGTTTGTCACCTTTTGGACACCTTTGAGGGTGTTTTCTAGGTGTTTTTCTGTGTTTGTGATTGCCTGCCATTGTTTCCTATGCAGTTCGAGTTCGGTTCGTCGAACGTTCGACGAGCCGAACTCGAACGGGACCTCCGTTCGGCGAATCGGCCTCGAGCCGAACCGGGACTGGTTCGCTCATCTCTAGTTATGACCTGTGATCTCTGTCTTGCCCAGGGCATCACAGTATGGCTGAATGTAATTGCCTAGTCCAATGGACTGTGTTGCCTATGAATTTCCATTGGATTGATAGGCCAGGTACTGTCTTTTGCTTTTGTTTGGCCATGTTGTGTGCGCAGTCACTAGGATTATGTGAATTATGGTAAAGTCAGATTCCCAGTTCTCTGTGTTGGTGTAGTGGTAGGCTCTTTGCTTGTTCTGCAGGACGTTGTGGGTTTGACTCTGAGGAAAGGCCCATGGACTTTGTATGGCTGCATGTAATTGCCTAGTCTAATGGACTGTGTTACCTATGAGTTTTCATTGGATTGATAGGCCAGGTACTGTCTTTTGCTTTTTTGTGGCCATGTTGTGTGCGCAGTCACTAGGATTATGTGAATTAATGTAGAATCAGTTACCTACTTCTCTGTGTTGGTGTAGTGGTAGGCTCTTTACTTGGGCTGAGAGAGGTTGTGGAATTGACTTTGAGGCAAGGCCCATGGACTTTTGTATGGCTGCATCTAATTGCTTAGACCAATGGACTGTGTTGCTTATGAGTTTTCATTGGATTGATAGGCCAGGTACTGTCTTTTGCTTTTGTTTGGCAATGTTGTGTGCGCAGTCACTAGGATTATGTGAATTAATGTAGACTCAGCTTCCCACTTATTTGTGTTGGTGTAGTGGTAGGCTCTTTGCTTGGGATGAGAAAGGTTGTGGGAATGAATCTGAAGTCAAGGCCCATGGACTTTGTATGGCTGCATGTAATTGCCTAGTCCAATGGACAGTGTTACCTATGTGTTTCCATTGGATTGATAGGCCAGGTACTGCCTTTTGCTTTTGTTTGGCCATGTTGTGTGTGCAGTCACTAGGATTATGTGAATTAATGTAGAAACAGCTTCCCACTTCTCTGTGTTGGTGTAGTGATAGGCTCTTTACTTTAGCTGCGAGAGGTTGTGGGTTTGACCTTGAGGCAAGGCCCATGGACTTTGTATGGCTGCATGTAATTGCCTAGTCCAATGGACTGTGTTGGCTATGAGTTTCCATTGGATTGATAGACCAAGTACTATTGTTTGCGCAGTCACTAGGATTATGTGAATTATTGTAGAGTCAGTTTCCCAATTCTCTGTGTTGGTGTATTGGTAGGCTCTTTGCTTGGGCTGCAAGAGGTTGTGGGTTTGAATCTGAAGCAAGGCCCATGGACTTTGTATGGCTGCATGTAATTGCCTAGTCCAATGGACTGTGTTACCTATGTGTTTCCATTGGATTGATAGGCCAGGTACAGTCTCTTGCTTTTGTTTGGCCATGTTGTCTGCGCAGTCACTAGGATTATGTGAATTAATGTAGAAGCAGATTCCTACTTTCTGTGTTGGTGCAGTGGTAGGCTCTTTGCTTGGGCTGCGAGAGTTTGTGGGTTCGACTCTGAGGAAAGGCCCATGGACTTTGTATGGATGCATGTAATTGTTTAGTCCAATGGACTGTGTTGCCTATGAGTTTCCATTGGATTGATAGGCCAGGTACTGTCTTTTGCTTTTGTTTGGCCATGTTGTGTGCGCAGTCACTAGGATTATGTGAATTAATGTAGAATGAATTTCCTACTTCTCTGTGTTGGTGTAGTGGTAGGCTCTTCGCTTGGGCTGTGAAAAGTTGAGGGTTTGACTCTGAGGCAAGGCCCATGGAATTTGTATGGCTGCATGTTATTGCCTAGTCCAATGGACTGTGTTGCCTATGAGTTTCCATTGGATTGATAGGCCAGGAATGGTCATTTGCTTTTGTTTGGCTATGTTGTGTGGCCAGTCGGTAGGATTATGTGAATTAATGTAGACTCACTTCATTCATTCTCTGTGTTGGTGTAGTGGTAGGTTCTTTGCTTGGGCTGCGAGAAGTTGTGGGATTGACTCTGAGGCAAGGCCCATGGACTTTGTATGGCTCCATGAAATTGAGTAGTCCAATGGACTTAGTTGCTTATGAGTTTCCATTGGATTGAAAGGCCAAGTACTGTCTTTTGCTTTTGTTTGGCCATGTTGTGTGCGCAGTCAGTAGGATTATGTGAATTAATGTAGAAGCAGTTTCCTACTTTTTGTGTTGGTGTAGTGGTAGGCTCTTTGCTTGAACTACTAGAGGTTGTGGGTTCGACTTTGCGGCAAGGCCCATGGACTTTTATGGTTGCATGTAATTGCCTAGTCCAATAGACTGTGTTACCTATGAGTTTCCAATGGATTGATAGGCCAGGTAATGTCTTTTGCTTTTGTTTGGCCATGTTGTGTGCGCAGTCACTAGGATTATGTGAATTAATGTAGACTCAGCTTCGCCCTTCTTTGTGTTGGTGTAGTGGAAGCCTCTTTGCTTGTTCTGCCAGAGGTTGTGGGTTTGATTCTGAGGCAAGGCCCATGGACTTTGTATGGCTGCATTTAATTGCCCAGTCCAATGGACTGTGTTACCTATGAGTTTCCATTGGACTGATAGGCCAGGTACTGTCATTTGCTTTTGTTTGGCCATGTTGTGTGCGCAGTCACTAGGATTTTGTGAATTAATGTAGAGTCAATTTCCCACTTCTCTGTGTTGGTGTAGTGGTAGGCTCTTTGCTTGGGCTGTGAGAGGTTGTGGGTTTGACTCTGAGGCAAGGCCCATGGACTTTGTATGGCTGGATGTAATTGCTTAGTCCAATAGACTGTGTTGCCTATGAGTTTTTATTGGATTGATAGGCCAGGTACTGTCTTTTGCTTTTGTTTGGCCATGTTGTGGGCGCAGTCACTAGGATTATGGGAATTAATGTAGAGGTTGTTTCCCAATTCTCTGGGTTGGTGTAGTGGTAGGCTCTTTGCTTGGCAGAGAGAGGTTGTGGATTCGACTTTGAGGCAAGGCCCATGGACTTTGTATGGCTCCATGTAATTGCCTAGTCCAATGCACTGTGTTGCCTTAGAGTTTCCATTGGATTATTAGGCCAGGTACTGACTTTTGCTTTTGTTTGGCCATGTTGTGTGCGCAGTCACTAGGATTATGTGAATTAATGTAGAGTCTGCTACCCACTTCTCTGTGTTGGTGTAGTGGTAGGCTCTTTGCTTGGGCTATGAGAGGTTGTGGGTTCGATGCTGAGGCAAGGCCCATGGACTTTGTATGGCTGCATGTAGTTGCCTAGTCCAATGGACTGTGTTGCCTATGAGTTTCCATTGGAGTGATAGGCCAGGTACTGTCTTTTGCTTTTGTTTGGCCATGTTGTGTGCGCAGTCACTAGGATTATGTGAATTAATATAGAGTCCGTTTCCCACTTCTCTTTGTTAGTGTAGTGGTAGGTTCTTTGTTTAGGCTACGAGAGGTTGTGG
The DNA here is from genome assembly GCF_048569485.1 of Anomaloglossus baeobatrachus. Taxonomy (NCBI): domain Eukaryota; kingdom Metazoa; phylum Chordata; class Amphibia; order Anura; family Aromobatidae; genus Anomaloglossus; species Anomaloglossus baeobatrachus. Next base: position 395,971,471 of record NC_134353.1, on the reverse strand, counting down.
GTTAAATTCTGAGGCAAGGCCCATTGACTTTGTATGCCTGCATGTAACTGCTTAGTCCAATGGACTGTGTTGCCTATGAGTTTCCATTGGATTGATAGGCCAGGAACTGTGTTTGGCCATGTTGTTTGCGCAGTCACTAGGATTATGTGAATTAATGTTGAAGCAGTTTTCCACTTCTCTGTGTTAGTGTAGTGATAGGCTCTTTACTTGGGCTGCGTGAAGTTGTGGTTTCGACTCCAAAGGCTAGGCCCATGGACTTTCGATTGCTGTATGTATTTACCTAACTCAATGGACTATGTTGCCTATAAGTCACTAGGATTATGTGAATTAATGTGGTGTCAGTTTCCTACTTCTCTATAGTGGTAGGCTCTTTGCTTGGGCTGCGAGAGGTTGTGGATTCGACTCTAAGGCAAGGCCCATGGCTCTTATGGCTGCATGTAATTGCCTAGTCCAATGAACTGTGTTACCTATGAGTTTCCATTGGATTGATAGGCCAGATAATGTCTTTTGCTTTTGTTTGTACATTTTGTGTGCGCAGTCACTAGGATTATGTGAATTAATGTAGAGTCACTTTCTCACTTCTCTGTGTTGGTGTAGTGGTAGGCTCTTTGCTTATGCTGCAAGAGGTTGTGGGTTTGACTCTGAGGCAAAGCCCATGGACTTTGTTGGTGTAGTGGTAGGCTCTTTGCTTGGGCTGCGAGAGGTTGTGGGTTTGGTTCTGAGGCAAGGCCCATGGACTTTGTATGGCTGCATGTAATTACCTGTTCCAATGGACTGTGTTGCCTATACGTCACTAGGATTATGTGAATGAATATAGAGGCAGTTCCCCACTTCTCTGTGATGGTATAGTGGAAGGCTCTTTTCTTAGGCTGCAAGAGGTTGTGGGTTTGACTCTGAGGCAAGGCCCATGGACTTTGGTGGTGTAGTGGTAGGCTCTTTGCTTGGGCTACGAGAGTTTGTGGGTTCGATTCTGAGGCAAGGCCCATGAACATTGTATGGCTGCATGTAATTGCCTAGTCAAATGGACTATGTTGCCTTTGAGTTTCCATTGGATTGATAGGCCAGGTACTGTCTTTTGCTTTTGACTTGCCCACCCCAGGGCTATGGGACACCCGGTGCCGGGCCGGACTAGTCCGGGGGTCGTCAGTGGTGGCAGGGCCCGGCTCCGTGGCCTTGGTGGGTGTCAATTAATTTGGCTGGTGACTTGGTAGTAATTAAAGTCTTTATTTCGTGACGCCACCTGTGGTTTGCGGCTATTAAGCCGCCGCTGCTGTGTGAGGCCTTCGGGGCGATGATATGCCAGCAATGGTGGTACTGCTCCCCACAGGTGGAGCGGTGCCCCGGGGACACTGTTGGTGCTTGTGAGAGTCTATGGTGTTGTGTGGATAGCACGGTGTAAGGCCGACAGGCAATGAAAGAAACAGGCACAAACAACAGTCTCTTTACCTTCTCCTCTTTTACTTCACAAACGGTTAGTCCTGGGAGACCGTTACAGGTGGTAGAGGGCTCCTGCCGGCCTGGAAGTAACTGAGATGTCGTTTTGGCCAGATGAGTATGAGGCCTACTCCTGTTCTTTTCCTTACTGTGATAGGACCCTGCTCTCTGAATTTAGCAATGGCCCTCTTGCTGCTGGGCCTGGTGGTGCGTCCCTTTCCCTCTGTGGTAGGCTGCGCAGGCCCTCTCTGGTGCTTCTCTGCTGGAGTCCACACCGGGCCCTGATGATGCAGCTGTACCTTCGGGCTGTGTATGGGCCAGGTGCTTGCAGCTCTCCTGCCCTTCGGATTCGGCTACCAGGGAGTATTTTAGGCCCTGGTGGCCACAGACTCCGATGTCCGAGTCTCTTCTGTGCCTCTCTGCTCCTCCTGCTTCCCTGGGCCAAGCTGCTCCAGCTCTAGGCCCCAGTTCCACAGGACAGCACACTCTGCGTCTGTACTCTCTGCTTTCTCCTACCGACTGAACACTAACCCCTCCCTCAGGTCAGGCTTAAGGAATGCTCCCTGGAATTCCAGGTTCAGAGCTCCCCCTGCTGGCCTGAGGGAGGAACTGCGTTGGATGTTAAACTTACTGGCCAATAGACCTCCCAATTACCTCCAAGCTCAGCATTAACCCTTTGAAGGGGCAATGCTGTTGTTGCGACCAGGTCCTGGGGCACCACACTCCCCCTTAGTTAAACTCAGTTCTCCCGGACTGAAGAAAACAAAACAAAACATGTTACAACCTTAACCCCATTACAACCGCGTTACGTTTTAAAACGGCACCAAAAAAGGGTACTTATTCCTTTCTGCCGTTTTAAAACGGCGGGCAGAAATAAGTGTATAGCGCCCCCCTAGCGTCAGAAAATCTCCGGGGTTTCAGCTACCGGGGGTAGCTGAGACCCTGGAGATCATGATTCGGGCTGTTTTTTCCAGTCCCCAGTCACGTGATGACCGGTATACACCGTATACCGATCATCAAGTTATAGTAAATGACCGCGCCGGTAAAAAATGATTTATCTCCCATCTGGCATGATCAAACATGTCAGATGGGAGATAAATCTCTTTCCCGGTTCCCTCCGGTCCCCCGGTGTCCCCAAAGTGCCCCCCCCGACCCCCAACCCCCTCCCGAAAATTCAAGATGGCCGCGCGCACCGGCGAGCAAAGCAGCGCGCCGGTCACATTCACACTGTTCCTATGGTTTCTGTCGTATGTGCCATAACACATACGACAGAAACCTGCTCCCCAGGCCCTGCCAAGTCACCCCCTATCCCCACCCCGGTGTTCCCCGGGGTCCTACATACCTGTCGGAGCGCTGATCCCCCGCGGCCCCCTCCTCCGGCTCCTTCACAGCAGACGCCGGTCACATGTGCAGAGCGCGGCTGTCAGCTTCCTGTGTTCAGGACGCTGGCTGCTGCTGCTGCTTGGCACTGTGCAGCTGTGACCCAGGGAGAGTGGGTGCAGATTCTTTGCACCCACTCTCCTCAAATGGAGGGTCTGCACTCCTAGAAAATGGGGGATACGTTCCCTGAACGTGTCCCCCATATTCTAGAAGGTCCAGAGGCGACGTGGGACGTCCAAATGGATTACAGCGGATTTTTTTTTTCTTTTCAATAAACTGGTGAATCAGGGAATGTTTTTGGGGAGTGTTTTTTCAAATAAATTTTTTTTTTGTTGTCAATTTTTTTTTTTATTACTGTCAATTAGTTATGTCTGGTATCAAATAGACGCCGTGACATAACTAATTGCTGGGCTTGATGCCAGGTGACATTTCACATCTGGTATCAACCCCATTTATTACCCCGTTTGCCAACGCACCAGGGCGCGGGATGAGCTGGGGCGAAGCGCCATGATTGGCGCATCTAATGGGTGCGCCACTCATGGGGCGGCTGCGGCCTGCTATTTTTAGGCTGGGAAGAGTCCAATAACCATGGCTCTTCCCACCCTGAGAATATCAGACCCCAGCTGTCAGCTTCACCTTGGCTGGTGATCTAATTTGGGGGGACCCCACGTTTGTTTTGTTTTTTTTAATTATTTATTTAGAAGTAATTAAAAAAAAAACAGCTTGGGGAGCCCTCCAAATTAATCACCAGACAAGATGAAGCTGTCAGCTGTGGTTTGCAGGGTACAGCTGTCTGCTTTACCTTAGCTGGCTATCAAAAATAGGGGGGACCCCACGTCATTTATTTTAATTTTTTTTTTTTTGGGCTAAATACAAGGCTAGGCATCCTTTAGTGCCACATGAAAGGCACTAAAGGGCACCAGCTTAGAATTATGCAGGGGGTGGGACGTTATATATCTTTGACATCTATCCACTGTAGCATTTTAGGCTATGTGCCCACAATCAGGGTTTGCAGCGTTTTGGGCGCAGAGTGTTTTCCCTGCATCCATAGCGCTGCGTTGTGCAGTAGAAGCACAGTGGAAGGATTTTTAGAAATCCCATGCCCACTGTGTTTCTTTTCTCTGCAATCTATAGGAATCACTGCACTCTCATAGAATAAGAAGGTATCAACAGATTCGTTTTTTGTGCCAAAAATCTTTTTTATTTTGATTATTATTCAAAAAGGATTTCTTTCAATCAAAAGATAGTCTAAGTGAACATGGGACGTTTCGGCCCAATAACGGGCCTTCTTCACGCCAAATAACACTAGAAAAATACAAGAACAGACAACAATCAATATATACATTATATTACAGGGTTAACATGAAACCAGTGAAGCGAATATACAAAAACACATGTAAAAGTATTAGCATGTCAAACTTGGATAAAATGCAAAACACAGTAGTAAAAAGACATACTGGAAGTTCATCACAAAGGTAAGTATTTAGAGAAGAGAAAAGAAGAAGAAAGAAAAAAGAAAAAAGAAAAAAAGAGAGAAAAAGAAACAAAAGAAGAAGAGCAAGAGGAGGCAGGCAACATGGTGGTCTATATGAGTGGTATACCATACCTCAGTAGCTATGAGGTGATTATTTCAGGTTTAGTGCATGAGAGGAAAAGGAAGTATCTTGTATGAGGACCACCACTCTAATTTACTGACTCCTGTATTGGACGTCTTAGAGACCAAAACCTGAGAAGAAGAAGTACAGGTATAGGTAAAGGGAGTACTAAATAAATATTCAAAATTAGTATGAAGTTACTGTAGAGGTTTTTTTAGGTTTTCTTTACCTTAATGGCATTTATGTACACACTCCTAGAGTGAGTTATTAGAAATTCTGGAAACCGGGCCAATGACCAATTAAATTCACCTTGTAAAACCTTTAAAAGATTCAGGACATGCAGAATTAGAGGTCCGAACACTTAAATTGGTGGATATGAGGCATATATCGTGAATACCTTGTGGTTTGTAAGATTCAGAATAGTAGTACTTGAATTGGCAGGCATAGACCTGGAACAAGTGGTCTATGAGAAAGAGAATACAGCTGACTATAAGCGCCTCCTATTGGTAAGGTATTATTAGGGACTAGCTTATAATGTATATACTACCTCAATAAAGCTGCTATGGGATCCTGTTTCACTTCTGTGTATATACACTTGGGTAAAAATTCTGGCTTGTATACTCTAGAGGATTTAAAAATACATAATCAGAATGGTATATATAGATCTCTCACTGGCTGCTATAATATACATTGTTATTACCTTCAAACCAAGGTGTATGTCAAAGGTTATATGGTCCGGAGAGTTATTAGCAATGCCATGGGTATTGTGGTAAGCTGAAACAAGGGTGATCATAGTCAAGGCAAGTTCAATCAATAGTATAGGAGAGGCTCCCATTAGGTCTTTCTAGGTTACCTGAGTTTCTTTGAAGTAATGGGTGGAGAGTGGTCAGTACCTCTATGGTGGGGAAAGAGGGAAGAGATGTTAATATACTCCTGCCGTTTTTTAAAAAGAAAGTATATGTCCCGGGCTCCTGAACACAACCTACCTCATCGCCGTCTTCCCAGACTGTGGCTGATTGCGCCCTGTCTGTAAATTAGAGTGGTGGTCCTCATACAAGATACTTCCTTTTCCTCTCATGCACTAAACCTGAAATAATCACCTCATAGCTACTGAGGTATGGTATACCACTCATATAGACCACCATGTTGCCTGCCTCCTCTTGCTCTTCTTCTTTTGTTTCTTTTTCTCTCTTTTTTTCTTTTTTCTTTTTTCTTTCTTCTTCTTTTCTCTTCTCTAAATACTTACCTTTGTGATGAACTTCCAGTATGTCTTTTTACTACTGTGTTTTGCATTTTATCCAAGTTTGACATGCTAATACTTTTACATGTGTTTTTGTATATTCGCTTCACTGGTTTCATGTTAACCCTGTAATATAATGTATATATTGATTGTTGTCTGTTCTTGTATTTTTCTAGTGTTATTTGGCGTGAAGAAGGCCCGTTATTGGGCCGAAACGTCCCATGTTCACTTAGACTATCTTTTGATTGAAAGAAATCCTTTTTGAATAATAATCAAAATAAAAAAGATTTTTGGCACAAAAAACGAATCTGTTGATACCTTCTTATTCTATGAGAGTGCAGTGATTCCTATAGATTGTTATTCGGACCCCGGTCCTTTCACTAGCACCTCGATTTTCCCTCATTAGGGCAGAGTGCACACCAATTTTCCTATTTCTTTTCTCTGCAGCATACACTGACCTGTGGCGCAGCTTCCCGAACCTCAGCATGTCAATTTATGCTGCGGAGACAAGAGTGTTCTCTGCAGGTAGAATAGAACTAAAGTCCACAGCAGCCTGAACCCAAATCGTGGGCATGGGCAGCTGCGTTCTCCCGTGGACAACACTCACATCTCTGCAGGAAGGCTGACACTGTGTACTAGATGCCGTGTCGCTGGATCATGGCCACATAGCCTAAAAATGAGAAATTTGTTGCTACAGCAACATTTTTGTGAAGTACCTGTGGATTCAAAATGCTTACTATACTCCTGAATAAAATCCTTGAGGGGTCCAGTTTCCAAAATGAGGTCACTTGTGGGGGGTTTCTGATGTATAGGTACCCAAGGGGCCCTGCTAATGTGACATGGTGCGCGCAATTTACTTCAACTTTTCCAAAATTCAAATGGTGCTCCTTCCATTCCAAGCCCTCCCATTTATCCAAGCAAAGGTTTTTGGCCACATGTGGGGTATCCCTGCACTCACAAGAAATTAGATAACAACCTGTGGGGTATACGTTTTGTTGTTGCCTCTTGAAAAAGTGAGAAATATGTCGCTAAATCAACATTTTTGTGAAAAAAATGAAAATTTCAATATGGCAACCTAAGCTTATCAAATTCTGTGAAGTATTCGTGGATTCAAAATGCTCAATATACACCTAGATAAAAGCCTTGAGGTGTCTTGTTTCCAGAATGGGGTCACTTGTGGGGGACCTCCACTGTTTAGGCACCTTAGGGGCTTTCCAAATGCGACATAGCGTCCGCTAATTATTCCAACCAATTGTTCAGTCAAATGGCACTTTTTCCCTTCCAAGCCCTGCTGTGCATCCAAACAGTTGATTTCCACCACACATAAGGTATCAGCATACTCAGGAGAAATTGCACAATAAATTTTATGCTGATATTTTTCCGTGTACTCTTGTTAAAAAAAAAGCTATCTGGTTGAAGTAACAATTTTGTGGTAAAAATATATTTTTTTTATTTTCACAGCTCAACATTATAAACTTCTGTGAAGCACCTGGGGGTTCAGGGTACTCACCAAACATCTAGATAAATTCCTTGAGGGGTCTATTTTCCAGAATGGGGTCACTTGTGGGGGACCTCCACTGTTTAGGCACTAGAGTTGAGCGCGGTTCGCGGTTCGAGGTTCTCCAGTTCTAGGCTCGAGTGATTTTGGGGCCTGTTCTAGATCGAACTAGAACTCGAGCTTTTTGCAAAAGCTCGATAGTTCTAGAAATGTTCGAGAACGGTTCTAGCAGCAAAAAAACAGCTAATTCCTAGCTGGCTTTCCGCTGTAATAGTGTAAGTCACTCTGTGACTCACACTATTATGACATTTCAGTGTATAGTGTGCGGGAACAGCGCCTTCAGATCACTGCTGTTTCTATAATGGCGATCGCCATTTTTTTTTTTTTTCCCTTGTCTTCCTTCCCTAAGCGCGCGCGTCTTGTGGGGCGGGCCAGCATGTCAGCCAATCCCAGACACACACACAGCTAAGTGGACTTTTAGCCAGAGAAGCAACGGCATGTGTGATAGGATGTCCATGTCACATGTCCCTGCATTATAAAACCGGACATTTTCCTACAGGACGCCATTATCTCTTCTGCGTCTTTGGTGTCAGACATCACTGTCGCAGCTCCGTCCTTTGTCCTATCGCTGATACAGCTGTATGCGCTCCATACACAGCGCTGGACAGCTTAGGGAGAGCACTTTCTATCAGTCCTTTTAAGGGCTCAAACCGGCAGGGTCAGAGCCATAGGTGACAGGTCCTGAAAACAGCGACAGCATCTGTGTAGCAAAGGTCAGGGATTTCCTCCCTGCATTTCCCTATTAGGAGGGAATAGAAAGGCAGGCTTCCTTTCCTCTACCCAGAGCCCCACAATCCTGGCACTGTACCCTCCTGTCCTCTGCACACTCCAACTCATTATAACTAAGCCATTATACTAGCAAACACTCAGTGTACCTAGTGGCATCCTAAACGTGGCTATTGGACTTTGCTATAGTCCCACTAGTGCAAAGACATTTGCAGCACCTCTGCCTGCATTGCACACTCCAACTCATTATAACTAAGCCATTATACTAGCAAACACTCAGTGTACCTAGTGGCATCCTAAACGTGGCTATTGGACTTTGCTATAGTCCCACTAGTGCAAAGACATTTGCAGCACCTCTGCCTGCATTGCACACTCCAACTCATTATAACTAAGCCATTATACTAGCAAACACTCAGTGTACCTAGTGGCATCCTAAACGTGGCTATTGGACTTTGCTATAGTCCCACTAGTGCAAAGACATTTGCAGCACCTCTGCCTGCATTGCACACTCCAATTCATTATAACTAAGCCATTATACTAGCAAACACTCAGTGTACCTAGTGGCATCCTAAACGTGGCTATTGGACTTTGCTATAGTCCCACTAGTGCAAAGACATTTGCAGCACCTCTGCCTGCATTGCACACTCCAACTCATTATAACTAAGCCATTATACTAGCAAACACTCAGTGTACCTAGTGGCATCCTAAACGTGGCTATTGGACTTTGCTATAGTCCCACTAGTGCAAAGACATTTGCAGCACCTCTGCCTGCATTGCACACTCCAACTCATTATAACTAAGCCATTATACTAGCAAACACTCAGTGTACCTAGTGGCATCCTAAACGTGGCTATTGGACTTTGCTATAGTCCCACTAGTGCAAAGACATTTGCAGCACCTCTGCCTGCATTGCACACTCCAACTCATTATAACTAAGCCATTATACTAGCAATTTTTGCTGCCAGTTTAAGGGCCGTAGTTGCATTGTCAGGGATATTTATTCTTTATTATTCTGCTGTTAATAAAGCTAGACCACCACTGCAATCTACACCACCTCTCAATTTTTACTACCACATTTTCAGTCCACAATCTTGTCGCAATCAACATGAGTGGCAAAATGACAGATGCTGGTGGAAAGGGGAAGAGGCGTGGTGGAAAAGGCAAAAAAGGTTTTGTCCGTGGGGAAGGTGGCAAAGCTCCATTATCATCTGCTGAAGATAGACCATCTACCAGCAAAAGTAAGATGTCTACTACTTACCGTGGACAATCCGATGTGCTCCCTTTTTTACGGACACGAACAACAGGAACAAAGGTAGATGATGGCCAAAAAAGGAAAATGCTTGAATGGATCTCAAGTGGTCCAACAAGTGCCCTCTCAGCCACTTCAAGTACCGCATCCAAAAAACACCAGTCCTCTGAGTTGTCATCCCAATCAAACTTGATTTCTCCCAGCTCTGAAGTCTCCATCTGCCCTGCACAGTATGGTGGAACTGAGATGGCTGAGTCTGCAGAGCTGTTCAGTCACACTATAGCCTGGGAATCAGAGGTCTGCTCCCAAGCTACAGTGAGTACAGAACAGGAAATGGTCTGCAGTGATGCCCAGAACCTTTGTGACTCTGATTCAGGCCGTGAGGACCAAGTTTCGGAGCATAATGTTGACCCTTTGTCACAAACTGTAACACCTGTGGTTATAGACAATGAGGAACATACTGATGAAGATGAGACTCAGATACCCGATTGGGATGACAACTTAAATATTCGGTCAGGGCAAGAAGAGGCTCGGTCTGAGGGGGAGGGGAGTGCAAACACAACAATTGATGATGAAGTTCTAGATCCCACCTACTGTCAACCCACAGTCAGGCACTCGAGGAGGTCAACAGAGGTGGTGGAGGAGGATGCAACTAATGACGAAGTTACCTTGCGCCTTCCTGGACACAGTCGGAGTACTGGTAGCACGTCTACAACTGCATCCTCAGCCACCACTCTGCCTCTGAGCATTATTCGGGGTGGATCAACAGGTCGCATGGCCTCTAAGCCTTGCCTAGCCTGGTCCTTTTTTGACATAGAAAAAGATCGCCCAAATTATGTGATCTGTAAAATTTGTCATGGTTCTCTTAGTAGAGGTCAAAACCTCAGCAGTTTGACAACTTCTTCAATGAATCGTCACATGAATAAATATCATATGTCCCGGTGGGAAGCTCACCGTGCTGCAATGCGGCCTAGCGGAGCGAACCATCCACCGCCTGCCCCTTCCAGTGCATCCGCGCGCTCGTCATCTTCTAGGACTGTGGGGACAGCTGTCACACCTGTTTTTCCACCCACAACTTCCACCACTGTAACCGCAACAGGCAGTTTGCTTGGTAGGTCGTCAGTTGGTTTGGAAGGGGAAACAAGTGAGTGTGTACAGCTCTCTCAGACATCGATAGCACCAACGTTGGATGAAGGCAACATCATGTCTCCGCCTGCACTTTCCTCACAAACCTGCATTTTTCCAGGGACACCCTACTCAACACCGTCTACACACAGCAGCCAGATCTCTGTCCCTCAGATGTGGTCAAATAAAAGGCCACTTCCTGCGACCCATGACAAAGCTAAGAGGTTGACTCTATCCCTCTGTAAGCTGTTGGCTACCGAAATGCTGCCTTTCCGCCTAGTGGACACACAGGATTTTAGAGACCTTATGTCTGTCGCTGTGCCCCAGTACCAGATGCCTAGTCGCCACTACTTCTCTAAGAAAGGTGTGCCCGCGCTACACCAGCATGTCGCACACAACATCACCGCTTCCTTGAGAAACTCTGTGTGTGAACGGGTGCATTTCACCACCGATACTTGGACCAGTAAGCATGGACAGGGACGTTACATGTCGCTCACTGGGCACTGGGTAACTATGGTGATAGATGGTGAAGGGTCTGCTGCACAAGTCTTGCCGTCCCCACGACTTGTGTGTCAATCCTCTGTCTGTCCAAGTTCCGCCACTGCTTCTGCATCCTCCACCTCATCTGGGTCCTCCACCTCCGCCCCAAGCCTGCCTGGTCAGGCCACCAGCGTTCTCACTGTGCAGAAGGAATCACGCACCCCTCATTACTATCCTGGCAGCAGAGCGCAACGGCATCAGGCGGTCTTTAGCTTGACATGTCTTGGGAATAAGAGTCACACAGCTGAGGAGTTGTGGTCAGGTCTGCGGTCCGAGTTTAATAAATGGTTGTCTCCACTCAACCTGCAGCCTGGTAAGGCCGTGTGCGACAATGCTGCAAACCTGGGTGCGGCCCTTCGCCTGGGCAAGGTGACACACGTACCTTGCATGGCTCACGTGTTGAACCTTGTCGTGCAGCAATTTTTAACACACTATCCCGGCCTAGATGGCCTTCTGAACAGGGCACGAAAACTGTCTGCTCACTTCCGCCGTTCAAGCGCCGCAGCTGAGCGACTTGCATCGCTCCAGAAGTCTTTCGGCCTGCCGGTTCATCGCCTGAAATGCGATGTGGCGACACGCTGGAATTCAACTCTCCACATGTTACAGCGACTGTGGCAGCACCGCCGTGCCCTGGTGCAATACGTCATGACGTATAGCCTGGGCCAACGAGATGCAGAGGTGGGGCAGATCACCCTGATGGAGTGGTCTCAGATCAAGGACCTATGCACCCTTCTGCACAGTTTCGACATGGCGACGAATATGTTTAGCGCTGACAATGCCATTATCAGCATGACGATTCCAGTCATTTACATGCTGGAGCACACGCTAAACACTATTCGGAGTCAGGGGGTGGGACAACAGGAAGGGGATGAACTACAGGAGGATTCATATGCGCAAGACATAACAACATCACCAAGGTCCAGACGTTCATCATCACCAAGGCGCCAGGCATGGGACCATGGGGGACAGGGATCAACAAGGGCGCATGGTAGCAGGCGAGATGTTGAGGAAGGTGCAGGAGGACATGAAGAAATGGAGGACGAACTGTCCATGGACATGGAAGACTCAGCAGATGAGGGAGACCTTGGTCAAATTTCAGTTGAAAGAGGTTGGGGGGAGATGTCAGAGGAAGAAAGAACGGTTAGCACCTCTATGCCACAAACACAGCGTGGACTTGGTCCACATGGCTGCGCAAGACACATGAGTGCCTTCTTGTTGCACTACCTCCAACATGACCCTCGTATTGTCAAAATTAGAAGTGATGATGACTACTGGCTTGCCACACTATTAGATCCCCGGTACAAGTCCAAATTTTGTGACATAATTCCAGCCATAGAAAGGGACGCACGTATGCAGGAGTATCAGCAGAAGCTGTTACTCGATCTTAGATCCGCTTTTCCACCAAACAACCGTGCAGGTGCAGGGAGTGAATCTCCCAGTTGTAACTTGACAAACATGGGACGGTCTCGTCATCTTCAACAGTCTACACGTACCAGTAGGACCGTATCTGGTGCTGGTAACAGCAATTTTATGGAATCTTTTCATAATTTTTTTAGACCCTCCTTTGCAAGGCCACCAGAGACAACAAGTCTGACACATAGTCAACGGCTGGAGAGGATGATACAGGAGTATCTACAAATGAACATCGATGCCATGACTTTGCAAATGGAGCCTTGCTCATTTTGGCCTTCAAATCTAGAAAAATGGCCAGAGCTATCCAGTTACGCCTTGGAGATTTTGTCGTGTCCAGCTGCCAGCGTTGTCTCTGAACGTGTCTTCAGTGCTGCTGGGTGTGTGCTGACAGATAAGCGCACGCGTCTGTCCAGTGACAATGTGGACAGACTGACGTTCATCAAAATGAACAAGTCATGGATCCAGAAGGAATTTACTACCCCGGTGTCATCCTGGGGAGAGTAAATGCTTGTGGATTTGGAATGTGCTTGATGCAAATCTAGCTGTGAAGTGTACAACTAGGGCACAAGTGCTGCCACTGAATGGGTGGGTGTGTGTGTGGCACAATTTTTGGAAAAAAGGGAGGCTCCGATTGGAGTAACCCTTGCTTGATGTGTTTTTAAAAGAAACCAAGATGAACAGAGCTGGGATCAGGAAAGACTTTGCTACCTACCCCAGTGTCATCCTGGGGACGGATAAGAATAGCGTATTTTGGAATGTGCTTGATGCAAATCTAGCTGTGAAGTGTACAACTAGGGCACAAGTGCTGCCACTGAATGGGTGGGTGTGTGTGGGGCACATTTTTTGGAAAAAAGGGAGGCTCCGCTTGGAGTAACCCTTGCTTGATGTGTTTTTAAAAGAAGCCATGATGAACAGAGCTGGGATCAGGAAAGACTTTGCTACCTACCCCGGTGTCATCCTGGGGACGGATAAGAATGGCGTATTTTGGAATGTGCTTGATGCAAATCTAGCTGTGAAGTGTACAACTAGGGCACAAGTGCTGCCACTGAATGGGTGGGTGTATGTGTGGCACAATTTTTGGAAAAAAGGGAGGCTCCGCTTGGAGTATCCCTTGCTTGATGTGTTTTTAAAAGAAGCCAAGATGAACAGAGCTGGGATCAGGAAAGACTTTGCTACCTACCCCGGTGTCATCCTGGGGACGGATAAGAATGGCGTATTTTGGAATGTGCTTGATGCAAATCTAGCTGTGAAGTGTACAACTAGGGCACAAGTGCTGCCACTGAATGGGTGGGTGTGTGTGGGGCACAATTTTTGGAAAAAAGGGAGGCTCCGCTTGGAGTAACCCTTGCTTGATGTGTTTTTAAAAGAAGCCAAGATGAACAGAGCTGGGATCAGGAAAGACTTTGCTACCTACCCCGGTGTCATCCTGGGGACGGATAAGAATGGCGTATTTTGGAATGTGCTTGATGCAAATCTAGCTGTGAAGTGTACAACTAGGGCACAAGTGCTGCCACTGAATGGGTGGGTGTGTGTGTGGCACAATTTTTGGAAAAAAGGGAGGCTCCGCTTGGAGTAACCCTTGCTTGATGTGTTTTTAAAAGAAGCCAAGATGAACAGAGCTGGGATCAGGAAAGACTTTGCTACCTACCCCGGTGTCATCCTTGGGACGGATAAGAATGGCGTATTTTGGAATGTGCTTGATGCAAATCTAGCTGTGAAGTGTACAACTAGGGCCCAAGTGCTGCCACTGAATGGGTGGGTGTGTGTGTAGCACAATTTTTGGAAAAAAGGGAGGCTCCGCTTGGAGTAACCCTTGCTTGATGTGTTTTTAAAAGAAGCCAAGATGAACAGAGCTGGGATCAGGAAAGACTTTGCTACCTACCCCGGTGTCATCCTGGGGACGGATAAGAATGGCGTATTTTGGAATGTGCTTGATGCAAATCTAGCTGTGAAGTGTACAACTAGGGCACAAGTGCTGCCACTGAATGGGTGGGTGTGTGTGTGGCACAATTTTTGGAAAAAAGGGAGGCTCCGCTAGGAGTAACCCTTGCTTGATGTGTTTTTAAAGAAGCCAAGATGAACAGAGCTGGGATCAGGAAAGACTTTGCTACCTACCCCGGTGTCATCCTGGGGACGGATAAGAATGGCGTATTTTGGAATGTGCTTGATGCAAATCTAGCTGTGAAGTGTACAACTAGGGCACAAGTGCTGCCACTGAATGGGTGGGTGTGTGTGGGGCACAATTTTTGGAAAAAAGGGAGGCTCCGCTTGGAGTAACCCTTGCTTGATGTGTTTTTAAAAGAAGCCAAGATGAACAGAGCTGGGATCAGGAAAGACTTTGCTACCTACCCCGGTGTCATCCTGGGGACGGATAAGAATGGCGTATTTTGGAATGTGCTTGATGCAAATCTAGCTGTGAAGTGTACAACTAGGGCACAAGTGCTGCCACTGAATGGGTGGGTGTGTGTGGGGCACAATTTTTGGAAAAAAGGGAGGCTCCGCTTGGAGTAACCCTTGCTTGATGTGTTTTTAAAAGTAGCCAAGATGAACAGAGCTGGGATCAGGAAAGACTTTGCTACCTACCCCGGTGTCATCCTGGGGACGGATAAGAATGGCGTATTTTGGAATGTGCTTGACGCAAATCTAGCTGTGAAGTGTACAACTAGGGCACAAGTGCTGCCACTGAATGGGTGGGTGTGTGTGGTGCACAATTTTTGGAAAAAAGGGAGGCTCCGCTTGGAGTAACCCTTGCTTGATGTGTTTTTAAAAGAAGCCAAGATGAACAGAGCTGGGATCAGGAAAGACTTTGCTACCTACCCCGGTGTCATCCTGGGGACGGATAAGAATGGCGTATTTTGGAATGTGCTTGATGCAAATCTAGCTGTGAAGTGTACAACTAGGGCACAAGTGCTGCCACTGAATGGGTGGGTGTGTGTGGGGCACAATTTTTGGAAAAAAGGGAGGCTCCGCTTGGAGTAACCCTTGCTTGATGTGTTTTTAAAAGTAGCCAAGATGAACAGAGCTGGGATCAGGAAAGACTTTGCTACCTACCCCGGTGTAATCCTGGGGACGGATAAGAATGGCGTATTTTGGAATGTGCTTGATGCAAATCTAGCTGTGAAGTGTACAACTAGGGCACAAGTGCTGCCACTGAATGGGTGGGTGTGTGTGTGGCACAATTTTTGGAAAAAAGGGAGGCTCCGCTTGGAGTAACCCTTGCTTGATGTGTTTTTAAAAGAAGCCAAGATGAACAGAGCTGGGATCAGGAAAGACTTTGCTACCTACCCCGGTGTCATCCTGGGGACGGATAAGAATGGCGTATTTTGGAATGTGCTTGATGCAAATCTAGCTGTGAAGTGTACAACTAGGGCACAAGTGCTGCCACTGAATGGGTGGGTGTGTGTGGGGCACAATTTTTGGAAAAAAGGGAGACTACGCTTGGAGTCACCTTGCGGTGTTTTACATGATTTTAGAAGGGCGTGCCATGCCTATATCTGTGTGTCCTCCTCTTTTTCCTTGTCCAGCTCTTTTGTTTTCGCATGAGTATATGTCCTTGTCACTTTCCCATGTGTTTGTGTTGTGTTGTGAGTTGTTTGTCACCTTTTGGACACCTTTGAGGGTGTTTTCTAGGTGTTTTTATGTGTTTGTGATTGCCTGCCATTGTTTCCTATGCAGTTCGAGTTCGGTTCGTCGAACGTTCGACGAGCCGAACTCGAACGGGACCTCCGTTCGGCGAACCGACCTCGAGCCGAACCGGGACCGGTTCGCTCATCTCTATTAGGCACCTCAGGGGCTCTCCTAATGCAACATGGCGTCCGCTATTGATTCCAGCCAATTTTGCAGTCAAATTGCACTCCTTCTCTTCCGAGCCCTGCAGTGTGCCCAAACAGTTGATTTCCACCATGTACAAGATATCACCAAACTCAGGAGAAATTGCGCAATAAATTTCATGGTGATGTTTTTCCTGTTACCCTTGTGAAAAAAAGCTACCTGGTTGAAGTAACAATTTTGTGGTAAAATTTTAGTTTTTTTATTTTCATGGCTCAACATTATAAACTTCTGTAAAGCACCTGGAGGTTTAGGGTACTCACCAAACATCTAGATAAATTCCTTGAGGGGCCTAGTTTCCAATATGGGGTCACTTGTGGGGCTTTTTTTGCTGTTTACGTACCTTAGGGGTCCTCCAAATGCAACATGGTGCCCGCAATCTTTTTCAGCAAAATTTCCTTTCCAAAATTCAAATATTGCTCCTTTCGTTCCAAGCCCTCCCATTTCTCCAAACAAAGGTTTCAGACCACAAGTGAGGTATCACCACGCTCATAAAAAAGTGGGTAACAAACATTGGGGTCAAATTTTTGGAATTACCTCTTGAAAAAGTGAAAAAATTGATGCTAAAGCAACATTTTTGAGAAAAAAATGAACATTTTCAATGTGACAAAGTAACGTTATCAAAATCTGTGAAGTACCTGTGGGTCCAAAATGCTCACTATACCCCTAGATAGAAGCCTTGAGGGGTCTAGTTTCCAAAATGGTGTCACTTGTGAGGGGTTTCTGCTGCTTAGGTAGCTTAGCGGACCTGTAAATGCAACATGGTGCCCGCAATCTATTTCAGCCAAATTTGCTTTCCAAAATTCAAATATTGCTCCTTCTGTTCCGAGCCCTCCCATTTGTCCAAACAAAGGTTTCTGACCACATGTAGGGTATCGGCGCGCTCATAAGAAAGTGGGTAACAGGTTTTGGGGTTCATTTTGTTGTGTTATTTCTTCTAAAAGTGAATAAATTTGGGGTAGAGCAACATTTTAGGTAAAATTTTATTTTTTGCTTTTTTTCATTCCACTTTGCTTTAGTTCCTGTGAAGCACCTGAAGGGTTAATAAACTTCTTGGATATGGTTTTGAGTACTTTGAGGGGTGCTGTTTTGAGAATGGTGTCACTTTTAGGTATTTTCTGTCACGTAGGCCTCTCAAAGTCACTTCAAATGTGATGTGGTCCCTAAAAAAATGGTTTTGTGAATTTTGTTGAAAAAATGAGAAATTGCAGATGAACTTTGACCCCTTCTAACTTCCTAACCCCAAAAAAATTTGTTTCAGAAATTGCGCTGATGTAAAGTAGACAAGTGGGAAATGTTATTTATTAACTATTTTGTGTGACATAACTCTCTGGGTTAAGGACATAAAAATTAAAAGTTTGAAAATTGCAAAATTTTCTAGATTTTCATCAAATTTCCGATTTTTTTACAAATAAAAGCAAAAAATATCGTTCTAAATTTATAACTATCATGAATTCCAATATGTCACGAAAAAACAATGTCAGAATCATTGGGATCCGTTGAAGCGTTCCAGAGTTATAACCTCATAAAAGGACACTGGTCAGAATTGCAAAAAATGGCCTGGGCATTAAGGACAAAACTGGCTTCGTCCTTAAGGGGTTAAACAACTATAAGAGTCCAGTGTGGCTCCCTGCCGGGTGTCCATTACACTGCTCCATGGGGGACCCGCCGCCATAAAACCCCCAACGTAGGCTCTGGGCGTGCGTCAGAGCATTGATGACCCCACTCTATGCACGCCGGACGGGTTTTTCTTCAGGGGTGCTGAGCACACTAGTGCTAACTATGTACAATTATAGTGTTGGCCACCCATAGTCCAGTGGCCCAATTGTCCATTTACTTAATCACCTAAAACAAAACATTACATACAAGACATTTTCACATAACTATATACATTCTAATAGGTACTTTTTCTTTTTATGTTCTATACCTTGGAGGGGGCTGTCCCCGAGTGCTACGTTGGGACCGGCGTAGCTCTGGGGTTTGTCCCTGACTACTTGGAGTGTCTGACCCCTCCGTGTTACTGGTAGGCCTAACCCTGACAGGTATGCGTGTTGGTTGCCTACGGGGTCTCAGATTCGCCAAGGGTACAACAGGTTCACCACTGGCAGGGGGTTGATTCTCCTGTTCTACTGCTGGCGTGTCATCTTGTGTTGGGGCGGACAGTTCCTTAGATGGATCTGGAACCTCTTCTTTCTTTGGCTCGACCAACTGCGGGAACGTCAAGACTGGTACCACTATGGCATTATTTATTCGGGTCCAAGTTTTGGGGAATTTGCCAAGGATTGTTTGTATCATCTCTTCCTCTTTTTCTTGAATTTCTTCCACTTCTTTTTGGATTTTGCACCGCTCAGGGCACGCTTTCAGGCGGTCTCTGGACACTGTTTGATAAGTCTTGCCTTCATCTTTGCTTATGAGGCATACCTTACTATTGTCAAAGTTGGAGGGAATAATGGTGTAGGGTTCATTCTCCCACTGATCATCTAATTTATGCTCCCTATGCTTATTCTTGAGGACCTGTTCTCCAGGTGCTAAGGGAGTTGCTGGGGCTGTTTGATTGTAGTTCTGCTCTTGTCTCATTCTTGCTTGGGACAGGCTCTTTTCTACGCATTCCTGGATTTTGCGGTACTGCTGTTGTCGCTCTGTATCCCAATCTTCTATCTCTTGAACCGCTTCAGGTGACACAGTTCCCATCTCAAAGTCTACAGGTAACTTGCCAGGTCTTGCTCGCATCATGTAAGCAGGGCTGCAGTTGGTCGAGTTTACTGGGATATGGTTATACAGGTCTACCAGATCTGGTAACTTCTTTGGCCATTGGTTTCTTTCTTCCAGAGGTAGAGTCTTGAGCATATCAATAACCACATGGTTCATCTTCTCGCACAATCCATTGGTTTGGGGGTGGTACGGTGTTGTTCTGATTTTCTTACAGCCATACATGTTACAGAACTCTTGGAACACTTCTGCCTCGAATGCAGGACCTTGATCAGTCAGTACCCTTTCCGGATAACCGTGAGGTCGACAAAAGTATGCCTGAAATGCTCTAGCTGCTGTTCTGGCTGTCTGGTCCTTCACAGGCACTACTACCAGGAAACGAGAATAATGGTCCACAATGGTGAGGGCGTACACATAGCCTGACCGGCTTGGTGTTAACTTCACGTGGTCCAGGGCCACCAACTCCAGGGGCTGCTTCGTGACAATTGGCTGTAGGGAAGACCTCTGGCTGGCATCATCCTTCCGCCTCAGGTTACACGGACCACAGTCTCGGCACCACTTCTCGACTGTCTTTCTCATGTGCACCCAGTAGAACCGATCGTGGAGTAGGGTCTCCAACTTCTTTCACCCGAAGTGTCCTGCTTTATCATGGTAAGCTGCTAGGACCATTGGAGCATCCCTCTGTGGGACCACTATCTGCCAGACGAGTTCATTCGTTCGCCAGTTGACATATCTCTTGCAGAACTTGCCTTGGTAGGTGAACAGTCGTCCCCTCTCCTTCCACAACTGCTGGGCTTCTTGTGGAGCGTCTGGACCGAGATGGGTCTCAGCTTGTGCTAGATTTTCTTTGACCAATCGCACGGCCGGGTCACCGTTCTCTGTCTGTTCTCAATTATGTTGGAGTAATGGGTTGACCGAGACCTCGTGCTGGCTCGAGCGCTTCACTCCTACAGCATGCTCACACTGGAAAACACCTTGGTGATGGAAAGCCGGTAACTCTATCTCTTCGAGTTCATCCAGGTCTTCTCCAGACTCGGGTAAGTGAGGCATTCTGGACAGCGCATCAGCATTGTTATTCTTCTTGCCAGCCCGGTACTTGATGGTAAAGTCAAAGTTAGACAGCCGGGCCATCCATCGCTGCTCCAACGCACCTAACTTGGCTGTTGCCAGATGTGTCAATGGGTTGTTGTCCGTGAAGATGGTGAACTTGGCCGATGCCAGATAGTGCTTGAAGCGTTCAGTAACTGCCCAAACAATAGCGAGGAACTCCAGCTTGAAGGAACTGTAGTTTTCTGGATTCCTTTCTGTGGGACGAAGCTTCCTACTGGCGTAAGCTATCACCTTCTCCCGACCTCCCTGCACCTGGGACAGAACTGCTCCCAGTCCCACGTTGCTGGCGTCTGTGTACAGTACAAACGGCTGGCTGTAGTCAGGGTAGGCCAGAATTTCTTCTCCCGTGAGAGCCCCTTTCAGCCGGACAAAAGATGTTTCTATTTGACTGTTCCATTCAAATGGAGGGCTTTGCTTCTTAGCCTTCTTTGGCTGCCCCACCAAGAGATCTTGAAGAGGCGCTGCTATCTTGGTGAAACCATCAATGAATCTTCGGTAGTAGCCCACCAGCCCAAGGAACTGCCGCACCTCCTTTACCGTGGTGGGTCTTGGCCAGTCCTTGATTACGGTGACTTTCTCCGGATCAGGTGCCACACCTTCTGCGCTGACCACATGACCCAGGTACTGTACCTTTGGCTTCAAGAGGTGACATTTGGACGGCTTTATCTTCAGGCCATACTCCGACAAGGACTCAAACACTTCTGCTAAGTGCCTCAGGTGGTCTTCGTAGGTCTTGGAGTAGACTATGACGTCATCCAGGTACAATAGCACGGTTTCAAAGTTGTGATGGCCCAAGCAGCACTCCATCAATCTCTGAAATGTCCCTGGGGCATTGCAGAGCCCGAACGGCATACAATTGAACTCGCAGAGACCCATTGGTGTCGTGAATGCAGTCTTCTCCTTGTCCGCCTCTGCCACGGGAACCTGCCAATACCCACTGGTGAGATCCAGGGTGGAGAAATAATTAGCTGATTTTAAGGCTGTTAGTGAGTCTTCTATTCTGGGTAGTGGATAAGCATTTTTATGTGTAATGCGGTTAATTTGTCTGTAATCTACGCACATTCTCATTGTACCATCTTTTTTCTTTATGAGCACTAGTGGAGCTGCCCAGGGGCTACAACTATCTCTGATAACCTCAGCCTCCTTTATTTCCCGTAACATTTCTTTGGCACGCTGATACTGTGCTGGGTGTACAGGGCGGTATCTCTCTTTAATGGGATGATGATCACCCGTGGGGATTTGATGTTTAACCCCTTTTACCTGCCCAAAATCTAGGGGGTGTTTGCTAAAGACCCGCTCGTACTCCTGTACCACCCGGTAAACCCCATGCTTTTGGTGTGAGGGGGTGGAGTCGGTACCCACATGTAATTTTTGGCACCAGTCTTCCAGCTGTCCCTTGGAGCCATTGTCTTCCGCCTGGTCGGACGGGATCAAGGGTTCCACTGCTTTGATGGTATTGTTACTGACAGTGTACAGTTTTGCTACAGTGGCGTAGCGGGGCAATTTGGCTTCCTCCTCCCCACAATTCAGGACACGGACGGGCACTCTTCCCTTGCGGACGTCTGCTACCCCTCTGGCTATCAGGACTCCAGGCCTGCTGTCTGAATACACCGGTTCTACCAAGGCCTGGTAATCTTGACCCTTGAGGCCTATTGCTGCCTGACACCATATCAACATTTCACTTCTTGGGGGTATTGCAATGGGGAGGGGGTCACTTACCCTCACACTGCCAATTTCTCCTCCGGCCAGCTCTACCTGCTGCCTCCTCATCAGGGCTCGGATTTCCCTCTGTAGGGCACGCTGCTGCCCGGTGCTGGCAGTTTCAGACGCCTGCTGCAACAAAATTATCACTTCGGCAATACAATTTTCCATCACATTTGTACCAATGGTTAGCAGTGGGTTAGATTCCTTGCGATCAATATCTACAATTATCATCCCCTGACATGGCAATTCTACCCGCCCCACTTTAATGGTTACTTCCTTGTACCCAATTTGAGGCAAGGGCTGACCATTACTGGCCACAATTGTTAAATCATCATCTGGGCCATGGTCAATGTTTGAATCAGCCCAATATCTGTTGTACAGTTTATAAGGGATGGCTATTACCTGGGACCCTGTATCTAGGAGGGCATTCAAAGGGATCTAATCCAGCACAATAGGAAGGACCGGGCGTCCTCCCACATACTTGCTGCGACTGGGGTTTGAGCCGGGCTTCCTTACACCTGGGGGTTGGCTCCTGGCCCCAGGTTCGGCCCGTTTAAAGGACAGTGTCTTGCAATATGGCAGCAGCGGCAGATCGGTTGTCCCGTTAAATCATACCGGTCTGTGTCTCTGCCTCGGGTCGGCGGAATCCTCCTCTGTCGCATCCATGGGACGTCATCTGGGCTGGAGGCCAACTCGATTCTTGCAGGCGATGGGGTCACTTGTAGAGACTGCACAGTCTTGGCAAGGGCAGCTACAGTCTTGGTCAGCTCCTGGACCTGCTGTCTGAGCTCTGCAGCGGGATCCCTATCCAGGGACTGCGCCTCAGCCCCTGCAGCGGCTCGTGTTGCAGGCACCACCCCTGGGTACGTGATAGCAAGAGGCCGGAGGGGTACTGGGTCATTCGGTGTAGATTCTCTCAGTACCCGGATGGCCTGGTCCTTAAACTTTGCAAAGCCCAGAGCAGGGTTCTGCAGGACCATGATACGCAGCTGGGTCCTGTGGGCATCTGACAGGAGCCCTTCTATGAACTGCTCAGTTAGGAGTTTGTCTTCTTCACGTACACTCTCTGGGTCCACCTGTTTAATTGCTTTCAGGGCCTCCTGCAAGTTTAAGGCATAGTCCCATATGCTGTCTGTGGCCCGTTGTTTTCACCCAAAGAATCTCATCTTTATTTCTGCTGCGGTGCGGGTGTCAAAAGTACTCTTTAACTTGGCCAGTATCTGGGTTGCTGTCCCTTTATCTGTATCAGGCCAAGACTTCACTTCACGCTGGGCCGCGCCGGCTAGCTGCGCCATTAATATGCCCACCTTCTGGCTCTCAGTCAGCGGATACACTCTAAACAAGCTGTGCAGCCTTTCTCTGAAGTCGCTCAGGGTATGTGACTCCCCTGAGTACTGCGGCAGCCATTCTGCTCCCGGGATGTACGGCATTGTGATCGGCATTACCGGCGCTACAGCGGGGGCTGGGGCGACGGCGACTGGGATTACATCGGCCGGTGCTGCTGCGTCTTGAGCTACTTCAGCCACCTGCTCTCCCTCTGTGTCGGGCCCTGATGATGCAGCTGTACCTTCGGGCTGTTTATGGGCCAGGTGCTTGCAGCTCTGCTGCCCTTCGGATTCGGCTACCAGGGAGTATTTTAGGCCCTGGTGGCCACAGACTGTGATGTCCGAGTCTCTTCTGTGCCTCTCTGCTCCTCCTGCTTCCCTGGACCAAGCTGCTCCAGCTCTAGGCCCCAGTTCCACAGGACAGCACTACTCTGCATCTGCACTCTCTGCTTTCTCCTACCGACTGAACACTAACCCCTCCCTCAGGTGAGGCAAGGCCCATGGTTTTTGTATGGCTGCATGTAATTGCCTAGTCCAATGGACTGTGTTGCCTATGAGTTTCCATTGGATTGATAGGCCAGGTACTGTCTCTTGCTTTTGTTTGGCCATGTTGTGTGCGCAGTCACTAGAATTATGTGAATTATTGAAGAATCAGTTTCCAACTTTTCTGTGTTGGTGTAGTGGTAGGCTCTTTGCTTGGGCTGCGAGAGATTGTGAGTTCTACTCTGAGGCAAGGCCCATGGACTTTGTATGGCTGCATGTAATTGCCTAGTCCAATGGACTGTGTTGCCTATGAGTTACCATTGGATTGATACGCCAGGTATCGTCTTTTGCTTTTGTTTGGCCATGTGGTGTGCGCAGTCACTAGGATTATGTGAATTAATGTAGAGTCAGTTTCCCACTTCTCTGTCTTGGTGTAGTGGTAGGCTCTTTGCTTGGGCTAAGAGAGGTTGTGGGTTTGACTCTGAGGCAAGGCCCATGGACTTTGTATGGCTGCATGTAATTGCCTAGTCCAAAGGACTGTGTTGCCTATGAGTTACCATTGGATTGATAGGCCAGGTATTGTCTTTTGCTTTTGTTTGGCCATGTTGTGTGCGCAGTCAATAGGATTATGTGAATTAATGTAGAATCAGTTTCCCACTTCTTTGTGTTGGTGTAGTGCTGCAAATATCTTTGCACTAGTGGGACAATACAGAAGTCCAACAGCCACTTTTAGGATGCCACTAAGTTCACTCAGTGTTTGCTAGTATAATGGCTTAGTAACAATGAGTTTGATTGTGCAATGCAGGCAGACGTGCTGCAAATATCTTTGCACTAGTGGGACAATACAGAAGTCCAACAGCCACGTTTAGGATGCCACTAAGTTCACTCAGTGTTTGCTAGTATAATGGCTTAGTAACAATGAGCTTGAGTGTGCAAAGGGCAGGAGGGTACAGTGGCAGGGTTGTGGGTCTGGGTAGAGGAAAGGAAGC
Organism: Anomaloglossus baeobatrachus; assembly: GCF_048569485.1. Classification (NCBI taxonomy): domain Eukaryota; kingdom Metazoa; phylum Chordata; class Amphibia; order Anura; family Aromobatidae; genus Anomaloglossus; species Anomaloglossus baeobatrachus. The sequence goes on along the minus strand of NC_134353.1, from coordinate 395,947,063 downwards.
CTTCCTTTCTATCCCTCCTAATGGGGAAATGCAGCAAGGAAATCCCTGACCTTAGCTACACAGACGCTGTCATCTTGTGTAGCTGTTAAACTCTATTTTAAACTCTGTCACCTATGGCTCTGACCCTGCCGGTATTAGCCCTTAAAAGGACTGATAGAAACTTCTATTCCTATTCTGTACAGCACAGTAAATAGAGCGTACACAGCAGTATCGGAGAAAGGAGCTGCGCTAGCGGTGTCTGACACCAAGGACGCAGAAGGCAGATAATGGCGTGCTGGAGGAAAATGTCCAGTTTTATAATGCAGGGACATGTGACATGGACATCCTATCACACATGCCGTTGCTTCTCTGGCTAAAATTCCACTTAGCTGTGTGTGTGTCTGGGATTGGCTGACATGCTGGCCCACCCCACTACACGCGCCTGCTTATGGAAGGAAGACAAGGAAAACAAAAAAAAATGGCAATCGCCATTATACATACAGCAGTGATCTGAATGCGCTGTTCCCGCACACTATACACTGAAATTTCATAATGGTGTGAGTCACAGAGTGACTTACACTATTACAGCAGAAAGCCAGCTAGTAATTAGCTGGTCTTTTTGCTGCTAGAACCGTTCTCGAACGTATCTAGAACTATCGAGCTTTAGCAAAAAGCTCGAGTTCTAGTTCGATCTAGAACAGCCCCCAAAAATCACTCGAGCCGCGAACTGGAGAACCTCGAACCGCGAACCGCGCTCAACTCAACTAGTGACTACGCACACAACATGGCCAAACAAAAGCAAAAGACAGTACCTGGCCTATCAATCCAATGGAAACTCATACTCAACACAGTCCATTGGAATATTCAATTACATGCAGCCATACAAAGTCCATGGGCCTCGCCTCAGAGTCAAACCCACAACCTTTCGCAGCCCAAGCAAAGAGCCCACCACTACACCAACATAGAGAAGTGGGAAACTGACTCTACATTAATTCACATAATCCTAGTGACTGCGCACACAACATGGCCAAACAAAAGCAAAAGACTATCTGCCCTATCAATCCAATGGAAACTCATAGGCAACACAGTCCACTGGACTGGGCAATTTTATGCAGCCATACAAAGTCCAAGGGCCTTGCCTCAGAATCGAACCCACAACCTCTCGCAGCGCAAGCAAAGAGCCTATCACTACACCAACACAGAGAAGTGTGAAACTGCCTCTACATTAATTCACATAATCCTAGTGACTGCTCACACAACATGGCCAAACAAAAGCAAAAGACAGTACCTGGCCTATCAATCCAATGGAAACTCATAGGCAACACATTCCAGTGGACTAGACAATTACATACATCCATACAAGGTCCATGGGCCTTGCCTCAGAGTCGAACCCACAACCTCTCGTAGCCAAAGAAATGAGCCTACCACTACACCAACACAGACAAGTGGAAAACTGACTCTACCATAATTCACATAATCCTAGTGACTGCGCACCCAACATGGCCAAACAAAAGCTAAAGACAGTACCTGGCCTATCAATCCAATAGAAATTCATAGGCAACACAGTCCATTGGACTAATCAATTTCATGCAGCCATACAAAGTCCATGGGCCTTGTCTCAGAGTCAAACCCACAACCGCGCGCAGGCCAAGCAAATAGCCTACCACTACACCAACACAGAGAAGAGGCAAACTGATTCTACAATAATTCACATAATCCTAGTGACTGCGCACACAACATGGCCAAACAAAAGCAAAAGAAAGTACCTGGCTTATCAATCCAATGGAAACTCAATCCATTGGACTAGGCAATTACATGCAGCCATACAAAGTCCATGGGCCTTGCCTCAGAGTCGAGTCCACAACTTCTCATAGCCCAAGCAAATAGCCTACCACTACACCAACACAGAGAAGAAGGAAGTTGACTCTACATTAATTCACAAATTTCTAGTGACTGCGCACACAACATGGCAAAACAAAAGCAAAAGACAGTATCTGGCCTATCAATCCAGCGGAAACTCATAGGCAACACAGTTCATTGGACTAGGCAATTACATGCAACCATACAAAGTCCATGGGCCTTGCCTCAGAATCAAACTCACAACCTCTCATAGCCTAAGCAAAGAGCCTACCATTACAACAACACAGAGGAGTGGGAAACTGATTCTACAACAATTCACATAATCCTAGTGACTGCGCACAGAACATCGCAAACAAAAGCAAAAGACAGTACCTGGCCAATCAATCCAGTGGAAACTCATAGGCAACACAGTCCATTGGACTAGGCAATTACATGCAACCATACAAAGTCCATGGGCCTTGCCTCAGAGTCTACCCCACAATCTCTCGCAGCCCAGGAAAAGAGCCTACCATTACACCAACACAGAGAAGTGGAAAATTACCTCTACATTAATTCACAGAATCCTAGTGACTGCGCACACAACATGGCCAAACAAAAGCAAAAGACAGTACCTGACCTATCAATCCAATGGAAACTCATAGGCAGAACAGTCCATTGGACTAGGCAATTACATGCTGTGCTGTTTTTATTTGTCTTAGTTAAAACTGTTATTTAATGTTTTTCATGCTTGTCTCTGCTGCCATCTACTGGTCAGACCTTTCGGCTCCTCTGTTTCCTTTGCCCAGCCCATGGGAGTGTCTGATGACCCTCTTGCATCACATCCTGGGATGTTCATTCTAAAGCAGAGTTTGTGAGAACAATATCCCATATTGGATTGGAGCTACTAGGAGCAAAGTCTTCTGACCACGTAGTAGCTACAGAGGCAAGCATCACTCGAGAATAACAATGCCAAGTACTTGGATTACTGCACTCTGCATGTCCTAACCTTTGGAGAAAATAAACCACCCTTGTTTCATCTCAGCATGTGCATGCTTCACTCTGGAGCGCTCTGGTCCTGTCTGCCCCACCTATAGGAAAAACGAAGGTAAGACTCTCACAACCTTTCACAACTACGCACCTTCCATCGCCTTTAATTGGGGACAGAACAGTCAAAAGACTGCTTAAGAGCTCAATACCCCGGCTACAGATCCCTAAGAGCCCTGTAACTTCCCATGTAATCTGCCTAGCAACAAGCCTTGTGCACTAGTCTGCCTGCACAGTGCATGACTGGACAAGCCTAAGGGGAAGCTCTCCCATCTGCCACGTCCTGTGTCACCTCTGCTTGCATTGTAAAGGGACAGTTTATGCACCTGCTGTTTCTCTCTTGCTATACTCCTTCTATACACTTGCAGTACATTATACCTTATTACTGCACATCGCTGCACTGCGAACCCCAAGTTTTACAAAAGACACCTTGGGAATTTCATCAGGGAGTCCTTGCAGAGCTGCACAACGATTTTGGACCCCTGTTCAAAAGTCAAGTTTCTTAAAGAGACAGTACACCTTAAATAAAAATGGCTGAAAAAGACCTCGGACAGTTCCCCACTGCTGAAACAGAGCAAAAAAACCTGATACTGTCCATTATGAAGCCCAGGAGGCAGAGCCCATGGTTTCAGCAGACCAAGTTGTCCGACCGAAGCGCTCTTCCAAACCCACGATAAAGGCCACTGAAAACTATCACACTATGAAAGATGAGTCATGTGAACACCTGGAAGAACAGTGGGAACGAGTCACCTATTACATGTCAAGACTTGAATCCTCATCAGGTGATGCCACATGCTTACAAGCTGCTCTGAAACGGCTGAACACAGCTCATGAAAGATACAAGAGACTGTCAACAAGGTATATTACCTTTCTAAAAGACTCTAAAATTGATGAAGCTCTTTCAGACCTGAGCAAGGCAGAAGAGGTAGACAAGGAAAGAGATGCCAAGGTGCAAGATGCCATAGACAAGGCCGAACACCGTATCTCTCACCAGCAAGAAACCAGATCACACCGATCAACCTCATCTAGACGTTCCTCTCGGTCATCCGGGTCATCATCCTCAAGAAGCTCAGCCCTGAGCGACAGGATATTAGAGGCCCGCATAAGAGCAGAGGAATCCAAGGTGAGACGTTCCTTCACAGAAAGAGAAGTAGAGGAAGAAGCCAAAAGGACAGAAGCAGAAGCCCTTGCAAAAGCAGAAGCCGCTAAAGCAGAAGCCAAATGGGCAGAAGCAGAAGCCCTTGCAAAAGCAGAAGCTGCTAAAGCAGAAGCCCTTGAAAAAGCAGAAGCCGCTAAAGCAGAAGCCCATGCAAAAGCAGAAGCTGCTAAAGCGGAAGCCAAAAGAGCAGAAGCGGAGGCTCGGATAAAGATTCTTCGGTCACAGATGGAAGAGGAAGTTGCGCTAGCTAAAGTGAGACTACTTGAGCAAGCATTGATCCAAGGTCCTGATCCAGCTGACTCGCCACCACTGGAAGCAGACAATCCAGTTGATCGCACAAGAGACTATGTACTGAATCAGTTACCTGTAGCAACCCCGGTTTGCAGTACCGTCCAAGCCGACAACACGGAAACCTCCAACTTACCTCTACCAGTGCCAGTGCCACCTAAAGCACCCGAGCAAATTAATAACAGTCACCAAGAGGTGCCCTCTCAAACACAGTCACCACGGCAAGATGGCAACCAAGTGTTTCCTGACCCACTTCCACAGCTCAAGCAGCGGTCATCAGAATCTACAGAGGCTAAACCACAGCTCAACCCTGCAGCAACGTCATTCTACCCGGGAACATCTCATCCATTCACGCCAGGCAGCCCATACGCCCCAGGGGCATCACGAGTCGTCGTGGCAACAAGTGGTGAGAAATCAGATATGTCTGAGTTTGCCAGGTTCATGGTGAGCAGAGAGCTAATCAACACTAGTCTCACGAAATTTGATGATCGTGCAGAGAGCTACAGGGCCTGGAAAGCAACTTTCAAGACAGATATCGCCAATCTCAACTTCACTGCAGAACAGGAGCTCGACCTCCTGATCAAGTGGTTGGGCCCAGGCTCTACAAACCGTATCAAGAGCCTCAGAACCGTCTATGTGGGACAAGCAGAAGCAGGGCTCGCTGCTGCATGGCAGAGACTGGAACGCACCTTTGGCAGCGCAGAAGCAATAGAGAAAGCCCTATTCAAGAGACTGCAGGACATCCCAAAGATCAACCTTAAAGAAGTCCACAAGCTTCAAGACCTAAGTGATCTGCTCATGGAGCTGGAGCTCGCCAAAAGAGACCCTCATCTGTCTGGGCTGTGCTACCTGGATACAGCCCATGGAGTGAACCCAATCGTGGTGAAGCTGCCATACAGTCTGCAGGAGAAATGGGCAACGTCAGTCTCAAGGTACAAAAGAATGAATGACGTCACCTTTCCCCCATTTATTCAGTTCTGCAAGTTCATCGACGAGCAGGCCCAGATGAAGAACGACCCCAGCTTCGACTTCCTAGAGTTCAACACTTCGGCAGCTGCAACATCATCATCATCAAGGTATGAAGGTGCCATACACAAACGCAGAGACATTAAGAACACTGTGAGTGTCAGGAAGACTGAGCTATCATCACCCGCAACACCCACAGATAAACAGTACTCTCATCACGAGATAAGTCTTTCAATCAAGAATGCCCCATCCATAAAAAACCGCATTCACTGAAAAAGTGCAGAAGGTTTAGATCCAAAACCCTACAGGAGCGCAAGAAAGTCCTCACAGAGCTTGGGATCTGTTTCAAATGCTGCGCATCACTTGAGCACATGGCCAAGGACTGTAAATCCATCATCAAGTGTGAGGAGTGTCACAGCGAAAAACACGTTTCAGCCATGCACCCAACCCAGCTAGCTAGAGACACATCGGCTGCAGTCACCACCACTCCCACTCCAAGTCATGGCGGGGAGTCCAAGAATCAGACTGACACCACCACAGCCATCTCCTGCTCATGCACAGAGGTATGTGGAGAGGGCCAAACACAGAACTGTTGAGCCCGAATATGCCTCATCAAGGATTATCCCGAAGGACATCCAGAAAAGGCAATGAAGGTGTATGCCATCATAGACGACCAAAGCAACCGGTCCCTGGCAGGAACCAAATTCTTTGAAGCCTTCGGAATTAATGGACCATCAGAACCCTACACCTTGAACACCTGTTCGGGTCGCATAGAGACTAGCGGCAGAAGAGCCCAGGGATTCATTGCTTCTCCTATCAATGGGAAGACTGAAATACCTCTACCAACGCTCGTTGAATGTGACCAAATACCCAGCCACAGGAATGAAATTCCTACCCCAGAAGCTGCATTTCATCAACCACACCTAAGACACCTCGCTAGTGTTATCCCACCTCTGAACAATAACGCAGAGATTCTACTCCTGCTCGGCAGAGACAATCTAAGGGTACACAAGGTGCGACAGCAGTGTAATGGGCCTGACTATGCACCATATGCCCAGAGACTAGACTTGGTATGGGTAGTCATAGAAAATGTGTGCGTTGACCGATCAGGAATTGATTCCTTCAAGACTTACGTGCATGGAGATGGACACACAACCTGCTTAAAGCCATGTCCTCATCACTATGGAGTGAAAGAGAAGTCTCCAGACACAATACAGCTACCTGACATCGCTTCTTCTCTGCATATCGACAACTTGGGAAGATCAGTCTTTTACACCACCAAGGACGACGATAAAGTAGCCTTGTCAGTAGAGGACAGAGAATTCATCGGAATAATGGAAAGTGAGTTTTCTAAAGACAAAACTAACCACTCTCCATTACCCTCCCGATCTACCAGGGGAAGACTCCCAAACAACCGAGATCAAGCTCAGACCAGATTTAACTCTCTTCAGCGTTCCATGAACAGCAAGCCTGAAATGAGAGAACACAGCGTCGCCTTTATGGACAAAGAAGTCTGCAACAACCTAGCAGAACCTGTACCAACTGAACTGAATCCAGCAGATCACGCAACTAGACCTATGTCTATAAGTTCTTTTGCTAACTCTTCTTGGCTTACAGGTCCAAAGTTCCTGCTGAGACAGTCAGAAGAAGGTGTCCAGGAAGCCTTCAGCATCCTAGATCCAGACAACGATCCAGATGTCCGAGCTGAAGTCAATACCCTGGCCACCAGTGCAGAAAAAACTTCCAACCTCGGTTGCCAACGTTTTGAACGTTTCTCCAGCTGGATGAGGCTCGTCAGGACTGTCGCTAGGTTAGTGCATATCGCCAGATGCTGTCGTACTGACCTTAAAAACAAAGACTGTCATCGCTGGCATGTCTGCCACAAAGCCCTTTCTGCTGAGGACATCTCCCATACCGAGTCCCTCATAATACGCCACCTCCAACAGAGTGAATTCGCCATAGAATGGAAGTGTTTATACAACAAACAGCAGATTCCATTAAGAAGTCCTCTCGCCAATTTAAACCCAGTCATCGACAGTTTCGGCTTACTGAGAGTTGGCGGTCGTTTGAACTAGGCTCATCTTGGAGTTGCAGAACAAAATCCTCTCATCATTCCCAACAAACACCATGTTACAGTCTTGCTGATCCGACACCACCATGAAAAGACTGAACACCAAGGCAGGCAAATTACAGAAGGAGCTTTACGGTCTGCAGGCCTCTGGATTATTGGAATGAAGAGACGTGTAGCACAAATACTACACGATTGTGTGCACTGTCGTAAAGCGAGAGGAAAACAACTGTACCAGCAAATGGCTGACTTGCCTACAGACAGACTTTCTACAGAGCCACCTTTCACCTACGTGGGCCTAGACGTTTTCGGACCATGGATGGTGTCCACACGCAGAACTCGCGGAGGCCAAGCAAACAGCAAGCGGTGGGCTGTGTTATTCACCTGCAAGAGTGTTCGAGCCATTCACATTGAGGTGTTAGAGTCCATGGATACCTCCAGCCTAATCAACGCCTTGAGAAGGTTCCTTGCCATCAGAGGACCAGTGAAACAGCTGAGGTCTGACCGTGGAAGCAACTTCGTCGGTGCATGTAGAGAACTGAACATCGACACCATACCTATCCAAAATCAGCTGGCAGAGAAAGGTTGCACCTGGATCTTCAATCCCCCTCACAGTTCTCACATGGGAGGCTCCTGGGAGAGGATGATAGGGATTTCACGCAACATCTTGAACTCCATGCTAATGGACGTCAATTCCTCAAGACTCACACATGAGACTCTAGTCACTCTTTTAGCTGAAGTCTCAGCCATTATCAATTCAAGACCCCTTGTGCCGGAGACCATGGATCCAGAAACACCAACCATATTGACTCCTACTATTCTCATTACCCAAAAAACTGACAACGCGGTAATGCCCAGCGAAGGGTTCACCCACGCGAACACTTATCAAAAACACTGGAAACGGGTTCAATAAAGCGTCCCTACAGGATGAACGCTACCGGATCTGAACTTTGAGCCATCCTTCTTGTTTTGGACTCAATTGAGCTTGTTTTTGCATTTAACATGCCTTTCCTTTCAGGTTGTATTATGGACTTAATAGTGAAATCCCCAAAATGAATTTCAGACGGGGAGTGTGCTGTTTTTATTTGTCTTAGTTAAAACTGTTATTTAATGTTTTTCATGCTTGTCTCTGCTGCCATCTACTGGTCAGACCTTTCGGCTCCTCTGTTTCCTTTGCCCAGCCCATGGGAGTGTCTGATGACCCTCTTGCATCACATCCTGGGATGTTCATTCCAAAGCAGAGTTTGTGAGAACAACATCCCATATTGGATTGGAGCTACTAGGAGCAAAGTCTTCTGACCACGTAGTAGCTACAGCGGCAAGCATCACTCGAGAATTACAATGCCAAGTACTTGGATTACTGCACTCTGCATGTCCTAACCTTTGGAGAAAATAAACCATTGAAAACCGTGAGAAAACCCTTACAATTTTCAATTTTTATTATTAAAGATTAAAAACGTATCCCAAAAGACAATACACACATATGCATATATATACACAAATCAATGCCGCAGTGCAGCATGGGAGTGGACAATCACCCTGTCACTCCTCCCTACCTGTCCTGCGGAGGTCGGCACCCTAAAGTTGCGCAATGGCGCCCCCGCTCTCCGTCGGCTCGCCCTCCTCTCCCTGCACTACAATGAAGGTGCAACTAGTCTGGGAATATGGGAGTGCTCAGGAAGGATATTGCTGCACTGCCAAAACAAATTATCAAAAGGTGCAAATGCTTAAAAATATTAGGGATAGCCCTAATGACACGTGACACACATATGGGTGGGGCTCTACAGGCTGACTATCAAACCTAAAATGGCTATAGGAGATGTAAAGATTAGTCTCAGGACAATCCTTCATAAGACATAATGTGACTGTAATAATATAACACTCATAGAGCACTCTGTACAAACGCCTGTTGTCCTACACACTCAACCATAGCACATGGCTGTCCACAGGCCAATAGCCGTATGCCACCAATCCTGGAGTTGACTCCCCCGTCAGCACACACATCTATAGTCTATAAGTATAGCCAAATGACAGCCTCGTGGATCAGACTCCCACTCTAGGTATTGCACTGTAAAGCATGTAATGATAATGTACTCATACACTTATCTTATAATGAAGATATGGACCAATCGCCAGACCGCCAGCAATCCTTCAATAAGATCGCCGGAACTCTAATTGCAGGCACAGTATTGGAAGCCGCTTGCTCGCTCGACGCGTTTCCCCCTGGCATCTAGTCCCGCCAGGGTTCTTCAGGAGCTCCCACAATCGGGTGCAGTGAGAACGGCCACAGTCTGCCGCTCTGCCTCGGTCCTAGTCCCCGCCTCCACACGTGGAGGCAGAGCGCTCTTTAAAAATGGCGCCTAGCGACGTCACCGGAAGTGACGTCTATCATAGCGGAAGTGACGCTTCCGTGGACCGCATATTGCGCTCCACCGCGGCTCGTGGCGCCTAGCGACGTCACCGGAAGTGACGTCTATCACAGCGGAAGTGACGCTTCCGTGGACCGCACATTGCGCTCCACCGCGGTTTTGTTCTTGAGTAAAGTGATATTATGGCTGGTTTTCTCACTGGTTCCATGAATGTCAATAATTGGTTGGATGATGCTAGGGAAGCGTTTTCTGAATTATCTGTAAATAACAGCTCCTCGACAGGTCCGTCTCTTAGGAACATTTTTTCTGACTTAACCACCGCATATAAAGAGAACATCAAATCTTGGTGGGAAGTCCAATCCTTGGACAATTACATTAAACAGAGGATTGTCCCTAGAGGACTCCGGATCACGGTTGTACCGGCGATTAGGTCTAGGACTACAGCCTTGTTAGCCAAGTGGGAGGAAGAATCAGTATCATCATCATTACGGTTTATGGGGATCTTGTTAGAGGAAGAAAAACTTACGCTTGAAAGATCCACTAATACCTTACAGAAGCTTATTGAGGAGGCTTTAAAATTTAAAACAGACCCTGAATTTGCTAGTAGAGAGACCACCCTCCAAGCAACAATAGAAAAATATCGATTAAGTATAAAGGACCGTAAACACAAGAGGTTCATCAGAGATCTGTTTGAATTTAGGGATAAACAGGCGTATGCTTTCCTGACAAAAGAACCACAACCGAGTGAGGTTTCCTCCACTGATCCAGAATCGTCAGACACTGAATCTAGGAGGGTCAGGAATAGAGGGTTCTCGAGAAAGAGATGGAGGGGAAACACGAGCAGAGGAGGGAGACAATTTACACCCAGAGATGCCCCCTCTGGACCATCAGGTTCTGCCTCATCGTGTGGTTTGCCCTCAACTATGACAACTCCCTCTTTTTTAGAAATGAGAGATCTGGGGCCATATGACCTCAGACAGAGAGCTCCTCTATCAAACAGAAAGTGAGAGTAGATCCTAAAGATTTGAGGGTCATTAATCTCTCAACATACACCCCGACAGATCTTGAAATGTCGGTGTTGTACACAGGCCTCTCTTTTGTCCCAACTGTTAAATTCGATGCCTTCACGTGGGTGAAAGACATTAATTTGTTTATAAGAAAACTAAAATGGAAAAAGTTTTTCGCCAATAACGATCGGACTAAGTGCGCCCAATTAGGGATACCTATAGACTTGATGGCGGATTTCAATGTCCTGATGAGTCTGGAGGAAGAGAGTAGTAGGCCTGAGGGGGAGGGACCCTTCTCAGGTTTGAAACTTAAGAGCAAGAGGATGCCTCCTATTAGTGAGTTTAACAGCACTGACATTTTTTGTAAGCTTGTTTGTGAGGACATTAAAAAAATCAACCCGAGGTCAGCATCATCTAGACCTAACTTGACAAATGAACAAAGAATGGCCATTCAGAGGTTGGGTAATAATTCAGAAATAGTAATAAAGCCCTCCGATAAGGGGGGCAATGTTGTTATTATGAACCAAAAGGAATACCTGATGATGTGTCAGGTTATTCTTTCAGATCGATCAACATACGAGATCTTGAAGTCGGACCCTACTTTATGTTATCTGAAAGACCTTAAAGGGATTCTTTGTGAGGCGAAAGCAAGAAAACTGTTATCCTCAGAGGAATTTGACTTCCTACTACCCAAAACACCAATGGTGGCGACCTTTTACGCTTTACCGAAAATCCACAAGGGGATATCTCCAGTAAAGGGTCGTCCCATTGTGTCTGGGATTGAGGCACTCTCCCAGAACTGTAGTATCTACGTGGATGAAATTCTTCGCCCGTTTGTTGTATCATTACCATCATACCTGAGGGATACAATGGACTTGTTGAATAAAATTGAGGGCCTAGTGGTTGATTCTGATTCTCTATTAATGTCTATTGATGTAGAATCCTTATATAGCTGTATCCCCCATAACATTGGTTTAGGAGCAGTGGAGCACTATCTTAACTCCAGAGGTACCTTTATGTCTCAGCATAATGATTTTGTCTTACAACTGATCAGGTTCATCTTGACACACAACTATTTTATCTTCAATACAAAGTATTACCACCAACTCAGGGGCACGGCAATGGGGAGCCCTTGTGCTCCCACATATGCAAACTTGCTCCTGGGTTGGTGGGAGGATACGGTTGTGTTTTTGGATGATGACATGTGGGGTCCCCAGATTCAGTTCTGGGGACGCTACATAGATGATATTCTGGTGGTGTGGCGCGGATCAACTGAGTCTTTTGTTGAATTTGTTAACCAGTTAAACATCAATAATCTGGGGTTGAGGTTCACTTTTGAGATCGGGGGCGATAAACTCCCCTTTTTGGATGTCTTGATAACGAAAGAACAAGATGGTACCCTAAGTACCTCTATCTTCAGAAAACCAAATGCCACGAATAGTTTGCTGAATTGGGAAAGTCACCACCCAGTCAGTCTGAAAGCGGGGATTCCGAAAGGCCAATTCCTGAGATTAAGAAGGAATTGCTCATCGGTCCCGGATTTTGAGAGACAGTCTGTCCATCTAAAAAGGAGATTCAGGGAAAGGGGTTACCCTTTAAACATCATTGATAAGGCATATAGAAACGCCATTGGGAGTGATCGAAGGGACCTTCTTGCCACCACCCCCAGAAAAGATGATGGCCAGATCACACGGCTTATTGGGATGTATGATGATCAACATCCAAAGGTGATGTCCATCTTGAGGAGGCATTGGGGCATCCTTAGAAGTGATCCTGACATTTGTGGAAATATAACGGCATACCCCTCGGTAACTTTCAAGAGAGGAAAGACAATCAAGGATGAGGTGGTCCATAGCCTATATGTCCCCCCTAAGAGAGGTGGCACGTGGTTGGACAGAAGAGACGTGGGCACTTTCAGATGTGGGTCTTGCATATATTGTAAACATGTTGCTCCATCCAAAGAATTTTGTAGTGCGGCTACTGGACGATCTTATAAGAATCGCAATTTTGCGAATTGCAAAACAGAGGGAGTCATCTACCTCTGTACATGCACGTGTCCGAAAGATTATGTGGGGAAGACCAAAAGACAATTGAAAATACGGATTGGAGAACATCTAGGTGATGTGAGAAACAAACGGGACACACCCCTAGCCCGGCATATCAACATGTATCATAAGGGCGATCTTGGGTCTTTCTCTTTTAGGACAATTGAAGTAATTCCCCCATCAATTCGTATGGGAGACTGGGACAGAAAACTGCTCCAAAGGGAGACACGCTGGATTTTCTGGCTGGAGTCAACCAACCCAGGTGGTTTAAATGAACAACTAACCTTCTCTAGCTTCATTTAACATAGACATTCGGCACATTAGGGGTACTGATCCCACGTGAGTTTTCATCTATATATATATACAGCCATCCCGTATAGGTCCGCGGTTGACCACGGGGCTTATATTTTGATCTTGGACCTACTGTCCTTGGTTGGTTTGAAGTGTATGTGTGGACATATTGGTCCACATTTTTATTCTCTTGATATCCCCTTTGGACTGTTAAATGTAATTGTGATGTAATTCTATAGGGCGTTCTTTCTTCAATGGGCTAGCCTAGGCAAGGAGGACTGTATGCATCAGCCCTCCTGAGGCATAATAAGCATATAAAGCGATAATGCTGAGGGCGGAAGCATATGTCATCTGGGTCACAGTTAAGGGCTCATATTGGGCTGCCATAGCGAATGTGTATAGCGGAGTTAAAAGGGGACGGTACACCTGCACGGCGGCTCTTTCATCTAGGCCGTTTTCAATGTGCGAATTGTGCCTGTGGAGCGCATAACTGCGTTCCACAATCAGTGTATCTATGAGATGACGTTGCATTGTGCGGCGTCATGTGATGCACTGACGAGCCGCGGTGGAGCGCAATGTGCGGTCCACGGAAGCGTCATACATTGATAGGCCAGGTATTGTCTTTTGCTTTTGTTTTGCCATGTTGTGTGCTCAGTCACTAGGATTTTGTGAATTAATGTAGAGTCGGCTTCCCACTTCTCTGTGTTGGTGTAGTGGTAGGCTATTTGCTTGGGCTATGAGAGCTTGTGGGTTTGACCATGTTGTGTGCGCAGTCGCTAGGATTTTGGGAATTAATGTAGAGTTAACTTCCCACTTCTCTGTGTTGGTGTAGTGGTAGGCTATTTGCTTGAGCTATAAAAATTAGTGGGCTCGACTCTAAGGCAAGGCCCATGGACTTTGAATGGCTGCACGTAATTGCCTAGTCCAATGGACTGTGTTGTCTATGAGTTTCTATTTGATTGATAGGCCAGGTACTGTCTTTTGCTTTTGTTTGGCCACATTGTGTGCGCAGTCACTAGGATTATGTGAATTAATGTAGACGCAGCTTCCCACTTCTTTGTGTTGGTGTAGTGGTAGGCTCTTTGCTTGTTTTGCAAGACGTTGTGGATTCGACTCTGAGGCAAGGCCCATGGACTTTGTATGGCTGCATGTAATTGCTTAGTCAAATGGACTGTGTTGCCTAGGAGTTTCCATTGGATTGATAGACCAGATACAGTCTTTTGCTTTTGTTTGGCAATGTTGTGTGCGCAGTCACTAGGATTATGTGAATTAATGTAGACTCAGCTTCACACTTCTTTGTGTTGGTGTAGTGGTAGGCTCTTTGCTTGGGCTGAGGGAAGTTGTGGGATTGATTCTGAGGCAAGGCCCATGGACTTTGTATGGCTGCATTTAATTCCTTAGTCCAATGGATTGTGTTGCTTATAAGTTTCCATTGGATTGATAGACCAGGTACAGTCTTTTGCTTTTGTTTGGCAATGTTATGTGCGCAGTCACTTGGATTAGGTGAATTAATGTAGACTCAGCTTCCCACTTCTTTGTGTTGGTGTAGTGGTAGGCTCTTTGCTTGTTCTGCAAGACGTTGTGGGTTTGACTCTGAGGCAAAGCCCATGGACTTTGTATGGCTATATGTAATTGCTTAGTCCAATTGACTGTGTTGCCTATGAGTTTCCATTGGATTGATAAGCCAGGTACTGTCTTTTGCTTTTGTTTGGCCATGTTGTGTGCGCAGTCACTAGGATTATGTAAATTAATGTACAATCAATTTCCCACGTCTATGTGTTGGTGTAGTGGTAGGCTCTTTGCTTGGGCGACGAGAGGTTGTGGGTTCGACTCTGAGGCAAGGCCCATGGACTTTATTGGTGTTAGTGGTAGGCTCTTTGCTTGGGCTATGAGAGGTTGTGAGTTTGACTATGAGGCAAGCTGCATGTAATTGATTGGTCCAATGGACTGAGTTGCCTATGAGTTTCCATTGGGTTGATAGGCCAGGTACTGACTTTTGCTTTTGTTTGGCCATGTTGTGTGCGCAGTCACTAGGATTATTTGAAGTAATGTAGAGTCGGTTTTCCTCTTCTCTTTGTTGGTGTAGTGGTAGGCTCTTTGCTTTGGCTATGAGAGATTGTGGGTTTGACTCTGAGGCAAAGCCCATGGACTTTGTATGGCTGCATGTAATTGCTTAGTCCAATGGACTTTGTTTCCTATGAGTTTCCATTGGATTGATAGGCCAGGTACTGTCTTTTGCTTTTGTTTGGCCATGTTGTGTGCACAGTCACTAGGATTATGTGAATTAATGTAGACTCAGCTTCCCACTTCTTTGTGTTTCTGTAGTGGTGGGCTCTTTGCTTGTTCTGCAAGACATTGTGGGTTTGACTCTGAGGCAAGGCCTATGGACTTTGTATGGCTGCATGTAATTGCCTAGTCTAATGGACTTTGTTACCTATGAGTTTCCATTGGATTGATAGGCCAGGTACTGTCTTTTGCTTTTGTTTGGCCATGTTGTGTGCGCAGTCACTAGGATTATGTGAGTTAATGTAGAATCGGTTTCCCACTTCTCTGTGTTGGTGTAGTGGTAGGCTCTTTGCTTGGGCTGCGAGAGGTTGTGGGTTTCACTCTGAGGCAAGGCCCATGGACTTTGTATGGCTGCAAGTAATTTCCTAGTCAGGTGGGCTGTGTTGCCTATGAGTTTTAATTGGGTTGATAGGCCAGGTACTGTCTTTTGCTTTTGTTTGGCCATGTTGTGTGAGCAGTCACTAGGATTATGTGAATTAATGTAGAATCAGTTTCCCACTTCTCTGTATTGGTGTAGTGGTAGGCTCTTTGCTTGGTTTACGAGAGGTTGGGGTTTTGACTCTGAGGCAAGGCCCATGGACTTTGTATAGCTGCATGTAATTGCCTAGTCCAATGAACTGTGTTGCCTTTGAGTTTCCATTGGTTTGATAGGCCAGGTTCTGTCTTTTGCTTTTGTTTGGCCATGTTGTGTGAGCAGTCACTAGGATTATGTGAATTATTGTAGAATCAGCTTCCCACTTCTCTTTGTTGGTGTGGTGGTTGGCTTTTTGCTTGGGCTGCGAGAGGTTGTGGGTTAGACTCTGAGGCAAGGCCCATGGACTTTGTATGGCTGCATATAATTGCCTAGTCCAAAGGACTGTGTTGCCAATGAGTGTCCATTGGATTGATAGGCCAGGTACTGCCTTCTGCTTTTGTTTGGCCATGTTGTGTGCGCAGTCACTAGGATTATGTGAATTAATGTAGAGTTAGTTTCCCACTTCTCTCTGTTGGTGTAGTGGTAGGCTCTTTGCTTGGCCTGCGAGAGGTTGTGGGTTCAACTCTGAGGCAAGGCCCATGGACTTTGTATGGCTGCAAGTAATTTCCTAGTCAGGTGGGCTGTGTTGCCTATGAGTTTTAATTGGATTGATAGGCCAGGTACTGTCTTTTGCTTTTGTTTGGCCATGTTGTGTGAGCAGTCACTAGGATTATGTGAATTAATGTAGAATCAGTTTCCCACTTCTCTGTATTGGTGTAGTGGTAGGCTCTTTGCTTGGGTTGCCAGAGGTTGTGGGTTTGACTCTGAGGCAAGGTCAATGGACTTGTAATTGCCTACTCCAAAGGACTGCGTTGCCTATGAGTTTCCATTGGATTGATAGGCCAGGTACTGTCTTTTGCTTTTGTTTAACCATGTTGTTCGCGCAGTCACTAGGATTATGTGAATTATTGTAGAGTCATTATACCACTGCTCTGTGTTGGTGTAGTGTTAGGCTCTTTGCTTCGGCTATGAGAGGTTGTGGGTTTGATTCTCAGGCAAGGCCCATGGATTTTGTATGGCTGCGTGTAACTGCTTAGTCCAATGGACTGTGTTGCCTAAGATTTTCTTTTGGATTTATAGGCCAGGTACTGTGTTTGGCCATGTTGTGTATGCAGTTACTAGGATTATGTGAATTAATGTAGTGTCACTTTCCAACTTCTCTGAGTTGGTGTAGTGGTAGGCTCTTTGCTTGCGCTGCGAGAGTTTGTGGGTTTGACTCTGAGGCAAGGCCCATGGACTTTATATGGCTGCATGTAATTGCCTATTCCAATGGACTGTGTTGCCTATGAGTTTTCATTGGATTGGTAGGCCAGGTACTGTATCTTGCTTTTGTTTGGCCATGTTGTGTGCGCAGTCACTAGGATTATGTGAGTTAATGTAGAATCAGTTTCCCACTTCTCTGTGTTGGTGTAGTGGTAGGCTCTTTGCTTGGGCTACGAGGGGTTGTGGGTTCGACTTTGTATGGCTGCATTTAATTGCCTAGTCCAATGGACTGTGTTGCCTATGAGATTCCAATGGATATATAGGCCAGTTATTGAATTTGCATTTGTTTGGTCATGTTGTTTGCGCAGTCACTAGGATTATGTGAATTATTGTAGAGTCAGCTTCCCACTTCTCCGTGTTGGTGTAGTGGTAGGCTCTTTGCTTGGGCTATGAGAGGTTGTGGGTTTGACTCTGAGGCAAGGCCAAAGGACTTTGTATGGCTGCATGTAATTGCCTAGTCCAATGGACTGTGTTGCTGATGAGTTTCAATTGGATTGATAGGCCAGGTACAGTCTTTTGTTTTTGTTTGGCCATGTTGTGGGCGCAGTCACTAGGATTATGTGAATTAATGTAGAGGCAGTTTCTAACTTCTCTGTGTTGGTGTAGTGATAGGCTCTTTGCTCAGGCTGCGAGAGGTTGTGGGTTCGATTCTGAGGCAAGGCCCATGGATTTTGTATGGCTGCATGTAACTGCTTAGTCCAATGGACTGAGTTGCCTATGAGTTTCCTTTAATTGATAGGCCAGGTACTGTGTTTGGCCATGTTGTGTGCGCAGTTACTAGGATTATGTGAATTAATGTAGAATCAGTTTCCCACTTCTCTGTGTTGGTGTAGTGGTAGGCTTTTTGTTTGGGCTACGAGAGGTTGTGGGTTCAACTCTGAGGCAAAGCCCATGGACTTTGTATGGCTGCATGTAATTGCCTAGTCCAATGGACTATGTTGCCTATAATTTTCCATTGGATTGATAGGCCAGGTACTCTCTTTTGCTTTTGTTTGGCCATGTTGTGTGCGCAGTCACTAGGATTATGTGAATTAATGTAGAATCAGTTTCCCCACTTCTTTGTGTTGGTGTAGTGGTAGGCTCTTTGCTTGGGCCGCGATAGGTTGTGGGTTTGGCTCTGAGGCGAGGCCAATGGACTTTGTATGGTTGCATGTAATTGATTAGTCCAATGGACTGTGTTGCCTATGAGTTTCCATTGGATTGAAAGGCCAGGTACTGCCTTTTGCTTTTGTTTGGCCATGTTGTGTGCGTAGTCACTAGGATTATGTGAATTAATGTAGAGTCAGTTTCCCACTTCTCTGTGTTGGTGTAGTGGTAGGCTCTTTGCTTGGGCTGCGAGAGGTTGTGGGTTTGGTTCTGAGGCAAGGCCCATGGACTTTGTATGGTTGCATGTAATTGCCTAATCCAATGGACTGTGTTGCCAATGAGTTTTCATTGGATTGACAGACCAGGTACTGTCTTTTGCTTTTGTTTGGCCATGTTGTGTGCGTAGTCACTAGTAGAGTTGAGCGCGGTTCGCGGTTCGAGGCTCTCTAGTTCGCGGCTTGAGTGATTTTGGGGGCTGTTATAAATCGAACTAGAACTCGAGCTTTTTGCTAAAGCTCGATAGTTCTACATACATTCGAGAATGGTTCTAGCAGCAAAAAGACCAGCTAATTACTAGCTGGCTTTCTGCTGTAATAGTGTAAGTCACTCTGTGACTCACACTATTATGAAATTTCAGTGTATAGTGTGCGGGAACAGCGCATTCAGATCACTGCTGTATGTATTTTTTTTTTTTTTTCCTTGTCTTCCTTCCCTAAGCGCGCGCATGTAGTGGGGCGGGCCAGCATGTCAGCCAATCCCAGACTCACACAGAGCTAAGTGGACTTTTAGCCAGAGAAGCAACGGCATGTGTGATAGGATGTCCATGTCACATGTCCCTGCATTATAAAAACAGACATTTTCCTCCAGCACGCCATTATCTGCCTTCTGCGTCCTTGGTGTCAGACACCGCTGGCGCAGCTCCTATCCCCGATACTGCTGTGTACGCTCTATACACAGAGCTGTACAGAATAGGGATAGCACTTTCTATCAGTCCTTTTAAGGGCTAATACCGGCAGGGTCAGAGCCATAGGTGACAGGTCCGTGAAAACAGAGTTTAACAGCTACACAAGATGACAGCGTCTGTGTAGCTAAGGTCAGGGATTTCCTCGCTGCATTTCCCCATTAGGAGGGATAGAAAGGCAGGCTTCCTTTCCTCTACCCAGACCCACAACCCTGCCACTGTACCCTCCTGCCCTTTGCACACTCAAGCTCATTGTTACTAAGCCATTATACTAGCAAACACTGAGTGAACTTAGTGGCATCCTAAACGTGGCTGTTGGACTTCTGTATTGTCCCACTAGTGCAAAGATATTTGCAGCACGTCTGCCTGCATTGCACACTCAAACTCATTTTTACTAAGCCATTATACTAGCAAACACTGAGTGAACTTAGTGGCGTCCTAAACGTGGCTGTTGGACTTCTGTATTGTCCCACTAGTGCAAAGATATTTGCAGCACGTCTGCCTGCATTGCACACTCAAACTCATTGTTACTAAGCCATTATACTAGCAAACACTGAGTGAACTTAGTGGCATCCTAAAAGTGGCTGTTGGACTTCTGTATTGTCCCACTAATGCAAATATATTTGCAGCACGTCTGCCTGTATTGCACACTTAAACTCATTGTTACTAAGCCATTATACTAGCAAACACTGAGTGAACTTAGTGGCATCCTAAAAGTGGCTGTTGGACTTCTGTATTGTCCCACTAGTGCAAAGATATTTGCAGCACGTCTGCCTGCATTGCACACTCAAACTCATTGTTACTAAGCCATTATACTAGCAAACACTGAGTGAACTTAGTGGCATCCTAAAAATGGCTGTTGGACTTCCATTAGTGTCCCACTGGTGCCAAGCTATTTCTAGCACCTGTGCAGGACACCCTCCTGCTCTGTATTTAATAAGCTATAATGATAGCCAAAAATGCTGCCATTTAGTGGCATACTAGAACTGGCTGTTGTATTTCATTATTGTCCCACTGGTGCCAAGCTATTTCTGGCACCTGTGCAGGACACCCTCCTGCTCTGTTTTTAATAAGCTATAATGATAGCCAAAAATGCTGCCATTTAGTGGCATACTAGAACTGGCTGTTGTATTTCATTATTGTCCCACTGGTGCCAAGCTATTTCTAGCATCTGTGCAGGACACCCTCCTGCTCTGTTTTTAATAAGCTGTAATGATAGCAAAAAATGCTGCCATTTAGTGGCATACAAAAACTGGCTGTTGGACTTCCATTAGTGTCCCACTGGTGCCAAGCTATTTCTAGCACCTCTGCATGACACCCTCCTGCACATTTTGCTACGCTAATTTTATAGCAAACTCAGGGAATTCCTTGCTGCATTTGATCATTCGGACGGATAGAAAGTGAGGCTTCCTTTAGCTTATCCTTCTGTTCATAGACAGCATCTCCAAATCCACACCCGAAGAGCAATTTCTCCTCCACGTCTAAGTGTGGAGAGGCAGCTAGTGCGCATGCGTGTGCTGATTTACCCCAGCCGCAGCCTAACTACAGTGTTTCGCCTAGTGAGTATGCTCAGCCTGACTGTGCCATTCCTGAGGCTAAGTCTTCATTTCGGGATACAGCGCATGCTCCCACACTTAGTGTGAAAAGCCTCTTTGCACGGGTACTTGCATTCCGTGCCGGGTCTAAGTCCTGTTTTGTGCCTAGACACCATGCTAAAGCTGATAGTCTTTTTTCAGAGACTGTATTTCATGCAACTGAGCATGCTCAGGCACTTACTGCATCAGAGACTAGGTCCGGTAATGAACTCTTTGGCCCTGCCCCTGATGTGGGGGGCCCATATAGACTACAGGGCATCAGGTGTCCTGACGATGTGGCCAGGCCACTCCCAAATGGCTTGCAGAGGCCCGCCCCTATGACTTGTCACCAGCTCCTGTACTACAAGTCCTGCTTGTGCAGCCCAGTGGCATTAACAGGCCTGCTGCTGCTGATGCGCCTGCTGTCCACAGGTGTGGCCCCAATGCACACGGTCAGCGTTCTGAATGGCCCCTGTGATGTTAACAGGGAGTTCCTGGGCTGAGTGGGCGTGTGGACCCTGTGACGCTAACAGGGCTCCCAGTCTCCAGATCCGAGTGGCGTCTAACTCGGTTCAGGCAACTATTAGTTTCATAGCCACACAGATCTGTATCCTCCATCTAATCTTCTAGTTGCCAACCTCTCCTTTACCATCTGGGAGCACGGTAGACATTGACTGCTGATGGGGATTTATACCTTTCTCTTTCTTTTCTTATTAATTTTCGTTATATAGCGGTAATATAGTATATACCACCTTATCCAAATCTGCCAGTCCCACCGTAACAGATGGAGTTTCTTCATCAAATGTTACTTTTGCTTAACCACCAAACCCACGGACAAAAACTTTTTTCCCCTTTCCAACACAACTGTTCCCCTTTCCACCAGCATCTGTCCTTTTTCAACTCATTTGGTATATGACCAAAAGTGCAACTCTGCAGGGACACCGTACTCAATGCCATCTCAGCACAGCAGCCAGCCATCAGTCCCTCAGATGTGGACAAGTAAAATTCCATTTCCTCCTATCCATGACAAAGCATTGAGATTCACTCTGTGCAGCACTGGTGTTTACTGGAAAAGCAGATCTAAGAATCCGTACCACCTTCTGCAGATACTGCTGTATACGTGCATCCCTTTCTATGGCAGGAATTATTTCGCCAAATTTTGTCTTGTACCAGGGATCTAACAGTGTGGCAACCCAGTAGTTAGCATTACTTCGAATTCGTACAATCCGAGGGTCATGTTGTAGGTAGTGCAGCAAGAAGGCGCTCATGTGTCTTGTGCATCCAGGAGGACCAAGTCCTTGGTGTGTTGGTGGCAGAGAGGTGAGAATCGTGCCTCTTTCCTCTGCCCTCTCCCCCAAACCTCGCACAACCGAAATGTGAGCAAGCTCTCACTCATCTGCTGAGTCTTCCATGCCCATCACCAGTTCGTCCTCCATTTCTTCATGGGCTCCTGCACCTTCCTCAACAATTTTTGCTGATAATATGCGCCCTTGTTAATCCCTCTCCCCCACCGTCCCTTGACTTCCGCCTAGGTGCCGCTCACCGTCTGGACCTTGTAGATCTTATTATCCCTTCTGCATATGACTCCTCCTGTACTTCCTCCCCTTCCTCTTGGACCAACACCTGACTCCGAATAATGCTTACAGTGTGCTCCATCTTGTAGATGACCAGAATTGTCACGCTGAGAATGGCATTGCCAGTGCTAAACATCTTCGTCGACATTTGTAAACTGTGTAGAAGGGTGCATAGGTCCTTGATCTGACACCACTCCAGCAGAGTGATCTGCACCACCTCTGGATCAAGTTAGCCCAGGGTATACGTCATACCGTATTTCAGCAGGGCTCTGCGGTGCTGCCACAGACGCTGCAACATGTGCAGATTCCAATTCCTGCATGTCGGAACATCGCATTTCCGGCGTTTAACCGCCAGACCCTAAGAATTCAGGAGCGATGAAAGTTGTTGAGCTGCTAGGTGCGAAGGATGAAAGTGAGCACATAGCAGCGTGTCCGCTGCACAAGGCCATGTAGGCCGGGATGGTATTTTAAAAATTGCTGGAGAATAAGATTCAACACGTGAGCCATACAAGGCACGTGTGTCACATTGCCCTGACGAAGGGCCGCAGACAGGTTTGCATCATTGCCGCACACGGCTGTTAAGTCACCAACGTAGTCCACTCAATCAATTTGTACTCCGGTCGCCGGGTGACAACGTGTTCCTTTCGTGCATAGTGCTGATGATGGGAAAGGAGTCAATGTCAGCGGCGCAGGTGGACGCAGGTTATGGTCACCCACTGGGTTGCGTTACCTTGACAGATACAGAACCACAGGCTGAATGTAGGTGGTGGGTATCTCACAGATGAAGTACCATCATTCAGCTACAACCAATGGGAAGACACCACACCCTTTTTTAGGCCCCTCCTGTCTGCAGATCACTGCCAGACAAAGCTATGAACCTCTTGTTACTGTTACCCCCAGTTCAGTTTTATGATTTTGTGTGCTTGTTACCTGACTACTTTTCCTGCTTGCTGTTTATGTACCTTCTTGGCCGATCCGCATTTCACCTCTGCTTGTTTTCTGATTAAGTCCTGGCCATCCCATTCTGTTCCTCTTCCTCAATTAATGTTTTTGACCCTGCATAACTACTATTCTCTTGAACTGCAGCCTTCTTCAGGTATTGATCAACTTGGGCCCTGTGTAATTCCAAATCACTGTATAGGGGTTAAAGGGTTTCAGGGTTCTGGGTGTCCAGCTTGGTGAGTGGCTTGCCTCTAGCCTATCCTTTACAGCCGATCTGAGTGTGTTGATCCAGGCAGGCGTTACACCGTGCCCTCTGCAGAAGGCCATGTAGGCCGGGATAGTGTTTTAAAAATTACTGGACAACCAGGTTCAACACGTGAGCCATACAAGGCACGTGTGTCACATTGCCCTGAAGAAGGGTCGCAGACTGGTTTGCATCATTGTCACACCCGGCCTTCGCTGGCTGCTGGTTGAGTGGAGACAACCATTGATGAAACTCGGTCACACTCTCCAGAGCTTACCGTCCACAACTCCTCAGCGGTGTGACTCACATTTCCCAGACATTTCTAAGTAAAGAGTCGACCGCATCATGCTGTTGAGCTGTGCTGCCAGCATAGTAAGGAGGTGTGTGGGCTTCCTTGGGCGCAGTTACAAGGAAGGGTGGCCTGACCACACAGGGGTTGGGCTGAGGTGGAGGACCCACATGAGGTTGAGGAGGCAGAAGCAGTGGAGGAACTTGTACATACAGAGGAAGGATTGACACACAAGTCGTGGGGACGGCAAGACTTGTACAGCAAACCCTTCTCCATCTCTCACCATAGTTACCCAGTGCCCAGTCAGCAACATGTAACTCCCCTGTCCATGCTTACTGGTCCAAGTATCTGTGGTGAAATGCACCCTGTCACACACAGAGTTTCTCAAGGAATCGGTGAGGTTGTGTGCGACCTGCTGTGGTACCGCGGGCACGCCTTTCTTGGAGAAGGAGTGACGACTGGCCATCGGCTCTTGGGGCACTGCAATGGGCATAAGGTCTCGAAAATCCTCGGTCTCAAAAGGGTGTAAAGGCAGCCTTTCTGTTGCCAACAAGTTGCAGATGATGAAACTCAACCTCTTAGGCATGTCATGCCCTTTGAAAATCATGTAAAACACAGTGAGGGGACTCCAACCACAGTCTCCCTCGTTGC
Source organism: Anomaloglossus baeobatrachus (assembly GCF_048569485.1). NCBI lineage: Eukaryota > Metazoa > Chordata > Amphibia > Anura > Aromobatidae > Anomaloglossus > Anomaloglossus baeobatrachus. The sequence continues at coordinate 395,922,624 of NC_134353.1, read as the reverse complement.
CCCTAATTGGGCCACACACACCCCACTTGACTGGCATCAGTTGACCCCCCTTTTGAAAAAGAAAAAGATGCTTTGCATGAAGCACTCTAAAAAATACGCGTGCCTTTCGCCTCCCCTGGCTGACCCAGGGGAATAAAAGTCCTCTGAGAGCCATGTCCACATTGTCAATGGACAGACACGTGTGCTTATCTGCCAGCAGACCCCCAGCAGCACTGAAGACAGGTTCCGAGAGAACGCTGGCTGCAGGACACGACAAGATCCCCAAGGCGTACGTGGCAAGCTCAGGCAATTTATCCAGATTGGAAGCCTAAAATGAGCAGGGCTCAAGTTGCACAGTAATGGCATCGATGTTTCATGGCATATACTCATATATCTGTGTGTCTTCCTCTTTTTCCTTGTCCTGCTCTTTTGTTTTAGCATGAGTATATGTCCTTGTCACTTTCCCATGTGTTTGTGTTGTGTTGTGAGTTGTTTGTCACCTTTTGGACACCTTTGAGGGTGTTTTCTAGGTGTTTTTCTGTGTTTGTGATTGCCTGCCATTGTTTCCTATGCGGTTCGAGTTCGGTTCGTCGAACGTTCGACGAACCGACCTCGAACGAGACCTCCGTTCCGCGAACCGAACTCGAGCCGAGCCGGGACCGGTTCGCTCATCTCTAGTCACTAGGATTATGTGAATTAATGTAAAGTCAGTTTTCCACTCATCTGTGTTGGTGTAGTGGTAGGCTCTTTGCTTGGGCTGCGAGAGGTTGTGAGTTTGACTCTGAAGCAAAGCCCATGGACTTTTTATGGCTGCATGTAATTGCCTAGTCCAATGGACTGTGTTGCCTATGAGGTTCCATTGGATTGATAGGCCAGTTACTGTGTTTGGCCATGTTGTGTGCGCAGTCACTAGGATTATGTGAATTAATGTAGAGTCAGTTTCCCACTTCTCTGTGTTGGTGAGTGTTAGGCTCTTTGCTTAGGCTGCGAGAGGTTGTGGGTTTGACTCTGCGGCAAGGCCCTTGGACTTTAATGGTGTAGTGGTACGCTCTTTGCTTGGGCTGCGAAAGATTGTGGGTTCGACTTTGAGGGAAGGCCCATGGACTTTGTATGGCTGCATGTAATTGCCTAGTCCAATGGACTGTGTTGCCTATGAGTTTCCATTGGATTGATAGGCCAGTTACTGTGTTTGGCCATGTTGTGTGCGCAGTCACTAGGATTATGTGAATTAATGTAGAGTCAATTTCCCACTTCTCTGTGTTGGTGTAGTGGGAGGCACTTTGCTTGGGCTAAGAGAAGTACTGGGTTTGACTCTGAGGCAAGGCCAATGGACTTTGTATGGCTGCATGTAATTGCCTAGTCCAATGGACTGTGTTGCCTATGAGTTTCCATTGGATTGATAGGCCAGGTACTGTCTTTTGCTTTTGTTTGGCCATATTGTGTGCGCAGTCACTAGGATTATGTGAATTAATGTAGAGTCAGTTTCCCACTTCTCTGTGTTGGTGTAGTGGTAGGTGTGGAGACACGGGGCTCAGTGGGTGCTCTTGTCCACTGAACCAGCCGCCTTTAGAAAGACAGCGTGGCTCAGGGCTCATCCCAACTGAACGCACGACCTCCTTAACCGTGGGCGGAACACTACTCAGACAACTCAGGGTGAGGGAACCACAATAATTAGACTTCATTGGATTCCCAAACAATTAACGGCAAATAACACATAACCAGCAAAACACAAATGTAACAGGCAACAGAGTCTCACCATTCCGCTGGCTCACCAGGGATTAGAATGTCCTTGCCTCAGAGCTTCCAGGGCCGCTTACTCCAATCCAGCAGCACCCTGCTTTTGGCAGGCACCCACCGAGAAAGGAATAATGCCAGATTTAGGAAGCTGTGTAAGGTCTGCAAAGTCTGTAGCAGGTGACTGAACTGTCCCAACCTGAGTGTCCTCCTTAGGTAGTCCTGGTATGATGATGCATTCCTGTCAGCCGGTGTCGAAATCCCTAGGCTGTGGATATGGTCTCCAACCGGAACCGTAGTCCCTAGATTGAAGCCATAGATATCCTGATCCTCTAGTCAGCTCCTAAGAGCTTAGACTGGATCCGTCAGCATCCATCAACCTTCATCAATCTGGTGGCTTAAAGAAGTCCTCTCTTATAGCCACAGCCCTCCCTCTGGGCACACTGCGTCCTCATCGATTGGTTGGACAAGATCGCCTCTCCCATTGGATGAATCTCAAGCTGCATGGACAATGTTCATCCACATGATGTCTACAGAAATACTGAGGGTATACATGTAGTCTGGAATGCACATACTAGATAATGGCTACTAAGGTAATCACATTAGCAGTACACAACTACAATACAATGATTACTGGAAGAGTCTGGAGAAACAATACGTCTGGCTTTCAGTGGCCAACACAATTACATGAGTCAACAAGAGTCTTGTAAAAACAATGAGGGACTTATCCCCCGTCTATAAACAATCTATCATCCTGTCTGGCTGAATTTTAAGAAACTTTAACCCAAGAGAGTCCATGTCGTCACATTCCTCCCCCTTCTTAATATTAGCCAGACATGATAGGCTTCCGATCATCCTTCTCCTCTTGACGGCATTGTCCTTTTTAATGGTGAGGTCAGCAACAGAGGCTCGCATCTATACACCTTCCCCTGTTTACCTACCCCAAGTTGAGCAGCCATATTGTGGACAAGCACTAAGGTGGGGTCGATGAGTTGGGCTTGCATATATTTCTTACTATCAATCTTCCCCCAGTCAATAGCCACATCTTGGTTAGGCTTACTCACGGTTCTTGGCTCAGAAGTGGATGCTGGAGACTGGGAATGTGAATTATCCTTGGAAAAGATTTTAGAAGATCCACATCAGGGTCCTGCTTGGCTTGGAAGTGGGTGATGGCTGCTTCAAACTGACTGGATAGTCCTTGTCCTAGGTCATTCTCCAAAATGACTGGTGTGAGCAGGTAATCCCCAAGCCTCACTTTCACTTCGCTCTGAGTGGTAATCGAAACAACAGGCTTGGTGGAGCCATCTATGAACCCCACTTCAACTTCCTCCTGGCTAGTCCCCGAAACAACAGGTGTGGGGATGCTGTCCATAAACTCCATATGGACCTCTTCGTGGTCAGACCCCAAAGTAACTGGTGTGGGGACGGTGTCCATAAGCTCCACATCAGCCTTGCTCTGGTCAGTCTCCACAAGGACAGGTATAGGGAGACTGTTCACAAGTCCCACATTGATCGCTTCCTGGTTAGTTCCCAAAATACCAGGGGTGGGGAGGCTGTTCATAAGCTCCACATCAGCCTTGCTCTGGTCAGTCTCCACAAGGACAGGTATAGGGAGACTGTTCACAAGTCCCACATTGATCGCTTCCTGGTTAGTTCCCAAAATACCAGGTGTGGGGAGTCTATCCACAAGGTCCACCTCGACCTCTCTCTGGTCGGTCCTTAGGTCCAACTGCACACATGCCAGAGGGACGTCTGAGCGCTGGCCCTCAGCCAGGGAGATGGATAATTGGGAATCTGGTAAAGGGTCTTCTGGGGAAACAATAACTGGGCTTACCAGGGTAATGGAGGAACCAGTGTCTCGTAGTCCCTGGCTCTTGACCGGCTGCTTTTGTTTGGCCATGTTGTGTTCGCAGTCACTAGGATTATGTGAATTAATGTAGAGTCAGTTTCCCACTTCTCTGTGTTGTTTTAGTGGTAGGCTCTTTGCTTTGGACACGAGAGATTGTGGGTTTGACTCTGAGGCAAGGTCCATGGACTTTGTATGGCTGCATGTAATTGCCTAGCCAAATGGACTGTGTTGCCTATGAGTTTCCATTGGATTGATAGGCCAGGTACTGTCTTTTGCTTTTGTGGCGCCCTGGACAAGCCAGGGGCCACAGGTAACAACACCACCACACCCCACACTCCCTGTAGGCACATCAAGGTCAGACACAAAAATCCTTGTTGCCTTCCCCAGGGGCTGATGTCCACACCAGGGGGTAGAGCCAGGCGGTTGGTCTCCACCCAGCGAGGAGTTCACAGTCCTGGAGGAGGGAAAAGGAGCAGTTAGAGTTTGGAGGAGGAAGTGAGAGGAGTGGAACAGTAAGGGAGAGTCTAGTTTTGGAGGTGAAAGTGTGAGGAACAAAGTAGTAGTGGAGCAACTGACTGACAGAGTCCGGGTGTGTGGCCCGGACAGAACAGCAAGGTTGGCAGACGGTGGTGACCGTCTGCAGGAGTGGCCGATTGGAGTCTACCGTAAGGACCGTGGACGGGCGGTGGCCGGGCGGTACCGGATCGGTACACAAAGAGAAGCCAGAACCAGTGGCAGGGGCTTTTCGGACCCCGGCAAGGCTAGGAGTCGCCGTGAAGTTGCCAAATCCGTTAGTGAAGGGGACCTCCTGGGTTTCCAAACAGTCAAGTCCCGACAGAAGGCAACCGTCCAACCGTGCAGGGGAGACACCGCCACCGCCAAGGGCAACCGTCTCCCAGGGCCAGCGCCTGCGGGCAAAAGGGGCTCCTCCGGCCCATATCCAAGTCGTGGAGCGGGTTACTGGTTGGAACCGATCGCTACCAACACTGAACTTAGGTGCAGGGAGAGACAGTCATCACTAACCTGCAGGGATGAACAACCGCAGCCGTCCGGGGGACCCGTCCATCCAGCCGAGTGTTTTACCAAGAACTGTGTCCTGATTACTGGCTGAGTGAGTACCCCCGTGCCGTGCGGCACAGCGCTGCCCCTGCGACCCTGCACCTCACCAGGCCCCGCAACCCGCCTGTCATGCATCCCTACCGGGCCCCGGGACAACCAACCCCCCTACCCACGGAGGGTAGAACTACCAACAAAGCTGTTCCCTGTCCCCGCTCCCGGGATCCCCGTCTAGAGCAGCGGTGGTGTCACCAATATCACCACAACCGTGGGTGGCGTCATGGACAATATACAAATCCCCACAATCAAACCCCCTTTTCACTCACGGGCGAGGAGCGCCGCTCGAGTCCCCGGGATCCGGCCCACCGCTCGAGCCACCACCGAGCAGCAGCAGCCGCAGCGGCCGGACCCGAGCAGTGGGAGAGCGCAGCGTCACCTCCTCCGCCAGCGACAACTTGGCGTCACGAACAGGATCTTACCGCTCTGCCGTCTGGTAGAGGTGCGCCTTGTAACCGCCGGAGGTGTCCGGCCGAAAATTTCGAGAAGCCGCCATCTTGGGCGCGAAGAATTCCCGCTCGAGCATCTCCTCGAGTAGTGGAGGCGCGAAGGCCAAAACTCCGCCCCTAGAGAGGAGGATCCGGAAAGAGGCTAAGGGGGACGGAAACAAGATGTCTGCGCCCGTCAGAGCCGCTGGAGGATCGGCGAACGCAGCCGTAAAAGCAACCGCAGCTGGGAATGGGCCTGCCCAGGTCCCGGCCGCATTGGCGGGGGGCGCCGCGGCCCCAGCTCTCGCTCAGGTGATGCCGTTCTCTTTGCCCTATGTGCCCGGAGCTGTCTGGCTACCGCAGTACGATGGGAAACCTGATGCTCTGCAGGTTTTCCGGAAAAAGCTTAGCCCGCTACTGGAACTGTACCCCCTGACTGATAAGCAAGGTGCAGCGCTAGTGCTGGGGCAGCTAACCGGCGCGGCAGAGCAAGAGGCGGAGACCTGGGCTGAGGGGGACCGGTCCTCTGCGGCCACCATCTTTGAAAAGCTGCAGACTGCCTTTGAGACCCGTACCGAGGCCGAGTTGCGGATGCAGTTCTATCAATGCCGACAGCGGCCCGCAGATAACATTCGGGACTATGCCCTGCGCCTGCAAACCGCACTCCGCACACTGAAGCGGGTGGACACCATCAACAGTGTGGACAGTAACAAGATGTTAAGTGAGCAGTTTGTGCAGGGGATAAGATCCTCAGAGGACCGCAAACAGCTCCGGCTGTGGGCTCTAAAACACCCTGACGCGGACTTTGCCGTTTTAAAGGAACGGGCCATCAAGGCTCTACAACCTCCCGCATTAGAAGCTCCTGAACCAGCCCCGTGGCCAGTTGAGACTGCTCCCGTCGTGGTGGCCCCTACCCCACCAGCACCTCCAGTGCCTACAGCCCCGAGCGGGGCGATGGAGGAACTCGCTGCTCGAGTTCGCCGCATGGATGGGGACCTTGCTAAGATTCTCGCCGCACTCCAGCCTCCAACCAGATCCCAGGCACCGGTGAAGATGCAACTCGCCGACAGCCCGGAGGACGTCCCCTGGATGCAGCGGAGAAGGGCCACTGACTCCCGGAAAGGGCCCCCAATCTGCTAAAGGTGCAGCAAACCCGGCCACTACTACCGACGGTGTCCGTTAAACGAGCAACCCCTGGGGCCACAGGCCAATCCTCAGGAGTAGAACCCCATGGCCTCCCAGACTGGTGGGACCAGTACATCGGGGCCCGGCCCATAATCCCCGTGGCTGTGGACGGCATACCGGTGATGGCTCTCCTGGACACTGGATCACAGGTAACCACCATACCATACACACTGTATCAACGGTATTGGGGAACAGACGAGCTGGCTCCCCCAGATGCCAGCATAACACTGATTGCTGCTAATGGATTCCCATTGACCCAAGTGGGATACAAACAAGTAGCCATGACCGTGGGACGAGCTGAACTGCAACACCAGGGTATGATTGTGATAATGAATGAACCCAGTGATCATAACCCGAAGATAGTGCTAGGGACCAATGTGATGGAGCACTGTATGAGTGATGTGCTGACCCTATTGCAGCAGCTGGCCGCCACGGCGGCGGGGACCCGACAGAGAGCTGTGCAGCGTGAGATCCGAGCCTTGATGTACCGCCAACATGTGAACTCGACAGGAGGAGAGATTGGTGGGGTGAGAGTGATGGATGTTGCCCCTTTGATTGTGCCTCCCAGGAGCGAGATGATGATTTGGTGTAGGGCAGCAGTGGAGCCCCAGGGGCGTGACTACCCTGCCATGATAGAGCCCATGCCCTCCAAACACTGGCCCACAGTAATGGACGCCCGAGGGGTGGTGGATGTAAGGAAGGGGAGAGTGCCTGTGAGAGTGCTGAACTGTGGAGAGAAATAAGTCAGGCTTCCCCGGTACGCTACACTTGCTAAGTTGCTCACTCTGGATCCCCACACCATCCATGAGGCAGCCCCCCCAATCTCACCACCTGCTGCCAGCACTCCCCCGCCCCAAGGGGAGTTAGATGAGTGGCACCGACAGCTACACGTAGGCACTGACGATACACCTACACACCACAAAGAAGGGGTATACCGGGTGGTCCGGGAGTATGAGCAGGTTTTTAGCAAACATCCCCTAGACTTTGGGCAGATTAAAGGGGTTCAGCACCATATCCCCACCGGTGAGCATCCCCCTATTAAGGAAAGGTACAGGCCTATTCCCCCTGCACACTACCAATGTGCCAAGGACATGTTGAGGAACATGAAGGAGGCAGGAGTTATCAGGGACAGTTGTAGTCCCTGGGCCGCCCCATTGGTGCTGGTTAAGAAGAAGGACGGCACCATGCGGATGTGTGTAGATTACAGGAAGATCAATCAGATAACGCATAAAGATGCTTACCCTCTGCCCCGTATTGAGGAGTCCTTGTCCGCGCTGAGAACCGCAAACTACTTCTCTACTCTTGACCTCACCAACGGGTATTGGCAAGTGGCCGTGGCGCCCGAAGACCGAGAGAAAACTGCCTTTACCACCCCTATGGGGCTAAGGGAATTCAACAGTATGCCATTTGGGCTGTGCAACGCCCCTGGTACCTTCCAGCGGCTGATGTAGTGCTGTTTGGGGCACCTGAATTTCGAGACCGTCCTGTTGTACTTGGATGATGTGATTGTGTATTCACAGACATATGAAGCCCACCTGAAGCACCTAGCTGAGGTGTTCGCGTCCCTTGCTAAGTACGGGATGAAGTTGAAGCCCTCCAAGTGTCATCTGCTGAAACCCAGAGTGCAGTACCTTGTGCATGTGGTGGGAGCAGAAGGTGTCGCCCCCGACCCCGAGAAGATCACTGCCATCCAGGACTGGCCGAGGCCAACCACGGTGAGGGAAGTAAGGCAGTTTCTGGGCCTGGTAGGGTACTACCGTCGCTTCATCAAGGGGTACACGAAGATGGCTGCCCCCATGCAAGACCTCCTCGTGGGACAAACCAAAGGTGGTAGACCCCTCGGAGCCCCGCTGGTGTGGGAAGAGCGGCATGAAGGATCCTTCCGCCAGCTGAAAGCGGCCTTGACTGGAGAGGAGATCCTAGCGTACCCGGACTACAGCCACCCATTCATCCTCTACACCGATGCCAGCAATGTGGGCTTGGGGGCAGTCCTATCTCAGGTCCAAGACGGGAAGGAAAAAGTGATTGCTTATGCTAGCCGAAAACTCCGACCGACTGAAAGGAACCCTGAGAACTACAGCTCTTTCAAGCTGGAGCTCCTGGCGCTGGTGTGGGCTATCACCGAGCGGTTCCGCCATTACCTGGCGGCAGCAAAATTCACTGCTTTCACACACAACAATCCACTGACCCACCTGGACACAGCCAAGCTGGGCGCGTTGGAACAGCGGTGGGTGGCCAGGCTAGCCAACTATTTCACCATAAAATACAGGGCCGGCCGTGCCAACGTTAATGCTGATGCACTCTCTCGGAAGCCCCACCTGTCAGAAGAGGGGTGCGAGGATGACGACCTCGAGGAGATAGAGTTGCCTGCATTTCACCAGCCGCCAACTGAAAAGGTGCATGTCTACCAACAACGGGTGAACCTGGACCCACTGCCCAGTCAGGAGTGGCAGGAAGCTCAGGACCAGGCGCCCGCTGTCCACCTAGTCAAGACCCTGGTGGAGCAAGGCGCTACTGGGATAGACCCTGCCGCCCCGGCTGAAGCCCAACGCCTGTGGCGAGAATGGACCCGGCTGTACCTACAACAGGGAAAGTTGTACCGTGAGCTGATCAACCCAAAGACTCATGAGAAAATCCGCCAGTTGGTGATTCCCCAAGCTAATGTACCGACCGTCCTACAGGCATACCATGATGGTGCTGGACACTTCGGATGTAAGAAACTGGAGATGCTGTTGAGAGAGCGGTTCTATTGGAGTGGAATGCGGGTATCTGTGGAGGCCTGGTGCCGAGAGTGCGGTCCTTGCACACTGAGAAGGAAGGATGAGGCCAGCCAGAAGGCTCCCCTACACCCGATCGTTACACATCAACCGCTGGAGCTGGTCGCCCTGGACCATGTAAAGCTCACTCCCAGCCGAAGTGGGTACACCTACGCTCTGACCATGATAGACCACTATTCCAGATTCATGGTGGTTGTCCCAGTCAAAGACCTAACTGGCCGTACCGCCGCTAGGGCGTTCCAAGCTTATTTCTGTCGACCACATGGATACCCTGAGAAGGTGCTTAGTGACCAAGGCCCGGCCTTTGAGGCGGAGGTGTTCCATGAGTTTTGTCAGTTGTACGGCTGCAAGAAGATCCGGACCACACCTTACCATGCTCAAACCAACGGCATGTGTGAGAAGATGAACCACCTGGTCCTGGGCCTCCTTAAAATGTTGCCGCTAGAAGAGCGGAACCTATGGCCGGAGAAGCTACCTGACTTGGTCGATATGTACAACAATATCCCTTCCAGCTCAACGAAATGCACCCCAGCCTACCTGATGAGGGCTCGCCCCGGCCGGCTACCGGTGGATCTGGATATAGGATTGGAGGCCCCAGAAGCACTCCCTTCGACAGCTGACTGGGAAACTCGGCGGAGGGCGCAATACCGACAGATTCAGGAATATGTTGAGAAGAACTTGAGTCGAAGTCGGGAACAACAGGAGCAGCGCTTCAACCAGAAGGCGTCTGCTGGCCCTTTCCAGCCTGGAGATATAGTGCTGAAGCGGAAGAGGAGAACCCACAAGCTGGATGATCAATGGGAACAAAACCCATATGTCATACAGCCCACAGGGTGGGAAGATGGGAAGACCTACCAGATCAGTCGTGACCAAGGGGGCACTTTGGCCACGGTTTCCCGGGACCATCTAAAGAGGTGCCCACCAGCATTGAGGTCAGCGGCTGAAGTACCAGTTCCTACCCCGGCGGAGAAGGCAAAAGATGTCATCCACACCGCAATGGGTGACATCCCAGCGAACTAGCCTACGCAAAACGGCGCGGTGATTCTTCCAGTGATACTGTTCCCACAACCCGTGGAGGAGGAAGTGATGGAAGTGGTCAACCGTGAGCCAGTGCCAGTGCCCAGGGATGAACCTGTGCCCAGCTCCCCTATGCCTCCGCCTACCCTACACGATAGCAGGGGGGAGGAACTGAGTGTTCCCTCTCCCCCGCTGCCTGTCACCACTGACACCGGACCCCGGAGGTCCACCCGTCCCAACCTAGGTAGACCCCCACTTAGGTACAGGGAAACCAGTATCTAGGGGGGGGGGAAACCTTGTGTGTGTTAAAAGTTTGCAAGTTTTGAAATGATGAAAATGAGTAATTGATGAGCAAGTAACCTGATTGTCTGCTACTGTGATTTGAACCGGTCGTTGCCGGCACCGTTGTCCCCGTGGGGACCGTCTACAGTTGCATAAGGAACTCCTTATGGACAAGCCCGTGAACTTGCAGGGCAACCACAAACTAGTGGCTTGTAAATAAAAATGTTGTTTTACAGCTTCAACCGTTACCGCCTCCGGAGAGGCAGATTGGAGGAAGGGCCCGCAGTGGAGCAGGCTGGGGCCCAGACAACCACCGGAACCAGTGGCGACCCTCTGGAGGGGAAGGACAGATCCCGCTCGGGTGACTTGTGCTGGACTGGGGGTCAAGGGGTGCTGCCTGTTTTCTTAGGGGCAGCATCAGGGCCAGGTTGCTTGGGTGGGAGAGAGCGGAAGCCGTACCGTTTAGTAACGTTTAAGTAAAAGTGCCTCCCGTTGTGGGATGATGTTAATATACCTGTATTATGTCCTTATCTTTTTGCAGTTCAAAAGAAAAATAAAACCGGTGATAGCCGGGCAGCCCGAGGACGGTCTGCATTTTGCTAAGGGGGAATGTGGCGCCCTGGACAAGCCAGGGGCCACAGGTAACAACACCACCACACCCCACACTCCCTGTAGGCACATCAAGGTCAGACACAAAAATCCTTGTTGCCTTCCCCAGGGGCTGATGTCCACACCAGGGGGTGGAGCCAGGCGATTCGTCTCCACCCACCGAGGAGTTCACAGTCCTGGAGGAGGGAAAAGGAGCAGTTAGAGTTTGGAGGAGGAAGTGAGAGGAGTGGAACAGTAAGGGAGAGTCTAGTTTTGGAGGTGAAAGTGTGAGGAGCAAAGTAGTAGTGGAGCAACTGACTGACAGAGTCCGGGTGTGTGGCCCGGACAGAACAGGAAGGTTGGCAGACGGTGGTGACCGTCTGCAGGAGTGGCCGATTGGAGTCTACCGTAAGGACCGTGGACGGGCGGTGGCCCGGCGGTACCGGACCGGTATACAAAGAGAAGCCAGCACCAGTGGCAGGGGTGTTATGATCCGGAACCATGGAAGATCACCTCAAATCATTGGCAAAAAGGTGACAAGAGCATTGGTAACTAATCTGGCCGCCATCCCCTTACTAACCAACACAACTAGAAGTAGCCGAGGGGTGAACGAACATCCTGTGCACCGCGAACCCAGCCGGAGAACTAACTATCCTAAAGCTAGGAAAGATGAATAACTCTCTGCCTCAGAAAATAGACAAGAATAGCAAGCCCCCCACATTCAAAGACTGCGGTGATATAGGAAAAACACAATACACAGGTAGATGACAGGATTAGCAAAAGGTGAGGCCCCAGCTGACTAAAATAGGAAAAGACAGGAAAGGGACTGATGGTAGCCAGAGAAAAACCCTGCAAAATACCAACTTCCTGATAGTACAAAAAGGCCCTCAGATCGCTCGATCTGAACTCCGTCCTATACCTGGTGCCCTTGTCATACCAATGAACAGAAAACAAGAATTATAACAAATTCAACAAGCCATAAACACATGGACCCAAAGGAGCTATACTCCACACAGAACTGCAGGGAGTTCCACAACAATCCACTGAGAAGGAAAATCCCTGGAAGGAAATAAACTGAAACCAACCACAACAAATGACAAACCCAGATAAGCAAAAGAAGCAGGCAATAAATAAAGAGCAAGAACTTATCTGGAGTGGATGTGATGTAGAGCAGGATTAAGCAGGCTGTAGATACAAAGAACAACTGACATCCGGCAACAGCCTGCAATCAGACCAGGACTTAAAATAAGCAGAGAGTTAGGAAAGGAAACACCCACTGCACAACACACCTGGTCTCTGTCCAAACCCTTCCTGGCCACCAGAGGGAGCCTCCCAGCAGCCAAGACATAACTAACATTCACAACAAAGGGGCTTTTTGGACCCCGGCAAGGCTAGGAGTCGCCGTGAAGTTGCCAAATCCGTTAGTGAAGGGGACCTCCTGGGTTTCCAAACAGTCAAGTCCCAACAGAAGGCAACCGTCCAACCGTGCAGGGGAGACACCGCCACTGCAAAGGGCAACCGTCTCCCAGGGCCAGCGCCTGCGGACAAAAGGGGCTCCGCCGCCCCATATCCAAGTTGGGGAGCGGGTTGTTCTTCTCTGTGTTGGTGTAGTGGTAGGCTCTTTGCTTGCACTGCAAAAGGTTGTGGGTTTGACTCTAAGGCAAGGCCCATGGACTTTGTATGCCTGCATGTAATTGCCTAGTCCAATGGACTGTGTTGTCTAAGAGTTTTCATTGGATTGAAAGGCCAGGTACTGTCTTTTGCTTTTGTTTGGCCATGTTGTGTGCGCAGTCACAAGGATTATGTGAATTATTGTATAATCAGTTTCCCACTTCTCTGTATTGGTGTAGTGCTAGGCTCTTTGCTTGGCTGCGAGAGGTTGTAGGCTCCACTCTGAGGCAATGCCCATGGACTTTGTATGGCTGCATATAATTGCTTAGTTCAATGGACTGTGTTACCTATGAGGTTTCATTGGATTAAAAGGCCAGGTACAGTCTTTTGCTTTTGTTTGGCCATGTTGTGTGCGCAGTAACTGGGATGATGTGAATTATTGTAGAATTAGATTCCCACTTCTCTGTGTTGGTGTATTGGAAGGCTCATTGCTTGGGCTGCGAGAGGTTGTGGGTTTGACTCTGAGGCAAGACCTATGTACTTTGGCTGCTTGTAATTGTCTAGTCCAATGGATTTTGTTGCCTATGAGGTTCCATTGGATTGATAGGCCAGATGCTGTGTTTTGCTTTTGTTTGGCCATGTTGTGTGCGCAGTCACTAGGATTATGTGAATTAATGTAGAGTCAGCTTCCCACTTCTCTGTGTTGGTGTATTGGAAGGCTCATTGCTTGGGCTACGAGAGGTTATGGGTTCGACTCTGAGGCAAGACACATGATCTTCGAATGGTTGCATGTAATTGCTTAATCCAATGGACTGTGTTGCCTATGAGTTTCCATTGGATTGAAATGCCAGGTACTAACTTTTGCTTTTGTTTGGCCATGATGTGTGCGCAGTCACTAGGATTATGTGAATTAATGTAGCAATAATCTCCCACTTCTCTGTGTTGGTGTAGTGGTAGGCTCATTGCTTGCTCTACGAGAGGTTATGGGTTCGACTCTGAGGCAAGACACATGAACTTCGAATGGTTGCATGTAATTGCCTAGTCCAATGGACTGTATTGCCTATGAGTTTCCATTGGATTGATAGGCCATGTATGGTCTTTTGCTTTTGTTTGGCCAAGTCACTAGGATTATGTGAGTTAATGTAGAACCAGTTTCCCTCTTCTCTGTGTTAGTGTAGTGGTAGTCTCTTTGCTTGGGCTGCGAAAAGTTGTGGGTTAGACTCTGAGGCAAGGCCCATGGACTTTGTATGGCTGCATGTAATAATCTTGTTCAATGGACTGTGTTACCTATGAGTTTCCATTGGATTGATAGGCCAGGTACTGTCTTTTGCTTTTGTTTGGCCATGTTGTGTGAGCAGTCACTAGGATTATGTGAGTTAATGTAGAACCAGTTTCCCACTTCTCTGTGTTGGTGTAGTGGTAGGCTCGTTGCTTGGGCTACGAGAGGTTGTGGGTTAGACTCTGAGGCAAGGCCCATGGACTTTGAATGGCTGCATGTAATTGCCTAGTCCAATGGAATTTACCTATGAGTGTCAATTGGATTGATAAGCCATGTACTGTCGTTTGGCGATGTTGTGTGCGCAGTCACTAGGATTATGTGAATTAATGTAGAATCAGCTTCCCACTTCTCTGTGTTGGTGTATTGGAAGGCTCATTGCTTGGGCTACGAGCGTCTTTGAGTTCAACTCTGAGGCAAGGCACATGAACTTTGAATGGCTGCATGTAATTGCCTAGTCCAATGGACTGTGTTGCCTATGAGTTTCCATTGGATTGATAGGCCAGGTACAGTCTTTTGCTTTTGTTTGGCCATGTTGTGTGCGCAGTCACTAGGATTATGTGAGTTAATGTAGAATCAGCTTCCCATTTCTCTGTATTGTTGTAGTGGTTGGCTCTTTGCTTGGGCTACGCGAGGTTGTGGATTCAACTCTGAGGCAAGGCCCATGGACTTTGCATGGCTGCATGTGATTGCCTAGTCCAATGGACTGTGTTGCCTATGAGGTTCCATTGGATTGATAGGCCAGATACTGTGTTTTGCTTTTGTTTGGCCATGTTGTGTGCGCAGTCACTAGGATTATGTGAATTAATGTAGAGTCAGCTTCCTACTTCTCTGTGTTGGTGTATTGGAAGGCTCATTGCTTGGGCTACGAGAAATTACGGGTTCGACTCTGAGGCAAGGCACATGAGCTTCGAATGGCTGCATGTAATTGCCTAGTACAATGGACTGTGTTGCCTATGAGTTTCCATTGGATTGATAGGCCAGGTACTATCTTTTACTTTTGTTTGGCCATGTTGTGTGCGCAGTCACTAGGATTATGTGAATTAATGTAGCGAGAGTCTCCCACTTCTCTGTGTTGGTGTAGTGGTAGGCTCATTGCTTGGGCTACGAGAGGTTTTGGGTTCGACTCTGAGGCAAGGCCCATGGACTTTGCATGGCTGCATGTAAATGCCTAGTCCAATAAACTGTGTTGCCTATGAGTTTCCATTGGATTGATGGGCCAGGTACTGTCTTTTGCTTTTGTTTGGCCATGTTGTTTGCGCAGTCACTAGGATTATGTAAATTATTGTAGAATCAACTTCCAAATTCTCAGTGTTGGTGTAGTGGTAGGCTCTTTGCTTGGGCTATGAGAAGTTGTGGGTTTGACTCTGAGGCAAGGCAAAAGGACTTTGTATGGCTGCATGTAATTGCCTAGTCCAATGTACTGTGTAACTTATGAGTTTCCATTGGATTGATAGGCTAGGTACTGTCTTTTGTTTTTGTTTGGCCATGTTATGTGCGCAGTCACTAGGAATATGTGAATTAATGTACAATCAGTTTCCCACTTCTCTGTGTTGGTGTAGTGGTAGGCTCTTTACTTGGGCTGCGAGAGGTTGTGGGTTCGACTCTGAGGCAAGGCCCATGGACTTTCTATGGCTACATGCAATTGCCTAGTCCAATGGACTGTGTTACCTTAGTGTTTCCATTGGATTAATAGGCCAGGTATTGTCTTTTGTTTTTGTTTGGCCATATTGTGTGTGCAGTCGGTAGGATTATGTGAATTATTGTTGAGACAACTTCTTACTTCACTCTGTTGGAGTAGTGGTAGGCTCTTTGCTTGGGCTACGAAAGGTTGTGGGTTTGACTCTGAAGCAAGGCCAGTGGGCTTGTAATTGCCTAGTCCAATGGACTGTGTTGCCTATGAATTTCCATTAAATTGATAGTCCAGGTACTGTCTTTTGCTTTTGTTTGGCCATGTTGTTTGCGCAGTCACTAGGATTATGTGAATTATTGTAGAGTCAGTTTCCCACTTCTCTGTGTTGGTGTAGTGGTAGGCTCTTTGCTTGGGCTACGAGAGGTTCTGGGTTTGACTCTATAGCAAGGCCCAAAGACTTTGTATGGCTGCATGTAATTGCCTAGTCCAATGGATTGTGTTGCTTATGAGTTTCCATTGGATTGATAGGCCAGGTACTGTCTTTTGCTTTTGTTTGTCCTTGTTGTGTGCGCAGTCACTAGGATTATGTGAATTAATGTAGAGTCAGTTTACCACTTCTCTGTGTTAGTGTAGTGGTAGGTTCTTAGCTTGGGCTACGAGAGGTTGTGGGTTTGACTCTGAGGCAAGGCCAATTGGCTTGTAATTGCCTAGTCCAATGGACTGTGTTGCTTATTATTTTCCATTGGATTGATAGGCCAGGTACTTTCTTTTGCTTTTGTTTGGCCATGTTGTTTGCGCAGTCACTAGGATTATGTGAATTATTGTAGAATCAGTTTCCCACTTCTATGTGTTGGTGTAGTGGTAGGCTCTTTGCTTGGGCTACAAGAGGTTGTGGGTTTGACTCTGAGGCAATTTCCATGGACTTTGTATGGCTGCATGTAATTGCCTAGTCCAATGGACTTTGTTGCCTATGAGTTTCCTTTGGATTGATAGGCCAGGTATTGTCTTTTGTTTTTGTTTGGCCATATTGTGTGTTCAGTCGGTAGGATTATGTGAATTATTGTTGAGTCAACTTCTAACTTCTCTCTGTTGGTGTAGTGGTAGGCTCTTTGCTTGGGCTGAGAGAGGTTGTGGGTTTGACTCTGAAGCAAGGCCAGTGGGCTTGTAATTGCCTAGTCCAATGGACTGTGTTGCCTATGAATTTCCATTAAATTGATAGGCCAGGTACTGTCTTTTGCTGTTGTTTGCGCAGTCACTAGGATTATGTGAATTATTGTAGAGTCAGTTTCCCACTTCTCTGTGTTGTTGTAGTGGTAGGCTCTTTGCTTGGGCTACGAGAGGTTCTGTGTTTGACTCTGTGGCAAGGCCCAAAGACTTTGTATGGCTGCATGTAATTGCCTAGTCCAATGGATTGTGTTGCTTATGAGTTTCCATTGGATTGATAGGCCAGGTAATGTCTTTTGCTTTTGTTTGTCCTTGTTGTGTGCGCAGTCACTAGGATTATGTGAATTAATGTAGAGTCAGTTTACCACTTCTCTGTGTTAGTGTAGTGGTAGGTTCTTAGCTTGGGCTACGAGAGGTTGTGGGTTTGACTCTGAGGCAAGGCCAATTGGCTTGTAATTACCTTGTCCAATGGACTGTGTTGCTTATTATTTTCCATTGGATTGATAGGCCAGGTACTTTCTTTTGCTTTTGTTTGGCCATGTTGTTTGCGCAGTCACTAGGATTATGTGAATTATTGTAGAATCAGTTTCCCACTTCTATGTGTTGGTGTAGTGGTAGGCTCTTTGCTTGGGCTACAAGAGGTTGTGGGTTTGACTCTGAGGCAATGTCCATGGACTTTGTATGGCTGCATGTAAGTGCCTAGTCCAATGGACTTTGTTGCCTATGAGTTTCCTTTGGATTGATAGGCAAGGTACTGTTTTTGGCCATGTTGCTTGCGCAGTCACTAGGATTATGTGAATTAATGTATTCAATGTAGTCAGTTTCCAACTTCTCTGTTGGTGTAGTGGTAGGCTCTTTGCTCAGGCTGCAAAAGGTTGTGGGCAGAGATAAGCGAACTGGTCGTGGTTCGGCTCGAGTTCGGTTCGCCGAACGGAGGTCCCGTTCGAGTTCGGTTCGTTGTCGTTGAACCGAACTCAAACAGCATAGGAAACAATGACAGGCATTCACAAACACTTAGAAAACACCCTCAAAGGTGTCCAAAAGGTGACACACAACCCACAACACAAACACATGGGAAAGTGACAAGGACATATACTCATGTGAAAATATAAGAGCTTGACAAGGAAAAAGAGGAGGAGACACAGATATAGGCATGGCACGCCCTTCTAAAATCATGTAAAACACCGTAAGGTGACTCCAAGAGGAGTCTCCCTTTTTTCCAAAAATTGGGCCCCACACACACCCACCCATTCATTGGCAGCACTTGTGCCCCAGTTGTACACTTCACAGCTAGATTTGCATCAAGCACATTCAAAAATACGCCATACTTAACCGTCCCCAGGATGACACCGGGGTAGGTAGCAAAGTCTTTCCTGATCCCAGCTCTGTTCATCTTGGATCATTTTTAAAAACAATATAAGCAAGGGTTACTCCAAGCGGAGTCTCCCTTTTTTCCAAAAATTGTGCCCCACACACACCAACCCCTTCAGTGGCAGCACTTGTGCCCTAGTTGTACACTTCACAGCTAGATTTGCATCAAGCACATTCAAAAATACGCCATACTTAACCGTCCCCAGGATGACACCGGGGTAGGTAGCAAAGTCTTTCCTGATCCCAGCTCTGTTCAAGGATGGGGAACAATAGTACAGGATGGGGGACATTACTACATAATGAAGGGGAGGGACAATTTGTTTCTCTTTACAGGATTTAAAATGCTATAATGTGTCACATATCTGACCAACATGAGGAAAGGGGGGATGTCCCAGACCCAAACTTTGCACTGGGGCCCATCGATCTTTAATTATGATGTGGCGCCCCTGAGGCTTCAGTCGCCACAGGGTACTGCACCTTACTTAGGGTGCAGTATTCATCTCGGGTAAGGAGGGGGTCATTCCCACTGGGGACTGGACTAGGGTAGACAAGAAGGTGGCCATCACGAAGCATGGGTCTTTCCCGGTTACTAGAACAACCACCTGAGGGGCGGGCACCACTTGGGGTAGAATTAGGCGCAACTCTTACACAAACTTGAGTCAAGTCGGGACTACAGTTCTTGCAATGCGACACCAACTTCTTTCATCTTTCTTCTTCACGGGGCCTGTGGTTTGGAACGTGAAGCTTAGCTCGGGTTCCTCAGTTCCACAGGGACAACTCTTAGGAAAGGACATTTCCAAATACCGGTGGCTGTCTCCAACTTATTCGGGATCGGCTGGGGCCCATCATGGCAGAGACCGGTACTCTGAGGCAGCACTTGAACTGTGAGTAGAAAGACCTGGAACCGCAGCAGCTGATTAAGGCTCTTATTGCTAACGCTGGCGCCCCGCGCTTTGGCGCTAATGTCCACGACTACAACCTCCATCATCCTCCCAGGGGCCCGCTCCGCCTGTGGGGAGCAGAACCATACTTGCTGCGACACCACTAGCCCCAGAGGACATCACCCCCATCGGCAGGTAATCCTTGGCCGCGTACCACAGGTGGCGTCACGAGACAACCATGACTCCCAACCTCCTCAACCTCCATCATCCCACCATCATCCCATCCCCCATCCTCCTTCCCTTTTATTGTACACCTTGGGGCCATGAAGCCGGGCAGGGCCACCCGTGACATCCCCAGACCCGACATCACCGGCCCAGCAACGAGTACGTTTAACGCTTGCTCTGCGGGTGCTACAATGACACTGCTTATCCCATTGTCTTTTGACATCCACTCATCATCCTCTTCTCCTGCCTGAGCCTTCACACAGTGAACAGGTTCAATTCAATATATTTGAGTACACAGTTGACTTTACAGACTTTCCATTGAACCTGTAAACTGCCTTGTTTGCACCCTCTGGCAGAAGCTGAGCATATCTGTTGTGAGGCTGTGACAGGGGTAATATTTGAAGGTCACTATGTGTCCCTCAGAATGTGTCTGGAAACCCTCTGAGTTTGCTATAGCCATTACTGGGAAAGAGATGGATTCCTTCTCCAGTCCAGGTTTTGTAACATCCTCATGTCCAGCATTTGGTTTAACCCCTTCAGCCCCCAGCCTGTTTTCACCTTAAAGACCCGGCCATTTTTTGCAATTTTGACCAGTGTCACTTTGACAGGTTATAACTCTGGAACACTTCAACGGATCCCGGTGATTCTGACATTGTATTTTCGTGACATATTGTACTTCATGTCAGTGGTAAATTTAGGCCGATATGTTTTGCGTTTATTTGTGAAAATTTTGGAAATTTGGCGAAAATTTTGAAAATTTCGCAATTTCAAAATTTTAAATTTTATGCCCATAAATCTGAGAGATATGTCACACAAAATAGTTACTAAATAACATTTCCCACTTGTCTGCTTTACACCAGCGCAATTTTTGAAAAAAAAAAAATTTCCGTTAGGAAGTTAGAAGGGTTCAAAGTTCATCAGCAATTTCTCATTTTTCCAACAAAATTTACAAAAAAAAATTTTTTAGGTACCACATCACATTTGGAGTGATTTGAGAAACCTAGGCGAAAGAAAATACCCAAAAGTGACCCCATTCTAAAATCTGCACCCCTCACTCTGCTCAAAACCACATCCAAGAAGTTTATTAACCCTTTAGGAGCATCACTGCAACCAAAGCAATGTAGAAGAAAAAATGAAAATTTTACTTTTTTAACACAAAAATGTTATTTTAGCCATAAAAATTAGTATTTTCACAAGGGTATCAGGAAAAATGCATCATAAAATGTATCGTGCATTTTCACCTGAGTACGCAGATACCTCATATGAGGTGGAAATCAAATGTTTGGGCACACAGCAGGACTCGGAAGGCAAGGAGCGCCATTTGAATTTTTGAGTGCAAAATTAGCTGCACTCATTAGCGGACGCCATGTCGGGTTTGAAGACTCCCTGAGGTGCCTAAACAATGGAGCTCCCCCATAAGTGACCCCATTTTGGAAACTAGAGCCCTCAAATATTTTTTCTAGATGTTTGATGTGCACTTTGAACCCTTGGGGGCTTCACAGAAGTTTATAACGTTAAGCCGTGAAAAGAAAAAAAAATGTTTTTACCACAAAACTGTTTCTTCAACCAGGTAGCTTTTTTTTATCACAAGGGTATCAGGAAAAAATGCACCATAAAATGTATTGTGCATTTTCTCCTGAGTACGCAGATACCCCATATGTGGTGGAAATCAAATGTTTGGGCACACGGCAGGACTCGGAAGGCAAGGAGCGCCATTTGAATTTTTGAGTGCAAAATTAGCTGCACTCATTAGCGGACGCCATGTCGGGTTTGAAGACTCCCTGAGGTGCCTAAACAATGGAGCTTCCCCATAAGTGACCCCATTTTGGAAACTAGAGCCCTCAAATATTTTTTCTAGATGTTTGATGTGCACTTTGAACCCCTGGGGGCTTCACAGAAGTTTATAACGTTGAGCCGTGAAAAGAAAAAAAATGTTTTTTTACCACAAAACTGTTGCTTCAACCAGGTAGCTTTTTTTTATCACAAGGGTATCAGGAAAAAATGCACCATAAAATGTATTGTGCATTTTCTCCTGAGTACGCAGATACCCCCATATGTGGTCGAAATCAAATGTTTGGGCACACGGCAGGACTCGGAAGGCAAGGAGCGCCATTTGAATTTTTGAGTGCAAAATTAGCTGCACTCATTAGCGGACGCCATGTCGGGTTTGAAGACTCCCTGAGGTGCCTAAACAATGGAGCTCCCCCATAAGTGACCCCATTTTGGAAACTAGAGCCCTCAAATATTTTTTCTAGATGTTTGATGTGCACTTTGAACCCCTGGGGGCTTCACAGAAGTTTATAACGTTGAGCCGTGAAAAGAAGTTTTTTTTTTTTTTTTACCACAAAACTGTTGCTTCAACCAGGTAGCTTTTTTTATCACAAGGGTATCAGGAAAAAATGCACCATAAAATGTATTGTGCATTTTCTCCTGAGTACGCAGATACTTCATATGTGGTGGAAATCAAATGTTTGGGCACACAGCAGGACTCGGAAGGCAAGGAGCGCCATTTCACAGGAAAATTGTTTGGAATTATTAGCGGACGCCATGTTGCGTTTGGAGACCCCCCTGAGGTGCCTAAACAATGGAGGTTCCCCACAATTGACCCCATTTTGGAAACTAGACCCCTCATGGAATTTATCTAGCTGTTTAGTGAGCACTTTGAACCCCTGGAGGCTTCACAAACGTTTGTAATGTTCAGCCGTGAAAATATTTTATTCTTTTTTTTACCACAAAATTGTTTTTTCAAACAGGTAGCTTTTTTTTCACAAGGGTATCAGGAAAAAATGCACCATAAAATGTATTGTGCAATTTCTCCTGAGTACACAGGTACCTCATATGTGGTGGAAATCAATTGTTTGGGCGTACGGCGGGGCTCAGAAGAGAAGGAGCGTCATTTCACAGTAAAATTGATTGGAATTAATAGCAGACACCATGTTGCATTTGGAGACCCCCTGAAGTGCCTAAACAATGGAGCTCCCCCACATGTGATCCCATTTTGGAAACTAGACGCCCCCCCCATACAAAAAAATTAGTTTGGCGAAATAAAAAATACAGACATCAGTAAAAAAAAAAATGAATTAAAAAAAAAATAATATGAGCGCCTGCCACTAAGACCAGTGTCAAACGTCAGAGCAATGCACGAGTCTCGCATCGCATCATCCACTCCAGTCTGGAAGCGAGCAACTGCGCTGAATAATGCGATGCGAGAGGGCGGGGCGGCAGATGAGAAAGGGCTCAGCGGATGGAAGATGGGAAAGGGCGCAGCGGATGGAGGAGCGGCAGAGGATGGGAAAGGGTGCAGCGGATGGATGATGGGAAATGGTGCAGCGGATGGAGGAGCGGCGGAGGATAGGGGGGAGGGAGGTGAGATGGGGATACCTACCTTACAGGATGGATCTAGGCAGCAGGATCACAGCAGACAGAAGAGGCAGCAGATGAAGGAGGCAACAGATTGAGGAGTGTGAGAGGGGGCAGTAGATGAAGAGGATGGGAGAGAGCAGGCAGCAGATCGGGGAGGGGGGCAGAGTCTGATGGGAGAGAGAGATGGCACATGGTGGAGGGGGGGCCCCGGGGGGAGGAGGGCCCCCAGAACATGGAGGGGGGAGGGTGGCTTGCACCACATGAGGGGGGAGAGTGGCTTGCAGCACATGTGGGGGGAGGGTGGCTTGCAGCACATGGAGGGGGAGGAGGTGTAGTGGCGATGGAGAAGGGGCAGCCGATGAAGGAGGTGGCCGATCGGGAACAGTGGGGGCCGATTCGGGGGCAGCAGCGGCTGAAAACGGTGGGTGCGACGACGGCGGCGGGGACAGTGGCGAGCGTGGTGGCGAGCGTGGCGGCGGGGACAGTGGCGAGCGTGGCAGCGGGGACAGTGGCGAACGTGGCGGCGGGGACAGTGGCGGGCGGGGCCATCGGGGACAGCGGTGGATTGGGAGCAGCGGCGGGGCGATCGGAGACAGCGGCTGGGGCTGGCGGTGGCGATCGGAGCCGCGGCGGGGCTGGCGGTGGCGGGCGGGGCGATCGGAGACACAGCGGCGGGGCTGGCGGTGGCGGGCGGGGCGATAGGAGACAGCGGCGGGGCTGGCAGGGCGATCGGGGACAGGGGTGGGCGGTGGGGGCAGCAACTTACCGATGGGCACCCGCAGAGACCGCTCTCCTCGGCTTTCAGGGACGGACACAGGTCACTGGCACCAGATCCACGGTGATTGGAGAGATCGGTCACAAGACCGGTCTCTCCAATCAGAGCTGGGGGCAGGTGAAGCACCGATCACCCAGCTCCAGCCAATTGCCAGTGCTACAGCAGCACTGATCAGGGCTGGATTTCAATGTTCCAGCCATTTTCAATGGCTGGAACATTACAGTGACTGTATTTGGCTGAGCGGCGTTCGTCAGCCAATCACAGCCTCTGTAGGTTCGGGGAGGAGGCACCACCCCTCCTGAGGTCAGGCAGAGGTCCCCTCCTTCCCGAATCTACTGTATAATTAAACAAATTTCACTCCCCGGGGCTCCGGGACCCCGATTTCGCCATGACGTACCGGGTACGACATGGGTCATTTAGCACCATGTCACCATGACGTACCCAGTACGTCAAGGGTCGTTAAGGGGTTAAATCTTGCAGGGCACATCAGGGTGTGTCTCAGTTGAGAGCCAGGCTTGTTGAAGCAAACATATGCTGTGTGAACTGGCTCTGTGTGGAGTGAACACTGGCTAGGAGTGTGAGCCTGGGAGAACCTAAACAGATCCCTGCAGTTAACGGGGTCCTAAGGTAACAAGACCTTTATGATTTGTTTATATGCACTGGCTGTGATCCGGAAGAGACTTTATTTGACTGTGGAAAACTGGATGTATTTATGCTGCAACAATAAATAGCCTGTTGGTGTGAACACGCTGCTGCCTCACTGCCTCCTGTTTTTGCCGAAGCAACGCTTCTACCTCACATTGTGGTGGAGAGTGCGGGCATTGCAGCCTGGTTGCTAGGGGCAACAACCCAGTTTCCACATGTTCATGATCAAGCCTGCAAGGCTACAATTTAACCCAGCAGCCACCATGGAGGATCTTGTAAAGCAGCTGGCCCAGTCTAGTGCTGAATTACAGCAAGCTTTTTCACAAACCAGTGCTCAGCAGCAACAAACCAATGCCCAGCTGCAGCAGGTGTTAGTTCAGCAACAGGAGACAAACAGCTTGTTAACTCAGCAGCTTGCAGCTCTGCGAGATGCACTCCCAGCAGCAACTCCATGTCATCCAGTCCCTCCTGCGGCCCTGGAAAGAGTAAAGGCCCCGTCACACACACAGATAAATCTTTGGCAAATCTGTGGTTGCAGTGAAATCATGGACATATTGTTCCATTTGTACACAGCCACAAACCTGGCACTGATTGTCCACAATTTCACTGCAACCACAGATCTGCCGCAGATTTATCTCTGTGTGACAGGGCCTTTAGAGTAAGAGGACTGCTGAGCGAGAGAAATTGCCTATCAACCGTTGGACTGATGTCGTGTCCCCGTTCTTGGTGGGTGAACCCCAAAAAGCCTACCTGGATCTCAGTACGGAGGATGCCCAGGACTATGGCACACTGAAAGGTGAGATCCTTGCATGAATGGGGGTAAACACTTATCTCCAGGCCCAGCGAGTGCATCAGTGGTCCTTTGTGGAGGGAAAAACCCGCACGTTCAAAGGCCCATATCTTACTGGACCTTGTAAAAAAAATATGGCTCCAGCCGGAGACCTTGAGCCCTGGACAGATGATTGAGCGCATTGTGATTGAACAGTTTGTGCAGACTTTGCCAGCTCCCATTCAACGGTGGGTGGGCCAGGGGGATTCCGGTACCTTAGAGCAACTAGTGAGTTTGGTGGAACGCTACACGGCTATCCAGGAGTTGGTCCAATACTCTGCTTCACGGCGGGCACTCCGTAGGGACACGTCCCCTACACAGTCGGCGAAAGACTCCTGTCCCTCCTCGGGGGCTACCCTGTCTCCAGCCCTGGCAGAGAGTAAACCCCAGACTAATGTCAGCCGGGGTCCCGGTTCCCCAAAGCCAGACACCCAGAACAGGGACACCTCTGCTGTTATGTGCTGGCGGTGCCATCAGCTGGGGCATATGATGGCACAGTGCCCGCTCACATCAGAACCCATGGAGTGCCGGGACGCTCGCCGGGAATCAATGTATGCCCATACTGTTTGTGCCGTAAGTGTCGCGGGCGGGGAGGGGACACTGCGCTCACCACGCTCGGGTCCGGCGCTGCTGCTTCGCTTGCTGCTCGTGGTGGCTCAAGCGGTGGGCCGCATCCCGGGGACTCGAGCGGCGCTCCTCGCCCGTGAGTGAAAAGGGAAATGGTTTTGGGTTTTATTGTCCGTGACACCACCCACGGTTGTGGTGAGGTTGTGACACCACCGCTGCTCTGGACGGGGATCCCCGGGAGCGATGACAGTGAGCAGCTTGGATGTTGTTTTTCCCCTCCGTGGGTAGGGGGTTGGTTGTCCCGGGGACCGGTGAGGGAGGGATGGCAGGCGGGTTACGGGGCCTGGTGAAGTGCAGGGTCGCGGGGGCAGCGCGGTGCCGCACGGCACAGTGGTATTCACTCAGCTAATGATGAATGCAAAGTCTCCGGTAAAACAAACGGCTGGATGGACGGGTCCCACAGACGGCTGCGGTGGTTCTTCTTCCGGTAGGTTAGTGGTGACTGCCTTTCCCTGCACCTGCGTTATGTTCTCGGTTCTGGTGGCTTCCCACTGGTAACCCGCTCCCCAGCTTGGATGGAGGCTGAGGGAGCCCCTTTTGCCCACAGGCTCTGGCCCTGGGAACTGTAGCCTTGGCGGTGACTGTATTTCCCTTCACGGTTTGAGCTGTTGCCTTCAATCGGGTCTTGGCTGCTGGGAAACCCCGGAGGTTCCCTTTGCTAACGGATTTGACCGGTTTTACGGCGACTCCTAGCCTGGTCGGGGTCCGTAAGCCCTGCCGAGTGGTGCTGGCTTCTCTTTGCTCCCCGATCCGGTACCGGCGGGCCACCGCCGGTCCCCGGTCCTTACGGTTCACGTCAATCAGCCCCTCCTGCAGACTGTCACCACCGTCTGCCAACCTTGCTGTCAAGTGCCCGGGCCACGCACCCGGACACGGTCAGTCTCCTCCACTACCACTTCACTTCTCCAACTCCAAAACTCAACTCTTCACTACACTGACTTCCTTTTCCCGCTTCCAGGACTGTGAACTCCTCGGTGGATGGGGCCAACCGCCTGGCTCCAACCCCCTGGTGTGGACATCAGCCCCTGGAGGGAGGCAACAAGGATTTTTGTCTGACCTTGATGTGCCTAGCCAGGGTGTGGGGTGTGTTGTTGCAGTACCTGTGATGTCCTGGCTTGTCCAGGGCGCCACATTAGCACTGTCACTATGGGGGAGGAGCCCCATCTCTGCAAAGTACGTGTTAATGACTATATGGCAGAGGCTTTGTTGGACTCAGGAAGTGTGGTGACTCTTGTACATGCCTCCTTGGTCTCCGAGGAAAACCCCACAGGACACAAAATAGGGGTACTCTGTATACATGGAGACCTCCGTGAATACCCGATTGAAAGGGTCACCATTGCTACCTCATGTAGAGAGGTACAACATGAAGTGGGGGTGACGAAAACCCTCCCTTATGATGTTATTTTGGGAAGAGACTTGCCCCTGTTCTGGACATTATGTGGGAGGTGACCAAGCCCTCCAAGGTGTATGATTGAAATGATTGAACCAGGCTCTGAGCCGGAAGATCATGAATCAGGGATACATGCCGCAGGGGTCACCAGTATAGGGACAGAGTGTAACCCTGACAGGTTCCCCCTAGAGGTAATGGCAGGAGAGGTTGAGCCACCCGAGCTAATCCCGGAGTTGATTGTGTCCCCAGATAATTTTGAGACAGCACAGCTCCGGGACCCTACCTTGGCTCCAGGACGTGGAAATGTACAGGTAATTGATGGGGTGCCCCAGTGGCCTGGTGCCAAGCTGGAAACTCCCTACATGGCTCTAAAGCGAGAGTTGCTCTATCGGGTTGATAAAATCCAGGGTGAAATAGTGGAATAGTTGGTGGTCCCTCAGACGTAGCGCCATCAGGCCTTGGAATTGGCTCATAAGCACCTAATGAGTGGGCACCTAGGTGAAGAGAAAACGCGGGAGCGCATGTTCCAGCGATTTTTTGTCCAGGGGTAGGCGCAGAAATTAAGAGTCCTGCCCCGTTTGTCAGTTGACTGCACCCACACACCGTTTCCGTAGTCCTCTGATACCTTTACCCATTATAGAGGTGCCTTTTCAGCAGATTGCTATGGATCTGATCGGACCTATTGTAAAATCAGCCCGTGGTCACCAGCACATCCTGGTAGTGATGGATTACGCAACGCGTTATACGGAGGCCGTTCCACTGCATCACACCTCGGCAAAGCTTATTGCTCAGGAGTTGTTTGCCATGTTCTGTCGCATGGGGTTACCCAAAGAAATCCTGACCTATCAGAGAACTCCCTTTATGTCTAAAATTACTAAGGAACTGTGCAAACTCCTTCACATTAAGCAGCTACGCACGTCAGTGTACCATCCCCAGCCCGACGGTCTAGTGGAATGTTTCAATAAAACTCTGAAGTCTATATAGAAAAAGGTGGTCTCCAAAGAGGGGAAAGATTGGGACATGTTATTGCCCTTTTTAATGTTCGCTATCTGTGAGGTCCCACAATCTTCCACCGGGTTCTGGCCATTTGAGTAACTGTATGGCAGACATCCGCGGGGACTGATGGATATAGTTAAAGAAACTTGGGAACAGGAGCTCACCCCTCAGAGAAGCACAGTTGAATATGTTATGGGTATGCAGGATCGTATCACGGCAGTAATTTCCATTGTTAAAGAACATTTGCTGGATGCTCAGGCGGTCCAAAGCACTCAGTATAATAGAAGCCTCCGTCCGTTCTTTTAAACCGGGGGATTGTGTCTTAGTCCTAATGCCTACCGCAGAAAGTAAGTTCTTAGCCAAATGGCAAGGTCCTTATGAGATCCGGGAGAAGGTAGGGGAAGTAAACTATAAGGTGTATCAGCCAGGTAGAAGAAAACCTGAGCAAATATACCATGTAAATCTGCTAAAGGCGTGGAAAGACAGGGAATGTATGGTGACAAACGTACTGTTAAACCTATCCTCTTCAGGTGCCTTGACAACCACCAAGGAGGAGTCCCCTGATGATGAATTGGGAGTAAGGATAGGGGATTCTCTCTCAAAATAGCAGAGACTGGAATCTCGGAGGTTAGTGCAGTAGAATATGGATGTGTTCTCAGACCTGCCAGGCCGAACAACCGTAATCCACCATGACATTGCCACCAAGCCTCAAGTAAGGGTACGCATGAGGCCATACCGGGTACCAGAGGCTCATAGGCAAGCCATTGCGGAGGAGGTAAAAAAAATGCTCCAACTAGGAGTTATTGAAAAATCCACGAGCGAATGGGCCAGTCCCATTGTGCTGATCCCAAAACCAGATGGGTCTTTAAGATTCTGTAATGATTTCCGAAAGTTAAATGAAGTTTCAAAATTTGATATGTATCCCATGCCCAGGATCGACGAGCTAATAGAGAGATTGGGACGGGCCCAGTACTTCACAACTCTCGATCTCACTAAAGGTTACTGGCAGGTGCCGCTGACAGAGACGGCAAAAGAAAAGACTGCTTTTGTCACGCCAGAGGGGCTCTATCACTATGTCGTCTTACCATTTGGTTTACATGGGGCACTGGCCACGTTTCAGAGATTAATGGACATAGTGTTAGAGCCCCATCAAAAGTATGCCTCCGCATATTTGGATGACATCATCATCTATAGCAGTGACTGGAGCACCCATCTATCTCAGGTACAAGCGGTAGTGGATTTGCTCAGAGCTGCTGGTCTGACGGCGAATCCACACAAATGTGCTATGGGTCTCAAAGAAGCCCGTTACTTGGGGTATGTGATAGGCCAAGGGATTATCAAGCCCCAAGTGAACAAAATGAAGCCATTCAAAACTGGCCTTGTCCCCTTACCACAAAACAGGTAAGAGCCTTTCTGGGCATAATGGGGTATTACTGACGGTTCATACCCAATTTTGCTGGGAGGTCGGTGCCCTTGACCGATCTCTTAAAAGGGAAGAAGTCTGTCATGGTACACTGGAATACACAAGCAGAGGAAGCCTTTCAGGCACTAAAGGTAGTCCTATGTGATCAGCCTGTCCTTTCCAACCCTGACTTTTAAAAGGAGTTTATAGTACAGGCCGATGCCTCTGAGGTGGGTCTGGGTGCAGTTCTGCCCCAGGAGGTAGATGGAGAAGAGCATCTGGTCACCTATTTGAGTAGAAAACTCACCCCGGCAGAGAAGAACTATAGCATAGTGGAGAAGGAGTGCCTAGCCATAAAATGGGCTCTGGAGTCCCTACGCTACTACCTGCTGGGGCGACACTTTCGCCTGGTGACAGATCACTCTCCTTTGGTCTGGATGAGGAATGCCAAGGAGAGAAATGCTAGAGTCACCAGGTGGTTTCTCTCCATGCAGAACTTTCACTGTTCTGTGGAACACCGGGCAGGGAGGTTGCAGGTCAATGCGGATGCCCTATCCAGAGGCCCCTGTATGTTGGCAAATGTTCAACCCTACCCGTTTGAACTGAGGGAGGGGGGATATGTGAGGCTGTGACAGGGGTAATATTTTAAGGTCGCTATGTGTCCCCCAGAATGTGTCTGGAAACCCTCTGAGTTTGCTATAGCTATTACTGGGAAAGCGAGACGGATTCCTTCCCCAGTCCAGGTTTTGTAACATCCTCATGTCCAGCATTTTGTTTAAATCTTGCAGAGCACATCAGGGTGTGTCTCAGTTGAGAGCCAGGCTTGTTGAAGCAAACACATGCTGTGTGAGCTGAGCTGGCTCTGTGTGGAGTGAACACTGGCGAGGAGTGTGAGCCTGGGAGAACCTAAACAGATTCCTGCAGTTAACGGGGTCCTAAGGTAACAAGACCTTTAGGATTTGTTTATATGCACTGGCTGTGATCCGGAAGAGACTTTATTTGACTGTGGAAAACCGGATCTATTTATGCTGCAACAATAAATAGACTGTTGGTGTGAACACGCTGCTGCCTCACTGCCTCCCGATTTTGCCCAAACTGCTACCTCACACTCTCTGCGGAGCTGTGTGTTTCAGGGTAGCTTTTATAAAATAAAATGCAGCATTTTACTTTACCAGTAAATAGAGATTTCTGAAATATTATGCACACACTGCATATTTTTTTTTCTTTGCAGATTTTAAGCAGTTTCAAATCTGTGTAGAATGTCAATTTTTTTCAGAGTTTTTGCAGCATTTTTCACCAATTTAAAATACTGCGAAAAATAGAAGAAAAAGAGGCATAAAAAACAAACGTGAATATGGTCAAAATGCAATAGAAAATTTGTGTTTATTACAGAATGTTTTTTCCTGGCAATATTCCAGCATTTGCAGCAGATGTTACTGCTTATTTCTGAATCAGTTACAAATATGTATGTAACATTTAAATATTTGACATGTATTTGCATATATAGTGTGGAAAAAAAGTATTTAGTCAACCACCAATTGTGCAAGTTCTCCCACTTAAAAAGGTGAGAGAGGCCTGTAATTGACATCATAGGTGACTACAACTATGAGAGACAAAATGAGAAAACAAATCCAGAAAATCACCATGTCTGATTTGGCAAGATTTTTTTTTTTGTTGCAAATTATGGTGGAAAATAAGTATTTAGTCAATAACAAAAGTTCATCTCAATATTTTGTTATATATCTTTTGCTGGCAATGACCGAGATCAAATGTTTTCTGTAAGTCTTCACTAGGCTGGCACACACTGTTGGTGGTATGTTGGCCTATTCCTCCATGCAGATCTCCTCTAGAGCAGTGATGCTTTGGGCCTGTTGCTTGGCAATACGGACTTTCAACTCCCTCCAAAGGTCTTCTATGGGGTTGAGATTTGGAGACTGGCTAGGCCACTCCAAGACCTTCCAATGCTTCTTACAAAGCCACTCTTTTGTTGCCCTGGCAGTGTGCTTGGGATCATTATCATGCTGAAAGACCCAGCCACGTTTCATTTTCAATGCCCTTGCTGATAGAAGGAGGTTTGCACTCAAAATCTCACGATGCATGGCCCCATTCATTCTTTCATGTACACAGATCAGTCATCCTGGTCCCTTTGCAGAGAAACAGCCACAAAGCATGACGTTACCACCCCCATGCTTCACAGTAGGTATGGTGTTATTTGCATGCAACTCAGTATTCTGTCTCCTTCAAACACGACGAGTTGTGTTTCTAGTAAACAGTTCTACTTTGGTTTCATCAGCCCATATGACATTCTCCCAATGCTTTTTTGGATAATCCAAATACTCTCTAGCAAACTTAAGACAGGCCCGGACATGTACTGGCATAAGCGGTGGAACACGTCTGGCACTGCAGAATCTGAGTCTCTGGCGACGTGGTGTGTTACTGATGGTAGCCTTTGTTATGGTGGTCCCAGCTCGATGCAGATCATTTACTAGGACCCCCTGTGTGGTTCTGTTATTTTTGCTCACCGCTCTTGTGATTTTTGACCCCACAGGGTGAGATCTTGCATGGAGCCTCAGATCAAGGGAGATTATCAGTGGTCTTGTATGTCTTCCACTTTCTTATTATTGCTCCCACAGTAGATTTCATCACACCAAGCTGCTTGCTTATTGCAGATTCAGTCTTCCCAGCCTGGTGCAAGGCTACAATTTGGTTTTTGGTGTCCTTTGACAGCTCTTTGGTCTTTACCATAGTGGAGTTTAGAGTGGGACTGTTTGAGGTTGTGGAAAGGTGTCTTTTATACTGATAACAAGTTCAAACAGCTGCCATTACTACAGGTAATGAGTTGATGACAGAGGAGCCTCTTAAAGAAAAAGTTCCAGGTCTGTGAGAGTCAAAAATCGTGCATGTTTTTATGTGACTAAATACTTAAATACTTATTTTCCACTATAATTTGCAAAAAAAATCTTGCCAAATCAGACAAGGTGATTTTCTGGATTTTTTTTCTCATTTTCTCTCTCATAGTTGTGGTCTACCTATGCTGTCAATTACAGGCCTCTCTCACATCTTTTTAACTGGGAGAACTTGCACAATTGGGGGCTGACTAAGTACTCCCCCCCCCACACTGTATTTGGATAATACTAAATACTAATACTAAACTTATGTTGGAATTGACCCTTTAAGAAATCCACCTTGGAGTCAAATGATTGGCTACTAATAGCTATACTATATCAGGGGCGTACATACAACTCATGGCCCCAAAAAAATAACCTGATTAGGTGGGGTCACAGAAGGACATACCTCTCAACTTATAAGCATGGGAGAATAGCATGTATTGTGGCATATAGACATAATAGTGCCCCTAATAAAGCCCCTTAGTGTTATTAATTACCTAATATGACTACCCTTCCATAGCTCTCATACAGTATGAAAAATACTCCACAGACACACTGTAATAATACACAATGAATTCTCCACACATTTTGTCCCCATAATACCCCCAACACACGGTATGATAACCTTGATTGACCCCCCACACACACAATATATTGGTCTACATAGCCTTCCCATACAGTGTGATCCCCGACATTCCCTCACACAGTATGATAGCCCCCACAATCGAGCCACACTGTATGATTGCCTCCACATGCAGGATGATGGCCCGCACAGTCCCCCCACACAGTATGTTGGCCCATACATTTGCACACCTAGTATAAAATATGGAGAATGAGGCAAGCATGCGTGAAAAAGCTCACTGGATATTTCACTGGATGGTCTGTGTCGTTCTTTATTTGTTAATTATTGATGACTGCTGGATTAACAATGTAGATTCATGCACTTTCTCTTTCAAATTGCAAGTGCTGCTACTTTTCCTTTACGCTCACATAGTATAATGACTCCACACAGTTTGATGGCACCACAAGTAATGAAGGACAAAATACGAAAAAAAAACCTCATCCCTGTTCCCTTGATGCACTGCTCTATATTGTACAGTGTGTAAACAGATGCTTTGCACAGTGGGTAACATCTAGTGACGTTTCAGAACTGTAGCATTAAGTCTTAGATCCACTTGTTGAATGATGAAAGTGGCAAAAATGGCTCCCTCCTCCATCATTATATTATTGGTACCCCTGAAATCAGAATGCATGGCAAAAAGATGAATGGTGCCACCCAGCAATGGGCTAAGCAATGGGCACCCTCCCAGCACAAGGGCTTCATAAATGTAAAATTTATAATTACCCTGAACACATAAATATCATGTCCTCATGAGGAGCAGGCTGCAAATTGCATATCAGTGGCCTGAAAATGAATGAAACAAAGAAAAGCCCGGACGCCTGCCCTGAAAGGGCTCAAGGGAGGGCAACATGACTGAGGAGGGATGCTAGGCCTGAGGGTTAGCAAGGGGTTAAGGTGCAGGGTAGTTTGTGCGGGAAAAGTGGGAGGTGGAGTTATGGGGCTGTGGGGTCATGTAATTGGTCAGGGGGTTGCTAGTGTAGGGGGGCTATATATAGGGCCGGATTAGGAGGTGGGAGGTCATTCCTACCTGGAAGACGCTTGGAATTGTCCCCTGTCCAGGTGAAGTCGGCTATGGCGGAGCGGAGCTGGTTCCAGGGACGCAGTGGATGGCGGTCGTGTGCTGGAGGAGGTCCAGGCTTCTACAGGACCTCGACTCCAGATGGCGCTCTGGACCGGAGGCCTGGCGGGACCCATCTGGCGACGGCGGCTGGATCCAGGTGCAGAGGCAGCGGTCGGTGGACGGCGGTGGAGCGACGCTGAGAGGAGCCCGACGGCGAGGTGGTGAGTGACGTCACCGGCCTCAATACCTTTCCCGCGGCGCGGGGTCACCAGGGTGACGCGGCCACGTGACCCGGGGCGCGGTCACGTGGTCCGGCGTCGCCGTCACGTGCCCCCGGCGTCCTGACGTCACGGTCACATGGCTCGGCGGTGCGGTCATGTGACCGGGCGCTGAACCCGGAAGTGCGGCCTGCGCGATAGCGCAGGGCTACGTCAGCACAGAGGGGGCTGCTGCGGCCCGTTTTCACGGGGCCTGGTCACGGAGGAGCTTTAGGAAGGGAGCGGATGAGGGCCCATGGCGGGTTTCCACCTGTCATGGGATGATGTCGGGGCAGAAACTGCGGACCGGGACGGCAATCAAACTGCGGTGCGGGCGGTAGTGGGTTGGTAAGTGCCATCACTGGCCCCTTCTATTTTCCATCAGTTGCGGCGCAGGGGTCAGCGTGACACCATGGGTGGCGCGGCCACGTGATCCAGGACTCGGTGCGTGGTCTGGCGGCACAATCATATGCCCCTGGCGTCACGGTCATCTGCGACTGCCGGGGATCTCGGTGGAACAGCCTGAGCAGGGTCCAGCGGGCAGTGGCGGCACGACTGGCGCTGGCTCGGGGGGTCAGCGAACGGCAGGGCTGTTCCAGAGCTGGACTTGTCGCGTGCTCGTCTGCATATTCCAGGAGTGCGGCCTGCGCAGCCGCGTAGGGTCAGGCCAGCGGTCGGGTGGCAGCACGTGTTCCAGCTGGCGGATGTGCGGCTGGAGCGCACCACCCCCCTCCCCCCCAAGTTGTGGCTCCGAGCCAGTTACTACGGGACAAGCGTCCCCGGACGAATGGTCAGTCCGGCCGGTGGCGTTGCGGCCCTGGAAGGCTGCAACCTGCGTTACCCGTGGAAAAGATGGCGGTGCTCGACGCGGAGGACACGTGACGGCTGTTCCGTGGGATTCCATGGAGTCAGCCTAGTAACTTAAGGCTCACTTAAAACCTTGTATTAATGCTTGGATTAAGGTGGGTGGTAAGGGTGTTGATACGTATGATTTTGGGTGCAATAGGGCGTTAGTTTGTGTGTCAGTGGGTTTCGTCAGGAGGTTGGGGGCCCTGTGTACGGCGTTGAATTTTGTGTGGGAGTGGTTGCTATGTGGTCCCGGATGCCATGCTAGGGGGTTTTCATGCTAGGATGTCTATCTCTAGGTGAGGACATTGTTTATTCTGGTTGGCGTAATTGCGCTTGCATTATCTGGGTGATTTTGTATGACTGGGTGATTTCCTGGTGGTTCACGACTGATTCAGGTGTAAGCCGGCGGTGGTGGGGAGATTGAGACAGGGATACGAATACTTGCAAAGGGGTGGTGGATAGCCGTGTTCAGGGCGATTCCATGGTTTAGGTAATGGTCATAGGGGCCTTTTGGCTAGAGGATTATCGCGGTTCATAGTATTTGGTAAGGGTTCCATGGTAGTCCACTGACGTGATGGCCCATTCTGCCGGGGGCATTTGCATTGGCGGCTTATTCTTGAGCATTGCATGGGGTGTGCTATCGCCGGTAGGAGGTGAAGGTGAAGGTGGTTGCATTTTACGAGGGGGTGTTATCTATTTTATAGGCATCGGTCTAGGTCCGGTTTCACAACAGGGGTTGTGTGAGTGCTGGGGTTTTTCAGGTTCCCTGGGACGCGGCATGTTTTGTTGCGGCCAGATGTTAAGGAGAGGTCGAGAGGATTGGGACAGCAGTTCTTTGGAGATCTGTCCCTCCTTGCGGCGGTTGATGACACCTCCCTGGGGGTCTTGAAATTGACCATTCACCTGTATGCGGTGCCCAGGCTAGCCGTCTATTAACAGGAGTGATAGGCGATTAATATATAAAAAAAAAAAAAAAAAAAAAGAGGCACGATTTTATGGCCTTTGCCTGTAATCGGGTTTCAGTGTTTTTGTACGATTGCTTTCGTAGATATATTGTGTGGAGCTGGGTGTTTTATGGTTGCTCAATATCTGGTTATTGTGGTCCATGGTTCAGGTTCGGTCCCATAGTTGGGGGATTATCCAATGTTCGGGATTGCTGAGTGCTTATTTTCTGTTTCTGGGACAACCTGGGACTGCTAAGCTGTTTCTTCATGCCCAGGGTGTATTTGCAGAGTTAGCATGTGTTTGATAAGTCAATGTGTTTGGTTCGTCTAGGGGGGGCCCTATGTCTGAGGTCAGGTTACGGGCCATTATCAGGTTCCGGTGTATATCGTGCTCCTGTTTTGTGGTCAAGTTTGGTTTATTGAACACGGGGATCCACGTGCCGTTTGGGGGGCCTTTACAGGATCTGCGAATTCATGGTGAGGTTACGAGAGTTTGGGGGCAGTGTCTGCACAGGGGCAGTTTTAACAAGTTTTATACGCGCGGATTGGTATGCGGTCATAGTAGGGTTGCCGGCTTAACGTTGACAGACCTTATCGGGCTGCATTCGTTATGGCAGTTGATCATAGCTCCGCAGGAGTTTATTATGAGTAGGTGGTTCTCGTTTACGATGGGCTTGGGGGTGTTCTTTTGGGGACAACTGGCTTTGCTTTGCCTTATGGGTATACTGCATATCGTAGAGTGTTTCTTTCTGGTGCTCCCGGATAGGGGGCTCGGGTAATGTGTAGGTGCGAGAAATGAGTGACATTTGGGTGGGGTATACAGTGTGTGGATTATTGGTGTCGGGGGCCTCTGATTGGCGACTTGTGTGATTTTCAGCTAGCTAGTGCTGATGGCGGGTGTTGTTCCAATTTTGGTTATGCGGATAGATCATGGGGCATGTTGTGGTTTCGCCGGCTGTCACGCGGCAGTGTAGCCCCTCCCGGCACTACATTGCCAGGTGGTTTCTTGGTTTTACGTATTGGTCGGGACTGGCAGGTATTACGGGTACGCAGTCGTGCGGCGCAACTATGGGTGAGTTATTCGAAGTAGTGTGCGAGTAGGTCGCAACTATGGCATTACCTCCCTCAATGTCGGGCTGGAGGGCAGTGGTAGTCAATGCGGTGTGCACTGACTCTTATGGTTTAAGGACCTGGTAATCGTCTGGGGTGGTGCCCCGTGTCGGGGGTGTTTTGCGGCACTTTAAGGCTGAGTGGCGGACAAGCACCAGGCACCTGTAGGTGCAACGTTTGACGGTTGGCCCT
The DNA here is from genome assembly GCF_048569485.1 of Anomaloglossus baeobatrachus. Classification (NCBI taxonomy): domain Eukaryota; kingdom Metazoa; phylum Chordata; class Amphibia; order Anura; family Aromobatidae; genus Anomaloglossus; species Anomaloglossus baeobatrachus. Next base: position 395,885,562 of record NC_134353.1, on the reverse strand, counting down.
GGCTTATGGTGCCTAAAAGCTTCGGAGAAATGGGGTGTCTAAGTTTTCCGGACTACGGGTTGAGTGGGAGTTGATGCTCTCTCATTTTGTGAGTAGTATTGAGTCTGCCGTTCAGCAGGGATTGGGCGTGGGGTACAGTTGTCTTTTGGCGAGAGGGTGGCAACGGTAGTGTTGTTCTTTCGGGTTCGACGTGCACGGAGATACCAATGATTAACTGTGGTCATGTGCCCCTCTTACGGGGCTTTGAGCAATATGTGGTGGTCAGAAGGGTGTATTCTGACTTAGTTTTGGGAAATCGTCTGGTGGTGGGAGTATCGTTACACATTGGTATAGTTAAGGTCTTTTCTTCAGGCCGGTGGTCGGCTTGACTGTCTTTGGTTCCGTGTTGTTGTGACTTCGGGGTGGAATGGTTTTGACTATTGGGCTGGGTAGGAATTTCAGGATCGGTGCGATCACACACAGTTTTCGGGAACAGCAGCGTTTTGGTACTGCACGTGGGTGGAGGAGACGTGGTCGCTGGGGGCATCCGGGGTGCTTGATTTGTGACATCGGGTCTGTTTGGCCCGAGCCATTTCTTCCTGCCTGGGTGCCGTGCTCATGTTGTTGTTCACAGGGGCATGACTGCCTAGTGGTTTTATTACTGGGCATGTTTTAGGAATCTGTCAGAGGTTGGGGAAACAGGAGAGGTTGTTTTGTTTCCAATTATAAGGGTTGGCTTTGCTTAATTATCATTGGATGTGTAATTTTCGGAGGCGCCTGCTGTGTAGCTGTCTCAACGAGGCCGAGCTTGCCCCTTGTTCCATGGAGATGGGGGTGGCAGCTCAGGTGGCTCGTTGGGGACTGGTCGCGCAATCGGTGCATAGGATCGGATAATGTGGTCGGCTAGTGGCAGGTCTAGGGTGCGGCTGCCCTTGTTGTACTGGTACACCAATAATGGTTGGCTTTGCTTAACTATCAGTTGGTGGGTAATTTTCAGAGGCGCCTGCAGTGTAGCTGTCTCAACGAGGCTGAGCTTGCCCCTTATTTCATGGAGATGGGGGCGGCGGCTCAGGTGGCTCGTTGGGGACTTGTCGCGCAGGCGGTACATAGGATCGGAAGATGTGGTCGGCTGGTTACAGGTCTTGGGGGTGGCTGCCCTTGTTGTACTAGTACATCAATAATGGTTGGCTTTGCTTAACTATCAGTTGATGGGTAATTTTTGGAGGCGCCTGCAGTGTAGCTGTCTCAACGAGGCTGAGCTTGCCCCTTATTTCATGGAAATGGGGGCGGCGGCTCAGGTGGCTCGTTGGGGACTGGTCGCGCAGGCGGTATATAGGATCGGACGATGTGGTCGGCTGGTTGCAGGTCTTGGGGGCGGCTGACCTTGTTGTACTTGTGGTTTGGGGTTGGCATCGTGAGGTCTAGAGGGGGTTATTTTGCTCGATTGGCATTGGTCCCACAGCATTGGTTACTCGAGCCGAGGAGCCGGCTCGGGTCGGGGTTTTTGGTGGTGGGGCTTGCACGTACAAGGAGTCATACGTGCTCGCTGTGGCGGAAAGGAGGGGGGTATTTGAAGTCGGAGGATTGCACAAAGAGCGGGGGGGAACCCAGTGCAGGAGCGGGTTACCCCTGGTGGTGCAATGGTATGGTTGGTGGGTCCCTACTGTGCTCGGTCACAGCGGGACATGTTAACGTGGGACCCTGCTGTGCTGGGTCACAGCAGGGCATGTTAATGTGCTGGGTGTCCTCGAGCCGGTGTGGTGCGGCTGAGGGCACATGGTGGAGCAACACTCGGCTGGGTGTCCTCGAGTCGGTGTGGTGCGGCTGAGGGCACATGGTGGAGCTGGTGCTGCAATCATGTACAAAGGGACTCTTCACTTACCCCCCCTCCTTTGCTGGTGGTTATGTTTATGGAGTTATTTACTATATTTATGAATAAAATGTTATTGATTATTTTGGTGTTAATAAACGAGGCTGCTGTGGCCTTTTACATCCAATGTCACGCAGTCTGTGTCTTATTTAAGTGAAAGGCGGTAAAAGGTGGATAACTGGTTTGGTTCAGAACGGCAAGTTAGGGCCGTCAGTCAGACGTTCCTAAGTCAAGAAAAGCCCGGACGCCTGCCCTGAAAGGGCTCAAGGGAGGGCAACATGACTGAGGAGGGATGCTAGGCCTGAGGGTTAGCAAGGGGTTAAGGTGCAGGGTAGTTTGTGCGGGAAAAGTGGGAGGTGGAGTTATGGGGCTGTGGGGTCATGTAATTGGTCAGGGGGTTGCTAGTGTAGGGGGGGTATATATAGGGCCGGATTAGGAGGTGGGAGGTCATTCCTACCTGGAAGACGCTTGGAATTGTCCCGCCCACCCGCCCTATTTTAGGATTTCTGGCGATCACCATGGAGAGATGAAGAGGATTGACCTTGTCGCAGCAGTTGGCGGAAAGGAGGGGGGTATTTGAAGTCGGAGGATTGCACAAAGAGCGGGGGGGAACCCAGTGCAGGAGCGGGTTACCCCTGGTGGTGCAATGGTATGGTTGGTGGGTCCCTACTGTGCTCGGTCACAGCGGGACATGTTAACGTGGGACCCTGCTGTGCTGGGTCACAGCAGGGCATGTTAATGTGCTGGGTGTCCTCGAGCCGGTGTGGTGCGGCTGAGGGCACATGGTGGAGCAACACTCGGCTGGGTGTCCTCGAGTCGGTGTGGTGCGGCTGAGGGCACATGGTGGAGCTGGTGCTGCAATCATGTACAAAGGGACTCTTCACTTACCCCCCCTCCTTTGCTGGTGGTTATGTTTATGGAGTTATTTACTATATTTATGAATAAAATGTTATTGATTATTTTGGTGTTAATAAACGAGGCTGCTGTGGCCTTTACATCCAATGTCACGCAGTCCGTGTCTTATTTAAGTGAAAAGCGGTAAAAGGTGGATAACTGGTTTGGTTCAGAACGGCAAGTTAGGGCCGTCAGTCAGACGTTCCTAAGTCATGAAAATTGCATCCTGTAACTTAAAGAGGCTATCAAGCCTCAGAAGAAAAGTCTGCAGGCTTAACAGTGTGCAATGTGCAGAGTGTCACAATTCTCCTGTATTCCTTATGTGGGTGGGTGGTCATGTTACCCCAGGTATGCAATTTGCATACTTGTAATAAAGTGCCAAACAGATTTCCCAAGGCTTCTCTGAATTATCTTCTAGCGAGGTGACACTGGTGACTACCATATGAATACAAGTATACAAATCCCATACGGAAGTTCATATATCCACTCATCTACACAGGGAATTCAGGGGAATTGTGACAGTGTGTGCATTACACGCTGTCATGATCCGGTAGTCTGGAGTCACTGAGTGACTGCAGACTTTTCTTCTGAGAATGAACAACCATATCAATGCAACAGTTTTTTACTAAAAGTAAGCAGTAACATATTGTATGAATAAATATTTTTTTAACCTCTTTCACATGTCAATCAAAACACATGTTTTTCACTAATGTGTTAAAGATGCATATGGCCATCCATGTGCCATGATTTTGGCACACATTCTCCGTGTGCTATCAATGATAACACACGGAGATCAGGCACTCATCCTCACCTGTCCGCTCCACGGTCTGTGGTGCTGGTCCCGCAGTGCTGTCTCCAGCCACCGCTGTCTGTCCCCTGCTGTTCCTTCCGAGTTGCGCTGCAGTGAATATGTGGCTCCCCTGACCTGGTCAGGCACCACTGAGTACTGCACCCATGCTGGGGACAGTACAACACAGGTAATCCAGAAGGCTGACCGAGGTGTGACTAGACAGGCGCATAGTGATCAGGTCTCACACATGTACCTATGAGAGGACCCCTGGGGACCCCAGGAGGGGGAAAAGCCTTCACCTCCACTGGAATAGTGGAGGGGGCCAAAAGCCTCCATCTCCTCTCAAGGGGTGTGGTAAGAGAGCCTGGTTGCTAGGTGGCGTAGGCAGGCACAAAGGGAAAAGAGAAGGAGGAGTAAACAGTCTGCAGCAGAGTGTGGAGGAGTGAGGAGCAGGAAAGTGGAGCTCTGACAGGAGCAGCAGTGAAGGTCCCAGATGTGAGCCGGTTCAGAGCAGAGTCCAGGGAGCTCCGAGGAGAGCTGACCCCTTCCCCTGGGCTGCTGTAGTCTGACAGCGTCCGCGCAGTGGCTACCGACGGGGGAGAACGGTCACCTAGGAGTGCTACCCGAAACCCATCTCCAGCTAGAGAGAGAGCACAGAGTGGGAAGTAAGGAGACTGCTAGGGAGAACCAGGCCCAAACGGGCGGCAGATCCCGGAGCGGGGATAGATCCACCTTTCCCTGCTAAACCTGCCGGTGTGGGGCCCTCAAAGCCCACACCACAACACCTAAAAGCCGCAGCCACGTAGCCACAGATAGGGCCCATAGTTCACAGGAGGCAAGCAGCTGGAGTGATCTGGCCCAGGCAACAAGCAAACGGCAAACGAAGGGGAGTGAGGCTTCAGCAACTTCCCTGGGTGACCCCCATAGGGACTAAAAGTCGGGGTCACCCCAAACCACCAAGGGCTAAGGAAGGCGAGTTGGTAGTCACCATCAGAAGTCAGCCTGAAGGATACCTGGTTCCCGCCTGGTTCATCCCAGCTACGCCCGGGTTACTCACCCTGCCACCTGAAGTGAGTAAAAACCCTGAAAGACATTCTGCCTGTGTGGAGTTATTCTGCGCCTTGTGGTTCTACGCACCTACATAGGGCCCTGGGGCTTGCCTCACTCTCAGGAGGCTATTCCAACTAACTGCACTCACCATCAGCCCCAGGCGTCCCTCAACCTGCAGTGGCGGTCCCCACTGACCGCAATTCTGAGAGTGGCGTCACGACAATCCTAAAAGAAGATCTCCTACCTGTGACAAGATCCAGCCGAGTGGAGTCCCTGAAGGTAATGCACCGACACTACACCTGTGGGGCTTCACAAATATGCATGAGCATAATTAGCGGGCCTGGAAGCAGGACACAGCAGCGGCCGAAGACAGCATCACTGGAGAAGGAGAGTATAAAAATCATTTTATTTCAAAGACGTGTTTTCTGTGGCAAATGTAACATGGCTCACACCACTGTGAGGTCCATATGACATCAGTGATGCCATAGAAAAACAGACTTGTCTCCGCGTGGAACAAACGGACACGCGTGTGCACAGCACTGAAACACAGTCAGTGAGAATTGTTGTGTGCGGAGACCCATTGATTTTAACGGTTCTGCATATGGCCGTGATTCTTGTATGTATAAAAACAATAACATACGTACCAGAATCATGGACCTGCGTGTGAAGGGGGGCCTTAGTGACAGAGTTAATTTATACCTTCATGATAAAGCCAGATTTTTCAAATCTGACATGTAACACTTTATGTGGTAATAATTTTGGATTGCATCTACATATCTGTGATTCTGAGATTGTTTTTTTCATGACACATTTTACTTTATATTAGTGGGAAATATACCGTAGTTGTTTTGTGTTCATGAAAATATCTGAAATTTGATTACAGTTTTGAAAAATTTGCATTTTTTAAACTTTTAAATTTTACACTGTTAAATTTGTTAATTATACCACACAATAAAAAGTTAAATAACATTTCCAATATGTCTTTCGCATCAAAAATACATTTCATACATCTTTTTATTGTGTTAGAGTGTTAAAAGGGTTTCAAGTTTAACAGCAAATTGCTATTTTTCAAGAAAATTTTACAAAATCAGTTTTTTTTACTGACTTGTTTTTTTTAAATGTCTTTGAGTCCAGATTTGGGAAAACCTCTGAAGATGATACCATTTTAAAAATCCTCACCCCTCCAATTGAAAACCGGTGTCAGCAAATGTGCCAACCTTCAGGTGCTTCACAGTTGTGTTGCTTGAGCTTGATTTTTTTTTACTTTCTCAAAAGAAAATAGAAGAAAATAAGCAACAAATGCTGCAATACCCTACATGTGGTCAGAAACTGCATTTAGGCCCCATTCATGTGTGTGTGTTTCCGGTATGTGTGGTATTTATTTACATGTACCCATTATAAGTTATGTTGCTTTTCACATGTGCAAGGGGCTGCTGATAAGTCTTTGGCTTTACCCAGAAACAAACAAGATAGGATGATGAAACTTTACATTTATTCCACATACTCTCCACTGATGTCAACATACTTCTTACATCAGTATTCCAAGTTCTGTAAGCCTAGCAAAAAGAAGGATTTCGGTTGTGCCTCAAACCAGGCATCCGTAGCAGCCATGGCATCAGAAATGGTGTGAAATTTGGTACCCTTGAGGTGTTTCTTCAGGTTTGGAAACAGAGGATAGTCAGAGGGAGCTAGATCAGGTGAATAAGGTGGGTGTCAACCAGCTGGAAGCCCAGCTCTGTCACTTTTGCGAGAGTCGCTTGTGCAGTGTGAGCGGAGGCGTTGTCTTGCAGGAACAAGATTCCTTTGGACAGCTTGCCGTGCATTTTGGCCTTTAGAGCTGCCTCCATTTGGTCCACTGATGGTGGAACCCTTTTGAAAGTAGTCCACTAGCAACACGCTCTCTTTATCCCAGAACACAGACGCCATCACCTTAGTTGCTGATTTTTGCATCCTGAACTTCTTTGGATGAGGAGAACCACTGTAACTCCACTCTTTTGACTGCTCCTTGTTTTCAGAGTCATATCAATAAATCCAGGTCTCATCCATAGTGACCAGTCGATCCAGGAAGTCCTCATCAGTCCAGAAACACTAACAAATGGACAGAGAAATTTTCACTTGCATGCTTCTATGATCTGTTGTCAAACATTTGGGGACCCACTTTTAAGATAGCTTCCTCATGTCTAAATGTTCATGGATAATGACACAAACACGTTTACGGGAAATCTCCATGCTGTCTGCTATTGCATTAGCTGAAATTCGTTGGTTTTCCAGTATGAGGTTGTGCATAGCATCGACGATCTCCGGAACAACAACCACTCTTGGTCATCCAGGATGTTCCTCATCATTGGTGCTGAAGTGGCCCATTTTAAATTTGGCAACCCAGTTCTTAACTGTGGAACATGAAGGGCATTGATCCCTCAATGTCTGCTTCATATCCCCATGAATATCCTTCACGGACTTTCCATGCAGAAACAAGAATTTTATCACTCCTCTGCTCTCAGTTGCGCTCTGCGGTATTTTTGATTTTTAGCGCAGATAAAGCGGACGGCTACGGGCTGCTACCCCCATCTACCTGGCTTTATCTTGGCTGGCAATCAAAATTGCAGGAAGCCCATTCATTTTTTTAATTTAAAAAAATAATTAAAAAAAATGCATGAGCTCCCGCCGTATTTCGATCGCCAGTCAGCTAAAGCCAGGCAGCTGGAGGCTGGGATTCTCAGTATGGTAAGGCCCAAGAATTCTAACTCCCCCACGCTAAAACCGCAGCCCACAGCCGCCCCTGCAAATGGTGCATTGTTTCTTAGCACCATTTCCAGGTGCTTTACCTGGCTCATCCAGCAGCCCTGATGGCGGTGGCACGCTGGGTAATAAAGGGATTAATACCAGCGTTGTATTCTCAACTGGTACTAAGACTAAAATTCATAGTGTCACTCCAAATTAGACATGGCCACCATGAATTTGTAGTAAACAATAAAAAAACACAACACATAGAAAACATTTTTTATTAGAAATAAAACAAGAAATGCATTTAGAGACTCCATCTTTATTATAAAGTATTATCCTTAGTCTGACGTAGTCCACAGGTAGAGCAATGTCAGCTCTGCTTCATCACTCTGTATAGACTAGTGTCTCTACCGAGTGAGAAGCAGAGAGAACAATTTCAGCTCTTCATCACTCTGTACAAACAAGTATTTATACAGAGCAAGAAGCACAGCGAGCAATGTCAGCTCTGCTTCATCACTCTGTACAGACAAGTGTCTCTACAGAGAAAGAAACATGTAGAGCCATGTCAGCTCTGCTTTATTGCTCTGTACAGACACATACAGAGCGAGAAGCAGTGAGAGCCATGTCAGCTCTGCTTCATCGCTCTGTACAGAGCGAGAAGCAGGCTGACACTGAGGGTATGATTCCACTTGCTTATGATTCTTGCAGTCTCACATTATATCACCCCGCACAAGCTGACACTTTACAGACAGGGGCGGCTCAGCTGCATGGAAATAAATGCTCCTGTCGAGAGAGTGTGCGCTGTGCCGGTGATGAGATGTGACACTCGCACAGCTACAGTCAAAGTTCAATCAAGTCCATGAGCCATGGACTCAGGTGAACCCTGATGTCACTGCGAACATGGCCGAAAACAGCCGAAGACTGCCGAGTGACGAGCAGTGCAATGAATACCCCCGGAAGGAAACTGGACCTTTGATGACATCATAGTCATGTGGCCAGTGTGTAAGCCAATGTCTGTACAACATTCACACCAGACTGGTCACATGGCTATAACATTATGGAATGTCCTTTAGTCAGTGGTGGTTACCTGGGGGCACAGTAATGATCGGACGTGGAAGCAAAAGCAGCCGAGAGACAGAGTCTGCAGGACGCATCGCAGGACCTCTAAGTATAATCAGAATGTTTTTTAATAATGTGCTTTTTTTTATTTATTTTTTTTTTTTTTCTTTACAGCCCATGGACCCGAACTGGACCTGAACTGTAAGGCCTTGTGCGCACTAGGCGTTTTTAGCGGCGTTTTTTACCGCGTTTTTGTGCTGAAAACGCAGTGACATTGCTTCCCCAGCAATGTCTATGGGTTTTCAGAAGTGCTGTCCGCACACAGCGTTTTTTTGTAGCTGCGTTTTTGTGGTGACCACAAAAATGCAGCATGTCAATTATTTCTGCATTTTTCACTGCGTTTTTGACCCATTGTGTTCAATGAGATGTTCAACAACGCAATGAAAAACGCATATAGCTGCGTTTCTATGACTAAAAACGCAGCTATAAACGCAAGGGGTGGGCAGTATAGTGACGTGTACAGGAAGAGGATTCCTTCTGTTGGTAAACACAGAAGCATGAATCCTCCCGGTACCGTCACCGCTGCTTCCACAACCCGCCCGGTGCCATGTCAGCTCCGTGCGGCGCCATGTCTGGGCGGGAGGTGGAGGCAGCGGCGAAAACAAAAGTGAACAGTAGAAAAAAAAAATGTCATATATACTCACCTGTCTGCAGGGTCCCGGTGCCATGCCCGCTCCTGTCCCGGTCCCGCCGCTCTGGCTGTGTGCAGTCTCCCCGGGGCACGTACGAAGCTTGCAGGACCTGGCGGTGGATCACCTGATGCAGTCACCTGATGCATCAGCTGATCGTAAGTCTCGCGGTGTCGCCGGCTTTTTCATGCCCGGCCGGCTATCAGCTGATCCTGCCATCAGGAGACTTCATCAGCTGATTACCGGCAGCTCCTGCAGCGATGGGACAGGATCAGACTCTCATCCGATCGCTCCAGGAGCTGCCGGTAATCAGCACAGACGTGAGTATTTATTTATTTTTTTTTTTTTGCACCGATGCATCAGCTGATTGTATAATCGGCTTTTATACAATCAGCTGATGTGTGATGTGCTTCAGCCCCTAGAACCTGACACATCATCTGATCGCTTTGCCTTCCAGCAAACCGATCAGATGATATTGGATCCGGATTGGACGGCGCGGGACCCTGACCCAGGATTACTGCAGAGGGGGGTTCTTTATTTCAATAAAGATGGAGTCACTAATTGTGTTGTGTTTTATTTCTAATAAAAATATTTTTCTGTGTGTTGTGTTTTTTTTTTATCATTACTAGAAATTCATGGTGACCATGTCTAATATTGGCGTGACACCATGAATTTCGGGCTTAGGGCCAGCTGATAATATACAGCTAGCCCTAACTCCATTATTACCCAGCAAGCCACCCGGCATCAGGGCAGCTGGAGAGAGTTGGATACAGCGCCAGAAGATGGCGCTTCTATGAAAGCGCCATTTTCTGGGGTGGCTGCGGGACTGCAATTCACAGCGGGGGTGCCCAGAAAGCATGGGCACCCTGCACTGTGGATTCCAATCCCCAGCTGCCTAGTTGTACCCGGCTGGACTCAAAAATTGGGCGAAGCTCACGTCATTTTTTTTTAAAATTATTTCATGAAATTCATGAAATATAAAAAAAGGGCTTCCCTATATTTTTGGTTCCCAGCCGGGTACAAATAGGCAGCTGGGGGTTGGGGGCAGCCCGTACCTGCCTGCTGTACCCGGCTAGCATACAAAAATATGGCGAAGCCCACGTCATTTTTTTGGGGGGCAAAAAACTCCTGCATTCAGTCCTGGATGGAGGATGCTGAGCCTTTTAGTTCTGCAGCTGCTGTCTGCTCTCCTGCATACACTAGTTCTGCAGCTGTCTGCTCTCCTGCATACAATGAAGAAGCAAATGACATCAGACCTTTTTTTTTTTCATCAACAATCTTTAATGGCATTTGGCACTGATTAAAAACGCAGTGAGCAAAAACGCAGCAAAAAACGCACCAAATCGCGGTAAAAACGCATGCGTTTTTATCGCGTTTTTTTAGCCGGGGGTGCGTTTTTTGAGACAAAAACGCATATAAAATCGCAGCGTGAAAAAAACGCCTAGTGCGCACATACCCTAACACGAGCTTCCCAGGAAAGCTCGTGTTCGGGGGATCGTGTGCACGAACACTATGTGTTCGATACGAACTCCGAACTTAACCACTAATAATTAGCCGTTTTGCTGTTCAGAGGGATGTTGAAGCACTGCTCTGAACAGCGGAAGCGATCGGACAGTGCAGGCTTTAAGTCCCCTAAGGGGACTAATAAAATCAATGCGAAAAAAAAAGTTTTTAAAAAATATGAAAAAACAAACAAAAAAAAACCTAAAAGTTCAAATCACCACCCTTTTTTCCCATTGAAAATAAATCAATAAGAAAAAAAAATATATACACATATTTGGTATCACTAAGTGCAGAAATGCCCGATCTAACAAAATATAGAATCAATTAATCTGATTGGTAAATGGCATACAAGGAAAAAAATTAAAACCCCAGAATTACTATGAAATAGTGTCACATTAAGTAAAATAATAAGTGTGTGTGTGTGTGTGTGTAAGGTGATCTGCTACACGCAGACATAATTTGTATGCCCTTACATACTTTAGGTAATTATGCCAGATGTGAACAGAAACCAAAGTCCACTTGTGTTCAATATTATTATGCTACCATTACATTAAATTATGTAATGGTAGACTAATAATGATAGTCCACTTCTATTACGTAATTATTATTAGCCTATCATTACATTACATAATTACATTACCTAATTATATTATGCAATGTAATAGTAGCGTAATAATAATTATGATTATTATTATTCTAATTAATTCAAGGGCACATTGGCTACTGTTCACATGTGAATCACCGACAAAGGAAAGAGAAGAAGTTTAATAAAAAATAACTTTTATTAATTGATAAAATATAAAAGCATAGACAAGGATGTCTTCAGGAAAAACAAACCCCATTGATGGGTCAAAAATATGTAACTCACAAAGTCATGTTTGGGAACACCATAATTTCGCATAAAAATAATAATAACCATGAAGATATACCAATATTCCTGCAGCTATAAATATATATGTAATATAACACAAAAGTGTTGTAAAAATACAAGACTCAGCTAAGTCAGTTGTAACTAAGTAGCGATCAGTATACCTACGGAATCTTACATAATTTAAATGATGTCCCGCACCCTCTCCGACGCACGTTTCGCGCTGTACAGCGCTTTATCCAGGAGGTACTGTTCACGTGTCAAATTTATTTACCTGAATTATGTCAGGGCATTATGGCCGTGTATGATAAGATATTTATATTGGCATAAAATTATAGCTCAATTAGCAGCATTACCACAGTCTAATTGCCAGGATACAGTGCAATTGCTTAATAGGTGAACTTACACTAACATTTTAATATCTAATTATTAGTCAAAGTTATATTTTATTCATATTCTATTACCTGTTTCCCCATATATATAGTGCCTTGCGAAAGTATTCGGCCCTTTGAATTTTCAAACCTTTTTCCACATTTGAGGCTTCAAACATAAAGATAAAAATGTTAATTTTATGGTGAAGAATCAACAAGTGGGACACAATTGTGAAGTTGAATGAAATTTATCGCTTATTTTAAACTTTTTTAAAAAATAAATAACTGAAAAGTGGGGCGTGCAATATTATTCATCCCCTTTAAGTTAATACTTTGTAGCGCCACCTTTTGCTGTGATTATAGCTGCAAGTCGCTTGGGATATGTGTCTATCAGTTTTGCACATCGAGAGACTGAAATTCTTGCCCATTCTTCATTTGCAAATAGCTTGAGCTGAGTGAGGTTGGATGGAGAGCGTTTGTGAACAGCAGTTTTCTGCTCTTTCCACAGATTCTCGATTGGATTCAGTTCTGGATTTTGACTTGGCCATCCTAAGACCTGGATACATTTATTTGTAAACCATTCCATTGTAGATTTTTCTTTGTTTGGGATCATTGTCTTGTTGGAAGACAAATCTCCGTCCCAGTCTCAGGTCTTTTGCGGACTCCAACAGGTTTTCTTCAAGAATGGTCCTGTGTTTGGCTCCATCCATCTTTCCATTAATTTTAACCATCTTCCCTGTCCCTGCTGAAGAAAAGCAGGCCCAAACCATGATGCTGCCACCACCATGGTTGACAGTGGGGATGGTGTGTTCAGGGTGATGAGCTGTGTTGCTTTTACGCCAAACATATCGTTTGGCATTGTGCCCAAATAGTTCGATTTTGGTTTCATCTGACCAGATCACCTTCTTCCACATGTTTGGTGTGTCTCCCAGGTGGCTTGTGGCAAACTTTAAACGACACTTTTTATGGATATCTTTGAGAAATAGCTTTCTTCTTGCCACTCTTCCATTAAGGCCAGATTTGTGCAGTGTACAACTGATTGTTGTCCTATGGACAGACTCTCCCACCTCAGCTGTAGATCTCTGCAGATCATCCAGAGTGATCATGGTCTCTTGGCTGCATCTCTGATCAGTCTTCTCCTTGTTTGAGATGAAATTTTGCATGGACAGCCGGGTCTTGGTAGATTTGCAGTTGTATGATACTCCTTCCATTTCAATATGATCGCTTGCACAGTGCTCCTTGGGATGTTTAAAGTTTTGGAAATATTTTTGTTACCAAATCTGGCTTTAAACTTCTCTAAAACAGTATTACGGACCTGCCTGTTGTGTTCCTTGGTCTTCATGATGCTATTTGCGCTTTAAACAGAACACTGAGACTATCACAGAGCAGGTGCATTTACACGGAGACTATATTACACACAGGTGGATTATATTTATCATCATCAGTCATTTAGGACAACATTGGATCATTCAGAGATCCTCAATGAACTTCTGGAGTGAGTTTGCGGCACTGAAAATAAAAGGGCCGAATAATAATGCACGCCCCGATTTTCGGTTATTTTTTTTAAAAATGTTTAAAATAAGCAATAAATTTCGTTCAACTTCACAATTGTGTCCCACTTGTTGTTGATTCTTTACCATAACATTAAAATATTTATCTTTATGTTTGAAGCCTGAAATGTGGGAAAAGGTTGAAAAATTCAAGAGGGCCGAATACTTTCGCAAGACACTGTATTTATTTGTTATTATTTACGGTAGTGTACACTAGTGTGAATTTATGATAGGTGGGGCTTCTATAACTTTAGTGAACATAGTAAGGCCTCTTTCACACATCAATTAAAGAATGTACATCTGGAACACCAATGGTGTGAACTCAAAGACTCAAAAACATAACTATACACACTAGTCACAATGTATAGGGGAATACTAGAATGAAAAATACAATGAACTATCTGAAAAAATGGAAAACATGAAAATGGAATGTGCATAACTGCTATAAATAATAGGAATATAAGAGATGTTTAACCATTGTATTGCTCAATGCAAAATAGCCCCAAAATCACGCCAAGGTAATCTCTATTTTTGGGGTCCCTAACCTACGTGTAACCTCACCTGCAGTTAAAAAACTTGCTCTGTATGGAAAGCAAAGGACCAAGCTATATACGTGAAATAAGACACATTGCTATGGGTGGGGCAGGGTTCTCAGACAGAAAGTGCATACTAATTAAAGAATGTACGTCTGGAACACCAATGGTGTGAGCAAGGTGTAAGACTCAAAAACATAACTATACAATAGGATAAAAAGTTGCACACTAGTCACAATGTATAGGGGAATGATGTAAAGCAGAGTCGGTAGCCTGGTTTTCAGGTGCCTAGGAGTCGGTAGCCGGGTCTTCACCTCTGGTCTGGTCTGAGGCCGGGTCAGATGGATCTGCCACCGGGGGTTGCAGACTGCTTGGTGGGGCCTGGAGGGTGTCACCGATGGCAGGGGTGACCGGGATCCCTGTTCCTCCTGTCCTAGGTTCCTCCTCCTCCAGGATTGGCGGCTCCCATTCTTCGTGGGCCCGCATGGCTTCCACCATCCCCACCATGGATGCCTCCCAGTCATGGATGGCGTCAAACTGCATCCTTCACAGCTGATGTCTCACCTGAGCCACCTCTGCCTCCATCTCCCTGGCGCTCCAGAATAGAGGGCACACCGGTGTTGTCCCGTGATGGCCAGGGTTTGCCATGTCTGACACCCTGCGCTTCAGGTGGTCCCGGTACGTCTGTACTCTTTGGGCTTTGAAATCCGACTCCCTTTCTGTTAGTTTCGTTTCTCTCTCTTGGTGCTTGGGAGGAGGCGGGTCTCGACCTTAATGCCACTCTCCCCGCCAACCCACGGAGGGCGGGCATTCTTCATCCACCTGTTGTTCTGTAATGGCCACTGTGTAAAAACTTTCAATTAAACAGTCCTGTAGGCATTCAGTTCACATTCGCATCATGTCCTTTTTATAGGTGACAGTAAGTAGTGAGAAGAGTAAAATCACACTGTGCCTTGTTCTATTCCTGTAATCTGAGCGGGGGGCACCATAGAGCAATAATATTTGTTCTCCAATCTAAAGTTCAATTGATTAACAACCTGCTGAGCCTGTGAGTGTGCTGAATGGCATGTCAATCAACTGATCAGAGGGTATCATTTCAGAACAGCTATGGCAGCTCAGTGCTATGCCCTACTCAAAAAACTGGAGTTGAGATAATAATAAGTTTTATTTCTATAGCGCCAACATATTCCGCAGCGCTTCACAATTCAGAGGGGACATGTACAGACAATATTAGACAATACAAAATAACAAAATTAAGATACCAGGAGGAGTGAGGGCCCTGCTTGTAAGCTTACAGTCTGAGGAAATAGGGGAGACACAAAAGGTGAATGGGGGGGAGAAGAGCTTGTTATATATAGTCCAGCCATCGATTTAATAGGGAATTCAAAAGCAGCTGCATGAACCTGTCATCGGCCAGAATTTATACACTTACAGGGGACAAGAATTGGACGTAATTTTTTTTTTTTTTAGGAAGGGCAGAAAGGGACTAGATTAGATCAGGGCAGTGAGGTGATAGGCTAGTCTAAAGAAATGCGTTTTTAGGGCCTGCTTAAAGGTGTGGATGTTGGGAATTAATCGGATTTCTCTTGGTAGTGTGTTCCAGAGCATAGGCGCAGCTCGTGAGAAATCTTGAAGACAGGATTGAGAGGTTTGAATTGTTGATGTCAGTCTTAGGGAATTAGCAGAGCGGAGGGCATGGGTGGGGTGATAGACAGAGATGAGGGAGGAGATGTAGGGTGGTGCAGAACCATGGAGAGCTTTGTAAGTGAGAGTAATAAGTTTATGTTGGATTCTGTAGCGGATAGGCAACCAGTGCAATGACTGGCAAAGAGCAGAGGCATCAGTGAAGCGGTTGCAGAGGAAAATGATCCTGGCTTTGGCATTCAGAATGGATTGTAGAGGGGAGAGTTTAGTAACAGGGAGACTAATAAGTAAAGAATTACAATAATCCAGGCCAGAATGAATGAGAGTGACAGTAAGAGTTTTTGCAGAGTCAATGGTAAGAAGAGGTCGAATTCTCGAGATGTTTTTGAGGTGGAATTAACAAGAACGAGCAAGTGAACGAATATGGGGACTGAAGGAAAGATCGGAGTCGAATATAACCCCAAGACAGCGGGCGTGCTGCTGGGGCGTAATGGTCGAGCCACACACAGAAATGGTAATATTGGGTTTCGGAAGGTTAGAAGAGGGAGGAAACAGAAGAAGTTCAGTTTCTGACAGGTTCAGTTTTAGATAGAGGGAGGACATGATGTTGGAGACAGCGGACAGACAATCGGTAGTATTTTGTAATAGTGCAGGGATGATGTCAGGAGAAGATGTGTACAGTTGGGTGTCATCAGCATAGAGATGGTACTGGAAACCAAATTTGCTGATGGTTTGTCCAATAGGGGCTGTGTATAGAGAAAAAAGGAGTGGGCCAAGGACTGAACGCTGAGGAACCCTGACCGTAAGGCTATGTGCGCACGTTGCGTACAGTTCACTGCAGAACGTTCTGCAGCGATCTGAAGAGTACATGTGCGCTTTAAATCGCTGCAGAAATGTCCGTAGTGAAGCCGATTCCATGCGCTCTGCCTGCAGCTCCTCCCATAGACAGAGCAGGAGCTGCCGGCAAAGCGCACGGAAGAAGTGCCGAAGCGCTGCGCTCTAAAACGCCACGTGCGCACGTCCCCTGCACAATCTCCATAGACTGTGCAGGGGACGCAGGACGCATGCAGTTACGCTGCGCTACAAAGCGCAGCGTAACTGCATGTATATACGCAACATGCGCACATAGCCTAAGGGAAAGAGGAGAGGAAGAGGATTCAGCAAAGGATACAGTGACTGAGCGGTCAAAGAGGTAAGAGGAGAACCAAGAAAGAACTGTGTCCTTGAGCCCGATAGACCAGAGCATAGTGAGGAGGAGCTGGTGATCCACAGTATCGAATGCAGCAGAGCGATCCAGGAGGATCAGCAGGGAGTAGTGACCATTAGATTTAGCTGTTAGTAAATCATTAGAGACTTTAGTAAGAGCAGTTTCAGTAGAATGTAAGCAGTGAAAACTGGATTGTAGACGGTCGAGGAGAGAATTATCTGACAGATAGTGGATTAGACAGGAGTAAACCAGGCATTCAAGGAGTTTTGAGATGAATGGGAGATTATTATTATTATTTATTATTATTATAGTGTGGCGCCCCAGGACCTGGTCGCCACAACAGCATTGCCCTCCCAAAGGGTTAATGCTGAGCCTGGAGGTAATTGGGAGGTCCATTGGCCAGCAAGTTTAACATCCAACGCAGTTCTCCCTCCGGCCAGCAGGGGGAGCTCTGAACCTGGGATTCCAGGGAGGATCCCCTTAAGTCTGATCTGAGGGAGGAAGTAGTGGTCAGTCTGTAGAGAGCAGTAGAAGTGAACAGACGCAGAGTGAGCTGTCCTGTGGATCTGGGGCCTAGAGCTAGAGTAGCTTGGCCCAGAGAAGCAGGAGTAGCTGAGAGGCAGTGGAGAGACTCGGACATCGGAGTCTGTGGCCACCAGGGCTTAAACATACTCCCTGGTAGCCGAATCCGAAGGGCAGGAGAGCTGCAAGCACATGGCTCAAAACATCCCAAAGGTACAGCTGCAGCATCAAGGCCCGGTGTGGACTCCAGCAGAGAAGCACCAGAGAGAGGGCCTGCGCAGCCTGCTACAGAGGGAAAGGGACGCACCATCAGTCCCAGCAGCAAAGAGGGCCATTGCTGGATTCAGAGAAGCAGGGTCCTATCATAACAAAGAAAAGTACAGGAGTAGGCCTCATACTCAGCTGGCCAGAAAGATCACCCCAAGTATTTCCAGGCCGACCGGATCCCCATCACCACCTGTAACGGTCTCCCAGGACTGGACTGTTTCCAAAGTAAAAGAGGAAAAGGTAAAGAGACTGTTGTTTGTGCCTGGTTCTTTCATTGCCTGTCGGCCCTGCACCGTGTTAGCCACACAACCCCATAGACTTCCACGAGCACTAACAGTGTCCCCGGGGCTCCGCTCCACCTGTGGGGAGCAGTACCACCATAGCTGCTATAACATCACCCCGGAGGCCTCACACAGCAGCGGCGGTTTAATAGCCGCAGACCACAGGTGGCGTCACGAAAACAAACTTTATTAATTCAAGCCACATATTCTACTGACACCCACCAGGGCCACGGAGCCGGGCCCAGCCACCACTCGGAGCCGGGCCCAGCCACCACTGACTACCACCGGACTAGTCCGGCCCGGCACCGGGTGTCCCATAGCCCTGGGGTGGGCGAGTCAATTTTGGCGTCACGAACAGGATTTCGTGCCCGGTCACACCGGGTACTGTGCGCCTGAAGAATTGTGTTTTACTGTGAGAAACTGCCGCCATTGCAGCCA
The DNA here is from genome assembly GCF_048569485.1 of Anomaloglossus baeobatrachus. Lineage (NCBI taxonomy): Eukaryota > Metazoa > Chordata > Amphibia > Anura > Aromobatidae > Anomaloglossus > Anomaloglossus baeobatrachus. The sequence continues at coordinate 395,867,323 of NC_134353.1, read as the reverse complement.
CTGAGCGCAGGAAGAAGGGGGGCATGCCTGACAAAGAGCGCGAAGGGAGCGCGCCATCAGAGCAGAGCGCTGTTAACCCCGCGCGACCCAGAAGGGAATTTGAAAAGTGAACGGAGCCTGGTAAGGTTCACTAAGGGGGAGGAAGATGTCCGACTCAGAGGGAGGGCAGGTGGCTGCCATAGCCCGAGACGCCGCAGCACCAGCCGAAGCAATCCCAGTCGCCGTCGCCCCAGCCCCCGCTGTAGCGCCGGTAATGCCGATCACGATGCCGTACATCCCGGGAGCGGAGTGGCTGCCGCAGTACTCCGGGGAGTCCCATACCTTGAGCGACTTCAGAGAAAGTCTGCACAGCTTGTTCCGGGTGTATCCTCTGACTGAGAGCCAGAAGGTGGGCATATTAATGGGGCAGCTAGCCGGCGCGGCCCAGCGTGAAGTGAAGTCCTGGCCTGATACAGATAAAGGGACAGCAACCCAGATACTGGCCAAGCTAAAGAGTACTTTTGACACCCGCACCGCAGCAGAAATAAAGATGAGATTCTTTGGGTGCAAACAACGGGCCACAGACAGCATACGGGACTATGCCTTAAACTTGCAGGAGGCCCTGAAAGCAGTTAAACAGGTGGACCCAGAGAGTGTACGTGAAGAACACAAACTCCTAACTGAGCAGTTTATAGAGGGGCTCCTGTCAGATGCCCACAGGACACAGCTGCGTATCATGGTCCTGCAGAACCCTGCTCTGGACTTTGCAAAGTTTAAGGACCAGGCCATCCGGGTACTGAGAGAATCTACACCGAATGACCCAGTACCCCTCCGGCCTCTTGCTATCACGTACCCCGGGGTGGTGCCTGCAACACGAGCCGCTGCAGGGGCTGAGGCGCAGTCCCTGGATAAGGACCCCACTGCAGAGCTCAGACAGCAGGTCCAGGAGCTGACCAAGACTGTAGCTGCCCTGGCCAAGACCGTGCAGTCTCTACAAGTGACCCCATCACCTGCAAGAATCGAGTTGGCCTCCAGCCCAGATGACGTCCCATGGATGCGACAGAGGAGGATTCCGCCGACCCGAGGCAGAGACACAGACCGGTATGATTCCACGGGACAACCGATCTGCCGCCGCTGCAGCCAGGCGGGCCACATTGCACGACACTGTCCTTTAAATGGGCCGAGCCTGGGGCCAGGAGCCGACCCCAGGTGTAAGGAAGCCCGACTCAACCCCCAGCCGCAGCAAGTATGTGGGAGGACGACCGGTCCTTCCTATTGTGCTGGATGGGATCCCTTTGAATGCCCTCCTGGATACGGGGTCCCAGGTAACAACCATCCCCTATAAACTGTACAAAAGATATTGGGCTGATTCAGACATTGACCATGGCCCAGATGATGATTTAACAATTGTGGCCAGTAATGGTCAGCCCTTACCTCAAATTGGGTACAAAGAAGTAACCATTAAAGTGGGGCGGGTAGAATTGCCATGTCAGGGGATGATAATTGTAGATATTGATCGCAAAGAATCTGACCCACTGCTAACCATTGGTACAAATGTGATAGAAAATTGTATTGCCGAAGTGATAATTTTGTTGCAGCAGGCGTCTGAAACTGCCAGCTCCGGGCAGCAGTGTGCCCTACAGAGGGAGATCAGAGCCCTGGTGAGGAGGCAGCAGGTAGAGCTTGCCGGAGGAGAAATTGGCAGTGTGAGGGTAAGTGACCCCCTCCCCATTGCAATACCCCCAAGAAGTGAAATGTTGATATGGTGTCGGGCAGCAATAGGCCTCAAGGGTCAAGATTACCAGGCCTTGGTAGAACCGGTGTATTCAGACAGCAGGCCTGGAGTCCTGATAGCCAGAGGGGTAGCAGACGTCCGCAAGGGAAGAGTGCCCGTCCGTGTCCTGAATTGTGGGGAGGAGGAAGCCAAATTGCCCCGCTACGCCACTGTAGCAAAACTGTACACTGTCAGCAACAATACCATCAAAGCAGTGGAACCCTTCATCCCGTCCGACCAGGCGGAAGACAATGACTCCAAGGGGCAGCTGGAAGACTGGTGCCAAAAATTACATGTGGGCACCGACTCCACCCCCTCACACCAAAAGCATGGGGTTTACCGGGTGGTACAGGAGTACGAGCGGGTCTTCAGCAAACACCCCCTAGATTTTGGGCAGGTGAAAGGGGTTAAACATCAAATCCCCACGGGTGATCATCATCCCATTAAAGAGAGATACCGCCCTGTACCTCCCGCCCAGTATCAGCGTGCCAAAGAAATGTTACGGGAAATGAAGGAGGCTGGGGTTATCAGAGATAGTTGTAGCCCCTGGGCAGCTCCACTAGTGCTCGTAAAGAAAAAAGATGGTACAATGAGAATGTGTGTAGATTACAGGCAAATTAACCGCATTACACATAAAGATGCTTATCCACTGCCCAGAATAGAGGAGTCACTAACAGCCTTAAAGTCAGCTAACTATTTCTCCACCTTGGATCTTGACATTTCCAGGAGGGATTTTCCGGTCGTTGATTCCTATATTATTCCCAAATTACCCTTACCCGGTATCAATAATACACGGACACTGCTTGTGACTTGGTAAAATATGGCCACAGCAGCCCTTTATTGCCTATTGTTTACACACTAACACAAGGGGGCGCCGTCCAACGGGCGTCCCCAACATTTAACAATAGGTAATACCATAATAATAATAATAATACAGTACGTAATACAATACGTAACCCTGGGTAGGCCCGGTCCAGAAACCACCTTCCACCACCAAAACATGATCCCTGGCCGCAACACACACCGGGCCGGAGATGAGGTATGAATCACCTACGGATCAATACCCCCCACCTTGCAGGACCCATGCCTGCAAGATCCTTGTAACCGGAGCCACTATATCCTACAAGTGACTCTCCAATCAAACAACATTATCCGTTAAACCGCCTCTGGACCAGACCTACCCCCGCCACAGAACAGGCCACGTGACACCTTGCGTGGCCTGGACCCCCACACACCCAACGCTTGCTCCCCCAACTTGCAAGCCAAACCAACCATTAAAACCTTTCCATCCATCACTTAAACTCTGAGCATCCAATATATGCACCAGCCAGCGTACCCAGTCCACCTTACTGCACCGCACTCCCCTGATCCTTAGTGGCAGGAGCCACCGGGTCCCTCTGACGGCCACTCAGGCCCACCATGCCACAAGCTCCCAAACTATACCGGAATCCACACCATGCCGCGCTGGCCTTATTATAACCAATTAAATGCAGTACCGACTGTACCATCGTCCTCCCCAGTACCGACCAAAGAACCACTGTACAGTCACCCTGCTCCTCCTCCTGTCTCCAGCTGAATTAAACCACCACTGGGGTTGAAATACAACAACAGGATGACACTCACACTGCTTATGCGACTGGGTCACTTCGCACCCCAAACCTAGTTCTCCCAGGAAACCGCTAAAGTGAAACCCCGCTGTAAAACAACTGCAATCCATAGCCTTGAAATTTCCCCTACAGCTGACCTTGCAGCTTTCCCAGAGCCAAATATCACTACCGGTCTCCCCTGACCAATTTATTCCGCCATCACACCCTCTGACAACAACAGAGGCTCGAGCTGTCTTCCCCAGAAAATCCCAAAATCTTCCCACATACTCAACTACCACACTAATGGACCTTCTTCATCCGAAATCAGGCCCACTTAATTTCAACGAGGCCCACACGGCCTAACGGAACTATGCTCTACCCCAAAATTAATACGGCCTCAAAAAACAAAACAACCGCAATCATCGCCCTGTACCCCTTACTGAGGCGAAGATATTGAAGCATTACCTTCGATCCCAAGGTCCCAAACAACACCTCCAACCATAATGCATAGTCCGCTTGCCTCCGCAAACCGGACCACGACAAGCTCCCTGTACTACAATGCCCACCGGAAAATTGTAGCCACACCACTGGCCCGATTGACTCCATATGCAACTATGGGCATCAGGAGACACAACTTTACCAAACACCATGTCCGGGCCTTTCGATCTCAAGGAAAAACCTTGTGACACGCAACCCCCTTTGAGCTCTCATATTACACCACAAGATAAATTAAAACCTTGGCCACACCATAGTATCCGCTCAAAGCCGACCACCGAGGGGCGTACCACTATTTTCCCGTAACGCACAACTGCACCTTCAAACCAAATAACTTCGTGCCGTGAGACCGGAGCACCACGACTCCCTAAGCAAATCCTTACCCAGATGCCCATACCTACCACCGGGCCAAGAATTCCTTTTTTTTTTTTTTTTTTTTTTTAAATTGTATATGAATATAAAATAGACTCCACCAGCCCACAGATGCCAGGAGTCCACCCATGCAAAACACCCAATAATACCAGATGGCCCCAAGCTATCCGACTTACACTCTATGCACCACAAGTACCCAATCCTCTAGTCCAAACCATAACTCGCATAGTCCCCACCCGTAATCACGGCTGTCCGAAGAACTCCATTATTCCGTCCACAGCCCACCATTGCTGATTAACCGAGTTCACCCACAGCAGCCCAAAGCTGCCCAGCACCTACATTAACACCAATTCAGTCACGCTGGACTCAACATTCCTCCCAGCACCAACCTCCACAATGGGATAACATGCTGACTAGCCACAAATTAACCCCATGTTACCATTGATGCGGTTGCAAACCTATAAACCCATTACAGCAACCAACACTTCACCTTCTCCTACATTTCCGCTCTCCTTTATTCACTTATCCACAGCAACCCTCGCGCCATACCGGGGCCCCGCACCTACACATCACTCACAAAAACCCCCTGAAAACTCCTCGCATACACCGTACCGCGGGACCCCCCGCCCCTTTACCTGACCCACCATAATTCATCCAATAAGAACCACCATGCATCAGAAGATTAATAATGAAATACCCCAGCAAACCTTCAATAACTGCGCCGTCTCACCCGCTCACATGTGCCGCAATCATCAGCCCCCTTAACCAAGTCTCACAAGACCTAAACTGCGGTAAACGCCGAACCTCGCCATCCCCAACCTGCGACTGTAACCACCGGACCTGACGCCACCTGCACCCTCACGGCCCCGCTGCCATGAGACCACCCCGTCCGTAACTCTGCCCCTGGCCTCCAGAACATGAACCCACACCCCCCGGGGACCACGGCAGCAACCGACCTATGAACTAACCACATGCTCCAAACCCCCCCAGCTGCTACCCATATCTCCAGACACTACTCCACTACAGCGACTGTCACCCCACCACTACAAAAAGGCTGAAACTTAAATTGATTACCGCGCCAGGCTGCCTCCAGAGGACGCCCTCAGATCAGCCGTCACCGTCCTTTTCGCCAGTCGTCTGTCGCTGATCTCGGGACAGTCCCTCAAGCTGCAGGCACCTAATGCCCGCCGGGTTCACCCCCTGACGCCAGGAGCACCGTGTCCACATGCCCTGTTTGGGCCGATTGTCACCTCCACAATGCTGGGCGCTCCCCTCCTGGGGGAAGCCGCTACTGATTAGAGCTGCACGCTTGTCCCAATGCCTGCTCCAGGATAGACAGCAGGCCTCCTGTCTCCTCCTCGTCGCCACCTGCTGCGCCCAGTCCTCTGGTCCCGATGATCCAGCCACACAGGTGAGGTGACCCTGCAGGCGCCTCCTGTCTCCTCCTCGCCGCCTACTGCGCCCAGTCCTCCGGTCCCGATAATCCAGCCACACAGGTGAGGTGACCCTGCAGGCGCCTCCTGTCTCCTCCTCGCCGCCGCCTGCTGCGCCCAGTCCTCCGGTCCCGATAATCCAGCCACACAGGTGAGGTGACCCTGCAGGCAGCCGTCCTTCGGCCCCCCCGCGGAGGGAGGGGGGGGTTGTTGTCCAACCACCGCCGCTGGGCGCGCTCCCGGCCGGGAGCGGCCGCATCGCTCAAAAATCCAGGCTGAGGCCTCACACCGGAAGTAGGCCCCCGGGCTGGACACGCCCCCTTTTCGGCCGTCGCGGCCCTGCAGAAGATTCCTCCCGACAGCCAGAGCGGGCGCAGCAAGCTACCGCCGCCCGCCCAGCTGCGGAGGGTCCCCACGGAAGTGGGGGCTCTCACGTTGTCCTCCTCACCCCCACCTTCCCAAAAAGACCCCGGCGAGTCCTGAAACTGCCAGCACTGCAGCAAAGAGGGGGGGAGGGGAAGGTGCCGAGGAGACACCCAGGCAGCCTGGGTGTGGGACTGCACTGCCTGGGCGCCCTGCACCGCCATGCTGACCAGATCCGAGAATTCCTCAGGACATCATGATGGAGGTTCCCCAGCCCGTCCAAGCTGCAGATGTGCGATGTTCGGATCCATCAGGCTAGATGTCATGATGGAGGTTCCCCAGCCCATCCAGGCTGTCATCCAGGAAGTGCAAAAGGAGGTAATTGACTCCCACCTCCTATTATATACAACATAAAGCTCCCTCCTTTCCTTCCACCACACTCCACCCCCTAACCAATCACCTTCTTTTCCTCATTCCTAAATGAACCAACACTGTTTAACCCCATCAACTCCCTACCCTCCGGGCTGTCATGTCGCCCCTACACCCTATGGGTTCCATGGCTTTCTCACCAGTGGGTATTGGCAGGTTCCCGTGGCAGAGGCGGACAGGGAGAAGACTGCATTCACGACACCAATGGGCCTCTGTGAGTTCAACTGTATGCCATTCGGGCTCTGCAACGCCCCAGGGACATTCCAAAGGTTGATGGAGTGCTGCTTGGGCCACCACAACTTTGAAACCGTGCTGTTGTACCTGGATGACTTCATAGTCTACTCCAAGACTTATGAAGACCACCTGAGGCACTTAGCAGAAGTGTTTGAGTCCTTGTCGAAATATGGCCTGAAGATAAAGCCGTCTAAATGTCACCTCTTGAAGCCAAAGGTACAGTACCTGGGTCATGTGGTCAGCGCAGAAGGTGTGGCACCTGATCCGGAGAAAGTCACCGTAATCAAGGACTGGCCAAGACCCACCACGGTAAAGGAGGTGCGGCAGTTCCTTGGGCTGGTGGGCTACTACCGAAGGTTCATTGATGGTTTCACCAAGATAGCAGCGCCCCTTCAAGATCTCCTGGTGGGCCAGCCAAAGCAGGCTAAGAAGCAGAGCCCTCCATTTGAATGGAGCAGCCAACTAGAAACATCCCTAACTACAGCCAGCCGTTTGTACTGTATACAGACGCCAGCAACGTGGGACTGGGAGCAGTTCTGTCCCAGGTGCAGGGAGGCAGAGAGAGGGTGATAGCGTACGCCAGTAGGAAGCTTCGGCCCACAGAAAGGAATCCAGAAAACTACAGTTCCTTCAAGCTGGAGTTCCTCACTATTGTTTGGGCAGTGACTGAACGCTTCAAGCACTATCTGGCATCGGCCAAGTTCACCATCTTCACGGACAACAATCCATTAACACACCTGGCAACAGCCAAGCTAGGTGCGTTGGAACAGCGATGGATGGCCCGGCTGTCTAACTTTGACTTTACCATCAAGTATCGGGCTGGCAAGAAGAATAACAATGCTGATGCGCTGTCCAGAATGCCTCACTTACCCGAGTCTGGAGAAGACCTGGATGAACTCGAAGAGATAGAGTTACCGGCTTTCCATCATCAAGGTGTTTCCCAGTGTGAGCATGCTGTAGGAGTGAAGCGTTCGAGCCAGCACGAGGTCTCGGTCAACCCATTACTCCACCATAATTGGGAAGAGACACAGAACGGTGACCCGGCCGTGCGACTGGTCAAAGAAAAGCTAGCACAAGCTGAGACTCATCTTGGCCCAGATGCTCCAGAAGAAGCCCAGCAGTTGTGGGAGAGGGGACGACTGTTCACCTACCAAGGCAAGCTCTGCAAGAGATATGTCAACTGGCGAACGAATGAACTCGTCTGGCAGATAGTGGTCCCGCAGAGGGATGCTCCAATGGTCCTAGCAGCTTATCATGATAATGCAGGACACTTTGGGTGGAAGAAGTTGGAGACCCTACTCCGTGATCGGTTCTACTGGGTGCACATGAGAAAGACAGTCGAGAAGTGGTGCCGAGACTGTGGTCCGTGTAACCTGAGGCGGAAAGATGATGCCAGCCAGAAGTCTCCCCTACAGCCAATTGTCACGAAGCAGCCCCTGGAGTTGGTGGCCCTGGACCACGTGAGGTTAACACCAAGCCGGTCAGGCTATGTGTACGCCCTCACCATTGTGGACCATTACTCTCGTTTCCTGGTAGTAGTGCCCGTGAAGGACCAGACAGCCAGAACAGCAGCGAGAGCATTTCAGGCCTACTTTTGTCGACCTCACGGTTACCCTGAAAGGGTACTGACTGATCAGGGTCCTGCATTCGAGGCAGAAGTGTTCCAAGAGTTCTGTAACATGTACGGTTGTAAGAAAATCAGAACCACACCGTACCACCCCCAAACCAATGGATTGTGCGAGAAGATGAACCATGTGGTTATTGATATGCTCAAGACTCTACTTTTGGAAGAAAGAAACCAATGGCCAGAAAAGTTACCAGATCTGGTAGACTTGTACAACCATATCCCGGTAAATTCGACCAACTGCAGCCCTGCTTACCTGATGCGAGCCAGACCTGGCAAGTTACCTGTAGACTTGGAGATGGGGACTGTGTCACCTGAGGCGGTTCAGGAAATAGAGGATTGGGATACAGAGCGGCAGCAGCGGTACCGTAAGGTCCAGGAATGCGTAGAGAGGAGCCTGTCTCAAGCAAGAACGAGACAAGAGCAGCATTACAATCAAACAGCCCCAGCAACTCCCTTAGCACCTGGAGAACAAGTCCTCAAGAAGAAGCGGAGGACGCAAAAATTGGATGATCAGTGGGAGAACGAGCCCTACACCATTATCCCCTCCAACTTTGACAATGGTAAGGTATGCCTCATAAGGAAGGATGAAGGCAAGACCTATCAAGCAGTTTCTCGGGACCGCCTGAAAGCGTGCCCTGAACGGTGCAGAACCCAAAAAGAAGTAGAAGAAGTACAATAAAGTCCCCAAAGTCAAGAAAAAGAGGAAGAGATGATCCAAACAATCCTTGGAAAATTCCCCAAAACTTGGACCCGAATAAACAATGCCATAGTGGTACCAGTCTTGACGTTCCCGCAGTTGGTCGAGCCAGAAACAGAAGAGGTTCCAGATCCACCTAAAGAACCGTCCGCTCCAACACGAGGTGACACGCCAGCAGTGGAACAGGAGGTTCAACCCCCTGCCAGTGGTGAACCTGCCGTACCCTTGGTGAATCTGAGATCCCGTAGGCAACCGACATGTATCCCTGTCAGGGTTAGGCCTACCAATCACACGGGGGGGGCAGACACTCTAAGTAGTCAGGGACAAACCCCAGAGCTACGCTGGTCCCAACGTAGCACTCGGGGACAGCCCCCTCCAAGGTATAGAACATAGAAAGTAAAATACCTAACAGAATGTAAATAGTTATGTGAAATGTCTGTAATGTTGTGTATAAAATGCTTTTTTTGTCTTAGGCGATTAAGTAAATGGACAATTGGGCCACTGAACTATGGGTGGCCAACACCTAAATTGTTCATAGTTAGCACCAGTGTGCTCAACACCCCTGAAGAAAAACCCGTCCGGCGTGCATAGAGTGGGGTCATCAATGCTCTGACGCACGCCCAGAGCCTACGTTGGGGGTTTGATCGCGGCGAGTCCCCCATGGAGCAGTGTAATGGACACCCGGCAGGGAGCCACACTGGACTCTTATAGTAGTGTTTAAGTTTGTAACGTTTAAGTAATGCGCCTCCCATAATGGGATGAATTGTTGTAACATGTTATGTTTGTTTCCACAGTCTGGGAGTACTGAATTTAACTAAGGGGGAGTGTGGCGCCCCAGGACCTGGTCGCCACAACAGCATTGCCCTCCCAAAGGGTTAATGCTGAGCCTGGAGGTAATTGGGAGGTCCATTGGCCAGCAAGTTTAACATCCAACGCAGTTCTCCCTCCGGCCAGCAGGGGGAGCTCTGAACCTGGGATTCCAGGGAGGATCCCCTTAAGTCTGATCTGAGGGAGGAAGTAGTGGTCAGTCTGTAGAGAGCAGTAGAAGTGAACAGACGCAGAGTGAGCTGTCCTGTGGATCTGGGGCCTAGAGCTAGAGTAGCTTGGCCCAGAGAAGCAGGAGTAGCTGAGAGGCAGCGGAGAGACTCGGACATCGGAGTCTGTGGCCACCAGGGCTTAAACATACTCCCTGGTAGCCGAATTCGAAGGGCAGGAGAGCTGCAAGCACATGGCTCAAAACATCCCAAAGGTACAGCTGCAGCATCAAGGCCCGGTGTGGACTCCAGCAGAGAAGCACCAGAGAGAGGGCCTGCGCAGCCTGCTACAGAGGGAAAGGGACGCACCATCAGTCCCAGCAGCAAAGAGGGCCATTGCTGGATTCAGAGAAGCAGGGTCCTATCATAACAAAGAAAAGTACAGGAGTAGGCCTCATACTCAGCTGGCCAGAAAGATCACCCCAAGTATTTCCAGGCCGACCGGATCCCCATCACCACCTGTAACAGTCTCCCAGGACTGGACTGTTTCCAAAGTAAAAGAGGAAAAGGTAAAGAGACTGTTGTTTGTGCCTGGTTCTTTCATTGCCTGTCGGCCCTGCACCGTGTTAGCCACACAACCCCATAGACTTCCACGAGCACTAACAGTGTCCCCGGGGCTCCGCTCCACCTGTGGGGAGCAGTACCACCATAGCTGCTATAACATCACCCCGGAGGCCTCACACAGCAGCGGCGGTTTAATAGCCGCAGACCACAGGTGGCGTCACGAAAACAAACTTTATTAATTCAAGCCACATATTCTACTGACACCCACCAGGGCCACGGAGCCGGGCCCAGCCACCACTGACTACCACCGGACTAGTCCGGCCCGGCACCGGGTGTCCCATAGCCCTGGGGTGGGCGAGTCAATAGCGCCATCAATTCCATGGCGCTTTACATGTGAAAGGGGTATACATAATAGGGACAAGTAGAATAATCATAAACAGTACAAGACACAGACAGGTACAGGAGGAGAGAGGTCCCTGCCCGCGAGGGCTCACAGTCTACAAGGGATAGATGAGGATACAGTAGGTTAGGGTAGAGCTGATTGTGTGGCGCTGTATCAGACTGAGGGTTACGGCAGGTTGTAGGCTTGTCGGAATAGGTGGGTCTTCAGGTTTCTTTTGAAGCTTGGCAAGGTAGGCGAGAGTCTGATGTGTTGTGGCAGAGCATTCCAGAGTATGGGGGAGGCACGGGCGAAATCTTGGATGCGATGGTGGGAAGAGGAGATGAGAGGGGAGTAGAGAAGGAGATCTTGTGAGGATCGGAGGTTACGTGTAGGTACAGTTAGGTCCAGAAATATTTGGACAGTGACACAAGTTTTGTTATTTTAGCTGTTTACAAAAACATGTTCAGAAATACAATTATATATATAATATGGGCTGAAAGTGCACACTCCCAGCTGCAATATGAGAGTTTTCACATCCAAATCGGAGAAAGGGTTTAGGAATCATAGCTCTGTAATGCATAGCCTCCTCTTTTTCAAGGGACCAAAAGTAATTGGACAAGGGACTCTAAGGGTTGCAATTAACTCTGAAGGCGTCTCCCTCGTTAACCTGTAATCAATGAAGTAGTTAAAAGGTCTGGGGTTGATTACAGGTGTGTGGTTTTGCATTTGGAAGCTGTTGCTGTGACCAGACAACATGCGGTCTAAGGAACTCTCAATTGAGGTGAAGCAGAACATCCTGAGGCTGAAAAAAAAAGAAAACATCTATCAGAGAGATAGCAGACATGCTTGGAGTAGCAAAATCAACAGTCGGGTACATTCTGAGAAAAAAGGAATTGACTGGTGAGCTTGGGAACTCAAAAAGGCCTGGGCGTCCATGGATGACAACAGTGGTGGATGATTGCCACATACTTTCTTTGGTGAAGAAGAACCTGTTCACAACATCAACTGAAGTCCAGAACACTCTCAGTGAAGTGGGTGTATCTGTCTCTAAGTCAACAGTAAAGAGAAGACTCCATGAAAGTAAATACAAAGGGTTCACATCTAGATGCAAACCATTCATCAATTCCAAAAATAGACAGGCCAGAGTTAAATTTGCTGAAAAACACCTCATGAAGCCAGCTCAGTTCTGGAAAAGTATTCTATGGACAGATGAGACAAAGATCAACCTGTACCAGAATGATGGGAAGAAAAAAGTTTGGAGAAGAAAGGGAACGGCACATGATCCAAGGCACACCACATCCTCTGTAAAACATGGTGGAGGCAACGTGATGGCATGGGCATGCATGGCTTTCAATGGCACTGGGTCACTTGTGTTTATTGATGACATAACAGCAGACAAGAGTAGCCGGATGAATTCTGAAGTGTACCGGGATATACTTTCAGCCCAGATTCAGCCAAATGCCGCAAAGTTGATCGGACGCCGCTTCATAGTACAGATGGACAATGACCCCAAGCATACAGCCAAAGCTACCCAGGAGTTCATGAGTGCAAAAAAGTGGAACATTCTGCAATGTCCAAGTCAATCACCATATCTTAACCCAATTGAGCATGCATTTCACTTGCTCAAATCCAGACTTAAGACGGAAAGACCCACAAACAAGCAAGACCTGAAGGCTGCGGCTGTAAAGGCCTGGCAAAGCATTAAGAAGGAGGAAACCCAGCGTTTGGTGATGTCCATGGGTTTCAGACTTAAGGCAGTGATTGCCTCCAAAGGATTCGCAACAAAATATTGAAAATAAAAATATTTTTTTTGGGTTTGGTTTATTTGTCCAATTACTTTTGACCTCCTAAAATGTGGAGTGTTTGTAAAGAAATGTGTACAATTCCTACAATTTCTATCAGATATTTTTGTTCAAACCTTCAAATTAAACGTTACAATCTGCACTTGAATTCTGTTGTAGAGGTTTCATTTCAAATCCAATGTGGTGGCATGCAGAGCCCAACTCGCAAAAATTGTGTCACTGTCCAAATATTTCTGGACCTAACTGTAAGTACCAGGAGACTAGGTCACAGATGTAGGGAGGAGACAAGTTGTGGATGGCTTTGTTTAGAGACAGGTCTGTAGTTAGCGGCACAATTTTGGTCCAGGGATTTTTTTTAAGTAATGGATGTATTCTGGCATGCTTGAAGGACGAGGGAAAGACACCAGAGGAGAGAGAGAGATTGAATATTTTAGTTAGGTGAGTGGTGAGAGCTGGGGTGACAGATTTAAGGAGATGTGTGACGCCCTGGGCAAGCCAGGGGTCACAGGTCATAACACCACACCCTACACCCCAGCTAGGAACACCAAGGCTAACCTAAAATCCTTGTTGCCTTCCTCCAGGGGCTGATGTCCACACCAGGGGGTGGCCAGGCGGTTGGCTCCGCCCACCGAGGAGTTCACAGCCCTGGAGGCGGGAGAACCAGGCAGTGAAGTTAGGGAAGTGAAAGAAGAAGGAAGTGAAGTGGTAGAGGATTTAAGGAGAGAAGCTGAAGTAAAGGGAAAGTGACAGTTAAGACAGCCTGAAGCTGGTCCGGGTGTGTGCCCCGGACTGAAACAGCAATGTCAGCAGACGGCGGTGACTGTCTGCAGGGGTGACTGTTTGGAGGATGCCGAAAGGAATGCGGACGGGTGGTGGCCCGGCGGTACCGGAGCAGTATACGAAGAACAGTCAGCACCAGTGGCAGGGGCCTTTCGGATCCCGGCAAGGCTAGGAGTCACCGTGAATTTGCCAAATCCGTTAGTGAAGGGGATCTCTGGGTCTCCCAACAAGCAAGTCCCAATTGAAGGCAACAGTCCAACCGTTACAGAGAGACACTGCCACCGCCAGGGCACCAGTTTCTCAGGGCCAGCGCCTGCGGGCAAAGTAGGGCTCCTCCGGCCCACATCCAAGCCGGGGAGCTGATTACCGGTGGGAACCCATCGCAACCATCATCATCTTAGGTGCAGAAGAAGGGACCGTCACCGTCAACTACTGGGGAAAAGCAAGTGCAGCCGTCCGTGGGAACCGTCTTTCCAGCCGTGTGTTTTACCGAGAACTGTGTCATCGTCTCAGGCTGAGTGAGTACCACAGTGCCGCAAGGCACAGCGCTGCCCCCGCGTCTCTGCACCCCACCAAGCCCTGCATCACCCACCTCATCACTGGGCCCCGGGACAACTACCCCCTACCCACGGAGGGGAGGACTAACATCTAGCTGCTCCATACCATCACTCCCGGGATCCCCATACAGAGCAGCGGTGGTGTCAACAAATCACCACAACCGTGGGTGGCGTCACGGACAAACTATCCCAAAAACCAATCCCCTTTCACTCACGGGCGAGGAGCGCCGCTCGAGTCCCCGGGATCCGGCCCATCGCTCGAGCCACCGAGCAGCAGCAGGCCGCAGCAGCCGCGGCAGCCGGACCCGAGCAGTGGGAGAGCGCGGCGTCCCCTCCTCCGCCCGCGACAACTTGGCGTCACGAACAGGATCTTACCGCTCTGCCGTTGGGTAGAGGTGCGCCTTGTTACCGCCGGAGGTGTCCGGCCAGAAAATTTCAGAAGCCGCCATCTTTGGCGCGAAAAGTTCCCACTCGAGCGTCTTCTCGAGTAGTAGAGGCGCGAAGGCCAAAACCCCGCCCCGATAGAGGAGGGGCCGGAAAGAGGCTAAGGGGGACGGAAACAAGATGTCTGCGCACGACGGAGCCGCTGGAGGAGCGGTGGTCGCAGCCGCAGTGGCACCCGTGGATGGGAATGGGCCTGCCCAGGTCCCGGCCGCGCTGGCGGGAGGTGCCGCGGCCCCCGCGCTCGCTCAAGTGATGCCGTTCTCCTTGCCCTATGCGCCCGGAGCTACCTGGCTACCGCAGTATGACGGGAAACCTGATGCTTTACAGGTCTTCCGGAAAAAGCTTAACCCGTTGCTAGAACTGTACCCCCTGACCGATAAGCAACGTGCAGCGGTAGTGCTGGGCCAGTTAACCGGCGCGGCTGAGCAGGAGGCGGAGACCTGGGCCGAGGGGGACCGGTTCTCTGTAGCCACCATCTTTGAGAAGCTACAGACTGCCTTTGAGACCCGGACTGAAGCTGAGCTGAGGATGCAGTTTTACCAGTGCCGGCAACGGTCTGTGGATAGCATTCGGGACTATGCTCTACGTCTGCAAACCGCCCTCCGCACGCTAAAGCGGGTGAATCCTATCAACGAGGCGGATAGCAACAATATGTTAGTAGAGCAATTTGTGCAGGGGATGAGGTCCCCTGTGGATCGCAAACAACTCCGGCTGTGGGCCCTAGAACACCCTGATGTGGACTTTGCCGTGTTAAAGGAACGGGCCATTAAAGCACTGCAGCCCCCAGCTTCAGAAATCTTGGAGCCAGCCCTGTGGCCCATTGAGACGGCCCCCGTCGTGGTGGCCCCTGCCCTACCAACCTCTCCAATACCTACAGCCCCAAGCAGCACGATGGAGGAACTGGCAGCCCAGGTCCGTCGCATGGACGGAGACCTCGCCAAGATCCTCGCTGCACTCCAACCTTTGACCAGATCCCAGCCTCCAGCACAGATACAGCTTGCCGACAGCCCTGAGGATGTTCCCTGGATGCAGCGGAGAAGTGTTAACAACCCGCGGAGCAGACCTCCAACCTGCTACAAGTGCCGCAAGCCTGGGCATTACTTCCGACAGTGCCCGTTAAACGAGCAACTCCTGGGGCCCCGGGCCAATCCTCAGGAGTAGAACCCCATGGCCCCCCAGACTGGCGGGACCGGTATATCGGGGCCCGGCCCATCATCCCCGTGGCTGTGGACGGCATACCGGTGATGGCTCTCTTGGACACTGGATCACAGGTAACCACCATACCATACACATTGTACCAGCGGTATTGGGGGATAGACGAGCTGGCACCCCCAGATACTAGTATAACACTGATTGCTGCTAATGGACTCCCATTGACCCAAGTGGGGTATAAACAGGTGGCTATGACAGTGGGGCAAGCTGAACTGCAACACCAGGGTATGATTGTGATCATGAATGAACCCAGTGATCATAACCCGAAGATAGTGCTAGGAACCAATGTGATGGAGCACTGCATGGGTCATGTGTTGGCCCTACTGCAACAGCTGGCCGCCACGGCGGCGGGGAGCCGACAGAGAGCTGTGCAGCATGAGATCTGAGCCTTGATGTACCGCCAGCATGTAAACTCCACGGGAGGAGAGATTGGTGGAGTGAAATTGGTGGAGTGAGAGTGATGGATGTTGCTACGTTGATTGTGCCCCCCAGGAGTGAGATGATGATTTGGTGTAGGGCAGCAGTAGGGCCTCAGGGGCGTGACTACCCTGCCATGATGGAGCCCATACCCTCCGAGCACTGGCCCACTGTAATGGCCGCCTGAGGGGTCCTAGACGTAAAGAAGGGGAGAGTGCCCGTGAGGGTACTGAACTGTGGGGAGGAAGAAGTCAGGATTCACCGGTATGCCACCATTGCCAAGCTGCTCATCCTGGAGCCCCACACCATCCACGAGGCCACTCCCCCAGTTTCCCCACCTACTACCAGCACTCCCCCGCCTCAAGGGGAGGTAAATGAGTGGCACCAACAGCTACACGTGGGCACTGATGATACCCCTACACATCACAAAGCAGGGGTATACAGGGTGGTGCGGGAGTATGAGCAAGTTTTCAGCAAACATCCACTAGACTTTGGGCAGATCAAAGGGGTCCAACACCACATCCCCACCGGTGAGCACCCCCCTATCAAAGAGAGGTACAGGCCTATTCCCCCTGCGCATTACCAATGTGCCAAAGATATGTTGAGGAACATGAAGGAGGCAGGGGTTATTCGGGACAGCTGTAGTCCCTGGGCTGCTCCGTTGGTACTGGTCAAGAAGAAGGATGGTACCATGCGGATGTGTGTGGACTACCGGAAGATTAATCAGATAACGCATAAAGATGCCTACCCACTGCCCCGTATTGAAGAGTCTTTGGCCGCACTGAGAACCGCAAATTACTTCTCTACCCTTGACCTCACCAGTGGGTACTGGCAAGTGGCAGTGGCCCCGGAGGACCGGGAGAAAACCGCCTTCACCACCCCAATGGGGCTCTGTGAATTCAATAGTATGCCGTTTGGGCTGTGCAATGCCCCTGGAACCTTCCAACGGCTGATGGAGTGCTGTCTGGGACATCTAAACTTCGAGACCGTCCTGTTATACCTGGATGATGTGATTGTGTACTCTCAGACGTATGAAGCCCATCTGGAGCACCTAGCCGAGGTGTTCACGTCCCTTGCCAAATACGGGATGAAGTTGAAGCCCTCTAAGTGTCACCTGCTGAAACCCAGAGTGCAGTACCTGGGGCAGGTGGTGAGTGCGGAAGGTGTCACCCCTGACCCTGAGAAGATCACTGCCATCCAGGACTGGCAAAGACCAACCACCGTGAGGGAAGTAAGGCAGTTTTTGGGTCTGGTGGGGTACTACCGACGCTTCATCAAGGGGTACACGAAGATGGCTGCTCCCATGCAAGATCTTCTCGTGGGACAGACCAAAGGTGGTAGACCCATCGGAGCCCCACTGGTGTGGGAGGACAGGCATGAGGAATCCTTCTGCCAGCTGAAAGCGGCCTTGACTGGAGAAGAGGTCCTAGCGTACCCTGACTACGGTTGCCCATTCATCCTCTACACAGACGCCAGCAATGTGGGTTTGGGGGCAGTCCTGTCCCAGGTCCAGGGTGGAAAGGAGAAAGTGATTGCTTATGCTAGCCGAAAACTCCGGCCGACTGAAAGGAACCCTGAGAATTACAGCTCCTTCAAGCTCGAGCTCCTGGCGCTGGTATGGGCTATCACTGAGCGGTTCCGCCACTACCTGGCCGCAGCAAAATTCACCGCTTTCACGGATAATAATCCATTGACTCACCTGGACACGGCCAAGTTGGGCGCGTTGGAGCAGCGGTGGGTGGCCAGGCTAGCCAACTATAACTTCACTATCAAATACAGGGCCGGTTGTGTCAACATTAATGCTGATGCACTCTATCGGATGCCCCACTTGTCAGAAGGAGGGTGTGAGGATGATGACCTCGAAGAGATCGAGTTGCCTGCATTTCACCAGCCACCAACTGAGAAGGTACATGTTCACCAACAACGGGTGAACCTGGATCAGCTGCCCAGTCAGGAGTGGCAGGAAGCTCAAAACCAGGCGCCCGCTGTCCGCCTAGTCAAGACCCTGGTGGAGCAAGGCGCTGCTGGGATAGACCCTGCCGCCCCAGCTGAAGCTCAACGCTTGTGGAAGGAACGGACCCGGCTGTGTCTACATCAAGGGAAGTTGTACCGTGAGCTGATCAACCCGAAGACTCATGAGAGAATCCGCCAGTTGGTTATCCCCCAAGCTGATGTACCCACTGTTCTGCAGGCATACCATGATGGTGCCGGACACTTTGGGTGGAAGAAGCTGGAGATGCTGTTGAGGGAGCGGTTCTATTGAAGTGGGATGCGGGAGTCTGTGGAGGCCTGGTGCCGAGAGTGCGGTCCTTGTACGCTGAGGAGGAAGGACGAAGCTAGCCAGAAGGCACCCCTCCACCCGATCATTACGCATCAGCCGCTGGATCTGGTCGCCTTGGACCATGTAAAGCTCACTGTAATACTATTGTATGTTCTGAGGATTTCGATAGCGTTAGGGCAATGACAACCAGAGACGAGTTTGTGGTACAAGATGTTTATAATATGTAACCACGGTAGATACACAACGGAAATACACAGTATAACAAACACATGAAAATACCTTTCCGAAACGGAGCGAAGGGAATTCCCGGGGCCACGCACCGGACTCCCCCAGTGAGACCACCAGAGCGAACCCCTATACAGGGACTGTCCGGCAATCAACCCCGGAAGGCCTAAATGCGCCGCAGCCGGGACACAAGGGGCAAGTGGTAAAGTCCAGAAGTGTCCGTACGGGATGAAAGTCCAGAATGGTTATGGGCCGGAAGAAACCGGGCAGACGTGCTGACCAAAGACGGCAGACGGAGTCCGGGCACAGCTTGAAGAAACCGGGTATGGTCCAGAGTCGGTCGGTAGACTTTCAGGAGGATCCAAAGGTAATCAAGAAGTAGCAGAAGCAGCAAAGCAGGAGCACACAGCAAGCAGTATACTCAGGCACTGGACTAGGCTTAGAGGCGGCCTTTTAAGCAGCTGGACAGGAAGTAGGGCAACAGAACATAAAACTCCATGTTAACCGAGGGCAAGCTCATGCAAAAGAGAACTGGAAAACCCGGAAACCTGACACTCACCCCCAGCCGAAGTGGGTACACTTACGCTCTGACCATGGTAGATCATTACTCCCGGTTCATGGTGGTTGTCCCGGTCAAAGACCTAACCGGCCGTACCGCCGCTAGAGCGTTCCAAGCTTACTTCTGTCGACCCCATGGATACCCTGAGAAGGTGCTTACTGACCAAGGCCCAGCCTTTGAAGCGGAGGTGTTCCATGAGTTCTATCAGCTGTACGGCTGCAAGAAGATCCGGACCGCGCCTTACCATGCCCAGACCAACGGTATGTGTGAGAAGATG
This sequence comes from Anomaloglossus baeobatrachus, assembly GCF_048569485.1. Lineage (NCBI taxonomy): Eukaryota > Metazoa > Chordata > Amphibia > Anura > Aromobatidae > Anomaloglossus > Anomaloglossus baeobatrachus. The sequence goes on along the minus strand of NC_134353.1, from coordinate 395,847,860 downwards.
AACCATTTGGTCCTTGGCCTCCTCAAGACGCTGCCGCTGGAAGAGTGGAACCTGTGGCCGGAGAAGCTGCCTGACTTGGTCGACATGTACAACAATATCCCATCGAGCTCAACGAAGTGTATCCCAGCATATCTGATGAGGGCTCGTCCCGGCCGACTGCCGGTGGACCTGGAAATGGGACTGGAAGCCCCAGAGACACTTCCCTCGACGGCTGAATGGGACACCCGGCGGAGGGTGCAGTACCGACAGATTCAGGAATATGTGGAGAAGAATTTAAGTCGGAGTCGAGAACAACAGGAGCGGCGCTTCAACCAGACGGCGTCCGCAGGCCCTTTCCAGCCTGGAGATGTGGTGTTAAAGCGGAAGAGGAAGACCCACAAGCTGGATGATCAATGGGAACAAACCCCATACGTCATACAGCCCACAGGATGGGAAGATGGGAAGGCCTACCGGATCAGTCGTGACCAAGGGGGCACTTTGGCCACGGTTTCCCGGGACCATCTGAAAAGGTGCCCACCAGCATTGAGGACAACGGCTGAAGTACCAGTTCCTCCACCAGCAGAGAAGGCAAAAGAGGTGATCCACACTGTAATGGGTGACTTCCCAGCAGACTGGCCTACACAGAACAGCGCGGTGATTCTTCCAGTGATACTGTTCCCACAACCTGTGGATGAAGAAGTGATGGAGGCGGTCAACCGTGAGCCAGAACCAGTGCCAGTGTCCAGGGATGAACCTGTGCCCAGCTCCCCTATGCCTCCGCCTGCCCCACACGATAGCAGGGAGGAGGAACTGATTGTTCCCTCTGCCCCACTGCCTAGCCCCACTGACACCGGACCCCGGAGGTCCACCCGTCCCAACCTAGGTAGGCCCCCACTTAGGTACAGGGAAACCATTCTTTAAAAAGGGGGGGTGGGGGAAGAAAGCATGTGTGTTTTGAAAGTTTTGTGTTTGAAAAAGTTTTGCAAAAATGAGAATAATAACCGAAGATTAACCTGATTGTCTACCGTGATTGGAAATTGGCCGTTGCCGGCACCGTTGTCCCCGTGGGGACCATTTAGTTGCATAGAAACTTCTATGGACAAGCCCGTGAACTTGCAGGGCAACCACAAACGTTAAGTGGGTTGTAAATAAAAATATATTGTTGCAGCTAACCGTTACCGCCTCCGGAGAGGCAGGTTGGAGGGAGGGCCCGCAGTGGAGCAGGCTGGGGCCCAGCCACCACAGGAACCGGTGGCTACCCTCTGGAGGGGAAGGACAGATCCCGCTCCGGTAACTTGTGCTGGTGCTGCCTGAGTTTTAGGGGCAGCATCAGGGCCAGGTTACTTGGGTGGGAGAGAGCGGCAGCCGCAACCGTTTTAATGTTACCGTTTGCAACGTTTAAGTACCGAACCTCCCGATGTGGGATGATGTCATAAGTTGTATTATGTTTACCTTTTTATATATTTTCAGAAAATAAAACCGGTGTTGGACGGGCAGCCCGCGGACGGTCTGCATTTTTCTAAGGGGGAATGTGACGCCCTGGGCAAGCCAGGGGTCACAGGTCATAACACCACCACACCCTACACCCCAGCTAGGAACACCAAGGCTAACCTAAAATCCTTGTTGCCTTCCTCCAGGGGCTGATGTCCACACCAGGGGGTAGCCAGGCGGTTGGCTCCGCCCACCGAGGAGTTCACAGCCCTGGAGGCGGGAGAACCAGGCAGTGAAGTTAGGGAAGTGAAAGAAGAAGGAAGTGAAGTGGTAGAGGAGTTAAGGAGAGAAGCTGAAGTAAAGGGAAAGTGACAGTTAAGACAGCCTGAAGCTGGTCCGGGTGTGTGCCCCGGACTGAAACAGCAATGTCAGCAGACGGCGGTGACTGTCTGCAGGGGTGACTGTTTGGAGGTTGCCGAAAGGACCGCGGATGGGTGGTGGCCCGGCGGTACCGGAGCAGTATACGAAGAACAGTCAGCACCAGTGGCAGGGGCCTTTCGGATCCCGGCAAGGCTAGGAGTCGCCGTGAATTTGCCAAATCCGTTAGTGAAGGGGACCTCTGGGTCTCCCAACAAGCAAGTCCCGATTGAAGGCAACAATCCAACCGTTACAGAGAGACACCGCCACCACCAGGGCACCAGTTTCTCAGGGCCAGCGCCTGCGGGCAAAGTAGGGCTCCTCCGGCCCACATCCAAGCCGGGGAGCTGATTACCGGTGGGAACCCATCGCAACCATCATCATCTTAGGTGCAGAAGAAGGGACCGTCACCGTCAACTACTGGGGAAAAGCAAGTGCAGCCGTCCGTGGGAACCGTCTTTCCAGCCGTGTGTTTTACCGAGAACTGTGTCATCGTCTCAGGCTGAGTGAGTACCACAGTGCCGCAAGGCACAGCGCTGCCCCCGCGTCTCTGCACCCCACCAAGCCCTGCATCACCCACCTCATCACTGGGCCCCGGGACAACTACCCCCTACCCACGGAGGGGAGGACTAACATCTAGCTGCTCCATACCATCACTCCCGGGATCCCCATACAGAGCAGCGGTGGTGTCAACAAATCACCACAACCGTGGGTGGCATCACGGACAATAAACTATCCCAAAAACCAATCCCCTTTCACTCACGGGCGAGGAGCGCCACTCGAGTCCCCGGGATCTGGCCCATCACGAGCCACCGAGCAGCAGCAGGCCGCAGCAGCCGCGGCAGCCGGACCCGAGCAGTGGGAGAGCGCGGCGTCCCCTCCTCCGCCCGCGACAGATGTTAGGGAGTAGGGTCACTGGTGCAGGTAGTAGGGCGACAACATGCGAGGAGCTTGGTGACTTTGTCGCGGGCGGGGAGGACGCCACTGTGCTGCGCTCGCTAACGCTCGGGTCCGGCGCTGCTGCGATGGCTGCTCGGTGGCTCAAGCGGTGGGCCGGATCCGGGGACTCGAGCGGCGCTCCTCGCCCGTGAGTGAAAGGGGGTGGTTGGTTTGGGGAATTTAGTCCGTGACGCCACCCACGGGTCATGGTGAAGATAGGCACCACCGCTGCTGATGACGGGGATCCCGGGAGCAATGGTAAGGAGCAGCTGCATGTTGTTTTCCCCCTCCGTGGGTAGGGGTTGGTGGTCCCGGGGCCCGATGATGTGACGGGGAGGCAGGGTTGGTGAGGTGCAGGGTTGCAGGGACAGCGCGGCGCAGTGCCGGATGGCACGGGTGTACTCACTCAGCAAGAAAGGTACAAAGTCTTTGGTAAACCAAACGGCTGGATGGACGGGTCCCGCAGCCGGCTGCAGTGTCTCTCCCCGGACAGGTGATGGCGGCTGTCTTTCCCTGCACCTTGATGTTCTCCTTCTGACTACTATGGATTCCCAACGGTAGTTCGCTCCCCGGTATATGGGTACTGGAGGAGCCCGTTTGCCCGCAGGCGCTGGCCCTTGGGTCTCTAGCCTTAGGCGGTAGCTGTATACCCTCACGGTGTGGGCAGTTGCCTTCAATCGGGACTTTTGCTGTTATGAAACCCCTGGGGTTCCAGTCACATTCGGATTTGACTATTGGCGGCGGCTCTAAGCCTGGTCGGGGTCCAATGGCCCTGCCTGGGTGTGCTGGCTTCACTTCGCTCCCCGGTCGGTACTGGCGGGCTGTCGCCCGACCCCGGTCCTACGGTTCCGCGTTGCTTCACCACTCCTGCAGATGGCCACCACCGTCTGCCAACCTTGCTGTCAGTGCCTGGGCCACAAACCCAGACACCCAAGTGCTCGCTCCTCACACTTCAAACTCCAAACTCTGTCACTTTTCCCGCCTCCAGGCCTGTGAACTCCTTGGTGGGTGGGGCCAACCGCTTGGCTCCACCCCTCCTGGTGTGGACATCAGACACTGGAGGGAGGCAACAAGGGTTTTGTGTTTTGCTGGTGTCCCTGTCTAATGGGGGTGGGGGTGTTTGGGTGTTATCTGTGACGACCTGGCTAGTCCAGGGCGCCACAACTTCTTCTGTGACCGGATCAAAGAGTGAAAGTGAGCTAGATGAAGTGTAGGAGGGCAGACAATGTGTGGTGTTATGAGGCTGTGAAGAAATTTCCTGGCGTATATGGTCAATTTTTTCTTTAAAATAATTGGCCAGGTCATCTGCGCTGAGGTTGGTGGGTGGTGAGATGAGTGAAGTCTAATTATATTGTTGTTTTTTCCTTGTATTGCTTATTGCTACCCATGACATATACAAGATCTGGATACCAGTTATAACCCCCAGCCTGCTCTGCATTTACATCGAAACAGAATTCTGACTTTCCTTTATTTAACAAAAATCTGTCAGCAGGTTTTTGCTATTTAATCTGAGAGCTGCATAAAATAGGGCTAGAGAGCTTAATTATAGGGATATGTTACTTATTAGGCTGTGTGTTGTAGATTCAATACAATCAGTGTTTTATGAGCACAAGGTTATCACAGTTTGACTTGGACTCACATGAACAGCAGTCTGGCTAATCTGTGTAAGCCTGCTCCACCCGCAATTAACAGCTTTGTAAAAATTCACAATGTACCCAGGAAGCTACCACGTCAGGGGTGTGAGTGAGTTTATACATAGCCTAGAAGTCTTAGCTCTGCTACATCTACATCAGAGAAAACAGGGATTCTATCAAAACTGCACCAACTGTCCAGTAAGTGATACATTGCTGGAATCAGGCTTTCTTGTTCTATATCATGCTGTCCTCAGATATCAAAAATTTACTGACAGATTCCATTTAAAAAATGTAGAGACTATATTAATGCAGTTTCCACATACAGTCATTAAAGCCTTGAAAAACTACATTTTTTACCAACTTTATATGGCACATATTACTTCTTTAAGTGCTTTTCCCATTTTAGACTTTCATGGTGTAGCCACTAGAGATGAGCGATCCTGCCAAGGATCGGATCAGTTCGGGATTGCAGAACCCACATGGGTCCGTCAATAACATCACCGATCCGACACCTTTCGGGGAGGGCAAAAGTTGCCAAAATAGCTTAAACTATTTGGTAATGGAACCACACTGTTCTGCCACTGTTCAAGCCATTAACTTTGTAGAATATTACCATAAGAAATATTGGATGAGTGATACTGAGGCCTGTTATTCTGAGATCCCTGTCACTACAGAAAAGACAAAACTTGGAGACCAATCTTGGAATCTCCACATTTCCAAAACGTATGGGCAGACAACAGGACAGTGGCATCATTTGCCCCACAGTATCCATAGTGGCTTTGCACAGCAGTCACCCATAGGCCTTGCACCACACAGGGTCTGGCCCAGCATTTTCATTTTTATCAAATGAAGAGGTAGGTGGATGAGTGACAGGTATCTGCCTCTTGCTCTGAGTTCCGTGCCACTGCAGAGAAGACACAACTTGGAGACCCTGATAAGATTCTCCATATTTTCAAAAATTTCAGGCAGAAACCAGGACATTTTCAGCAATTCCCTCAGAGTACCCATAGAGTCTTTTAACAGCAGTGTTGCATGGGTCATGCAACATACAGGGTGTGGCCCATGACTGCCCTACTGCAGAGGCTTCCCCCCCATCGGCTCAACCCCAACCAAAACCAATTTATATCACCCACTAATAAACACGCAACACCAATATTTGGATAAATTGGCCAAATCGGACCGGTTTATTAACAAACATCATAACACATAAATAACCATTTATACAAATGCAAAGGCGGTTCTTGGAGCCCAAAAACCTGGCGGACACCAAGTATTACCAAAACCGTCCGGCATATTTGCCCCTAGCCGCAACCACAAGCTCGGGGGCATCACCTTTTGCCGAAAAACCGTGTCCCTAACTGACTTTCAGGAGACCCCACCCCTGGAGAGCCCCCCAAATCCGCCAGGCAGTTACCATACCAGAATAAACAAGGGGGGTGGTCCCCATCTATCCGATGTACCACTCCCCCTCCCCGACATTTTCACCGACTCCAAAAACCCCCCTAGCCACCGCTTGCCAAAATTACCCGAACACACTATAGGAATTTATATTAACCTCAACTCCTCCATCTTCCCCTGACACAGATTAAACATAGGGCGGGAGGGCGGGACCTTTCTCTATAGGTGCCTCGCGCCGAAGTGGTGCCCCCCCCTCTCCCTGGACATATGTATATACAGCCCCCCCCTATTCCCTCCCCTGGCCCTACAAATCCACCCCTTAAACTCTTGACCCCGCAGAAAACCCGCTCTTTTCCAGATAAACAATTAACCCCTTGGTTGCCCTGCAAAGGTGAGTCATGGGTCACTACTCCCATGGCTCTGCCCTGGCTCCGTTTAGCCTTGACTGCCCTACTGCAGAAGCTTCCCCCCATCGGCTCAACCCCAACCAAAACCAATTTATCCCACCCACTAATAAACACGCAACAGCAATATTTCGATAAATTGGCCAAATCAGACCGGTTTATTAACAAACATCATAATACATAAATAACCGTAAATAACCATTTATACAAATGCAAGGGCGGTTCTTGGAGCCCCAAAACCTGGCGGACACCAAGTATTATTACCAAAACCATCCGGCATATTTACCCCCAGCCGCAACCACAAGCTCGGGGGCACCACCTTTTGCCGGAAAACCATGTCCCTAACCGACTCTCAGGAGACCCCACCCCTGAAGAGTCCCCACGTCCGCCAGGCAATTACCATACCAGAATAAACATAAACAAGGGGGGTGGTCCCCCATCTATCCAATGTACCACCCCGCCCCTGACATTTCCACCGACTCCAAGAACCCCCCTCGCCACCACGAGCATTACCTGACACCTCATAATGCGAGTCACCCCACCAAAACCAGTGCCCGCTCCACTCCTTCTTGAATGCTCAAGGCCCACAGATCAATACCCACGGCAGTCAGGTGCACACCATCTGATCGTCAAAAATTCCCCTCCCCCGACTCCAAGTCCCTGTGCCGAACTACAACTCCTTTATTCCTGGACACAAAATTCCCAACCACCCTCTTGACCTTTTCAGACCTCTTGGTCTTTTCGATCCTCTCCAGGGACCGAGCCCCCGCTAAATCTTTCGGGGAACGATGTCTGACCAAACCACCCTGAGGTTAGGGAAGGTTGACCAAAGGCGGAGCAGGTCATACCAGATATCCCGTATCAACTCCTGACAGGGGCGGGTCCCTAAATCATTTCCCCCGACATGCAACGTCATGGGGGCGATCTAAATGAGCGAACCGGTGAAAATCCACCAACACCTGCCGCCAGCGCATGCCCCGCACCCTGATCCAATGAACTATTACCTCGTCTCTGGACCAACCCAACTGCCGACCTTTGCGCCGCACATCAGCTCTCAGTGCCCCCCAATAAACAAAAGAATGGCCGAAAATCCACACCAGGGGTGAAACAAACCGAAAATCTGACACGCACCAATAACTACCATGAAACTGTAAAAACAACATTACAGAGGGTTTTTTTAGTATTTTATTTTATATACACCCCAGACCAGAAAAAACGCCCCGACTTCTACAACAAATGGGGGCGGACGTACAGCCTGAACCTCCTCGACTCCCATCTGCCTATCCTCTACACTGTCTCTACTGGGAGCCCCCACCTGTCAGCTTCAGTCGCCACCCCAATGCGAAGCGAGTGGGCGGAAAACTTGTCCGCCTGCAACCCCAACCTCTCCAGACATTTTTGGAAAACCGCCACAAACTGGTACCTGGACAAAAACGATCCATCCTGATGCTTCAACAACGACCCGGGCGGTCCACCCCCAATTCTAAATACCATTTAAAACAGGATACTGGGCACATCCCGGACCCCGCCAAAGCCCATAAAGTGACCCTTCTCCCATGACCAAATTGATCCGTCTTAGACCGCCGGATCCAAAATTCCACAGAGTCCCCAGAAACAACAGTGTCCTCTCCCAAAACACCCCCCCCACCCCCGGGATGATGCTGGGGATACCAACTCGTCTATCCTCGTAGCTCCGAAGAAAGCCCATGAAAATGCCAACTGAAACAGAACCATTTCAAAGTATGAAACACACACTCGCTCCAGCTGAGCACCCAGCTCTTCCAGCAGCTGGAATGACACCGGCCTCTGCCTGTCCAGTCAATGAAGCCCCTTCTTTAAGCCCCTCACCTCTTGCCGAGCAAGAAAATTCTTTGTTATATCAAACAACCGACAAAGCAAGGCGCCTACAGAATCCTCTTCAGACTCCCCTGCCCCAAATTCCTGCCTCCAATTCATCCAGTCCCTCCAAGCTACTTCATATGCAGCCCATGTACCAGGAGCCAATGCCACTCTGATCAACGAGCTCGCCTCTCGAACACCAACTCCAAGAGCTCCATTGGCCAGGTGCTGCCAGCGGACTCCGCGTCCGGCGCCAGGCTCCAAAAATCCCTCTGCAAGTGAGAAAGGGAATAAGCAATGGAGTTTTCGACCCCCGGTACATGCACAGCCACAACCCACACATTAAGGCAAAGACACCGCACCACAAAATACCGCAACAGGCGGACAACCGGAGGAGACACACCAGACAAGTTGTTAATTGCCATGACAACCGACATGTTGTCGCAGTGAAAGCGGATTTTCCTGTTGCTAAAATGCTCTCCCCAAACGGACACCGCCACCACAATCGGAAAAAGCTCCAACAACGTCAAATTCCGCGTAAACCCTGCTTCATGCCACGCTGTCGGCCAGTCCTCAACAACGTCTGACAAACTGCCGACTCGGCAGGACCAATGAACGACAAATCACCGATGAGAGCTGAGCCACATCACACACTGCCCATTCTAAGAAAGAACTGAATGCTTCAAAATAAGCACAAATGGAACACCCCATTGGCAAACAATGATCAACAAAATAGGAACCGTCCCAAAAACAACCGAACAGATGCATACTCTCAGGATGCACCGACAGCAAACGGAAAGCCAATTCGATGTCCGTTTTTGCTAGCAATGCTCCCCTACCACATCCTTGAACCCATCTGACGGCTGCATCAAATGAGGTATATACCACAGAGCAGAGTTCCGGGTCAATACCGTCAGTTACCGACAAACCCTGGGGGAACGACAAATGCTGAATGAGCCAAAATTTGTTCGGCTCCTTCCTTGGGACGACCCCTAGCGGCGATACAACCAAATTCGGAATGGGGGGGATGCAAACGGACCACCATACGACCACAAGCAACCTCACCAAGTAGCTTTTTAGTCACAACCTCTGGGTGTCGCCGCGCTGACAACAAATTCTTTAACTGAAACAGAACAACATGGGGTGGGGGGGGAACCTAAAACCAACACGAAAACCGTCCTCCAATAACACTGCCTTGTCCCGCCTAGGGTATCTATTTAGATAAGGGGCCATCTCGTGAAGCCTCACTGGGCTCCCCCCCCTTTTCCAGGGTCTCCCCCTGCCTTAGGCCTTCCCTTCTTAAAGCAACGAGCCGCTCCGTTCCACAACCGGAGCACTGGTGCTTAAACTTGCAGGAGCTTCCTTGCACTGGCTGTTGTTAAACTGCCGGCACACACCCCTGCCTTTGCTCCAACACCCCCCACCTGGGTCCCCGCTCCGCCAAAAGTATGCTGACCGGCTGACCCGGCCCCTCTGTGAAAGGGCTGACCATAACGAGCCGGTGCCATGACTTTCAACCATAACCCGATATCCTTCTGATCCCATCAAATACTGGGCCGCACAGCTTTCTGCTGCCTAAATTGTTCATCGTACCGTAACCAAGTTTTCCCGCCATAAATCCTGAGCTTCCGCTATAGCATCCATATAGCAGAATAGCCCGGAACAATTATCCGGTGCCTTCTCGCCAATAACGCTAGCTAGGATCGCAAAAGCCTGCAACTAGTTAGCAAACGTCTGAGGGATCAGCCGCCACCTACGCTTTTCTTCCTCCTCCTTCTTGCTATCATCCTTCTTTTTCTTATCTAAATTAAACTTCTCCAAAGGAAGGAGGGAAAAAATCTCCACATATTCATCCTTCCAAATCTTCTCCTTCACTTCCTTCTTTAAATGCACCCCTAGAGGGCCCTCAAAGCAAACATACATCTCTCCTCTGGCCCTATCATCCAAAATAATCCTATCCTCTTTCTTATCCTTCTCCTTTTGCCCGGGAGCCGCCACATCATCCCCAGCAATCACCTCGCTCTCCGTCGATACCACAACAACGGCCGGTGCTGCCGCCCCAGAAGCCGGTACCTAGTTAATTAACCAATTGAGGGCAGGATTATAGGTCCTGTCCCAACCTAAGTCCCAAAAAGAGACAACTACCCATCGAGAGGGATAGGGAATCCGCCAGGGCCCGGTAGATCCCAAGGGTCAGTGGGCAAGGCTCCCTACCAAAGGACCGGGAGCGGACCCCCGTGTTTCACACCGGGAGGTACAACATACAGCACAAAGCATGCAGAGGAGAGATACATTGACTACTAGCCTGGGTGTGGGATCATATCGGCCACCAGCACCTTGGTTTACCAAAAGGACTTTGTGTGTATTGACTCCACACATCAGTGCAACCTCATCCAGCACCAGAACAACCGAACTGTAAGTTTACTGGTCCCTGCAACCCTGCACAACCCTGGGCCCCGGGACATCCATCCCTACCCACTGAGGGGTTAATATCCAGCTGCCATCCCATCGCCCCCGGGTACTGCATAACAGCAGCGGTGGTGCCACATCTCACCACACACCGTGGGTGGCGTCACAGACTAATTACAGCAAATCCCGTACAAATACGTCCCCTTTTATTCGAAGTGTCTGCGCGACCCCCGGGTCCGGTAGAGTTCCTCAAGCCATACCATAGATCCGGATACGAGCAGCACGGCTGCTGGCACGGGGACGGCACACTCCCTCGCTTCTTCAGATCTCGTTGTGACTGCGGGAGTGTGCGCGGTCACAACAGGACTGGATAACAGCTGATCTTACCATTTAGATGCAGCAGACAGCTAATCAATAAGATCAGCTGTTCTCCAGTCCTGTTGTGACCGCACGTGCTCCCACGGTCACAACGAGATCTGAAGAAGCGAGGGCGCATGCGCCGCCCTCTTAGGCACAAGACTAGGTAATGTGGGCTTCAGAAACATGGCACCGTAGATAAGCGCTATGCGCAGGCGCCAACTCCAACGCCATGTTACTGAATATAAAAATTTGCATAGAGCCAGAGAGAGGGAGGAACAGGCGGCTAATCATGTGCATAACCCGCCCAGACTGTACCTGATAGTGCCAGTACTGCACTGGTTTACCTTCTATACCAAAATCCTGATGTTTGGTTCCCTTTAAGGGCAATGGAACCGAATAATAATGAGATGTATGTAAACTTTTGACTTTGCAGAAAGTAATAAAAATGCCTTAAAACTTTCTCGCTCTCATTATTCTGGCATTTGGCAAATATATAAATCATTTGGTAATCCTAATTGACCTAAAACGGGAAAGGTTTGTTTTGATTTCATGTTAGATGAGAAAAACATGCAAATATGTCTTTTTAGATGTAAACTTCTGGTTTCAACTGTAGGTGATTGAGTGACAGTTGTAAGCCTTGTGCTCTGAGACCCCTGCCACTACAGGCAAAAAAGAACAAGGAGACTTGGATAAGAGACTCGATTTTAAAAAAAATAAAAAATTAGACTTGTCGTTACTCATGAGGAAGCAAAAGGAAGAGGAATAAGAGGAATAGTAGGTCCTTCATACGGAACAAAAAGCCAAGGTGTTAATATAACAGCGGTGGATACATTGCTTCATTGTTGCACCACTAAAGCACTTGTTATTAACATCAGCAGCAGTAGTAACAAAAGCTATGACAAAGGTGTCACAGACTGCAATAATGCGATATCAATGCAGCACACTGAAAAGTACAACATTGCCTACTCTGCACAGTCTGCAACTGGGGTGGAAAAGTCATTGGAAATGTGACGCGCTCACGGAGTCCCTAGGTTCGCCACTCGTCACCGGGCTGGTGATGCTTTGGCTTGTCACGACAGCCTAGCCCAGTTTCGTGACCCCTAAAGAGGATGGAAGGTTTGGGGGATGAAGGGAGTAGTTGTCTTGTGACGCCACCTGTGGTATGCGACTATGAGGGAAGCCGCTGCGGAAGGTCTCTCTCTTCTGGGGTGGATGGTAACATAGCTTGGATGTTGCAGCTCCCCACAAGTAGAACTAGGCCCCAGGGAGGATGATGGAGGTAGTAGTAGCTGATGGCGCCGAAGCGCGGGGAGACGGCGCCGGCAAGGATGGGGACAACACCAGGAATTGCGGTTCAAGTTCTTTACTCACTGTCATATTGTAAAATAATGAGTTTATAAATTAAAGATTTGATTCATTATTTGAACTCATTAAAGTACAGGCCTTTAGCTTGTCTAGGCCCTCATCCCTTAGAGTAAGTTTGAGTTTGGAGAACTTCTGGCTAACATCTGACATGATTAATCAAAACTGGCTGACAGCTAAGTGCTATTCTCTATCTGGTTTCTTAGTAACGGTCTGAAATTAGGCATAAAGAATGTATATGCATTACACTAGGGTACAGGTCAACTAGCCTGGTTTTGGAAAACAAGTTCTGCGCAGGACACTTACGTTTGCAGATTTAAGACCACATGAACAATGACTTAATGTAAAGGCTAAGAATTGGAATGAGGTGTATATTGGGTTCTGAAGACATGTTAGAGCCATGTTTAGTTACAAAGGGTAGTCTGAGGGTGTGAGGAAATGTATATAAACTGGACCACAGTTCATAAATTTAAAATGCCGACCATTGTCAACCCAGATAGAAGACTGCCGTAACATCACAGCTATGTAAGATACAATAGACTCTCTCTTTCTTTTTCTTTCTTATTACTCAATTTCAACTAAGCCAAGAATTATTTTTCTGTAATGATTTTTAACCTTTATTGAATAAACCCATATTTGTTTTGCACCTCCTTCTGTCTCTAAACAATCATTATATACTGGCTAAGTGGATACGCCAAATCCTATTTTTAACACATATCATCACGCCATGATGGGCCTCAGTCGATTCTGGATAATTCGGCAGCTAGAACCAGTGTTGTGGACTGTGAGCCCTTCCCTCTTGCGCTGTCTTAGGTGAATCCCCGTTGCATATAGCCTTTCAGAGACTCCTGTCTTGAGTTAGGTTCCTGTCCCGTGTAGAAGGCAGCGCGAGTCCTTGAGGGGCTGGATCGTGGTCACAATTCCTGGCTCTATCTGCTGCTGTGCCCCGGGCACTAAGGTGGGCAAAGGGACACATGGCGGATTTGTTAGAAGGACTTAAAGTTCCCTCTAACCTAGAGCTCCGCACCCCATCTGCGCCGGTCCTGAGGGAGCCAAAAAGCTCTCCCCTCAGCTAAAGTATCACTCCTGTGTCTCACAGGTTCCACCGGTCTGTTCGTCTGCCTGATGCAGACTCTGCTCCATGTACCTTGCACCTCTCTTCCTTACCCCGGATGCTGCCCCTCCCTCCCAGAACTCTCTGGCTAGTGAGTGGAAGGCTCCATATGTTCTGGTGACCGACTCAAGACCCTACCCTAATTTGGTCCCGGGGTAAAGGGAGCTTATTGTTTGTGTTGTGTATTGTGGCACCGGCACTAGCCTCCTCCTTACCCGGGATGAATACTGCACCGTAAGTGAGGCAGTTACTCACAATATGTACAAAAATTATGCCAACAGAAGAAGCGGCGAAACGTACGTTGGTGTGATGGGACGTGGACTGAGCACCTTTTATAATAAGTATTGTGTGTTATCATATGTCTCCTATGTTTATCTGCTCACAGTAATAATCAAAAAGATCGCTGGAACACTATTGAAAATGTGAACAGGGTGCTAGCTAAAAAATAAACAATTTATATAAAGTGAAAGCTGCACACCAAATTCAGAGAAATATGAATAAGCATAACTGCTCTATGATACATAAAGAATGAAAAATACACTTAGCCACATGAAAAATTGAAAAAATTTAAAATGTGACATTGCATGACTGCTAAGAATTATTTGAAAAAAAGAGATAGTTTGCTTATGTATTGATCAATTAATTACTGCCTGATAACCACTTCACGGTAATCTCTTATTTATCGGGTCCCTAACCAAATGTACCTCTGTGTGCTATTAAAACCTGCTAGGACAGAAGTCTATTCAACTGATATCTTGGCATTATTGGTGGCCTACCCTGTGGCAAGATGTCATGGAGTTTGTTTCTGCCTGTCCCTTGTGTGCGATTGGGTCAAGCTTTTTCCATGGGTGGAGTTCTCCTACAACAATCACGTGAGTGAGTCCTCCACTAATTCTTCATTTTGCATTGTATATAGACAGCAGCCCAAAATTAATTTTCCTATGGCTATCACCGCAACCCTGTGGCTGATGACATCTCAAGAGGGTGAAATTTAGGTGAAGACTAAAGGGTACTTTACACGCTGCAATATCGGTATCGATATCGCTAGCGAGCAAACCCGCCCCCGGCGGTTGTGCGTCACGGGCAAATCGCTGCAAGTGGCGCACAACATCGCTTACACCCGTCACACGGACTTACCTTCCCTACGACGTCGCTCTGGCCGGCGAGCCGCCTCCTTTCTAAGGGGGCAATTCATGTGGCATCACAGCGATGTCACACGGCAGCCATCCAATAGAAGCGGAGGGGCAGAGATGAACAGGACGAACATCCCACCCACCTCCTTCCTTCCTCTTTGCGGGCGGCCACAGGTACGAGGTTGTTGCTCGTTCCTGCGGTGTCACACATAGCGATGTGTACTGCCGCAGGTACGACAAACAACCTCGGTACTGAATTGGCAACGATTTTTGGTAAGTGAACGACGTCTCACATACCAACGCATTTTGCCTCGATTGCGATAGTTTAAGGTCGCTCATACGTGTTACACACTGCGACGTCGCTAACGACGCCGGATGTGCGTCACAAGCACCGTGACCCTGACGATATATTGTTAGCGATGTCGCAGGGTGTAAATGGCCCTTAAGTCATCCCTGGAGCAGTCGACCACTCATATGAAAAAGCATATGGATAACAGATGCCTAGACCCTCCTTCATTTTGGTCTAGAGACAAGGTATGGCTCTCATCTAGATATGTCTGCCTCGTGATTCCATCCTACAAGCTGGGTTCTTGTTTTATTGGTCCTTTGTCATATAAGCTGAAGTTTCCGGCATTCTTGCACATCTCCAACTTCTTTCATATGTCTCTCCTCAAGCCTGTTGCCTGAGCCACTATTTTAAAAAATCTGGTACCCTGTCTTCAGTGGTCAGTGTGTGACGCCCTGGCAAAACCAGGTTGTCACAGAGCCTGCACAAATCCACCAAAATGCAGCCCATTCTCCTCTTTGGCACCAACACAGTCCCCACACAGGTATACACCAGCCAATCAGGCCTAGTCACCCTCCCCCCCCCCCGCGGACAATGGGAGGGTTCGAGGAGAAGAGCTCAGGAAGTGACAGAAGAGTTTAGTTTCAGTTTGAGCCGTAGTCAGTGTAGAGCTGACAGGAGGGAGTTGGAGCTCCCTGGAGAGGGAGGTGGTCGGGGTTGGAGCCCCGGACCCCCGTACGACTGACTAGCTACACTGACTAGGTGGCAGTGAGGGCCACAGGCGACGGAGATCCGGTCGCGGGGAACCTGAGGTAGACCGGGGAAGGGTTGTAGCCCGCCAGTGCCAAGAGAGGGGAACGGGTACGGAGGCCATTTCAAGCGGACTAGTCCAGACAAGAAAGACAGACAGAAAGTGCAGAAGAAAGGGCCCCTGGCTGTATATCTGTGTGTGGGACCCGAATGCAACCGCTGGAGGCTACCGGTCACTGGCAATTTGCTTTACAATACAGACTCTGTGTGTTTACTGACTGTCCAAATCCACACCAGCTCATCCAGCACCACGACAATAAACTGAGTTCCCTGTTTCCTGCCTCCTAAAGACTTCTCCCTGCAACCCCTCACAATACCCTGGGTCCTGGGACTACACCTCCCCTACCCGTGGAGGGGATCCCACCTTGCTGCCCCGCTCCATCAGCCCTGGGCACCCCCATATCTAGGCAGCGGCGGTGTCACCATCCATCACTGCAACCCATGGGTGGCGTCACTGACAAAGACTCTATCCCCTGTAAATAACCCCTTTTCACTCGTGGGCGATGGACGGCTGCACGAGTCCCGGATCCAGCTGCCACTAGAGCCAGAGCAACCGCCCGGATCCAAGCACCTCGAGCGGCCCCCCTGTTGTGGTCTGTCCCCCGCCCGCAACAAGTGCAGATGACATCTTTGAGGTAAAAGACATTCTTGCTATGAAGAGAGTGATGGGTAGAACTCTCTTCTTGGTGCATTGGAAGGGTTTTGAGTCAGAGGAGAGGTCATGGGATATTAATGCCTCTCTTCTCCTTAAGAGATTCCTGGAAAAGGCAGGTTGTAATGGGGGATACTGTAATGCAGGTACCAGTGTCCCTGAACTGTCCTGCCCCCATTCCCCAGCGGGGATGCTGGCACACTCACCTGCTCACCAGTGGCTTCTCCATTCTCAGTCTTTGCCGCTGGCTCCCAGGGCCTGCTCATGTCACACAGGGCACCTGGGAGAACACTTAAGGAGCGCGAGTGCACCTATTCCTAAAGGGCCAGCCCAACATAACATGGAAGTGCCTCTCAGCCTATAACTCAGAGGCACAAGGTATTTAAGGCACCCTTCCCTTATAGGAGGTGCCTGGGCAACGTGGTCTATACATCGCTAGTTATCAGGCCCTTGTGCTGCTGCTGCTGTTGCTTTATTGATGTTTGCTGTATTGCTAACACCCTTCTGCATTCCAGTACCTGACATATTTGCTGCTGCACCCATCCATACCAGTTGTACTTGCCGCATCCACTGCTACACCTATCCTTTCCCGCTGCATCTGCTATACCCGCTGCTGCACCAGTACATGGACTCCGTTAATTTTTTATATATTTTAAGTAAAAATGGACCACGGTCACAGGACTGGTGTGACCAACACAAACTTGTGTCTTGTATAATAGTTGCACCTCCTGTGCTAGCCAGAGCCGTCAAAGTTACAACACTGAGGACCTTAACCCGGTCACGGACACTTTAGGTTTCCAGGGGGAACAGGTTGTTTGGGTGGCGGGTTATTGGGATCTGGGACGTTGGGACAGAACTGTCGCAGGAAGGGGCTGCAACGGAGTAGGTTGAATGTCCCACCGTTGGGCGACGAACTCTAAAGTAGTGTTTTAGTAACGTTAAGTGCATTACCTCCTCTGTGTGGGATGGACCCGTTAAAATAAAAGTATGTTAATTTATTTTCTTTCCAGTTCCAGCAAAACAAAATAAACCTCTGTTATCCTGTAGCTCGCGGAGGAGCTACGCTTAGGCCATTGGGACAATGTCTGGAACCTTGTCCCCGGCTGGTCAATTGGAGAGGGGCTTGCAACCTTCCTCGCCCTAGAGTCCAGGCACCCCGACTGTGCACGGCCTACGGACCGGATTCTCGCTGTCGCTACCGGCGGGCTACAACCCTGCCCCAGTCCACTTTAGGTCTCCCGTGACCGGATCTCCGTCACCTGTGGCTCTGCTCACCGTCTGCCACCTAGTCAAGTAGTTCAAGGGCCACTACCTCTGACCTACCACTGTCAACTGTCAAAACTTGACTACTCTGTTTAACTGTCAGGACTTGACTACTGTGTTCCCGCCTCTGACACCTCAGGACTACAGATGAGTGAACCGGTCGTGGTTCGGCTCGAGTTCGGTTCGTCGAACGGAGGTCCCATTCGAGTTCAGTTCGTCGAACGTTCGACAAACCGAACTCGAACTGCACAGAAAACAATGGCAGGCATTCACAAACACATAAAAACACCTAGAAAACACCCTCAAAGGTGTCCAAAAGGTGACAAACAACTCACAACACAACACAAACACATGGGAAAGTGACAAGGACATATACTCATGCGAAAACAAAAGAGCTGGACAAGGAAAAAGAGGAGGAGACACAGATATAGGCATGGCACGCCCTTCTAAAATCATGTAAAACACCGCAAGGTGACTCCAAGCGGAGTCTCCCTTTTTTCCAAAAAATGGGCCACAGACACATACCCACCCCTTCAGTGGCAGCACTTGTGTCCCAGTTGTACACTTCACAGCTAGATTTGCATCAAGCACATTCAAAAATACGCCATTCTTAACCGTCCCCAGGATGACACCGGGGTAGGTAGCAAAGTCTTTGCTGAACCATGACTTGTTCATCTTGGCTCCTTTTAAAAAACACGGCAAGCAAGGGTTACTCCAAGCGGAGTCTCCCTTTTTTCCAAAAATTGGGCCCCACAGACACTAACCCCTTCAGTGGCAGCAGTTGTGCCCCAGTTGTACACTTCACAGCTAGATTTGCATCAAGCACATTCATTGTATACCAATATCAGACCATTAATCTATCTAAACATAAATTGTCACCAATTGAAGAAAAAATTCTTAGAGCAGGGCTTAGTTTTGTGCCAACCACACGTTTTGATGCTTTTAATTGGACCAAAGATATCCATCTGTTTATAAGGAAGCTAAAATGGAGAAAACATTTTGCCATAGAAAAAAGAAAGAGGAGCCAGGAACTGGGGATTCCAGTGGACATGATAGAGGACGTGGACACTCTGATCGAACTGGAGAACGAGAGCACACGAGTAATAGGTGAGGGGCCATTCTCCACCCTTAAAAATAAGAGCAGAAAGATCCCTCCCTTGGGGGATTACACCAATCTGGAACTATTCTGTAAAATTGTCTCTGATGAAATTAGAATGATACACCCTAGGAAACATGCAACAATTCCAAATGTTACAAAGGAAGAAAGACGCCATAACCAATTTGGAACAGAATAATAACATTGTGATAAAACCCTCAGATAAAGGGGGGAACGTGGTGTTGCTTGATCGTGAAACATATGTTCATATGTGTGTACAGCTACTCAGAGATCAGAAGTCTTATGAACCACTGAAGGAAGATCCTACCCCCAGATACTCCCTCCAGCTAAAACATATATTGGACATAGCAAAACAAGAAAAATTAATATCAATGAATGAATATGAATTTGTACTCCCACGCCACCCTAAACTGGCAACATTCTATGCAGTTCCGAAGATCCATAAAGGAACCAATCCTATCAAAGGTAGACCTATAGTGTCCGGAATAGACTCGCTGACGCAGAACTGCAGCACCTATATTGACCAAATACTAAGAACCTTCGTCACGACCTTACCCTCGTACATTCGGGATACATTAGATCTATTGGCAAAAATTGAGGACATCTCTTTGGAAGAGAACATGATTCTTACTTCCATAGATGTAGAGTCCCTATACACGAGCATCCCCCATGATAAAGGGATGGAGGCCGTCAATTACTTTTTAAGTATGCGGGGGAACCAGATGGAGGCACATAATAGGTTTGTCAAAGAACTCCTATACTTCGTCCTTACCAGCAACGCGTTTTTGTTTAACTCCAGATTCTACCACCAGCTCAGGGGCACAGCAATGGGGAGCCCCTGTGCCCCCACGTATGCCAACTTACTCCTGGGCTGGTGGGAGAATACTATAGTCTTTGGGGATGATGGGAATAACCGCTGCTCCCAGATTAAAGGGGCAGATATATAGACGACATTCTGGTTATCTGGTCAGGAAGTACTTCTTCCTTTAAAGAATTTGTTGAAGAACTCAATGTCAATCCAATAGTACTCAAATTCACGTATGACATTGGAGTCGACAAACTCTCGTTCCTTGATATTTACATCAAGAAAGGACTTGATGGAAATCTAGAAACTACCCTATATAGGAAACCTAGTGCCACTAACAGTTTCCTACAATGGAACAGCCACCACCCAGACAGCCTAAAAAGAGGGATACCAAAGGGCCAGTTCCTGCGGGTACGCAGGAACTGTTCAGACAGTTCAGAGTTTGATAGGCAGGCAGGCCAACTTACCAAGAGATTTGTAGATAGAGGATACCCAGATAAGGTAATACATAGGGCCTACAGGTTTGCGGCAGGGAAGGACAGACACACATTATTAAACTCCAAAGCAAAAGAGGAAGTAGGAGGGATAACTAGACTAGTGGGCACCTATGATGACCAAAATAATCAAGTCATGAAAATTCTCAGTAAATACTGGGGCATCTTGAAGCAGGATGTGGACATCATAGACAACATCCTCCCCTATCCCTCAGTGACCTTCCGAAGAGGCCGGAACCTGAAGGACCACATAGTTAAAAGTCACTATGTGGCCCCAGAAACCTCCGGCAGTGCCTGGTTAAGATCAAGAGAGAACGGCACATATCGTTGTGGATCCTGCAAATTCTGCAGGTTTATTTCTCCCTCTAAGGATTTTCAAAGTGTGAAGACAGGCAGAATATATGTAAACAGAAACTTTGCCAACTGCCGGACCCAAGGGGTCATCTACCTATTCAACTGTGGTTGTCCCAAGAACTACATTGGTAAAACAAAAAGGCAGTTCAGGGTGCGAATAGGAGAACATCTCGGAGACATTCGTAATTTACGTGACACACCAATTGCACGTCACATGAACCAGGAACATGCAGGCAAAATGGAAGGTATTTGTTTCAAATCTATTGAAACAATACCGGAACCAGAAAGAAAAGGAGATTGGGATGCTCTCCTTTTACAAAGAGAAGCGCGGTGGATCTTTTGGATGGGCTCAGTGCACCCGGATGGCCTAAATGAACAGATTAGCTATACGTCCTATATCTGACCAAAACCACTTTCCAGCTAGCACAGAATATAGGGATACTATGTCTGTAGTAGACTTTCCCTTAACCCCTTGTAGGGTCTATGTATAACCATAACAACTTTTATGGATACAAAGTTACGGTATTACAATTACTAGTAACTCACTATAATATGCCTTTATTACATACAATAAAATATATTATACTCATTCTATGGATGAGTCCCTCACTCTTATCAACTGGATATACTAAATAGATCATCTGACCCGCATGATTAATTGTCCCTATGAAATACACTACAATGCCAAGTTGCATAGAATCTTTGCCACCTTAAAGAATGAATAACAATGGCCCCAGCATATAAATAACTGGTAAATGTCCGGAATTGATAGTATATTAAAGCGTGATTAGTAACTAGAAATAGCACGCATGCCCGGATATGTCCTTCTATGGAACTAAAAGAAATATCCCATTGCGCATGCGCGATGACGTGGGATCCTTTTCATCATGGAACCCTTATTCCACGAGGAGGGGAGGACAAAAAAAGATGCACCACACCCGGTCACATGATCGGGTAATGACGTGGTCTCAGTGCTGGAAACATGAGGAGGAAGAGACATAAGGAACGTAACGTCACTTCCGGTTTTCCGGTTTATGGCGCCAAACATGGCTTTAAATGGTGGATTCAGTGTAGCCAGGGGAGCGATCACTGAACACCTGACCTGGGACTCCCCATACAGACCGGAGAAGGTAGGACCCCTGAATATTATGTGGCAATGTGCACTTTTATACAGAAATAGCGCTATATATCTTGTGCTATAGATACCTATTGCGGTGGATTCTTTCACTGTCACCCCATTGTGGGACAGTAATCAGATATATGGCTGCCAGTATATATTTGTGTCCGCTGCTTAAAATATCAGGCATAGCAATCCTGTAATATGCCATTTACATGCAGAACTAAGAGCATGTTGATTATTGTCTGTTAATACATAGGACAGTACTAAACCAATACAGGAATATTATGTGGCAATGTGTACTCTCATACTGAAACAGCGCTATATATCTTATGTTATAGATACCTATTGCGGTGGATTCCTTCACTGTCACCCCACTGTGGGACTGTAATCAGGTATATGGTCGCCATTATATATATTCTTGTGGCCGCTGCTTAAAATATCAGGCACAGCAATCCTGTAATATGTCATTTATATGCAGGACTACGAGTACGTTGGTTACTGTCTGTTAATACAGAGGACAGAACTAATACAGGACACCCGAGGGATCGCCCACCTGGAGGCATTGATCTTCCTGAACTCAGGCAAGGTATTCCATCTAATCCTGCTATCTTAAGCCTATGTACTGTAGTATATGTTAGAGCACCAACATCTAGATCAGGGGTCTCAAACACGCGGCCCGCGGGCCGCATGCGGCCCCTGAGGCTGTTTGTTGCGGCCCGCAGACCCCGTGCCAATCGCGGCTCTATGCTGAGGGTCGGCGGCGGCAGGAACTTGCATTTGAATCCATCTGCGGTGCCGCGCAAGGAGCTGTCAGTTCTATCCCAGTTGCTGCTGCTGTCTGCCAATCAGATGCAAGGAGGTGACGTCATACAGCGACGTCACTTCCTTGCATCTGATTGGCAGGCAGCAGCCATTGGTCCAGATACAGCTCCTCTGCGCTGCACCGCAAATGGATTCAAATGCAGTGAAGTTTCTGCCGGCGCCGACCCTCAGCACAGAGCCGCGATCGTCACGGGCTGCAACAAGCAGGTAAGGTACGTGCTCAAGATCAGGACCCGCTGCGTGCTGGACACAGCGCGTCCTGATCGGCGGGGCCGCAAGTCTGCTCCTTAGGAGACCGCAGCTGCCCGTGCCTGCGATCAGGGGTTCGGGCCGCTGCGGTCTCCTCGCTGTGCTCTGCCTAGGGAGGACGCTTCAGACGCCGCAGCATAAATTCACATGCTGCGGCCTCTGGAAGCCACACCGCAGTTCCGTTTTCACTGCGGGCCGTACACGCACAGTGGGCATGGGATTTTTAGAAATCCCATGCCCACTGTGCTTTTACCATACATAGCAGGGTTTTGGACGCAGCTGAAGCATGCTGCATCCAAAACTCTGCAAGTACTGATCGTGGGCACACAGGGAACGGAGGAAAGGTGAGATTTTTTTTTTTTGTTTGCGTATTACTAAAGGATGGGCAGAATACTACAGGGATGGCCACAATACTACAAGGGTGGGCAGAATACTACAGGGATGGGCTGAATACTACAGGGATGGGCTGAATACTACAGGGATGGGCTGAATACTATAGGGATGGGCTGAATACTACAGGGATGGCCACAATACTACAGGGATGGCCACAATACTACAGGGATGGCCACAATACTACAGGGATGGCCACAATACTACAGGGATGGCCACAATACTACAGGGATGGGCTGAATACTACAGGGATGGGCAGAATACTACAGGGATGGGCTGAATACTACAGGGATGGCCACAATACTACAGGGATGGGCTGAATACTATAGGGATGGGCTGAATACTACAGGGATGGCCACAATACTACAGGGATGGCCACAATACTACAGGGATGGCCACAATACTACAGGGATGGCCACAATACTACAGGGATGGCCACAATACTACAGGGATGGGCAGAATACTACAGGGATGGGCAGAATACTACAGGGATGGGCAGAATACTACAGGGATGGGCAGAATACTACAGGGATGGGCTGAATACTACAGGGATGGCCACAATACTACGGGAATTGGCAGAATACTACAGAGCACAATACTACAAGGATGAGCACAATACTACAAGGATTGGAACAATATTACTGGGCACAATACTACAGGGCACAAGGATGGGCACTATACTACTGGGCACAATACCACAAGGATGAGCACCTTACTACAGGGCACACGGATGGGCACATTACTACAAGATTTTGGCTAAGATTACTATATGATGCTGCTAATTGTAAAACAATTACAAGAAGGTGATAAAATGTAAAAAAAAAAAAAAATCCTAAAGCATGACTTTTTTTATTTACATTAAAAATGCTTTTCTGTATATAAACTTAACAAAAAAAGTACACGTTTGTTATAATAAACAAGCGAAAAATGTTTACAAAAGTGATCCAAGATGTATAGAAAAAAAAACATGGATTCATTAAAAATGTTCACTTTGTCCTGCAAATAATGCGGCCCCCCTCATTTTTTTTTTTCTATATGCGGCCCATACACCCAGCTGAGTTTGAGACCCCTGATCTAGATCAAGTGTGTTCCCTCCTCCCTCTATTATAGGTTATCCTTTACGGTTGGCAAGCCTAGTGTGGTAATCACATGAATCATATCTAAGAGTCAAAGGCATTATGGAGCTATAGAATTATTACAGACAGACGTACATCAGTAAAGTGGAACGCCTGAGACCAAGTATGCAATTATTATTATTATGCATGCCTGTTCACAATTGACATGCATTGATATCATGAATAATAAGGTGTGATCTGTTCCCTTGATAGAGTTTAGCTATACTCCGGACTCATCGGTGCTAAACCTTGGACAAAAGAATCATCCATGTAGGAGGTATAAACCAGAGTCATTGACCACAGTATCATAGGGATATTAATCAATGATGGGTACTAATTAGTTATTTATATCCATGCAGGACATGTCCTTAATCTGACACATTTTGGGACATAACTCCAGTGAGTCAATACTCCCATACATCACAACCATTTCTTTAAAAGTGATGAAAAAAGGAGTTCACTAGCACGGGTTAGTATGAGTGGTCTAATATACACTCATATGATTGAAGTTACTCCTGGAGCCTAATGAGGGTTTTCATTCTGTGTTGTTTCAGAATTGCCAAAAGAAAATCTTCAAGACCCAGTCACAAAGCCCCTGATGAGCCCTCAACTGTTTAAAGGGCGAAACGCGTCGGGCAGTCTTTGATACGGCTAGAAATAATTTTGGGCATTTCTTTAATAGCTAATCATTAATATCTAACTCTCTATATCTAATACTGAGCACACAGACCTAATGACAGCTCCTGACCCTAAACCCCCAATCCCCAGTGGTCATATTGGTGATACAGACAAATTAGCCATTATTGACTGAGCACCTCTTTCCTCACTGTGGTGTTACTACTGTTGGGGTATTTCATTCTTGAGGGGATTACACTTTGAATACGCAGGGAGGGATTACCTAGGGTCAGTCGTCGTGGAACGGGGGCGTCTTTCTAATTAGGACGCCGACCCCTGTTGTAAGGTAGGAAAAGAATAGGGTCAATTATCCTTTCTTTCCACCCTGATTTTAAACAATCTATGTATGTATGTGCAATTGTTATAATAAAGTACATGGTTTTTATATAAAAAGTAGTATAAATATTTGGTTGAACATCAAGCACATTCAAAAATACGCCATCCTTAACCGTCCCCAGGATGACACCGGGGTAGGTAGCAAAGTCTTTCCTGATCCCAGCTCTGTTCATCTTGACTCCTTTTTAAAAACACTGCAAGCAAGGGTTACTCCAAGCGGAGTCTCCCTTTTTTCCAAAAATTGGGCCTCACACATACCCACCCCTTCAGTGGCAGCAGTTGTGCCCCAGTTGTACACTTCACAGCTAGATTTGCATCAAGCACATTCAAAAATACGCCATTCTTAACCGTACCCAGGATGACACCGGGGTAGGTAGCAAAGTCTTTCCTGATCCCAGCTCTGTTCATCTTGGATCATTTTTAAAAACAATGTAAGCAAGGGTTACTCCAAGCGGAGTCTCCCTTTTTTTCCAAAAATTGGGCCACACAGACACCCCATCAGTGGCAGCACTTGTGCCCTAGTTGCAAACAGGATGTTTTGATTTGCATCAAGCACATTCAAAAATACGCCATAATTAACCGTCCCCAGCATGACACCGGGGTAGGTAGCTAAGTCTTTCCTGATCCCAGCGCTGTGCATCTTGGATCATTTTTAAAAACAATGTAAGCAAGGGTTACTCCAAGCGGAGTCTCCCTTTTTTCCAAAAATTGGGCCACACAGACACCCAATCAGTGGCAGCACTTGTGCCCTAGTTGCAAACAGGATGTTTTGATTTGCATCAAGCACATTCCAAATCCACAAGCATTTACTCTCCCCAGGATGACACAGGGGTAGTAAATTCCTTGTGGATCCATGACTTGTTCATTTTGATGAACGTTAGTCTGTCCACATTGTCACTGGACAGACGCGTGCGCTTATCTGTCAGCACACACCCAGCAGCACTGAAGACACGTTCAGAGACAATGCTGGCAGCTGGACACGACAAAATCTCCAAGGCGTAAGTTGAGAGCTCTGGCCATTTTTCAAGATTTGAAGCCCAAAATGAGCAAGGCTCCATTTGCAAAGTCATGGCATCAATGTTCATTTGGAGATACTCCTGTATCATCCTCTCCAGCCGTTGACTATGTGTCAGACTTGTTGTCTCTGGTGGCCTTGCAAAGGACGGTCTAAAAAAATTATGAAAAGATTCCATAAAATTGCTGTTACCAGCACCAGATACGGTGCTACTGGTACGGGTAGACTGTTGAAGATGACGAGACCGTCCCATGTTTGTCAAGTTACAACTGGGAGATTCACTCCCTGCACCTGCACAGTTGTTTGGTGGAAAAGCCGAGCTAAGATCGAGTAACAGCTTCTGCTGATACTCCTGCATACGTGCGTCCCTTTCTTTGGCTGGAATTATGTCACAAAATTTGGACTTGTACCAGGGAACTAATAGTGTGGTAAGCCAGTAGTCATCATCACTTCTAATTTTGACAATACGAGGGTCATGTTGGAGGTAGTGCAGCAAGAAGGCGCTCATGTGTCCTGTGCAGCCATGCGGACCAAGTCCACGCTGTGTTTGTGGTATAGAGGTGCTAACCGTTCTTTCTTCCTCTGACATCTCCCCCCAACCTCTTTCAACTGAAATTTGACCAAGGTCTCCCTCATCCGCTGAGTCTTCCATGTCCATGTACAGTTCGTCCTCCATTTCTTCATGTTCTCCTGCACCTTCCTCAACATTTCGCCTGCTACCATGCGCCCTTGTTGATCCCTGTCCCCCATGGTCCCATGCCTGCCGCGTTGGTGATGATGAACGTCTGGACCTTGGTGATGTTGTTGTGTCTTGCACATATGAATCCTCCTGTAGTTCCTCCCCTTCCTGTTGTCCCACCCCCTGACTCCGAATAGTGTTTAGCGTGTGCTCCAGCATGTAAATGACTGGAATTGTCATGCTGATAATGGCATTGTCAGCGCTAAACATATTCGTCGCCATGTTGAAACTGTGCAGAAGGGTGCATAGGTCCTTGATCTGAGACCACTCCATCAGGGTGATCTGCCCCACCTCTGCATCTCGTTGGCCCAGGCTATACGTCATGACGTATTGCACCAGGGCTCGGCGGTGCTGCCACAGTCGCTGTAACATGTGGAGAGTTGAATTCCAGCGTGTCGGCACATCGCATTTTAGGCGATGAACCGGCAGGCCGAAAGACTTCTGGAGCGATGCAAGTTGCTCAGCTGCGGCGGTTGAACGGCGGAAGTGAGCAGACAGTTTTCGTGCCCTGGTCAGAAGGCCATCTAGGCCGGGATAGTGTGTTAAAAATTGCTGGACAACAAGGTTCAACACGTGAGCCATACAAGGCACGTGTGTCACCTTGCCCAGGCGAAGGGCCGCACCCAGGTTTGCAACATTGTCGCACACGGCCTTACCAGGCTGCAGGTTGAGTGGAGACAACCATTTATTAAACTTGGACCGCAGAGCTGACCACAACTCCTCAGCTGTGTGACTCCTATTCCCAAGACATGTCAAGCTAAAGACCGCCTGATGCCGTTGCGCTCTGCTGCCAGCATAGTAATGAGGGGTGCGTGATTCCTTCTGCGCAGTGCGAACGCTGGTGGCCTGACCAGGCAGGCTTGGGGCGGAGATGGAGGACCCAGATGAGGTGAAGGAGGCAGAAGCAGTGGCGGAACTTGGACAGACAGAGGATTGACACACAAGTCGTGGTGACGGCAAGACTTGTGCAGCAGACCCTTCACCATCTATCACCATAATTACCCAGTGCCCAGTGAGCGACATGTAACGTCCCTGTCCATGCTTACTGGTCCAAGTATTGGTGGTGAAATGCACCCGTTCACACACAGAGTTTCTCAAGGAAGCGGTGATGTTGTGTGCGACATGCTGGTGTAGCGCGGGCACACCTTTCTTAGAGAAGTAGTGGCGACTGGGCATCTGGTACTGGGGCACAGTGAGAGACATAAGGTCTCTAAAATCCTGAGTGTCCACCAGGCGGAAAGGCAGCATTTCGGTAGCCAAAAGCTTACAGAGGGATAAAGTCAACCTCTTAGCTTTGTCATGGGTAGCAGGAAATGGCCTTTTATTTGTCCACATCTGAGGGACAGAGATCTGGCTGCTGTGTGTAGACGGTGTTGAGTGGGGTGTCCCTGGAAAAATGCAGCTTTGTGAGGAAAGTGCAGGCGTAGACATGATGTTGCCTTCATCCAACGTTGGTGCTATCGATGTCTGAGAGAGCTGTACACACGTACTTGTTTCCCCTTCCAAACCAACTGACGACCTACCAAGCAAACTGCCTGTTGCGGTTACAGTGGTGGAAGTTGTGCGTGGAAAACCAGGTGTGACAGCTGTCCCCACAGTCCTAGAAGATGAAGAGCGCGTGGATGCACTAGAAGGGGCATGCGGTGGATGGTTCGCTCCGCTAGGCCGCATTGCAGCACGGTGAGCTTCCCACCGGGACATATGATATTTATTCATGTGACGATTCATGGAAGAAGTTGTCAAACTGCTGAGGTATTGCCCCTCTACTAACAGAATCATGACAAATTTTACAGATCACATAATTTGGGCGATCTTTTGCTATGTCAAAAAAGGACCAGGCTAGGCAAGGCTTAGAGGGCATGCGACCTGTTGATCCACCCCGACTAGTGCTCAGAGGCAGAGTGGTGGTTGAGGATGCAGTTGTAGACGTGCTACCAGTACTCCGACTCTGTCCAGGAAGGCGCAAAGTAACTTCGTCATCAGTTACATCCTCCTCCACCACCTCTGTTGACCTCCTCGAGTGCCTGACTGTGGGTTGACAGTAGGTGGGATCTAGAACTTCCTCATCAATTTTTGTGTTTGCACTCCCCTCACCCTCAGACCGAGCCTCTTCTTGCCCTGACCGAATATTTAAGTTGTCATCTCAATCTGGTATCTGCGTCTCATTGTCATCAGTATGTTCCTCATTGTCTATAACAACAGGTGTTACAGTTTGTGAAAAAGGGTCAACATTATGCTCAGAAACTTGGTCCTCACGGACTGAATCAGAGTCACAAAGGTTCTGGGCATCACTGCAGACCATTTCCTGGTCTGTACTCACTGTAGCTTGGGAGCAGACCTCTGATTCCCAGGCTATAGTGTGACTGAACAGCTCTGCAGACTCAGTCATCTCAGTTCCACCATACTGTGCAGGGCGGATGGAGACTTCAGAGCTGGGAGAAAGCAAGTTTGATTGGGATGACAACTCAGAGGACTGGTGTTTTTTGGATGCGGTAGTTGAGGTGGCGGAGAGGGCACTTGTTGGACCACTTGAGATCCATTCAAGCATTTTCCTTTTTTGGCCATCATCTACCTTTGTTCCATTTGTTCGTGTCTGTAAAAAAGGGAGCACATCGGATTGTCCACGGTAAGTAGTAGACATCTTATTTTTGCTGGTAGATGGTCTATCTTCAGCAGATGTTAATGGAGCTTTGCCACCTTCCCCACGGACAAACCCTTTTTTTCATTTTCCAACACGCTTCTTCCCCTTTCCACCAGCATCTGTCATTTTGCCACTCATTTTGATTGCGACAAGATTGTGCACTTAAAATGTGGTAGTAAAAATTGAGAGGTGGTGTAGATTGCAGCGGTGGTCTATCTTTATTAACAGCAGAATAAACAACAATAATTATCACTGACAATGCAACTACGGCCCTTAAACTGGCAGCAGTGTTTGCTAGTATAATGGCTTAGTAACAATGAGCTTGAGAGTGCAATGCAGGCAGACGTGCTGCAAATATCTTTGCACTAGTGGGACAATACAGAAGTCCAACAGCCACTTTTAGGATGCCACTAAGTTCACTCAGTGTTTGCTAGTATAATGGCTTAGTAACAATGAGTTTGAGTGTGCAATGCAGGCAGACGTGCTGCAAATATCTTTGCACTAGTGGGACAATACAGAAGTCCAACAGCCACGTTTAGGATGCCACTAAGTTCACTCAGTGTTTGCTAGTATAATGGCTTAGTAACAATGAGTTTGAGTGTGCAATGCAGGCAGACGTGCTGCAAATATCTTTGCACTAGTGGGACAATACAGAAGTCCAACAGCCACGTTTAGGATGCCACTAAGTTCACTCAGTGTTTGCTAGTATAATGGCTTAGTAACAATGAGTTTGAGTGTGCAATGCAGGCAGACGTGCTGCAAATATCTTTGCACTTGTGGGACAATACAGAAGTCCAACAGCCATGTTTAGGATGCTACTAAGTTCACTCAGTGTTTGCTAGTATAATGGCTTAGTAATAGAGTTGAGCGCGGTTCGCGGTTCGAGGTTCTCCAGTTCGTGGCTCGAGTGATTTTGGGGGCTGTTCTAGATAGAACTAGAACTCGAGCTTTTTGCTAAAGCTCGATAGTTCTAGATCCGTTCGAGAACGGTTCTAGCAGCAAAAAGACCAGCTAATTACTAGCTGGCTTTCCGCTGTAATAGTGTAAGTCACTCTGTGACTCACACTATTATGAAATTTCAGTGTATAGTGTGCGGGAACAGCGCATTCAGATCACTGCTGTATGGATAATGGCGATCGCCATTTTTTTTTTTTTTCCTTGTTTTCCTTCCGTAAGCGCGCGCGTATAGTGGGGCGGGCCAGCATGTCAGCCAATCCCAGACACACACACAGCTAAGTGAACTTTTAGTCAGAGAAGCAACGGCATGTGTGATAGGATGTCCATGTCACATGTCCCTGCATTATAAAAACGGACATTTTCCTCCAACACGCCATTATCTGCCTTCTGCGTCCTTGGTGTCAGTCATCACTGGCGCAGCTCCTATCTCCGATACTGCAGTGTACGCTCCATACACAGCGCTGTACAGAATAGGGATAGAAGTTTCTATCAGTCCTTTTAAAAGCTAATACCGGCAGGGTCAGAGCCATAGGTGACAGGTCCGTGAAAACAGAGTTTAACAGCAAACACTGAATGAACTTAGTGGCATCCTAAACGTGGCTGTTGGACTTCTGTATTGTCCCACTAGTGCAAATATATTTGCAGCACGTCTGCCTGCATTGCACACTCAAACTCATTGTTACTAAGCCATTATACTAGTAAACACTGAGTGAACTTAGTGGCATCCTAAACGTGGTGTTGGACTTCTGTATTGTCCCACTAGTGCAAAGATATTTGCAGCACGTCTGCCTGCATTGCACACTCAAACTCATTGTTACTAAGCCATTATACTAGCAAACACTGAGTGAAATTAGTGGCATCCTAAACGTGCTGTTGGACTTCTGTATTGTCCCACTAGTGCAAAGATATTTGCAGCACGTCTGCCTGCATTGCACACTCAAACTCATTGTTACTAAGCCATTATACTAGCAAACACTGAGTGAACTTAGTGGCATCCTAAAAGTGGCTGTTGGACTTCTGTATTGTCCCACTAGTGCAAAGATATTTGCAGCACGTCTGTGTTACGGGGGGCTGTCTGATAATAAAACTTAAAGGAATGTCAGACAGTCAGGGTCCACTGTGCAAAGACTCTGCTGCAGACTATGGCAGAGGATAAGGGGTATATAAGTGTGCCACTTTAAAAAATAATAGCACAAGTGCAGAGTGCAATACCTCTGTTAAACTCACAGAGGAATATAATTAGAAAATAAAGCAATTCCTCCCTTACTTGGAGGGTGTGTGGTATGGTCTCTGTTAAAGATCACAGAGACAAAAGCAGTGAGTGTGAAATGGCACCTACCTAGGTCCGTTCCTTTAGTGGTGCCAGGAGACGGACAGCAGCGTAAGCCGCACAAAGCTCCTACCTGCGTTCGCTCCACTAGTGTGCGAGGACACAAACCACTAGATATGGCACCTGCCTAGGTCCACTCTTCTAGTGGTGCAAAAGAGACGGACAGCAGCATAAGCCGCACAAAGCTCCTACCTCTGTTCGCTCCCCTAGTGTGCGAGGATACGAACAACTGCCAGACGCAGTATAAGGAACATTACCCTAGCGGCAACGTCCACCTACAAGTAGAATCACAAGGCCCAGCCGGACCATGTGCCTCAGGCACCTGCCTATGTCCGCTCCACTAAGAGGTAAGGATACGGACTGCAGCCGAAGCTGTAAGGTATAAGAATGCTACCCTGCCGGTAGCGCTCACCTAACATAGACAGAGAGATGCCTAGAGGGACGTGCACAGGGCGTCTACACTCATGCATGAACCAAGAGGACTGAGCACCGGGCGGCGTGTGTCAGGGTCTTATATAGACTCTGTGCCTCATCCAAGATGGAGGACACCAGAGCCAATCCGCTGCCAGAATGACAGCAATGAGGTCACGCTGGCCTATCACCGAGCAAAGAGTCACAAGCACATGACCAGCGACCAATCGGCATAGGTGTCAGAGACATGTGACCACGTGTCACAAGCACATGACCAGTGGCCAATCAGCTTAGAAGGTGTCAGAGACATGTGACCTCGTGTCAGCGATGATGTCACCCGCACATGTGCAATGGCTCCAAGATAGGACTTAGTCTCCAGCGCTTGCACATGTGCAGTAGCAAGAAATCCGGACATAGTCTCCAGAGCCACAGCAACCGTAACAATACCTCCCCCTCAAGGGCCCCCCTCCCGGCGACGCAGGTAATCGGCAACTAAGTCGGAAGCATGGACAGCCTCCTCAGGCTTCCAAGAGCGATGTTCCGGGCCATAGCCCTCCCAATCTATCAAGAAAAACCTGCGCCCTCTAACCATCTTAGAACCAACTATGGCTCGTACCTCATAGCTAGAGCGAGAGGAATCAGAGGCAGGAGAGTGCACTTCACGAGCGTGAGGTAAAATAGCCGGCTTTAGCAGTGAAACATGGAATTTGTCATGGATCCTAAGATGGACGGGTAACTTCAATTGGTAGACTACAGGATTTACTTGTCGAAGAACCTCATAAGGACCCAGGAAGCGAGGAGCAAATTTGACAGAGCTCACTCTAAGTTTCACGTGTTTTGCAGAGAGCCACACAAAATGCCCTGGAGAAAAGACAGGAGCCGGGCGACGAAACCGATTGGACACCGTCTTCATACGGTCCTTAGCTGCTTGGATCGACTCTTGAGTCTGATCCCAAACCTCTCTGGCATTAGTTGCCCAGTCAGCCACAAGAGGAGAAGGTGCAGCAGCGGGAAACGGTACCGGTACCCTAGGGTGTTGCCCATTATTGAGTACGAATGGTGTCTGCCCAGTGGCCTCAGCCAGCGAATTGTTAAGGGCAAATTCTGCCCAGGGTAGGAGGGAGGACCAGTTATCGTGGTTCTCAGCAACAAAGTGTCGAAGGTATATAATCATGGATTGATTGGTACGCTCAACCAAACCATTGGTCTCCGGATGGTATGCCGAAGAGAAATTCAACTCAATTTGCAGAAGGCTACAAAGATCTCTCCAGAAACGGGAAGCAAATTGCGGGCCTCTATCACAAATTATACCATCTGGCATCCCGTGAAGCCTAAAGACATGCTTGAGGAATAGTTTGGCTAGTACCCTGGAAGACGGGATTCTCGATAACGGTACGAGATGAACCATCCTGGAGAAATGGTCCGTAGTGACCCACACAAATCTATGTCCCTGTGAACACGGAAGATCACCCACAAAGTCCATGCCTACCACCTCCCATGGTCTATCTGGCACTGGTAAAGGATGCAAGAGCCCAGCCGGTCTCTGCCGTAATGGACGGTTGCGAGCACACGAGTAGCAGGAACCGACATATCTCTTGACGTGGCTGGCTAAGTGTGGCTACCAATACCACCTCTCCAGTAACTCTCGTGTCCGCCTAATACCAAAATGCCCACCCACCTTTGAGGTGTGGGCCCACGACAGTATATCATTCTGTCGATCAGGCGGCACAAAGGTCTTGCCCGGTAGGATTTGTAAAAATAGCAAATACCCAGGGGATCCACAATATCAACTGCAGTAAATAGCTGAATCCAGGCAAACAAAGATATAAAACCTAAAATATAACTTTTATTGGTATATAGCTAAAAGTGAATCTCAATTCACTCAAGGTGAGTAAAAACAGACAAACAATAACAAAAAGATATAGTCATGTTGCCATAGGGCTACATATACCAAATCAGATACACACTGATAAGATATGGCAGCACTCGTATTTCACCAGTTATTTGTGAGTACTACTCAAATGAGGCTGCCTAGGTATAGTATGACTATAGATGGACACACACTACGTTATGCCCTTGGGGCTGCAACCATCATAAATTACAAATAGTGTGTCCAAGCATCAAAAGCATACGGGTATCAGGGTTAAATCCCCTAAGGGAACGATCTTACCCGATCTTGCAGACGTAGGAGTGGGCGACCAATGTCAGGACAGCACGGTTCATAGATAGGGGGCTGTCCACCAGCTCATCAAAATCCCATACTTCTATTGCCGAGTGTTCCAAATTTTACAAAACACATTACTCCCGACATGATACCCGTATGCTTTTGATGCTTGGACACACTATTTGTAATTTATGATGGTTGCAGCCCCAAGGGCATAACGTAGTGTGTGTCCATCTATAGTCATACTATACCTAGGCAGCCTCATTTGAGTAGTACTCACAAATAACTGGTGAAATACGAGTGCTGCCATATCTTATCAGTGTGTATCTGATTTGGTATATGTAGCCCTATGGCAACATGACTATATCTTTTTGTTATTGTTTGTCTGTTTTTACTCACCTTGAGTGAATTGAGATTCACTTTTAGCTATATACCAATAAAAGTTATATTTTAGGTTTTATATCTTTGTTTGCCTGGATTCAGCTATTTACTCCGGTAGGATTTGGTCTAACGTCACAGGGGAGAGCGTATGAAAAACCCTGGAGGGAAGGATAAGACGAGGTTCGTCAATCTCTTCCTGGGTAGAAACCATAGAGCGAGACAGAGCGTCTGCCTTGTTATTCTTACTCCCAGACAGATAGTTGATGGAGAAGTGAAAGCGGGAGAAAAACAAGGACCAGCGGGCTTGGCGAGGATTCAGACGCTGAGCGATTTGTAAGTACGTCAGATTCTTATGGTCTGTATAGACCTGGAAAGGATGTTTCGCTCCTTCCAGCAAGTGACGCCACTCCTCCAAGGCTAATCTCAGGGCGAGCAGTTCCCTATCCCCAATGGTATAGTTTCTCTCTGCCGGTGAAAAGGTTTTAGCAAAAGAGAAACACGGCCTTTTTCTACCTGCACCGTTCTTTTGATACAAGACCGCACCAGCACCCACTGAAGAAGCATCAACCTCCAAGAGGAAGGGCTTATTCTCATCGAGTCTTTGAAGAACGGGAGCAGTTGAAAAGTGTCTTTTTACTGCCTCAAAAGCCTGGGATGTCTCAGTAGACCAGACTTTTGGATTAGCACCTTTCTTAGTCAAGGCCACCAAAGGGGCCACCAAAGTAGAGAAATGGGGTATGAACTGCCTGTAATAATTTATGAATCCTAAGAAGCGTTGCACCGCCTTCAAGGAATGAGGTTCGGACCATTCCAGGACAGCAGAGAGCTTCGCAGGATCCATAGCCAGACCCTCTTGTGAGATAATGTAGCCCAAAAAAGGCAAGGATGACTGCTCGAATACACATTTTTCGAGTTTAGCAAACAAAGAGTGCTCCCTTAAACGGGAAAGGACACGAACGACATCCTGACGATGAGTCTCCAGATCAGGAGAAAAAATCAGGATGTCGTCCAGATACACCACGACGGAGGATAACAGTAAATCCCTGAACACATCGTTTACGAAGTCCTGAAATACTGCGGGTGCATTACATAAACCAAAAGGCATGACGAGGTATTCATAGTGACCGTCTCGGGTGTTAAAAGCGGTCTTCCATTCGTCACCCTCTCGAATTCGTACCAAGCTATACACACCCCGCAGATCCAAGTTCGTAAAAACCTGAGCTCCCCTCAGTCTGTCAAAGAGCTCCGAAATTAAAGGTAACGGGTATTTGTTCTTTATTGTGATTGCGTTGAGACCCCTGTAATCTATGCAGGGACGCAAATCACCCTCTTTCTTCCGAATAAAGAAAAACCCAGCTCCCGCGGGAGAGACAGACTTACGAATGAACCCCTTCTCTAAACTCTCTCTTATATAGGCCGACATGGCCTCCGACTCAGGTATCGACAGGGGGTAAACCCTGCCCTTAGGTGGAACCGAACCTGGGATAAGGTCTATGGCACAGTCATACGGACTATGGGGTGGAAGAACCTCAGCACCCTGTTTGGAGAACACGTCAGCGAAATCCAAATAGGGTGTAGGTATGGGAGAGAGATCAGTTGATGCAACCGCAATGACTTTAGGTGGTAAGGGAAGACATCGGGACTGACATTTCGAACCCCAACTAATAATGTTGTCGGACTCCCAGTCAATGTGAGGAGCATGAGTCCGAAGCCATGGGAGACCCAGAAGGACGTCGTCTATACCCTCAGGCAAAACAAGAAAAGAAATCTCCTCTATGTGACCCTGAGGCAGGGAAAGGCGCAAGGGAACTGTCCTCAATGTAATGGAGTCAGACAACATAGTCCCATTAACAACACGGACAGGAATAGGCGCCTCTAACATGATAGAGGGAATATTGTGTCCCTTTACAAATCCTGAGGACACAAAATTCCCGTCAGCTCCGGAATCCACAAAAGCCATAATAGGCCATGTATTCTCAGAGAATGAGAGCTGACCTGGGATACTACACTTAGAGGGTGCAGAAGATGTCTCTAGTAACCCCCCTCTAATGGTTACTAGGCCTGGGAGTTTCCCTGACGACTAGAACACTTGTTGGCATAATGCCCAGCCTGACGACATACGTAACATATAGGAGGACCAGACTTGCGTAGTCTGGAGGACGTATGACCTAACTCCATAGGAGTGGGAGATGTTTCAGATGCTGAGGAAGATGGTAGTGGACCCTCAACAACTGGAATAGCCCGATGCTTAGGGCGTGAGGAAGAGACCTCGAGTCTACGTTCCCTATGGCGTACGTCGATCCTCGTTGCTACTGTGATCAAGTCCTCCAGAGAAGCAGGGACCTCACGAGTAGCAAGGGCATCCTTGACATAGCCTGCCAACCCTCTCCAGAAGATAGGAATCAACACCTTCTCTGGCCAACCTAGTTCTGCCACCAGAGTTCTAAAAGCAATGGCATAAGAACTAGTGGATAACGAACCCTGAGATAGATCTAAGAGTCTCAGGGGCGCATCATGGGTAACCTGCGGACCCATGAATACCGCTTTAAGAGCATCAAGAAAGTCTTGATGTCCCAGAGTAACCACATCAGAGCGCTCCCATAAGGGAGTCGCCCATTCTAAGGTTTTGTCCTGAAGTAAGGAGATGATAAAGCCTACTCTGGACCTCTCCGTAGAGAAGCGAGAAGAGTTGACCTCTAGGTGTATCTGACACTGACTAATGAAACCACGACATGATCTGGCATCGCCAGAATATCTGTTTGGCAGAGCAAGTCGAGGATCATGTGCAGATGTCACCATGGTCTGAAGTTTATCCTCTATACTCTTGAGCCGCGACTCAAGTACTTGTATGTAACGGTGTAACTGCTGATATTCTGCCATAACTGCCAGACCCTTGGCTCAGTCCTAATGTTACGGGGGGCTGTCTGATAATAAAACTTAAAGGAATGTCAGACAGTCAGGGTCCACCGTGCAAAGACTCTGCTGCAGAGTATGGCAGAGGATAAGGGGTATATAAGTGTGCCACTTTAAAAAATAATAGCACAAGTGCAGAGTGCAATACCTCTGTTAAACTCACAGAGGAATATAATTAGAAAATAAAGCAATTCCTCCCTTACTTGGAGGGTGTGTGGTATGGTCTCTGTTAAAGATCACAGAGACAAAAGCAGTGAGTGTGAAATGGCACCTACCTAGGTCCGTTCCTCTAGTGGTGCCAGGAGACGGACAGCAGCGTAAGCCGCACAAAGCTCCTACCTGCGTTCACTCCACTAGTGTGCGAGGACACGAACCACTAGATATGGCACCTGCCTAGGTCCGCTCTTCTAGTGGTGCAAAAGAGACGGACAGCAGCGTAAGCCGCACAAAGCTCCTACCTGCGTTCGCTCCACTAGTGTGCGAGGACACGAACCACTAGATATGGCACCTGCCTAGGTCCGCTCTTCTAGTGGTGCAAAAGAGACGGACAGCAGCGTAAGCCGCACAAAGCTCCTACCTGCGTTCGCTCCACTAGTGTGCGAGGACACGAACCACTAGATATGGCACCTGCCTAGGTCCGCTCTTCTAGTGGTGCAAAAGAGACGGACAGCAGCATAAGCCGCACAAAGCTCCTACCTCTGATTGCTCCCCTAGTGTGCGAGGATACGAACAACTGCCAGACGCAGTATAAGGAACGTTACCCTAGCGGCAACGTCCACCTACGAGTAGAATCACAAGGCCCAGCCGGACCATGTGCCTCAGGCACCTGCCTATGTCCGCTCCACTAAGAGGTAAGGATACGGACTGCAGCCGAAGCTGTAAGGTATAAGAACGCTACCCTGCCGGTAGCGCTCACCTAACATAGACAGAGAGATGCCTAGAGGGACGAGCACAGGGCGTCTACCCTCATGCATGAACCAAGAGGACTGAGCACCGGGCGGCGTGCGTCAGGGTCTTATATAGACTCTGTGCCTCATCCAAGATGGAGGACACCAGAGCCAATCCGCTGCCAGAATGACAGCAATGACGTCACGCTGGCCTATCACCGAGCAAAGCGTCACAAGCACATGACCAGCGACCAATCGGCATAGAAGGTGTCAGAGACATGTGACCACGTGTCACAAGCACATGACCAGTGGCCAATCAGCTTAGAAGGTGTCAGAGACATGTGACCTCGTGTCAGCGATGATGTCACCCGCACATGTGCAATGGCTCCAAGATAGGACTTAGTCTCCAGCGCTTGCACATGTGCAGTAGCAAGAAATCTGGACATAGTCTCCAGAGCCACAGCAACCGTAACAGTCTGCCTGCAATGCACACTCAAACTCATTGTTACTAAGCCATTATACTAGCAAACACTGAGTGAACTTAGTGGCATCCTAAAAGTGGCTGTTGGACTTCTGTATTGTCCCACTAGTGCAAAGATATTTTCAGCACGTCTGCCTGCATTGCACACTCAAACTCATTGTTACTAAGCCATTGTACTAGCAAACACTGAGTGAACTTAGTGGCATCCTCAACGTGGCTGTTGGACTTCTGTATTGTCCCACTAGTGCAAAGATATTTGCAGCACGTCTGCCTGCATTGCACACTCAAACTCATTGTTACTAAGCCATTATACTAGCAAACACTGAGTGAACTTAGTGGCATCCTAAAAGTGGCTGTTGGACTTCTGTATTGTCCCACTAGTGCAAAGATATTTGCAGCACGTCTGCCTGCATTGCACACTCAAACTCATTGTTACTAAGCCATTATACTAGCAAACACTGAGTGAACTTAGTGGCATCCTAATAGTGGCTATTGGACTTCTGTATTGTCCCACTAGTGCAAAAATATTTGCAGCACGTCTGCCTGCATTGCACACTTAAACTCATTGTTACTAAGCCATTATACTAGCAAACACTGAGTGAACCTAGTGGCATCCTAAAAGTGGCTGTTGGACTTCTGTATTGTCCCACTAGTGCAAAGATATTTGCAGCACGTCTGCCTGCATTGCACACTCAAACTCATTGTTACTAAGCCATTATACTAGCAAACACTGCTGCCAGTTTAAGGGCCGTAGTTGCATTGTCAGTGATAATTATTGTTGTTTATTCTGCTGTTAATAAAGATAGACCACCGCTGCAATCTACACCACCTCTCAATTTTTACTACCACATTTTAAGTGCACAATCTTGTCGCAATCAAAATGAGTGGCAAAATGACAGATGCTGGTGGAAAGGGGAAGAGGCGTGTTGGAAAAGGAAAAAAAGGGTTTGTCCGTGGGGAAGGTGGCAAAGCTCCATTAACATCTGCTGAAGATAGACCATCTACCAGCAAAAGTAAGATGTCTACTAATTACCGTGGACAATCCAATGTGCTCCTTTTTTACGGACATGAACAACTGGAACAAAGGTAGATGATGGCCAAAAAAGGAAAATGCTTGAATGGATCTCAAGTGGTCCAACAAGTGCCCTCTCCGCCACCTCAACTACCGCATCCAAAAAACACCAGTCCTCTGAGTTGTCATCCCAATCAAACTTGCTTTCTCCCAGCTCTGAAGTCTCCATCCGCCCTGCACAGTATGGTGGAACTGAGATGGCTGAGTCTGCAGAGCTGTTCAGTCACACTATAGCCTGGGAATCAGAGGTCTGCTCCCAAGCTACAGTGAGTACAGACCAGGAAATGGTCTGCAGTGATGCCCAGAACCTTTGTTACTCAGATTCAGTCCGTGAGGACCAAGTTTCTGAGCATAATGTTGACCCTTTTTCACAAACTGTAACACCTGTTGTTATAGACAATGAGGAACATACTGATGACGATGAGACGCAGATACCAGATTGGGATGACAACTTAAATATTCGGTCAGGGCAAGAAGAGGCTCGGTCTGAGGGTGAGGGGAGTGCAAACACAACAATTGATGAGGAAGTTCTAGATCCCACCTACTGTCAACCCACAGTCAGGCACTCGAGGAGGTCAACAGAGGTGGTGGAGGAGGATGCAACTGATGACGAAGTTACCTTGCGCCTTCCTGGACAGAGTCGGAGTACTGGTAGCACGTCTACAACTGCATCCTCAGCCACCACTCTGCCTCTGAGCACTAGTCGGGGTGGATCAACAGGTCGCATGCCCTCTAAGCCTTGCCTAGCCTGGTTCTTTTTTGACATAGCAAAAGATCGCCCAAATTATGTGATCTGTAAAATTTGTCATGATTCTGTTAGTAGAGGGCAAAACCTCAGCAGTTTGACAACTTCTTCCATGAATCGTCACATGAATAAATATCATATGTCCCGGTGGGAAGCTCACCGTGCTGCAATGCAGCCTAGCGGAGCGAACCATCCACCGCCTGCCCCTTCTAGTGCATCCGCGCGCTCTTCATCTTCTAGGACTGTGGGGACAGCTGTCACACCTGGTTTTCCACGCACAACTTCCACCACTGTAACCGCAACAGGCAGTTTGCTTGGTAGGTCGTCAGTTGGTTTGGAAGGGGAAACAAGTACGTGTGTACAGCTCTCTCAGACATCGATAGCACCAACGTTGGATGAAGGCAACATCATGTCTACGCCTGCACTTTCCTCACAAAGCTGCATTTTTCCAGGGACACCCTACTCAACACCGTCTACACACAGCAGCCAGATCTCTGTCCCTCAGATGTGGACAAATAAAAGACCATTTCCTGCAACCCATGACAAAGCTAAGAGGTTGACTTTATCCCTCTGTAAGCTCTTGGCAACCGAAATGCTGCCTTTCCGCCTGGTGGACACTCAGGATTTTAGAGACCTTATGTCTGTCGCTGTGCCCCAGTACCAGATGCCCAGACGCCACTACTTCTCCAAGAAAGGTGTGCCCGCGCTACACCAGCATGTCGCACACAACATCACCGCTTCCTTGAGAAACTCTGTGTGTGAACGGGTGCATTTCACCACCGATACTTGGACCAGTAAGCATGGACAGGGACGTTACATGTCGCTGACTGGGCACTGGGTAACTATGGTGATAGATGGTGAATGGTCTGCTGCACAAGTCTTGCCGTCCCCACGACTTGTGTGTCAATCCTCTGTCTGTCCAAGTTCCTCCACTGCTTCTGCCTCCTCCACCTCATCTGGGTCCTCCACCTCCGCCCCAAGCCTGCCTCGTCAGGCCACCAGCGTTCGCACTGCGCAGAAGGAATCACGCACCCCTCATTACTATGCTGGCAGCAGAGCGCAACGGCATCAGGCGGTCTTTAGCTTGACATGTCTTGGGAATAGGAGTCACACAGCTGAGGAGTTGTGGTCAGCTCTGCGGTCCAAGTTTAATAAATGGTTGTCTCCACTCAACCTGCAGCCTGGTAAGGCCGTGTGTGACAATGCTGCAAACCTGGGTGCGGCCCTTCGCCTGGGCAAGGTGACACACGTGCCTTGTATGGCTCACGTGTTAAACCTTGTTGTCCAGCAATTTTTAATACACTATCCCGGCCTAGATGGCCTTCTGACCAGGGCACGAAAACTGTCTGCTCACTTCCGCCGTTCAACCGCTGCAGCTGAGCAACTTGCATCGCTCCAGAAGTCTTTCGGCCTGCCGGTTCATCGCCTAAAATGCGATGTACCAACACGCTGGAATTCGACTCTCCACATGTTACAGCGACTGTGGCAGCACCGCCGAGCCCTGATGCAATACGTCATGACGTATAGCCTGGGCCAACGAGATGCAGAGGTGGGGCAGATCACCCTGATGGAGTGGTCTCAGATCAAGGACCTATGCACCCTTCTGCACAGTTTCGACATGGCGACGAATATGTTTAGCGCTGACAATGCCATTATCAGCATGACAATTCCAGTCATTTACATGCTGGAGCACACGCTAAACACTATTCGGAGTCAGGGGGTGGGACAACAGGAAGGGGAGGAACTACAGGAGGATTCATATGTGCAAGACACAACAACATCACCAAGGTCCAGACATTCATCATCACCAACGCGGCAGGCAAGGGACCATGGGGGACAGGGATCAACAAGGGCGCATGGTAGCAGGCGAAATGTTGAGGAAGGTGCAGGAGAACATGAAGAAATGGAGGATGAACTGTCCATGGACATGGAAGACTCAGCGGATGAGGGAGACCTTGGTCAAATTTCAGTTGAAAGAGGTTGGGGGGAGATGTCAGAGGAAGAAAGAACGGTTAGCACCTCTATACCACAAACACAGCGTGGACTTGGTCCGCATGGCTGCACAAGACACATGAGCGCCTTCTTGCTGCACTACCTCCAACATGACCCTCGTATTGTAAAAATTAGAAGTGATGATGACTACTGGCTTGCCACACTATTAGTTCCCTGGTACAAGTCCAAATTTTGTGACATAATTTCAGCCATAGAAAGGGACGCACGTATGCAGGAGTATCAGCAGAAGCTGTTACTCGATCTTAGCTCGGCTTTTCCACCAAACAACCGTGCAGGTGCAGGGAGTGAATCTCCCAGTTGTAACTTGACAAACATGGGACGGTCTCGTCATCTTCAACAGTCTACCCGTACCAGTAGCACCGTATCTGGTGCTGGTAACAGCAATTTTATGGAATCTTTTCATAATTTTTTTAGACCGTCCTTTGCAAGGCCACCAGAGACAACAAGTCTGACACATAGTCAACGGCTGGAGAGGATGATACAAGAGTATCTCCAAATGAACATTGATGCCATGACTTTGCAAATGGAGCCTTGCTCATTTTGGGCTTCAAATCTTGAAAAATGGCCAGAGCTCTCAACTTACGCCTTGGAGATTTTGTCGTGTCCAGCTGCCAGCGTTGTCTCTGAACGTGTCTTCAGTGCTGCTGGGTGTGTGCTGACAGATAAGCGCACGCATCTGTCCAGTGACAATGTGGACAGACTAACGTTCATCAAAATGAACAAGTCATGGATCCACAAGGAATTTACTACCCCTGTGTCATCCTGGGGAGAGTAAATGCTTGTGGATTTGGAATGTGCTTGATGCAAATCAAAACATCCTGTTTGCAACTAGGGCACAAGTGCTGCCACTGATGGGGTGTCTGTGTGGCCCAATTTTTGGAAAAAAGGGAGACTCCGCTTGGAGTAACCCTTGCTTACATTGTTTTTAAAAATGATCCAAAATGCACAGCGCTGGGATCAGGAAAGACTTAGCTACCTACCCTGGGGTCATGCTGGGGACGGTTAATTATGGCGTATTTTTTAATGTGCTTGATGCAAATCAAAACATCCTGTTTGCAACTAGGGCACAAGTGCTGCCACTGATGGGGTGTCCGTGTGGCCCAATTTTTGGAAAAAAAGGGAGACTCCGCTTGGAGTAACCCTTGCTTACATTGTTTTTAAAAAGGATCCAAGATGAACAGAGCTGGGATCAGGAAAGACTTTGCTACCTACACCGATGTCATCCTGGGGACGGTTAAGAATGGCGTATTTTTGAATGTGCTTGATGCAAATCTAGCTGTGAAGTGTACAACTGGGGCACAACTGCTGCCACTGAAGGGGTGGGTATGTGTGGGGCCCAATTTTTGGAAAAAAGGGAGACTCTGCTTGGAGTAACCCTTGCTGTGTTTTTTAAAAGGAGACAAGATGAACAAGTCATGTTTCAGCAAAGACTTTGCTACCTACCCCGGTGTCATCCTGGGGACGGTTAAGGATGGCATTTTTTTGAATGTGCTTGATGAAAATCTAGCTGTGAAGTGTACAACTGGGGCGCAACTGCTGCCACTGAAGGGGTTAGTGTCTGTGGGGCCCAATTTTTGGAAAAAAGGGAGACTCCGCTTGGAGTAACCCTTGCTTACAGTGTTTTTAAAAAGGAGCCAAGATGAACAGAGCTGGGATCAGGAAAGACTTTGCTACCTACCCCGGTGTCATCCTGGGGACGGTTAAGGATGGCGTATTTTTGAATGTGCTTGATGCAAATCTAGCTTTGAAGTGTACAACTGGGGCACAACTGCTGCCACTGAAGGGGTGGGTATGTGTGGGGCCCAATTTTTGGAAAAAAGGGAGACTCCGCTTGGAGTAACCCTTGCTTGCTGTGTTTTTTAAAAGGAGCCAAGATGAACAAGTCATGGTTCAGCAAAGACTTTGCTACCTACCCCGGTGTCATCCTGGGGACGGTTAAGAATGGCGTATTTTTGAATGTGCTTGATGCAAATCTAGCTGTGAAGTGTACAACTGGGGCACAAGTGCTGCCACTGAAGGGGTGGGTGTGTGTGTGTGACCCAATTTTTGGAAAAAAGGGAGACTCCGCTTGGAGTCACCTTGCGGTGTTTTACATGATTTTAGAAGGGCGTGCCATGCCTATATCTGTGTCTCCTCCTTTTTTTCCTTGTCCAGCTCTTTTGTTTTCGCATGTGTATATGTCCTTG
The DNA here is from genome assembly GCF_048569485.1 of Anomaloglossus baeobatrachus. NCBI lineage: Eukaryota > Metazoa > Chordata > Amphibia > Anura > Aromobatidae > Anomaloglossus > Anomaloglossus baeobatrachus. The sequence goes on along the minus strand of NC_134353.1, from coordinate 395,803,018 downwards.
TCACTTTCCCATAAGTTTGTGTTGTGAGTTGTTTGTCACCTTTTGGACACCTTTGAGGGTGTTTTCTAGGTGTTTTTATGTGTTTGTGAATGCCTGCCATTGTTTCCTATGCGGTTCGAGTTCGGTTCGTCGAACGTTCGACGAACTGAACTCGAACGGGACCTCCGTTCGACGAACCGAACTCGAGCCGAACCACGACCGGTTCGCTCATCTCTACTTAGTAACAATGAGTTTGAGTGTGCAATACAGGCAGACGTGCTGCAAATATCTTTGCACTAGTGGGACAATACAGAAGTCCAACAGCCACGTTTAGGATGCCACTAAGTTCACTCAGTGTTTGCTGTTAAACTCTGTTTTCACGGACCTGTCACCTATGGCTCTGACCCTGCCGGTATTAGCCCTTAAAAGGACTGATAGAAACTTCTATCCCTATTCTGTACAGCGCTGTGTATGGAGCGTACACTGCAGTATCGGAGATAGGAGCTGCGCCAGTGATGACTGACACCAAGGACGCAGAAGGCAGATAATGGCGTGCTGGAGGAAAATGTCCGTTTTTATAATGCAGGGACATGTGACATGGACATCCTATCACACATGCCGTTGCTTCTCTGGCTAAAAGTCCACTTAGCTGTGTGTGTGTCTGGGATTGGCTGACATGCTGGCCCGCCCCACTACACGCGCGCGCTTAGGGAAGGAAGACAAGGGGAAAAAAAAAAAATGGCGATCGCCATTATCCCAGCAGCAGTGATCTGAATGCGCTGTTCCCGCACACTATACACTGAAATGTCATAATAGTGTGAGTCACAGAGTGACTTACACTATTACAGCGGAAAGCCAGCTAGTAATTAGCTGTTTTTTTTTCTGCTAGAACCGTTCTCGAACGTATCTAGAACTATCGAGCTTTAGCAAAAAGCTCGAGTTCTAGTTCTATCTAGAACAGCCCCAAAATCACTCGAGCCGCGAACTGGAGAACCTCGAACTGCAAACCGCGCTCAACTCTACTCAGGACCCCTAGGTGGGCATTCTCATCCACCTGATCCCGCCCACTGGGGTGTCCCTATTATCATGAGGGGGTGGCTAGGATTTAATGGCTGTGTGTTATACCTAAGTGTAGGTGTCTGATGGTAACAAGGAGAAGGTACACATCTGTGACTACCTGGTTTTGCCAGGGCGTCACATACTTGCTGTAGACGAGTCGTGGGTGGAATAAATTATGTCAGTCTGGGCCAAATGGAAAAAAACAAGACAAGTTAAAGACTCCATCAGAAAGAATGTCAGCTGTAAATCACTATCTGTAACAATAATCCTTTAGATCAGAGTTCTGAAACACGCGGTCCACTGGCCGTATGCGGCCCCTGAGGCTGCTTGTTGCGGCCCGCAGACCCCGTGACGATCGCAGCTCTATGCCCGGGGCAGGCTCAGGCAGGACTTTACTACAATTGAATCATTTGCGGTGCCACGAAGAGGAGCTGTCTGCGTTATACCAATGGCTGCTGCCCGCCAACAGATGCAAGGAAGTGACGTCACTGTATGACGTCACCTCCTTGCATCTGTTTGGCCAGCAATAGCCATTGGTATAACACAGATAGCTCCTCTTCGCGGCACTGCAAATGATTCAATTGTAGTAAAGTCCTGCCGGCGCCAGCCCTGAGCATAGGGCTGCGATCGTCACAGGGTCTGCGGGCTGCAACAAGCAGATATGTGCTCATGATCAGGACCCGCTGCATCTTGGACGCATTGGGTCCTGACCTGCGGGGCCGCTAGTCTCCTCCGCAGGAGACCGCAGCTGCCCGTGCCCGCGATCAGGGTTGGAGCGTTGTGGTCTCCTCACTGTGTTCTCCCTAGGGAGGGCATGCGACTCCTCAGCATAAATAAATTCACATGCTGCGGTCTCTGCAAGCCACACCGCAGGTCAGTTTTCACTGTGGACCGCACAAGCACAGTGGGCATGGGGTTTCTAGAAATCCCATCCACTTTGTTTGTACTGTTTATCGCAGTGTTTTGGACTCAGCTGAAACACGCTGCATCTAAAACGCTGCAAACTCTGATCTTGTGCAGACAGGGAAGGGAGGAAAGGTGCGGAGATTTTTTTTTTTTTGCGTATTACCACAAGGATGAGCACAATGCTAAAATACTACAAAGGATGGGAACAAAACTGCAGGACACAATACTACAGGATGAGCACAATACTACAGGGCACAATACTACAAGGATGAGCACAATACTACAAGGATGAGCACAATACTACAAGAATGGGCACAATACTACAGGGCGTAATACTACAAGGATGGGCTCAATACTACAAGGATGGGCACACTACTACTGGGCACAATACTACATGGATGAGCACAATACTACAAGGATGGGCACAATACTGCAAGGATGAGCACAATACTACTGGGCACAATACTATAAGATGGGCACAACAGTACAAGGACCACAAGTATGGGCACTATATTACAAGGATGGGCACAATACTACTGGGACAATAGTACAAGGATGGGTACAATAATACTGGGCACAATACTACAAGGATGGGCACAATACTACAAAGATGGGCACAATACTACAAGGATGAGCACAATAATACAAGGATGGGCACAATACTATAAAGATGAGCACAATACTACAATGATGGGCACAATACTACAGGGCACAATACTAAAGGATGGGCACAATCCTACAAGGATGAGCATAATACTACAGGGCACAATACTACAAGGATGGGCACAATACTACAGGGATGGGCACAATACTACAGGGCACATTACTACAAGGATGGGCACAATACCACAAGGATAGGCACAATACTACAAGGATGGGCATAATACTACAAGTCACAATACTACAAGGATGGGCACAATACTACAAGTCACAATACTACAAGGATGGGCACAATACTACTAGGCACAATACTAAAAGGATTAGCACAATACTATAGGGCACACAGATGGGGACATTGCTACAATATGTTGGCTAAGATTACTATGTGATGCTGCTAATTTTAAAAAATATTACAAGAAGGTGATAAAATTAAAAAAAAGCAGGAATTTTATTTTATTTTATTGCCATTAAAAATGCTGTTTTATATAGAAACTTAACTAAACAAAAAAGTGCAGGTTTGTTATAATAAACAAGCAAAAAATCTTCAAAAAAGGGATCAAAAAATTCCTTGGTGTATACAAAAAAACCATGAATTCATTAAAAATGTCACTTTGTCATGCAAAGAATACGGCCCCTCTCAATTTTTTTTCTATATGCGGCCCATACACACAGCTGAGTTTGAGACCCCTGCTTTAGATGATAGTAGGACTGGTATCTACAACAATATAGCAGTAATATCAGTGTTCGTCTTTGTGTAGACATTTATTTCCAATAACAGCCCAGTCACCAGAAATACTGGTGTCTCCTCCTCTCTAATACTTAATTCTTTAAGCTGGTTAAGATTGTCTCTGCAGGGACACATTCACCTTGCAGTGTCAGTTATAAGGAAAGTAAGAGCCTTAGCAATAGTGTACATTTTGTAGGAATGTCCTGTTGAAGAGATGATTCAACAGATTGACCACATTGCTGTCTGAAAATTTCCAATATATTAATTCTTTGCTTTCTCTTGGTGGACGCAACTAGAGAGAAGAGAGGGTAGTTGATTGTAGGGTAATATGGCTTCTTTCATATTCAAAACAATGATGGGCTCTCCCATGAAAAATCTGGGGAATAATCTTGGGAGTGATAAAGAATCAAAAGGCAATTCAGATCGGGAAGAAACTGCACAGTCGAAGGGAATGACTCGAGAAGAGCTGGAGGAATATCAGAGACAACTGGTGGAAGAGAAGTAAGTGCTCTCTATACATTGGTCAAATACCGAGTTTTGGCAAATAAGAGTGTGTGTATAGTAGAAGACCATAGACTGAAGCCTTAACCCTTTATGCACTGATTCAGCCACTTTTAAATGTCTGTTAAAATGGTACAGTCTCAAAAGCATTTAATTCGAATTAAATATTACTGTATTTTAGAAAATATATAACGTTTCCACTCTGACAGCCAATTCTGTCTTTATACAGAATAGAACGGGATCATACCTTTGCACAGAAGAAAGCAGAAAGAGCCGCAGTCAGAATGCATGTGAGAGACAAGTATAAGCTCCCACAGGTAAGAAAATAAATGTTTCTTTTCTTATATAAGAAGCCATCCCCTTTTCAATGATGAAAATTGTATTTCCTTATACTATTAACTGTTGCAAGGAAACATAAGGCAAAAAGAATTTTTATGTTTTCAAATGATTGATCCATAGACATAACTGTCTTATCTGTCAGGGTCACAATGGCCCTGTACGGAAGTGGACTGGGTGCTGTCGCAGTTCCTCCCTTGAAAACACAAATCGCATTGTTGTGCAGTGTAATGTGAATTGGGTTCTGCATTTTTTGTAAATATTGTGATATATGAACTGTGATGCTAATGTGGATTGTATTATAATGTGTGATGGTAATGTAATGTATTGTAATGTTTTATTTTTCATGAGGAGCACTTTTATATGTACTTTCCGGACTACAGGGTAAGAAACAGTTACGTTTTGGGACTAGCCCACAATGGGAGGTGTTGGCTGATACAGTAAGAAATGGTTCATTAGGCCAGAGCTACACAGGGACTACTGCGATCCTTGCATGACACTCGGCTAATGCTGACAGCACAGTGGGAGTCGAGTGTCATGTGAGTGTCATTCCGACAAAGGTCTGATCGTGCGATCGGACCACAGCTGCGGGGAGCAGGCCAGCACTAAGGAGGGGCAGGCCAGCGCTGAGGAGGTGTGGGAGAGATTTATCTCCCTCTCTCCCTCTCACCTCCGTTGCTGACTATTGCCCTTGTCGCTCTGCACTCGCATTACACCGGTGTAATGCAAGTGCAGTGCAATGTTTCTCTCGCCCCATAGACTTGAATAGGTGCAAGAGAAAGAAGATCGCATTGCACCTGCAGCGTGCTGCGGCTGTTTTCTCGGTCCAATTAGGGCAGAGAAAACAATCACTCATGGGTGCTGGAACATAGAGTAATATTGGTCCGAGTGGAATGCGATGTTTTATCGCATTCTACTCACTCTGATTTTCATGCCGTGTGTTTTAGGCATTATAGAGAAAGTTAGGGGTACTTCACACACAGCGAGATCGCTACTGAGATCGCTGCTGAGTCATGTTTTTTGTGACCTCATTAGCGATCTCGCTGCGTGTGACACTGAGCAGCGATCTGGCCCCTGCTGTGAGATTGCTGCTCGTTACACACAGTGCTGGTTCGTTTTTTTATTGTTGCTCTCCCGCTGATAAGCACACATCGCTGTGTGTGACAGCGAGAGAGCAACAATCCTGAATGTGCAGGGAGCAGGAGCCGGCGTCTGACAGCCTGCGGTAAGCTGTAACCAAGGTAAACATCGGGTAACCAAGGTGGTTACCCGATATTTACCTTCGTTACCAGCCTCCGCAGCTCTCACGCTGCCAGTGCCGGCCCCTGCTCCCTGCACACGCTAAGTTAAGCGGTGTGAGCTGGTAACTAAGGTAATCATTGGGTAACCATACCCGATGTTTACCTTAGTTACCAGTGTCCGCAGCTTCCAGACGCCGGCTCCGTGCAAGCCCAGCGTCGCTTGCACGTCGCTGCTGGCTGGGGGCTGGTCACTGGTCGCTGGTGAGATCTGCCTTTTTGACAGCTTACCAGCGACCATGTAGCGATGCAGCAGCGATCCTGACCAGGTCAGATTGCTGGTCGGATCGCTGCTGCATCGCTAAAGTGTGAAGGTACCCTTAGTGGAGTCCTAGTGTGCAATGGATAAGGACAGATAAACTGTAGGTCCTGAAGGTTGCAGGCAGTGGAGGACTTTTGGTAGAAAAAGAGTGAAGGTGACTGGAGTCGAGCTAGTGTGATAGTGTGATCCTCAAGTATTGACCAAGACATCTAATGCTAAAAAATGTTGAGACTAGAGTCCAGCCTCCGTACGGACTGGCCCCAGAAAGTATGGTCTTGAGTACGGGACTTTAGGGACTAGGCCCCAAGCCTGAAAGGTAATGGGTCTGAACAAATTGAGATGTGAGCTCTGTTGACTTTCCCAGGTGGAGTCTCCCTAGGCATCCAGAGCATAAAGGCCCCGTCACACTAAGCAACATCGCTAGCAACATCGCTGCTAACGAACAACTTTTGTGACGTTGCTAGCGATGTTGCTGTGTGTGACACCCAGCAACAACCTGGCCCCTGCTGTGAGGTCGTTGGTTGTTGCTGAATGTCCTGGGCCATTTTTTAGTTGTTGCTGTCCCGCTGTGAAGCACAGATCGCTGTGTGTGACAGCGAGACAGCAACAACTAAATGTGCAGGCAGCAGGAGCCGGCTTCTGCAGAGGCTGGTAACCAATGTAAACATCGGGTAACCAAGAAGCCCTGTCCTTGGTTACCCGATATTTACCTTTGTTACTAGCCTCCTCCGCTCTCACTGTCAGTGCCGGCTCCTGCTCTGTGCACATGTAGCTGCAGCACACATCGGGTTAATTAACCCGATGTGTGCTGTAACTAGGAGAGCAAGAAGCCAGCGCTAAGCATTGTGCGCTGCTCCCTGCTCTGTGCACATTTAGCTGCAGAACACATCGGGTTAATTAACCCGATGTGTGCTGTAACTAGGAGAGCAAGGAGCCAGCGCTAAGCATTGTGCGCTGCTCCCTGCTCTGTGCACATTTAGCTGCAGCATACATCGGGTAATTAACCCGATGTGTGCTGTAACTAGGAGAGCAAGGAGCCAGCGCTCAGTGTGCGCTGCTCCCTGCTCTCTGCACGTGTAGCTCCGTGCGGTGGTAACCAAGGTAAATATCGGGTTGGTTACCCGATATTTACCTTAGTTACCAAGCGCAGCATCTTCCACGCGGCGCTGGGGGCTTGTCACTGGTTGCTGGTGAGCTCACCAGCAACTCGTGTAGCGACGCTCCAGCGATCCCTGCCAGGTCAGGTTGCTGGTGGGATCGCTGGAGCGTCGCAGTGTGACATCTCACCAGCAACCTCCTAGCAACTTACCAGCGATCCCTATCGTTGTTGGGATCGCTGGTAAGTTGCTTAGTGTGACTGGACCTTAAGGCTCTTATCTGGCAGCACAGGGTATCCCTTATCTCCCTAACCTTCCTCTACAAAGAGAAGAGACATGAATACTGAAGTGTCTGGAAGCACAAGGATCTACTCTGGCCATACAAATAGGTACATGGCACTCTCAAGGGTTAATTTTCATATAATTTATTCCAAAATAATTGTAAACATGTGACGTTTCAGCCACTAGGTGGCCTTCATCAGACACCTGAAATAAACAATAATTTACAAAAATTACTCAAATGAGCTAAATAAACAGAATATAAAGCAATCAGCTTAGATGTAAAAAACTAGAGAAAAAAAAATCATCAAAGAGAAATAAAAAGACATAATGTATGACTTAGCAGCAAAAATTGATTGTATCAATCACAAAGGAAAGAGGTATATAAACACCAATACATGGATGTGTGTGGGGGGAGGAGGTTGGGAAAAGAAAGTTTTAATAGGGAAAGCATATGATAATGCAGAGTTACCAGGATAGACATACTGCATAAAGGAAAGAGCGTTCAGTCAGTGAAATATAGAGAAACGTTAAAGAAGGGTTAAAGCCACCTCATCTGGTATTATAAACTGGCCAAAATTGGAATGTCAAGGCAACGGTATCCATAGCTATGCTGCGTGCACTAAGTGTCAGGGCGCCATGTTTAAATAGCACCTTTAGCCAATAGGAGCAAAAAGGGGGGGCAGAACTAGTAAGGCATTTGTTAAGAATCGGCGCTGCCATAGCCGCAAGCAGCCTGCTGCGGTTCCTGTTGTGCCCAGGCGCCGGCTGCCGTTTTTGGCCGTGCCTCGGGTCGTCCTGCTGGATGCTTCTTCCTCCACGTCAAAGTGTGGAAAGGCGGCTAGTGCGCATGCACGCACCGATTTACCCCAGCCAGAGCCTAAAGGCCCCGTCACACACAGAGATAAATCTTTAGCAGATCTGTGGTTGCAGTGAAATCATGGACATATTATTCCATTTGTACACAGCCACAAACCTGGCACTGATTGCCCACAATGTCATTGCAACCACAGATCTGCCGCAGTTTTATCTTTGTGTGTGACAGGGCCTTAAGTCCAGTGTTTCGCATAGTGAGCATGCTCAGCCTGATAGCGCCATTTCTGAGGCTAAGTCCTCGGTTCAGGCTACTGAGCATGCTCCTACACTTAGTGCGAAAAGCCTCTAATCGTGCCATGTCTAAGTCCTGTGTTGTGCCTACTGAGCATGCTCAGGTAGATAGTCTGATTTCCGAAACTGTTGTTCAGGCTACTGAGCATGCTCAGGCACTTAGTGCATCAGAGGCTAGGTCTGGTAAGGACCTCACTGGGCATGTCCGTGAGGTGGCAGGCTCTGATAGGCCGACACATATCAGGTGTCCTGATGATGTGGCCACTCCGGACTGGCTCGAGGAGGCCTGCCCCTATGACACGGCACCTCACCATTGGTCGTCAGACGATGACTGGTAAAGTGTTTGGGGTGTGGCTGCCATGAGGTCATCAATAACGTGGCGGCTCCAGATAGGCCACTGGTGACGTCGCTGATGACATGGCACTCTGCTATTGGACCTTGGTGGTTCCACCCTGGGTTTGGGGCGGACCCAGGTTATAAAAGGTTCTGGAGACAACATGGAGGGGCGCAGTCTTCACTTAGAGTTCATGGTGGCATAAGCTTTGTTGGAAGCGGTAGGTAGGGCTAGCCGAACGGTGCCTGTCACGCCAAGATTCGTGGCTCGGCACATCAGGGTCAGGCGCCGTGCTTCCTTGCTGCCGTTCCAGTTGTACTGTAGCAGTCCAGTGATGTTAACTGGGCTGCGGCTGCTGCGCTATTTGTCCGGTTGTGTCATATACGCAAATGGACAGCATACCTGCTGCGTCACCTGTCCGAGAGTGCCCTCTGCGCAACCCGGACAGCATACCTGCTGCATACAGCGTATCCCAAAACCTCTGTGGAGTTAACAGGGTGTTCCCAGATTGGGTGTTTGAACCCTATTTCCCTCCTCAGCTTCCCAGTCAAATGCTACTGGTGTATAATAGAATAAACCTGGCTCGTCTACCGGGATGTAGGTGCTCTGGGCATTGTGCCCGATGCGCACGCGCCTGTCACGTACAGTACTGTATTCACTGCACGTGCGTGGAACACCCTGCCTTCCGCGCATGTGGCGGGACATTGCGCCGATTACAAGGCGTCCTGTTGTTTACTGTCTTACCGCGCATGCGCGGGGCATCGCGTCATGCACGCATGCGCTGGCGTGCGTCTCATACTGCGTTCCACTTCATATCAGGAAGTGAACGCCACCTGTTAAGTCCATTATATAAGCCCACTGCAACCTATGCACATTTCTCCATGTGTCGCGGGCGGAGGAGGGGACGCCGCGCTCTCCCACTGCTGCTCGGGTCCGGCTGAAACTGCGGCTTGCTGCTGCCGCTGCTCTGTGGCTCGAGCGATGGGCCGGATCCCGGGGACTCGAGCGGCGCTCCTCGCCCGTGAGTGAAAGGGGGTTGTTGTTGGGTGTGGGGGTTGTTTATTGTCCGTGACGCCACCCACGGTTGTGGTGATTTGTTAGCACCACCGCTGCTCTGTATGGGGATCCCGGGAAGGATGGTATGGGGCAGCCAGTTGTTGCGTTGCCCCTCCGTGGGTAGGGGTCGGTGATCCCGGGGCCCAGTGATGAGGTGGGAGATGCAGGGCTTGGTGGGCGCAGGGACGCGGGGGCAGCGCTGTGCCTTGCGGCACTGTGGTACTCACTCAGCCTGAGACGTTGACACAGTTTTTTGGTAAACCACACGGCTGGGAAGACGGTTCCCACGGACGGCTGCACTTGCTCTCCCAGTAGGTGATGGTGATGTCCCTTTGTCCTGCACCTAATGTTTCTGTGTTGGTAGCGATGGGTTCCCACCGGTAACCCGCTCCCCGGCTTGGATATGGGCCGGAGGAGCCCTACTTTGCCCGCAGGCGCTGGCCCTGAGAAACTCGTGCCCTGGCGGTGGCGGTGTCTTACTGTAACGGTCGGACTGTTGCCTTCAATCGGGACTTGGTTGTTTGGAGACAGACGTCCCCTTCACTGACGGATTTGGCAAATTTACGGCGACTCCTAGCCTTGCCGGGGTCCGAGAGGCCCCTGCCCTGGTGCTGACTGTTCTTCGTATACTGCTCCAGACCGCCGGGCCACTACCCATCCGCGGTCCTTCCAGCAACCTCCGAGCAGTCCCCCTCCAGACTGTCACCGCCGTTGCTGACCTTGCTGACACTGTCCTGCACACAGCCGGACCAACTTCAGGCTTTTCTACTCTTACTTTTACTCTTTTCTTCTTTGCTCCACTACTACTTCACTTTCACTTCGCTTAGCTCCTTTCTTACTGTTTACTCCTACTCCTTCCTCCTCCTAGACTCATCTGCTTGGTTCTTCCCGCATCCAGGGCTGTGAACTCCTCGGTGGGCGGAGCCAACCGCCTGGCCCACCCCCTGGTGTGAACATCAGCCCCTGGAGGAAGGCAACAAGGATTTTAGTAGCTTTGGTGTTCCTACTGGGATGTAGGGTGTGGTGGTGTGATGACCTGTGACCCCTGGCTTGCCCAGGGCGTCACACATGCAACATACATCACCACGTGCTCCTCACTTATACAGGTATGTGCTCACTACCCACCATACTATGCATTGAGAGTCTATTTAACTCAATTTCCCTTTGACTCTATTTTACCCATTTTTTCCCATTAGAGCCTTTGGCCAGCTCACAATATTGTGATTTCTCATATATACCTTCACCTGGGAGGTATGTGCTGGTTTAAACATTTTTGTATTTTGGTGTATCTTAATGCATCTTGTATTTCACCTCCACTTATACAGTGATTGTAATGTCAGCATTTTCTCTCTGTTATCAGCCATTTCTTCATACATGGTTACCACATGATAGTGGTTCACCTACTTTATAACTAATTTTGGTCTCCATTAATATGGTAATTATGACTATGCTTTTCATGTATTTGATCTTAGTAGTAAAGGTATCTATGTCTAATGGTCACTATTATTTTTCATGATCATTATAAGGCCATGATCTGCTAATGGTAGACCCATTTCCCTATTAATTCTCTCCTCTGTAGGATCATAATGATCATACCCCACCTTTAACTTATCTGACCAACAATGGTGTCCATATTTAAGCAGATGTAACAAATGACATTGTTTATACAATATCATACCCCCTTCTTCTGTTTCTTTCTCTGCTTCTCTATTAGTCATTCAAATACGGATCTATACAGGTTTTTTATATCCTGCCATAACCTTGACCTACACCTTTGATGTCCCACAATTTACTCTTGTTATAAAGGTATGCCACTTTGAAGAATCCACAATCTGTTATCCCTTTACCATATTCATATACGATAATTATACTGTCGTCCATTTTTTAGATTGTCATGGTCCTTTATCCTACCACATCTTCTGTGTGAAATGATGAAATATTGAAAAACATGATATTGTAACAATCATTAGATACTGGTACAGGTATGCCCCCTTGCACTCCTTAGGCTGTGTGCACACGTTGCGTTTTTTACCGCGGAAACGCTGCGTTTAGAACCGCAGCGTTTCAGTGGCAAATTGCATGCGTTCAGCTTTCCCAGCAAAGTGTATGAGAAAGCCGAAAAATCAGTGCACACGCTCCGTTTTGGATGCCAAAAATCGGTGCGGAAAGAAAAGCAGCATGTCACTTCTTTTGTGCGTTGTGGCTGCGTTCTCTCCCCCATTAAATCAATGATGTGGGGTCAGAACGCAGCTACACTGCAGTGAGCTGCTTTTTTGTTGCGGTCCGCGGGCTTTGTCGGCATACAGAACGCAGGCATTTACCTGGAAGTGAGGTCAAGAGGTTTCCTGTTGACCTCACTTCCTGGCAAAGTCCTGGAAAGCCCCCGGTGTCGCCAAAGTGCCCACCCCGACCCCCCTCCCGAAAATCCAACATGGCCACGCGCACAGTAGCGCACCGGCCGCCCTGCTCCTATGATTTCTGTCGCATGTGCCTTGAGACATGCGACAGAACAGAAAAATGCCCCCCAGGCCCTGCCAGGTCACCCCCTATTCCCCCCGGTATTCCCCCTTACCTGTCGCAGCGCTGATCCCCCGCGGCCCCCTCCTCCTTCACAGTGCACGCTGGCCGGTCACATGTGCAGAGCAGCTGACAGCCAGCACTGTGATCTAATTTGGGGGGACTCCACGTTATTTTTTTTTTAATTCTTTATTTATAAATAAAAAAAAAAAAAAGCCTGGGGAGCCCTCCAAATTGATCACCAGCCAAGATGAAGCTGCCAGCTGTGGTTTGCAGGCTACAGCTGTCTGCTTTACCCTGACTGGCTATCAAAAATAGGGGGGACCCCACGCCATTTTTTTCATTGTTTTTTTTTTTTTTTTTGATAAATACTAAGCTAGGCACCCTTTAGTGCCACATGAAAGGTACTAAAGGTGCCAGCTTAGAATATGCAGGCGGGAGTGGGACGTTATATATATTTGACATCCATTCATCCATTGACGCTTTTTAGGCTGTGTGCCCACAATCAGGGTTTGCAGCGTTATGGGCGCTGAGTGTTTTCCCTGTGTCCATAACGCTGCGTTGTGCAGTAGAAGCACAGTGGAAGGATTTTTGGAGATCCCATGCCCACTGGGCTTCTTTTCTCCGCAGCATAAACTGACCGGTGGCGTGGCTTCCCAAGCCTCAGCATGTCAATTTATGCTGCGGAGACGAGAGTGTTCTCTGCAGGTAGCATAGAGCTCCACAGAAGCCTGAACCCAAATCGTGGGCATGGGCAGCTGCAGGAAGGCTGACACTGTGTACTAGACGCCGTGTCGCTGGATCATGGCCACATAGCCTTAGGCCCCTTTCACACGTCAGTGATTCTGGTACGTTTGTGCTTTTTTTTTAAACGTACCAGAATCACTGACATACGCAGACCCATTATAATGAATGGGTCTGCTCACACGTCAGTGATTTTTCACTGCATGTGTCTCCGTGCGGCGTACCCGCGTGTGCGTGATTGCCGCACGGAGACATGTCCATTTTTTTCTGGCATCACTGATGTTCCACGGACCACGCAGTGGTGTGGTCCGTGAAACATGTGCCAGAAAAAAACGTGCTTTTAAAATAAAAATCATTTTAACTCACCCGGCGTCCAGCGATGTCCTCTCCAGCCCGTGCAGCCTGCTGCTTCTGGGCCGGCTCATTATTGTCGCGCATATTCATGATGCGCGACACAGCCGACCTGGAAGCAGCTGCTGCGGGGGTCACCGCCGGCCGGATGCTGCACCGCGGGAGCGATCAGCACCATGGACAGTGGTAGCGCGCACAGGTGAGATGATTACTGAGTGCAATCACGGGCCACGGAGAACGGAGCCCGGATTGCACTTAGACAACCCACGTGTGCCGTAATTCACGGCACACGGAGGACATGTGCATGTTTTACACGCCAGTGAAAAACGTCAGTGTTTTTCACTGACGTGTGAAACGGGCCTAAAAGTGAGAATATTGTTGCTACAGCAACATTTTGGGGGAAGTAGATGTGGATTCAAAATGCTTAATATACTCCTGAATAAAATCCTTGAGGGGTGCAGATTCCAAAATGGGGTCACTTGTGGGGGTTTTCTGACGTATAGGTACCCAAGGGGCCCTGCTAATGTGACATGGTGCACGAAGTTTATTTCAACTTTTCCAAAATTCAAATGGTGCTCCTTCCATTCCAAGCCCTCCCATTTATCCAAACAGAATGAGGAGAAGGAAATGACATCACAGGTTTTTTTTTTCCAAAGGTCTGTGTTCAACCAACTTTATTAACACTGACAAGTCTTAAAAAAGCACCTAAAAAAACGCATGAAAAACGCATGAAAACCGCATGCGTTTTTGATGCGTTTTTCTCAAAAAGCATTGTTTACAATTCTCCCCTCTGCCAGAGGGTGCGTTTTTTTCCGCGCTGACAAAAAAGCAACGTGTGCACATAGCCTTATTCTTTCCTAATAGAGGAGAACCTCATACGAGATTCTTTCTGATACTCGGTATAGATTAATCTGATTTCCCTTTTATCACTCAGAGATATCTGGACGTTAGGTCTTCTAGATCTATTTGACCTTTTTGGGTGCTTGTAGAGAGGTGATCCTTTTATGCATAGGTATGTTGTAAACGTTCTTGATCTCTCAATTATTGATCATATTTTCATATTTTGATAGGTATCATATGATACATAGATTTTTCGTAATGCAAATAATCAAACAGGAGGCTAATTACTGGTATTATCCTGTTTTAACAATGTCATGTATGCGACATGTATTTTCTGTTTTTTATGATTCTTTGTAAACAGTGACATGTTTTTCTCACTACAATTTTCTTTCTGTAATTGATGTCCTTAGTCCTTGAAGAAGACCCTAATTGGGTTGAAACGTTGGATAGTATATAAGAAATTAAATAAAAAACATTTTTTGAGCACCACTTTGGACTCATATTTCCTCTAGTGTGCCGAAATGCTACTGGTGTAACTACCTGGTCTGACGTGTCCTTCACACACGTGAGCAGTCGAGTGGTGACCAGAAACGCTAATCGGAGGACCGCTCGGCCTGACGTGTCTTACACACGTGGCCGACAGGGCGCTGTCGCAACAGTCTTCTCGTTCAATGCTAACTGGTTACCATGTGGCCTGACGTGTTCCCTACAAACGTGGTCGGAGTAGCGCCCGCTCCACCTAAATGCTAACTGGGACGTCGTCTGGTTTGACGTGTCCCTACACACGTGACCGGTTTCCAGGTTTCCTGGGTTATCTCTGGGTCATCAGCTCTATAGTCTCCGCCTAACCCACAGGGTACCAGCAGCTCCATTGCCATCTGGAGCACGGTGGGCCCCGACTGGTGATTGGGATATATACCCCCTGGTCCTAATCTGCCGGTCCTCCCGTAACAGCATGCAATGTGCATGCTAGAGGCTGGCAGCGTGACTGACCAAGAGGGAAGCCAATGAGAGGTGTGCCTGATAGGACAAATGGCATCACTGCTGCAAAAGCCAACCAGAGGCGAGGGGGTGTGCTTAACTAAGTCACTAGCGTCCCTAGTAACCAAGGAGAACCTGGAGCATGCGCACTAGTGAAAATGAGGAACTTAGAGTTAAGGTGGAAGCACCGCTGTAGGAGCTAGTGGAGAAGGGATTGACACTTTGTGTGCAGTGTCCAGAGCATGCTGAAGTATGCAGATAGTAGGATAAATGTATCAAGGAGTAGCATATGGGCATGATTATGTACAAAGAAGTGGAAATAGTACAGGAAGAGAGAAAAAGGAAAATAAGGAGAGAAAAAAGAAAGGAAAAGAAAAAAAAGGAAAGAAAAAAAGGGGAGAGAAAAAAAGGGGGGGGAATAACTTTAACATAGTATTAATACTAACAATGCAGTAAAGGATATATAATGAAAAGCACAAAGACAGGATCCACAGAAGCAAATTAAGAGGTGCACATCGCAAATAAAATGGAATCATGAGCGATTCTGCTGAAAAAGAATATCACCATTAGTGAACCAATAAATCAAATGTACATACATTTATTACAAGTTTACAAGGATTAAAACAATAAATCATATTAATTTCACAAAAATGCCTGTAAATCATAATCTCTGTTGAGCCCCTTTGGTGATAGAGTTTTAAGCTTGTGGATCCAAAATGCCTTGCGTTTTTGAAGTATTGATTTAATATTTCCACCCCTATGTGGGGTAAAAACCTGTTCAATTATCAAGAATTTTAATTGAGATATATTGTGTCCTACAGTATTGAAATGATATGGAAGTGGCAATATGTTCTCCTTACACCTAATAGTCGACTTGTGCTTAGAGACTTTATCCTTGATACGTTATTGTAGTCTCACCTATGTAAAATAGGCCACATGGACATATGATAACATATATTACATTGGTACTGTCACACGTGAAAAATCCCTTGGCGCTGTATCTGTTGCCCGAATGTGGATGAAAAAAGGACTCGCCTCTCTGGACATTACTGCACTGTGGACAATGGAAGCGTGTATGTGCCGACTTTAGGCATCCCTAGGAGCCTCTGCCGTGGGATGGACTTAGCTGAGCCAACATCTGCTCTAACCAGGTGATCCTTTAGATTATTTGCTCTCCTGAAACAAGGAAGAAATTTATTCTGAAATTCAGGAATATTACGATATCCATTGCTTAAGAGATGCCAGTGTTTACGAATTGTCCCGTGCAGTTTGTACATGAAAGGGTGATATGTATGTACGAATGGAATACGGCCAGATTTATCACGAGTTCTAAGTATTGTCTGTCGAGCGCTTTCTAATACACTCTGTGGATAACCACGTTCAGCAAATTTAACATGCATCTCATCAAGTCTTTTCTCCAGTTTCCTTGGATCAGATACGATCCTCCTAACTCGTCCAAATCGAGAAATTGGTACGAACTTTTTCGTAGCTGTGGGATGGTGACTGGTATAATGAAGTAGAGTATTACGGTCTGTAGGTTTAGTATATACAGTGCCTACAAGTAGTATTCAACCCCCTGCAGATTTAGCAGGTTTACACATTCGGAATTAACTTGGCATTGTGACATTTGGACTGTAGATCAGCCTGGAAGTGTGAAATGCACTGCAGCAAAAAAGAATGTTATTTCTTTTTTTATTTTTTTTTTTTAAATTGTGAAAAGTTTATTCAGAGGGTCATTTATTATTCAACCCCTCAAACCACCAGAATTCTGTTTGGTTCCCCTAAAGTATTAAGAAGTATTTCAGGCATAAAGAACAATGAGCTTCACATGTTTGGATTAATTATCTCTTTTTCCAGCCTTTTCTGACTAATTAAGACCCTCCCCAAACTTGTGAACAGCACTCATACTTGGTCAACATGGGAAAGACAAAGGAGCATTCCAAGGCCATCAGAGACAAGATCGTGGAGGGTCACAAGGCTGGCAAGGGGTACAAAACCCTTTCCAAGGAGTTGGGCCTACCTGTATCCACTGTTGGGAGCATCATCCGGAAGTGGAAGGCTTATGGAACTACTGTTAGCCTTCCACGGCCTTGACAGCCTTTGAAAGTTTCCACCCGTGCCGAGGCCAGGCTTGCCCGAAGAGTCAAGGCTAACCCAAGGACAACAAGGATGGAGCTCCGGGAAGATCTCATGGCAGTGGGGACATTGGTTTCAGTCAATACCATAAGTAATGTACTCCACCGCAATGGTCTCCGTTCCAGACGAGCCCCTAAGGTACCTTTACTTTCAAAGCGTCATGTCAAGGCTCGTCTACAGTTTACTCATGATCACTTGGAGGACTCTGAGACAGACTGGTTCAAGGTTCTCTGGTTTGATGAGACCAAGATCAAGATCTTTGGTGCCAACCACACACGTGACGTTTGGAGCCTGGATGGCACTGCATACGACCCCAAGAATACCATCCCTACAGTCAAGCATGGTGGTGGCAGCATCATGCTGTGGGGCTGTTTCTCAGCCAAGGGGCCTGGCCATCTGGTCCGCATCCATGGGAAGATGGATAGCACGGCCTACTTGGAGTTTTTGGCCAAGAACCTCCGCTCCTCCATCAAGGATCTTAAGATGGGTCGTCATTTCATCTTCCAACAAGACAACGACCCAAAGCACACAGCCAAGAAAACCAAGGCCTGGTTCAAGAGGGAAAAAAAATCAAGGTGTTGCAGTGGCCTAGTCAGTCTCTTGACCTTAACCCAATTGAAAACTTGTGGAAGGAGCTCAAGATTAAAGTCCACATGAGACACCCAAAGAACCTAGATAACTTGGAGAAGATCTGCATGGAGGAGTGGGCCAAGATAACTCCAGAGACCTGTGCCGGCCTGATCAGGTCTTATAAAAGACGATTATTAGCTGTAATTGCAAACAAGGGTTATTCCACAAAATATTAAACCTAGGGGTTGAATAATAATTGACCCACACTTTTATGTTGAAAATTTATTAAAATTTAACTGAGCAACATAACTTGTTGGTTTGTAAGATTTATGCATATGTTAATAAATCCTGCTCTTGTTTGAAGTTTGCAGGCTCTAACTTATTTGCATCTTATCAAACCTGCTAAATCTGCAGGGGGTTGAATACTACTTGTAGGCACTGTAAATCTGATGTTAAAAGACCGGATGAATCTTTCAGAATGTGTCCAAGAAATTGATTTTTCTCTTTATCAAACTGTATGGTGAAATGAAGTGAAGGCCAAGGATACCGTAATTTCTCTAGGCGACTGATTGCGACTGATGCAAAACAACGGAAATGTGAACTTAGCCTTAAGGCTTTGTGCGCACTAGAACTGTGAAGTTTCTCAAGAAAATTTCTTGAGAAACTTCTGGGAGTGGAAGATTTCCGGACCTCCGGAAAAAATCCGCACCAAATCCGCGGTAAATCCGCATGCGGATTTGCCGCGGATTAGCCGCGATTTTCCCGCAGGTTGTTCCCTGCGGATTTTGCAGGCTGTACTGCCGAAATCCGCAGGGTACCTGCAGAAAAGAATTGACATGCTCATTTTCTCAAGAAATTTTCTCAAGAAATTCTTCAAGGAAATTTCTTGAGAAAAATCCGCTATGTGCGCACAGCTATTTTTTTTTCACATAGGATTTGCTGGGAAATGTCTGCACAAAGATTGCAGACATTTCTCAAGAAATTTCCACGGCAAATCCGCAGGTAAATCCGCGGGTAAAACGCACTAGTGCGCACATAGCCTAAGGGTATGTGCGCACTAGGCGTTTTTTTCACGCTGCGTTTTTATGTTTGTTTTTGTCTCAAACAATAGTACCGGGAGCGGACACCGGGAAGTCCACACCGGGAAGTCCACCACATCACAACACAGTGCAGAGGAAAGTGACACAGACCACCAGCCCGGGTGGGCGACCAGAGTACACCCGGCCGCGGCGGCCAGCCACCAGCACCTTGGTCAATCACTGGACTTGTCTGATTTATTTAATCGTGAGTAAGCTGAGACTCCATGGTCTGACCAGGCGTGCCGGACCCTGCCATCACCGTCCCCTGCACCAAGTCACCGGGTCCCGGGGCAACCATCCCTACCCACGGAGGGGTTAACAACCAGCTGCCATCCCATCGCTCCGGGTGTCCCACAGCAGCAGCGGTGGTGCCATACTTCACCACACACCATGGGTGGTGTCACAGACTGACTACGGCAAATCCCGTACAAATATGTCCCCATTTATTTGTAGTGTCCGCGTGACCCCCGGGTCCGGAGGATCCCTCGAGCCACACTGCAGGTCCGGATCCGAGCAGCCTGGCTGCTACTGACGTGGGGGCGGCACAGCAGCCTTGTAAAATCACTGGGCTGGGACCAGGGTACGACGGGGTATGTGGACCCTAGGTCAAGGAGTAGCTTCAGGCAACCTGACAATTCACCCGGCGAGAACAGAGCCTTCAAGATCCGCTCTCCACCCACTCCAAAATAAGGGTACTAGCGCAACTTTCCACTAAAATGGTCCAGGAAATCCCAAGCAATGAACTCTGAGAGCAAGCTCCCTCAGTTAGCCACACTGGGGAGCAGGTCCCGACTAGTTTCAAGCTACCAGGGCCAACTGAGAAGCAGACTAAGTGCCAGGGAAAAGGTCACAGATCATCAGGCAACACCACCGGGGACGGGACCCAAACTAGCTTCCCTCTGCGGCAGCGGTGTCCAGAACTTTGGTTTACCAAGTTGTCGGCGTCAGCTTTATGGACTGAGTGAGAAAGCAATTGATCCTTTCACCCCCAACGGCACTTCCCAACTACACCATCGAGGCCCGGGGCATCCCCCTACCCGTGGAGGGTCGCAACACCTAGCTGCCCCCTGTCATCACCCCGGGTACTGCCCAACGGCAGCGGTGTTACTCCAACCTTACCACACACCACGGGTGGCATCACGAACTGTAGATACACAATTCCCCGTAAATACCCCCTTCATTTGAGTGACCGCACGACCCCCGGGTCCGGTCACACTTCGAGCCACCGCGGATCCGGATCCATGCAGCTCGGCTGCTGACGTGGGGGCAGCACACATACAGCTTATAGTGCTCGTCCACATTGCGAATTGGTGCTGGAGCTGCCTTCCATTGCATGTGCTCTTCTGGTAGAAAATCTCCTATGTGCAGGACTGGATTGGCCATCTGGCAATTCTTGCCTGTCTGGCTTTTAGTCACATCAGTTGCAACTCTGTTAACAGTATCAGAGTTCTCAGGATGCTGATACTGTTAACAGCCGTGGCAGTGCAATGGAATCCAGAGAGCATTAAAGGTAGCCAGGGTACCCAACATATTGCATGGGCCGCCAAACACCCAATATATCATGACATATTGCATAACATTTTTGGGTGGTCATGTGATAGGTCATGTAATGAATACACAGGTGCTCTGGTTCACATCTGCAAATGTAAGAAAACAGAGGGAGCAGTGCGCATGCTTGCTTTTTAACATTATTTTATTTTTGTTAGCAATTAAAAGGTGTCACAACTACAAGATTATAATTTTGAGAGCAATTAATCATTTGAGTGTTATTAAGAACGCATGTTTCGTGATATTCTTTCAGGGTAACCAAACTGCTGGTTTAGCAGTTGGTGGTTATTTAGTGATGCTGGTCGTAGTAGCTGATGCCGCTGAGTCAATGCACAACGCACAACAGCTCTCTCTGGATAAGGGGGTGAGTCCACACCCGATGCAATCAGAAGAATAGAGAGGAAATCCAGCGAGCAGGCAAAATGGGTTAGCATATAAAAACTTTCTTTTTTTTCAAATCTTAATTAAAAATCCATACAAAATTTGTATATATGCAGTATTAACAGTTTGATAAGTGCTGCAGCTGTCTAATGCGACAACATGTTTCGGCTTTCTGGAAGCCTTCTACAAGGTCACAAAATCTTACCGCTGACATTCATCTAATTATAGCAATTTTTTTTGTTTCTTCTCAATCTTGTCAAACCTTCATGTCAACATCTTAAAGTTGTGATTTGGTCACTGCAGAGTTTGCCGCATTTAGCAAACTACTCCTGAATAGAAAAAGGTCACATCATATATAAACATTTATTTCCTGAATAAAAAAAAATCACCTACACTGAACCGCTAATTAGAAATATAAATCACATCATCAATATAAAATTAGCAATTGTACAACCCACCATTTATCATATAAATTAATAAGCCAGCACTCTGCACCCCATTAATTAGCCACTTCTCCCCCACTCAATTAAAATATAAATCAATTAGCCATTATATTTGTTTCTCAAAATCATTACTATTCACTCTCCTTTGTCCTCAATTCCATATCACTCTGCACCTCCTGCTACCCCTACTGATTTTAGTTACACAACCCCCAAATTTACTATAATGATGTGGTGCCCTGGGCAAGCTAGGACGTCACAAGCACTACACCAACTCACCCCACACTCCCGGTCAGGCACACCTAAGTCAGACAAAAACCCTTGTTGCCTTCCTCCAGGGGCTGATGTTCCCACCAGGGGGTGGGCCAGGTGGTTGGTCCCGCCCACCGAGGAGTACACAGTCCTCTAGGCGGGAAAAGAGTTCAGATTAGTTTGGAGTTTTGAGAGTGAAGTGGTAAAGGAGCAGACAGAAAGTGGTCCGGGTGTGTGGCCCAGACGGAACAGCAAGGTTGACAAACGGTGGTGACCGTCTGCAGGAGAGGCCTATTGGAGCTAGCCGTAAGGACCGTGGACGGGCGGTGGCCCGGCGGTACCGGACCGGTATGCAAAGAGAAGCCAGCACCATCCGGCAGGGGTTTACGGACCCCGACAAGGCTAGGAGTCGCTGTGCAATTTGTCAAATCCGTTAGCGAAGGGAACCTCCTGGGGTTCCCAGCAGCTAAGTCCCGACAGAAGGCAACAGTCCAACCGAGAGAGGGAAATGTCGCGGGCGGAGGAGGGGACGCCGCGCTCTCCCACTGCTCGGGTCCGGCTGGCACTGCGGCTGCTGCGGCCTGCCGCTGCTCGGTGGCTCGAGCGACGGGCCGGATCCCGGGGACTCGAGCGGCGCTCCTTGCCCGTGAGTGAAAGGGGGTGTTTGGGTGTGGGGATTGTTTATTGTCCGTGACGCCACCCACGGTTGTGGTGATTTGTTGATACCACCGCTGCTCTGTATGGGGATCCCGGGAAGGATGGTATGGAGCAGCCAGTTGTTTTGTTGCCTCTCCGTGGGTAGGGGTTGGTGATCCCGGGGCCCAGTGATGAGGTGGGTGATGCAGGGCTTGGTGGGCGCAGGGACGCGGGGGCAGCGCTGTGCCTTGCGGCACTGTGGTACTCACTCAGCCTGAGACGATGACACAGTTCTCGGTAAAACACACGGCTGGAAAGACGGTTCCCACGGACGGCTGCACTTGCTTTCCCCAGTAGGTGACGGTGACGGTCCCTCTGTCCTGCACCTATGATGATAATGGTTGCGATGGGTTCCCACCGGTAACCCGCTCCCCGGCTTGGATATGGGCCGGAGGAGCCCTACTTTGCCCGCAGGCGCTGGCCCTGAGAAACTGTTGCCCTGGCGGTGGCGGTGTCTCTCCGTTACGGTTGGACTGTTGCCTTCAATCGGGACTTGGTTGTTAGGAGACAGACGTCCCCTTCACTGACGGATTTGGCAAATTATGGCAACTCCTAGCCTTGCCGGGATCCGAAAGGCCCATGCCCTGGTGCTGACTGTTCTTCGTATACTGCTCCAGATGGGTCACCACCCGTCCGCGGTCCTTCCAGCAACCTCCGAGCAGTCCCCCTGCAGACTATCACCGCCGTCTGCTTACCTTGCTGTCACTGTCCGGGGCACACACCCGGACTAACTTCAGGCTTTCCTAACTGTCACTTTCTGTCACTTCAGCTTTTCTCCTTAGCTCCACTACCACTTCACTGTTTACTCCTTCACTTCCCTAACTTCACCGCCTGATTCTTCCCGCCTCCAGGGCTGTGAACTCCTCGGTGGGCGGAGCCAACCGCCTGGCCCACCCCCTGGTGTGAACATCAGCCCCTGGAGGAAGGCAACAAGGATTTTAGGTTAGCCTTGGTGTTCCTAACTGGGGTGTAGGGTGTGGTGGTGTTGTGACCTGTGACCCCTGGCTTGCCCAGGGCGTCACATTCCCCCTTAGCAAAATGCAGACCGTCCGCGGGCTGCCCGTCCAACACCGGTTTTATTTTCTGAAAAATATATAAAAAGGGTAAAACGGTAACATAACAATTCATGACATCATCCCACATCGGGAGGCACATTTCTTAAACGTTGCAAACGGTTTACGGTTACGGTCTCCGCTCTCTCCCACCCAAGCAACCTGGCCCTGATGCTGCCCCTAAAACCCAGGCAGCAACCCTTGACCCAAGTCCTGCACCAAGTCACCCGAGCGGGATCTGTCCTTCCCCTCCAGAGGGTAGCCACCGGTTCCTGTGGTGGCTGGGCCTCAGCCTGCTCTGCTGAGGGCCCTCCCTCCAACCTGCCTCTCCGGAGGCGGCAACTGCGGAAACGGTAACGGTAAAACAACTTATTTACAAGCCACTAGCGTCTGTGGTTGCCCTGCAAGTTCACGGGCTTGTCCATGGAAAGTTCGCCATGCAAAACTTTTTAAACGGTCCCCACGGGGACAACGGTGCCGGCAACGGCCGGTTTTTCTCACAATCACGGTGAATCAGGTGAAGCTTCGGTAATTATTCTCATTTTTAAACTTTCAAAACATAACTCAGTCAATCTCCTTTCCCCCCCCCCTTTTAAAGGACGGTCTCCCTGTACCTACGTGGGGGTCTACCTAGGTTGGGACGGGTGGACCTCCGGGGTCCGGTGTCAGTGGGGCTAGGCAGTGGGGCAGAGGGAACAATCGGTTCCTCCTCCCGGCTATCGTGCGGGACAGGCGGAGGCATAGGGGAACTGGGCACAGGTTCATCCCTGGGCCCTGGCACTGGTTCTGGCTCACGGTTGACCGCTTCCACCACTTCTTCATCCACAGGTTGTGGGAACAGTATCACTGGAAGAATCACCGCGCCGTTCTGTGTAGGCCAGTCTGCTGGGAAGTCACCCATCACAGTGTGGATCACCTCTTTTGCCTTCTCTGCTGGTGGAGGGGCTGGTACTTCTGCCATCGCCCTTAATGCTGGTGGGCACCTTTTCAGATGGTCCCGGGAAACCGTGGCCAAAGTGCCTCCATGGTCACGACTGATTTGGTAGGCCTTCCCATCTTCCCATCCTGTGGGCTGTATGACGTACGGGTTCTGTTCCCATTGATCATCCAGCTTGTGGGTTCTCCTCTTCCGCTTCAGTACGACATCTCCGGGCTGAAAAGGGCCAGCAGACGCCTTTTGATTAAAGTGCTGCTCCTGCAGTTCCCGACTCCGACTTAAGTTCTTCTCGACATATTCTTGAATCTGCCGGTATTGTGCTCTCCGCCGAGTTTCCCATTCAGCTGTTGAAGGGAGTGCTTCTGGGGCCTCCAACCCCATTTCCAGGTCCACCGGCAGGCGGCCGGGGCGAACCCTCATCAGATATGCTGGGGTGCACTTTGTGGAGCTGGACGGGATATTGTTGTATATATCGACCAAGTCGGGTAGCTTTTCCGGCCACAGGTTCCGCTCTTCCAGCGGTAACGTCTTGAGGAGTCCCAGGACCAAGTGGTTCATCTTCTCACACATGCCGTTGGTCTGGGCATGGTAAGGGGTGGTCCGGATCTTCTTACAGTCGTACAACTGGCAGAACTCGTGGAACACCTCCGCTTCAAAAGCCGGGCCTTGGTCAGTAAGCACCTTTTCTGGATATCCATGTGGTCGGCAGAAATAAACCTGGAACACTCTAGCGGCAGTTCGGCCAGTTAGGTCCTTGACGGGGACAACCACCATGAATCTTGAATAGTGGTCTACGATGGTCAACGCGTAGGCGTACCCACTTCGGCTGGGGGTGAGCTTGACATGGTCTAGGGCGACCAGTTCCAGCGGCTGATGTGTGATGATCGGGTGTAGGGGCGCCCTCTGGCTGGCCTCGTCCTTCCTCCTCAGCATACAAGGACCACACTCTCGGCACCAGGCTTCTACCGACTCCCGTATCCCACTCCAGTAGAACCGCTCTCTCAACAGCATCTCCAGCTTCTTCCACCCGAAGTGTCCGGCACCATCATGGTATGCCCGCAAAACAGTAGCCACTTCAGCTTGGGGAATAACCAACTGGCAGATTTTCTCATGAGTTTTCGGGTTGATCAGCTCACGGTACAGCTTCCCTTGATGTAGATACAGCCGTTTTCCGTTCCTTCTACAAGCGCTGGGCTTCAGCCGGGGCGGCAGGGTCCATCCCAACAGCACCTTGTTCCACCAGGGTCTTGACGAGGCGGACAGCCGGTGCCTGGTTTTGAGCTTCCTGACACTCTTGACTGGGCCGTGGGTCCAGGTCCACCCGTTGTTGATGTACCTGTACCTTCTCAGTTGGTGGCTGGTGAAATGCAGGTAACTCGATCTCCTCGAGGTCGTCATCCTCGCACCCTTCTTCTGGCAAATGGGGCATTCGGGAGAGTGCATCAGCATTAATGTTGACACGACCAGCTCGGTACTTGATGGTGAAGTCATAGTTGGCTAGCCGGGCCACCCACCGCTGCTCTAACGCGCCCAACTTGGCCGTGTCCAGGTGAGTCAACGGATTGTTGTCCGTGAAAGCGGTGAATTTTGCGGCAGCCAAATAGTGGCGGAACCGCTCTGTGATAGCCCATACCAATGCCAGGAGCTCGAGCTTGAAGGAGCTGTAGTTCTCAGGGTTCCTTTCAGTTGGCCGAAGCTTCCGGCTAGCATAAGCAATCACTTTCTCCTTCCCATCCTGGACCTGGGACAGGACTGCTCCTAATCCCACATTGCTGGCGTCCGTGTAGAGGATGAACGGGCAGCCATAGTCAGGATAAGCTAGGACCTCTTCTCCGGTCAAAGCCGCTTTCAGCTGGCAGAAGGATTCCTCATGCTTTTCTTCCCACACCAATGGGGCTCCGATGGGTCTACCACCTTTGGTCTGTCCCACGAGGAGATCTTGCATGGGGGCAGCCATCTTCGTGTACCCTTCGATAAAGCGCCGGTAGTACCCCACCAGACCCAGAAACTGCCTTACTTCCCTCACTGTGGTTGGTCTCGGCCAGCCCTGGATGGCAGTGATCTTCTCAGGGTCGGGGGCGACACTTTCTGCACTTACCACGTGTCCCAGGTACTGCACTCTGGGTTTCAGCAGGTGACACTTAGAGGGCTTCAATTTCATCCCGCATTTGGCAAGGGACGCGAACACCTTGGCCAGGTGCTCCAGATGGGCTTCATACGTCTGGGAGTACACAATCACATCATCCAAGTACAATAGGACGGTCTCGAAGTTTAGGTGTCCCAGACAGCACTCCATCAGCCGTTGGAAGGTTCCTGGGGCATTGCACAGCCCGAACGGCATACTATTGAATTCACAGAGCCCCATCGGGGTGGTGAAGGCAGTTTTCTCCCAGTCTTCCGGGGCCACGGCCACTTGCCAGTACCCACTGGTGAGGTCAAGGGTAGAGAATTAATTTGCAGTTCTCAGGGCGGCCAAAGACTCTTCAATACGGGGCAGTGGATAGGCATCTTTATGGGTTATCTGATTAATCTTCCGGTAGTCCACGCACATCCGCATGGTACCATCCTTCTTCTTGACCAGCACCAACGGAGCGGCCCAGGGACTACAGCTGTCCCGAATAACCCCTGCCTCCTTCATATTCCTCAACATATCTTTGGCACACTGGTAATGTGCAGGGGGAATAGGCCTGTACCTCTCTTTGATAGGGGGGTGTTCCCCGGTGGGGATATGGTGTTGGACCCCCTTGATCTGCCCAAAGTCTAGTGGATGTTTGCTGAAAACCTGTTCATACTCCCGCACCACCCTGTACACTCCTGCTTTGTGATGTGTAGGGGTATCATCAGTGCCCACGTGTAGCTGTTGGTGCCATTCATTTACCTCCTCTTGAGGCGGGGAAGTGCTGGTAGTAGGTGGGGAGACTGAGGGACTGGCTTCGTGAATGGTGTGGGGATCCAGGGTGAGTAGCTTGGCAATGGTGGCATACCGGGGACTTCTTCCTCCCCACAGTTCAGCACCCTCACGGGCACTCTCCCCTTCTTCACGTCTACCACCCCTCGGGCGGCCATTACAGTGGGCCAGTGCTCGGAGGGTATGGGCTCCATCATGGCAGGGTAGTCACGCCCCTGAGGCCCTACTGCTGCCCTACACCAAATCATCATCTCCCTCCTAGGGGGCACAAGCAACGGAACAACATCCATCACTCTCACTCCACCAATCTCTCCTTCTGTTGAGTTTACATGCTGGCGGTACATCAAGGCTCGGATCTCACGCTGCACAGCTCTCTGTCGGCTCCCCGCCGCCGTGGCGGCCAGCTGCTGCAGTAGGGCCAACACATCACCCATACAGTGCTCCATCACATTGGTTCCTAGCACTATCTTCGGGTTATGATCACTGGGTTCATTCATGATCACAATCATACCCTGGTGTTGCAGTTCAGCTTGCCCTACTGTCATAGCCACCCGTTTATACCCCACTTGGGTCAATGGGAGTCCATTGGCAGCAATTAGCGTTATACTAGTGTCTGGGGGTGCCAGCTCGTCTATCCCCCAATACCGCTGGTACAATGTGTATGGTATGGTGGTTACCTGTGATCCAGTGTCCAAGAGAGCCATCACCGGTATGCCATCCACAGCCACAGGAATGATAGGCCGGGCCCCGATATACCGGTCCCGCCAGTCTGGGGGGCCACGGGGTTCTACTCCTGAGGATTGGCCCAGGGCCCCAGGGGTTGCTCGTTTAACGGGCACTGTCGGAAGTAATGCCCAGGCTTACGGCACTTGTAGCAGGTTGGAGGTCTGCTCCGCGGGTTGCTAGCACTTCTCCGCTGCATCCAGGGGACATCCTCAGGGCTGTCGGCAAGCTGTATCTGTGCTGAACGCTGGGATCTGGTCAAATGTTGGAGTGCAGCAAGAATCTTGGCGAGGTCTCCGTCCATGCGATGGACCTGTGCTGCCAGTTCCTCCATCGTGCTGCTTGGGGCTGCAGGGGTTGAAGAGGTTGATAGGGTAGGAGCCACCACAACGGGGGCCGTCTCAATGGGCCACAGGGCTGGCTCCAGGACTTCCGAAGCTGGGGGCTGTAGTGCTTTAATGGCCCGTTCCTTTAATACAGCAAAGTCCACATCAGGGTGTTCTAGGGCCCACAGCCGGAGTTGTTTGCGATCCTCAGGGGATCTCATCCCCTGCACAAATTGCTCTACTAACATCTTGTTGCTGTCCGCCTCATTGATAGGATTCACCCGCTTTAGCGTGCAGAGGGCGGTTTGTAGACGTAAAGCATAGTCCCGAATGCTATCCACAGTCCATTGCCGGCACTGGTAAAACTGCATCCTCAGCTCAGCTTCCATCCGGGTCTCAAAGGCAGTCTGTAGCTTCTCAAAGATGGTGGCTACAGAGAGCCGGTCCCCCTCGGCCCAGGTCTCCGCCTCCTGCTCAGCCGCACCGGTTAACTGGCCCAGCACTACCGCCGCACGTTGCTTATCGGTCAGGGGGTACAGTTCTAGCAGCGGGTTAAGCTTTTTCTGGAAGACTTGTAAGGCATCAGGTTTCCCGTCATACTGCGGTAGCCAGGTAGCTCCGGGCGCATAGGGCAAGGAGAACGGCATCACCTGAGCGAACGCGGGGGCCGTGGCACCTCCCGCTAGTACCGCCGGGACCTGGGCAGGCCCATTCCCATCCGCGGGTGCCACTGCGGCTGCGACCACCGCTCCTCCAGCGGCTCCGTCGGGCGCAGACATCTTGTTTCCGTCCCCCTTAGCTTCTTTCCGGCCCCTCCTCTATTGGGGCGGGGTTTTGGCCTTCGCGCCTTTGCTACTCGAGAAGACGCTCGAGCAGGAACTTTTCGCGCCAAAGATGGCGACTTCCGAAATTTTCAGCCGGATACCTCCGGCGGTCACAAGGCGCACCTCTACCCAACGGCAGAGCGGTAAGATCCTGTTCGTGAAGCCAAGTTGTCGTGGGCGGAGGAGGGGACGCCGCGCTCTCCCACTGCTCGGGTCCGGTTGGCACTGCGGCTGCTGCGGCCTGCCGCTGCTCGGTGGCTCGAGCGACGGGCCAGATCCCGGGGACTCGAGCGGCGCTCCTCGCCCATGAGTGAAAGGGGGTGTTTGGGTGTGGGGATTGTTTATTGTCCGTGACGCCACCCACGGTTGTGGTGATTTGTTCACACCACCGCTGCTCTGTATGGGGATCCCGGGAAGGATGGTATGGAGCAGCCAGTTGTTGTGTTGCCCCTCCGTGGGTAGGGGTTGGTGATCCCGGGGCCCAGTGATGAGGTGGGTGATGCAGGGCTTGGTGGGCGCAGGGACACGGGGGCAGCGCTGTGCCTTTCGGCACTGTGGTACTCACTCAGCCTGAGACGATGACACAGTTCTCGGTAAAACACACGGCTGGAAAGACGGTTCCCACGGACGGCTGCACTTGCTTTCCCCAGTCGGTGACGGTGACGGTCCCTCTGTCCTGCACCTATGATGATAATGGTTGCGATGGGTTCCCACCGGTAACCCGCTCCCCGGCTTGGATATGGGCCGGAGGAGCCCTACTTTGCCCGCAGGCGCTGGCCCTGAGAAACTGTTGCCCTGGCGGTGGCGGTGTCTCTCCGTTACGGTTGGACTGTTGCCTTCAATCGGGACTTGGTTGTTAGGAGACAGACGTCCCCTTCACTGACGGATTTTGCAAATTATGGCGACTCCTAGCCTTTCCGGGATCCGAAAGGCCCCTGCCCTGGTGCTGACTGTTCTTCGTATACTGCTCCAGACCGCCGGGTCACCACCCGTCCGCGGTCCTTCCAGCAACCTCCGAGCAGTCCCCCTGCAGACTATCACCGCCGTCTGCTGACCTTGCTGTCACTGTCCGGGGCACACACCCGGACTAACTTCAGGCTTTCCTAACTGTCACTTTCTGTCACTTCAGCTTTTCTCCTTAGCTCCACTACCACTTCACTGTTTACTCCTTCACTTCCCTAACTTCACCGCCTGATTCTTCCCGCCTCCAGGGCTGTGAACTCCTCGGTGGGCGGAGCCAACCGCCTGGCCCACCCCCTGGTGTGAACATCAGCCCCTGGAGGAAGGCAACAAGGATTTTAGGTTAGCCTTGGTGTTCCTAACTGGGGTGTAGGGTGTGGTGGTGTTGTGACCTGTGACCCCTGGCTTGCCCAGGGCGTCACAGAAACACAGTCACCGCCAAGGCTAAAGTTCCCAGAGCCAGAGCCTGCAGGCAAAAAGGGGCTCCTTCAGCAACCTTCAAGCTGGGGAGCGGGTTACCGGTGGGAACCCATTGGAACCGTTTACACTACACAGGTACAGCGAAAGGCAGTCACCATCAAACTGCCGGGAGGAGAAACACCGCAGCCGTCTGTGGGACCCGTCCATCTAGTCGTTTGTTTTACCGGAGACTTTGTGTACATCATTGGCTGAGTGAGTACCACCGTGCCGTGCGGCACAGCGCTGCCCCCGCGACCTTGCACCTCGCCAGGCCCCGTAACCCGCCTGCCATCCATCCCTACCCCATCACCGGGCCCCGGGACAACCAACCCCCTACCCACGGAGGGGAGAACTAACATCCAGGCTGCTCCCTGTCATCGCTCCCGGGATCCCCGTCCAGAGCAGCGGTGGTGTCACCAATCTCACCACAACCGTGGGTGGCGTCACGGACAATATCAAATCCCCACAATCAATTCCCCCTTTTCACTCACGGGCGAGGAACGGAGCTCGAGTCCCCGGGATCCGGCCCACCACTCGAGCCACCACCGAGCAGCAGCAGCAGCAGCAGCAGCCGGACCCGAGCAGTGGGAGAGCGCAGCGTCCCCTCCTCCGCCCACGACAACTTAGCGTCACGAACAGGATCTTACCGCTCTGCCGTCTGGTAGAGGTGTGCCTTGTGACCGCCGGAGGTGTCCAGCCGAAAAATTGGAGAAGCCGCCATTTTGGGCGCGAAAAATTCCCGCTCGAGCGTCTCCTCGAGCAGTGGAGGCGCGAAGGCCAAAACCCCGCCCCTGTAGAGGAGGAGCCGGAAAGAGACCAAGGGGGACTGATGGCGTCTGGCCGCATGTAGCCTGCGGCTATAAAAGCAGGGACGCCAGGACCCTGCGGCCATCTTGTTGCTGGTTCTTGGAAGAGGCCGCCAGAGCCATATTTATGCCATCCCGCAGCACCGTAGCCCCCGCGCCTGGAACCGCGGCGTGGGTGGAGATCCGGACTGCTCAGCTCCAACAACGGCTGCAGGTCAAAATGCAGCTCCTCCTGGAGGAGTGGGAGGCCGACATGGCGGAGGTTGTGGCGACCGTGTGGAGATGCGAGGAAGAGGGAGTTTCGGAAGGGAGGGTGAGTGACCCACGCCCCTGTACCCCTAGTGGGTCGGTCATCGCGGCCAAGGGACCCAGTCCACACCCACTCAACCAGCTACCTCCCCCGCTACCCGTATTGGCCGCCGCGCCCCCGCCACTAGGCCCGCTACCACCGCAACCGGTAGCGGTACCCCGCACGTCCGCCCAGGCGGATCAGCCTGCAGCCGGAGCCCGTGATCGACCAGAACAGCTACCGTGGAAGGTGCCGAAGCCTGAACCGGAGGTATCTGCGGAGACTTCCCCCGAGCCGGAGCCGACAGGCCGCTCCGTGCAGGAGGCCCGGCGGAAGAGGACCCCTGCGCCCATCCCCCACACCTCGGCTGAGGTTGCGCCGGGTTGCTGCTGCAGGGCAGCACCCCAGGCCAAGTCACCGCGGGACCTTCCACCCAGATTGCCAGTGGTGGGCAGTGTCCAGAAGGTCTCGCGGGGCCCGACCCGTGCGCCGGAGCTCGCAGCAGCCCCGTATTGGGACAGGGAGCCGACACCGCTGGGCCCGGAGATCGCGGAAAGGGAGAGGAAGAAAGCAGAGTTGATGGCCCGCACGATCCGGGAAAAAGAAAGCCTCCGGCAAGCGACCTTCCGTGTCCGGGGCCCCCTGTATGAAGGGCAGGTGAGGCGGTTTGATGTCCGCCGGGGCTATGGCTTTATTTACGAGCCGGGCCTGGAGGCCAAAGTCTTTGTAGCCCGGCGGGATGTCAACGCCCACCTGCCAGAGGAGCAACCAGGCCGCAACCTGATGCCGGGAGACCTGGTGCAATACACCCGGCACTGCGGGGAGAGGGAGTGGTTTGCGTTGGATGCAAAGTTGAGGGGAACCAAGAGGCCCGGGTGTCCACCACGTCCCCTCCCCCTGCCGACACCGAAGAGTTGGGACCACCAAAGTACCGTTTAAAAGTTTTAAAAGAATGATAGAGTGATCAACCAAAGTTCACCTGATTGACAAAACCCTGATTTGAACCGGTCGTTGCCGGAAACTGTTGTCCCCGTGGGGACTGTTTGCAATCAATGCGTAGAAACTGCTACGGACAAGCCCGAGAACTGGCAGGGCAACCACGAACTTGTGGTGTGTAAATAAAAATGTTTTATGGCTAAACCGTGACTGCCTCCGGAGAGGCTGATTTGGAGGATGGGCCTGGAGGGAAGTGATGGCCCAGGCCCGCCACTACCGCAACCGGTGGCGATCCTCCGGGGGTTTCAGGGGTTCCCCATGGACGTGGGTCCCCTGAAAAGGACAGAACCCGCTCGGGTAACTTGTGCTGGACTGGGGTCAAGGGGTGCTGCCCATTTGCTTAGGGGTAGCATCAGGGCCAGGTTGCTTGGGTGGGAGAGAGCGGAAGCCGTTACCGTTAGCAACATTTAAGTATGTGCCTCCCAATGTGGGAAGATTGAAAAATGTTTTTATATGTTTACCATTTATCTTTTTCAGTTGTGAAAATAAAACCGGTGATGGACAGGCAGCCCGCGGACGGTCTGCATTTTACTAAGGGGGAATGTGGTGCCCTGGGCAAGCCAGGATGTCACAAGCACTACACCAACTCACCCCACACTCCCGGTCAGGCACACCTAAGTCAGACAAAAACCCTTGTTGCCTTCCTCCAGGGGCTGATGTTCACACCAGGGGGTGGGCCAGGCGGTTGGTCCCACCCACCGAGGAGTACACAGTCCTGGAGGCGGGAAAAGAGTTCAGATTAGTTTGGAGTTTTGAGAGTGAAGTGGTAAAGGAGCAGACAGAAAGTGGTCCGGGTGTGTGGCCCCGATGGAACAGTAAGGTTGGCAGACGGTGGTGACCGTCTGCAGGAGAGGCCTATTGGAGCTAGCCGTAAGGACCGTGGACGGGCGGTGGCCCGGTGGTACCGGACCGGTACGCAAAGAGAAGCCAGCACCATCCGGCAGGGGCTTACGGACCCCGACAAGGCTAGGAGTCGCCGTGTAATTTGTCAAATCCGTTAGCGAAGGGAACCTCCTGGGTTTCCCAGCAGCCAAGTCCCGACAGAAGGCAACAGTCCAACCGAGAGAGGGAAACACAGTCACCGCCAAGGCTAAAGTTCCCAGGGACGGAGCCTGCGGGCAAAAAGGGGCTCCTTCAGCAACCTTCAAGCTGGGGAGCGGGTTACCGGTGGGAACCCATTGGAACCGTTTACACTACACAGGTGCAGGGAAAGGCAGTCACCATCAACCTGCTGGGAGGAGAAACACCGCAGCCGTCTGTGGGACCCGTCCATTCAGCCGTTTGTTTTACCGGAGACTTTGTGTACATCAATGGCTGAGTGAGTACCACCATGCCGTGCGGCACAGCGCTGCCCCCGCAACCCTGCACCTCGCCAGGCCCCGTAACCCGCCTGCCATCCATCCCTACCCCATCACCGGGCCCCGGGACAACCAACCCCCTACCCACGGAGGGGAGAACTAACATCCAGGCTGCTCCCTGTCATCGCTCCCGGGATCCCCGTCCAGAGCAGCAGTAGTGTCACCAATCTCACCACAACCGTGGGTGGCGTCACGGACAATATCAAATCCCCACAATCAATTCCCCTTTTTCACTCACGGGCGAGGAACGCCGCTCGAGTCCCCGGGATCCGGCCCACCGCTCGAGCCACCACCGAGCAGCAGCAGCCGGACCCGAGCAGTGGGAGAGCGCAGCGTCCCCTCCTCCGCCCGCGACAATGACATGCCTCCCCCAATTCATTACAACATGTCCTCCCCCAGTTCATTTTAATTACATATCCTCGCCCCTTGATTCATTATATTTATATGTCCTCCCCCCAATTCATTAAAAATACAATTCCTCTGACCTCAAAGAAGTTGAAGATCACGAAGATTCACCCAGCTCTTTTAAGGTTGCACCTACAGTGTGTGGGGAGGGATGCCCAGGAATGTAAAGAGATGTGGAGAGAGAAGGTCCAACCATTGAGTGTCAGCAGAGAATGGGACACACTTAGAGAAAACAGGATGGCAACTCTGTCCAAGGTGGAGTCGTGGTGCAGGACATTGAGGGGTGAATGAGACAGTATCACATGTCTGCAGCTAGATATCTGCATTATCTGAGGGACTGAAAGTGACTTGGTTGGAGCTGGTGTGTGCCATGGCAGTTAACCCCTTCACCCCCAGGCGATTTTCCTTTTTTCCGGGATTTTTATTCGCTCCCTTTCTTCCAAGAGCCGTAACTTTTTTTCATTTTTCTGTCAATCTCGCCATATAAGGGCTTATTTTTTGCAGGACAAGTTCTACTGGAAAATGGCAAAAAAATTCCAAGTGCAAAAAAATTGCAAAAGAAAAAGTGCAATTGCATGATTGTTTTTGAGATAGTTTCTTAACTGTGTTCACTGTTGGTAAAACTGATATCTCAGTGTGATGCCTCAGGTCTGTACGACACCAAAAATGTATAAGTTTACTTTTATCTAAAAAGTTAAAAAAAATTCAGAAGTTTGTCCCAAAAAAATGATGCACTTTTTGCGCCATATTCCGTGATCCGTAGTATTTTCATTTTACGGAATCTATGGCTCAGTGATGTCTTATTTTTTGCGCCTTCAAATGATGTTTTTAATGGTACCATTTTTGCGCAAAAGCATAGTTTTGATCACATGTTATCGCATTTTGCGCAAAATTTGCAGCGACCAAAAAACATAATTTTGGAGTTTGGAGTTTTTTTGCCGCTACGCCATTTACCAATTGGATTAATTGATTCTATATTTTGATAGATCAGGCATTTCTGAACACAGCGATACCAAATGTGTGTATCATTTTTTTTTTAACCCTTTGATTTTCAATGGGGCGAATAGAAGGTGATTTGAATTCTTAGGTTGTTTTATTTTTTTAAAGTTTTTTAAAACTTTTTTTTTTTACTTTTTTTAAATTTGCTACCCCTTAGGGGACTATAATGCTCAACAGTCTAATCACTTTTCCATTTCTCCAGATCACAGCTACACAGCTGAGATCTGCAGAAAAGGAGCTCTCTGTAAGGATAGTCCTGAGAGTGGACCCACTGGACCATGCACCTTGTGACGCTGCCTCGAGCGAACCCCTGTACAGGGACTGTCGGGCGTAGCCTCAGAGGGCCTAAATGCACGGAAGCCGGGATCAGAAAGAGTTACTGGAAGCAGGATCTGATCTGGACTAGGTACAGGTTAACGGGATCACGCAGAAGTACAGAACTGAGACTTGTGCAGGTCACAGGGATCAGGCTGAAGTCCAGAACCGGAGACTTGTGCAGGTTACTGGGATCAGGCTGGAGTGTGTGCTCAGAACGGTACCCAGGATCTGCAAGCAGAGACAGAGTTACACCAAGCACAGGCATAGGGGGACCTGAACAACTAGTACAAGAGACAAGTTACAGGGACACGTTGAACAAGCACTGGCCATGCAGAGTAGCAAGTCTTAAATACCCAAGGTTACTTATTCGTGATATTACAGACAGCTGTGCTGGCCCTTTAAGTCTAGGTGAGTGCATGCGCGCGCCCCCTAGTGCTCATGTGTGAGGGCCGCAACCCGAAAGACAGAGCCGAGACCCCAGGAGGAGAGGCAGGACGCTGGAGCGCAGGTGGCTGCAGTCAGTGAGTGGCGCGGAGCCGGAGCCGACAGTGAAGAGGTCTGGACGGGGTAGCAGGAGAGAGGGCTCGGCGGGGAGCAGGGACCGCAGGTGTTGGAGTGATGGGTGGTGAGCGGCGCGGTCAGACCGGGAGAGTAACACTCTCCTATTACAAATGGCAGTCTGCCGGGTGTAAAAGGAAATGACTCATGATAGCTACAGGAGTCATCACATGACCCTGTGCTACCATGACAACCATTGAATCCATGTGATCACATCGCGTGACTTCCGATGGCGCCAGGTAAGTAAATGCTTACTGCAGCCCACTATTACATTGCACTGTGACATTTTCACAGCACGTTGTAAGGGGTTAACAGGCACAAGTGGGTAGTGAATCCACTCGTGCTTGACAGCTGCACATGTCAGCTGTTCAAATCAGTTTTAACCTGACACGATCCATGACGTACCTACTATGTCGTGTCATGACGTGGTAAAGATGATGGCAACCCCAGAGGAGAGGCGGAGCTTTAACACCAAATTTACATTCATGTATTGGATGCAGTACGTTGATGCAGCTGAAAAAAAGCACCATGTGCGAAAGTACATCCCAATAATCCGGGGTATGAAGTCCAGCCCAAACGGGAAGAGAAGAAGACCGAATCCTAGAGAGAATCAGAAGATGCAGCGCCATGGGTGGTGTGCGATGGTGAAGACGAGTGTGTACCGCCCCTGTGTCAGCTGCTGAGCCGCTCGGATACGGAACTGCGGTGGCTTGAGGGGTCTCCGGACCCGGGTGGGGTCGTGCGGACACTCGAATTTAAAAGGGGGGATATGTACAGGGGGGTTAGAAGTTCTAGACGCCACCCACGGTGCGTGGTAAGATGGAGTACCACCACTGCTGTTGGGAGCGCCCGGTGGCGGTGGTATGGCAGCAAAGTGTTTAACCCCTCCGTGGGTAGGGGGTTTTGCCCCAGGGCCCGGTGATGGTAGTGAAGGGTGTGCTGTTGGGGAGGAAAAGGTTTTCTGCGTACTCACTCAGTCCAAGAATACTGAAACCGACAACTTGTAAACCAGAATTATGAGCACCGCTGCAGCAGGGAGGGAGCACGTGTGGATCCGTGCCCAATGGTGTTGCTTGTTAGCCTGTGACCTTTTCCGTGGCACTTTCTTCACTATTTGGTCCCTGTAGTGTGGAACTAGTCGGGTCCCGCTCACCCGTATGGCTAACGGAGTGAGCTTGCTCTCAGGGTTCACGCTTGGGATTTTCTGGACTATGTATTGGGAAAGTCCTATCCCCTTGTTGTGCTAGTACCCTGATTTTGGAGCGGGTGGAGGATGAATCTTGAAGACTTCACCCTCATCGGGTAAATTACCAGGATGCGTGAAGCTACTTCCCAGCCTAGGTTCCACGTACCCTGACGTGCCCTGGACCCTGCCCAGAGATGGCTCAAGGCCGCCGACTGCCCTCCTCGGCAGATCCGTGCCCCTTGATACGACCCCCTGCGACCGGGGTTCCAGCTCCTACCAGGCCCAGAACAACGTCTGCCACCTAGTATTTACAGGGAGCCCTGCTCCTGACCTCCTCTCTCCTTCCCCTCCAACACTCCACTTTGTGACCTCTCCTCTCGAGAGTCACCTCTGACTCTCCCCTACCAACCCACCCAAGTGGGTGGCCCTATTCCCTTCAGTCCCCCCAATGGGGTGTTTGGTGGATGTGATGCAGAGTGTTCCTAGGGTTTTGACTGGCTCTGCTCTTAGCAACACCGGAGGCCAGGGATCCGTAACCAAGGAAGATTTGGATACTGTGCAGAAGGGCAGATTGCACAATACCCTGTGACGACCTGATAGTCCAGGGCGTCACAAGTGATTTGCATTGCCTGGAGAAATAGTCTATTCACCTCCAGTAAGACCAGAAGGCAGGTTATTGCTTGAATCTCTGCATGAAGTACCCGAAGTGCAAAGCATCCTTGTCAAACCATTTTCTGAGGGCCATGTAGAATTGAACGGCTAATGCTGGCATCTCACCTACAAGGCATTCACGCAACGAGATCCTGCAGCTGAGCAACCTACATCTGAGAGATCTAAGAGTAGTGTGCTCAGCAGCTGATACTATCAGGGCTAGAGATGGGCGAACCCGAACTGTAAAGTTCGATGTCCGTACCGAACACATGGTGTTCGTGCATGCGATCCCGAACACGAGTTTTCTGGGACGTTCTTGTTACAGTTCGTGTTACAGTTCGGGTCCAGGGGCTGTTAAAAAAAGCAGGTTATTAAAAAAACAATATGATCATACTTACAGATCCCGCGACACATCCTGCAAACTCTGTGTCCCAGCGCTTCTGCCTCCGCGTCCGTCCGATTATTGCTGTGCCCCCCGGTAAGCACCTCTGGCTTAAAGGACCTGCCATGACCGTGACGTCATACCCATGTGACCAGTCATATGTGAATGTTGTATTACCTCATTTGCTACAGACTGGTCACGTGAGTATGGCATCATCAAAGGTCCTGGTGCGCCGTGATGCATCGTATCATAGCTCACAATCTTCCGACAGCAGTAGGTCAGCTGCATGTATTTCCACAGCTGAGGCATTGCTGTCGGGAGAGTGGGGTGATGCAATGCAAGACGCAAGTGCAATCATCCCCTCACTGTCAGCCTCTGCTTCATCGCTCTGTCCAGAGCGATGTAGCAGACCTGACATGGTTCTGTGTGCTTTTCACTATGTATAGACACTGTCTGTGCACAGTGATGAAGCAAAGTTGACATTGCGCTTTGCTTCTCACCGTGTATAGACACTGGCTGTGCAGTGATGAAGCAGAGTTGACATTGCGCTTTGCTTCTCACTATGTATAGACTGCGTTTGTGCACAGTGATGAAGCAGAGTTGACTTTGCTGTCCCTGTGGAGTACGTCGGACTAAGGTTTTTTTTTGTAATAAAGATGGAGTATCAATGTTTTTTTTTATTTCTAATAAAAAAAATGTCTCTGTGTTGTGTTTTTTTTTGTTTTCCTGTTTCCTAGGAATTCATGGTGGCTAAGAAACAATGTGCCAATACCAGGGGCGGCTGAGGGCTGCCGAGAATCCCAGCCCCCAGCTGCCTGGCTTTACCTGACTGGCGATCAAAATACGGCGGGAGCCCACACATTTTTTTTTAATTATTTTTTTTAAATAAAAAAAAATTAATGGGCTTTCCTGTATTTTGATTGCCAGCCAAGGTAAATCAGGCAGATGGGGGTGGCAGCCACTAGCCGTCTGCTTTATCTGCGCTGAGAATCAAAAATACCGCAGAGTGCTACGTCATTTTTTTTAATGACATTTATTTTTACAGTACTGTGATGTCAGGCAATCAAAATACAGGGAAGCCCATTTTTTTTTAGTTATTTAAATAAATGATTAAAAAAAATATGTGTGGGCTCCCGCTGCATTTTCTATTGCTAGCTAAGGGTAATCCAAGCAGCTACTGGCTGCTAACCCACACTGCTTGGTGTTACCTTCACTGGCAATGGAATATTCAGGGAAGCCTTTTTTTTAAGTTTTTTGCCAAAAAACTAAAAAAAAATGACATGGGCTTAGCCATATTTTTGTATGCAAGCCAGGTACAGCAGGCAGGTATGGGCTGCCCCCAACCCCCAGCTGCCTATTTGTACCCAGCTTGGAACCAAAAATACAGGGAAGCCCTTTTTTTAATTATTTCATGAATTTCATGAAATAATTAAAAAAAAAATGACATGGGCTTCGCCCAATTTTTGTCTCCAGCCGGGTACAACTAGGCAGTGAGGATTGGAATCCGCAGCACAGGTTGGCCCAAGGTTTCTGCCCCCCCCCCCCCCCGCTGCGAATTGCAGTCCGCAGCCGCCCCAGAAAATGGCGCTTTCATAGAAACGCCATCCTCTGGCACTGTATACAACTCTTCCAGCGGCCCTGGTGCCAAGTGGCACGCTGGGTAATAAGAGGTTAATACCAGCTTTGTTTTACTAGCTAGTACTAAGTCAGAGATTCTTAATGTCAGGCAAGTTTGACCTGGCCATTAAGAATTTCCAATAAAGGGTTAAATAAAAGACACCACACAGAGAAAAAATACTTTATTATAAATAAATACACAGACACACACAGGGATTCCATCTTTATTACTCCCTCTCACCCCTCAATGATCCTGGTCTTCTGTCTTCTTTCTCCTTCAACCCATGCAGCTCTGCTACATCAGACAGCACAAGGGAAGAACGCTTCTGCTCCCCAGTGCTGTGTAATCACTCAATGAGTCAGGAGAAGCTGCGGGTTGGTAAGCGGTGATGTCACTGCTGCCACCATTGCCATAGTAACCTGACGGGCGGGTTACTATACCAATGGTTGATCTCCGATCACCTGATTCCCGCTATTCATCACCGTCTGTGGCAGCTAATCCCTGCATGTGGGCTAACTCTGTAAAGCCGACCATGTGCCCGAGCATCTCGCCGGTACATGCCACTCGCCAAGTATACTGAGTACTGAGATGCTTAGGCGAGCACCGCGTACCGGCGAGTTGCACTGACAGGACCTAGCATGACGTCATAGCCATGTGACCAGTCTGTAGCCAATGAGATAATACAACAGTCACACATGACTGGTCACATGCTATGACGTCACGGAAGGTCCTTTTGTTACCGGGCGGCACAGCGATGATCGGGCTCAGAAGGAGAAGCGGTGGGAGATAGTCTGTAGGATGTGTCGCGGGACCTGTAAGTATGACAATGTTGTTTATTAACTGTATTCTTTATTTTGCAGACCTCCCCCGTCCCCCCGCTCTATCACATAACTGTAAAGTCCAAGTTCGGTGTTGGGACGCAAGTATGTGTAATATCAGATCCCGAACGCGACCTTTACAAAACGTTCTGGCGAGTCTCCCGAACATCGGGGGGGGTTTTCCATCCCTAATCCTAATCAGGGTCACACCCTAAGAACATCAAGATTGTTCTCGCCTGAGGACTGGCGAGTTTAAAGAAAGGGGTAATGTAAGAGAGCAGCTGAAGCAGAAGATGCAACAGCAGATATTTTCTGTGTCTGCAAGAAAATACCACCATCAGCTGGCCAAAAACAATAACATCAGAAGATAATGCCAGTACACAGGAACTAAACAGTAATATATGTATTTCCTGCAGGGAGGAATGATGAGTGTTGTAAGGAGCTTTTTTGTGCTGCCCTTCTGATGTAATGAGCAGGGATTAGCCGCTGCTGCTGTCGCTGTCCTTCGGGGTAGATGGTAATAGCAGCCAAGATGGTATCACTCCCCACAGGTGGAGCGGACCCTGGGGAGGATGATGAGGGGAGTAGTAGTAGTGGCGGTGGCCTTCGGCGCCAAAGCGCGGGGCGCCGGCGCTGATAATAAGAGTCCAAGTCGGCCGCTGCAGTTCCAGGTGTCTTTAACCACAGTTCTTTAAGTAACCCGAGCGCTGCCGTAGTAGCACTGGTCACCGCTGTGATGGGCCCCGTCGACCTCGGATAAGTTGGAAAAAGCCACCGGTGTTTGGAAAAGGTTCTTTGTAAGAGTTGCCCCTCCAGCAGTGAGGAACCTGGGCTGAGCGTTCTGCTCCAATCCTAGTCTCCATGTAAAAAAAAGATGAAAAGAAGATGGGGGTGTCGTGTCACCAGAACTAATGTCCCGGGTAGACTCACTAAAAATTGTGTGAGTTGCTCCAACTCTTACCCCAAGTGGAACCCTCCCCCAGGTGGTTGTCCTAGTGACCGGGAAATTCCCATGCTTTGTGATGGCCAACCGCCTGCCTACCCTAGTCCAGCTCCCCAGTGAGAAGGCTCCAAAGCTGTGTGAATGTGGAACACCAGTGATTAACCCCCTCCTTACCCGAGGCAAATACCGCACCTTAACTGAGGTGCAATACTCTCTGGCGACTACAGCTGCAGGCGTGCCACATCTCCACCGGAGACGACTTCTGCTTCGATTACCAGACAATGACGCATCACCATTGTGGGTGGTGCTGGGGACAGGGGGAGCAGTCAGTGGCTCTGCTGGGCGCAGGCTCCGCTCATCTATTAAGCTGGGTTTCACCAGGACCTGCAGTACCACTGGTTGACTGTGGTGATGTGTGCCTTCAGGCTGGAGTAACTGCCTTTCAGCTGGGGCCAATGGGAAGGTACCACACCCCTCTTATGCTTTCTCCCTTCTGCTGCTATAGTCCTGTAATTCCCTGTTAGTCTTTGGTTTCTTGCTGTTTGTTTGTATTCCCATATATTGACCTTAGCTTGATTACCTGACTGCTCTTCTGCCTGCCGTTTCTGTGCTTCGCTGCTAGCTACGGTTTTGATGGTTAGCTTGATATATGACCACTCTCCCACCTGACGATATTTGTCCCTGTTCTACCTTCTGGATTTGATCCTGCCTGGTTACTACTCTTCTCAGGGCTACAGTCTTCCATTGGCAGCGATCACCTGGGCCCTGTCATAATTCCAAATCCCTATGTAGGGATAAAGCGTTGTGGAGTTCGGGTTCCTGCTTTGTGGGCGGTTGCCTCTATCCCCCTGTTTCACCGTTCCTGAGTCTGTGGCTCCAGGCAGGCGTCACATTCCCACACAGATATACAGTATTGAATCGCGACTGAGGCTCCACTTCAAAGCGACAGCTGGTAGTATGTGGAGAGATCACCCATCTTGGACTTGCATTGTTTAAATAAGTAAACTACTGTGGCGCCCCTGCGGCTTCAGGCGCCACAGGGTACTGCACCTCACTTAAAGTGCAGTATTCGTCTCGGATACGGAGGAGGTCATCGCTGGTAACAATCACAACCAACACATAACACAGGGGTTCTGTCACTTGGACTGGGCTAGGGTAGGTGCTGGGGTAGCAATCACGAGGTATGGGACCTCATGCCCACTAGACAGGAACCCAGGATGCGGGGCACTCACAGGGGGAAGTTAGGAGCCATCCAACACACAATAGGAGTCTGCACCGGACAGTGTCCACGTGAGGTTGCACTTTGGAGGAGCAGCAGGCAAGGAATAGTACGGGGCCCGTGGTCTGGAGCAGGAAGCTCGACCCGGGTTCTTAGGAAAGGAAGGGGAATCCCTGCCAATGCCCTCCCCATCGCGCTACCGCGCTCTGCGCCATAAGGCAACTACTACCACTACCATTCTCCAGGGGAACAGCTCTGCATGTGGAGAGCTGAACCATCCGAGCTGCGTAATCATCTGCCCCTGCCGAGAAGTCCTGCAGCGGTGGCTCATATTGGCCGCACACCACAGGTGGCGTCACGAACACCTATGGTCTTGGAAGCTGGTGGCGGTGACCTGGTGAGATCATTGGCGGAGCCTCCGGCTGTCGCACCTGTTCGCAGCAGACCAAGCGTGGCCTGGGATGCGATGGTTGATAAGGAGACTGGCCTGCAAGCTCCCCTGAAACCCACCATCACAGGTTGACCTGTGAGCGGCAACTCCTGGAGCTGCTCGCAGAGCAGGAGGAACGCCGGGCATGCCAAGAGGCCATGGAGGCACAGAACCTGGCTGCCAAACAGCAGAGCTGTCGAGAGCAACCCTCATCACGGGGCCGCTGCGGCATGGCGTGGTGATCAGTTTCGACCTGGAGCGGGGGTGGGGGTTCATTGGTGAATC
Source organism: Anomaloglossus baeobatrachus (assembly GCF_048569485.1). Lineage (NCBI taxonomy): Eukaryota > Metazoa > Chordata > Amphibia > Anura > Aromobatidae > Anomaloglossus > Anomaloglossus baeobatrachus. The sequence continues at coordinate 395,759,432 of NC_134353.1, read as the reverse complement.
CAGGATGATCATCAATACCATAAATAATCTGATCAGAGGATCAAATATGTCAAACCAAAAAGAAAAAAGCCTCTAAAATATTAAGTTTGTTAATTCTAATTAAAATAACCGTCAGTGAGTATAGACACAGGGGCCATACCCAATTGTAAGATCACAGACAAATGTCGTAAAGTGCATAATAGCTAGGTGAGGTTATGGACAGGGCAGTGAGTGATAGAGTGTGTGATGGTGTTGCTTCTATTCAAGGGACTATCAGGTTAAATTGATATCAAAATGTTCAGGGTAAAGTGCCTAATATTCCCTAAAGCTAATCCCTTCCTGACAACGGAGGTTTAATTCACCTTAATGTTATGGGTGCCCCCGTTCCTCGGCGGCTGACCCTAGTTGCCCCTGTCACTATCACATAACCTAAAACCACCACCAGGTGTAATGTGCTGAAATTATTACACAGTCATATGTCATTACATGAAAGTATCTGTGGTCAGACCTTGGTCCCCCACAAAAGATGTCAATTCCCAATTGCACAGTAAACCATCTGGCTACAATATAGAGGGGATACGTATGGTTAGGGTCCTAACCAACATGTATAGATAATTGGCCTAAAGATCCCAGTTACTTATCAGCTGGGACTGGTGTTGATTAGTGTTGAGCCACCCCGCTAGTGTTCGAGTTCGGTTAGTCGAACGACAGCTTACTTCGGCGAACGTTCGACGAACACCTTCGAACCCATTGAAAACAAAGGCAGGCAAACACAAACACATAAAAACACATAGAAAACACCTTCTAAGGTGTTCAAAAGGTGACAAACAACTCACAAGACTCCACAAACACATGGAAAGTGACAAGTACATATACTCATGCTGAAAGAAAAGAGCTGGACGAGTAAAAGGAGGAGGAGACACAGATATATGTCATGCCCTTCTAAAATCATGTAAAACACAACAAGTGGACTCCAACCAGAGTCTCCCTTTTTTCCAAAAATTGGGCCACAGACACCACTTAAGTGGCATCAATTGTCCCCCAGTTGCAAACTTGACATGTTGTCCACTTTTTTCACAGATGCATCCATGTGGTATCCGTGTGACATCCGTTCCGTTCTGTATAAGGGCCGTGTGCCTTCCGTTTTTTTTGCGGACAGCAAAACACGGAAGCAGCTAGATAGATAGATAAATAGATGGATAGCTAGATGAGATAGATAGAGGAATAGATAGATAGATAGATAGATAGAAGGATAGATAGACAGAGAGATAGCTAGAGGGATAGATAGAGGAATGAATGAATGAATGAATGAATGAATGAATGAATGAATGAATGAATGGAGGGATAACTAGAGGGATAGCTAGAGGGATAGATAGATAATAGATGAGAAAGAGATATAATGTCCCACTCCCCAGCATTTTGTAATCTTGCACCCTTTAGTGCCTTTCATGTGGCACTAAAGGGTGCTTAGCCTTGTATTTAGTAAAAAAATAAATAAATAATTAAAAAAAAACCGACGTGGGGTCCCCCTATTTTTTGTAGCCAGCTTGGGTAAAGCAGACTGCTGCAGCCTGCAGACCACAGATGGCAGTTTCACCTTGGCTGGTAATCCAAAACAGAGGGCACCCCACGCTGTTATTTTACATTAAATAAATAATTTAAAACAAAAAACGTGGGCTCCCCCCCAATTTGGATCACCAGTCAAGGTAACGCGGACAGTCTGGTATTCTCAGACTAGGGAGGTCCGCGGTTCTTGGACCCTCCCAAGCCTAAGACTAGCAGGGCGCAGCTGCCCCAGAAGTGGCACATCCATTAGCTTTGCCCCTTCTCCTCCGATGCCCTGGTGCGGTGGCAAATGGGGTAATATATGGGGTTGATACCAGATGTGTAATGTCAACTGGCATCAAGCCCTGGGGTTACTGATGTCACTTTGAGTTCGTATCTCGCCAGGTTCAATTTTTTTATATAGCACCTGTTTTTTTATCTTTTTATTTTTTTTTATTTATGTTTTAATTTTTGCCATAATAGACAATATTTTAACTTTGGATATATAAAATCTTTGTTTAATGTTAGCTAGATTTATATTTCTTGTAAGCTTTTAGTAATTTTGAAGTTTGGAGACATTTTGTCCGAGGACTTTTTCTGTTACCTTGCGTGCCTTTTTTTGTATTTCACAAGGCTATGTATAGCCTCCATTGTATAGTTCAAGCATGTAAATGTGTGATTTATCTGAAGGAGACGTGATCACTGACACGTGTAATAAAAATCACAAATTAATGAGCACTGCCGACTGCCTTCTTACGACAGTGTGGGAGTCCACTTCTATTTTATTTTTTTCCCTTTGACATTGATGTATTTATAAAAATATAGAGGGTCTATTTTAATGTCTTTGGCGATTTTTGTTTCAGTAGCTAATTTTGCTCGCTTGATTTCTTTTTCACATTTCCTATTGATATCTTTATACTCCTGAAGTGCTATTTCTGCTATTTCTTAGCCTTCAGGATTTTGAATGCCCTTTGTTTTATTATACTTTTTCCTGTCTTATTTATCCATAGTGGCTTCTTTTTATTCCTGGACATTTTATTACCAGAGGGTATAAGTTTTTTACAGGACTCTAGGAGTATATCCTTAAACTTAGCCCATTTATGTTCGGTATCCACAGTTACCTTTACATTGTCCCAATCTACATAACTAATCTTTTCGCCATAATTTGTTGAAATCAGCTTTCCTAAAATGCAAGGTTTTAGCATTTTCCCTTTCAAATGTTCTATTGAATATTACTTTGAAGCTTACCATATTATGATCGCTGGTGGCCAAGTGCTCACGGACCTGTAGATCTGAAATTATATCTGGCCTAATTGAAAGGACTAAATCCAGCAAATTATCTCCCCTCGTCGGTTCATCTACCATCTGAGAAAGTTACCGTATTTTTCGCTTTATAAGACGCACTTTTCCTCCCAAAAATTTGGGAGGAAAATGGGGGGTGCGTCTTATAATCCGAATATAGCGGTACCTGGGGGTCCTGTCTGTGCGGCGATCAGACGGTCGGGTACCTGTGTTTGCGAGCGGTGGCAGCCGGGTACCCGTGGCTGCGTGCGGGCGGCAGGCGGGTGCTGTGTGCGGGCGGCAGCCGGGTGCTGTGTGCGGGCGGCAGCCAGGTGCTGTGTGCGTGCGGCAGCCGGGTGCTGTGTGCGGGCGGCAGCCGGGTGCTGTGTGCGGGCGGCAGCCGGGTGCTGTGTGCGTGCGGCAGCCGGGTGCTGTGTGCGGGCGGCAGCCGGGTGCTGTGTGCGGGCGGCAGCCGGGTGCTGTGTGCGGGCGGCAGCCGGGTGCTGTGTGCAGCTGCCACTCTGTGCGTGCGGGGCGGCCGGCTGTGCAGCAAGTTACCCAGTTTGTCCGCGGTCCCAGTTTCAAATGATGGCGCCGGGAGCGGGCGCGTGCGCAGATGGAGCTCTTGGATGAGAGCTCCATCTGCGCACGCGCTGCTCCGGGAATCAGCGTGTGCGCAGATGGAGCCCTTGGATGAGCGCTCCATCTGCGCATGCGCCGCTCCAGGCGGCATCATTTGAACCGGGACCGCGGACACTGGGACACTCACTGCACCGGCCTGCTGAAAGACTTACCGCCGCCGCCGTCGCTGCTGCTGCCGCCGCCACCGCCGTCACCACCACCATGGACCCCCCGACTCTTGCCACCACGGACCCCGCGGCTCCTGCCACCACAGACCCCGCGGCACCTGCCACCACAGACCCCGCTGCCACTGACCCACCGCGGCTGCCCGCACAACCTCTGCCTCCTGTGACCCCGCTTCACCACCACTGCAGCCCCCCTCCGGTAAAAGAACACAGGATTTTAAGTAGAGATGAGCGAACCGGTCCCGGTTCGGCTCGAGGTCGGTTCGCCGAACGGAGGTCCCGTTCGAGTTCGGCTCGTCGAACGTTCGACGAACCGAACTCGAGCCAATAGGAAACAATGGCAGGCAATCACAAACACAGAAAAACACCTAGAAAACACCCTCAAAGGTGTCCAAAAGGTGACAAACAACTCAAACACATGGGAAAGTGACAAGGACATATACTCATGCGAAAACAAAACAGCTGGACAAGGAAAAAGAGGAGGACACACAGATATAGGCATGGCACGCCCTTCTAAAGTCATGTAAAACACCGCAAGGTGACTCCAAGCGGAGTCTCCCTTTTTTCCAAAAATTGGGCCCCACACACACCCACCCCTTCAGTGGCAGCAGTTGTGCCCCAGTTGTACACTTCACAGCTACATTTGCATCAAGCACATTCAAAAATACGCCATTCTTATCCGTCCCCAGGATGACACCGGGGTAGGTAGCAAAGTCTTTCCTGATCCCAGCTCTGTTCATCTTGGCTTCTTTTAAAAACACAGCAAGCAAGGGTTACTCCAAGCGGAGTCTCCCTTTTTTCAAAAAATTGGGCCACACAGACACCCACCCCATCAGTGGCAGCACTTGGGCCCTAGTTGCAAACAGGATGTTTTGATTTGCATCAAGCACATTCAAAAATACGCCATAATTAACCGTCCCCAGCATGACACCGGGGTAGGTAGATAAAGTCTTTGCTGAACCATGACTTGTTCATCTTGGCTTCTTTTAAAAACAATGTAAGCAAGGGTTACTCCAAGCGGAGTCTCCCTTTTTTCCAAAAATTGTGCCCCACACACACCCACCCATTCAGTGGCAGCACTTGTGCCCTAGTTGTACACTTCACAGCTAGATTTGCATCAAGCACATTCAAAAATACGCCATAATTAACCGTCCCCAGCATGACACCAGGGTAGGTAGATAAAGTCTTTGCTGAACCATGACTTGTTCATCTTGGCTTCTTTTAAAAACAATGTAAGCAAGGGTTACTCCAAGCGGAGTCTCCCTTTTTTCCAAAAATTGTGCCCCACACACACCCACCCATTCAGTGGCAGCACTTGTGCCCTAGTTGTACACTTCACAGCTAGATATGCATCAAGCACATTCAAAAATACGCCATAATTAACCGTCCCCAGGATGACACCAGGGTAGGTAGCAAAGTCTTTCCTCATCCCAGCTCTGTTCATCTTGGCTTCTTTTAAAAACACAGAAAGCAAGGGTTACTCCAAGCGGAGTCTCCCTTTTTTCAAAAAATTGGGCCACACAGACACCCACCCCATCAGTGGCAGCACTTGGGCCCTAGTTGCAAACAGGATGTTTTGATTTGCATCAAGCACATTCAAAAATACGCCATAATTAACCGTCCCCAGCATGACACCGGGGTAGGTAGATAAAGTCTTTGCTGAACCATGACTTGTTCATCTTGGCTTCTTTTAAAAACAATGTAAGCAAGGGTTACTCCAAGCGGAGTCTCCCTTTTTTCCAAAAATTGTGCCCCACACACACCCACCCATTCAGTGGCAGCACTTGTGCCCTAGTTGTACACTTCACAGCTAGATTTGCATCAAGCACATTCAAAAATACGCCATAATTAACCGTCCCCAGCATGACACCAGGGTAGGTAGATAAAGTCTTTGCTGAACCATGACTTGTTCATCTTGGCTTCTTTTAAAAACAATGTAAGCAAGGGTTACTCCAAGCGGAGTCTCCCTTTTTTCCAAAAATTGTGCCCCACACACACCCACCCATTCAGTGGCAGCACTTGTGCCCTAGTTGTACACTTCACAGCTAGATTTGCATCAAGCACATTCAAAAATACGCCATAATTAACCGTCCCCAGCATGACACCAGGGTAGGTAGATAAAGTCTTTGCTGAACCATGACTTGTTCATCTTGGCTTCTTTTAAAAACAATGTAAGCAAGGGTTACTCCAAGCGGAGTCTCCCTTTTTTCCAAAAATTGTGCCCCACACACACCCACCCATTCAGTGGCAGCACTTGTGCCCTAGTTGTACACTTCACAGCTAGATTTGCATCAAGCACATTCCAAATCCACAAGCATTTACTCTCCCCAGGATGACACAGGGGTTGTAAATTCCTTCTGGATCCATGACTTGTTCATTTTGATGAACGTCAGTCTGTCCACATTGTCACTGGACAGACGCGTGCGCTTATCTGTCAGCACACACCCAGCAGCACTGAAGACACGTTCAGAGACAACGCTGGCAGCTGGACACGACAAAATCTCCAAGGCGTAAGTTGCGAGCTCTGGCCATTTTTCTAGGTTTGAAGCCCAAAAGGAGCAAGGCTCCAGTTGCACAGTCATGGCATCGATGTTCATTTGGAGATACTCCTGTATCATCCTCTCCAGCCGTTGACTATGTGTCAGACTTGTTGTCTCTGGTGGCCTTGCAAAAGATGGTCTAAAAAAATTATGAAAAGATTCCATAAAATTGCTGTTACCAGCACCAGATACGGTCCTACTGGTACGGGTAGACTGTTGAAGATGACGAGACCGTCCCATGTTTGTCAAGTTACAACTGGGAGATTCCCTCCCTGCACCTGCACGGTTGTTTGGTGGAAAAGCCGAGCTAAGATCGAGTAACAGCTTCTGCTGATACTCCTGCATACGTGCGTCCCTTTCTATGGCTGGAATTATGTCACAAAATTTGGACTTGTACCGGGGATCTAATAGTGTGGCAATCCAGTAGTCATCATCACTTCTAATTTTGACAATACGACTGTCATGTTGGAGGTAGTGCAACAAAAAGGCACTCATGTGTCTTGCGCAGTCATGCGGACCAAGTCCACGCTGTGTTTGTGGCATAGAGGTGCTACCCGTTCTTTCTTCCTCTGACATCTCCCCCCAACCTCTTTCAACTGAAATTTGACCAAGGTCTCCCTCATCCGCTGAGTCTTCCATGTCCATGGACAGTTCGTCCTCCATTTCTTCATGTTCTCCTGCACCTTGCTCAACATTTCGCCTGCTACTATGCGCCCTTGTCGATCCCTGTCCCCCATGGTCCCATGCCTGCTGCGTTGGTGATGATGAACGTCTGGACCTTGGTGATGTTGTTGTCCCTTGCGCATATGAATCCTCCTGTAGTTCCTCCCCTTCATGTTGTCCCACCCCCTGACTCCGAATAGTGTTTAGCGTGTGCTCCAGCATGTAAATGACTGGAATCGTCATGCTGATAATGGCATTGTCAGCGCTAAACATATTCGTCGCCATGTCGAAACTGTGCAGAAGGGTGCATAGGTCCTTGATCTGAGACCACTCCATCAGGGTGATCTGCCCCACCTCTGCATCTCGTTGGCCCAGGCTATACGTCATGACGTATTGCACCAGGGCTCTGCGGTGCTGCCACAGTCGCTGTAACATGTGGAGAGTTGAATTCCAGCGTGTCGCCACATCGCATTTCAGGCGATGAACCGGCAGGCCGAAAGACTTCTGGAGCGATGCAAGTCGCTCTGCTGCGGCGCTTGAACGGCGGAAGTGAGCAGACAGTTTTCGTGCCCTGTTCAGAAGGCCATCTAGGCCGGGATAGTGTGTTAAAAATTGCTGGACGACAAGGTTCAACACGTGAGCCATACAAGGTACGTGTGTCACCTTGCCCAGGCGAAGGGCCGCACCCAGGTTTGCAGCATTGTCGCACACGGCCTTACCAGGCTGCAGGTTGAGTGGAGACAACCATTTATTAAACTCGGACCGCAGAGCTGACCACAACTCCTCAGCTGTGTGACTCTTATTCCCAAGACATGTCAAGCTAAAGACCGCCTGATGCCGTTGCGCTCTGCTGCCAGCATAGTAATGAGGCGTGCGTGATTCCTTCTGCGCAGTGAGAACGCTGGTGGCCTGACCAGGCAGGCTTGGGGCGGAGGTGGAGGACCCAGATGAGGTGGAGGATGCAGAAGCAGTGGCGGAACTTGGACAGACAGAGGATTGACACACAAGTCGTGGGGACGGCAAGACTTGTGCAGCAGACCCTTCACCATCTATCACCATAGTTACCCAGTGCCCAGTCAGCGACATGTAACGTCCCTGTCCATGCTTACTGGTCCAAGTATCGGTGGTGAAATGCACCCGTTCACACACAGAGTTTCTCAAGGAAGCGGTGATGTTGTGTGCGACATGCTGGTGTAGCGCGGGCACACCTTTCTTAGAGAAGTAGTGGCGACTAGGCATCTGGTACTGGGGCACAGCGACAGACATAAGGTCTCTAAAATCCTGTGTGTCCACTAGGCGGAAAGGCAGCATTTCGGTATCCAACAGCTTACAGAGGGATAGAGTCAACCTCTTCGCTTTGTCATGGGTCGCAGGAAGTGGCCTTTTATTTGACCACATCTGAGGGACAGAGATCTGGCTGCTGTGTGTAGACGGTGTTGAGTAGGGTGTCCCTGGAAAAATGCAGCTTTGTGAGGAAAGTGCAGGCGGAGACATGATGTTGCCTTCATCCAAAGTTGGTGCTATCGATGTCTGAGAGAGCTGTACACACTCACTTGTTTCCCCTTCCAAAACAACTGACGACCTACCAAGCAAACTGCCTGTTGCGGTTACAGTGGTGGAAGTTGTGGGTGGAAAAACAGGTGTGACAGCTGTCCCAACAGTCCTAGAAGATGACGAGCGCGCGGATGCACTGGAAGGGGCAGGCGGTGGATGGTTTGCTCCGCTAGGCTGCATTGCAGCACGGTGAGCTTCCCACCGGGCCATATGATATTTATTCATGTGACGATTCATGGAAGAAGTTGTCAAACTGCTGAGGTTTTGACCTCTACTAAGACGACCATGACAAATTTTACATATCACATAATTTGGGCGATCTTTTTCTATGTCAAAAAAGGACCAGGCTAGGCAAGGCTTAGAGGCCATGCGACCTGTTGATCCACCCCGAATAATGCTCAGAGGCAGAGTGGTGGCTGAGGATGCAGTTGTAGACGTGCTACCAGTGCTCCGACTCTGTCCAGGAAGGCGCAAGGTAACTTCGTCGTCGGTTGCATCCTCCTCCACCGCCTCTGTTGACCTCCTCGAGTGCCTGACTGGGGGTTGACAGTAGGTGGGATCTAGAACTTCATCATCAATTGTTGTGTTTGCACTCCCCTCCCCCTCTGACCGAGCCTCTTCTTGCCCTGACCGAATATTTAAGTTGTCATCCCAATCGGGTATCTGCGTCTCATCTTCATCAGAATGTTCCTCATTGTCTATAACCACAGGTGTTACAGTTTGTGACAAAGGGTCAACATTATGCTCAGAAACTTGTTCCTCACGGCCTGAATCCAAGTCACAAAGGTTCTGGGCATCACTGCAGACCATTTCCTGTTCTGTACTCACTGTAGCTTGGGAGCAGACCTCTGATTCCCAGGCTATAGTGTGACTGAACAGCTCTGCAGACTCAGCCATCTCAGTTCCACCATACTGTGCAGGGCTGATGGAGACTTCAGAGCTGGGAGAAATCAAGTGTGATTGGGATGACAACTCAGAGGACTGGTGTTTTTTGGATGCGGTACTTGAAGTGGCTGAGAGGGCACTTGTTGGACCACTTGAGATCCATTCAAGCATTTTCCTTTTTTGCCCATCATCTACCTTTCTTCCTGTTGTTCGTGTCCGTAAAAAAGGGAGCACATCGGATTGTCCATGGTAAGTAGTAGACATCTTACTTTTGCTGGTAGAGAGTCTATCTTCAGCAGATGATAATGGAGCTTTGCCACCTTCCCCACGGACAAAACCTTTTTTGCCTTTTCCACCACGCCTCTTCCCCTTTCCACCAGCATCTGTCATTTTGCCACTCATGTTGATTGCGACAAGATTGTGGACTGAAAATGTGGTAGTAAAAATTGAGAGGTGGTGTAGATTGCAGTGGTGGTCTAGCTTTATTAACAGCAGAATAATAAAGAATAAATATCCCTGACAATGCAACTACAGGCCTTAAACTGGCAGCAAAAATTGCTAGTCTAATGGCTTAGTTATAATGAGTTGGAGTGTGCAACGCAGGCAGACGCGCTCTGCAAATGTCTTTGCACTAGTGGGACTATAGCAAAGTCCAATAGCCACGTATAGGATGCCACTAGGTACACTGAGTGTTTGCTAGTGTAATGGCTTAGTTATAATGAGTTGGAGTGTGCAACGCAGGCAGACGCGCTCTGCAAATGTCTTTGCACTAGTGGGACTATAGCAAAGTCCAATAGCCACGTATAGGATGCCACTAGGTACACTGAGTGTTTGCTAGTGTAATGGCTTAGTTATAATGAGTTGGAGTGTGCAACGCAGGCAGACGAGCTCTGCAAATGTCTTTGCACTAGTGGGACTATAGCAAAGTCCAATAGCCACGTATAGGATGCCACTAGGTACACTGAGTGTTTGCTAGTGTAATGGCTTAGTTATAATGAGTTGGAGTGTGCAACGCAGGCAGATGCGCTCTGCAAATGTCTTTGCACTAGTGGGACTATAGCAAAGTCCAATAGCCACAGATAGGATGCCACTAGGTACACTGAGTGTTTACTAGTGTAATGCTTAGTTATAATGAGTTGGAGTGTGCAACGCAGGCAGATGCGCTCTGCAAATGTCTTTGCACTAGTGGGACTATAGCAAAGTCCAATAGCCACAGATAGGATGCCACTAGGTACACTGAGTGTTTGCTAGTGTAATGGCTTAGTTATAATGAGTTGGAGTGTGCAACGCAGGCAGATGCGCTCTGCAAATGTCTTTGCACTAGTGGGACTATAGCAAAGTCCAATAGCCACGTATAGGATGCCACTAGGTACACTGAGTGTTTGCTAGTGTAATGGCTTAGTTATAATGAGTTGGAGTGTGCAATGCAGGCAGACGCGCTCTGCAAATGTCTTTGCACTAGTGGGACTATAGCAAAGTCCAATAGCCACGTATAGGATGCCACTAGGTACACTGAGTGTTTGCTAGTGTAATGGCTTAGTTATAATGAGTTGGAGTGTGCAACGCAGGCAGACGCGCTCTGCAAATGTCTTTGCACTAGTGGGACTATAGCAAAGTCCAATAGCCACGTATAGGATGCCACTAGGTACACTGAGTGTTTGCTAGTGTAATGGCTTAGTTATAATGAGTTGGAGTGTGCAACGCAGGCAGACGCGCTCTGCAAATGTCTTTGCACTAGTGGGACTATAGCAAAGTCCAATAGCCACAGATAGGATGCCACTAGGTACACTGAGTGTTTGCTAGTGTAATGGCTTAGTTATAATGAGTTGGAGTGTGCAATGCAGGCAGACGCGCTCTGCAAATGTCTTTGCACTAGTGGGACTATAGCAAAGACCAATAGCCACGTATAGGATGCCACTAGGTACACTGAGTGTTTGCTAGTGTAATGGCTTAGTTATAATGAGTTGGAGTGTGCAACGCAGGCAGATGCGCTCTGCAAATGTCTTTGCACTAGTGGGACTATAGCAAAGTCCAATAGCCACAGATAGGATGCCACTAGGTACACTGAGTGTTTGCTAGTGTAATGGCTTAGTTATAATGAGTTGGAGTGTGCAACGCAGGCAGACGCGCTCTGCAAATGTCTTTGCACTAGTGGGACTATAGCAAAGTCCAATAGCCACAGATAGGATGCCACTAGGTACACTGAGTGTTTGCTAGTGTAATGGCTTAGTTATAATGAGTTGGAGTGTGCAACGCAGGCAGATGCGCTCTGCAAATGTCTTTGCACTAGTGGGACTATAGCAAAGTCCAATAGCCACGTATAGGATGCCACTAGGTACACTGAGTGTTTGCTAGTGTAATGGCTTAGTTATAATGAGTTGGAGTGTGCAATGCAGGCAGACGCGCTCTGCAAATGTCTTTGCACTAGTGGGACTATAGCAAAGACCAATAGCCACGTATAGGATGCCACTAGGTACACTGAGTGTTTGCTAGTGTAATGGCTTAGTTATAATGAGTTGGAGTGTGCAACGCAGGCAGATGCGCTCTGCAAATGTCTTTGCACTAGTGGGACTATAGCAAAGTCCAATAGCCACAGATAGGATGCCACTAGGTACACTGAGTGTTTGCTAGTGTAATGGCTTAGTTATAATGAGTTGGAGTGTGCAATGCAGGCAGACGCGCTCTGCAAATGTCTTTGCACTAGTGGGACTATAGCAAAGTCCAATAGCCACGTATAGGATGCCACTAGGTACACTGAGTGTTTGCTAGTGTAATGGCTTAGTTATAATGAGTTGGAGTGTGCAACGTAGGCAGATGCGCTCTGCAAATGTCTTTGCACTAGTGGGACTATAGCAAAGTCCAATAGCCACAGATAGGATGCCACTAGGTACACTGAGTGTTTGCTAGTGTAATGGCTTAGTTATAATGAGTTGGAGTGTGCAATGCAGGCAGACGCGCTCTGCAAATGTCTTTGCACTAGTGGGACTATAGCAAAGTCCAATAGCCACGTATAGGATGCCACTAGGTACACTGAGTGTTTGCTAGTGTAATGGCTTAGTTATAATGAGTTGGAGTGTGCAATGCAGGCAGACGCGCTCTGCAAATGTCTTTGCACTAGTGGGACTATAGCAAAGACCAATAGCCACGTATAGGATGCCACTAGGTACACTGAGTGTTTGCTAGTGTAATGGCTTAGTTATAATGAGTTGGAGTGTGCAACGCAGGCAGATGCGCTCTGCAAATGTCTTTGCACTAGTGGGACTATAGCAAAGTCCAATAGCCACAGATAGGATGCCACTAGGTACACTGAGTGTTTGCTAGTGTAATGGCTTAGTTATAATGAGTTGGAGTGTGCAATGCAGGCAGACGCGCTCTGCAAATGTCTTTGCACTAGTGGGACTATAGCAAAGTCCAATAGCCACGTATAGGATGCCACTAGGTACACTGAGTGTTTGCTAGTGTAATGGCTTAGTTATAATGAGTTGGAGTGTGCAACGCAGGCAGACGCGCTCTGCAAATGTCTTTGCACTAGTGGGACTATAGCAAAGTCCAATAGCCACAGATAGGATGCCACTAGGTACACTGAGTGTTTGCTAGTGTAATGGCTTAGTTATAATGAGTTGGAGTGTGCAATGCAGGCAGATGCGCTCTGCAAATGTCTTTGCACTAGTGGGACTATAGCAAAGTCCAATAGCCACGTATAGGATGCCACTAGGTACACTGAGTGTTTGCTAGTGTAATGGCTTAGTTATAATGAGTTGGAGTGTGCAATGCAGGCAGACGCGCTCTGCAAATGTCTTTGCACTAGTGGGACTATAGCAAAGACCAATAGCCACGTATAGGATGCCACTAGGTACACTGAGTGTTTGCTAGTGTAATGGCTTAGTTATAATGAGTTGGAGTGTGCAACGCAGGCAGATGCGCTCTGCAAATGTCTTTGCACTAGTGTGACTATAGCAAAGTCCAATAGCCACAGATAGGATGCCACTAGGTACACTGAGTGTTTGCTAGTGTAATGGCTTAGTTATAATGAGTTGGAGTGTGCAATGCAGGCAGACGCGCTCTGCAAATGTCTTTGCACTAGTGGGACTATAGCAAAGTCCAATAGCCACGTATAGGATGCCACTAGGTACACTGAGTGTTTGCTAGTGTAATGGCTTAGTTATAATGAGTTGGAGTGTGCAACGCAGGCAGATGCGCTCTGCAAATGTCTTTGCACTAGTGGGACTATAGCAAAGTCCAATAGCCACAGATAGGATGCCACTAGGTACACTGAGTGTTTGCTAGTGTAATGGCTTAGTTATAATGAGTTGGAGTGTGCAACACAGGCAGATGCGCTCTGCAAATGTCTTTGCACTAGTGGGACTATAGCAAAGTCCAATAGCCACAGATAGGATGCCACTAGGTACACTGAGTGTTTGCTAGTGTAATGGCTTAGTTATAATGAGTTGGAGTGTGCAATGCAGGCAGACGCGCTCTGCAAATGTCTTTGCACTAGTGGGACTATAGCAAAGTCCAATAGCCACAGATAGGATGCCACTAGGTACACTGAGTGTTTGCTAGTGTAATGGCTTAGTTATAATGAGTTGGAGTGTGCAATGCAGGCAGACGCGCTCTGCAAATGTCTTTGCACTAGTGGGACTATAGCAAAGTCCAATAGCCACAGATAGGATGCCACTAGGTACACTGAGTGTTTGCTAGTGTAATGGCTTAGTTATAATGAGTTGGAGTGTGCAATGCAGGCAGACGCGCTCTGCAAATGTCTTTGCACTAGTGGGACTATAGCAAAGTCCAATAGCCACAGATAGGATGCCACTAGGTACACTGAGTGTTTGCTAGTGTAATGGCTTAGTTATAATGAGTTGGAGTGTGCAACGCAGGCAGATGCGCTCTGCAAATGTCTTTGCACTAGTGGGACTATAGCAAAGTCCAATAGCCACAGATAGGATGCCACTAGGTACACTGAGTGTTTGCTAGTGTAATGGCTTAGTTATAATGAGTTGGAGTGTGCAATGCAGGCAGACGCGCTCTGCAAATGTCTTTGCACTAGTGGGACTATAGCAAAGTCCAATAGCCACGTATAGGATGCCACTAGGTACACTGAGTGTTTGCTAGTGTAATGGCTTAGTTATAATGAGTTGGAGTGTGCAATGCAGGCAGACGCGCTCTGCAAATGTCTTTGCACTAGTGGGACTATAGCAAAGTCCAATAGCCACAGATAGGATGCCACTAGGTACACTGAGTGTTTGCTAGTGTAATGGCTTAGTTATAATGAGTTGGAGTGTGCAATGCAGGCAGACGCGCTCTGCAAATGTCTTTGCACTAGTGGGACTATAGCAAAGTCCAATAGCCACAGATAGGATGCCACTAGGTACACTGAGTGTTTGCTAGTGTAATGGCTTAGTTATAATGAGTTGGAGTGTGCAACGCAGGCAGATGCGCTCTGCAAATGTCTTTGCACTAGTGGGACTATAGCAAAGTCCAATAGCCACAGATAGGATGCCACTAGGTACACTGAGTGTTTGCTAGTGTAATGGCTTAGTTATAATGAGTTGGAGTGTGCAATGCAGGCAGACGCGCTCTGCAAATGTCTTTGCACTAGTGGGACTATAGCAAAGTCCAATAGCCACGTATAGGATGCCACTAGGTACACTGAGTGTTTGCTAGTGTAATGGCTTAGTTATAATGAGTTGGAGTGTGCAATGCAGGCAGACGCGCTCTGCAAATGTCTTTGCACTAGTGGGACTATAGCAAAGTCCAATAGCCACGTTTAGGATGCCACTAGGTACACTGAGTGTTTGCTAGTGTAATGGCTTAGTTATAATGAGTTGGAGTGTGCAACGCAGGCAGATGCGCTCTGCAAATGTCTTTGCACTAGTGGGACTATAGCAAAGTCCAATAGCCACGTATAGGATGCCACTAGGTACACTGAGTGTTTGCTAGTGTAATGGCTTAGTTATAATGAGTTGGAGTGTGCAATGCAGGCAGACGCGCTCTGCAAATGTCTTTGCACTAGTGGGACTATAGCAAAGTCCAATAGCCACGTATAGGATGCCACTAGGTACACTGAGTGTTTGCTAGTGTAATGGCTTAGTTATAATGAGTTGGAGTGTGCAACGCAGGCAGATGCGCTCTGCAAATGTCTTTGCACTAGTGGGACTATAGCAAAGTCCAATAGCCACAGATAGGATGCCACTAGGTACACTGAGTGTTTGCTAGTGTAATGGCTTAGTTATAATGAGTTGGAGTGTGCAATGCAGGCAGACGCGCTCTGCAAATGTCTTTGCACTAATGGGACTATAGCAAAGTCCAATAGCCACGTATAGGATGCCACTAGGTACACTGAGTGTTTGCTAGTGTAATGGCTTAGTTATAATGAGTTGGAGTGTGCAGAGGACAGGAGGGTACAGTGCCAGGATTGTGGTGCTCTGGGTAGAGGAATGGAAGCCTGCCTTTCTATTCCCTCCTAATGGTGAAATGCAGGGAGGAAATCCCTGACCTTGGCTACACAGACGCTGTCGCTGTTTTCAGGACCTGTCACCTATGGCTCTGACCCTGCCGGTTTGAGCCCTTAAAAGGACTGCTATAAAGTGCTCTCCCTAAGCTGTCTAACGCTGTGTATGCAGCGCATACAGCTGTATCGGCGATAGGACTCAGGAGGAGGACGGAGCTGCGACAGTGATGTCTGACACCAAAGACGCAGAAGGCAGATAATGGCGTCCTGGAAGAAAATGTCCGTTTTTATAATGCAGGGACATGTGACATGGACATCCTATCACACATGCCGTTGCTTCTCTGGCTCAAAGTCCACTTAGCTGTGTGTGTGTCTGGGATTGGCTGACATGCTGGCCTGCCCCACAAGACGCGCGCACTTAGGGAAGGAAGACAAGAAAAAAAAAAAAAAAATGGTGATCGCCATTATAGAAACAGCAGTGATCTGAAGGTGCTGTTCACGCACACTATACACTGAAATGTCATAATAGTGTGATTCACAGAGTGACTTACACTATTACAGCAGAAACCAAGCTATGATTTAGCTGTTTTTTTGCTGCTAGAACCGTTCTCGAACGTTTCTAGAACTATCGAGCTTTTGCAAAAAGCTCGAGTTCTAGTTCGATCTAGAACAGGCCCCAAAATCACTCTAGCCTAGAACTGGAGAACCACGAACCACGAACCGCGCTCAACTCTAATTATAAGACGGACCTCATTTTTCTTTTTTTTTTTTTTCCTTTTTTTATGTTTAAATTTGGGGTGCGTCTTATAATCTGGTGCGTCTTATAAAGCAAAAAAATACGGTAATTGTCTTGAATTGTAGATAAGAACTTCCAGCTTTTAGCACAACCCAAAGATTCTATGTCCAACTGAATGTCTGAATAGTTGAAATCCCACATAATAAGGACCCAATTATTAATATTATTAGCTGCCTTTTCAATTTATTGCAGCATTTCACCCTCTACCTGCTCAGATAAGTTAGGAGGCTTATAGCAAACTCTAATTAGCAGCTTTCCGTTATTCCCCTCCCCTTGTATATTTACCCATACTGACTCTACATTGCTGCAGCTTCCCCCAATGTCATCATTGAACACAGGTCTTAAGTTAGATTTGATAAATATACACACCCCTCCACCTTTTTTGTCTTTCCTGTCCTTTCTGAATGTGGTATAACCCTCTACGATTGTCATCTAGTCATGGCTCTCATCCAGCCAGGTTTCCGTAATGCCCACCACATTATATTCAGTAGTTGAGTCTCCAACTTATTCCTTTTGTTTAAAAGACTTCTTGCATTTGCCAGTAGACATTTAATACCACTAACACATTTCTTACTCCTAGCTTTCCTACTTTACTTGCATGTCTCTGCCCCCCTAAACCCGCCTTGACCCCCATAGTCTCACTCTGTCTACTCTTTTTATTCCTTTTTTTGCACAACTACCCCCCCCCCCTGCCCCCAGTTCCTAGTTTAAAAGCTCCTCCGTCCATCTGACCTTTTTTACCCCAGCACAGCTGCCCCCTTTCCATTGAGGTGCAGCCCATCCCTACCATAGAGCCTGTAGCCCACACAGAGAAGTTAGCCCAGTTCTCATGAACCCAAACCCTTCCTTCATGCACCAGTTTTTAAGCCACGTAATTATCTCCCTAAGCTCACGCTATCTTTCTAGCGACGCTCATGACACCGTTCTGAAAACACCACTTTGGAGGTCCTTTAGCTTCTCTCCTCGTTCTCTGTAATTGTTTCTAATGTGCACCATGGCCGCTGGGTTTCCCCAGCCCCACCCAGCAATTTGTCTATGCGATCTGCAATAGGCCAACCCGATCACTCGGCAAACAACACACTGTTCGGCATTCGCGGTCTTGGCAACAGTTTAGTCTCCTACCACCAACATCTGACTGGCCTTTCTTACTCTCCTATTTACCTTCTTTTTTTCCTGGTTTCTAGGAGCAACATCCTGCTTTCATGATCCTAATCCTGGCCCTGCATCCCCAATATCAGCTCCTCAATATGCATGACATATGTGAACAAGGCTGTAGGTTTTGCAGTGGGAAGCTCCACAACTTAAAAAAAAACCTTTGCAATTTAGCGATATTCTTTTAGAATGAGTAGTTGTAAAGAAAATGAGGAAATATAAGATTTCATATAGTAGAAACCCTTTTTGCTACAATATTGCAACCGTCTTTTAATAGCTCCTGCAAAATGTCATCTTCTTATAAACTCAGTAGATATGTTTATTGTATTTTTTATGGACCTGTTTTGTAAATTAGATTGTAAAGAAAGTAACGGCTTGTTTATTTTTCCATCCTGCTTTTATTGTTTTTATTTCCATTATATTCAATCAATGCAGACCTATCCTTCCTCAATGCAATATTTTTACCTCTATTTAGCAACCAGTTTGGATAGCCACAAGCCTTCAGTCTGGTGCATGAGTTTTCAATTTGACCGGTGGCATCCTAGTAAGGCTACCAACAGGTATCAACTTTATAACATGCTTAGGATTAAAGCTATTAGGGTGTTTCCTGATAATTTGAGTTAATGAAATCAATGAATGATGGTACGGCAGATACATTGCCTCTCCACATACGGAGCATATCGTCGAAGTATCTGACGTACAAAAAAATGGAAGAGAAAAAACGATTACAGCCTGAGTAAATAAATTTATGGTAAAAAAAAAGCCATGACCAAAATTGCCAATAGAAGCATTAATTTTGGTATAAAAATCGTTCTGTACAGCTAAAATTATTTTGCAAAAGGTCTTAAATGTATTAATTTACCTAGGCATGTCCTTATCCCCAGACAACCACTCCTATTCAAATATAATTACCTTCACCTACTGAATGCAATTGAAAAAAAAATGACAATTAGCACGATTTTAAATATGGAAGCAGCTAACAGCGGTATTCATAGGTAAACTGGAAAGGATCTGCAGTCAGCACGAGGCCTAGCCAAATGACAAATGAGGCACAGGTGATGTTATGGGACACAAGGTTGTGTAATGCCGGGACACCACACCTGGAAAAATAGTGAAGGTTGAAGATCAGGTACTGTGGGACAGCCAACGCCATCAGGTTGTGAAAATCATCAGTGTTCACAAGCCTAAATGCCAACATTTGCAGGGAAAGCAGACTGGAAATGTGGCCGTTTATTGTTTTGGCCTGTGGAAGAGTGGCAGCGTATTAACACTTGCGCTCCAAGGCCAGTGGTATCAACAGCTGATCACTGCGCTGGGACAAGTAAGTGGACGTGGTTGCTGATGGTTTCTGGGATCCAGTCCCCTTCTTCAGGACCAAGAGAATCAACAATATTGATATTGTTGATTCTCTTGGTCCTGAAGAAGGGGACTGGATCCCAGAAACGCATCAACCTATGGAATAAAGATATTATCATTAATCGACATTTTTTCCTTATTGGCAGTAGCGCGGCAATAAACCCGTTTCTTATCTCCAGCACCAAATATTAACACACGTGGGGCTGCGGCAGCCGCCATTATCACTTATACCTTCATAGGATTGTGCCTTTCCACAACCCTGCTAGGTGAGTGTAATCCTTCACACACCACTATTTTTAATCTGGTAAAACCCTATTGCAGTCTCTTAATTTGAAAACACTCAATTTTTGACGCAAAAATTGAATTGAGCAAGAATATGCATTCACCAGACATACAGTACAGACCAAAAGAGTTTTCTTTATTTTCATGACTGAAAATTGTAGATTCACATTGAAGGCATCAAAACTATGAATTAACACATGTGGAATGAAATACTTAAAAAAGTATGAAACAACTGAAAATCTGTCTTATATTCTAGGTTCTTCAAAGTAGCCACCTTTTGCTTTGATTACTGCTTTGCACACTCTTGGCATTCTCTTGATGAGCTACAACAGGTAGTCACCGGAAATGGTTCTCACTTCACAGGTGTGCCCTGTCAGATTTAATAAGTGGGATTTCTTGCTTTATAAATGGGGTTGGGACCATAAGTTGTGTTTTGCAGAAGTCTGGTGGATACACAGCTGATAGTCCTACTGAATAGACTGTTAGCTGCTTTTTTCTTGCCATAATACAAATTCTAAGTAAAGAAAAACGAGTGGCTATCATTACTTTAAGAAATGAAGGTCTGTCAGTCCGAAAAATTGGGAAAACTTTGAAAGTGTCCCGAAGTGCAGTGGCAAAAACCATCAAACGCCACAAAGAAACTAGCTCACATGAGGACCGCCCCAAGAAAGGAATACCAAGAGTCACCTCTGCTGCGGAGGATAAGTTTATCTGAGTCACCAGACTCAGAAATCACAGGTTAACAGTAGCTCAGATTAGAGACCAGGTCAATGCCACACAGAGTTCTAGCAGCAGACACATCTCTAAAACAACTGTTAAGAGGAGACTTTGTGCAGCAGGCCTTCATGGTAAAATAGCTGTTAGGAAACCACTGCTAAGGACAGGCAACAAACAGAAGTGACTTGTTTGGGCTAAAGAACACAAGGAATGGACTTTAGACCAGTGGAAATCTGTGCTTTGGTCTGATGAGTCCAAATTTGACATCTTTAGATTCAACCTTGGATTCTTTGTGCGACGCAGAAAAGGTGAACGGATGGACTCTACATGGCTGGTTCCCATCGTGAAGCATAGAGGAGGAGGTGTGATGGTGTGGGGGTGCTTTTCTAGTGACACTATTGGGGATTTATTCAAAATTGAAGGCATACTGAACCAGCATGGCTACCACAGCATCTTGCAGCGGCATGCTATTCCATCTGGTTTGCGTTTAGTTGGACCTTTAATTTATTTTTCAACAGAACAATGACCCCAAACACACCTCCAGGCTGTGTAAGGGCTATTTGACTAAGAAGGAGAGTGATGGGGTGCCAAGCCAGATGACCTGGCCTCCACAGTCACCAGACCTGAACACAATCGAGATGGTTTGAGGTGAGCTGCACCGCAGAGCGAAGGCAAAATGGCCAACAAGTGCTAAGCATCTCTGGGAACTCCTTCAAGACTGTTGAAAGACCATTTCCGGTGACTACAGCAGGCTTTACACGCTACGATATCATTAATGAATTATCGTCGGGGTCACGGTGTTTGTGACGCATATCTGGCGTCATTAACGATATCGCAGTGTGTGACACTTTTGAGCAACCTTAAACGATCGCAAAAGTGGTCAAAATCGTTTGCCACGGAGAGGTCATCCTGAAACAAAAAATCGTTTTCTGCTTACTAGCAATGTTGTTACTCGTTCCTGCGGCACCACACATCGCTGTGTGACACCGCAGGAGCGACGAACATCTCCTTACCTGCCTCCACCGGCAATGCGGAAGGAAGGAGGTAGGCGGGATGTTACGTCCCGCTCATCTCTGCCCCTCCGCTTCTATTGGAATCCTGCCGTGTGACGTCGCTGTGATGCCGCACGAACCACCTCCTTAGAAAGGAGGCGGTTCGCCGGCCAGAGCGACGTCGCAGTACAGGTAAGTCCGTGTGACGGGGGTAAATGAGGTTGTGCGGCACAGGCAGCGATTTTCCTGTGTCGCACAACTGACGGGGGTGGGTACGATCGCTTGCGATCTTGCTAGCGAGATCGCAGCGTGTAAACCCGCTTACCTGCTGCTGCTTGGTGGCTAGAGCGGTGGGCCGGATCCGGGGTCTCAAGTGGCGCTCTTTGCCCGTGAGTGAAAAGGGGGTGGTTTGTTTCGGGATTTAGTCCGTGACGCCACCCACGGGTTGTGGTGAAGATGGGCACCACCGCTGCTGGTGACGGGGATCTCGGGAGTGATGGTAGGGAGCAGCTGGGATGTTGTTTTCCCCCTCCGTGGGTAGGGGTTGGTGGTCCCGGGGCCCGGTGGTGTGACGGGGAGGCAGGGTCGGTGAGGTGCAGGGTTGCAGGGACAGCGCGGCGCGGTGCCGGATGGCATGGGTGTACTCACTCAGCAATAGATGCACAAAGTCTCCGGTAAACCAAACGGCTGGATGGATGGGTCCAGCAGCCGGCTGCAGTGTCTCTCCCCGGTCAGGTGATGGTGGCTGTCTCTCCCTGCATCTTTGTGTACTGTGTTGACTCCAATGACTTCCCAACGGTAGTCCGCCTCCCGGTGTATAGATACCGGAGGAGCCCGTTTTGCCCGCAGGCGCTAGCCTTTGGATTTCTAGCCGGAGGCGGTGGCTGTGTATCCTCACGGTGTGAGCGGTTGCCTTCAATCGGGACTTGGTTGTTAGGGAACCCCGGGGGTTCCTGTCACATTCGGATTTGACTATTGATGGCGGCTCCAAGCCTTGTCGGGGTCCGATGGCCCTGCCTGTGTGTCCTTAGCTTCACTCCGTTCCCCGGTCCGTTACCGGTGGGCCACCGCCCAGCCCCGATCCTTACGGCTCTGTGGAGTTCCACCAACTCCTGCAGATGGCCACCACCGTCTGCCAACCTTGCTGTCAGTGCCTGGGCTCCGACCCAGACACCTCAAGTGTTTACCCCTCTCACTTTCACCTCCTGAACTGAACTGTCTGCTTTCCTGCCTCCAGGCCTGTGAACTCCTTGGTGGGTAGGGCCAACCGCCTGGCTCCGCCCCACCTGGTGTGGACATCAGACCCTGGAGGGAGGCAACAAGGGTTTTGTGTCTGACTAATGTAACTGTCCGGGGGTGGGGGTGAGTGTGTGTTTTGTCTGTGGCTACCTGGCTAGTCCAGGGCGCCACAGAAGCTCATCAAGAGAATGCCAAGAGTGTGCAAAGCAGTAATCAAAGCAAAAGGTGGCTACTTTGAAGAACCTAGAATATAAGACATATTTTCAGTTGTTTCATACTTTTTTGTTAAGTATTTCATTCCACATGTGCTAATTCATAGTTTTGATGCCTTCAATGTGAATCTACAATTTTTAGAGTCATTAAAATAAAGAAAACTCTTTGAATGAGAAGGTGTATCCAAACTTTTGGTCTGTACTGTATATACATACACAACCAGACGTCACTCATTGTGGTTGAGGCTGATGTGGGCGGTGCATGGGCAGTCCGTCGGCAGCTGTGACGCGCACCCTGCCCATTAAGGAGTTGGCCGTCTGTTGGTGGTCCTTATTTTTAATCAATAGAAATGTATTGTTCATGACCTTATCGGTTTTCTTCTAAGACTTTGTTCTAAATTTCGGTGGCCCTATTGAATTTTCCGTAGGTCCGCCATATTCCTACAACCCATACACTGTTTATAGATACACTTTGTATATACACTCCAATTCTTATTGTGTTTTGCATTGTTGTTTTTTTATCTAACTTGGTATTTTCTAATGCACTATACCTACTTCAGCAGCTTTTCCTACAGTAAATGCAAAATAAGTATGGTATTATTAAAGAATATAATTGCTTTCAATTAGCCCAGTAAAGGACTGTTTGTTTACTATTGTACCAGCAGGAGCTATCACGCTATTGTGAAGCCCCACAGGTGTTGTGTCGGTGCATACCTTCAGGGACTCCACGTAGCTGGTGCTGGTCACAGGTAGGAAATCTTCGGTTTTGATCGTGACGCCACTCTCAGTATTGCGGTCAGTGGGGACCGCCACTGCAGGTTAGGGGACGCCTGGGGCTGATGGTGTGTGCAGTTAGTTGGAATAGCCTCCTGAGAGTGAGGCAAGCCCCAGGGCCCGGTGTAGGTTTGTAGTACCACAAGGCGCAGAATAACTCCACACAGGCAGAATTGTCTTTCAAGGGCTTTACTCACATTTGATGGCAGGGTGAGTAGCCCGGGCGTAGCTGAGATGAACCAGATGGGAACCAGGTATCCTTCAGGCTGACTCTATGAGGGTGACTACTGACTCGCCTTCCTTAGCCCTTGGTGGTTTGGGGTGACCCCGACTTTTAGTCCCTATGGGGGTCGCCCAGGGAAGATGCTGCAGCCTCTCTCCCCCTTTTGTTTGCCGTTTGCTTGTTCCCCGGACCAGGCCACTCCAGCTTCTTGCCTCCTGTGACCTATGGGCCCTCACTGCGGTTACGTGGCTGCGGCTTTTGTGGTGTTGTGGTGTGGGCTTTGAGAGCCCCACACCGGCAGGTTTAGCAGAAGAAAGCTGGATCTATCTTCGCTTCGGGATCTGCCGCCCGGTTGGGCCTGGTGCTCTCTAGCAGTCTCCTTACTTCCCACTCCGTGCTTTCTCTCTAGCTGAAGCTGGCTTTCAGGCAGCACTCCTAGTTGACCGTTCTCCCCCGTCAGTAGCCACTGCGCGGGCGCTGTTAGACAGCATCAACCCCACAGGTCTGCTCCTCACTGAGCCCTCTGGAGTTCTCCTCTAACTGACTCACTGCTCCTCCTCTCCTGTTCTTGCCTACGCCACCTAGCAACCAGACTCTCTTACCACACCCCTTGAGAGGAGATGGAGGCTTTTGGCCCCCTCCACTATTCCAGTGAAGGTCAAGGCTTTTCCCCCTCCTGGGATCCCCAGGGGTCCTCTCATGGGTACATGTGTGAGAGCTGATTACTATGCGCCTGTGTTCCACACCCCTGTCAGCCTTCTGGATTACCTGTATTGTACTGTCCCCAGCATGGGTGCAGTACTCAGTGGTGCCTGACCAGGTCAGGGGCGCCACACTATAACACACTGTCCCTTATACAGCAGAATCTCTAGCTAGTCCTTACACTATTTCAGGGTACAGTGAGGCAAACATGGCATTTCTGGGTCTTATATAGATCCAATGATGCTATGCAGCTAACCGATCACAGTAATGCCAGTAGCCAAGATGGTTACAGTATGACTCTGATTGGCAGGCAATCCCTGCATGTTTACTGGCTGATAAAAAGATGGGAAAAATTTGGGGTGGCGACTCAAGCATGGCATCTGAGTGTAGTGACCAGAAAAGCCACTACTGTGTGTTCTGTATTCTCTATGTGATTACATTTGTGACACCTATTCCCCACTTTGAGAGGAGGTAAATTATTTAGTGTTGTGCTGTCCTCTACTGCCTTGGTTTGGTATTGCAATAGAAGACTGCTTAGCCACAAGGCTAGATTCAAGATGGAAGGAATGTCATTTGACTTTTGGAGAACAAATTTTTATACAATAGTTTGAGGACTCCATATACAGAGCCCCCCTGTGCCAGAAGAGCAGAATCCCCTTCAAGTAACCCCATTTTGGAAATTAAACCCCTCTAGTAATTTATCTACAGGTGTAGTGACAATATTGACTCAATAGGTATTTTCCCAAAACAAGCAGCAATTAGTTTTGCAGCTTGAAAATGGCAGTCTGCCATTGAAGTGCCCAGAACATTGCAGTGCATATAGATTGTGCATCATGCTTTTGGAGACATGGACATTGTAAATTAAGTGGGCTCACCACATAAATATGTAGACACTAAATGTGATTGAGGCACACTTTGGTACTAAAAAAGGAGGTGTAATTTGGATTTGGGAGCATAGATTTTGCCGGATTCCTTTTTTGAGGGGGAGAACCATAGCGCTATTCCAGAGCTTTTGTGCTGCCAGTGACGTGGAAGCCCCCTATATTTCCTTTAACAGATGACAGACCTGAGTGGGGACTTGTGTTTTTGTGGGTTGAGTTGAATGCTATTTTGTGGTAATTTGGGTACAAAACATTTTGGAGCAGGTCACGTTTATCCTGAGCTCTAAGCTCAGTACTTAGATTAGAGTTTCCATCTCCAGCTCTTACAATGTGCAATACAAGGTAATATTGTGGTACTGTGTTAGCCAGAAAAATCAATTGAAATACTATCTCCTAAGAACGACAAAAGTATTTTAGGAGTGATACCTTTATAGGCTAACCATAAAAATTATATTAGTAAGCTTTCAGAGCATTAAGGCTCCTTCTTCAGGCAAAATTACAAATTAATTACTGAGACAAAATCACAACATTTAAATTAATGTTACAACAGGACATGGGAAAGATAATGCCTCCTAAAGATAAGCCAAGGAAATCAAATTAAGGTTTTTGTTAGAAATGCAGAAGTGTGTCCATGTAGTGAGTCATAAAAACAGGTGTTAAATTGAGTCCTTTTGTTAAAGATTCGAACATCCTTATCAGTTTAAATTCCCAATTTTTTCTCTCTCTGTGATCCTTAAGGCCGCTTTACACGCAACGACATCGCTAACGAGATGTCGTTGGGGTCACGGAATTCGTGATGCACATCTGGCCTTGTTAGCGACGCCGTTGTGTGTGACACGTACGAGCGACCACTAACGATCAAAAAATACTCACCTAATCGTTGATTGTTGACACGTCGTTCAAATCCGAAATATCGTTGCTGGTGCTGGACGCAGGTTGTTCATCATTCCTGAGGCAGCACACATCGCTATGTGTGACACTCCAGGAACGACGAACAACACCGTACCTGCGTCCTCCAGCAACGAGGTGGGCGTGACTTTCTTTCGGCTGCTCTCCACCCCTCCGCTTCTATTGGGTGCCTGCCGTGTGACGTCGCTGTGACGCTGCACAAACTGCCCCCTTAGAAAAGAGGCTGTTCGCCGGCCACAGCAACGTCGTTAGGAAGGTAAGTTCATGTGATGGGTACTAGCGATATTGTGCGCCACGAGCAGTGATTTGCCAGTGATGCACAAACGACGGGGGCGGGTGCTTTCACGAGCGACATTGCTGACCTTTTAGTATTGATACTTTTAAATCTGTCATAATGTGTTCTAGAGAAGTGTTTTCCCACTAGCGTGCCCAGTTCATTTTTTATAGTGTGCCTGTGTAGATTCCTCCTTGTTTGTAGTTTTTGTTTAGTTTTCCCAATATATGTTCCTCCAGGGCATCTTGTGCACTGTATCATGTATACCATATTGAAGGATGCTATAGCTTTTTTCTTTTTGCTGACAAAGCCGTATGTTGGCTTGTTTTTTGCGGGACAAGATAACATTTTCAGCTATACCATTTTTATTTACATATGACTTTTTGATCTCATCTTCCTCCACTTTTTGCTTTTTGTCAGCCATATGATGAAAAGACATAGTTTTTGGAAGATGGTGAAGGAGTACCTAGCTGACTGTACCAGCATCCAAGTTGGACATGTGACGCCCCTGCAGTAACCAGGTGTCACAAAACAAGGTAATTTACCGCCCTGTGGGCTCGGCTGCGACCGCCGAGCCGCTCGGATCCGTGCTCGCACTACGGGTGGTGGCTCGAGCCTCTCACGGACCCGGGGTCACGTCGCTCTGCAAGGGAGTTGGCGCTACACGCGGGGATTTGGGTGTTTGGTTTGAAATGATAGTTCGTGACGCCACCCACAGGTTGTGGTGATTGTAGACACCACCGCTGCGGTGAAGGTGTGGGGACCCCCAGGAGCGGTGTAGTAGCGCAGCTAGGTGTTGACCCCTCCGTGGGTAGGGGATGTTGGTCCCGGGGTCCGGCGGGCCGGGGCCCGGGTGCAGGGTATAGTGTTGTGGTGCAGCGCGGCATGGTGCCTGATGGCATTGGTGTACTCACTCTGACACAAGACACTGGAGTCATTGGTAAACCAAACGGAGTGATGAACGGGGCCCACAGCCAGCTGCAGCTTTTCCCAGATTAGGTTGGTGGTGTCCGCCTTTCTCCTGTACCTCTATGTGTGAATCTTGACTCCGGTGCCTAGACACCGGTAGTCCGCTCCCTGACGTGTATCTGTCGTAGGAGCCCGTTTGCCCGCAGACACTGGCCCTTTGGATCTCTTGCCCTTGGCGGTGGCACTTATCCGGAATTGTTGGGCTGTTGCCTTCAATCGGGACTTAGGTAGGAATGAACCCCTGAGGTCCAGACCGCAATCAGTTAATTTGACTATGTTGGTGGCTTCTAGCCTAGTTTGGGGTCTGCGTACCCTGCCTGGTGCTCCGGTATCCAGTTGGCTCCCTGTGTAATACTATTGTATGTTCTGAGGATTTCGATAGCGTTAGGGCAATGACAACCAGAGACGAGTTCTTGGTACAAGATGTTTATAATATGTAACCACGGTAGGTACAGAACGGAACAAACACAGCAGAACAAACACACGAAATACCTTTCCGAAACGGAGCGAAGGGAATTCCCGGGGCCACGCACCGGACTCCCCCAGGGAGACCACCAGAGCGAACCCCTATACAGGGACTGTCCGGCAATCACCCCGGAAGGCCTAAATGCGCAGCAGCCGGGACACAAGGGGCAAGTGGTAAAGTCCAGAAGTGTCCGTACGGGATGATAGTCCAGAGTGGTTACGAACCGGAAGGAACCGGGCAGAAGTGCTGACCAAAGACGGCAGACGGAGTCCGGGCACAGCTTGAAGAAACCGGGTATGGTCCAGAGTCGGTCGGTAGTCTTTCAGGAGGATCCAAAGGCAATCAGGAATTAGAAGCAGCAAGGCAGGAGCACACAGCAAGCAGTATACTCAGGCACTGGACTAGGCTTAGAGGCGGCCTTTTAAGCAGCTGGACAGGAAGTAGGGCAACAGAACAGCAAACTCCATGTTAACCGAGGGCAAGCTCTTTCAAAAGAGAACTGGAAAACCCGGAAACCTGACATTACTCCCCCCCCCAGAAACGGCCTCAGGACGGATCAGGGCCTGGCTTGTCCGGGTACCGTCGATGAAACTGAGCAATCTTCCGGGGTGCCCGAATGTTACCCACCGGTTCCCAGGAATCGTCCTCGGGGGCGTACCCCTGCCAACGTACCAGATACTGAAGCCGACGACGATGGAGCCGGGAGTCAATAATGTCCTCAACCACGAACTGCTCCTCGCCGTCGACCATCACAGGCGGAGGAGGAGGCACGACACGACCATGAAACGTATTAGGAGAAACCGGTTTGAGGAGAGAAACATGAAAGACCGGGTGTACCTTCAGATGGTGCGGTAACCGCAGCCGACAGGCCACAGGGCTCACGATCCCGGTGATCTGAAACGGACCGATGAATTTTTGTCCCAGCTTCTGCGAAGGAACACCCAATCTCAGGTTTTTGGTGGATAACCATACAGAGTCCCCTACCTTATACATGGGTGCCGGTTTCCGGTGAGTGTCTGCCGACCTCTTGTAACGCTCCTGAGCCGTAGCCACAGTGTCCTTTAGAATCTCCAGATTTTGTCGTAGCTCTGTCAATCTGTCCTCCACCGCTGGCACCGAAACCGCAACCGGTGACCTAGGCAAAACATTCGGATGGTAACCCAAGTTAGCAAAAAAGGGCGTTACCTTAGTGGAGCTGCTCTGAGTGTTGTTATACGAGAACTCCGCCAACGGAAGCATCTTCAACCAATCGTCCTGCAGATGGCTGACATAACATCGAAGGTATTGTTCCAGGGTTTGATTAGTCCGTTCGGTTTGCCCATTTGTCTGAGGATGGTATGCAGAAGACAAACAGACATCAATCTGGAGTGCCGTACAAAACCCCTTCCAGAACCTAGACGTGAACTGCACGCCCCGGTCAGTGATGATCTCGTCTGGTACCCCATGCAATTGGAATACGTTCTGGATAACCAAATCCACTGTCTCTGCGGCTGAGGGAAGACCGGTACACGGAATAAAGTGAGCAGCTTTTGTCAACCGATCCACCACCACTAAAATGGTATTGTGACCGCCTGAGACTGGCAACTCCACAATAAAATCCATTGAGATAGATCCCCAAGGGCGAGATGGAACGGGTAACGGTTGGAGGAGTCCCGTAGGAGCCACACGAGGGACCTTGCACCGGGCACAAACCACACATGAGTGGACATAGTCCTTTACATCCTTTAAACAGGTAGGCCACCAGAAAAAACGGCTCAGAAATTCCTGCGTCTTCTGTACCCCCCTATGACCAGCCAACACGGAGTCATGGACCAACTTGAGAACCCGAAGTCTTACGGCCTCCGGGACATAAATGCGTCGCTCTCTCAACCACACACCATTCCGAAGAACAAGAGTTACATCATTCGAGGGGGCAGCAAGAAATACGTCACCATCATAGGCCAGCTTGATGTCCTTCCACAAGTCCTGGTCCTGGATTACTCCAACGAAATTGGCATCCGATAACACGGTCTGAGACGGGGTTCCAGGCACGGAGTCCACGGCGTGGATTCGGGACAAGGCATCGGCTTTCCCATTACGTGAACCTGGACGGTATGTAACGATAAAATTGAACTGGTTAAGGAATAGGCTCCAACGGGCTTGCCGTGGAGACAGGCACCTGGCAGACTTAAGAAATTCCAGATTACGATGATCTGTGAGTACTATCACTTGCTGCGCGGCTCCCTGTAAGTGGTGTCTCCATTCCTTAAAAGCTGAAATAATCGCCAACAATTCCTTGTCCGCAATGTCATAGTTCCTTTCTGCAGGGGACAACCGGCGGGAAAAGAAAGCACACGGATGCAAGAGACTCTTGTCCCCAGTCCTTTGAGAAAGGATGGCCCCTAATGCATAGTCGGAAGCGTCGACTTCCACGATAAAGGGAAGTGCGGGATTCGGATGTACTAATATTGGCGCTGAGGTAAAACAAACCTTGAGACGATGGAAAGCTTCCTGGGCCTAGGCGGACCACACAAACTTCTGTCCTTTCTTGGTTAACAGAGTGATGGGACGAACGATCTCTGAAAAGTTACGGATAAAGCGTCGGTAAAAGTTGGCAAAACTGACAAAGCGTTGTACCTCTTTGATGTTTCCCGGTTCCGGCCAGTCTAGAATTGCTTGTATCTTGCCAGACTCCATGTTCAGTCCCTGAGGAGAGATGACATAACCTAAGAATTGTATTTGTGAGCAATGGAATTCGCTCTTCTCCAGTTTAATGTACAGGTGGTTTTCCCTCAGACGGGTAAGTACGGTCTTGACGTGCTCCTGGTGTTCCTGTAGGGAATCAGAAAAGATTAGGATATCGTCCAGATAAATCACCATGAATTGGTCCATTATATCCCTAAAAATATCGTTAACTAGATGTTGGAAAGCCGCGGGAGCGTTACAAAGTCCAAAAGGCATCACTAGGTACTCAAAATGTCCATACCGACATCGGAACGCGGTCTTCCACTCGTCTCCGGGACGTATGCGAAGTAGATTATATGCCCCACGGAGATCCAATTTAGTGAATATTTTTGCCTGTTGGACCCTCTCCAATAGCTCAGGAATCAACGGTAACGGATACCGGTTCCGGATGGTTATTTTATTCAGTTCCCGGTAGTCAATACAGGGTCTCAGAGTCCCCTCTTTCTTTTTCACGAAAAAGATGGGTGCCCCTGCTGGTGAGGTAGACGGGCGAATAAATCCCTTGGCTAGACTTTCATCAATGTACTCTTTTAGTGCTTCTAGCTCAGGTGCCGCCAACGGGTAGACATGACCAAACGGGATCTCCGCCCCTGGGAGTAAGTCTATGGGGCAATCATACGGTCTATGCGGGGGAAGCCGATCGGCTTTTCTTTTGTCGCATATATCAGCGAAGTCATGATAAACCGGGGGTAAAACAGGTACCTGTACAGTGCCCTCCGCATTCGGTGTTACTGGAACCGGAACAGTTGGACTAATGGTCGGACCACTCTGCGGTGGGAAGGATATTTCCTTAGTCTCCCAATCGATGACAGGATTTGTAGACCGTAGCCACGGAATACCTAAAATAATCGGAAAATGAGGAGAAGAAATTACCATGAAAACAAGGGTCTCCTGCTGACCTGGCTTCATCACGCATTCTAGCGGTACTGTTTCCCGATCAACTGGTCCAGAGATTAACGGAGATCCGTCTACCGTCTCCATGGTAACCGGTGAGGATCTTTGCTGAGTCCGGATACCGTGTTTCCTGGCAAAAGAAGAGTCCATGAAATTTCCCCCTGCCCCAGAGTCTATCATTGCAGAGGTAGGTATTAGCTGTCCCTCCCACCGGATCTGAATGGGAAGCGAGCAATGGGTATATTTCCCTTCTGAGTCCTTCGGTGAGGTTGACATTACAGTCAAGGGAAATACCGCATCCAAGTGTCCACTTGCCTCAGAGATATCGGACTCTGCGTCCGTGTTGTCACACTCTGCCATGGCTGCCAATACCTTATTTGGGCGATTTGGACGTTTCGGGCAGTCGATCAAGAAATGGTCCGATTGACCGCAATAGAAACACAAACGCTCACGGAGCCGGTGTTCACGACGTTCGTTGGTCTCTCGCTTTTGCAGAGAGTCCACTTGCATAGGAACGTCCTCGGCCTCCCGTGGCGTCCTGAGAGCGGGTTCTCTGGAAGGAAACGCAAAGTTGTTTACACGGTTTACAGCTGCCCATTTTTCCTGTCTACGTTCCGTCAAGCGGGTATCAATACGCACACAGTGCTGGAGAAACAGTTCAAAATCCCCTGGAGATTCGGAACGAGCTAACTCGTCCTTGATGGTACCGGACAAACCTTTTCTGAAAACAGACAATAATGCATTGTTTCCCCAGTCGGTGTCTACCACTAACCTCTTGAACTCAGTGGCGTATTCAACGACAGAACGCTTTCCCTGACGTAAGGAAAGGAGAGCCGATTCAGCGGTAGCACGTCGATTCGGATCATCAAACATTTGCGCCATTGCGGTCAGAAAGTCATCCAGGTGATTTAAACGGATGTCCCGATTCTCTATCATAGGATTAGCCCAAGCCAGTGCTCGTGAGGTTAATAACATGATTATACATAACACTTTTGACCGGTCAGAACGGTAATAATCAGCATGTACATCAAAAAACAGTATACATTGGTTAACAAATCCACGAAACTGACTACGATCACCATTGAAACGGAATGGGGGTAACCTAGGCATACCGGCAGCTGATACGGACGTAGTGGGGACGGCTTCCTGAGCCTCCACTCTGACTTGCAAATCCTGAATAGCCGGACCCAGTACCTGGTGATCATGGCCCAGCTGTGCCTCCACATCTCTAAGTTTAGTTTGTACCGCCTCCATCTCCTGCTGCAAGGAGTTAATCATGGAAAAGAGCTGGTCTACTCGTGTCTCAGTCATTGCCCCAGCGAAATCCTCTTATGGCCTGAGTATAATGTAATACTATTGTATGTTCTGAGGATTTCGATAGCGTTAGGGCAATGACAA
Source organism: Anomaloglossus baeobatrachus (assembly GCF_048569485.1). Lineage (NCBI taxonomy): Eukaryota > Metazoa > Chordata > Amphibia > Anura > Aromobatidae > Anomaloglossus > Anomaloglossus baeobatrachus. The sequence goes on along the minus strand of NC_134353.1, from coordinate 395,726,765 downwards.
CCAGAGACGAGTTCTTGGTACAAGATGTTTATAATATGTAACCACGGTAGGTACAGAACGGAACAAACACAGCAGAACAAACACACGAAATACCTTCCCGAAACGGAGCGAAGGGAATTCCCGGGGCCACGCACCGGACTCCCCCAGGGAGACCACCAGAGCGAACCCCTATACAGGGACTGTCCGGCAATCACCCCGGAAGGCCTAAATGCGCAGCAGCCGGGACACAAGGGGCAAGTGGTAAAGTCCAGAAGTGTCCGTACGGGATGATAGTCCAGAGTGGTTACGAACCGGAAGGAACCGGGCAGAAGTGCTGACCAAAGACGGCAGACGGAGTCCGGGCACAGCTTGAAGAAACCGGGTATGGTCCAGAGTCGGTCGGTAGTCTTTCAGGAGGATCCAAAGGCAATCAGGAATTAGAAGCAGCAAGGCAGGAGCACACAGCAAGCAGTATACTCAGGCACTGGACTAGGCTTAGAGGCGGCCTTTTAAGCAGCTGGACAGGAAGTAGGGCAACAGAACAGCAAACTCCATGTTAACCGAGGGCAAGCTCTTTCAAAAGAGAACTGGAAAACCCGGAAACCTGACACCCTGGTTCGGTTCCAGCGGGCCACTACCCTGTCCCGGTCCCTTACGGTTCCACCGGTCATTTTTCCGGTCTCCTGCAGGCGGCCACTAACGTCGGCCTCCCTGCCAGTGGCAACTGGGCTACGACCCAGCCACCTGGTAGTCTCTGGGCAGCCTGGACACAGGACTGCCCGTGAACTTGTCTGCTCTACACTTAACTTGAACTTGACTCTTCCAGAGCCTGAGCTCGACTACTTGGGTTCCCGCCTCCAGGCCTCTGAACTCCTCGGAGGGTGGAGCCAACCAACTGGCTCCACCCCCCCTGGTGTGGACATCAAACCTGGAGGGTGCTGACAAGGCTTTCAAGTTTGACTGATGTTACGTAACTGGGAGAGGGTTGTGGTGTTGTGTGTGACTACCTGGGACGACCTGACTAGTCCAGGGCGTCACATTCCCCCTTGGTTTAATGCAGACTGTCCGCGGGCTGCCCGTCCATCACCGGTTTATTTTTGTTGTAAAATTGCAAAAGATAATAACACAAGTACATTTATAATAACATATTTACATTTTCACAAATATTTGGTTTTTCTTTCTTCCCTTACGGGAGGCACATTACTTTTAACGTTGCAAGCATTTTTAACAATGGGTCCATGTCCTTCCGCTTTCCCACCCAAGCAACCTAGCCTTGATGCTGCCCCTAAGAAGTGGGCAGCACCCCTTTTCCCCAGTCAGGATCAGGAACTTGGCCAGGAAACCCAAGCGGGAACGGGTACGGTGCTTTGCACCCGGTAGTCACTCAGAGGCCCCACGTCCAGGGGACCCCTGACCCGGAGGATGGTCACCGGTTCCTGTGGTGACCGGACCCCAGCCTGCTCTGCTGCGGGTCCTCCCTCCAACCAGCCTCTCCGGAGACCGGCAGTTGCAGGAAGGGCAATAAGGGCACTATTCACAAGCCCAAAAGTTATTGAGTGGCTTGCTAGTTGTCAGCCGTGTTCATGATTACTCATGTCAACAAAAGGGGCAACAAAAGTCCCAACAGGGACGGGCGCTTCAGTAGCTGGTCTGCTACCATAAACAACATAGGTCCTAACGGGCACCTGCAGGTGGGTCCCAACGGGGACTGTCCTTGTGGTAATGGGGATCCACTACCTCACTCTAACTTTTTGTAAAACTCCGCTGCCGGCGCAGCCTCTTCCAGCCACTTTCCCCTGCCCACCACAGGGCAGCACGGGTCCCCAATGCCACACTCACTCACGGTGGCACTGTCAATAAAGACCCCTTCTTCAACTGCCTGCGGTGCGGGTACGGTAGCCTGGCTCCACTTCTAGAACTGCCCTCGCTCCTTGAACTCCCTGCCGTCCTCCACCAGGGGCTCCGACCCCAGATGGCGCCCACTGGTCTCCGGCCCTGGCGGCGTTCAACAAGTCAGGCAGGGTCCGGCTCTTCCACCCGGCATACCGGATGGCGCCCCTCGGGGAACTCAGGGACGTTCAACAAAGGACTCCGGGTTTTGCAGGAACGGGTTCTTAAAACATCAACTTTAAAACGGTGAACTGTAAACTTCAGGGGTTAATTTGGAGTGCGGCTACCACCGCAGGGGACCGGCCCGGCTGATGGTCTGACGATCCACCGGGTTCCACATCCATGTGCAGTAGGCTCCGGGGCTGCAGGCCATCAACGGGAACGGCGGAGGGGGCAGCGCACTCAGCACCTCTTCCTCCATGAGTTTCACCATCTCGAGCCCACTTGCTGCGGTACTGCCAGGTCCCGGCTCCCAATGGATCAGGGCTGGCTTGGGAGTCTGCATGGCTTGATCTCGGTGCTGCACGGCTAAGACGGCCCCTTGTTCACGGGCCCACACCATGGCAACCATCCTGCAGACCTCCGCCTTCCAATCGAGCAGCTGCTGCAGACTCTGCGCCCTCACCTTCATGCAGAACCGGCCCAGCTCCCACTCCAACCAAGCAGCGGTTCCGGCAGGAAGCTCGCCCGGGCCACAGTCCTCAAAAGCTACTACTCCCCTGCTTTTTCCGAGTCCCGCCGCTCCAGCGGCGGGCGCCCCTCCGCTCCCGTCCGGGAACACCGACATCTTTCCAAACGTTCCCCCCTTGGTCTTTTCTGAGAACTTCACTTGCTTTCCGCACTGCTCCGCTCTCGGGGGGTGGGGCCTCGCTTTCGTGCCTTTTCTGCTCAGGGAAGACGGCTCGGGTGGGAACTTTTCGCGCCCAAGATGGCGGATTCTCAAATTTTTCAGCGGGATGCCGCTGACGGGGACTTCAATGCGCAATTCCACTGGTAAGTGGACTGGTTCAATCCTGTTCGCAGACGCCAGAAGAGTCGATGTGTACCGCCCCCCCCCGGGCTCGGCTGCGACCGCCAAGCCGCTCGGATCCATGCTCACACTACGGGTGGTGGCTCGAGCCTCTCACGGACCCGAGGGTCACGTCGCTATGCAAGGGAGTTGGCGCTACACGCGGGGATTTGGGTGTTTGGTTTGAAATGATAGTTCGTGACACCACCCACGGGTTGTGGTGATTGTAGACACCACCGTTGCGGTGAAGGTGTGGGGAACCCCTGGGAGCGGTGTAGTGGTGCAGCTAGGTGTTGACCCCTCTGGGGGTAGGGAATGTTGGTCCCGGGCTCCGGTGGGCCGGGGCCCGGGTGCAAGGTATAGTGTTGCGGTGCAGCGCGGCGCGGTGCCTGATGGCACTGGTGTACTCACTCTGACACAAGACACTGGAGTCATTGGTAAACCAAACGGAGTGATGAACGGGGCCTGCAGCCGGCTGCAGCTTTTCCCAGATTAGGTTGGTGGTGTCCGCCTTTCTCCTGCACCTCTTTGTGAATCTTGACTCCGGTGCCTAGACACCGGTAGTCCGCTCCCTGATGTGTATCTGTCGTAGGAGCCCATTTACCCGCAGACGCTGGCCCTTTGGATCTCTTGCCCTTGGCAGTGGCACTTATCCGGAATGGTTGGGCTGTTGCCTTCAATCGGGACTTAGGTGGGAATGAACCCCTGAGGTCCAGACCGCAATCAGTTAATTTGACTATGTTGGTGGCTTCTAGCCTAGTTCAGGGTCTGAGTACCCTGCCTGGTGCTCCAGTGTCCAGTTGGCTACCCGGTTCGGTTCCGGCGGGCCACTACCCTGTCCCGGTCCCTTACGGTTCCACCGGTCGATTTCCCGGTCTCCTGCAGGTGGCCACTACCGTCTGCCTCCCTGCCAGTGGCGACTGGGCTACAACCCAGCCACCTGGTAGTCTCTGGGCAGCCTGGACACAGGACTGCCCGTGAACTTGTCTGCTCTACACTTCACTTGAACTTGACTCTTCCAGAGCCTGAGCTCGACTACTTGGGTTCCCGCCTCCAAGCCTGTGAACTCCTCGGTGGGTGGAGCCAACTGCCTGGCTCCACCCCCCCTGGTGTGGACATCAAACCTGGAGGGTGGTGACAAGACTTTCAAGTTTGACTGATGTTACCTAACTGGGAGAGGGGTGTGGTGTTGTGTGTGACTACCTGGGACGACCTGACTAGTACAGGGCGACACAGTAACACCACTGTAACAGCTCGGGTCCTACATTACTGTGCCAGTCAGTATACACACCAGCACACCAGGACACTTACACTTAGCTCACAGTGCCCAGCCCTGTCACCTGGTTCTAACAGGCAGCCATCTGGGGGAGGAGCGAGTGGCTTGGGGGGTGTGGGTAGACAGCGGAAGAGGAGTAGGTGAATGAGAGAGAAGGGAGAAGGTGGTGGAGAGGAGTCTGAAGTGAGCAATAATAAGAAAGGGAGAGTTGACAGCAAAGGTGTCAAGACTGACAAAGGAACCTTGAGACACAGAGAAAGAGAAGAAAACTGAAAGGAGAGTGAGGAGTAAGAAAGCCGGCGGAGTAGTAGTAAAGACACCGCCAGGACCTGAGGAGAAACATCAGCCATTCAGGGGAGAAAGTAGCTGGAGAGTGAGAGATCAAGCTCCAGGGACAGTGGAATCCTGTGGGGGTGGAAATCCAGGGCTCCCAGGACTTTGCACACACGGGGTGCAGATCCCAGAAGAGACCGGGCCTTCAAGCCATCTCTTACCTCTGCCAGGCGGGTAGGTTTCCAGGACTCATCTGCCACCACTAACGTCTAAGACATCAGCAGCAATTGGAGGACCGGGACATATTCCCTTAAATAGTCCAAGCTGCCTGCGGCAGGACCCAGACACCAGACGGACCTCCGGGTGCTTCAAGCCAGGGAGGAACGTCACACAGACACGAGTGCATTGGTGGGCGATTGGCACCAGGTCGGCTGTTACAGGAACACAGGACTTGGGATTTTCTGGACCGCTTTTAATGGAAAGTCCTATCCCCCTCATTGTGCTAGTACCCCGATTTTGGAGCGGGTGGGAACGGCTCTTGAAGACTCCGTTCTGGGTTCTAAAATGGCCGCCGATGAAGGAGGACGTGCGTGATGGAGCTCCCACACATCTAACGCCATCGGAGCTCTAACACGCAAAAAACAACACTGCGACACACACATCGGCACCCTTGAAGCTCAGAGGACAAGAGGAGCTGCATATTGCGAGCCGAGACCCACCCAGAGGCTCCGTGAGCCAGCATCTCTGGAGGAGGCCCGGATCCACGCGGGAGATGCCTGGCCTGGAGAGCGGGGACCAGACTCCTGCAAAGAGAGAACCGCTGAGAGAGAGCCGCAGCACACCCACCAGAGCGGAGGAAGAAGCCACAGGAAGGAGGCAGGTGACTGAACATAAACCGAAGCAGCGGCAGGAGGGATTGTGGAGCCCGCGGCGTCTGGAAATGTGTGGGCGCCATCTTGTTAGGCGAGAGCGGTGAATGGAGGAGCGGGCTGGTGCGCAGGAGCAGCAGGAGGGGGCCCCGTGTACTCACCGGTGGAGGAGAAGGGCGTGACTGGCCTGTCCGGGTGAAGAGGAGCCGTCGGTGAGGAGAGCAGTTGGGGGTCTGCCGGAGGTGACTAGGCCTGAGCGGAGGCAGAGAGAGGCGACGCACCAGGTCTTGGGTCAGGAGGAAGCGGGTGAGTGCGGCCCCACAGGGCACAAAAGCGGCGGTGGCTCTGGGACATCTATACGCCCGTGGGAGCATTAAAGCACTGGTGCAAAACTAGGGTGAATTATACATGCCCCGCAACCCCCCCCCCTCCTTGGAGCCTGCACGATCACCTTCACCCCTGCAGCTCCGGCAGCGCTGGCCTGTCAGGAAAGCAAGGGCCAGGAGCTGCAATAAAGGGGCCTTTGCTGGCTAGGCGGGGGTAGTGAGAGGCACTAAGGTGGTGTGGAGGCCCTGACCTGGGGAAGAGACAGGGAACCCTTGCAGGGGAAAGTAAATCTTGGGGCTCAGAATTAAACTGTGCTCCAACACCACTAAAAGAGCTTAGTCCCCATCTTCCTGTAACCTCATATATGTGAAGAGACCCTAAACACAGGAGGTGCAAAAGAGACCAGAAGGAGTGCTGGAGCTGCTCTATTCACAGACTCCTCAACAGAATTAACCCCAGCAGAACCTTGCCACACTACCACAAGGTGGCATTAGGCTTTACATTACCAAGTGGTGCGACCCGGTGCCACTTGCAGCCCGATAGCAGTATCTACATATAGAAAACAACTTAATTCTCTTCCACTGCAATAGCAGTTGTATACAATACCTCAAGAGGGGAGTCTTACTTCATTCTCTTATATTACCATACCCGGAGAAGTTAGTATGACTTAACTCACTAGAAATATTAACCGGATAGGGGTCAATTCCTTTAGATGAGTGGCAGAACATAGAGGATGGTGAGAATTGGAAATAAAGCAGCGGGAGCCACTTTTAGATCTGCATCGTCATCCACTCAAGCAGATATTCATAAATTTATCAAAAAACACATGCAGAATCCAAAACAGATGTCATCTCTGCTCACGACTCCACCTGCAAAAGAAGACTCAGAGTCTGAGGAAGAGAGCGACATGGAGGAGACAGGAAGGCAGAAGGAGCAACCTCTGTCAAGATCGTTTATGAAACGCCTCCTTGAAAAAACCATGGCACCTGTACTTAAAGACCTCACGGACATTAAGCAGGATGTGGCGCAAATTGGTCACAGGGTAGATGCGTTAGAGGCCGCCAATTCTGTCGCAGTTCACCATGTAAACTCTACACTCACCTGTCTCCAGGCCCAAGAAGGTCATATCAATCAGATCTACAACACCTTGGAAGACCACGAGAACAGGGAACGAAGGAACAACCTTCGCATTAAAGGACTGCCAGAGTCGGTCGCCGCAGAAGCATTGAACTCCGCTCTCAAGGAAATATTCACCAAATTACTCCTTCCAGATGACCCAAACTCTTTGGATATAGTCAGGGCACACAGGTCTCTGAGACCCAGACCCAGGCAGACTGATCCCCCCCGGGACATTATATGCCGCTTCTTGGACTTTCGTGTTAAAGAGCTGGTGCTCAAAAGAGCTAGGGAGGCCGACAGTATCACCTACGAAGGAGCCAATATTTTAATATTCCAGGATCTTGCTGCATCCACACTCACCAAAAGACGGGCGCTCAAGCCCTTCACAGAGGCCCTACGCCTGAAGCAGTTCCAGTATAGATGGCTGTTTCCTTTTGGGATTGCAGTCACCGTCATGGATAAAAGATATCAGGCCAGAACATCAACATAAATTCTTAAGATCTGGGAAGAACTGAACATTGCGTTGGAAAAACCCCCAGACCTGGAGGTTACACAACTTCCATCCACAGTCCAACCGCTGCCGAATCCGGCCCCTTGGCATACAGTAACCACGCCCAAAGCCCAGAAGCACAAGCAAAAAGCAGCAAAAATGCTACTGCTCAACTCGACAAGCAAGAAGGTCTGATGTACTTTCACCGTCACTTTCTACAATGGGCTTACCTCCATTCACACTCCTTCTCTCTGGGAATAGTAAGGAGTGGGGGTCTGAGCTTCTTTTGGAAACTGATTAGACTCTCAATTAACCTATTACCCCCCCCCCCTTTGAGATGTTGAAACAGACCTGCTCTTTCTTTACCTGTATTGAAGGGGATTCCCCCCCCCCCCCGTGCAGAACTTTGAAGGTAGAGTTTTCCCTAATGGCTTCTTTGAACTCGCCTTGGGAACGATACGTCAGGGTCATTACCCTGAGGAGACGTCTCAAAGAAGTTACGCCCACTATCATCATCCTCTCCATTTTGCATTTGGGAACATAGAACTGAATGCTGTTCAATGTTATTTGACCTTTAAGATTCTCACCTATCCGGTCACAAGTTAAACCGAACTTATGTTGTTTTACTTCTTTTTCTAGAATTGAACATTTTCTGTTGTCTTTCCCATTCTTCCCTGGTCTTTCCTTACCCCCCTCCAACATACGGCTCTGAGAGGTGTCCTTGTTGGTGAACCGTCGTCCAGTATGCACTTCACCATGGCTTCCACACATAAGGTAATTAAAGTAGCCAGTCACAACACACATGGTTTCAACTCTCCCATTTCGCGATCACAAGCTTTAGATAGATTCCGCAGGGAAGGTATCGGAATTCTAGCTCTTCAAGAGGCACATTTTCTATCAGAAAAGATCCCCAACTTCGATAGAAATCATTGTAACCAGTGGTTTCATGCCCCAACCCCGCAAAAAGGCTCCAGGGGAGTCTCCATTGCCATCTCAAAAAATATCCCGTTCTCGGTAATCGAATACAAAGCAGACCCAGATGGTAGATACATCTTTGTTAAAGGTCTTACTGGTGGATCCTTGATTACGGTTGGAAGCATATATGCTCCAAACAGGAAACAAATCAAGTGGATTTTGTCTACTGTTAAGAAAGTTGGTCTCTTTTCAGAGGGATCGCTTTTCCTGTGCGGAGACCTGAATCTATCATTGGATCCCTCAGTGGACTCCACGGCAAAGAGGTATCATATATCCTTGAGAGACCTGTCCCGGGTTAAAAATTCCCTGCAACAGCAATCCCTATATTTTCACCCCTCCGACCGAGATTACACTTATTACTCCCACCCACACCACTCTTACCACAGAATCGACTACATATTTATAACTAAATCCCTCTTGCCCGCAGTGCTTAAGGCTGATATCCTTCCGGCAGTCTTATCGGACTACTCGATCGTCACAACTCATCTTACACTTCAGAAACTTCACTCGGACATCAGATCATGGAGACTTAATGAGTCTATATTATCCTCCGCTGATAACAAGAAACGCATACAAACCACTCTAGAAAATTATTTTCGAATAAATGAGATCCCGGAGGTTTCACCCTCCACCCTTTGGGAAGCGCATAAGGCGGTAATTAGGGGGGAGATGATTTCCATCGCGTCGCACTTAAATAGAATAAGGAAAGATACACTTCATAAGCTATACGACGAAATAGCTGCCCTGGAACTATTACATAAGAGATCCCAGAGGAGTTCGGTATTGGAACAGTTAGCCACTAAAAGGCAATGTCTGAAAGACCTGCTTAACAAGCAATCAGCCAAGTTCTATATGAGCTGGAAAAATAAGTTATATGTACATGGAGACAGGGCGTCAAAACTGATGATGTCCCTAATCAAAGAGCGCCAAACGCGCACCTTTGTTCAATCGCTTAAATTAGCAGGGGGCGGCCGTACTACTGACCCCTCTGGGATCTTGGCAGAATTTTTAAAATTCTATACAGATCTTTATCAAATTCGACCGAACGAGACGCACTTAGAAAAAGAAAAGAGAATTCCCCGCATTCAGGAATTTCTTTCCAAACTGCAGCTCCCCAAACTGTCCCCGGACCAACAAACAGTCCTCTCCAGACCCTTCACCCTTGCGGAACTTCAGTCCACCCTGTCTAAAACTCCTCAAGGGAAAGCACCAGGACCTGACGATCTCCCAGTGACCTATTATAAAGCATTCCCTGGTACACTAATGCCCCACTTACTCAGCATGTGTAACGCTGTCATGGCTGGACATCCCTTCCACAAACAGGCTTTAGAAGCCCATATTTCGCTGATTCATAAAGAAGGGAAAGACCCGGAGCTCTGCAGCAATTATAGGCCAATTTCTCTTTTGAACGTTGACTTAAAAATCTTTGCTAGTATGATTGCCAGCAAAATAGCCGATTTCCTTCCCACTCTTATATCAGCTGATCAGACAGGCTTTGTAAAGGGAAGGGAGGGCAGGGACAACGCTATATGTGTTCTGCACCTCCTCCAACATGCTAATTTAAACAAAATCCCCTTGGTTCTACTGGGCACAGATGCTGAGAAAGCGTTTGACAGGGTGGACTGGACTTTCCTTAAGGGGACCCTCACACACTTTCTTTTCCCCCAGCCCCTTATCCAGGCTATAATGCAAATGTACACATATCCGTCAGCAAGAATTAAACTCAACAATTCCTTAACTGCCCCATTTGACATACAGAATGGGACCAGACAGGGGTGCCCTCTGTCCCCTACCTTTTTTGTCTTGGTAATGGAACCCCTGATACAAGCGATTAAAAAATGCAGGGATATCCAGGAATAGACGTAGGAGGAGTAACGCACAAAACTGCGGCTTTCGCGGATGATCTACTGGTTATCTTATCACGTCCAACAAGAGGCTTCTCAGCGTTCATGAAAATTCTGACAGAATATGGCTCCCTGTCTAATTTTAAAATAAATCCATCTAAATCGGAAGCCCTCGGTCTTAACATTCCCACACACCTAATTAACAGTCTTAAAATCAACTTTCCGTTCCGCTGGCCACCAAAGTATATTACATACCTGGGCATTAAGATTGGTCATAACCCTAAAACTCTTTACGAACCTAATTTCAAACCCTTGCTCCCAAAGGTTTCAGATTGTATCAATTCATGAAGGGCCCCATACTTATCGTGGATTGGGCGAAAGAATTTGATAAAGAGTATAATCCTGCCAAAATGTGTATACTTATTCCAAATGCTGCCAATTCCGGTCCCAGAATCATATCTAGCCCAGGCCAACTCACTTATTAGGAATTTTATTTGGAATAACAAACGATCTCACTTAAATTTCCGTACCTTATCCCTGCCCAAACGTGTAGGGGGAATGGGGGTGCCAAATATCCGTGTATACTATCATGCGGCACTAGCTACTAGAGCTCTGGACTGGATCCGGAGACCCAAAGAGAAGTCATGGGTCTGTGTTGAAGACTGCCTGGCCCCAATCCCCCTCCGCTCCCTTTTATTTTTACCACCTGGATTTGACAAGAAAAATGCAATCACTAATATACTGACGAAAGCCACGTTATCGGAATGGAAAAGCCTAGTAAAGATACTTGCCCCATATGGGTCCCCATTGACTCATATTTCAGATATACTGTGCCTCCGTCATACCTACATGGGTTCGCATCTTGAGAATCGGCCCTCTAGCTTTGACATCCCTGTACATGAATTGATGGAAGATGGAGCTCTATTAGCATACCAAGAAGTGTGTGCCTCTCCTAGACTCGCAAGCCTAACCTTTCTCCGTTATAATAGAATAAAAAACTTTGTTCGCCGCCTACAACTAGAAAGGAGCCCGCCAAGATCGCTCACAAAATTTGAGGCTCTATGCTCTCAACTGAAACACCCCACGAAGGTCCTCTCACAAATTTACAACTCACTGGTTTCTGATAATACGCCCAAGAAGAGGGCTTATGTGGGAAATTGGGAGACAGATATGGGCACACATGGCCCATCACGCTGCATCAGAATTCAAGAAAACTCATATAAAGTGGTAACTAGGTGGTACACGACGCCTGTGCAGTCGCATCAATGGTACCCGTCCTCTTCCTCGCTGTGCTGGAGATGTGGAGCAGAGGAGGGCACGTACATACACATATGGTGGGGCTGCCCAATAATTAGTTCCTTTTGGTGAGAAATCTCAATACTTGTTTCGTCTCTTGTGGGCAGTAAAGTCCAACTTACCCTGGAAATGGTTTTACTTAATTTTCCGATTTGGCTGGCTGATCATTCTCTGTCAAAACTGGCGGCCTTTGTAGTAGCAGCAGGTAAACTCTTGATTCCCACCCTCTGGCTCACTGCCAATATTCCATCTAAAAAGCAGGTGCTTAACAAAATATACCTTCTATTTCAAACGGAGGAACTGGCTTCTCTCTCTCAGCTTACCTTAAATTCCTTTCACAAGGTTTGGAACCCTTGGATTGCATTTAGGAAATCCGCAGAATATCTGTCTATAATTGCAGTAGTGGAGTAATATCAGGTTGGGGTGCGTTAACGACAGGCGGTTCCAATTCTCGCTAAATACTTCCTCTCTCGCTCTAATACCCTCAGAGCCCACTCAATCTTCATGCTCGTACCTATACCCCCCTCCTCCCCCACTTATCCCTCCTCTTCCCTTTGTCTTTAGTGTAGTTTTATTGCATAGAACTGGTTGATAATTGATTTTAATGCATGCCATGGCCACCCTCGCTGTGTTTTTTTATTTTCTTTTTTTTTTCTCCTCATAGCTTCAACCTAATGATGGCCAGGGTCTGAGGCAATGTATGCTGTCACTGTTTTCCATCTAATGCATATATTCTGATGAGACATGCATATTTACTAATGAGAAATGTTTTGTTGTCTGTATTGAAAATTTCATAAATAAAACATTGAAAAGAAAAGAAGACTCCGTTCTCCTCGGGTAAATTATCTGGTTGTCTGAAGCTACTCCCCAACCTAGGGTCCACGTACCCTATCGTGCCTTGGTCCCAGCCCAATGATGGTGCAAGGCCACCGGCTGTCCTCCTCGACACTTCCGTGCCCCTTGCCACGATCCCCTGTGACAGGGGGTCCAGCTCCTCTAGGCCCAGACCACCATCTGCCACCTAGATAGCTTCCTAGGAGCCCTGCTCCTGACCTCCTCTCTCTTTCACTTCCAAACTACAACTCCTCACTCCTGACACTCCTGACTTCCCCTCTCCAACCCCCCAGGTGGGCGACTCTATTCCACTCAAGCCGTCCACTGGTGTGTTTGTTGGGTGTGGAGCAGAGTGTACCTAGGATTTTGATTAGCTGATGTAGGCAACACCATGTAGTTGGGGACCCATAATCAAGAAGGAGGTGGATACTGCACGGGAGGGCAGATTGTTCAATACCCTGTGATGACCTTGTAGTCCAGAGGCGTCACATTCTCCCTTGGTTAAACGTAGCTCGTCCTCGAGCTACAGGACATCAGAGGTTTATTATATTTTTTTTTCAAATCTGCAAAAGTAGAAAATAATAAAATTTTTATTTACAAGATTCATCCCACAGGAGGCTTGGCACTTAAATATTACTATAATTTTGAGTTCATCAAACCAACAGTGGAACGCTACCAAGTTAGATTAGTAGTGGAGACTCAACCTGCTCCGTTGCAGCCTCTTCCTGCGACAGTCCAGTCCCAATGTCCCGGATCCCATTAACCTACCACCCAAACAACCTGACCCGCTGCATACCTATTCATGGGTCCGTGACCAGGTTAAGATCCCGGGTGTTGCAAAAGATGACTCTGGTGGGCACAGGAGGTGCAACTATTTACAATACACAAGTCTGTGTTGGTCACAACCAGTCCCATGACCATGGTCCATTTTTACTACTACAAAATATTGTTGCATAAATACAACAAAGTCCATGCACCTGGTGCACACATGACGTAATCTTCTTTCCAATCAGGTAACTTTCTCTATTGATTTAAACCTTGTTGAATAAAACACTGTTGTTTCCTAACATTTCTCTATATGAAAAATAACAAACTTTGTAAAACAATAAAAGAAACACTGATACCTAACAGTTTATATTCGCATATTACTGGTACCATCAACATTCTTCCCTATACCTCCGTGGACCCGTGGAAGCCCAATTTGTGGGCGAAACGGCCGTCGTCCGTCTTAGAGGAGCCAGCTCACAGTGCGTCTCCAGCCCTCCACCCTGCACGTGTTTTGCATAAATGACATCCAGCACAGCGGACAGAGTGCGGTTTCTTTATACTCTCACCTTATCATACCTCCGTGGGGGCTGACCAATGTTAACCCGGGTCGACCTTCTCAATTCTAGACCCTCACCTCCCTCTTGTGGCATGGCAATGTTTTCTACAAGTTCCTCGCCCTCAGTGATAGGTGTAGCTGGCAGGATTCTACGTGTGCGTGGCAAGGGTACAGGTGCTACTCTAGATGCTGAAGTGGGTGCAGTGTCAGTAAGCCTTTCCTGTTCTGGTTCTTCGATGGGTTGTGGGAATGTTAACACAGGGACTATTACTGCTCCATTCTGCATAGGCCAATCTTCTGGAAAGTCACCTAGAATGGTACAGATCATTGTCTTCTTTCCTTCCACCACTGGAGGTTGGGGCTGAGGTCCATCTGCTACTCTTAAGGGGCTCTGTAAATTTTTTTTTAAATGGTCTCAGTAGACAGTAGCCGTGGTCCTTCCCTGGTACTTGCTGATTAGGCAAGTCTTCTGGTTGTCGAAGTGGGACGGTTGTACAACATATGGCTCCTTTTCCCATTGATCATCCAATTTGTGCAGCTTTCTTTTCCTTTTCAGCACAACCTCACCTGGTGAGAAAGGGGTTGCTTTTGCCTGCTTGTTAAAGTTCCTCTCTTAACGTTCTCTGTTTTGATTCAAACTCTCTTCAACACACTTTTGAATCTGTTTATACTAGGTCTGGTGGAGTGAGTCCCAATCCGCCCTGGGTAAATAGGTTTCAGGCAACTCGACCTCCATCTCCAAGTCCACTGGGAGTCTTCCAGGTCTGGCTCTCATCCGGTAAGCTGGGGTACATTTGGTGGATCCCACCGCAATGTTGTTATAGATGTCCACAAGGTCCGGTAGCTTTTCAGGACACTGGTTCCGCTCTTCAATAGAAAGAGTCTTCAGCAGATTGATCACCAGATTGTTCATTTTCTCGCACATCCCATTTGTCTGTGCATGATAGGGTGTGGTGCGTATCTTCTTGCACCCGTACAAACTACAGAACTCCTGGAAGATTTCAGCCTCAAACGCCGGACCTTGGTTGGTAAGGACTTGATCGGGATATCCATGCAGCCTACAGAAGTGCGCTTGAAATGCCTTTGCCGCTGTACTGGCAGTCCAGAACCGAAAGTAGTGGTGTACCATCGTGAGCGCGTACGTATACCCACTCCGGCTGGGGGTTAACTTGATCCAAGGACACAATTTCCAGGGGTTGCTTGGTGACTATCGGCTGGAGTGGTGCTCGCTGACTGGTGCCATCCTGCCTTCTCAAGGCACAGGGACCGCAATTCATACATCAGGCTTCTATGGAGTCTCTCATCCCTATCCAATAGAAGAGACTTCTCAGCAACATCTCCAACTTCTTCCATCCAAAGTGCCCGGCTCCATCATGATACGCTTCCAACACCACCAGGACATACGCCCGAGGGATCACGATCTGGCAGATTCTCTCATGGGTCTTGAGGTTGGTTAAGCTTCTGCACAGTTTGCCTAGGTAGAGATAAAGCTGACTTCTGTCCTGCTACAGTTTTCTGGCTTCCTCTGGGGAACCCGGCTCCAGACAGGCACCAGCTCTGGCCAACAATGCTTTAACTAATCTGATTGCAGGGTCCCCGTCCTGGGCCTCTTGCCAACCGTGATGGGGAAATGGATCACCGGTCATTTCTTGCTGATGGGCACATGGTCGAGACCGTTTCGTGGGAATGGGCCAATGGAACACAGGCAATTCAATGTCTTCTAGGTCATCTTCATCCTTCTCCTCATCAAACAGATGGGGCATCCTAGAGAGTGCATCAGCGTTAGTGTTCTTGTGGCCAGCCCTGTACTTTATGATAAAATCATAATTCGCCAACCTTGCGACCCAGCGCTGTTCCAATGCTCCCAGCTTCGCCGTATCTAAGTGAGTCAACGGGTTATTATCCGTGTACACAGTAAACTTCGCGGCAGCAAGGTAGTGCTTAAACCTTTCCGTCACAGCCCATACAAGTGCCAGAAACTCCAGCTTGAAAGAGCTATAGTTCTCGTGGTTCCTTTCCGTGGGCCTTAGTTTCCGGCTAGCGTAGGCTATCACCTTCTGCTTGCTCTTCTGCACCTGTGACAGGACGGCTCCCAGTCCTACATTACTGGCATTATAGTATAAACGGGAGACCGTAGTCGGGATATGCCAGAATTTCATCCCAAGTCAGAACAGAATTCATCTGCTCAAAGGAATCTTCTTGTTCTTTGCCCCATTGGAACACAGGGTTAGAGGACTTGCCGTGCATGGGTTGTCCCACCAGAAGGTCTTGCAAGGGAGCCGCCATCTGTGTGTACCCCTTGACAAACCTCCGATAGTAACCCATCAGGCCCAGGAACTGCCGCACCTCTCTGACGGTGTTGGGCCTCGGCCTGTTCTGGATAGCTGTGATTTTCTCTGAATCTGGTGCCACACCTTCAACACTGACCACATGCCCCAAGTACTGTACCTTCGGCTTCAGCAGGTGGCACTTGGATGGCTTGAGCTTCATCCCATACTTGGACAGTACCTCAAATACCTCTGCCAGGTGTTCCAGGTGCGCCTCGCACGTCTTGGAGTATACAATGACATCGTCCAGATACAGCAAGACTGTTTCAAAATTGCAGTGGCCCAGACAACACTCCATGAGCCTCTGGAACGTCCCCGATGCATTGCACAGCCCTAATAACATGCTATTGAATTCACATAGTCCCATCGGGGTAGCAAACGCCGTTTTCTCACGGTCCTCTTCAGCAACAGCCACCTGCCAGTATCCGCTAGAGAGATCAAGGGTAGAGAAGTAAGTAGCAGATTTCAAGGCGGCCAACAATTCCTCAATGCGGGGCAAGGGGTAAGCATCTTTGTGCGTGATCTTATTGATTTGTCGGTAGACTACACACATTCTCATGGTACCATCTTTCTTCTTCACCAGTATCAGTGGGACAGCCCAGGTTCTGCAACTGTCACGGATTATTCCAGCTTCCTTCATACTCCTGAGCATATCTTTGGCACACTGGTAATGTAAAGACCTGCTCATACTCCTGGACAACCCTGTAGACTTCCTGTTTATGATGTGCAGGTGTAGAGTCGGTGCCCATGTGTAACTCCTGACACCACTTCTCTAAGGGTCCCTGGGGACTGTCACTGGAGAGCTGACTGGACTGGTTTGGGGAACCTGATGCGTGTCTGGCATCTGCATTGACTACAAACAGCTTGGCAATAGTGGCATACCTGGGTAGTGTGATCTCGCACGGGCACTCTCCCCTTTCGGACATCAACTACTTCCCTGGCCGTAAATACAGTGGGCCAATGCTCTGAAGGCAGGGGTTCTACTACTGCCTGGTAATCCTGTCCATGGGAGCCTACAGCTGCCCTGCACCATATCATCATTTCGCTTCGCAGGGGCACTATAAGAGGGGCCACATTTGTGGTGCCCCTGAGGCTTCCATCGCCACAGAGACATTCCACCTCAGCCTGAGGTGTGATGTCCCATTCTGGCTAAGTTTAGGAGTAAACGCCGGTCCACAGGCAAATTTACACTACACCCATTGTTAGGCACACACAGGGACCGGGGATATTGGCAGCTACCCCCCATGCTGCATGCTTGGGGTGCCGTAAGACCCATCCCTTCTCCCTTAGGGTGGGTTCTAGCAATTGGGGAGGTGGGAGGAGCCAACAGAGAGTAGAGTAGAGATAGGAAGGTCAAGTTTAGTCAGATAGAGTTTGGAGTTGAAGTGAGTGAGAAGTCTGCGGGAGGCAGAGGAGGCAGATAGTCTGAGAGAGGAGTGAAACAGCAAGAGAAAGTGACGCTTCCTGGTGGAGACCCTGGGGCCCAGCTAGGCCCAGGTGACACCACAGCAGAGAACTACAGAAAGGATTCCAGGGCCACTGCAAGGCTTTCAAGCTTGTGGCCTGTTCCACTAAGACATCGGCTGGAGGGATCAGGCTGCATACAGGGAACGGTCCCTAGAAACTGGAGGAAGAGAAGTCATTTCCAAAGGTGAACACCGAGGCCCAGGGTGGTTGCAAGCGCCCAGGGCCACATCCCACTGTAGAACCCCTGGTAAGAGGGCAGAGTACCATTCAGGCAAGCTCTCGTCCAGAACCTTTAGTGGAGGCCAAGACAGGTTTATCCAGAAAAGTCGAGGCTTTGAAGACAGCTGAGGGAAGAGACACAACAGAGGGGTGCACCGGCATTTATTCCCAGATCTACCCGGGATCGGCGGAGGTCCCTGACAGTGGGTACCAGCAGTCCAAAGGCACCAGTGTGCTGCAGCCCAGGAACTGTGATCAAACATCTTGAAACTGCACCCCTTGGTGATGCCTCCATTATTTCGCCTGCACTGCACCATTTCCAAAGCACTATAGACTTTAATA
Source organism: Anomaloglossus baeobatrachus (assembly GCF_048569485.1). Lineage (NCBI taxonomy): Eukaryota > Metazoa > Chordata > Amphibia > Anura > Aromobatidae > Anomaloglossus > Anomaloglossus baeobatrachus. The sequence goes on along the minus strand of NC_134353.1, from coordinate 395,708,905 downwards.
GGCACCAACGGTTGCACCTGTGGGGAGCAGAACCATCCCAGCTGCTAGTCAATCAGCCCCGGAGGTCCCATCCAGCAGCAGTGGCTCCATAGCCGCATTCCACAGGTGGCATCACAAATAACCTACAAACTTTATTATATATCACCACTACCATCACTGCCATATTAGTTGACCCCGCCAGGGTCACGGAGTCGGGCCCGGCCACCACTGACTACCCCCGGACTAGTCCGGCCCGACACCAGGTGTCCCATAGCCCTGGGGTGGGCGAGTCAACCTTGGCGCTGTGAACAGGATATCGTGCCTGGTCCCACCGGGTACTGTGCGCCTTGCAAAACTGTGTTTAAAGACTGTTGTACTGAAAAAAAACCTGCTGCCATTGAGACCGCTGAGCACGGGAAGAAGAGGGGCGTACCTGAAGAAAGAGCATGAAAATAAGCCCCGCACCCTTGGTCTTGCAGAAGAGCGCGAAGCAGAGCCCGCTATGCAGAGCGGAGGATGTAACATGGCATAACAAGAAGCTGAACGGCTGGCAAAGTAATTCCAGATGCCAGATCCGCAGACAGCAAGAATGTACTGGATTATAGGCGGAGTGATGCCGGCCGTGGCCTGGGTGCCAGTCTGGTGCCAGGCGCTGGTGCAGCCCCCGGCCCCGCCTTCAGCAGCGGAAAGGGTGCAGCCGAGTGGCGTGGTCGAGCACCCGAGCAGTTCTGCAGCGAGCAATCGCCAGGCAAGCAGCATGGCAGAGAAGCCGCAGCAAAACACCCCAGGGACCAAGGAGATGGACCCAGAGCTGACCTTCCTCCAAAGAGAAGTGGAGCTCCTCACCCAGAGGTAGAGCTCCCTGCAGGAGGAGGTGGAGCGGCGGGTGGAAGGCGAAGAAAGGCGGGCGAGTGCCAAGGAGGACCGGGCGGCACCTGAGGTCGTGGGCCACCGAGAGCAGGCCGCAGTACTGAACCCGAGTAAGCCGCAAGTTGCCCCTACCTGCCCAAGCCCCTGGTACTGCGAGGTGCCACCGCCGACCCCCGCTGATAGCTCCGAGGCCGGAGAGACCGCAGCAGACCCCGGCAGCGAGGATGATTCCTTGAGCAGCGCGGACCCCGCGCACCTAGTGGGCCCCCTGCCGAGCCCTCCCACCGGCTTACCTGGGATGTCCTCGCCAGGAGTGAACTGCGACACCGCGCCAGTCTGAGACGGGAGACTGCCCCTGCCAATCCTCCCCGCCGCTACCCTGCTAGCCACCCACCTGGCCTGCAGTCAGCAACTGGAGCAATTCCAGCAGGAGCGGGAACTCCGGGAGGAGAAGCGGAGGGCAGTGGAGGTGTCCAACCTGGCCTCCAAAGCACAGATCCGCAAGGCCCGCAAGGGATCCCAGGGCCCAGTAAGAAGGGGCCAAGTAATTGATTTTCGACAGGCGGCGGGCTGGGGCTTCATCCGGGAGCCCGGCCTAGGCAAAGATGTGTTTGTCTCCTGCCGAGACATCAAGGAGCACCTAACCAAAGGCCACCCACGTGACGTCCAGCCCGACGACCTGGTGGAGTACACGCAGCTAATGGGGAGCCGTGGCTGGTACGCCCTGGGCGTGCATGTGCTGAGGGAGGAAGCATCCCTGGAGGAGCCAGAATGGCGCCGTACAGCCAGCAGCCCCACTTCAGCAAGTGGTCCTGCTACAGCCCAGGTCGCAGCACGCAGCCGCAGACCTGCTAGCAGCACTCAGGAAATGCAAACCAGGATATCATCAGCGTACCTGTTGCCTGGGGCAATGCCTGAATGGGATCCTCAAATCTACCCAAGAGAATGAAGTAAGAAGATACAGAACTGTACATAGCCCCTGTCTGTCCCTCATCATTTCTTGAAGACTTTCCTCTGAATTGCCCCACCCCATTGTTCTTTTTGAAGATGACACCCATTCCTAATGTCCTGCCCTCATGTTCTTTGCGAAGATGTCATCCCCTTGTTTATGTGTTACCGGGCCACTAGACTGGAATGTGGTCCACTGTTATAAATGTGTATTTATGTGTCATGTTTAACCAGGCCACTGGACTTAGTGGCTGGTCCTTTCCTTTTGCCCCTTAAGTTAAACGAGTTGAAAAGACATTTGGGCCACTGGACCATGCGTGGTCAATAATCCCCTGTATATATGTTGCACCTGTTGTGCCCCCTACCAGAATTCTGGTGGGAGTGCCCAAAAGACTCTAAAGTTTTATTATTTTAAGTTTTGCAACGTTCAAGCTATGTGCCTCCCATAAAGGGATGTAAAGTTTTACAAATGTTATTGTTATATGCATATATAAAAACTTGCAGTTTTTTTCACTGTCTTCTTGTTTCAGCCCGCGGTCGTGCTGAGATTCGCTGTGGGGGAGTGTGGCGCCCCTGAGGCTTCCGTCGCCACAGAGACATTGCACCTCAGCCAGAGGTGTGATGTCCCATTCTGGGTAAGGAAAGGAGTAAACGCCGGTCCACAGGCAAATTTACACTACACCCATTGTTAGAAATAGACAATACCAAAAGGCACGGACAATCCCGTGCCATATTCACAATATGGACGAAGCCATATACAGATTATTATAGACAAAAGAAAGAAAACATTCTGTACAACGACTTAATGATAGAAAATGTATATTTTATTGATAGAAAAAATAGCTAAAAAGCAGACAAACAATATTGGATTAAAATTAGCAGAGACAAAAATTGGTGAGTACCAATAGATGGCGCCCTCACCCCACAGTAGGTGTATGGTAGCACATGTTAGAGTTTAGCACACAGCAAATAAAGGGCTAAAAAGCCAATATTACATACAAACTAAAGCGTGCTGCTGCTTATTAGGTGCCCGTTACTGATACATCAATTACATAGTGTCAGAAAGGTTCTTGTAACAACGCACTATAATACCTTGCAACCAACATACCTAAATGGTGGATGAGAGCCCAATTCCCCGACCCATAGGTTTCGGTATGACTCCTTCTTCCGGGGGTCCCGGAAGAAGGAGTCATACCGAAACCTATGGGTCGGGGAATTGGGCTCCCATCCACCATTTAGGTATGTTGGTTGCAAGGTATTATAGTACGTTGTTACAAGAACCTTTCTGACACTATGTAATTGATGTATCAGTAACGGGCACCTAATGAGCAGCAGCACGCTTTAGTTTGTATGTAATATTGGCTTTTTAGCCCTTTATTTGCTGTGTGCTAAACTCTAACATGTGCTACCATACACCTACTGTGGGGTGAGGGCGCCATCTATTGGTACTCACCAATTTTTGTCTCTGCTAATTTTAATCCAATATTGTTTGTCTGCTTTTTAGCTATTTTTTCTATCAATAAAATATACATTTTCTATCATTAAGTCGTTGTACAGAATGTTTTCTTTCTTTTACCCATTGTTAGGCACACACAGGGACCGGGGATAGTGGCAGCTACCCCCCATGCTGCATGCTGGGGGGGCCGTAAGACCCATCCCTTCTCCCATAGGGTGGGGTCTAGCAATTGGGGAGGTGGGAAGAGCCAACAGAGAGTAGAGTAGAGACAGGAAGGTCAAGTTTAGTCAGATAGAGTTTGGAGTTGAAGGGAGTGAGAAGTCTGTGGGAGGCAGAGGAGGCAGATAGTCTGAGAGAGGAGTGAGGAGTGAAACAGCAAGAGAAAGTGACGCTTCCTGGTGGAGACCCTGGGGCCCAGCTAGGCCCAGGTGACACCACAGCAGAGAACTACAGAAAGGATTCCAGGGCCACTGTAAGGCTTTCAAGCTTGTGGCCTGTTCCACTAAGACATCGGCTGGAGGGATCACGCTGCATACAGGGAACGGTCCCTAGAAACTGGAGGAAGAGAAGTCATTTCCAAAGGTGAACACCGAGGCCCAGGGTGTTTGCAAGCGCCCAGGGCCACATCCCACTGTAGAACCCCTGGGAAGAGGGAAGAGTACCATCCAGGCAAGCTCTTGTCCAGAACCTATAGTGGAGGCCAAGACAGGTTTATCCAGAAAAGTCGAGGCTTTGAAGACAGCTGAGGGAAGAGACACAACAGAGGGGTGCACCGGCATTTATTCCCAGATCTACCCAGGATCGGCGGAGCTCCCTGACAGTGGGTACCAGCAGTCCAAAGGCACCAGTGTGCTGCAGCCCAGGAACTGTGAGTAAACATCTTGAAACTGCACCCCTTGGTGTTGCCTCCATTATTTCGCCTGCACTGCACCATTTCCAAAGCACTATAGACTTTAATAGGCACCAACGGTTGCCCCGGGGCACCGCTCCACCTGTGGGGAGCAGAACCATCCCAGCTGCTAGTCCATCAGCCCCGGAGGTCCCATCCAGCAGCGGTGGCTCCATAGCCACATTCCGCAGGTGGCGTCACGAATAACCTACAAACTTTATTATATATCATCACTGCCATATTAGTTGACCCCGCCAGGGTCACGGAGTCGGGCCCGGCCACCACTGACTACCCCCGGACTAGTCCGGCCCGGCATTGGGTGTCCCATAGCCCTGGGGTGGGCGAGTCACATCCATTACCCACACACTATGTATCTCACCTCCAGAGAGATTCACCTGTTGCCGCTGCAGGAGGGCTCGGATTTCACATTGCAGGACTCTTTGCCGTCCTGCCCCTGCAGTCTCAGACAGCTGTTGAAGCAAAAACAATACTTCTCCCATACAGTTTTCAATGACATTTGTGCCTAAAATGATCTTAGAGGTCCGATCACTAGGGTCATTATGCACAACTATGAGGCCTTGCCTCTCCAACTCTACCCGGCCCACTTTAATGGTCACCTCCTTGAACCCGATTTGAGTCACTGGTAATCCATTGACGGCGTAGATGGTAATGCTGTCATCTGGTGGGGTGAGTTCATTGTCAAGCCAAAATTTCTTATACAATATTTAGGGAATAGTTGTTACCTGGGAGCCAGTATCAAGAAGTGCAGAGGTCGGGATCCCATCCAGGGTAATGGAAACGATGGGCCGCCCCCCTACATACCACTCCTGTCAGTCTGCTGGGCCTTGAGAGTTTATTCCTGGGGATTGGCCCTTGGCCCCAGGGGTTGCCCGTTTAAAGGACAGCTCTGTGCATAATAGCCAGTCTTGTTACATTTATAACAAACAGGTTGTCCATACTGGCCACTGTTCCGTCCTCTATACGCCAGGGTTCTCTTCCTCATCCATGGGATGTCCTCTGGGCAGTCAGCTAGTTGGACCTCTCTCGTCGGGATGGCCTTGGACTTGAGTTGCATTGCCTCCAAGATCCTTGCGACGTCGCTACTTAACTGCTGTACCTGTGAAGAAAAATCGCTGATTCCGCCTACAGGCACTACCGGGGAAGTTGGCTCCAGCAGTGCCAAGGCAGAGGGCTTCACCTGCAACGGGGATGTACAAGCTTGCCAGGACAGAAGTGGAGAGTCAGGAGCCTCCGGGGGCTGCAGAGCTTTGATTTCCCGTGTTCCTTCAAGGTAGCAAAGTCCAAGGCAGGATGTTCCAGGGCCCACAGCCGAAGCTGCTTACGGTCCTCCACTGATCCCAGGCCCTGGAGGAACTGCTCCACAAGCATCTTGTTCCCCTCTGGCTCACCGATGCCGTTGGTCAGTCTCAGAGTCTGTAGCGCCGCGTGCAGTTTTAAGGCATAATCCCTAATGCTGTCTTGGGGCCGTTGTTTACAGCTATAGAACCTCATCCTCAGCTCAGCTTCAGTGCGGGTCTCAAATGCAGCTCCCAGTCTCTTAAAGATGGCGGGTACCAAGACCCAATCCTCCTCAGTCCATGTCTCCACTTCCAATTCGGCAGCGCCGGTCAGCTGCCCTAGTACAACAGATGCCCGCTGCCGTCCGGTCAGGGTGTACATATCGAGGACGTTACATTTCCTTGTTAGAGGTTCTTGTGCAGACCACCCAGGGAGCTTCCCTTCCAGACTCCTTTTGTAAGCCAATATAATAATACTTGTAAAGGAGGGGAAGGATTCCCTGGAGTGCGGATCATATCGCCCCCTATCCCAGTCATTGTGGACTACAAAATCTTTACTAAAATATTGTCGACTAGGCTGAACTCTGTAATCCTAGAGGTTATCAACCTAGATCAAACAGGCTTTATGCCAGAGAAGAATACTTCCATTAATATCAGAAGAGTTCAGTTGGTTGTCCAATATAGTACTATGCTGGCGGACAGCGAATGGTGCTTGGCCTCGCTGGATGCGGCTAAGGCATTAGACTCCCTGGAGTTGAACTTCCTGATGGCCTGCCTCCAGAACTTCAGTTTTGGTCCCCGATTTTACGCCTGGATCCAGATGTTATATCGGGCCCCTAAGGCCAGATTGGTGGTCAATGGGATCTCATCTGAACCTTTCTTATTAGAAAGGGGGACTTGTCAGGGGTGTCCCTTGTCCCCGCCATTCTTTGCCCTAGCCATTGAGGCTTTAGCATTTAAGCTACGTTCTGACAGACTGATTAAGGGTATCCGGATTGCTGACTGGGTGGATACTATGGGTCTGTATGCAGATGATATGATTATATTTATGGATGGTGTGGAGCAGTCAGTGCCTCAGATTGTTGAGATTATACATTACTTTACTGAATATTCCTGATTGAGCATCAATTGGGATAAATCTAATCTGATGTCCCTCTCCAATGGTCCCACGCCCCTCCTAGAGGCTTTATCTCCTTTGCGCTTAGTCTCTGACTTTAAATATTTAGGCTTCATTATCCAAAAAGATAGCAACGCGACCTCTCATCTAATATATTCCACCTTCTAGCACTGGCTAAACGTAAATTCCTGTTATAGGGTACATTTCCTTTATCAGTCCTGGGGCACATTAATTTGATAAATATGAAATTGCACCCCAAATTTAACTATTTTCTCCAACATAATGCAGTGTTAGTACCCAAATCATTCCTTTCAGCCTTAGATATGCTAATAACTGGATTTGCATGGGGCAATGTAAGACCAAAGCTAAAACTAACTACCCTCCATAGGTCCAAATAACTGGGAGGGACACCATTGACAGATTTCTTTTATTATTATTTAGCGGGCCAGTTAAAAGCCATATACTCCTGGATGCCCTGCTCTGTCTTGCCTAATTCTGAGAGTCATGTGGCTTATGCTGCATAGGGGAATTGTCTACTTGTTTTGGGGTTTTTTTAGACGGAGGGAACAAGGTTGCGTAATTTGTTGTCCCTTCATAGGCTTGCACAGCAGGTGTGGAGGCAGGCAAAGAAGATCCTGCATTTTTCTGATGTTATGTCGAAATGCCCCATATGGCAAAATATGTATTTCCCCATGCTATCGTATCACCCGTCTTCCACATTTTGGAGTGCGCATGGTGTTTTCTACCTCGGTGATATTTACGCGCAAAATATACTATTATCTTTTTACCAGATCCAATCCAAGTTCAATATCACTAGCTGTCATTTTTTCAGGTACTTACAGCTTAGAACAGTGATCCAGCACCACATGAGGGGGACTCCTGGGACCGTTTTAATCTCCTCTTTTCCCTTGATAGGGATACTTCAGTTCCAAGGCCCGAAGGGACTGATCTCATCTCTGTATACCGTATTTTTCGGACTATAAGACGCACTTTTTGCCCCCAAATGTTGGGGGAGAGTGGGGGGTGCGTCTTATAGTCTGAATGTAGGGCATGGCTGCGGGGAATGAGGGTACTTTGGTGGAGCGGGTCATCGGGGGCATGAGCAGGCTGTAGCAGCGCCTGCCGTGACCACGTGTGCCCAATCATTTCATATGAATGCATCCTCCCGCCCATCGTTTCTCAGCGCTGAAGCCAGCGCTGAAAGGTGGGCAGGGGATGTGCGCATAATTAACAGCTGACCCGTGTGATCCCCCCCTGGCAACTACAGCCAGGAGTGATCATGTGCGGCTGTATCCACTGCTCCCCGCGCATCATCATTAGCGCGGGACGCAGTGAATAAGTATACTCACCCACCACCGTTGAATGCAGCATCGCAATGTCCTCCTGTCTGCCGGACGCTGCTGTGTGTGGAGACTAGCGGTGCGCACAGCGATCACGTCATCGCTGTGCACACGGCTCCACACAGATCAGCGGGTCGGCAGACAGAAGGACGAGCGATGCTGCAGGGAACGGTGACGGCTCCACACAGGTCAGCGGCGCTGCTACCGGCACAGACAGGAGGAGGAGCGATGCTGCTGGAGTGAGTAAAGGTGAGTATACACGTTTATTTTTTTTGTGCGCCACACGATGCAGGCCATATACCAGGATGGGGTATAAAGCAGGATGGCATTATATACGAGGATGGCGGTATATAGCAGAATGAGGGCATATACCAGGATGGCGCTATGTAGCAGGATGGGGGTATATACCAGGATGGTGGTATATAGCAGGATGAGGGCATATACCAGGTTGGCAGTATATAGCAGGATGGGGGTATATAGCAGGATGAGGGCATATACCAGGATGGCAGTATATAGCAGGATGGGGGTATATAGCAGGATGAGGGCATATACCAGGATAGCGCTATGTAGCAGGATGGGGGTATATACCAGGATGGCAGTATATAACAGGAAGGGGGTATATACCAGGAAGGCAGTATATAGCAGGATGAGGGTGTGCCACCCCTGTGTCAGCAGCCAAGCTGCTCGGATCCGGGTTCTCAGTGGCTCGAGGGTCTCCGGGGGTCGTGCGGCCACTCAAATGAAGGGGGGTATTTACAAGGGATATTATAAAGGTTTCTGATGCCACCCGTGGTATGTGGTAATTAGGAGTACCACCGCTGCAGTTGGAGAGTACCCGGGGTGATGGAATGGGGCAGCTAGGTGTTAGAACCCGCCACGGATAGGGGGGATGCCCCGGGACTCAGTGGGTTGCGGGGAAATCCCGTTGGGTGCAAGGGGGGTCACTTTGGGACTCAGTCCATCAAGCAGACAACGACAACTGGTAAAACAAGTCTCTGGACACCGCTGCCGCTGAGGGGAGCTTAGTTCGGGTCCCATCCCCAATGGTGCTGCCTGGTGATCCGTGACCTGCCTCCTGGCACTAAGTTTACTTCTCTGGTGGTCCCGGTAGTGTGAAACTTGCCGGGTCCCGCTCCCCACTATGGCTAAGTGTGGAAGCTTGCTCTCAGGGCTCACGCTTGGGATTTTCTGGACCGTTTTGAATTGGAAAGTCCTATCCCCCTCGTTGCACTAGTGCCCTGATTTTGGAGCAGGTGGGAATGAATCTTGAAGGCTCCGTTCTCTGCTGGTAAATTATTGGGTTGCCTTAAGCTACTCCCTGACCTAGGGTCCATGTACCCGTCGTGCCTCGGTCCCGGACCGGTGATGGTGCAAAGCCGCTGGCTGTCCTCCTCGATAGATCAGTGCCCCTTGCCACGATCCCTTGCGACCGGGGGTCCGACTCCTCTAGGCCCAGACCACCGTCTGCAACCTAGATTGCTCCCAGGCGTCCCACTCCTGACCCCCTCTCATTTTCACTCCACAGACTACTCTCTCTTTTTTGACACTCCTCACTGCCTCTCCCCAACTCCCCAGGTGGGCGACTCTATTCCACTCAAGCCGTCCACTGGTGTGTTTGGTGGGTGTGGTGCAGGGTGTATCTAGGGTTTGATTAGCTGATGTAGGCAACACCATATGGTTAGGGACCCAAAACCAAGAAGGAGGTGGATACTGCACAGGAGGGCAGATTGTTCAATACCCTGTGACGACCTGATAGTCCAGGGGCGTCACAAGGGCATATACTAGGATGGCGGTATATAGCAGGGGGATTATATACAAGGCAGAAGGATCATTACCAGGATGGGGTACCTTAGTAGAGATTTTGGGGACATTACCCCCATAATAGTGTCAACAGCAGATCCTCGCCCCATAACAGTGTGTCATGACCACATTTTTTGCTAAAAATTTTATTTTCCTATTTTCCTCCTCTAAAACCGGGGTGCGTCTTATGGTCCGGTGCGTCTTATAGTCCGAAAAATACGGTACAGTACTTACCTACTGTCCATGGGGAATGAGTCCCAACCCTTTCCAGTTAAAGAAAAGTGGGGACTGCTGGTTCCAAATATGCAGGAGGATTACTGGGATGAAGTCTTGGAATCGTCTACTAAGGTCTCCCCATTAATTAACAGCAAAATGTTGTGTCGCGGGCGGGGAGGAGGGTGTCAGCACACCGCGCTCACCCCTTCTGCTCAGGTCCGGCAGCTGCTCCTGGTGGCTCGAGCTGTGGGCCGGATCCCGGGGTGTCTCGAGCGACACTCCTCGCCCGTGAGTGAAAGGGGGTGTTTGTTGGGTGTGGGGATTGTTATAGTTCGTGACGCCACCCACGGTTGTGGTGATTGCACCACCGCTGCTCAGTATGGGGGTCCCGGGGATGGTGATGCGGAGCAGCCAGGTGTTGTGTTGCCCCTCCGTGGGTAGGGGTTGGTGATCCCGGGGCCCAGTGAAGAGATGTAAAGTGTAGGGCCCGGTGGGCGCAGGGACGCGGGGGCAGCGCTGTGCCTTGCGGCACTGTGGTACTCACTCAGCCTGAGACACGGACACAGTTTGTACGGTAAACCAACGGCTGGTAGGACGGTCCCACAGACGGCTGCACCTGCACTCCCGGTAGGTGACGGTGACGTCTCTCTTCCTTGCACCTGTGTTGTCTGATGGTAGCGGTGGATTCCCTCCGGTTACCCGCTCCCCGACTGCAATCTGGGCCGGAGGAGCTCTACACTTTGCCCGCAGGCGCTGGCCCTGGGGAAACTGGTGCCCTGGCGGTGGCGGTGTCTCCCCTGTAATGGTTGGGCTGTTGCCGTCAATCGGGACTTGGTTGTTGGGGGATCTACGTCCCCTTCACTGACGGATTCGGCAAATTTGGCGACTCCTAGCCTTGCCGGGGTCCGAGAGGCCCCTGCCCTGGTGCTGACTGTCCTTCGGAACACTGCTCCAGACCACCGGGCACACAGCCAACGGGGTCCTTCCAGGAACGTCCAAACGGTCCCCCTCCGGACAGTCACCGCCGTCGCTGACCTTGCTGTTCTGGCCCTACACAGAGCTGGACCTTCCAGGCTTTCTCTCCTTTTTCCACTTTACTTCCTTCACTTTCACTTAGCTGTTGTTTACTCTCTCACTTCTAGCTCCTCACACTTGCCCTGCCTGGGCTTAACTGCCTGGTTACTTCCTGCCTCCAGAGCTGTGAGCTCCTTGGTGGGCGGAGCCAACCGCCTGGCCCACCCCCTGGTGTGCATCAACAGACTCCTGGAGGAAGGCAACAAGGATTTGTGGTTAGCAGATGTGCCTACCTGGAGTGTGGGGTGTGGTGGTGTTGTGACCTGTGTCCCCTGGCTTGCCCAGGGCGACACATTCCCCCTTAGCAAAATGCAGACCGTCCGCGGGCTGCCGTCCTACACCGGTTTTATTTTTCTGTAAAAAGGGGATAACAGGGTTAAGCAAAAACATAAATACATTTTTAATCAAAATTCTTCCCAAGACGGGAGGCACATTTACTTAAACGTTGCAACGGTTTACGGTCACGGTTTCCGCTCTCTCCCACCCAAGCAACCTGGCCCTGATGCTGCCCCTAAAGCCCAGGCAGCACCCCTTGACCCACAGTCCAGCACAAGTTACCCGAGCGGGATCTGTCCTTCCCCTCCAGAGGGTAGCCACCGGTTCCTTTGGTGGCTGGGCCCTAGCCTGCTCTGCTCAGGGCCCTCCCTCCAACCTGCCTCTCCGGAGGCGGCATTGCGGAAACGGTAACGGTAACCAACATATTTACAAGCCACTTAACGTTTGTGGTGCCCTGCAAGTTCATGGGCTTGTCCATGGATAGTTCCCATGCATTTTAAACGGTCCCTCACGGGGACAACGGTGTCGGCTCCAGCCGGTTGCAAATCAACAAGCAAATCAGGTGACTTCTTCGGTAATTTCACTTATCATTCTTTTCAAAACTTTCAAACTTTTAAACAAACACACAACTTCAGTGATGGTCCCAACGGGGACGGTGCAACGGGCATCCGCTGCCCTACTCCGGTCCTTTTGCTGCTTCATCCGAGGGAGGGGATGCAGAGCTCACCTTGCTCTCCGGGCTGCCCTTCAGCTTTACATCCAGGGCAAACCACCCCCTCTCTCCGCAGTGCCGGGTGTAACGCACCATGTCCCCCGGTATAAGATTGCGGCCAGGATGCTCCTCGGGCAGATGGGCATTCACGTCCCGCCGGGCCACAAACACCTCGGCCTCCAGGCCCGGTTCGTATATGAATCCGTAGCCCCGGCGGACATCAAACCGCCTCACCTGCCCCTCGTAGAACGGGCCCCGGACACGGAAGGTCGCTTGCCGCAGGTTTTCCTTTTCCCGAATGGCTCGGGCCACCAGCTCGGCTTTCCTTCTCTCCCTCTCCGCGATCTCCAGGCCCAGCTTTGTCGGCTCCCTGTCCCAGTATGGCGCTGCTGCCAGCTCCGGCGCACGGGTTGAGCCCCGCGGGACATCCAGCACGTTACCCACTGTCAGGAAGGTGGGTAGCGTATCCCGCGGTGTCATGGCCTTGGGCGCTGCCTTGCAGCAACAACCCGGCGCCACCTCAGCCGAGGTGTGGGGGATGGGCACAGGGGCTTTCCGCAGTTGGGCCTTCGGCTCGGAGCGGGTCATCGGCTCCGGCTCGGGAAACTGCTCGGGGACTGTCTCTGGCACAATCTTCGGGGCCTTCCAAGGTAATGCCTCCGGTTTGTTACGGGCTCCGGCTACAGGTCGGTCCGCTGGGGCGGACGGGCTGGGTATCGCTACCGGTGGCGGTGGTAGCGGGCCTAGTGGCGGGGTCACGGCCTCCGAGACGGGTGGCGAGGGAGGCAACGGGGGGAGAGGGCTTGGACCGGGTCCCTCAGCCGCAGCGACCGGTCCCTCCGGGACATAGGGGCGTGGGTCACTCACCCTCCCTTCCTCCGCTTCCTCCTCGCGTCTCCGCACGGTGGCTATAACGTCCGCCATGTCGGTCTCCCACTCCTCCAAGAGGAGCTGCATCTTGACCTGCAGCCTTAGGTGGAGCTGCGTGGTCCGGATTTCCACCCACGCAGCTCCTCCCATGGTGTTGTGACCTGTGTCCCCTGGCTTGCCCAGGGCGACACAGTTGTAATATAGTATATATAGTACAACAAGCATATCTTAGCCCACTGAGGTTGTTTAAGATGCAACGCCGTGAGACGTCAGTTTGTCTGCGGTGTTAAGAGGAGGACGCAGACTAAAGGGTACTTTACATACTGCGATATCGGTACCGATATTGCTAGTGAGCGTACCCGCCTCCGTCGGTTGTGCATCACGGGCAAATCGCTGCCCGTGGCGCACAAAATCGCTAACACCCGTTACACGGACTTACCTTATCGTGCGGCGTCACAGCGACGTCACACGGCAGACGTCCAATAGCAGAGGAGGGGCGGAGATGAGCAGCCGATTTTTCACGTTTTTGCGCTCGTTGATCGTTGCTCCTTGGTGTCACACACTGCGATGTCGCTAACGGCGCCGGATGTGCGTCACTAACTACGTGACCCTGACGATAAATCGTTAGTGATGTCGCAGCGTGTAAAGCACCCTTTAGTCCATATGATCTGGGCTGCCTGCCTTATATTGTAGTAAATATATTACGGTCTGGTATTAATGTTCAATGCTCATTGGTTGGCACCTATGGCAGAAACGGTCACTGTGATATTGTTATTATGTGTTCTGTGTTTTTTTTCTTTTGTTCTCTGTGTCTCATTAAGGTGCAGAGGCATGGTCGGACTGGGGTGTCTGGGGCCCATCAGGGGAACTGACACAAGGGGCCCACTCTACAGCTATGTGTAAATACCTATTAGCTGTTATCCCCATTATAGTGGTGCATTGACTGTATACACAGGCGGCTACTGCACATCTCCTGTGCACCATAATTGATGTACTGTTACAGTAGTTTGCAGTAAAGGGGATCTTTGGTGACAAGTTATCACGGATCCACAGGTTAGGTACGTGATAACTTATTGATTGGTGGTACCAGACCAGTGGAAACCGCACCGATCGGAAGAATGGGGACCTTTTATCCCTGACAGGGCACTTGTATGCCCATTATAACATGCAGCGGTGGCAGGTGGGATGTGTGGCCGCAGCTCCATTCACCCTCTTTGAGGCTGACAGAAAAAGCCAAGAACAGCACACGGCAGTGTAATCAGTTACCGGCAAACTAGATATCCTCTCTACTATCCTCGCCTCCTCTAAAAGCCCGCCCCTAATGTAACGGCCCTTTAGTGATTAACAGATTTATGTGGAGGTATATACCTTTTTCCAGTATATAGCATCTATATGTAAATGATAGAATTACACATATATATATACTCCTAAGTTTCATTATATAAGTATGGGGGCCATTAGATATAATACCAGAGTGGCATCTGGCAACGGTATATTCGTGAATCCAATGCAGTAATGACTCGCCCACCCCAGGGCTATGGGACACCCGGTGCCGGGCCGGACTTGTCCGGGGGTCATCAGTGGTGGCGGGGCCCGGCTCCGTGGCCCTGGTGGGTGTCAGTTAAAATGGCTGGTGACTTGGGAGTAATTAAAGTTTTTATTTCGTGACGCCACCTGTGGTTTGCGGCTAATAAGCCGCCGCTGCTGTGTGAAGCCTCCGGGGTGATGATATGGCAGCAATGGTGGTACTGCTCCCCACAGGTGGAGCGGTGCCCTGGGGACACTGTTGGTGCTCGTGAGAGTCTATGGTGTTGTGTGGATAGCACGGTGCAGGGCCGACAGGCAATGAAAGAAACAGGCACAAACAACAGTCTCTTTACCTTCTCCTCTTTTACTTCACAAACGGTTAGTCCTGGGAGACCGTTACAGGTGGTAGAGGGCTCCAGCCGGCCTGGAAGTAACTGAGATGTCGTTTTGGCCAGATGAGTATGAGGCCTACTCCTGTTCTTTTCTTTACTGTGATAGGACCCTGCTTTCTGAACTTAGCAATGGCCCTCTTGCTGCTGGGACCGGTGGTACGTCCCTTTCCCTCTGTGGTAGGCTGCACAGGCCCTCTCTGGTGCTTCTCTGCTGGAGTCCACACCAACCCTGATGATGCAGCTGTATCTTCGGGCTGTTTATGGGCCAGGTGCTTGCAGCTCTCCTGCCCTTCGGATTCGGCTACCAGGGAGTATTTTAGGCCCTGGTGGCCACAGACTCCGATGTCCGAGTCTCTTCTGTGCCTCTCTGCTCCCCCTGCTTCACTGGGCCAAGCTGCTCCAGCTCTAGGCCCCAGTTCCACAGGACAGCACACTCTGCGTCTGCTTGCTCTGACTTCTCTCTACAGACTCAACACTAACCCCTCCCTCAGGTCAGGCTTAAGGAATGCTCCCTGGAATTCCATGTTCAGAGCTCCCCCTGCTGGCCTGAGGGAGGAACTGCGTTGGATGTTAAACTTACTGGCCAATAGACCTCCCAATTACCTCCAGGCTCAGCATTAACCCTTTGGAGGGGCAATGCTGTTGTGGCGACCAGGTCCTGGGGCGCCACAGTAACGCGCTGAGTATAGCACGGTTCAAACTATATAAGTGACGTTCGTCTGGAGACTGCGCAGTAGGAGAATGGGTCCCAGCATTTTGGCCAGATGTCACATGCCTCCCCCTGTGGAACGCGGAAGTGGCAGCACATCGTGCGGTCATGACGTTCGTCTGGTGCATTCGCTATGGCTATATCCGGCCTTATCATGAACCGGATAACATTGTGTTCCACTGTGGAATGCGGAAATGACAGGGAGAATCTGACATGTGGACGTGGAGGATGAGCAGGTTTGGTTTACAGTGAGAGGTAGGAACATAATTAGGATGTCTTTATGGTCATTGGATGAGATTTGAATCTGAGGACACCTGTAGGGTTATAAGGCAGTTTCATCAGCTTGGTGGCCCCCTAGCATCATAAAAATCTGGCAGCATGGTGGCTGCTATTGGTGTATCTAGCCACATTAACTGACTATCAGCCTCCTGATGAACCAAGGTTGGGGAAACGCGTCGAGGCATGAGAGGCATGAGGTAGAGTTAAGTGCATCTACATTGTCCCTGCTTATAAAAAAAACCAAGGAGAAAAATTGTAGGAAAAATACCCTGACTATAAATAAATAAATTGCAAGTGCTTAATAACAGGGTACTTAGTATATACATTTTTGCAAAAAGGTAAGAAGCTGTCTCACTTCGTCACGGTGTACCCATCTGAGACAGTCCCTAACCTACTAAAGTTAAAAACATATTCTGTACCTGACTTGTGTCATGTCCAAAACTTCAATATGAATGGTAAAGTGGTCAGCTGGGTCCCAGATTAAATACACAGCAAAAAGTGAGACGCGTCGAAACGCGTCGAGGCATGAGAGGCATGAGGTAGAGTTAAGTGCATCTACATTGTCCCTGCTTATGTAGAGGTTCTCATTGAGAACACTGGTGACCTCCTGAAATTTTAGGAGGCTTTTGTGAACCCAAGTATTGCACTTTATCACTTTGTTATGCGCACTGCACCTTATCTTTGACTGTAGGGGTTTACAGGGTAATAGTGTCGCGGGCGGAGGAGGGGACGCCGCGCTCTCCCTACTGCTCGGGTCCGGCTGCCGCTGCTGCTGCAGCCTCTGCTGCTCGGTGGCTCGAGCGATGGGCCGGATCCCGGGGACTCGAGCGGCGCTCCTCGCCCGTGAGTGAAAAGGGGATTGGGTGTTTTGGGATAGTTTATTGTCCGTGACGCCACCCACGGTTGTGGTGATTTGTTAACACCACCGCTGCTCTGTATGGGGAGCCCGGGAGTGATGGTATGGAGCAGCCAGTTGTTGATGTGCCCCTCCGTGGGTAGGGGTTGTGGTGCTCCCGGGGCCCGGTGATGGGATTGGAATGGTGGACAGGCGGGTCTGGGGCCTGTGGACGTACAGCGGCGCAGGGGCAGCGCTGTGCCGCACGGCACGGAGGTACTCACTCAGCCAGTAAACACGACACAGTTCTCGGTAAACAAACGGCTGGTTGGACGGGTCCCTCGGACGGTTCACGGTGCTGATGTTCCCTGCAGTTAGCGGTGACGGTCTCTTCCCTGCACCTATGAAAGTCTCTTTGGTAGCGATGGGTCCACCGGTTACCCACTCCTCGGCTTCAAGCTGGGCCGAAGGAGCCCTACTTTGCCTGCAGGCGCTGGCCCTGGGAAACTGGTGCCTTGGCGGTGGCGGTGTCTCCCCTCAATGGTCGGGCTGTTGCCTTCAATCGGGACTTGGTTGTTAGGAGACAGAGGTCCCCTTCACTGACGGATTTGGCAAATTATGGCGACTCCTAGCCTTGCCGGGATCCGAAAGGCCCCTGCCCTGGTGCTGACTGTTCTTCGTATACTGCTCCGGTACCGCCGGGTCACCACCCGTCCGCGGTCCTTCCAGCAACCTCCAAACAGTCCCCCTGCAGACTATCACCGCCGTCTGCTGACCTTGCTGTCACAGTCCGGGGCACACACCCGGACCAACTTCAGGCTTTACTACTCTCACTTTTCTGTCACTTCAGCTTTTCTCTTTAGCTCCACTACCACTTCATCTCCTTCTACTTCCTCTAACTTTTCTTATCTCCTGGTTCTTCCCGCCTCCAGGGCTGTGAACTCCTCGATGGGCGGAGCCAACCGCCTGGCCCACCCCCTGGTGTGGACATCAGCCCCTGGAGGAAGGCAACAAGGATTTTGGGTTAGCCTTGGTGTTCCTGCAGGGAATGTGGGGTGCATGTGATCTTGTGACCTGTGACCCCTGGCTTGCCCAGGGCGTCACATTCCCCCTTAGCAAAACGCAGACCGTCCTCGGGCTGCCTGTCCAACACCGGTTTTATTTTCCTTTTTGTTTTCTGTAAAAGATAGAAAAACGGTAACATATTTACAATTTATGGCATCATCCCACAGCGGGAGGTTCATTTCTTAAATGTTGCAAACTTTATCACGGTTAACGGTTACGGTCTCCGCTCTCTCCCACCCAAGCAACCTGGCCCTGATGCTGCCCCTAAAACCCAGGCAGCACCCCTTGACCCCAGTCCAGCACAAGTTACCCGTGCGGGATCTGTCCTTCCCCTCCAGAGGGTAGCCACCGGTTCCTGTGGTGGCTGGGCCCCAGCCTGCTCTGCTGTGGGCCCTCCCTCCAACCTGCCTCTCCGGAGGCGGCAAATGCGGAAACGGTACCGGTAACTCAACTTATTTACAAGTCACTTAACGTTTGTGGTTGCCCTGCAAGTTCACGGGCTTGTCCATGAGCAGTTCCTCATGCATAACTTTTCAAACGGTCCCCACGGGGACAACGGTGCCGGCAACGGACGGTTGCAAATCACGGTTAATCAGATGACTGTTCGGTTCCATTTACTTATCATCATTTTAAACTTTCAAACAAACACACTTGTTGGTCCCAACGGGGACGGTGCAACGGTGCTCCGCTGCCCTTATTCCGAGTCCTCAACATCACCTGAGGGAGGGGGCGCGGCGCTCACACGGGACTCCTGGCTGCCCCTTAGCTTAGCGTCCAGCGCAAACCACCCCCTCTCCCCACAGTGCCGAGTGTACTGCACGATGTCGCCCGGCATCAAGTTACGACCGGGATGCTCCTCAGGCAGGTGGGCATTCACATCCCGCCGGGCTATAAACACTTCGGCCTCCAGGCCCGGTTCATAGATGAACCCATAGCCCCGGCGGACATCAAACCGCCTCACCTGCCCTTCGTACAGCGGGCCCCGGACACGGAACGTTGCTTGACGGAGGTTCTCCTTTTCCCGGATTGCACAGGCCATCAGCTCCGCTTTCTTCCTCTCTCTCTCACCGATCTCCGGACCCAACGGTACCGGCTCCCTGTCCCAATACGGCGCTGCTGCAAGCTCCGGCGCACGGGTCGGGCCCCGCAAGACCTGTTTGACATTGTCCACCGCTGGTACTCTGGGCGTCAGGTCCTGCGGTGACGTGGCCTTAGACGCTGCCTTGCATTGGCAACCCGGCGCAACCTCAGCCGAGGTGTGGGGGATGGGCACAGGGGCTTTCCGCAGTTGGGCCTTCGGCACGGAGCGGGTCATCGGCTCCAGGTCGGAGACTTTCTCGGGGGGCGTCTCCGGTTCGGCTTTCGGGGCTTTCCAGGGCAACACCTGCAGTCGGCTGCGAGCTCCGGCTACAGGTTGGTCCGCCTGGGCGGGCATGCTGGGTATCGCTACCGGTTGCAGTGGTAGCGGTCCTAATGGCGGGGTCACGGCTTCCGAGACGGGTGGCGAGGGAGGCAGTGGGGGGAGAGGGCTTGGACCGGGTCCCTCAGCCGCAGCGGCCAGTCTCTCGGGGACATAGGGGCGTGGGTCACTCACCCTCCCTTCCTCCGCCTCCTCCTCGCGTCTCCGCACGGCTGCTACAACGTCCGCCATGTCGGTCTCCCACTCCTCCATGAGGAGCTGCATCTTGACCTGCAGTCTTTGGTAGAGCTGCGCGGTCCGGATCTCCACCCACGCCGCGGTTCCAGGCGTGGGGGCTACGGTGCTGCGGGACGGCATCCACATGCTGCTGGCGGCTTCTCCCAGGAACAAGATGTTTGCAGAGTCCTGGCGTCCCTGCTTTTATAGCCACGGCTACATGCGACCAGTCGCCATTTCGTCCCCCTTAGCTTCTTTCCGGCCCCTCCTCTTTTGGGGCGGGGTTTTGGCCTTCGCGCCTCTGCTACTCGAGAAGACGCTCGAGTGGGAACTTTTCGCGCCAAAGATGGCGACTTCTGAAATTTTTCCGGCCGGATACCTCCGGCGGTCACAAGGCGCACCTCTACCCAACGGCAGAGCGGTAAGATCCTGTTCATGACGCCAAGTTGTCGCGGGCGGAGGAGGGGACGCCGCGCTCTCCCTACTGCTCGGGTCTGGCTGCCACTGCTGCTGCGGCCTCTGCTGCTCGGTGGCTCGAGCGATGGGCCGGATCCCGGGGACTCGAGCGGCGCTCCTCGCCCGTGAATGAAAAGGGGATTGGGTGTTTTGGGATAGTTTATTGTCCGTGACGCCACCCACGGTTGTGGTGATTTGTTAACACCACCGCTGCTCTGTATGGGGAGCCCGGGAGTGATGGTATGGAGCAGCCAGTTGTTGATGTGCCCCTCCGTGGGTAGGGGTTGTGGTGCTCCCGGGGCCCGGTGATGGGATTGGAATGGTGGACAGGCGGGTCTAGGGCCTGTGGACGTACAGCGGCGCAGGGGCAGCGCTGTGCCGCACGGCACGGAGGTACTCACTCAGCCAGTAAACACGACACAGTTCTCGGTAAACAAACGGCTGGTTGGACGGGTCCCTCGGACGGTTCACGGTGCTGATGTTCCCTGCAGTTAGCGGTGACGGTCTCTTCCCTGCACCTATGAAAGTCTCTTTGGTAGCAATGGGTCCCCACCGGTTACCCACTCCTCGGCTTCAAGCTGGGCCGAAGGAGCCCTACTTTGCCCGCAGGCGCTGGCCCTGGGAAACTGGTGCCTTGGCGGTGGCGGTGTCTCCCCTCAATGGTCGGGCTGTTGCCTTCAATCGGGACTTGGTTGTTAGGAGACAGAGGTCCCCTTCACTGACGGATTTGGCAAATTATGGCGACTCCTAGCCTTGCCGGGATCCGAAAGGCCCCTGCCCTGGTGCTGACTGTTCTTCGTATACTGCTCCGGTACCGCCGGGTCACCACCCGTCCGCGGTCCTTCCAGCAACCTCCAAACAGTCCCCCTGCAGACTATCACCGCCGTCTGCTGACCTTGCTGTCACAGTCCGGGGCACACACCCGGACCAACTTCAGGCTTTACTACTCTCACTTTTCTGTCACTTCAGCTTTTCTCTTTAGCTCCACTACCACTTCACCTCCTTCTACTTCCTCTAACTTTTCTTATCTCCTGGTTCTTCCCGCCTCCAGGGCTGTGAACTCCTCGGTGGGCGGAGCCAACTGCCTGGCCCACCCCCTGCTGTGGACATCAGCCCCTGGAGGAAGGCAACAAGGATTTTGGGTTAGCCTTGGTGTTCCTGCAGGGAATGTGGGGTGCATGTGGTGTTGTGACCTGTGACCCCTGGCTTGCCCAGGGTGTCACAATAGCAGGGATAGTCGTCGGTGAATGGGGGCGCCATATCATACATTTAGGGTGCCAACCTCCACGGCTAGGTAGGGCACAGGAGAGAGTGGACATTGTAGGAATTGATTTTCCCTCTCTCTGCTGTGCACCGTTTTGTTTTATCTTATTGAACTGTGGTTATGTACCTTTTAATAGTATCAATAAATGTTATGTTTTAGTTAGGGAATTATGTCCTTAGTAATAATGTCCCCTAAATTGCCCCTACAGTTATTGTGCCATGCTTACCACCATAAACCATTAATTTATGTATGTCCCTCATTCTGGCCCCATATAGTAAGTATGTCCCTCATCCTAGCCCCTTTTATTTAATAAGGTCTCCCATCCTGCCCCCCTTTATTTAATAATGTCTGGAGAAACAAGTGGAATCAGAATTGGCTGTTAATTGCTTCCTGCACAAAATGTCCCCCCACACACTGCTCCTCTCCAAAATAGCCCCACAAAGTGCCCCTTTCCATAATGTCCCCCCAAAACTTGCCCTTTCTATAATATCTCTGCCATACTACATCTCTGCTTAAAATCCCACGCACTCCTCATTATACCATGTTGCCTTTCACAGTCCCCTTCCTAATTGCCTCATAATTACCATCATTGCCCCATAATGTCTCCCATTGCTCCATAATGTCCCAATTTGTTTCCTAATTTCCTCCATTGCTCCATAATGTTCCCATTGCACTATAATGTCTCTCATTGTCCCAAAATGTCCCAATTTACTCTATAATGTCCCTCATTGCCCCATAATGTCCTAATTTGTTTTATAATGTCCCCCACTGCCCTATAATGTCCCAATTTGCTTCATAATGTCCCCCACTGATATATAATGTCTTCCACTAACCCATAATGTCCCAATTTGCTTCATAATGTCCCCCACTGATATATAATGTCTTCCACTAACCCATAATGTCCCAATTTGCTTCATAATGTCCCCCACTGATATATAATGTCTTCCACTAACCCATAATGTCCCAATTTGCTTCATAATGTCCCCCACTGATATATAATGTCTTCCACTAACCCATAATGTCCCAATTTGCTTCATAATGTCCCACACTGACCCATAATGTCTCCCACTGCCCTAAAATGTCCCAATTCACTTCAAAATGTTCTCCCACTGACCCATATTGTCTCACACTGCCCTATAATGTCCCAATTTGCTTTATAATGTCCCCCACTGACCCATAATGTCTCCCACTGACCCATAATGTCTCCCACTGCCTTATAATGTCCCAATTTGCTTCATAATGCCCCCACTGACCTATGTCTCCACTGCCATATAATGTCCCCCACTGACCCATAATGTCTGCCACTGCTCTGTAATGCCCCGCACTGACCCATAATGTCTCCCACAGCCTTATAAAGTCCCAATTTGCTTCATAATGCCCCCCACTGACCCATAATGTCTCCCACTGCCCTATAATGTCCCAATTTGCTTCATAATGCCTCCAATGCCCTATAATGTCCCCCACTGACCCCTAATGTCTGCCACTGCCCTGTAATGTCCCCCACTGACCCATAATGTCTCCCACAGCTTTATAAAGTCCCAATGTGCTTCATAATGCCCCCCACTGACCCATAATGTCTTCCACTGCCCTATAATGTCCCTCACTGACCCATAATGTCTCCCACTTCCTTATAATGTCTCAATTTGCTTCATAATGCCCCCCACTTACCCATAATGTCTCCCACCACCCTATAATGTCCCAATTTGCTTCATAATACCCCCCCCACTGACCCATAATGTCTCTCACTGGCCCATAATGCCTCCCACTCACCTATAATGTCCCTCATTGCCCCATAAAAGTCCCCCACTGCTCCATAATGTCCCTTTTAAAGTAATACTACCACTCCAACCCCACCACAGCCCCTCATGTAAAATTATTGTACATGTCATCTTCGGCTCCTCTGGAGCGCTTACCTGTGTCTGCGTGTCCTCCTCCTCTTCTCAGAATATGCATATAGTTGTGCACTCTAATTTCGTCCGTTTGTTAGAGGTGCTAGTGTGACAGTCTTTTTTCATGCAAGATTAACATATAGTTTATTTACAACAGCGATAACTGAGATTCTTTTTAACGTTTCGGTCCTCCTGGACCTTGGTCACAATTAATCGCTAGAAAGAATAGAATAATAACAAAAATAAGTGATAGTGCTATATATACAATCAATTATCAATTCTTCTTATCTGCTTTCTTTTAAAAAACAGATCTCATTATTTGTGATGTACCTTGATACTACGTATATGTTCCGTGTCTCCAGGTCCTGTGCGCACCTCATCTGTGCAAGCCTGGGGACTCCCACAGTGTAGCGTTAGGAGGACCTTATGTGAGTCACATGACTGTGAGGTCAATAAAGGTCATTCTGAAACTGTAGAATAGTGGCACGGTCTCTAGGTCCGGCGCACCTCATCTGTGCAAGCCTAGGGACTCCCGCAGTGCAGCGTTAGGACCTTTGGAGTGTCACATGACTGTGATGTCACTAAAGGTCATTCTGCAACTGCAGAAACTTCAGTGATTGTACAGAACTTGTATGATCACTGATGTTTATGATTGAAAGGCTGGGTGCCCCTCAGAGCATGGGGGCCCTTGATAAGCTGCCCAGTCTGCCACCAATAAATGCCGGCCCTGAGAAACAGGCGGCCCCGTACAACGGCCCCGCACTATAGAAGGCATGGGGGCCCGGGGCCTACCGGGGATTTCCCCGGTGCCCCGGTGGGCCAGTCCAACCCTGTGCATATGCACCCCAGGTACCTGGAATATGTGTATCTCTGTACAGAATCCTTTTAAAATTTCACATGTAAGCATTGTACATGTCTTTATTTGTACCTGGTTGATTTCTGTTACTTAATAAACGAATTTAATTTTTTTTTACTGTAACAATAGAAAAATATAGTGAGCAAGAATTTGCCCTCAGAAAGTCAAACACCAGCTATAAAATATCTGGAATTCTTTATTAACATAACAAAACAGTTATTTTATATATACAAAAGTTATGACATATAATTTCATATTCATAGAGAATATCAGGTGAAGACACATAAGAAAAAGGGTCAGCAGCAGAAATACAGACATACTGTATATAAAAAGGAACAGTGTCCGGGTCAGGAGTTTATATGTACAATGTTATATAGTCAAATATAGTAAGAGACTGCTCATGTAATGAGAGGTATTGTCCACTAGATGGCATTAAAGTACATGAAATTCCAAAGATATTGAAAGCTTTGTATAACTATATAAGGAGACCTAGCAGGGAAAGAACTTATTTATATATGAATGGTTGTCCACATGTGAACTTAATCACCCCATGAATGTGGTGCATGGGAGGCAGGTCCCCGGTGGCAAAGGCATCACATCCAGCATCCCGGTGACATTGTGGGTCAAGAAAAAACTTCATGTGACATCAAGGATCCATACTGCCCCATGAGGATGCCTTCAGGGGACCCATTACTCATGCCCGCCACTCTGCGGCCATCTTAAAAAAGAACTGAAATGGAGGACATATTGAAAAGCTCAGTGTGTAGGAACCTGTATTTCAGCGGTTACCACAAGTCTTCCTGGTCCTCGCTCTGATTTTAGTGATTTGTTCTCAGAGGGGGGTGTCAGGAGTTGCCGCAAGTGATGAACCTGTCCCCATTCTTCAGAAGGGAGTTGTGGTATCAGTGCTTAGTACAGATTTTGAGCCTGAGACTGCAGAAGCTCAACAAGATGTGCCGTCTGGGGTTCCAGTGAACAAATCATTTGTTCTTCTGAATCTCCGTCATACGATCTTGAACATCATGATTCAATTCTTGCTGGTCACCCTAGAGTTAAAGGTACTCTTGACCTCATATTGTGCATATTTTGGTGTCCCAAACTTCAGAGGGATGTGGTAGCCTATATGTCTGCCTGTGTTACCTGTGCACACTCTAAGACCCGCAACACACATCCGTTTAATTTGTACGTGTGCGGTACGTATTTGCACGGAGACCCATGTTGTTCTATGGTAGATGGCACACACACGTAAAATCACACGGAACGTGTGACCGTGTGGTAAGTACGTGTGTGCGCTTTTCTACACGGACGACATGTCCATTTTTGGCCGGCAGCACGCAGGCACGGACCCACTTTAGTCTATGGGTCCGTGCCTGCACGTACCGCACACAGAGTATGTCCGTGTTCAGCACGTTTCGTGCGTGTGCGTTTTTACACTAGCGATCTTTTCTTTTGTTTTTTTTAAATTAAATTCAGTATACTTACCTTTTTTTCTGCTGTTCTCAGTCATACTTACATTGGCGCTCGTTTTTTTTCTTCCCCCGGCTCATACCGCTCCCCGATCACGAGCGCGGCGAGGAACAGCTGTGCAGAGAATGCGCGGCAACAATTACTTTGAATATGCCGGCCACTCATTAATCAATCTCGTATTCCCTGCTTTCCCCACCCACAGACGTCTGTGATTGGTTGCAGTCAGACACGCCCCCACGCTGAGTGACAGGTGTCTCACTGCACCCAATCACAGCAGCCGGTGGGCGTGTCTATGCTGAGCAGTAAAATAAATAAATAATTAAAAAAAACGGCGTGTGGTCACCCCAATTTTAATACCAGCCAGATAAAGCCATACGGCTGAAGGCTGGTATTCTGAGGATGGGGAGCCCCACGTTATGGGGAGCCCCCCAGCCTAACAATATCAGTCAGCAGCCGCCCAGAATTGCCGCATACATTATATGCGACAGTTCTGGGACTGTCCCCGGCTCTTCCCGATTTGCTACAGCGATCTCGTTGGGGTCACGGAATTTGTGACGCACATCCGGCCGCATTAGCGATGCCGTTGCATGTGACACCTATGAGTGATTTTGCATCGTCACAAAAACGTGCAAAATCGTTCATCGGCGACATGGGGGTCCATTCTCAAATATCGTTACTGCAGCAGTAACGAAGTTGTTCCTCGTTCCTGCGGCAGCACACATCGCTCCGTGTGACAATGCAGGAACGAGGAAGTTCTCCTTACCTGCCTCCCGGCCACAAAGCGGAAGGAAGGAGGTGGGCGGGATGTTCGTCCCGCTCATCTCCGCTCCTCCGCTTCTATTGGGCGGCGGTTCAGTGACGCTGCTGTGACGCTGAACGAACCGCCCCCTTAGAAAGGAGGCGATTCGCCGGTCACAGCGACGTCACAGGGAAGGTAAGTAGTGTGACGGGTCCGGGCGATGTTGTGCGACACGGGCAGAGATTTGCCCGTGTCGCACAACCGATGGGGGCGGGTACGCACGATGGCAATATTGGTACCGATATCGCAGCGTGTAAAGCGGCCTTAAGGTCCCCTAGAGTGAGGGACAGCATAGTAACTCCTTGTCCGTTGCTATTCTATAGTCACATTGTGCTATACAGTAATCAATTTTGGTATATGATGATTTTGAAGTTTTGTAGATCAAGAGTATCCCTCTGAAATTTGAGAGAATTTACTGTACAAATTTTTTGTTCCCATTTTAGAGACATTTTTGTACTGATTGGTATTCATTTTCTCCATTGCATCAGTTGTTAAGTCATTATTTAACCGATTCTGAATACTCTCAATTTCAATTTCCATCTCCCCTAACAAATGTTCATCTAATTGAATAAGTGATTACATAAAACCAGAAGAGAATTTTGTTGCAATACCCTCGAAAGGAGATCTAAACTCCTCATCATCAATTATATCTATTACAATCAATCGGAAAATTTAGATGTGTACACCTCTTGGTTTCGAACCTTTGGTGAGATATTTTCCCAACAACGCCTTGTTCCACCACATCCTTGTTCTCCTATGTAATAGTTACTTAAGTCTAGATATTTGTTTTTTAGTATCTCTGCAATTAAAATCTAAACGTGAACTTGAATCCTCCTTAAATACCTCCTTAAGCTGTGAGAGCGATGATTGATCATGTGCTAGAAAATCCATGTGCTAGAACATGAATGTGCCTAGCATAACTAGCTGTGAAAAACACAGAAAATAATATAATTGTCACAATATTCATATGGCACATAAAGCATTTCCAGGTTGGGATTATAATTAATTTATGTGTTCCCTTATCAATAATAGTACAGAATAAACAATGGATTACTCCTATAACATTTTGTACCCAAAAATACAACTGCTTGGTAACCACAAAGCACCAAAGATTTATAATACTGAAATTATTTTATTAAGGTATAATTAAAATCTTATACAGAGCAACTTTGTCTTATCTGGAGGAAAATGTTATAATGAGATTTGGTAGGCCATCACATAGAATAGGAAAAAATATAATTGTGTACAAATTACATAGACATAATCTTGTGTACTTGCGCAATTATCCAAATGTCTGCGCTGAACCCAGGGAGGGTATGCAGTGCACTGGTGTGCTGAACAGCTGCAGCCCTCTGATAGGCCAGTGGCTATAAAGTCCAGTGCAGGGAGCCATCTAAAAGAAGGACGCAAACTAAGACGCTCAGCATTGCAGTTCTGACAAGTGAGTGTTTTCACATTACAAAAATTAACAGAGACCAGAAAAATTGAATAGGAGTGTGTACTGTTTAGTTTTGGGAAGTTTTAAATAGTAAGAAAAGTAAAACAAGATCTTCACTGGAGCACAATAATAATACAAATGTTAAAGCAATATCAGATATTAGTAAAAAATTAGATTATGGAAAGTTTTAAATGGAGAATGCATTTAATGATTTTACTAAAATGTAATATTTATATATTTCTGAATTAATTGTTACAACATAGGCTCCCACTGTGTACCATGTTTTCCCGAAAATAAGACAGTGTTTAATATTATTTTTTCCCCAAAAAATCCACCAGGGCTTATTTTTGGGGTAGGCATTATTTTTGGGGAAACACGGCTAAGTTCACCCCCAAACGAAGGCAGACATCCCCCAGGAGAATTACACTTACTAGACCCAGGACATCTGCATTGCTGCCAGGTCCCCCTGCTGGTCAGAAGCAATATCACTAGTGCAGTGTTAGGCTTCTTTCACACGTCCGTGTTTCAGGTACGTGTGACATCAGTTTTTTTATGGATGCCACATGTACCCATGTAATTCTATGGGCTAACTCACACATTCGTGTGTTCACACGGACCGTATGGCCCCACACATACACACAGAGACATGTGTGACATCATTGTGACACATACCAGAGAAAACACGTGTCCTTGAAATAAAGTTATTTTCTATACTCACCTGTCTCCAGTGGTGCTGTCTGCAGCGCTGCTGTCATTTGCTTCAGGGCCCGCTCATTATGCTCATGCATATTAACCCGCACCATGGACCTGGAAGCAGCAGCATCACCAAGGATAGCATCGTCAGAGACAGATATCCAGCAAGCAGTGTGTGTGTGCAGTTACGTTAGGAGGTCATCGGAGTATCCAATGAATTCGGATGACCTCCTGTTGACATCACTGTGACACCTGCGTTACTGAGAGTGTTGCGACAGTGACTTCACAGGTTCATCAGAGTTCTTTGGAAACTCCGATGAACCCATGACATTACATCGCGACACCCGCGTTGGCGGGTGTCGTTAGAAGGTCATCCAAGTTCATTGGATGGTCCGATGAACCCGTAACATCATAGCCGCATCCACACACACACACTGCTTAGTGTGTCCCTGTGGTGACCTGGGCTGACCTCAATGGGGGGAATGTATGGTTCATCATTGAATGTACCAGCAGTATGGGATCGATGTACGCACTCCCTAATTGGATTATGGTGGACCAGGATTAGAGCTTGGACAAGGAAATAATTTGTGAAAGAGGGTGTCTCTTGTCTTTATTTATTGAATAATTTTTTCTTTTTCTGTATGTTCAGGTTCACTTTGGGTGAATGTCGTGGGACCTCACAATAGATTATGGCAGACCTTTTGTATTAAAAAGAAAAACAAAAATCAAATTGGTGAACAAGGGCTAGAGTTGTTTTTTTATTTTTTCAAATAAACTTTTTTATTCTCCTTTAAACTACTGGATTAGTAATGGATGTGTCCAATAGATGCTACCCATTACTAATGCCAGGGCTTGATGCCAGCTGGAGCTGGCATCAATCCCACAAATATTACCCCATTTGCCACTGCACCATGGCAATGGGAAGAGTCGGGTCCAGCTCCAGAATTGCCACATCTAATGGATGTGCCACCTCTGGGGCAGCTGCAGGCTGTTATTGCTAGGCTGGAAAGGGCCAAATAACCCACCCTAATAATATCAGCCCCCAGTTGTCTGCTGTACCTTGACTTGTTTTAGGAAAATGGATGGGACCCCAAGTCTTTTTTTTTTTTTAAATTAAATCATTTAAAAAATAAGCGTGGGATCCACTCTATTTTTAATAACCAGCCAAGATCCAGCAAGGAGCTGAGGGTTGCAGCCCACAGCTGCTGGATATGAAAATTGGGGGGGACCCCACATCTTTTTTTAATTTTTTTTATCTATTGAGCTATTCTTTCTTTCTATCTATTTTATATGTTCGTTCCTATTTTATTTCTTTATATCTATCTATTTTATCTGTTCTACCTAGATATTTTCTAGCTTTGCACTTCTTTTACACATTAAAAATCATTCATTTCAGTATCAAGTGTTTTATGCTGGTACCAGTCACAAGGATATCACATGTATGCAAACACAGCTGGCACAAGGATGTCACACGGATGACCATACCGGTGCGTGTGGCTTGTACGTGTTTAAACACAGACGTGTGAAAGAGGCCTTAGCGAGAGCGGAGTGATGCTGCGATCGGATATGTGTGTGGGAAAAGAATGTTATTGGAAACGGATATCTGTGAGACAGAGGAGGTATACCGGGACACGATGTGTCCAAGCAGAGTGGATGTGACGTCATGAAATCTCCACTCTTGGGGCATCTAATGACGCTGCTGAACTGTGCGCTTTTGGTTTTATTTTTTCTCTAGAAGCCACTTCGTGGAGCCTGAAGAAAAAGACAGGGAAAAAAAAATGTTGTTAGATTTTTAAATGCAGAATCAAAGCTTTTCTGTATTATTAAATAAACATTAAAAACCAGCATTCGTATCTACACCAAACGTATAAAATATTGGAAAAAAAATGTGAATATTGGAGAAAATCCATAAACAATGCAGCAAACACGTAGTAATCAGAGCATATTCTCATTGCGTTGCATGGTGTGGACACCTGGACAAAAAACACAGCATTTATGCTACGTGTGAACATGGCCTCAGCGATTCATTTTTCATTGCATTTTTTATGGGTTTAATAGAGAAAAAGAATAAATTGCGCAATTTATTTAAGCCATTTGCCGATCACAATAAAAAAAGTAATGTGTTTTTGTAATTTTTTTTCTCATTTCTTGGCACAAAACAATCTGATCTGACTTTTTCCTTTACTTACATAGAGATACAGTATAAATCTATCTATATCTCTATGTAGCTGAATAATCTGCTTCTGGTTTCTCTGCCTGCAATACAGATCAAGATTACCACATTCCTCCTATGCCCTTTAGTATGGTCTGTGGCTCAACTGTAGAGCTGTTGCCTCTGGACAAATAGCTCACTAGCTCCTGAGTTCTAATCCCATCCTGGGAAACTAGATCCAATGAGAATTTTATTTATATACTGCAATTTTATGTGTGGGTGTGTTTGAGAGCAGAGGCATGCTGAACCTGATGCATGTGTCTAATTGGAATGGCGAGGTCCCTCGACGCAGATCACCTTGGGAGCCAGCAGTAGTTGTTTGGGGTCTGCTGAGTGCTATTACCTTTTTAGGGCGGCTGTCTGCTTTTTTTTGGGGCTGTCTTCTCTCTTTTGGGTCTCTCTTCTGTTTTTTGGAGATGTCTGCTTTCTTTATCAAATCTCCTGCTGTATTCATTAACTTTTTTAGTTGCCCGTACACTTTATTATTGAACTGGAACTAAGGCTTATTTGTGGAGTAGGGATTATATTTTAAGCATACTCCAAGAAAGCTGAAAATTCCTGCTAGGGCTTATTTTCAAGGAAACATGGTACAACCAACAGAGCTTACCTACCCTCCCATGCCTCAGGTAATGTTCTACTTGCTATACTCTTATCTAATGAAGTAGGAGGTGTAATTTCAGGTCTGTTTGCTATATTAACCTAGAAAGAGCCTACTTTGTTGAAAAATCATTCCTGTAAAACCCCTTTAATGTACTACCAGAAAAATTACTAGCACTGAAAGATGCAGGATCGAGCAAGGCAACCCTTTTGTTCTCCTAATCAATAATGCCCTACTGGTAGGACTGCCTCTCCCCCTCCCCAAAAAATAAGACCGTTTTGGTATATTCAGTATAATCTGTTATATCCAATCAACATTCAATCTCAATGTCATGCTGTCCTTACAAGCATTATAACTAATATATATTGTTCATTGTATTTGCAGAGTGAAAAGGATGATGCACAGATTCAGATGGTAGGGGGAGAGGTGGAACTTAGTGAAGAGATGGCCAAGATGGTACAGGAAGAAGATGAAGAAGAAGAGCGGGGTTCTTTATTATCCATGTTGCCCGAAATTGATATTGATGGTATGAAAACACGGGCCCAAGGAACATTTACTGAGGTCAAGCGAGCAGCTGAAGAAAAGTGTTTTGTTATGTGACACATATTTGTATCTCTAGAGAGAGAATTTCCCAAAAGGTAAACAAGCAGGATAACCAAAGCACGGTACCTAAATAGCACACTCAAAAACGTTTCAAGAACAGGAGGACAAAGAGAGTAAAGTGCAAAATGAATAATTTATTACAATACCACCAGTACAAGGTAAAATCGGCAACAAAACTACACCGGGTGTGTAGATGAAAAGTGTTAAATCCGGATCCTAATGGCAGCCATTAGGATCCGGATAGTCAGCTTTACCCTTCTATTTATATTATATGCTCTACAATTTAACACTTGTCATCTACACAACCGGTGTAGTTTTGCTACTGATTTTACCTTGTGCTAGTCGTATTGTAATAAATTATTCATTTTGCACTTTACTCTCTTTGTCCTCCTGTTCTTGAAATATTTGTATCTCTAGTGTAGACATTCATGAGCTGAGGAAAATAATTATTTCGTTTGACTGTGTTTACAGCAACACTACTGCTAAGGTTCCTCGTCTATTTTTGTCATATGTGTTCTGTCCAGGTTTATCATAGATAAAACATTGAGTGATCACATCATAAAGATGGAATTATGTCCAATTAATCCGATATAAACTTCAAAATCGTCCATTCAAGTTCATAGGTCCAAGAAGATTTTGTGTTATACTGAACCTGATGAAGAGACCTGAGTAGTCTCGAAAGCTTGCTATTTATTACCGTCTTTTCAGTTAGCCATTAAAAGGTATCAACCACTGAGGACTCTCAATTCTTTTAAACATTTTTTTTAGGTCCATGAAGAAAATAAATAGCATGCAGATTACATTTGTGTTTTGTCTGTTTTTCACAATTTTATTAAATTTGCCGACAAGAAAAACAGTGAATGATGGTGAAATACTATGGGCCAAAAGTAAAATTGAATAACAATATAAATCAAATATGTATCAGTTTTTCACATCAGCAAAAAAAAACAAAACAAGAAACTGAGTTGTGTAAGAATTATTTTTAGCTTTAGATATCTGTAAATGTTGCTAATATAAATGTATATAAACTTTTTGCAAAAGTTTCATGTCTGTTACTAGTTCCTTAGCACACTGATAACATCTTTTTTACATGGTGCTATAAAACAGAACAACCACATGATGGCATATCTGATCTTCTATACAGAAACATATACTGTAAACTGTATTTAGTACAAGCATAAAGGGAATTGTTATGCTGAGCATCTTGAGAAGTCCGCACCCTTCTTAGTCATGTCAGTAAGCACTGCAGTCTTGCTATAACAAAGACATTTTTAATAAATTTAGTAAAAATTAGCAAAACCTAAAAAACATTGCAGGGGCTTTGAGGTTCTCAGAATAGCCCCACTTCAAAATAGCTTGTAATTTAGATGGTTCCATCTGAAAACCTACCACTAACATAATGTAACCCAAAAGCAGAAGCTCTTGAACGGTGAACACACATTTTTCTAGCTTAGTGTACAATTTATTCACTCTGAGAATTTATAATACTTGTCTGACATGTTCCAAATCAGACACAAAATCCTGTGAATGTATGAGAATATCATCAAGGTAAATGATTACAAATTTCCCAGACAGATGAGAAAGCACATCATTAATAAAATGCTAGAATACTGCAGGTGTGTTGGTTAGATTGAATGGCATCATCAGATTTTCAAAGTGCCTATGTGGCGCCCCTGTGGCTTCAGGCACCACAGGGTACTGCACCTCACCTGAGGTGCAATATTTATCTCGGATACGGAGGAGGTCGTCAGCGGTAACCACCACCAATACACTCATCCAACACAAACACGGGAGCTCTGTCACTGGGATTGGGCTGGGGTAGAGACATTGGAGGGGGTGGCCATCACTAATGTAGTGGACCCTCTGCTCACTAGTTCAGGAACCCAGGGGGGCGGGGCACCAAGAGGGGAAGTTAGGAGCCATCACACACAGAACAGTCAGTCTGCTCCGGGCGCTGCAAGCGTGTAACGCCTGCCTGGATCAACAGACTCAGATGGGATGTAATGGACCGGCTAGAGGGAAGCCACTCACCAAGCAGGACCCCCAGAACCCTGAAACCCTTTAACCCCTATACAGGGATTTGGAATTACACAGGACCCTGGAGATCACTACCTGTGGAAGGCTGCAGTCCGATGAGAGTAGTCGTCAGGCAGGGTCAAACCAGGATTAGCAGAGCAGGGACAGAATCGGCAGGCAAAGACGTAATCAGAAAACGTAGCAGAGGTGAAATCCGGATCGGACAGCGAGGTACAAAAACAGCAGGCAGAAGGGTAGTCAGAAAACACGCAGACGTCAGAACACCAGAATCACAAAACAGAATAGGGCAGACCAGGAGCCAGGAAATCAGAACTATCTCTGGCAGAGGTCAGCAGACAGGAGGGGAACTAAGAAGGGTGTGGTCTCTTCCCATTGGCTGTAGCTGAACGCTGGCAACTTCAGCTGGAAGACACACGCCACCCACAGTCAGCCAGTGGTACTGCAGATCCCAAGATAACCCAGCCCAGTGGATGATCGGAGCCTGCGCCCACCGGTGCCACTGGCATCGACTCCTCTCCCATCACCAGCACCATCCACAGCAGGAATACTGCGTCGCCTGGCGTTCGGAGCAGAAGTCGCTGGAGCGGACGCCGGTGGTGACGTAACAGTCTCTCCCCCTCCACGACGGGCCTCCGGACCCTCAAAACCCGGCTTGGAGGTGAAAACGCCGGACCAGACCCTTAGCATGAATATCGCTTGCAGGGACCCATGACCTCTCCTCAGGGACGTAACCCCCGCCAATGCACCAAATACTGTACCGCTCCTCTGACCATACGGGAATCAAGTATGCTCTGTTCCTCATACTCCAAGTTACCTTCAACCAAAACAGGAGGAGGGGGGGCACTGACTGGGTGAATGAGGACACAATATAACTTGAGGAGGGACTTGTGGAACACATTTGATATCTTAAAGGATGGGGGGAGTTGCAGGCGGAAAGCTGTGGGATTAATTACCTCGATTATCTCATAGGGTCCAATAAATCTCGGACCCAGCTTAGCAGAAGGGACCTTGAGTTTAATATTCTGTGTTGATAACCATACCTTGTCCCCAACTCCCAGGTTAGGGCCCTTGGAACGTCTCTTATTAGCAGAGGAGGCTTGACCAACCTTTGCCTTTTTCAAGTTCTCTTTCACTTCAGACCAGATAGCCTTCAGTTTGTCCACAGTTGTTTCAGCCTCAGGAGTATCAACCGTAGCGGAAGAAAAACAACCAAAACGTGGATGCAACCCTAAATTGCAGAAAAAGGGGGTAGTCTTGATGGATTCCTGATACTGATGGCGAACTCAGCTAGTGGCAGATATTCCACCCAGTCAGACTGACAGTCAGACACATAACACCAGAGATATTGTTCAAAGGTTTGATTGGAACGTTCAGTCTGACCATTGGTCTCTGGGTGGTAGGCAGATGAAAAAGATAGCTCTATATTGATCTTTTTACAAAACGCCCTCCAGAATTTCGAGACGAACTGTGTTCCTCGGTCAGAAACAATATTTTCCGGAACCCCGTGTAACCGCATAATATGCCTAATAAACAACTTGCTAAGAGTTTCAGAATTGGGTAATTTGGACAGAGGAACGAAATCACACTGTTTGCTGAATCTATCCACTACTACCCAGATACAAGTCATCCCTTCTGAGGGTGGAAGGTGAGTGATGAAGTCCATAGAGAGATGTGTCCAAGGGCTTACTGGAGTAGGTAGGGACTGGAGAAATCTGGCAGGGCGGGTACGGGGTGCCTTGGCTCGAGCACAAGTTTCACAAGCCAGTACATATTCCTTACAATCTTTCGCTACGGTTGGCCACCAAAAATTCCTGGTTACTAGTCGGAGTGTATTGCCTATACCAGGGTGGCCTGCAAGCACAGAATTGTGGGATTCCTGGAGTACCCGTAGGCGAAGTGAGGGGACGACAAACAGTTTATGGACAGGAGTGATTTTAGGAGCTTGGTTTTGGGTATTATGGACCTCTTCTATCAAATCGACGGAAACAGATGACATCATAATGCCTTTAGCTAAAATATACACTGGTTCAGAGTTTTCAGACTGAGAGGGACAGAAGCTACGGGAAAGTGCATCAGCCTTTGTGTTCTTGGTACCAGGCCGGAATGTTACCACAAAATCAAATCTGGAGAAGAACAATGCCTACCTAGCTTGTCTAGGATTGAGTCTCTTAGCAGATTCCAGATAAGTGAGGTTCTTATGGTCTGTGAAGACTGTGACCTTATGTTTGGCGCCTTCGAGGAAGTGGCGCCATTCCTCGAAGGCCCATTTAATTGCCAACAGCTCACGATTTCCAATGTCATAATTTCTCTCTGTGGGAGAAAACTTGCGGGAAAAGAAGGCACAAGGACGAAGCTGAGTGAGAGACGGAGTACCTTGTGATGGCACCGCTCCAACTCCAACCTCGGATTCATCGGCTTCTACAATAAACGGACGCATAAGGTCAGGCTCAACCAGAATCGGGTCTGAGGAGAAACATTCTTTTAATGTAGAAAAGGCATGGATTGCCTCTGGCTTCCAATTAACCACATCAGCCCCCTTTTTAGTCAAATCGGTGAGGGGTTTGGCAATTTTGGAAAAATCTGTAATAAAATTGCGATAATAATTAGCAAACCCAAGGAAACCTGCAAGGCTTTCAGAGACTTGGGTTGCACTCACTCCTTAATCGGTTGAAGCTTAGAGAGATCCATGCGGAAGCCTTCTGCAGACAATATATAACCCAGGAAATTAACCTCTGCCTCAAAAAAAAACAAATTTCTCATATTTAGTAAATAGGGACTTCTCCCTGAGTCTTTGGAGCACAGTGCGAACATGTTGGACTTGTGACGTAGCATCAGGAGACTAAATCAGGATGTCATCCAGATAGACCACCACATACTGACCACAGAGATCTCTGAAAATGTCATTAACAAAGTTCTGAAAGACAGCCGCCGCATTACTTAACCCAAAAGGCATTACCAAGTACTCATAGTGTCCCTCTGGAGTATTAAATTCTGTTTTCCACTCATCTCCTTCTCTGATGCGGATTAGGTTATATTCTCCCCTGAGATCCAGCTTGGTGAACCACCGGGCTCCTATGAGCTGGTTAAACAGATCGAGGATGAGTGGCAGAGGGTACTGATTTTTTACAGTAATAGCATTCAGTTCACAGTAGTCAATACAAGGTCTGAGGCCACCATCTTTTTCTATCAATGAAAAAGAATCCAGCACCGACTGGTGACCTGGATGGTCTGATAAACCCTCTTTGCAGACTGTCTGCTATATAATCTTTCATGGCCTGATGCTCCGGACCAGAAATATTATACATTTTACCCTTGGGGAGTCGGGAATTGGGGACCAAATCTATGGGGCAGTCATAATCTCTGTGCGGAGGGAATATTTCAGATACAGAAAACACATAAGCAAATTCCCTGAATGCATGAGGTATGAAGATAGGTTCAGCTCTAGTCAGGTTAATAGATGAAGACATACACGTCTCCTGACACTCAGGGCTCCCTCGCACAATCTCATCCTGGTGCCAGTCTATGACCGGGTTATGTTTGCGCAGCCATGGCATGCCCAGTACCACTGCTGACATCAGATTCTCAAGAACAAAAAATGACACAGATTCTACATACAGAGTCCCAACAAGCATGGAGATCTCTGGAGTTACAAAATTAACCACACCCTGAGTGAGAGGGGTGCTATCAATAGCAGATATTCTAATGGGAGCATTCAATCTTAGCAAAGTCAAACCCAGCTCTTTTGCTACAATTGTGTCTATGAAATTAGCTGCAGAGCCACAATCAACAAAGGCCTGCAGCCGTAAAGATTTTCCCTGGTGAGACAATGAAACAGGTAACATTAACCTCATAGGGTCTGCAGGGAGTACCTGGCCACCTGAGTGGGTATCCTGGGGCCCTGCTGCTGCCTTGGAAGCAATTGTCTCTGAGATCCAGGCACTCCATGTTTAGCTCCACAACGTGATCTGCTCCCTTGCAGTCGACGGGACTCTGGACACGATGAGGTAGGTGCTGCAGGGGCTTGAACTTGAGCAGACCTGAGATCCTGCACTTGCTGTGTAAGTCCATGAACAAGGCCATAAATGGTGTGCACCTGGTTTAGCACAGCATGGAGAGAATCCATTTTTTTTCTCTCCTTGTTAGATGGGCCAGAGATAATGTAACGTCTGCCTGGATCAACAGACTCAGATGGGATGTAATGGACCGGCTAGAGGGAAGCCACTCACCAAGCAGGACCCCCAGAACCCTGAAACCCTTTAACCCCTATACAGGGATTTGGAATTACACAGGGCCCTGGAGATCACTACCTGTGGAAGGCTGCAGTCCGATGAGAGTAGTCGTCAGGCAGGGTCAAACCAGGAATAGCAGAACAGGGACAGAATCGGCAGGCTAGGACGTAATCAGAAAACGTAGCAGAGGTGAAATCCGGATCGGGCAGCGAGGTACAAAAACAGCAGGCAGAAGGGTAGTCAGAAAACACGCAGAAGTCAGAACACCGGAATCACAGAACAGAATAGGGCAGACCAGGAGCCAGGAAATCAGAACTATCTCTGGCAGAGGTCAGCAGACAGGAGGGGAACTAAGAAGGGTGTGGTCTCTTCCCATTGGCTGTAGCTGAACGCTGGCAACTTCAGCTGGAAGACACACGCCACCCACAGTCAGCCAGTGGTACTGCAGATCCCAAGATAACCCAGCCCAGTGGATGATCGGAGCCTACGCCCACCGGTGCCTCTGGCATCGACTCCTCTCCCATCACCAGCACCATCCACAGCAGGAACACTGCGTCGCCTGGCGATCAGAGCAGAAGTCGCTGGAGCAGACGCCAGTGGTGACGTAACAAAGCGTCAGGACTTACTTGAAGGCAGTTAGTGACATGCCCAACTCCAGGGCCGGGGGTACTTGGAACTGGGCCGGACTAGTCCGGGGATGTCAGCCGTGGCGGGGTCCGGCTCCATGATCCTGGCGATGTCTTTTAAATAATAAAGGGGATGATGATGGGAGTGGTAGTTTCAGAGAAATAAAGTTTGTGACGCCACCTGTGGTTTTGCGGCTATGTGGGCCACTGCTGCGCTGCGTGTTCCCCGGGGCAGGTGATGATGGTGCAGCTGAGGTAATCTTGCACCCCACAGGTGGAGCGGGAACCCGGAGGGACCATTGGAAATTTGAAAAGTCTGTGAGGGCAGGTTGTGACGCAGGAGGAATGGAGACGACACCATGGCTTTGCAAGAACAGTCTTTTACTCACTGTATCGGTTCCAGGTTGACATCCAGCTTAGTTCACCCATGGTATGCTGGGATCCCTGGTGATGGGCCTCTGCCGATCCCGAGTAAAGGGTGCTTTACACGCTGCGACATCGCTAGCGATCTCGTTAGCGATGTGACACGCCAGATTGCAGATAAGATTTGCTGAGATCGCACATAGGTCATTTTTTTTTATAGCGCCGGTCACATGTGCGATCTCGGCAAATCGTATGTGCGATCTGGCATGTTACATCGTTAACGAGATTGCTAGCATTGTCGCAGCGTGTAAAGCACCCTTAAGTCCGAGGTCAGTACCGGTTCACCTTTCGCTTGCCTTTCCTGGTCGTCTCGTCTGCGCTGACTCTCTCCTGCTAGTCCTGCGCCTCCACACACAGTGCCCTGAGCCAGGGGTCGCGGACCTCTAAAAGGACTTCTGCCTGTTTGGCTCCCTGATCCTCTGTGACCCCCTTTCAGTGGATTCGTGCGCGGCTTGTGGCCCAAAGGTGCGTACAGTCACCCTGGCTTCTGGTGTTACTAGAAAGTCCTAAAGTATTTTTCTAGTCTAGGGACCGGAACCCTGTCTGCGACCAAATCCCTCCACTTTGAGATGTTGCTTGTGGAACGAGACTATAGGGGAGTCTGGCACACCTCCCCTAAGTCGCTGTGATTCTCCCTTCAGCGTCACCAGGGACGAGGAAGACCTCCAGGGTCTTGACCCCTAGTCGGTCTCCTTCCCACTCCTGACTGACTCTGTCAACTGTAAACTTTTAAACTTAGCTCCGCCTATTTACCTCAGACGCATCCCCCACCAAGCTCCACCCCCAGGCTGGTTCCAGAGACAGTGCACAGGGCTTAAGTGCCATAACCAGATTACTGGTTGACAAACATTAATGGGAACTGCCCCGCCTCTGATGTAGTGTGTGAGGTAGCAATTGGCTGTCTGCAGGATTTTGGTATGTGAACTGGTAGATGGCCTCTTTCTTACCCAGGATGGGGCACCACACCTCTGCCTGACGTGCGACGGTGGCATCAGGGGTGCCACATTAGCACCTCTCAGGGTCCAAGTGAGGTTGGACCCAGGAACAGGCAAGCAAAGACACGAATAGTTTGGGGCCAATCATCTGGAGGTTGAGGCTCAACCCAGGTTCTGAGGAATGAAGGGGGATTCCAGGGTTCGCAGGGATTGCGGAAGGCACACGTGACCCGTTCCACGGCCCAGGAGCTGGGTTGGAGGGAAACCATTGAAAGGTGACGCACAGAAGGAAACACCGGCCTCGACCTCCGAAGTATCCGGGATCGGCTGAAGCCCATCACAGCGTAGCCCGGGACTCCAACGGCGGTGTCTTTTCAGTGAGTAAAAGAACTTGAACTGCACCCTCTGTCGTCCCCTCACTGCCGGCGCTTATAGTATCACGCCCCTCCGCCATTGGCGACTACAACCACCATGATCCTCCCTGGGGCCTGAGTTCTGCCTGTGGAGAGCTGTTCCATCCAAGCTGCGTTATCATCCACCCCAGAGAGAACACATCCCGCAGTGGTAGCTAATATTGGCCACAAACCACAGGTAGCGTCACGAATAACTACTCCCAACATCCCCATCCCCATCTTTATTGACACCGCCAGGGTCACGGAACCGGTATGGCCATCGCGACGACCCAGAAGAAGAACCGCGGCCTGGTAACGCGTAGACCCCGACCCCGTGGGCGCGTCACCTCCAACGTTATTAAAAGCTATTTTTCACTCATCCCCCTGCCTGACCTTCTCAGATTGTAGGCCTTACTAAGGTCTAGTTTCAAAAATCATTTAGCAAATAGTTTAGGAATGAGTGCACTCTTGAAAGTCCAGGCACAGCCGTAGTCCAGCATCCTTTTTTTAACATGAAGAAACCAGCAGCCACTGGAGATGATGATTGCCTGGTGTGCCTTTTAGCCAAGCTCTAAGTTATATACTCCTTAAGAGCTAATCTTTCAGGGACCAACAAGTTATACATTCTACACTTGGGCAAATTTGACCCTGGCTTCAACTTTATAGTTCAGTCATACGTTTTATGCAGCGGCAACTCCTGACAACCCTTCTCAGAAAACACATCACCAAAATCTGAGAGAGGATCAAGAAGACTTGAGGTAACCGCTGAAATACAGGTTTTTAGACAGTGTTCTTTACAATATGTGCTCCACTTAATTATGCCTTGGGTTTTCCAGTCAATAGTGGTGTTATATAATGCAAACCAGGGGGAACCCTAATACAACTTGTGCAGGAAGGCCCTTAAGTAGATAACAAGTTATGAGATGCAAATGAAGTACACCTATACGGAGTTCCATCCTCTGTACATACTCAACAAAACCCCCCTGAGAAAGAAGTGATGAATCAATGGCAAAAATCAGTACCAGATTAGAAAACTCGTTCATCTCTTACCCAGAAGAACGAGCAAACTGCTCATCAATAATGTTTGCCCTAGAACCACTATCCATAAAGACTGTAATTGGGACATCTAGTACCCCAACCTTAACACTTTCAGGTAATAAACATTAAGACACCATAGTTGAGGAAATACATATACCCAAGTTGGAATCTCCCAACTAAGAAGGGTTTAAACGTTTTCCAACTGCCGTTTTCTTTCGTCATAGAGGGGCAAGTACTGACAACTACCGTATTTTTCAGACTATAAGACACACCGGACCATAAGACGCACCCTGGTTTTAGAGGAGGAAAATAGAAAAATAAAATTTTAAGCAAAATATGTGGTCATGACACACTATTATGGGGCGAGGATCTGCTGCTGACACTGTTATGGGGGTAATGTCCCCAAATTCTATGCTAAGGTACCCCATCCTGGTAATGATCCTCCTGCCTTGTATATTTACCCCATCCTTGTTACGGGGGGCTGTCTGATAATAAAACCTAAAGGAGTATTAGACAGTCAGGGTCCACTGTGCAAAGACTCTGCTGCAGACTATGGCAGAGTGCAATACCTCTGTTAAACTCACAGAGGAATATAATTAGTAAATAAGGCAATTCCTCCCTTACTTGGAGGGTGTGTGGAATGGTCTCTGTTAATAATCACAGAGACAAAGGCAGTGAGTGTGAAATGGAACCTACCTAGGTCCGTTCCTCTAGTGGTGCCAGGAGACGGACAGCAGCGTAAGCCGCACAAAGCTCCTACCTGCATTCGCTCCACTAGTGTGCGAGGACACGAACCACTAGATATGGCACCTGCCTAGGTCCGCTCTTCTAGTGGTGCAAAAGAGACGGACAGCAGCATAAGCCGCACAAAGCTCCTACCTCTGTTCGCTCCCCTAGTGTGCGAGGATACGAACAACTGCCAGACGCAGTATAAGGAACGTTACCCTAGCGGCAACATCCACCTACGAGTAGAATCACAAGGCCCAGCCGGACCATGTGCCTCAGGCACCTGCCTATGTCCGCTCCACTAAGAGGTAAGGATACGGACTGCAGCCGAAGCTGTAAGGTATAAGAACGCTACCCTGCCAGTAGCGCTCACCTAGCATAGACAGAGAGATGCCTAGAGGAACGTGCACAGAGCGTCTACTCTCATGCATGAACCAAGAGGACTGAGCGCCGTGCGGCGTGCGTCAGGGTCTTATATAGACTCTGTGCCTCATCCAAGATGGAGGACACCAGAGCCAATCCACTGCCAGAACGACAGGAATGACGTCACGCTGGCCTATCACCGAGCAAAGCGTCACAAGCACATGACCAGCGACCAATCGGCATAGAAGGTGTCAGAGACATGTGACCACGTGTCACAAGCACATGACCAGCGGCCAATCGGCATAGAAGGTGTCAGAGACATGTGACCTCGTGTCAACGATGATGTCACCTGCACATGTGCAATGGCTCCAAGATAGGACTTAGGGCTACTTTGCACACACAGATAAATCTTTGGCAGATCTGTGGTTGCAGTGAAATTGTGGACATATTATTCCATTTGTACACAGCCACAAACCTGGCACTGATTGTCCACAATTTCACTGCAACCACAGATCTGCCGCAGATTTATCTCTGTGTGCAAAGTACCCCTTAGTCTCCAGCGCTTGCACATGTGCAGTAGCAAGAAATCTGGACATAGTCTCCAGTGCTCGCACATGTGCAGTAGCAAGAAATCTGGACATAGACTCCAGTGCCACAGCAACCGTAACAGTACCTCCCCCTCAAGGGCCCCCCTCCCGGCGACGCGGGTAATCGGCAACTAAGTCGGGAGTATGGACAGCCTCCTCAGGCTCCCAAGAGCGATGTTCTGGGCCGTAGCCCTCCCAATCTATCAAGAAGAACCTGCGCCCTCTAACCATCTTAAAACCAACTATGGCTCGTACCTCATAGCTAGAGCGAGAGGAATCAGAGGCAGGAGAGTGCACTTCACGAGCGTGAGGTAAAATAGCCGGCTTTAGCAGTGAGACATGGAATTTGTCATGGATCCTAAGATGGACGGGTAACTTCAATTGGTAGACAAC
The DNA here is from genome assembly GCF_048569485.1 of Anomaloglossus baeobatrachus. Lineage (NCBI taxonomy): Eukaryota > Metazoa > Chordata > Amphibia > Anura > Aromobatidae > Anomaloglossus > Anomaloglossus baeobatrachus. The sequence continues at coordinate 395,665,593 of NC_134353.1, read as the reverse complement.
CGGATTTACCTGTCAAAGAACCTCATAAGGACCCAGGAAGCGAGGAGCAAATTTGACAGAGCTCACTCTAAGTCTCATGTGTTTTGCAGAGAGCCACACAAAGTCCCCTGGAGAAAAGACAGGAGCCGGGCGACGAAACCAATCGGACACCGTCTTCATACGGTCCTTAGCTGCTTGGATCTACTCTTGAGTCTGATCCCAAACCTCTCTGGCATTAGTTGCCCAGTCGGCCACAAGAGGAGGAGGTGCAGCAGCGGGAAACGGTACCGGTACCCTAGGGTGTTGCCCATTATTGAGTACGAACGGTGTCTGCCCAGTGGCCTCAGCCAGTGAATTGTTAAGGGCAAATTCTGCCCAGGGTAGGAGGGAGGACCAGTTATCGTGGTTCTCAGCAACAAAGTGTCGAAGGTATATAATCATGGATTGATTGGTACGCTCAACCAAACCATTGGTCTCCGGATGGTATGCCGAAGAGAGATTCAACTCAATTTGCAGAAGGCTACAAAGATCTCGCCAGAAACGGGAAGCAAATTGAGGGCCTCTATCACAAATGATACGATCTGGCATCCCGTGAAGCCTAAAGACATGCTTGAGGAATAGTTTGGCTAGTACCCTGGAAGATGGGATTCTCAATAACGGTACGAGATGAACCATCCAGGAGAAATGGTCCATAATGACCCACACAAATCTATGTCCCTGTGAACACGGAAGATCACCCACAAAGTCCATGCCTACCACCTCCCATGGTCTATCTGGCACTGGTAAAGGATGCAAGAGCCCAGCCGGTCTCTGCCGTAATGGACGGTTGCGAGCACATGAGTAGCAGGAACCGACATATCTCTTGACGTGGCTGGCTAAGTGTGGCCACCAAGACCACCTCTCCAGTAACTCTCGTGTCCGCCTAATACCAAAATGCCCACCCACCTTTGAGGTGTGGGCCCACGACAGTATATCATTCTGTCGATCAGGCGGAACAAAGGTCTTGCCCGGTGGGATTTGGTCTAACATCACAGGGGCGAGCGTATGAAAAACCCTGGAGGGAAGGATAAGATGAGGTTCGTCAATCTCTTCCTGGGTAGAAACCATAGAGCGAGACAGGGCGTCTGCCTTGTTATTCTTACTCCCAGACAGATAGTTGATGGAGAAGTGAAAGCGGGAGAAAAACAAGGACCAGCGGGCTTGGCGAGGATTCAGACGCTGAGCGGTTTGTAAGTACGTCAGATTCTTATGGTCTGTATAGACCTGGAAAGGATGTTTCGCTCCTTCCAGCAAGTGACGCCACTCCTCCAAGGCTAATCTCAGGGCGAGCAGTTCCCTATCCCCAATGGTATAGTTTCTCTCTGCCGGTGAAAAGGTTTTAGCAAAGAAGAAACACGGCCTTTTTCTACCTGCACCGTTCTTTTGATACAAGATTGCACCAGCACCCACTGATGAGGCATCAACCTCCAAGAGGAAGGGCTTATTCTCATCGGGTCTTTGAAGAACGGGAGCAGTTGAAAAGTGTCTTTTTACTGCCTCAAAAGCCTGAGATGTCTCAGTAGACCAGACTTTGGGATTAGCACCTTTCGTAGTCAAGGCCACCAAAGGGGCCACCAAAGTAGAAAAATGGGGTATGAACTGCCTGTAATAATTTATGAATCCAAAGAAGCGTTGCACCGCCTTCAAGGAATGAGGTTCGGACTATTCCAGGACAGCAGAGAGCTTCGCAGGATCCATAGCCAGACCCTCTTGTGAGATAATGTAGCCCAAAAAAGGCAAGGATGACTGCTCGAATACACATTTTTCGAGTTTAGCAAACAATGAGTGCTCCCTTTAACGGGAAAGGACCCGAACGACATCCTGATGATGAGTCTCCAGATCAGGAGAAAAAATCAGGATGTCGTCCAGATACACCACTACAGAGGATAACAGTAAATCCCTGAACACATCGTTTACGAAGTCCTGAAATACTGCGGGTGCATTACATAAACCAAAAGGCATGACGAGGTATTCATAGTGACCGTCTCGGGTGTTAAAAACGGTTTTCCATTCGTCACCCTCTCGAATTCGTACCAAGTCATACGCACCCCGCAGATCCAACTTCGTAAAAACTTGAGCTCCCCTCAGTCTGTCAAAGAGCTTCGAAATTAAAGGTAACGGGTATTTGTTCTTTATTGTGATTGCGTTGAGACCCCTGTAATCTATGCAGGGACGCAAATCACCCTCTTTCTTCCGAACAAAGAAAAACCCAGCTCCCGCGGGAGAGACAGACTTACGAATGAACCCCTTCTCTAAACTCTCTCTTATATAGGTCAACATGGCCTCCGACTCAGGTATCGACAGGGGGTAAACCCTACCCTTAGGTGGAACCGAACCTGGGATAAGGTCTATGGCACAGTCATACGGCCTATGGGGTGGAAGAACCTCAGCACCCTGTTTGGAGAACACGTCAGCGAAATCCAAATAGGGTGTAGGTATGGGAGAGAGATCAGTTGATGCAACCGCAACAACCTTAGGTGGTAAGGGAAGACATCGGGACTGACATTTCGAACCCCAACTAATAATGCTGTCGGAATCCCAGTCAATGTGAGGAGCATGAGTCCGAAGCCATGGGAGACCCAGAAGGACGTCGTCTATACCCTCAGGCAAAACAAGAAAAGAAATCTCCTCTATGTGACGCTGAGACAGGGAAAGGCGCAAGGGAACTGTCCTCAATGTAATGGAGTCAGACAACATAGTTCCATTAACAACACGGACAGGAATAGGCGCCTCTAACATGATAGAGGGAATATTGTGTCTCTTTACAAATCCTGAGGACACAAAAGTCCCGTCAGCTCCGGAATCCACAAAAGCCATAATAGGCCATGTATTCTCAGAGAATGAGAGCTGACCTGGGATACTACACTTAGAGGGTGCAGAAGACGTCTCTAGTAACCCCCCTCTAATGGTTACTAGGCCTGGGAGTTTCCCTGACGGCTAGGACACTTGTTGGCATCGTGCCCAGCCTGACGACATACGTAACATATAGGAGGACCAGACTTGCGTAGTCTGGAGGACGTATGACCTAACTCCATAGGAGTGGGAGATGTTTCAGATGCTGAGGAAGATGGTAGTGGACCCTCAACAACTGAAATAGCCCGATGCTTAGGGCGTGAGGAAGAGACCTCGAGTCTACGTTCCCTATGGCGTACGTCGATCCTCGTTGCTACTGTGATCAAGTCTTCCAGAGAAGCAGGGACCTCACAAGTAGCAAGAGCATCCTTGACATAGCCTTCCAACCCTCTCCAGAAGATAGGAATCAACACCTTCTCTAGCCAATCTAGTTCTGCCACCAGAGTTCTAAAAGCAATGGCATAAGAACTAGTGGATAACGAACCCTGAAATAGATCTAACAGTCTCAGGGCCGCATCATGGGTAACCTGCGGACCCATGAATACCGCCTTAAGAGCATCAAGAAAGTCTTGATGTCTCAGAGTAACCACATCAGAGCGCTCCCATAGGGGAGTCGCCCATTCTAAGGCTTTGTCCTGAAGTAAGGAGATGATAAAGCCTACTCTGGACCTCTCCGTAGAGAAGCGAGAAGAGTTGACCTCTAAGTGTATCTGACACTGACTAATGAAACCACGACATGATCTGGCATCGCCAGAATATCTGTTTGGCAGAGCAAGTCGAGGATCATGTGGAGATGTCACCATGGTCTGAGGTTTATCCTCTATACTCTTGAGCCATGATTCAAGTACTTGTATGTAACGGTGTGACTGCTGATATTCTGCCATAACTGCCAGACCCTTGGCTCAGTCCTAATGTTACGGGGGGCTGTCTGATAATAAAACCTAAAGGAGTATCAGACAGTCAGGGTCCACCGTGCAAAGACTCTGCTGCAGACTATGGCAGAGTGCAATACCTCTGTTAAACTCACAGAGGAATATAATTAGTAAATAAGGCAATTCCTCCCTTACTTTGAGGGTGTGTGGAATGGTCTCTGTTAATAATCACAGAGACAAAGGCAGTGAGTGTGAAATGGCACCTACCTAGGTCCGTTCCTCTAGTGGTGCCAGGAGACGGACAGCAGCGTAAGCCGCACAAAGCTCCCACCTGCGTTCGCTCCACTAGTGTGTGAGGACACGAACCACTAGATATGGCACCTACCTAGGTCCGCTCTTCTAGTGGTGCAAAAGAGACGAACAGCAGCGTAAGCCGCACAAAGATCCTACCTGCGTTCGCTCCACTAGTGTGCGAGGACACGAACCACTAGATATGGCACCTGCCTAGGTCCGCTCTTCTAGTGGTGCAAGAGAGACGGACAGCAGCATAAGCCGCACAAAGCTCCTACCTCTGTTCGCTCCCCTAGTGTGCGAGGATACGAACAACTGCCAGACGCAGTATAAGGAACGTTACCCTAGCGGCAACGTCCACCTACGAGTAGAATCACAAGGCCCAGCCGAACCATGTGCCTCAGGCACCTGCCTATGTCCGCTCCACTAAGAGGTAAGGATATGGACTACAGCCGAAGCTGTAAGGTATAAGAACGCTACCCTGCCGGTAGCGCTCACCTAGCATAGACAGAGAGATGCCTAGAGGAACGTGCACAGAGCGTCTACTCTCATGCATGAACCAAGAGGACTGAGTGCCGTGCGGTGTGCGTCAGGGTCTTATATAGACTCTGTGCCTCATCCAAGATGGAGGACACCAGAGCCAATCCGCTGCCAGAACGACAGGAATGACGTCACAACCTAAACAAACTTTCCTATGACCGGAAAGGGGTCCACAAGAAATATAGAAGCTAAAATTATGTAGCCTTAAGATACCAATAAATAGAGGTGGGGATACAAAAAGAGAGGACCACGGATAATCATAGTAAAATACAAATTTTATTAAATGTAAATGTAAAGGTGATACAGGACACACAGTGGTGGCAGGCTAGATGGAAACAGCCTGCCAGAAAACAACCCACAGCAGTACCAGGACACACCACCCGATGTCAAAAACCTGCTGACAGGCAGCAATATAATGGAGGATTGTACAGAGTGTAAAATGGCCCGTGAAAAGTCAAATAGGGACAGTGTAAAGTAAACAGTTTATGTAGGAGATCTGTAGAATCCCATAAAAGTCCCAATGGCAAGGGGGCATAAGTAGTTAATCAGTATTACCTTGCGTCATGTCAGAGCAGAGATGGTGGATGTGTCCGGGCGTGGGGGCGGGGCCTCGACGCGCGTTTCACCAAAGGCTTCGTCAGGAGGCGTGGCTATAGGTGATGAGTGAAGGGTATAAGTAGGGAAGTGTAGGAGCCCATTATCAAATTGGCGCGCACAGCGTCATGTTGCCACGCCCCCCCGACGGCAGGGCATGCCGAGCCCCCAGGTCATGAGCGTGAGAAGGAAGTGACTTCATTCCCACGTTCAGCACAGGGACCCGCCCGGGCCCAGGCTGCAGGGGGGAGGAGGCAGCACATGACGGAGGCGCGTCTGTGCCAATCAAGTGATGAGTCAGTCATGTAGCAGAGAATGGGGGAGAAGCCAAAGACGTCATGGGGAGCTGATAGTAAAGCACGAATGTGTAAACACAGCAGTGTGAACAACAGACGTGAAGGGATAGACAAATCGGTATGTGCTGCAGCCAAATGCTGCAGGGAGGACAGTATATGTCCATATGGAGAGACAGAATCTGTCATGGTCAAAATATATCAAAGGTGCAGAAGTTACATGCATGTATGTCGCCCTCTGGATAAAGAGAAAAAGAGGAAGGATATATAAACAAAATGTGTGCATGAAAGACATGCTCACATGAATCATAGGTCCAAACACACATAAATGTACAGGAAATGGATTTTCCATATATAATAAATGGAGGTTGGTGTGTAGTAAAAAGGCCATGGAGCATGTACGTATCATAAGGACATCGGCATATATATACACACATTTGTATACAGGAAGTGAATACATATCAAAAATATTCGATATCAATAATGATATGTACAGTGTTACAAACACAGAATTAATAATCATGCAGACTGTATCCAATCCGGAATAAAGATACGAAAGGGAGGATTCCATATGAAGCAGCACTCCACAAGGCAATTGCTCCCGACGTCCCAAGCATGACATCATGAACTGCAACAGAGATGCAAATGGGCGCCTAAGAAAAGAGAATAAAAATTAAAACCCAGAAAAGAAAAAACACAAAAGACCCACCATAAAATTCGCGCTGTTTACAAAAAAGACTTAAAGCTAACCGCCTCATTGAGGCCCAATGGAGCAACAGTACCCAAAACCGTCATCCATCTTGTCTCCTTTTGCAGGAGTTTACGTTTGACATCACCCCCCCTAGAGCCGATGTAAACGCGGTCAATTCCACGCACACAGAGGCCTCGGGGACTGCATCCATGGCAAGCCCGAAAATGTTTGGGAATAGTCTTTAGTTTTTCGGGTTCTAAAGACTTGGCCGCATTCCTAATGTCACGCACATGTTCTTGGGTACGGACACGCAAAGTACGTGTTGTCATGCCAATATAGATAAGACCACATGGGCAGGTAAGATGGTAAATAACTGCCTCCGTACCACAAGAAATGGAGTGGACAATTCTGAAGGTCTTACTACCACATAAACTCAAAAATTCTAATTTCCTAGGAATGAACGGACAAGCAGAGCATGTACCGCAAGGTGAAGAGCCCCAAGGAGGGCCACGGCTATCAAAAATAAATTTACTGCGAGGAGAGATATAATGGCTCTTAGTCAACATGTCCTTGAGATTACGAGATCTGCGCCATGTGATAGCTGGATGTGGAGTGAGAGCCAAGCGCAGGTCCCTGTCGGTAAGTAGCACAGACCAGTGTTTCTCCAGGACATTTCGGATCTCATGGGATTCTGCGTTAAACATAGTAATAAACCCAATGGTTTGATCAGCAGAACCACCCCGAGATCGATTTCTGGAGAGCAAAGACTGTCTTGTAGTCTGACAGGCACGTTGGTAGCCGGCAGTGATATCTGTAGGCCTGTAGCCCCGATCACGGAATCGGCGCGACAGAACTGATGCCTGCCGATGAAATGTAGTGTCATCAGAACAAATTCTCCAAGCCCGGAGAAACTGCCCGACTGGGATAGAACGCTTGAGCTGCAAGGGATGTGAAGAAGAGAAATGAAGGAGGGAGTTGGTGGAGGTGCTCTTACGAAAAATGTCAGTATGTAATGAACCATCAGGCGTAACAGAAATAGACAAGTCCAGGAAATCAATTGTATCTCGACTATACTTCCATGTCAGTCTGATGTTCCTGTTGTTGTGATTGAGGAGGCCAAGGAAGGTGTCAAGCTGCGATGTGGAGCCCTGCCAAATAAACAGGATGTCATCTATGTAGCGCATCCAGGAGATGACCGCCCCATGTCCCTCAGTGTCAAGGACCGTATCCCTTTCCCACAGGCCCAGGAAAAGGTTGGCATATGAGGGTGCGCAAGCAGCCCCCATAGCCGTACCCTGGAGCTGTAGGAAGGGGCGGTCCTTGAACATGAAAAAATTACGACTGAGGATAAACCGGAGGAGGAGAATGATGAATTCCCTCAATTCCGGTTCCAAGTTTGTCATGTTGAGAAAAAACTGGGATGCTGCTACACCTTGTTCATGACGGATGGATGTGTAAAGTGACTCCACATCACAACTGACAAGCCACATATCATCCTCAAGAACAACGCCATCAAGCCTCCTAAGAACATCATTAGTGTCCTGGACAAAGGATGGTAAAGTCAGGACACTTTGCTGCAAATAAAAATCAATGAACTGACAATCCGGTTCACAAAGACCCCCAATCCCTGAGACTATGGGTCTCCCAGGTGGGGACCGGGGGTCCTTGTGGACCTTGGGAAGGAGGTAAAAAGTAGGGATGGTAGGGCAAGTGGGGTACAAGGCATCCCGCATTTTAGATGTAATAGCCCAGCACTCAACTCCATCATCAAGGAGGGATCCTAGCTCCTGAGAGAAAGTAGCTAAAGGAGAGCAAGGTAGACGCTTATAGCACTGTTTGTCGTTAAGCAATCTAAAGGCCTCGTCCTCATACATGCGCACCGGCCACAACACAACATTCCCGCCTTTATCCGCAGGTTTTATCACTATGTCAGTTAGTCCTTTTAGTGAACGGAGGGCCGCCCTTTCAATGTGAGATAGATTATCATGACGGATGTGAGTCCGCAAGCGGGAAAACTCGTCCCGGACCAACCGTACAAAAATCTCAATTTGAGGGCAACCATATTTAGGCGGGAAATGCTGCGAGTGGCGGTGCAGATGCGTAGGGACAGAGGGATTAAGAGGGCTGTTATGCTCTTGGGCCAAGGACTCAAGGTCCCTAAGGGCCTGAAGCTCTGCATCAGAAAAGGAAGATGGAACATCTGAAGAAAAATACTTTTTGAATGTTAATTTTCTTGCAAATAGCTCCAGGTCCTTAATGGCCTCAAAACAGTCAAATCTACTGACCGGTGCAAAGGAAAGACCACGAGATAGAACACTAATCTGTGGTGGCGTGAGTACATGTGAGGACAAATTGATTACCTTTAGAATCTCCTGTTGGTCCTTTTCCTGGTGTTGTAACCGTGGGGTTGTCCCCACCCCATAGGTGTTTTTATTTGTAGAGATATAGGACCAGGAGCCTCTCCAGGAGCTGACCGTTTTCCTAAAAAACGAGTAGTACATTCTTCCTCCGAAAGAGAAGAGACGCTAGAGGCCGACTGTAAACGAGGGGCACCCCTAGATCCCGGGTGCCAGCGGTAGACCTGGTTACACTAATAATCGTTAAGATCACGCTGGAATTTTTTGGCCTTAGAGGCCTGGATATCACGTTCCCACTTGTCAAGTGTTTCCTCTAAGGAGCACTCAAAGGTTTTCAAATCCTCAGCAGAAAGGGCAGTCTGAAGTTTGGACCTGATGTTCTCAATGTCTTTCTCAAGAGTGTCCAAGCTCCTTTTGTCCGCACCAATAAAAAGTTCCAGGAGAGTGAGGGAACACTTAGAAAGTGCCTCCTCCCACCTATCAGTAAAAGTAGTATCCTGCACACCTAGGGTGGGAAAAAGTTGTACCCTCAGACCCCTAGGGATTATGTTTTTCTGCAGGTAATTCTCTAGGGCAGCCTTATTCCACCACACCTTGACACGTTTCTTGAGGAGAGACTTAATTTCTAGCTTTAAATCAGTAACATTCTGTGTTTCTGTACCAACCGTGGCCTGTTCACCAAATACAGCACTGAGTTGTGATACCCAGGCTCTATCACGTTTTTTAACGTGTGATACCCAGGCTCTAGGGGGGTGATGTCAAACGTAAACTCCTGCAAAAGGAGACAAGATGGATGACGGTTTTGGGTACTGTTGCTCCATTGGGCCTCAATGAGGCGGTTAGCTTTAAGTCTTTTTTGTAAACAGCGCGAATTTTATGGTGGGTCTTTTGTGTTTTTTCTTTTCTGGGTTTTAATTTTTATTCTCTTTTCTTAGGCGCCCATTTGCATCTCTGTTGCAGTTAATGATGTCATGCTTGGGACGTCGGGAGCAATTGCCTTGTGGAGTGCTGCTTCACATGGAATCCTCCCTTTCGTATCTTTATTCCGGATTGGATACAGTCTGCATGATTATTAATTCTGTGTTTGTAACACTGTACATATCATTATTGATATCGAATATTTTTGATATGTATTCACTTCCTGTATACAAATGTGTGTATATATATGCCGATGTCCTTATGATACGTACATGCTCCATGGCCTTTTTACTACACACCAACCTCCATTTATTATATATGGAAAATCCATTTCCTGTACATTTATGTGTGTTTGGACCTATGGTTCATGTGAGCATGTCTTTCATGCACACATTTTGTTTATATATCCTTCCTCTTTTTCTCTTTATCCAGAGGGCGACATACATGCATGTAACTTCTGCACCTTTGATATATTTTGACCATGACAGATTCTGTCTCTCCATATGGACATATACTGTCCTCCCTGCAGCATTTGGCTGCAGCACATACCGATTTGTCTATCCCTGCACGTCTGTTGTTCACACTGCTGTGTTTACACATTCGTGCTTTACTATCAGCTCCCCATGACGTCTTTGGCTTCTCCCCCATTCTCTGCTACATGACTGACTCATCACTTGATTGGCACAGACACGCCTCCGTCATGCGCTGCCTCCTCCCCCCTGCGGCCTGGGACCGGGCGGGTCCCTGTGCTGAACGTGGGAATGAAGTCACTTCCTTCTCACGCTCATGACCTGGGGGCTCGGCGTGCCCTGCCGTGGGGGGGGCGTGGCAACATGACGCTGTGCGCGCCGATTTGCTAATGGGCTCCTACACTTCCCTACTTATACCCTTCACTCATCACCTATAACCATGCCTCCTGACGAAGCCTTTGGTGAAACGCGTGTCGAGGCCCCGCCCCCACGCCCGGACACATCCACCATCTCTGCTCTGAAATGACGCAAGGTAATACTGATTAACTACTTATGCCCCCTTGCCATTGGGACTTTTATGGGATTCTACAGATCTCCTACATAAACTGTTTACTTTACACTGTCCCTATTTGACTTTTCACGGGCCATTTTACACTCTGTACAATCCTCCATTTTATTGCTGCCTGTTAGCAGGTTTTTGCTATCTGGTGGTGTGTCCTGGTACTGCTGTGGGTTGTTTTCTGGCAGGCTGTTTCCATCTAGCCTGCCACCACTGTGTGTCCTGTATCACCTTTACATTTACATTTAATAAAATTTGTATTTTACTCTGATTATCCGTGGTCCTCTCTTTTTGTATCCCCACCTCTATTTATTGGTATCTTGGGGCTACATAATTTTAGGTTCTATAGGAATGACGTCACGCTGGCCTATCACCGAGCAAAGCGTCACAAGCACATTACCAGCGACCAATCGGCATAGAAGGTGTCAGAGACATGTGACCACGTGTCACAAGCACATGACTAGCAGCCAATCGGCATAGAAGGTATCAGAGACATGTGACCTCGTGTCAGCGATGATGTCACTCGCACATGTGCAATGGCTCCAAGATAGGACTTAGTCTCCAGCGCTTGCACATGTGCAGTAGCAAGAAATCTGGACATAGTCTCCAGTGCTCGCACATGTGCAGTAGCAAGAAATCTGGACATAGACTCCAGTGCCACAGCAACCGTAACAATCCTGGTATATGCCCTTATTTTGCTATATAATGGCATCCTGCTATATACCCCCATCCTGCTATATACCCCCATCCTGCTATATGCCCCCATCCTGATATATACTGCCATCCTGATATATACTGCCATCCTGATATATACTGCCATCCTGATATATGCCCTTATCCTGCTATATACCACCATCCATCCTGCTATATACCCCCATCCATCCTGCTATATATACCCCATCCATCCTGATATATACCCCCACCCATCCTGCTATATACCCCCATCCATCCTGCTATATGGCCCCATCCTGCTATATACCTTTATCCTGCTATATGGCCTGTATCCTGTATCACACAAAAAAAAATAAACGTTTATACTCACCTTTCCTTGCTCCATGCAGCAGTGCTGCTGATCTGTGTGGAGCCGTCACCGGTCACTTCCCTGCAGCACCGCTCGTCCTCCTGTCTGCCGGTCAGCTGACCTGCGTGACTAGTGGCGTGCACAGCGATGATGTCATCTCTGTGCTTACCGCTCTCTACACAGATCATCTGACCGGCAGACGGGAGGACATCGCGAAGCTGCAGGGGAACGGTGAGTATACAGTACTTATTCACTGCCCCTCACGCTGATGATGAGATGACACACGGTGGGCAGTGAATACATCCGCACATGATCACTCCAGGCTGTAATTGCCAGGGGTGATCACAGCCGGCTGTTTACTATGTGCGCACCCCCCGCCCATCACCCCACTCACCTGTCAGTGCCGGCTTCAGCGCTGAGACATGATGGGCGGGATGATGGACGAGCATATGTAATGAGCGGGCCCACGTGGTCACAGCAAACTGCTACAGCCTGCTCATGCCGTCGATGACCCGCTCCACCGCACCACCCTCATTCCTGGCCTCAGACCTATACTCAGACCATAAGACCCACCTCCCACTTTCCCCCAACATTTGGGGGAAAACAAGTGCGTCTTATGGTCCAAAAAATACGGTATCCATTTTTGCCCAAAAAAACCCCTCCTCTCCTTTTAGGAGTAGAGGAGTTTCTCACCCCATGGACCAGCACTGGAATTCAGTACAATAGTCCTCTGCAGGCCAATTCCCCAGTTGCAGTGAATGGATTTTAGACTCGGATATATGTAATTTGTCTGGATCATCATAGATGAGCTCGAGTGCAGGGAAAAGGCAGTTTGGGTTCGAATGATCCAGCAACCACAACCAATTGCGCTGGTTTGGCGGTCTGCGCTTGTTACTGTACCCCTTGCTTTAATTCAGCTGCCTAGAGAAACAAGTTATTGACAAATTTGTCCAAATACTAATTATAGAGCATCACTCCAAATCAACAACATTCAACACTATCTCATGATTTTAATCATAAGATACCCAGAGTATAAAGATGCAAATAGAAAATTCAGTAAACGTTTCTTAGGATAAAACCCAAAACTTTATTGAATAATTAATTACAAATATGCTAAAAATAAACCGAGGAGCACACCACAGAGGGACGGATAATATGCCCCTTATCAAAAAAGCACAAGGTATATTGTCATATTATAATCCTATAAATACAATCACAAAGTGCAACATATAAATCTATTCTGATAAATAGATAAATATATAGTCACTAAATGACAGACTGACTACAGTGGAACCTTGGATTACGAGCATAATTGGTTCCGGGAGTCTGCTCTTAAACCAAGTTACTCTTATATCAAAGCGAATTTTCCCATAGGAAATAATTGAAACACAGACAATTCGTTCCACAACCCAAAAATATTTACTGTATTTATACAAACGTATTACAGTAATACAAAATAATGTGCTGTATTCATATAAAATTATTACCGTACACTAATACAAAATACTGTACAGTAAAAAACATGTAAAACAGATTAAACTGCACGTTAGCTTACAATAGAATTTTTGGTGTGCGAGAAGTACAGTATAAGCAATGTGCTGCACTGGTTATCAGAAAGAGAGTACAGTACTGTATCCACAAATGCAAATTGATAGAAATGCTATATAGTATATACTGTACTGTGCAATTGTGTACTGTATACTGTACACAGCAGAGTAAGAGACAGAGATCAGCTCACCCAGGTCTATGGAGACTCCAATGAGGGACAGGTGCAAGGATGAAGGCAGGCCCCGCCAGGAAATTCCACAACAGCAAAAAATATCCAGCATCCATGTCCAGGTAAATAAAAATTGTATCTTTATTCAGAATCCATTAAAAACATGGGGTGATAACGTCACATCCCCAAAAAATATAAAAGTCCTCTTGGACCCCTACATACAGATGCTACGTGTTTTGAGCTACTCGCTCTTAGTCTGAGTCCAATGTGCTGCACTGGTTATCAGAAAGAGAGTACAGTACTGTATCCACAAATGCAAATTGATAGAAATGCTATATAGTATATATTGTACTGTGCAATTGTATACTGTATACTGTACACAGTACATATGGACAGAAAATTACCTCCAGAGCGGGTTAGAGAGCGGTGAAAGGACAGAACCGGAAGTGTGCACGGTGAGGATTTGCTCTTATTGCAAAGCATTGCTCTTAAACCAAGTTACAAATTTGGAAAAAGCTTTGCTTGTCTTGCAAAACGCTCTCAAACCAAGTTACTCTTAAACCAAGGTTCCACTGTATTTATAATATGAAAGTTTTTTTGAGGAAGTTTGCAACAATATAAGTATCAAAATATTTAGTAACTATCCAGTCTGTTCAATCACTGTTGCAGATGTCCTGATTCTCACACTATAGACTTCACTAAATACATCAATTCCAAAATCAGACCATCAACCAAATATAAATCAGTGTTATTTCTCAGATTATAGTCTGTCACTAAAATATTTATGTGAGATGGTTCAGATAACCGGTAAGCTGGCGAAAATAACGCACCTAGATTGCAAGTTCTAAATAGATACTAAGTCACTGAATACAGCTGTTTATACAGATACTTATCAAAAATGGGGATGCATGGATCAAAAAATGCTCGTCAATAAGATGCAGAAAAATCTCCTTATAGGCACAGTACCGCCATTAAGTAAATATAACTGGTGCATATCCGATAGGCACTATGTCTTTTATTAGAACTATTTGTACAAGTGATTCACATAAGCGGTAATGCTTTCCTCATACATTAGATGGAATATAGAAAATCTTTCTTTATAGACGCAGTACCGCTGGTGTAATCTAAATAGAAAATATCACTACGACTAGTGCATATCCAACAATGTACACAGAAAACTACCGGTATAATACCACAAGTGTATAATGTTGGTTTTGTTTAGAAAAACATACCCACATAAGAGACGGGCATATTGTTCCATGCATCATACGGACCTGTTTGTATTGGTCAGATCCCGCTTGTCTATAGTAGCACACAACATCTCTACCCTAAATGACACATATGTTAATAATTGTTCAGTGCCTATGTGTAAGTTGAATGGACTAATTGCTCTCTGAGCTAGAGAAAGTATTGGAAACAGCAGTGCTCCGGTTCATGCATACGTCACCTCACACTCAGCACACAGTTGTAAATGCATAAGCAGCAATAATGGGATTAAATCAGACAAAATCAAACTATACCTTGGCGTGGGGCAGCCCGTCCCTCCACCTCGACATACGTTTCGCAAACGCTTCTTCAAAAGGAGGCGTATGTCTGGGTGGGAGGACACTGCAGATAATATACTCTCCTGCTGCCAATCAGAGTCAGCCATTCATCTTGTGGACCATTGAATATCCGAGAGTCTTGACAGGCTTTTTATTAGCGCATGCCGTAGTCTCTGCCAATCTCATTTAAATGGACTTTCCGGCTGCGCACGCTGGACCGCATGCATGGAGCGCACATAGATCCATAGAGCACAGAGTCAGAAAGTCGAGGGGCATTGAACCACGCATGCGTTGAGTCTGTCAAAGATATCTATACATACTGTAGCTAGTGCATATTCAGTCAGCTTACAGGCGTTTTTCACTCATACTGGTATATATTAATTAATCACGCTTAATGCATAATGATAAATTATATGAAGTTATATCTTATAGCATCAAATAAATAAATATTAATAATAAATATTAATATACAGCATGTGTACACACCAATATTTACGTGATCAACAGACAACAATATACAGTTAGGTCCAGAAATATTTGGACAGTGACACAAGTTGTGTTATTTTAGCTGTTTACAAAAACATGTTCAGAAATACAATTATATATATATAATATGGGCTGAAAGTGCACACTCCCAGCTGCAATATGAGAGTTTTCACATCCAAATCGGAGAAAGGGTTTAGGAATCATAGCTCTGTAATGCATAGCCTCCTCTTTTTCAAGGGACCAAAAGTAATTGGACAAGGGACTCTAAGGGCTGCAATTAACTCTGAAGGCGTCTCCCTCGTTAACCTGTAATCAATGAAGTAGTTAAAAGGTCTGGGGTTGATTACAGGTGTGTGGTTTTGCATTTGGAAGCTGTTGTTGTGACCAGACAACATGCGGTCTAAGGAACTCTCAATTGAGGTGAAGCAGAACATCCTGAGGCTGAAAAAAAAGAAAAAATCCATCAGAGAGATAGCAGACATGCTTGGAGTAGCAAAATCAACAGTCGGGTACATTCTGAGAAAAAAGGAATTGACTGGTGAGCTTGGGAACTCAAAAAGGCCTGGGCGTCCACGGATGACAACAGTGGTGGATGATCGCCGCATACTTTCTTTGGTGAAGAAGAACCCGTTCACAACATCAACTGAAGTCCAGAACACTCTCAGTGAAGTAGGTGTATCTGTCTCTAAGTCAACAGTAAAGAGAAGACTCCATGAAAGTAAATACAAAGGGTTCACATCTAGATGCAAACCATTCATCAATTCCAAAAATAGACAGGCCAGAGTTAAATTTCCTGAAAAACACCTCATGAAGCCAGCTCAGTTCTGGAAAAGTATTCTATGGACAGATGAGACCAAGATCAACCTGTACCAGAATGATGGGAAGAAAAAAGTTTGGAGAAGAAAGGGAACGGCACATGATCCAAGGCACACCACATCCTCTGTAAAACATGGTGGAGGCAACGTGATGGCATGGGCATGCATGGCTTTCAATGGCACTGGGTCACTTGTGTTTATTGATGACATAACAGCAGACAAGAGTAGCCGGATGAATTCTGAAGTGTACCGGGATATACTTTCAGCCCAGATTCAGCCAAATGCCACAAAGTTGATCAGACGGCGCTTCATAGTACAGATGGACAATGACCCCAAGCATACAGCCAAAGCTACCCAGGAGTTCATGAGTGCAAAAAAGTGGAACATTCTGCAATGGCCAAGTCAATCACCAGATCTTAACCCAATTGAGCATGCATTTCAGTTGCTCAAATCCAGACTTAAGACGGAAAGACCCACAAACAAGCAAGACCTGAAGGCTGCGGCTGTAAAGGCCTGGCAAAGCATTAAGAAGGAGGAAACCCAGCGTTTGGTGATGTCTATGGGTTCCAGACTTAAGGCAGTGATTGCCTCCAAAGGATTTGCAACAAAATATTGAAAATAAAAATATTTTGTTTGGGTTTCGTTTATTTGTCCAATTACTTTTGACCTCCTAAAATGTGGAGTGTTTGTAAAGAAATGTGTACAATTTCTACAATTTCTATCAGATATTTTTGTTCAAACCTTCAAATTAAACGTTACAATCTGCACTTGAATTCTGTTGTAGAGGTTTCATTTCAAATCCAATGTGGTGGCATGCAGAGCCCAACTCGCGAAAATTGTGTCACTGTCCAAATATTTCTGGACCTAACTGTATATACAATTTAAGCACTGAATAAATGTAATCTCATTCTCTTTTATTCTTTTTCTCTTCTATTCAATGGTCATCCATGGTCCAAAGTAAAAAAAGGAATCTTGAGAAAACCTTCTTTACATCATAACGATAATGGATCATTCTATGGGCCCAAATTGCAGCAGGACAAGTATACAAATTATCTAGAAATAGAATTGCATATATTAGAAACATAAAACTAAAACAGCTAAAAACATAACCCCCCCCCATAAAAACCTCATCCCAAAAGGACGTCATAAACAAGGAATAAATCCATTTTGATAGACCTATACTGCGGAAAAGGGCATCGTACCCATATTAAGCATTCATTCATATATATATATATATATATATTGAATTGAATGTCCAATGGGACACTAACCTTAATCTAGTCATTCAGGAAAGACCCAAACCCATTACTCTCATTTAAGCCCTGAGGGGTCATGGAACCAAAGCGATAAATCCATTTACATTCAACCTTGGCCAGTAGATGACCCAAATTGCCCCCTCTTGGGCCCAGGCTTACCTGATCAATTGCCCTAAATTTAATGCCATTTGGATTGCATTGATGATGACTTTGAAAATGTTTAGGCAAGCTTTTCAGTGAGGTCATATCCTCAACAGTCCTGGCATTTCTAATGTCCTTAAAGGGAAGGTATCGCGGTTTTTTATTTTTGTATTAAAAATAGTGATTATGAAATCAAGTATTTCTAATACAAAATGAAAATCGCAGCTTATTTAGTTTTTATGTAATTCTTATTTTACTGGAGGCACTAGGGGCTGCCATGCTGGATTTGCCGTGTGTGTAACGACAGTAACTCCTTCCTTTACGGCAGCCCCTGTGCATAGACTCTGATAGTCGGGATCCAACCCCATGAAGTACGTTACAGTGGGCGTCTGCTGTGACCTCGATGCGCCCACTGGGCTGTCCAGAACACAACAGAGGGAGGAGTTCAGCGCCATTATTGTGGAGCTCACAGCGTGTGCTGTTTGCTCCACTTTACCCCTGTCACCCGCCGGGATGTGTGAGTACGGGCCGCCTCCCCTCCCCTCCCCTCGTTACTGTCTCCGTTGACATCCCATCCCTCCGTTCTCCCCAGCCTCTGCTCTGCCCCAGCTACTGACGCCACCCCTCCCCCCACCGTTACCGTCTCCAATGACACCCCCTCCCTCCGTTCTCCCAAGTCCCCGCTCTGCCCGCTGTCGCAGCTCCCCCAGCTCTGCCCGCCGCTGCTGTGTGTGTGTGTGTGTCAGTGTCACAAGGTCCCCATCAGGGGTGATTGTGAGTGTGTGTTGGCGCTTGCGATGCTGTGCAGTGAGCTTCCAGGACCTGCGAGAGGATCACATGGGAAGCATGTGATATCTCCGGATATTGTGAGTGTGTGCGCGCGATTGTACAGGTATGTGCGATATCGTGAGTGTGTGTGAGTGTGTGCGATCGGATGTGTGAGTGTATGCGATCGGATGTGTGAGTGTATGCGATCGAATGTGTGAGTGTATGAGATCGGATGTGTGAGTGTAAGCGATCGGATGTGTGAAATGTCGGCCGGACGCAGGGGAGGATGGCATGCAGCACAGCTGCCTGGAGCGCCCACCGGAGATCACAGGGAGGAATGATGTGAAAGGTGTGTGTGTGGAGCACAAGGTCCCCATCAGGGGTGATTGTGTGTGTGTGTGTGTGTGTGTGTAACACAAGGTCCCCATCTGGGGTGATTGTGTGAGGGTGTGTGTGTGGCACAAGGTCCCCATCAGGGGTGATTGTGTGTGTGTGTGTGTGTGTGTGGCACAAGGTCCCCATCAGGGGTGATTGTGTGTGCGTAGTACAAGGTTCCCATCAGGGGTGATTGTGTGTGTGTGTGTGTGTGTGTGTGTCACAAGGTCCCCATCAGGGGTGATTGTGTGTGTGTGTAGCACAAGGTCCCCATCAGGGGTGATTGTGTGTGTGTGTGTGGCACAAGGTCAGGGCCGGCGCCAGCACCCGGCAAACCCGGTCAAATGCCGGGGCCCTGAGCTGCCGGGGGGGCCCACTCGCGGTGGCAGGAGTGGCGCACCGCTACTCAGGGGGGCCCGGTGGCCGCGCTGTCACCGCCCCCCGCCGAGGATCGAGCTTTCAAGTGCATCGGCATCGCAGGTGCCGATACAAGTGAGAGCAATGATTGAGCGGCGCGTCCCTCTCTTCTCCCCGCTGTGACTGTCGGCGTTCTTCTGACAGCTCTGCAGAGGACCGCGGTGACGTCATCACTGCGCGCCTGCTGAGAGGTCAGAGAGAGCGACAGCAATGGACGACGCGCCGAGGAGACCGGATCAGCGGGGGAACGAGGAGACGTGAGCCGCCCCTCTAATGACACTGGGCTCCCCTGACTCACAGGCCGGCCACTACACAGCGGCACTAGTACACATAGGGGCCCGGCAGCCGCTCTGCAGAGCCGGCTGCTATGTGTAGTGTCGCTGTGTAGTGGCCGGCCTGTGAGTCAGGGGAGCCCAGTGTCAGTAGAGGGGCCCCTGACCTGGAGAGGCCACCAGCCATGTCTGAGCTGCAGGAGTGCTAGTCCTGACCTGCACGGTAGATGCTAGAGTGTACAGGCTCCTTCCCGGCATGACGTCACTACAGTCACGTGTTAGAGGCGTGGTCAGGGGCGGGTCTAATTTCACAATGCACGAGGAGACGCCATTTCCTCCTGCTTCTCGGCATGTGTGGACGCTGCTTCTGCTGCAGCCTCTACCTCAGGACTCCGCGCTATGGATGACTCTCTCCTGCACAGACCAAGGTCAGTGTCTTCATAGTTATAAACGGGAGATCTTTATTACTGTGTGTGGAAGCTTCATGCTGTGTGCCTGGTCTGGATTTTTTTTTTGGGGCGCTCAATGCTACTGTGGACCATCTGTGGTGGGGCTAGTGCTGCTGGGGTCGGTGGGGGGCTCTGGCCTCTGCTGGGGATGGTGGGGGTCCGGTGCTGGGGTCGGTGGGGGGCTCTGGCCTCTGCTGGGGATGGTGGGGGTCGGGTGCTGGGGTCGGTGGGGGGCTCTGGCCTCTGCTGGGGTCGGTGGGGGTCGGGTGCTGGGGTCGGTGGGGGGCTCTGGCCTCTGCTGGGGTCGGTGGGGGTCGGGTGCTGGGGTCGGTGGGGGGCTCTGGCCTCTGCTGGGGTCGGTGGGGGTCGGGTGCTGGGGTCGGTGGGGGGCTCTGGCCTCTGCTGGGGTCGGTGGGGGTCGGGTGCTGGGGTCGGTGGGGGGCTCTGGCCTCTGCTGGGGTCGGGTGCTGGGGTCGGTGGGGGGCTCTGGCCTCTGCTGGGGTCGGGTGCTGGGGTCGGTGGGGGGCTCTGGCCTCTGCTGGGGTCGGGTGCTGGGGTCGGTGGGGGGCTCTGGCCTCTGCTGGGGTCGGGTGCTGGGGTCGGTGGGGGGCTCTGGCCTCTGCTGGGGTCGGGTGCTGGGGTCGGTGGGGGGCTCTGGCCTCTGCTGGGGTCGGGTGCTGGGGTCGGTGGGGGGGCTCTGGCCTCTGCTGGGGTCGGGTGCTGGGGTCGGTGGGGGGCTCTGGCCTCTGCTGGGTCGGGTGCTGGGGTCGGTGGGGGGCTCTGGCCTCTGCTGGGTCGGGTGCTGGGGTCAGTGGGGGGGCTCTGGCCTCTGCTGGGGTCGGGTGCTGGGGTCGGTGGGGGGCTCTGGCCTCTGCTGGGGTCGGTGGGGGGCTCTGGCCTCTGCTGGGGTCGGTGGGGGGCTCTGGCCTCTGCTGGGGTCGGTGGGGGGCTCTGGCCTCTGCTGGGGTCGGTGGGGGGCTCTGGCCTCTGCTGGGGATGGTGGGGGTCGTTGCTCCTCTCCCCCCCCTCCTTCTCTTCCCCCCCCCTCCTTCTCTTCCCACCCCCTTCTCTTCCCCCCCCCCCTCCTCCTTCTCTTCCCACCCCCTTCTCTTCCCCCCCTTCTCTCCCCCCCCTTCTCTTCCCCCCCCCTTCTCTTCCCCCCCTTCACTTCCCCCCCCCTTCTCTTCCCCCCCTTCTCTTCCCCCCCTTCTCTTCCCCCCCTTCTCTTCCCCCCCCTTTCTCTCCCCCCCCCCTTCTCTTCCCCCCTTCTCTCCCCCCCTTCTCTCCCCCCCTCTCTCTCCCCCCCCTTCTCTCCCCCCTCCCCCCCCTTCCCCCCCCCCTTCTCCCCCCCCCTTCTCTCCCCCCCCTTCTCTCCCCCCCTTCTCTCCCCCCCCTTCTCTCCCCCCCTTCTCTTTCCCCCCCTTCTCTTCCCCCCCTCCTTCTCTCCCCCCCCTCCTTCTCTCCCCCCCTCCTTCTCTTCCCCCCCCCTTCTCTTCCCCCCTCCTCTCTTCCCCCCCTCCTTCTCTTCCCCCCCTCCTTCTCTTCCCCCCCCTCCTTCTCTTCCCCCCCCTCCTTCTCTTCCCCCCCCTCCTTCTCTTCCCCCCCCTCCTTCTCTCCCCCCCTCCTTCTCTCCCCCCCTCCTTCTCTTCCCCCCCCTCCTTCTCTCCCCCCCCTCCTTCTCTTCCCCCCCTCCTTCTCTCCCCCCCTCTTTCTCTTCCCCCCCCTCTTTCTCTTCCCCCCCTCTTTCTCTTCCCCCCCCTCCTTCTCTCCCCCCCCTCCTTCTCTTCCCCCCCTCCTTCTCTTCCCCCCCCCTCCTTCCTCTCTCCCCCCCTCCTTCTCTTCCCCCCCTCCTTCTCTTCCCCCCCCTCCTTCTCTTCCCCCCCCCTCCTTCTCTCCCCCCCCTCCTTCTCTCCCCCCCTCCTTCTCTTCCCCCCCCTCCTTCTCTTCCCCCCCTCCTTCTCTTCCCCCCCCCCTCCTTCTCTTCCCCCCCCTCCTTCTCTTCCCCCCCCCCTCCTTCTCTTCCCCCCTCCTTCTCTTCCCCCCCTCCTTCTCTTCCCCCCCTCCTTCTCTTCCCCCCCTCCTTCTCTTCCCCCCCTCCTTCCCTTCCCCCCCCTCCTTCTCTCCCCCCCCTCCTTCTCTTCCCCCCCCTCCTTCTCTTCCCCCCCCTCCTTCTCTTCCCCCCCCCTCCTTCTCTCCCCCCCCTCCTTCTCTTCCCCCCCCTCCTTCTCTTCCCCCCCCCCTCCTTCTCTTCCCCCCCCCTCCTTCTCTTCCCCCCCTCCTTCTCTTCCCCCCCCTCCTTCTCTTCCCCCCCCTCCTTCTCTTCCCCCCCCCTCCTTCTCTTCCCCCCCCCCCTCCTTCTCTTCCCCCCCTCTTTCTCTTCCCCCCCCCTCTTTCTCTTCCCCCCCTCTTTCTCTCCCCCCCCTCTTTCTCTCCCCCCCCCCTCTTTCTCTTCTCCCCCCCCCTCTTTCTCTTCCCCCCCCCTCTTTCTCTTCCCCCCCCCCTCTTTCTCTTCTCCCCCCCCTCTTTCTCTTCTCCCCCCCCCCTCTTTCTCTTCCCCCCCCCTCTTTCTCTCCCCCCCCCCTCTTTCTCTCCCCCCCCCTCTTTCTCTTCCCCCCCCTCTTTCTCTTCCCCCCCCTCTTTCTCTTCCCCCCCCTCTTTCTCTTCCCCCCCCCCTCTTTCTCTTCCCCCCCCCCTCTTTCTCTCCCCCCCCCCCTCTTTCTCTTCCCCCCCCTCTTTCTCTCCCCCCCCTCTTTCTCTTCTCCCCCCCCCTCTTTCTCTCCCCCCCCCCTCTTTCTCTTCTCCCCCCCCCTCTTTCTCTCCCCCCCCCCCCTCTTTCTCTTCCCCCCTCTTTCTCTCCCCAGGACATGACAGACAGATGAGGATGAGATGTAGGGTGGGGCAGCACTGTGGGGAGGAGATGTAGGTGGTGCAGATCTGTGGAGAGGATGGGTAGGTGATGAACAGAGATGGGGAGGGGATGTAGGTGGTGCAGATCTGTGGATTGCTTTGTGGTTGAGAGCACTTTAGATTGTACTCTGTAGCGGATGGGCAGCAGCTGGCACAGGGTAGAGGCATGGGTTTAGCGTTTTGAGTGAGCTATGATGGCTGCTGCATTCAAAAGAGATTTCAGAGGTTTATTGGGTTAAATTAATTTTTTGGTTAGAAGTTGCTACATAATACAACTTTTTTCCTTTCTTGCTCCCCTGCAGTCACCAGAAACCCATAATTACACAATTAATTAAATGCACTTCCAATCATTTTAATTATTATTTTATTTGTTTTCAGGTTTTGACACAGATCTGCTGCAGAATTGATGATGGAATTGCCGTACTCCTTGCTTTGTGTGGATGACGCGTCCTACATGGGGGGCTGTACATATTTTTATCCATTCAGTTGCCTTTATACTGAGTTTGTTGCTCTATTGCTTTGTAATGAATTTTTTTTGGGGGGGGGGGGGTTATAAAGTTTCACTCTTCAGGAAAAAAGTTTATTTTAAAAGGAGATTCTGTTTTTGTGTCATTAATATCTGAAGTTGAAGTAAGTTTTAAATGCATCAGAAATAAGAAACATAAAACAGTAAAGTCTACAGTTTGCAATGTAAAAAAATGTATTTTTGTACAAAAGTTTAATTTGTGATAAATATAATAAAGTTGTATATGTACAATATTTAGTCATGTTTGTATTTAAATCTGTTTATTTTATTTAAATATTTCTGTGAAAATGTTTATGCCAAATTTTATCTTTTAAAGTAAAATTATTAAATTTCGACGAGTGATGGAAATGTTTTTGGTTTTTTTTCTTCTTCCCCTTTAACACATTCAGTATGTTGTTATAAAACTGGTCAGTGTTAGTTTCCATATTGAAATTTACATTTTAGTTACATGCATATGCAGGAAAAGTCTGATGCATCTGTGTAAAGTGTAAGGTCCTTATAAGAACATGAAGTGGACAAGAAAAATACTTTTGTAACAATGATGTTCACTTGCAAAAGCTGCGTGGATGAAAATATCCTTAAGGCCAGTGTCACGTTTGCCTCGCGTGTATCTCGAGCGAGTCTCGCGGTGCATTACCTTTCACGGACTCACACTTTCCTCACAGGAGTGTCTGAGCTGCATAGAGATGCATGCAACCGACCTGCTCCTGTGAGGAGAGTGCGAGTCCGTGACGGGTGATGCACCGCGAGATACACGCGAGGCAATCGCAAGTGACACCGACCTAAGGACTGTTTCACACGTCAGTGATAAACAGACGTTTTTCAGACGTGTAAAATAAAAACGCACATGTCCCTCCGTGTGCTGTGATTCACGGCACACATGGGTTGTCCATTAGAAATCCGCCATGCGTGCTTTGTTATACATGATTGCACATGGACAAACTCACCTCTCCTGTTCCTGCTGTCCATGGTGCTGAAGAGTCCCGCAATTCAGCATCCGGCCGCTTTCTCACCTCTACAGCCACTTTCACAGCATATTAAAAATGTTGTTCTTTAAATTTTCTAAAAGCAGATTAATTATATAGTACATTTTAAAATCTACATGGTCAAAATTGTTGGTACCCCTCATTTAAAGTAAAACCCACAATGGTCACAGAAATAACTTGAACCTAACAAAAATAATAATCTATGACAATGAGCAAATGACAGTCAGACATTGCTACTTTTCTGCTTCCACAGAATTATTTTAAAAAATGAAACTCTTGATACATGCCTGGACAGAAATGCTGATCCCGTAACTTAATATTTTGTTGCACAACCTTTCGAGGCATCAAACCATTCCTGTAACTGTTAATGAGACTTCTGCGCCTCTCGACAGGTATTTTATCTGCTCCTCAAGAGACCTCATAACAACCACCAGGTCACCAGCCTATGGAAATCCTCTCGGACCATGACAAACATGGATTGAGGGGCTTGTCATTGAGGAGCTCGGATATAATAATTTTCAAATCAGAAGCATTGATATTAGGGATGATCGAATACCTCAAATATTCGGCTTCACGAATTTTTTCCCGAATACCTCGCCACTATTCGATGCGCAATGTAAGTCTATGGGAAGCCCGAATAGTAGTGAATAGTTATTCGGGTTTCCCATTGACTTACATTGTGCATCGAATACTCGCAAATGGTCGAATAGCGGAGAGGTATTTGGAAAATATTTGCAAAGGCGAATAATCGAAGTATTCGATCATCCCTAATTACTATACATTATATCAGAAATGAGCGTAATAAAAGTTAAAGTCCCACTTAGTTAAAAAAAAGTGAAATCTTTTTATAAATATTGTTACTAAATAGGTACATTTATGTAAATAAAGTAGATATATTCAGCAAACATCAGGAACAAGCAGCCTATAAAACTGGAAAAATATTTAACCCCTTCAGTAAACACAGCAAAAATTACATTATACTGTTTACTCAAAGCATCAAACAAAAATTGGACTACAACATGATCGAAAAAACGAGTGTAAATTAAAAGGTATCCTAGAAATGTAATTGTCCTGCAAAAATAAAGATGCCAAACAACTCTATCATGAGAAAAAAACTAAATATACAGCTCATAAAAATAATTATTTTGTTATATTCTATATTAGTATATTTTATTGTGCAAAGTCACTAAAAACAATACAAATCCGGTATCCCTGTAATCATGAGAATAAAGCCATCTTCTCACTTGTAACACACGTGGAACGGTGTGAAAGTCCTGAATTAATGTTTTTGTGGGGTTTTTTTTAATTTCTTTGTTCATTCTGCTTACTAAAAATCTTAATATAAAGCAATTAAAAAATGGTATGTGTATGTAAATGTTAACAATAAAAATGTAAACTAGTTCTGCGCAAAACACAATCTTAGATGACTGTTTTACTAGACATAAAGAAAAATGAAAGCTCTCAAAATAGTTTGATGCAAAAAGGTTTTTTTTTGTTTTTGTTTGAAAAGGGGTTCTCACCCAAATCTAAAGACACACAATATAAATCTGAAACTGGTGTAATTGCAACGTCTAATCATGTATACCGCACAGTGTACTGTGTAAAAACTAAATAAAGAAATTATTGACCACCTGTGGATTTGTTCATTGTTCCTCCCAAAGATCGCAAAAGGGCTCTGCACACATTTATCCAGAACTCAGAGCTGAGCTCTTAAACAGGAGAATCTGTGAAAATCTCTGAAACACGGGCTTCAGACAGAACCCCTGACTGAAAATTCACTATGAGGCAGATGGAGACTGAGCCGCCCCCACGTCAGCAGTCGGGCTGCTCGGATCCGCAGTGGCACGAGGGGCGTCCGGACCCGGGGGTCTCGCGGCCACTCGAATACAGGGGGTATTTACAGGGGATGGTGTATTTAAAGTTCGTGACTCCACCCGTGGTGTGTGGTAAGGTGGAGTACCACCACTGCAGCTGGGAGTACTCGGTGGCGATGGAGTGGGCAGCCAGGTGTTTAACACCCTCCACGGGTGGGGGAATGCCCCAGGACTCTGATGGTGGCGGGACGTGCCGTTGGGGAGGTAGCGTGTCACTTGAGTACTCACTTGCGTCCTCACTCAGGCCATAAAGCGTACACCGACAACTTTGTAAACCAAAGTTTTGGACGCTGCTGCCGCTGACGGGGAGCATGTTTGGGTCCTGTTTCTGCTGGTGTTGCCTGATGATCTGTGACCTTTCCTTGGCACCATGTTCCCCTCTAGTTGGCCCCTACAGCTTTAAACTAATCGGGTCCCGCTCCCCAGTGTGACTGAGGTAGCTTGCTCTCGGGGTTCACGCTTGAGATTTCCTGGACCGGTTTAGTGGAAAGTCCTATCCCCCTCGTTGCGCTAGTACCCCAATTTTGGAGCGGGTGAAGAGCGGATCTTGAAGGCTCCGTTCTCGTCGGGTGAAATGTCAGGCTGCATGAAGCTACTCCCTGACCTAGGGTCCACGTACCCCGTCTTGCCCTGGTCCCAGCACGGTAATGGTAAAAGACCGCCGACTGTCCTCCACGACAATACTGTGCCCCTTGTCATGCTGTCCACTGGTGGGTGTGGTGCAGAGTGTTCCTAGGATTTTGATTAGCTGGTTTTGGCAACACCATTGGTTAGGGACCCATAACCAAGGAGGAGGTGGATATTGCACCGAAGGGCAGATTGCACAATACCCTGTGACGACCTGATAGGCCAGGGCGTCACATTCCCCCTTCGTTAAACGTAGCTTGTCCCCGAGCTACAGTACATCAGAGGTTATTATTTATTTTTATTTTTTTTAAAAACGGAAGTAGAAAAAAAGAAACATTTTTATTTACACAATACATCCCTCATTAGTGAGGCTGGTTACTTAAACGTTACGGGAAACTTTGTGAGTTAATCTCTCCAACGGTGGAACGCTACCGGTTTCAGTAGTAGAGGAGGCTCAACCTGCCCCGTTGCAGCCTCTTCCTGCAACAGTCCAGTCCCAATGTCCCGAATCCCATTAACTCGCCACCCAAACAACCTGACCCCCTGCAAACCTATTGTGGGTCCGTGACCAAGTTACGGTCATGGGCGTTGTAATACACAACTCTGGTGGGCACAGGTGCAACTATTTACAAAAACACAAGTTCATATTGGTCACAACCAGTCCTTTGACCATGGTCCATTTTTACTATATATAATTAACAAAGTCCATGTACCGAGTGTACACATTATAGCCAATCTGCTCGCAAATCGGGTAACTTTCACTCTTTTCATTTAGACCCTGTTGATTAGACACTCATTTTCTAAAAATCTCTACATGACAAATAACAAACTTAGTAAAATAACAAACGAAACACCAATACCTAGCAATTTCTGTTACAACATTAAACATTACTGGTACCTCTAGCATTCTTCACAATAGCTCCGTGGGGGCTGACCAAAGTTAGCACGGGTTGACCTCAACTCTAGACCCTCATCCCCCCTGGTGGCATGACAATACTCCTCTACAGGTTCCACGCCCTCAGTGTTGGGTGTAGCTGGTAGGACCCTACGTGTGCGTGGCAAGGGTACAGGCGCTACTCTAGGTGCTGGAGTGGGTGCAGTGTCAGTAAGCCTTTCCTGTTCTAGTTCTTCCATGGGTTGTGGGAATGTTAACACAGGGACTATTACTGCTCCATTCTGCATAGGCCAATCTTCCGGAAAGTCACCTAGGATTGTATTGATCATCCTCTTCTTTCCTTCCACCACTTGAGGCTGAGGTTCATCTGCCACCCTTAAGGGTTCTGGGCACTTCTTCAGATGGTCTCGGGATACCGTAGATGTGGTCCTTCCTTGAGCCTTGCTGATTAGGCAGGTCTTCTGGTTATCAAAGTTGGATGGCTCTACCACATATGGCTCCTTTTCCCACTGATCATCTAGTTTGTGCAGCTGTTCCATTTTAATACAATCTCGCCGCGGGCGAAGGTGGTTGCTTTTGCTTGCTTGTTAAAGTTTCTTTCTTGTCGTTCCCGGGTTTGATTCAAACTCTCTTCAACGGACTTCTGAATCCGTTTGTACTGGATATGGCGACGCGAGTCCCAATCCGCTCCGGGCACGTGGGTTTCGGACAATTCGACCTCCGTCTCCAAGTCAACGGGAAGTCTTCCAGGTCTAGGTCTCATCAGATAAGCTGGGGTACACTTGGTGGATCCCACCGGGATGTTGTTATAGATGTCCACAAGGTCTGGTAGTTTTTTAGGCCCCTGGTTCCGCTGCGCAAGAGGAAGGGTTTTCAACAGATTGATCACTAGGTGGTTCATCTCACACATCCCATTCGTCTGCGCATGATAGGGTGTGGTGCATATCTTTTTGCACTCGTACAGACTGCAGATCTCATGGAAGATTTCAGCCTCGAATGCAAGGCCTTGATCCGTAAGGACTCGATCGGAGTATCCATGCGGCCTACAGAAGTGTGCCTGGAATGTGGTGCTGGCAGTCAAATCTTTAACGGGTACCACCACCAAGAACCATGTGCAATGGTCGACTATCGTGAGTGCATACATATATCCACTCCTGCTGGGGGTCAATTTGACATGGTCCAGAGCCACAATCCCCAGGGGCTGCTTGGTGACAATTGGCTAAAGTGGTGCTCGCTCCCAGTAGGGGGCGTCAGCGTCTGGCCTCGGCTCTTTAGCTGGCTCTGGCTTCAGGTGCACTCTTACGGCCCCAACAGCCGTAGAGATGTCGCGCGGCGGTGGAACCGGTAGCTCTCCAGGCTCCACTTCCGCCTTGTTAAACAGAAGAACCCACTGCTCTGCAGCCGAGGCTCCACCTCTGAGGACGGGCCCGGTAATGTGGCCGGGTCTGGTCTGGCCGGTGTCGGGGTGACCACTGTCGTGACTGGGTCAAGGGACAGAACCGGGGTTCCCGCAGCTGGAGTTTCGTATATAGGAGCTGATGGTACAACTGCCGGGGTGGAAGTAGGTAACTCGGCGTCCACCGAGGACGGGGTTGGGGGTGGTCCGGATCCCACAGCTGCATTGACCGGATTAGGGTAATCAACAGGAACTGGGTAACTACTTACCCTCTCTTCGCGTAGGATCTCAATCGCACGGGCTCGCACCGCCATCGCCAGGCTCCTCATCTCTTCTCTCAAGTGGTCCAGTATAAACAGGAACTGCATCCGCATTCTCCTGCACAGCTGCTCCATCTCTTCTTCGATTCAGGTCGCGGTCCCGGGAACAGCACGTTCCAGGAACTTTATGGCAGAGTACTGGAGTCCCTGCTTCTCTTCCGCTGCTGCTACATGCCGTCACGCCCCCTCAGTTTTCACTTAGCACTCTTCTCGATGCTGTAGCCCTCTGGGAACTTCCGGTTCCGGCCTCACACTCAGGACGAAGGGCGGGGCTTCTGCTTTGCGCGCTTTTGCGGGGAAGATGGCATTTTGGCGCGGATGATGACGGAATTGGCAGGAAACTCGCGGTTTTCGGTCTTCAAGGCGCATGTCACCCAGGTAAGTGGGTCCTGCTCATATGCTGTTCGTGATGCCAGGAATTTTGAAGTCCCACTGTTAAAAAAAGACATATACTGAAGTGGATACAATTTGCCAAAGAGCACCTCAACTGGCGTAAAGGAAAATGGAGAAACATCTTGTGGACTGATGAAAGTAAAATTGTTCTTTTTTGCTCGAAGGGCCACAGATAGTTTGTCAGCCGACACCCAAACTCTGAGTTAAAGCCACAGGACATGATGAAGACAGTGAAGCATGGTGGTGCAAGCATCATGATATGGGCATGTTTCTCTTACTATGATACCGGCCTATTTACCGCATACCAGGGGTCATGGACCAGTTTACATATATCACAATACTTGAAGAGGACATGTTGCCTTACACTGAAGAGCAAATGCCCTTGAAATGGGTGTTTCAACAAGACAACAACCCTAACCAAAATTTTGTTTCCACTCCAACAAAATGGAGGTTATGGAGCAGCAAGTCCAATACCTGGACCTTAGGGTACATTCACACGACCGTCCCGTTTTTGCAGTCTGCAAACAACGGTCCTGTGTTTCAATGGATGCATCCGTGGGACATCCGTGTGACAAGCGCATTCCTTCCGTTCCATTCCATATACAGTCTGTGTGCCTTTTTTTTTTTGCGGACCACAAAAACACGGAAGGAGGGTTACATACAGTCTAAAAGTAGAAAGATAGATGAGAAAGACATATAATGTCCCACTCCACTGCATTTTGTAATCTTGCACCCTTTAGTGCCTTTGATGTGGCACTAAAGGGTGTTTAGCCTGGTACGTGGCCAAAAAATAAATAATTAAAAAAATTATGGGGTGCCCCCAAATTGGATCAACAGCCAAGGTAAAGAGGACAGCTGTGGTCTGGTATTCTCAGACTAAGGAGGTCCATGATTATTGGACACACCCCAGCCTAAAAAAAGCAGGCCGCAGCTGCCTCAGAAGTGGCGTATTCATTAGATGTGCCAATCCTGTTGCTTTGTATCAGCTCATCCTGTTGCCCTGGTGCAGTGGCAAATCGGGTAATATATGGGGTTGATACCAGCTGTATAAGGTCTGCTGGCATCAAGCACAGATTTAAGTGATGTCATGGCATCTATCAGATACCCGACATCACTAACCCAGTCAGTAATGAAAAAAAATTAAGGACAAACACATTTTTATTTGAAAAAACAATTCCCAACACATTCCCTCTTTCACCAATTTATTGAAAGAAAAAACAAATCCGGTACAGGTGTAATCCAATAAGAGTCTCCTACGATGATCCATACTCACTGTCACAGTCAGTGAAGAACAGAATGTTCCCCATTGACTGGGAGAGCAGTGTATTGACCTGAGCTAACATCAATAGGTCAGGCAGGTCACGGCAGGGCATGGCAAGCGCCGACGTCATGAGGTTAGCTCAGTTAATTAGCTGCAGTAATGAACTGCGCTGAACCTCTGATGTTAGAGCTCGTAACTGAGTTCAATGTCCGCAGCATGGGCATGCAAAGTATGGCGAGCAGCCTGTGATCTCACCGGTACTCACAGCCTCGGGCTGCTCATGAGACTTGAGGTGATATGGCTGCAAGCATGGAACTCAGTGATGAGCGCTGACGTCACGAGTTCAACAGACTTCATCAGTACAGGTAATGAACTTTGCTAACCTTGAGACGGCAGCGCTTATCATCCCCTCAACTGCTTACACACTGCTGTGAGCCGTTGCGGGGCTGGCGGGGGAGTGTGAGACAGACTGCAGGGGCACCGATAGACGGAAGCCACACGGAAGTATGTCCGTGTATCTTACGGGGATTTTGCAGACCCCTTGACTTGTGTTGTGTCACGGTCCGCATTTGCGGAACAGAATTGGACATATTCCATAGTAATGGAATGGACATACGGACACCAATGTGTATTTTTATCGAACTGATGGCACACAGAAGTACTTCTATATGGCATTCGATCCTACATAAAACACATTGAAAAGATGGTCTTGTCAGTAGGTCAGTAAAAAAGGAACTGAGCAGGACAAACGGAATGGTCGTCTGAATGAGCCCATGATCCAATAGAACACTTGTGGGGTGACATCAAAAATGGTGTTTCTGAGGCAAAGCCAACAAATGGAAATAAATTATGGGATGTAGTCAAAGCATTCTGGGCTGGAAAAAGAGTTGACAGGTGCCAGTGACGCACCCATGGGGTTGGGTGCTTACTCGTCACCATGCCACGGTTCTTCTCCTGGGACGCCATGGTGGCCTCGCCCGGCGGTGTCAATAAAGCTTTGGGATGGGGATTATGGGAGTAGTAGTTTGTGAAGCCACCTGTGGTGTGAGGACAGTTATTAGCCACCGCTGCGGGATTGCTTCTTTCTTCTGAGGTGGATGACTACGCAGCTCAGATGGTACAGCTCTCCACAGGCAGAGCTATGCCCCAGGGAGGATGGTGGCGGTAGTAGTCTCTGTTGATGCAGGAGCGCGATACTGTAAGTTCCAGCAGAAAATGGATGACACAGATGATGCAGTTCAAGGTCTTTTCTCTCTAGTAGCACACCGCTTTTGGAGCACCGGGCTACGCTGTGATGGGCTTCGCCGATCCCAGATACTTCGGAGGATGAGGCCAGTGTTTCCTTCTGTGCGTCACCTTTAGATGTTTTCCCTCCAGCCCAGCTCCTGGGCCGTGGAATGGGTCACGGGTGCCTTCCGTACTCTCCGCGTATCCTGGAATTCCCTTTCTTTCCTAAGAACCCAGGTTGAGCCTCTAGCTCCAGACCACGGGCCCCTGTCTGTTCGTGTCTTTGCTTCCCGGCTTGTCTGCTTCTGAGTGTGACCTCACACGGACAGTGTCTGGTGCTGACTGCCTATTGTGTGTTGGATGGCTCCTCGCTTCCCCTGTGGTTGCCTTGACTCCCGGGTCCCAGAACTAGTGGGCATGAGGTTCCATACCTCGCTATGGCTACCCCAGCAACTACCATAGTCCGGTCCCAGTGGCAGTACTCCCGTGTATATGTGTTGGTTGAATGTGATGGTGGTTGTTACTGGTGACGAACTCCTCCGTATCCATGATGAACACTGGACCTTAAGTGAAGTGCAGTACACTGTGGTGTCTGAAGCCGCAGGGGCGCCACATCAGAATTTGGTGACTATGCAACATAGATGTGAAGCAGTTCTAAAAAAATGGTCATGTAGCTAAATATTACGTTAGTGATTCACAGTAAATGCCCGGGTTAATAACTGCTGTTAACAAAATAAAATGTATTAACATTCCCGGGATAGAATGTATAAATAGAATATATTAACGCCCGGGATAGTAACTGTCTCTCTGTTTCTCACCCATTCTCTGTCTGTCTCCCCCTCTGATATATCTCTTTGTCTCTCTCTCTCTCTATCTCTTTGTCTGTCTGTCTCTTTCCCTGTCTGTCTCTGTCTCTTTCTCCGTCTGTCTCAATCTCTGTCCCTGTCTGTCTATCTATCTCTTTCCTTGTCTGTCTATCTATCTCTGTCTCTTTCCCTGTCTGTCTCTTTCCCTGTCTGTCTGTTTCCCTGTGTCTGTCTGTCTCTTCTGTCTCTTTGTCTGTGTCTGTCTCTTTACCTGTCTGTGTCTGTCTCTGAACCTGTCTTTCTCTTTCCCTGTCTGTCTCTTTCCCTGTCAGTCTGTCTCTTTGTCTGTGTCTGTCTCTTTGTGTCTGTCTCTTACCCTGTCTATGTCTGTTTCTTACCCTGTCTGTGTCTGCCTCTTTCCCTGTCTGTGTCTGTCTCTTTCCCTGGCTGCATTGTGACATGCCAACATTCCATATAAAGGCGTGGCTGCGCATTCTTCTGAAGTTCTGGCTGCACTGTGGCTCCCAGCTCCATTCGCTTTAATGGAGGCAGGTTTTTTGGTGAATAACTGTAAAGAGCGGGGTTAAAATTTCCCCTCAAAACATAGCCTATGACGCTCTCGGGGTCCAGAAGTGTGAGTGTGGAAAATTTTGTGGCTGTAGCTGCGACGGTGCGGATGCCAATCCCGGACATACATACATACACACACACATATACACATTCAGCTTTATATATTAGATATAGGCTCTTTGGAAGCTGCTAGTGAGTGACCTCATGCACTCAGCAGGATAACCCTATATGGTTTGGACAGCTGCATATATAACATGACACATGGGAGGAGGGGGGGGGGTAACTCTTGCACATGTCGAAGCTGAGCCAGAATCTATCCAGCCCATGCAAGATGAAGTAACACATGCTGTCAGGCCTACAGTATCTAAGGCTTGCCTAACCATTCAGGAACCAAAGAGAGATGAATGAAGATTTCTATTGATTTTGTAAGAATTGGACTATTATTGAACTCTTTACGTAAGCTAAGAAAGAATACTATTTTTTTTCCTTTCTGTAACTGAACTGTAACTTTATTTTTTTGGCAAACCTTTTACTAAATATAAAATACATCTATTTATTTTTACATTTTTTTAAGTTCGTCTTTCATGCGCCTTATCACATATTTGAAGAAAAATATATTTAAGGGATATATTTTAACACACTGGTATTTTTTTTAACAGCCAATGTTCATTTTTTTATATTTTCTGTAAAGTAGTTAAACAATCTATAAATTTCTCGGCATGTTTTCATTTAGAAGACAGTGTGCAACATTCCCAATGCATGGAAATAAAAACTATTATAACAATTTTGGCCTTAAATCATGTTTTTAAACACATTATTATTTTGAGCACAACTGTACCTGGAAGGAGCACATACATTCTAGTGTATTGAGTAGTGAATTAGCTGGAATGTACAGGCTGCAGTCAGGACCTGGAAGGAGCCCGTATATCTGAAATCCTCAGTAATATACACCAGGAAGGAGTCTGTACATTCTAGTGTCTTCAATAGTGAATTAGCTAGAATGTACAGGCTGCAGTCAGGCCCAGGAAGGAGCCCGTACATTCTAGCTTCTTCAGTAGTGAGGCAGCTAGAATGTACAGGCTGCAGTCAGGACCTGGAAGGAGCCCGTATATATGAAATACTCAGTAATTAGACTGTGAGCCCTCGCAGGCAGGGTCCTCTCTCCCCCTGTACCTGTCTGTGTCTGGTACTGTTCATGATTATTGTACTTGGTTTTTATGTATACCCCTTTCACATGTAAATCGCCATGGAATAAATGGTGCTATAATAATAAATAATAATAATATACACCTGGAAGGAGCCTGTACACTTTAGTTTTTTCAGTAAAGAGTGTATTGCAATGTACGGGCTGCAGTAAGGTCAGGGAAGGAGCCTGTATATCTGAAATCCTCAGTAATATACACCTGGAAGGAGCCTGTACATTCTAGCGTCTTCAGTAGTGAAACAGCTAGAATGTACAGGCTGCAGTCAGGCCCAGGAAGGAGTCCGTACATTCTAGCTTCTTCAGTAGTGAGGCAGCTAGAATGTACAGGCTGCAGTCAGGACCTGGAAGGAGCCCGTATATCTGAAATCCTCAGTAATTAGACTGTGAGCCTTCGCAGGCAGGGTCCTCTCTCCTCCTGTACCTGTCTGTGTTTGGTACTGTTCATGATTATTGTACTTGGTTTTTATGTATACCCCTTTCACATGTAAATCGCCATGGAATAAATGGTGCTATAATAATAAATAATAATAATATACACCTGGAAGGAGCCTGTACACTTTAGTTTTTTCAGTAAAGAGTGTATTGCAATGTACGGGCTGCAGTAAGGTCAGGGAAGGAGCCTGTATATCTGAAATCCTCAGTAATATACACCTGGAAGGAGCCTGTACATTCTAGCGTCTTCAGTAGTGATACAGCTAGAATGTACAGGCTGCAGTCAGGCCCAGGAAGGAGTCCGTACATTCTAGCTTCTTCAGTAGTGAGTCAGCTAGAATGTACAGGCTGCAGTCAGGACCTGGAAGGAGTCCGTACATTCTAGCTTCTTCAGTAGTGAGTCAGCTAGAATGTACGGGCTGCAGTCAGGACCTGGAAGGAGTCCGTACATTCTAGCTTCTTCAGTAGTGAGTCAGCTAGAATGTACAGGCTGCAGTCAGGACCTGGAAGGAGCCCATATATCTGAAATTCTCAGTAATTAGACTGTGAACCCTCGCAGGCAGGGTGCTCTCTCCTCCTGTACCAGTCTGTGTCTTGTAATGTTCATGATTATTGTGCTTGTTTTTATGTATACTCTTTCCACATGTAAATGGCCATGGAATAAATGGTGCTATAATAATAAAAAATAATAATAATATACAGCTGGAAGGAGCCTGTACATTCTAGTTTCTTCAGTAAAGAGTGTATTGCAATGTACGGGCTGCAGTAAGGTCAGGGAAGGAGCCTGTATATCTGAAATCCTCAGTAATATACACCTGGAAGAAGCCCATATATTCTAGTTTCTTCAGTAAAGAGTGTATTACAATGTACGGGCTGCAGTCAGGTCTGGGAAGGAGCCTGTATATCTAAAATCCTCAGTAATATACACCTGGAAGGAGCCCGTACGTTCTAGTGTCTTCAGTAGTGAAACAGCTAGAATATACAGGCTACAGTCAGGCCCAGGAAGGAGTCCGTACACTCTAGCTTCTTCAGTAGTGAGTCAGCTAGAATGTACAGGCTCCTTCCTGGGCATGACTACAGCCTGTACATTCTAGGCTCAACCTGACCTGCACAGCAGACGGAATCTCCATCCTGCAGGACCTGCGATGATGTCACGCCCATGTGACTGTGTGGGAGGAGACACAGGATGCCGGGCAGAAAGCAAGATACTGAATCCTGAAGGAGATAATGGACACATGACTGGTAATAAGAAAAGAGGGGACATGAGGGTGAGGGGGGCTGCAGGGTGAGTGACATATGAGGGCTGCAGACTGACAGAAGCATGTGAAGGGGTGCAGAGTGTTTGAGAGGGGTAAGGTGGGGTACAGGCAGGGTGAGATATGTGGGCAGGGTGTGTGTGATATGGGGGTGTATTGTGTGTGATATGGGGGTGCAGGCTGTATGGGGAGCAGAGTATGTGACATATGGGGGTGTAGTGTGCGAGATCTGGGGGGTGCAGGCTGTATGGGAAGCAGGGTGTGAGATATGGGGGTGTAGTGTGTATGTGATATGGGGGGGTGCAGGCTGTATGGGAAGCAGGGTGTGTGAGATATGGGGGTGTAGTGTGTGTGATATGGGGGTGCAGGGTGTGTGACATATGGGGACAGCGGCGTAACTACCGCAGTCGCAGGGGTCGGAAGGAGAAGAGAGGTACTTGTTTTTTATTTTGCTGGCTGCATGACACATGGAGGTCTATGGGACTGCATAAAAAACATGAAGGACACCTTATACATGGACTAGGGGTGCATTATACATGGAGGAGTATGAGGCTGCATAATACAATATGATGATTTATGGCGCTACATTATAATACATATAGCACTATGGGGGCTACATTATAATATATGGAGGAATATGGAGGCTACCTTACACATGGACTATGGGTGTGCGTTATAAAACATGGAGGACTGTGGTGCAGTATAATATATGGAGTACTATGGGGTGAATTATAATACATGGAGAACTATGGGGGTGCATTATAATATATGAAGGGTTATGTGGGACCCTTTATACTATATGGAAGGCTATGTGGGGGCCATTATAGTATTTGGGATCTATATACAAGGAGGACAAAGATACAAGTATGGGATGGGAATGTTTTGTGCTGAGGGAAAAAGGCTCTTTCCCTCAGCACCCAGCTTTCCCATGCTCTGCTATACATCTTCTCTCAGCACCCAGCTTTCCCATGCTCTGCTATACATCTCTCAGCACCCAGCTTTCCCATGCTCTGCTATACATCTCTCAGCACCCAGCTTTACTCTGTTATGGGAAAGCTGGGTGCTGAGGGAAAGATGTATAGCAGAGCATGGGGAAGCTGGGTGCTGAGGACAAGATGGATATCAGAACATGGGAAAGCTGGGTACTGATAGAGGGATTTCAGATCATGGGAAACCTGGGTGCTGAGGGTAAGAGCCAAGTGTCAGCATCATTATCCTGTACCCCGAGTGTCAGTGTCCTTATCCCGCACCCTAAGTGTCGGTGTACGTGGAGGGGGGCCCCGGTCCAAATTTTGCACCAGGGCCCATCAAACTCTAGTTACGCCACTGCGTATTAATCACTGTATTCTACATGAGGGTGTGGCGCCCTAGGACCTGGTCGCCACAGCAGCATTGCCCTCCCAAAGGGTTAATGCTGAGCCTGGAGGTAATTGGGAGATCCATTGGCCAGCAGGTTTAACACCCAACACAGTTCTCCCTCCGGCCAGCAGGGGGAGCTCTGAACCTGGAATTCCAGGGAGCCTTCCTCTACCTGACCAGAGGGAGGAAGTGCAGGCAGTCTGTAGGGAGTAGTGGAAGTGAACAGACGCAGAGTGAGCTGTCCTGTGAATCTGGGGCCTAGAGCTGGAGCAGCTTGGCCCAGAGAAGCAGGAATAGCTGAGAGGCAGCAGAGAGACTCAGACATCGGAGTCTGTGGTTGCCAGGGTATAAAATCCGCCCCTGGTAGCCGAGTCCGAAGGGCAGGAGAGCTGCAAGCCCCTGGCCCAGAAACATCCAAGGTACAGCTGCAGCATCAGGGCCCGGTGTGGACTCCAGCGGAGAAGCACCAGAGAGAGGGTCTGCGCAGCCACCTACAGAAAGAAGGGACGTGCCATCGGTCCCAGCAGCAAAGAGGGCCATTGCTGGATTCAGAGAAGCAGGGTCCTATCATCACAAAGCAAAGTACAGGAGTAGGCCTCATACTCAGCTGGCCAGAAAGATCATCCCAAGTACTTCCAGGCCGACCGGATCCCCATCACCACCTGTAACGGTCTCCCAGGACTGGACTGTTCCCAGAGTAAAAGAGGAGAAGGTAAAGAGACTGTTGTTTGTGCCTGGTTCTTTCCTCGCCTGTCGGCCCTGCACCGTGTTAGCCACACAACACCATAGACTTCCACGGGCACCAACTGTATCCCGGGGCATCGCTCCACCTGTGGGGAGCAGTAACATCATAGCTGCCATAACATCACCCCGGAGTTCTCCCATAGCAGCGGCGGCTTAATAGCCGCATACCACAGGTGGCGTCACGAACATTAACTTCAACTCATCAGCCACATATTCAACTGACACCCACCAGGGCCACGGAGCCGGGCCCAGCCACCACTGACTACCACCGGACTAGTCCGGCCCGGCACCGGGTGTCCCACAGCCCTGGGGTGGGCGAGTCAACTTTGGCGTCACGAACAGGATTTCGTGCCCGGTTCCACCGGGTACTGTGCGCCTGAATAATTGCGCTTTAAAGACTGTATTACTGCGTGTTTCACTGTTTGAAAGCTGCCGCCGCCATTATCCTCACTGAGCGCAGGAAGAAGGGGGGCGTGCCTGACAAAGAGCGCGAAGGGAGCGCGCCATCAGAGCAGAGCG
The DNA here is from genome assembly GCF_048569485.1 of Anomaloglossus baeobatrachus. Classification (NCBI taxonomy): domain Eukaryota; kingdom Metazoa; phylum Chordata; class Amphibia; order Anura; family Aromobatidae; genus Anomaloglossus; species Anomaloglossus baeobatrachus. Next base: position 395,626,574 of record NC_134353.1, on the reverse strand, counting down.
CTGTTAACCCCGCGCGACCCGGAAGGAAATTTGAAAAGTGAACGGAGCCTGGTAAGGTTCACTAAGGGGGAGGAAGATGTCCGACGCAGAGGGAGGGCAGGTGGCTGCCATAGCCCGAGACGCCGCAGCGCCCGCCGAAGCGATCCCTGTCGCCGTCGCCCCATCCCCCGCTGTAGCGCCGGTAATGCCGATCACCATGCCGTACATACCGGGCGCAGAATGGCTGCCGCAGTACTCCGGGGAGTCCCATACCTTGAGCGACTTCAGAGAAAGCCTGCACAGCTTATTCCGGGTGTATCCGCTGACTGAGAGCCAGAAGGTGGGCATATTAATGGGACAGCTAGCCGGCGCAGCCCAGCGTGAAGTGAAGTCCTGGCCTGATACAGATAAAGGGACAGTAACCCAGATACTGGCCAAGCTAAAGAGTACTTTTGACACCCGCACCGCAGCAGAGAAAAAGATGAGATTCTTTGGGTGCAAGCAGCGGCCCACCGACAGCATAAGGGACTATGCCTTAAACCTGCAGGAGGCCCTGAAAGCGGTTAAACAAGTGGACCCAGAGAGTGTACGTGAAGAACACAAACTCCTAACTGAGCAGTTCATAGAGGGGCTCCTGTCAGATGCCCACAGGACCCAGCTGCGTATCATGGTCCTGCAGAACCCTGCTCTGGACTTTGCAAAGTTTAAGGACCAGGCCATCCGGGTACTGAGAGAATCTACACCGAATGACCCAGTACCCCTCCGGCCTCTTGCTATCACGTACCCCGGGGTGGTGCCTGCAACACGAGCCACTGCAGGGGCTGAGGCGCAGTCCCTGGATAAGGATCCCACTGCAGAGCTCAGACAGCAGTTCCAGGAGCTGACCAAGACTGTAGCTGCCCTTGCCAAGATAGTGCAGTCCCTACAAGTGACCCCATCGCCTGTAAAAATCGAGTTGGCCTCCAGCCCAGATGACGTCCCATGGATGCGACAGAGGAGGGTTCCGCCGACCCGAGGCAGAGACACAGACCGGTATGATTCAACGGGACAACCGATCTGCCGCCGCTGCAGCCAGGCGGGCCACATTGCACGATACTGTCCTTTAAATGGGCCGAGCCTGGGGCCAGGAGCCGACCCCCAGGTGTAAGGAAGCCCGGCTCAACCCCCAGCCGCAGCAAGTATGTGGGAGGACGACCGGTCCTTCCTATTGTGCTGGATGGGATCCCTTTGAATGCCCTCCTGGATACTGGGTCCCAGGTAACGACCATCCCCTATAAACTGTACAAAAGATATTGGGCTGATTCAGACATTGACCATGGCCCAGATGATGATTTAACAATTGTGGCCAGTAATGGTCAGCCCTTACCTCAAATTGGGTATAAAGAAGTAACCATTAAAGTGGGGCGGGTGGAATTGCCATGTCAGGGGATGATAATTGTAGATATTGATCGCAAAGAATCTGACCCGCTGGTAACCATTGGTACAAATGTGATAGAAAATTGTATTGCCGAAGTGATAATTTTGTTGCAGCAGGCGTCTGAAACTGCCAGCTCCGGGCAGCAGCGTGCCCTACAGAGGGAGATCAGAGCCCTGATGAGGAGGCAGCAGGTGGAGCTGGCCGGAGGAGAAATTGGCAGTGTGAGGGTAAGTGACCCCCTACCCATTGCAATACCCCCAAGAAGTGAAATGTTGATATGGTGTCGGGCAGCAATAGGCCTCAAGGGTCAGGATTACCATGCCTTGGTAGAACCGGTGTATTCAGACAGTAGGCCTGGAGTCCTGATAGCCAGAGGGGTAGCAGACGTCCGCAAGGGGAGAGTGCCCATCCGTGTCCTGAATTGTGGGGAGGAGGAAGCCAAATTGCCCCGGTACGCCACTGTAGCAAAACTGTACACTGTCAGCAACAACACCATCAAAGCAGTGGAACCCTTGATCCCGTCCGACCAGGCGGAAGACCAGGGCTCCAAGGGGCAGCTGGAAGACTGGTGCCAAAACTTACATGTGGGCACCGACTCCACCCCCTCACACCAAAAGAATGGGGTTTACCGGGTGGTACAGGAGTACGAGCGGGTCTTCAGCAAACACCCCCTAGATTTTGGGCAGGTGAAAGGGGTTAAACATCAAATCCCCACGGGTGATCATCCTCCCGTTAAAGAGAGATACCGCCCTGTACCCCCCGCACAGTATCAGCGTGCCAAAGAAATGTTACGGGAAATGAAGGAGGCTGGGGTTATCAGAGATAGTTGTAGCCCCTGGGCAGCTCCACTAGTGCTCGTAAAGAAAAAGGATGGTACAATGAGAATGTGTGTAGATTACAGGCAAATTAACCGCATTACACATAAAGATGCTTATCCCCTACCCAGAATAGAGGAGTCACTAACAGCCTTAAAGTCAGCTAACTATTTCTCCACCTTGGATCTCACCAGTGGGTATTGGCAGGTTCCCGTGGCAGAGGCGGACAAGGAGAAGACTGCATTCACGACGCCGATGGGCCTCTGCGAGTTCAACTGCATGCCATTCGGGCTCTGCAACGCCCCAGGGACATTCCAACGGTTGATGGAGTGCTGCTTGGGCCACCACAACTTCGAAACCGTGCTGTTGTACCTGGATGACGTCATAGTCTACTCCAAGACTTATGAAGACCACCTGAAGCACTTAGCAGAAGTGTTCGAGTCTTTGTCAAAATATGGCCTGAAGATCAAGCCGTCCAAATGTCACCTCTTGAAGCCAAAGGTACAGTACCTGGGTCATGTGGTCAGCGCAGAAGGTGTGGCACCTGATCCGGAGAAAGTCACCGTAATCAAGGACTGGCCAAGACCCACCACGGTAAAGGAGGTGCGGCAGTTCCTTGGGCTGGTGGGCTACTACCGAAGGTTCATTGATGGTTTCACCAAGATAGCAGCGCCCCTTCAAGATCTCCTGGTGGGCCAGCCAAAGCAGGCTAAGAAGCAGAGCCCTCCATTTGAATGGAGCAGCCAACTAGAAACCTCCTTTGTCCAGCTGAAAGGGGCTCTCACGGGAGAAGAAATTCTGGCCTACCCTGACTACAGCCAGCCGTTTGTACTGTATACAGACGCCAGCAACGTGGGCCTGGGAGCCGTTTTGTCCCAGGTGCAGGGAGGCAGGGAGAAGGTGATAGCGTACGCCAGTAGGAAGCTTCGGCCCACAGAAAGGAATCCAGAAAATTACAGTTCCTTCAAGCTGGAGTTCCTCGCTATTGTTTGGGCAGTGACTGAACGCTTCAAACACTATCTGGCGTCGGCCAAGTTCACCATCTTCACGGACAACAATCCGTTGACACACCTGGCAACAGCCAAGTTAGGGGCGTTGGAACAGCGATGGATGGCCCGGCTGTCTAACTTTGACTTTACCATCAAGTACCGGGCTGGCAAGAAGAATAACAATGCTGATGCGCTGTCCAGAATGCCTCACTTACCCGAATCTGGAGAAGACCTGGATGAACTCGAAGAGATAGAGTTACCGGCTTTTCATCATCAGGGCGTTTCCCAGTGTGAGCATGCTGTGGGAGTGAAGCGCTCGAGCCAACACGAGGTCCCGGTTAACCCATTACTCCACCATAATTGGGAAGAGACACAGAACGGTGACCCGGCGGTGCGATTGGTCAAAGAAAAGCTAGCACAAGCTGAGACTCATCTTGGTCCAGATGCTCCAGAAGAAGCCCAGCAGTTGTGGAAAGAGAGGGGACGACTGTTCACCTACCAAGGCAAGCTCTGCAAGAGACACGTCAACTGGCGAACAAATGAACTTGTCTGGCAGATCGTGGTTCCGCAGAGGGATGCTCCAATGGTCCTAGCAGCTTATCATGATAACGCAGGCCACTTTGGGTGGAAGAAGTTGGAGGCCCTACTCCGTGATCGGTTCTATTGGGTGCACATGAGAAAGGTGATCGAGAAGTGGTGCCGAGACTGTGGCCCGTGTAACCTGAGGCGGAAGGATGATGCCAGCCAAAGGTCTCCCCTACAGCCAATTGTTACGAAGCAGCCCCTGGAGTTGGTGGCCCTGGACCACGTGAAGTTAACACCAAGCCGGTCAGGCTATGTGTACGCCCTCACAATTGTGGACCATTACTCTCGTTTCCTGGTAGTAGTGCCTGTGAAGGACCAGACAGCCAGAACAGCAGCTAAAGCGTTCCAGGCATCCTTTTGCCGGCCTCACGGTTATCCGGAAAGGGTACTGACCGATCAAGGTCCTGCGTTCGAGGCGGAGGTGTTCCAAGAGTTTTGTAACATGTACGGTTGTAAGAAAATCAGAACAACACCGTACCACCCCCAAACCAATGGACTGTGCGAGAAAATGAACCATGTGGTTATTGATATGCTGAAGACTCTACCTCTGGAAGAAAGGAACCAATGGCCAGAGAAGCTGCCAGATCTGGTCGACCTGTACAACCATATCCCAGTAAATTCGACCAACTGCAGCCCCGCTTACCTGATGCGAGCCAGACCTGGCAGGTTGCCTGTAGACTTTGAGATGGGGACTGTGTCGCCTGAGGCGGTTCAAGAAATAGAGGATTGGGATACAGAACGGCAGCAGCAGTACCGTAAGGTCCAGGAATGCGTAGAGAGGAGCCTGTCTCAAGCCAGAACAAGACAAGAGCAGCAGTACAATCAAACGGCCCCAGCAACTCCCTTAGCACCTGGAGAACAAGTCCTCAAGAAGAAGCGGAGGACGCATAAATTGGATGATCAGTGGGAGAACGAGCCCTACACCATTATCCCCTCCAACTTTGACAACAGTAAGGTGTGCCTCATAAGCAAGGACGAAGGCAAGACTTGTCAAGCAATATCCAGAGACCGCCTGAAGACGTGCCCTGAGCGATGCAAAGTTCAAAGGGAAGTGGAGGAAGTTCGAGAAGAAGGGGAAGAGATGATACAAACGATCCTCGGCAAATTCCCCAAGACTTGGACCCGCATAAATGGTGCCGTAGTGGTACCGGTCCTGACGTTCCCACAGTTGGTCGAGCCAGAAACAGAACAGGTTCCGGATCCACCCAAAGAACCGTCCGCCCCGACATGCGGTGACACGCCAGCAGTGGAACAGGAGGATCAACCCCCTGTCAGTGGTGAACCTGTCATACCCTTGGCGACTCCTAGACCACATAGGCAATCATCATGCATACCTATTGGGGTTAGGCCTACCGGTAGTGCTGAGATAGGAGACACACTAAGTAGTCAGGGACAAACACCAGAGCTACGCAGGTCTCAACGCAGCACTCGGGGACAACCCCCTCTAAGGTATAGGGAATCAACTATATAAAGAAAGAGTATTTATTAGAATGTAAATAGTTATGTGAAAAGTCTGTAATGTCGTGTACAAAATGTTTTTTTTTGTGATTGCGAAACTGGACAATTGGGCCACTGGACTATGGGTGGCCAACACCTAAATTGTTTATAGTTAGCACCAGTGTGCTCAACACCCCTGAAGAAAAACCCGTCCGGCGTGCATAGAGTGGGGTCATCAATGCTCTGACGCACGCCCAGAGCCTACGTTGGGGGTTTGATCGCGGCGGGTCCCCCATGGAGCAGTGTAATGGACACCCGGCAGGGAGCCACACTGGACTCTTATAGTACTGTTTGAAGTTGTAACGTTAAAAATAATGTGCCTCCCATATTGGGATGAAATGTATGACATGTTATGTTTTGTTTCCACAGTCCGGGAGTACTGAATTTAACTAAGGGGGAGTGTGGCGCCCTAGGACCTGGTCGCCACAGCAGCATTGCCCTCCCAAAGGGTTAATGCTGAGCCTGGAGGTAATTGGGAGATCCATTGGCCAGCAGGTTTAACACCCAACACAGTTCTCCCTCCGGCCAGCAGGGGGAGCTCTGAACCTGGAATTCCAGGGAGCCTTCCTCTACCTGACCAGAGGGAGGAAGTGCAGGCAGTCTGTAGGGAGTAGTGGAAGTGAACAGACGCAGAGTGAGCTGTCCTGTGAATCTGGGGCCTAGAGCTGGAGCAGCTTGGCCCAGAGAAGCAGGAATAGCTGAGAGGCAGCAGAGAGACTCAGACATCGGAGTCTGTGGTTGCCAGGGTATAAAATCCGCCCCTGGTAGCCGAGTCCGAAGGGCAGGAGAGCTGCAAGCCCCTGGCCCAGAAACATCCAAGGTACAGCTGCAGCATCAGGGCCCGGTGTGGACTCCAGCGGAGAAGCACCAGAGAGAGGGTCTGCGCAGCCACCTACAGAAAGAAGGGACGTGCCATCGGTCCCAGCAGCAAAGAGGGCCATTGCTGGATTCAGAGAAGCAGGGTCCTATCATCACAAAGCAAAGTACAGGAGTAGGCCTCATACTCAGCTGGCCAGAAAGATCATCCCAAGTACTTCCAGGCCGACCGGATCCCCATCACCACCTGTAACGGTCTCCCAGGACTGGACTGTTCCCAGAGTAAAAGAGGAGAAGGTAAAGAGACTGTTGTTTGTGCCTGGTTCTTTCCTCGCCTGTCGGCCCTGCACCGTGTTAGCCACACAACACCATAGACTTCCACGGGCACCAACTGTATCCCGGGGCATCGCTCCACCTGTGGGGAGCAGTAACATCATAGCTGCCATAACATCACCCCGGAGTTCTCCCATAGCAGCGGCGGCTTAATAGCCGCATACCACAGGTGGCGTCACGAACATTAACTTCAACTCATCAGCCACATATTCAACTGACACCCACCAGGGCCACGGAGCCGGGCCCAGCCACCACTGACTACCACCGGACTAGTCCGGCCCGGCACCGGGTGTCCCACAGCCCTGGGGTGGGCGAGTCAAGGGTGCCTGCTATCTGGCTCTGCACTGTGCTATATACAGGCTATGCTATATACAAGCTGTATGCTACATGAGGGTGCCTAATGCTATCTGGCACTGCACTGTGCTGTCTGGGTCTGCACTGTACTATATAGGTCTGTGTGCTACATGAGGATACCTAATGCTATCTGGCTCTGCACTGTGCTATATAGGTGCTGTGTACTACATGAGGGTGCCTAATGCTATCTGGCTCTGCACTGTGGTATTTAGGGGCTGTGTACTACATGAGGGTGCCTATTGCTATCTGGGTCTGCATTGTGCTATATGTGGGCTGTATACTACATGAAGGTGCCTAAGGCTATCTGGGTCTGCATTGTGCTATATGGGGGCTGCATAGTGCATATGGGGGCTACATAATACTATATGGAGGACAATGGGGGCTTCATAACACAATATGGGGGCTGCATACTACTTTACCCCCAGAGTTGTATGTCCTGTCCACCCAGGTGTTGTATTCCCCCTCAGAGCTGTATGTTCCCTCCACCCAGGTGCTGTATGTCCCCCCCCACCCCAGAGCTATATACACCCAGAGCTGCATGTCACCCCCCCCACCTCACAGCTTCCCCCCCCCCACCTCAGTCACTGCCCTCCTCTAGAGCTCTATACCCCTTTCCTCAGTAATATGTATTCCCCCCAGTATTGTGTTTGTCCCCAGCCTCTCTTGTGATGTATATACAGCAGTGTTAGTGTGCCCTATGTGCGGCCATGTCTGTTAGACAAGCCGGGAGGTGAATGAGGCGGTTGCCGGCTTCCCAATATTAGAAATATATATACAGGATAAATATATAAAAAATAATGTGTGTGTGTGTGTGTGTGCATGTATGATGTGTATCTATGTATGTCAGTGTATATGACTGTGTCTACATTTATGTCTATGTGTTTTTGTGAATTTCTCTTTAAATATATATGTATACGTATGCCTGTATGTGTATGTATCTGTGCATGTCTATGTGTGGTTGGGGCCCACTGAGACTCTTTCGCCCAGGGCCCACAAAAACCTGGAGCCGGCCCTGCACAAGGTCCCCATCAGGGGTGATTGTGTGTGTGTGTGTGTGTGTGTGTGTGTGTGTAGCACAAGGTCCCCATCAAGGGTGATTGTGTGAGTGTGTGTGTGTGTGTGTGTAGCACAAGGTCCCCATCAGGGGTGATTGTGTGTGTGTGTGTGGCACAAGGTCCCCATCAGGGGTGATTGTGTGTGTGTGTGTGTGCGCGCCACTGCATGTGAGTACCTGTGTGTGTACCGGTGATACTGTCTGCAGGGTTGTGTATCTAATCCTCTCCTGTGTGATACTGTCTGTACGGCTGTGTATCTAATCCTGTCGTGTGATACTGTCTACTGAGCTGTGCAGGATTAGTCCTGTTGTGTGATACTGTCTGCTGAGCCGTGTATCTAATCCTATGTTGTCTGATACTGTCTGCAGGGCTGTGTATCTAATCCTCTCCTGTGTGATACTGTCTGTTGAGCTGTGTATCTAATCCTATCCTGTGTGATACTGTCTGCTGAGCTGTGTATCTAATCCTATCCTGTGTGATACTGTCTGCTGAGCTGTGTATCTAATCCTATCATGTAATACTGTCTGCAGGGCTGTGTATCTAATCCTATCTTGTGATACTGTCTGCAGGGCTGTGTATCTAATCCTATTGTGTCATACTGTCTGCTCAGCTATGTATCTAATCCTATCCTGTGTGATGTCTGCAAAGCTGTGTATCTAATCCTCTGCTGTGTGATATGGTCTGCACGGCTGTGTATCTAATCCTATCCTGTGTGATACTGTCTGCAGAGCCGTGTATCCAATCCTATTGTGTCATACTGTCTGCTGAGCTGTGTATCTAATCATGTCCGGTGTGATACTGTCTGCTGAGCCGTGTATCTAATCCTATCCTGTGATACTGTCTGCAGGGCTGTGTATCTAATCCTATCCTGTGTGATACTGTCTGCTGAGCTGTGTATCTAATCCTATCCTGTGTGATACTGTCTGCTGAGCTGTGTATCTAATCCTATTGTGTCATACTGTCTGATGAGCTGTGTATCTAATCCTATCCTGTGTGATACTGTCTGCAGAGCAGTGTATCCAATCCTATCGTGTCATACTGTCTGCTGAGCTGTGTATCTAATCATGTCCGGTGTGATACTGTCTGCTGAGCAGTGTATCTAATCCTCTCCTGTGTGATTCTGTCTGCTGAGCTGTGTATCTAATCCTATCCTGTGTGATACTGTCTGCAGAGCCATGTATCTAATCCTATCGTGTCATACTGTCTGCTGAGCCGTGTATCTAATCATGTCCGGTGTGATACTGTCTGCTGAGCCGTGTATCTAATCCTATCCTGTGATACTGTATGCAGGGCTGTGTATCTAATCCTATCCTGTGTGATACTGTCTGCTGAGCTGTGTATCTAATCCTATCCTTTGTGATTCTGTCTGCTGAGCTGTGCATCTAATCCTATCCTGTGTGATACTGTCTGCTGAGCTGTGTATAAAATCCTATCGTGTCATACTGTCTGATGAGCTGTGTATCTAATCCTATCCTGTGATACTGTCTTCTGAGCTCTGTATCTAATCCTATCCTGTGTGATACTGTCTGCAGAGCCGTGTATCCAATCCTATCGTGTCATACTGTCTGCTGAGCTGTGTATCTAATCATGTCCGGTGTGATACTGTCTGCTGAGCTGTGTATCTAATCCTATCCTGTGTGATACTGTCTGCTGAGCTGTGTATCTAATCCTCTCCTGTGTGATACTGTCTGCTGAGCTGTGCATCTAATCCTCTCCTGTGTTATTCTGTCTGCTGAGCTGTGTATCTAATCCTATCCTGTGTGATACTGTCTGCAGAGCCGTGTATCTAATCCTATCCTGTGTGATACTGTCTGCAGAGCCGTGTATCTAATCCTATCCTGTGTGATACTGTCTGCTGAGCCGTGTATCTAATCCTATCATGTAATACTCTGCAGAGCTGTGTATCTAATCCTCTCCTGTGTGATACTGTCTGCTGAGCTGTGTATCTAATCCTATTCTATGTGATACTGTCTGCAGAGCCGTGTATCTAATCCTATCCTGTGTGATACTGTCTGCAGAGCCGTGTATCTAATCCTATTCTGTGTGATACTGTCTGCAGAGCCGTGTATCTAATCCTATCGTGTCATACTGTCTGCTGAGCTGTGTATCTAATCATGTCCGGTGTGATACTGTCTGCTGAGCCGTGTATCTACTCCTATCCTGTGATACTGTCTGCAGGGCTGTGTATCTAATCCTATCCTGTGTGATACTGTCTGCTGAGCTGTGTATCTAATCCTATCCTTTGTGATTCTGTCTGCTGAGCTGTGTATCTAATCCTATCCTGTGTGATACTGTCTGCTGAGCTGTGTATCTAATCCTATCCTGTGTGATACTGTCTGCTGAGCTGTGTATCTAATCCTATCGTGTCATACTGTCTGATGAGCTGTGTATCTAATCATATCCTGTGATACTGTCTTCTGAGCTGTGTATCTAATCCTATCCTGTGTGATATTGTCTGCAGAGCCGTGTATCCAATCCTATCGTGTCATACTGTCTGATGAGCTGTGTATCTAATCATGTCCGGTGTGATACTGTCTGCTGAGCTGTGTATCTAATCCTATCCTGTGTGATACTGTCTGCTGAGCTGTGTATCTAATCCTCTCCTGTGTGATTCTGTCTGCTGAGCTGTGTATCTAATCCTATCCTGTGTGATACTGTCTGCAGAGCCGTGTATCTAATCCTATACTGTGTGATACTGTCTGCTGAGCCGTGTATCTAATCCTATCATGTAATACTGTCTGCAGAGCTGTGTATCTAATCCTCTCCTGTGTTATACTGTCTGCTGAGCTGTGTATCTAATCCTATCCTGTGTGATACTATCTGCAGAGCCGTGTATCTAATCCTATTCTGTGTGATACTGTCTGCTGAGCCGTGTATCTAATCCTATCCTGTGTGATACTGTCTGCAGAGCCGTGTATCTAATCTTATCCTGTGTGATACTGTCTGTTGAGCCGTGTATCTAATCCTATCGTGTAATACTGTCTGCAGAACTGTGTCTCTAATCCTCTCCTGTGTGATACTGTCTGCAGAGCCGTGTATCTAATCCTATCCTGTGTGATACTGTCTGCAGAGCCGTGTATCTAATCCTATCCTGTGTGATACTGTCTGCAGAGCCGTGTATCTAATCCTATCCTGTGTGATACTGTCTGCAGAGCCGTGTATCTAAGCCTATTCTGTGTGATACTGTCTGCAGAGCCGTGTATCTAATCCTATCCTGTGTGATACTCCTGCTGTCCTTGGTGACACGGTCACCAGGAAAATGGCTGTGCACTGTGTCCTTACATGTCATTCTCTGTTATCTGTGGTAAACACTCAGATTAGGAGGAGGGAGGCGTGCCACCACATACAGGAGAGCAGACTCCGCCCACTTTACTGCAGGCTGTAATCTGAGCTTTTTATACAGTGGAAATTCAGTAGGATTTCAGAAGCTGCTCCCCCTAGTGTTTAACAGTAGAAAATATCAAACTTTTTAATTTTTTTTTTTATATTTTGCACAATTAAAAAAAAAAAAAAAATATTTAAACAAAACATTTAAACATTATTACTTTACATTTTTTCAGTTATTATTATTTTATTTTTTTTGACGATACCTTCCCTTTAAGATGTTCCAGTACCCTAACTTTCATTTCTGGTGTGGTCAAACCTACATATATTTTCACACAAGGGCACTCTGCTACATATATAATACCAGCAGATGAGCAAGTAAGTATTTTTTACGAATGTCAAACACTCTGGATCCATTGTAATTCTTGATTTTTTTAGTCTTCATACAGTTGCCGCAAGCCTTACAAAGGCCGCATGGGAAGAATCCCTAAATTGAGGGAACAGGTTCCCTTGATGGTCTCATGTTCACATAATGGCTGTGGACCAATATATCACGTAAGTTGCACGACCGTTTAGCCACAATAGAGGGTTTAGGGGGCAAATAATTCCTCAGAATGGGATCAGTCAATAATGTATTCCAGTGTTTTTCAATCACATATTTAAGTTCTTTCCATTGAGAGTTGTAAGTTCTAATAACTCTATTGATATTAGAGGATTCATCATTGCGTCTAGATTTTGATCCAAAGAGAAGATCATCTCTATTGGTATTCTGTGCCCTCCTATAACCCCTTCTAATGTTTCTACGGCTGTAACCCCGTTCCTCAAATCTTTGGGCAATGTCCATAGCCTGGACCTGAAAATTCTCCTCATTTGAACATATTCTCTTGGCCCCCAGAAACTGGCCTACTGGAATGCCTCTTATCGTAGATGGTAAATGTGATGATGAGGCATGAAGCAGAGTATTGGTGGCTGTGGGCTTGCGGAACATATCTGTGACTATCTCCCCATTCTCCAAAGTAGTTATTTTTATGTCAAGAAAATCAAGTTGTTTGCTGAATTTGTGTTAATCTGATGTTATATTTGTTTCTATTAAGGTCAGCCATAAATGTTTGTAATTCAGTCCCTGAACCTTGCCATAAGAACCAAACGTCATCTATATAGCGCATCCACTCCTGAACTCCTGCCACCGCTGGTATACCATCTTCCAAAAAAATTTGGCGTTCCCAATAGCCCAGAAACAGATTGGCATACGAGGGGACATAAGATGCCCCCATCGCAGTGTCCTGTTTCTGGAGGTATATCCTTCCATTGAAGGTGAAAAAATTATGATGTAACACATACTCAAGAAATGTCAACAGGAGCTCAGCAGTGGACGCGTCAATATCACTGGAATTCAAAAACCATGCTACTGCTCGCAAGCCGTCCTCATGCCTGATTGAGGTGTAGAGTGATTCGACGTCTGCTGGTACCATGATCATTCCCTCATCTATATGAATGTGATTAAGCCTCTGGAGAGTGGACATAGTGTCTTTAATAAATGATGGTAAAGTACTAACCAGAGACTTGAGGAAATGATCAATGGCGACAGAGACAATCTCACATAAACTACCGTTTCCAGAAATAAGTGGCCTGCCAGGGGGGTCCAAGGGATCTTTATGTATCTTAGAAATAAGATACAAACTCGGCATGCGGGGTTGTAATTTTGTAACATAATCTAAAACCTTTTTGGAATAATACCTTCATCAAAGGCCCTTTCCAAAAGTTGTACTAGTTTGATTTGAAATACTGCAGTAGGGTTGTTCGTTAATTGCCTATAGCATCTGGTATCATCCAGTAATTTGTAAGCCTGTTTTTTATATAGGCTACACGGCCACATTACAATATTGCCGCCTTTATCAGCCGGCTTGAATTGAATGTCCTGTAATGCTCTTAGTTGTTTTAAGGCCAATCTCTCCTGTGAATTGAGATTGGATCTTCCCATAGATCTATTACAGTCAAGATTTTTTGTCACTTTTGTGACAAGTTTGGCAAAGACATCTACTGCTGGACATAAGCTGGGAGAAGGAAAAGCTTTAGATCTACCAAATATATGGTCAGGAAACGTACCCTTGTTGGAGATTTCACTCTCCAACGCCAGTGACTCCAAATTTTGTAAAGCTTCTCTTTCAGCAGACGTAGTAAAAATATCATCATTGGAACTTGTTTTATGATGTAGTCATTGTAACACCAGCTTACGTGCAAACAGATTAATGTCTTTTACCACCGAAAATTTGTCTAGATGTTGGGAGGGGGAAAAGATCAGACCTTTTTCAAGAACATGTAATTGGACATCTGAAAGAACATGACTAGATAAGTTTATTACCTTGTATTGTTTATTTCCTTTTTTCCGTTTATTATTGGGATTAAAGATGTCAGGATATCTTACTTGATCTCTATTCCGAGCTCTAGTTTTTTAATATATATCTCCAGCATCCTCAAGATCACTTGATGAGGCATAATTATCTGACATGGATGTATTAGTATTGCCATTAATGCTATTTTGTACAGACAATTTGTGTGGGACATTCTTTTTTTGTTGCCAACGGTAAATTGTTTTATTCTCATAATCCTTAACATCTCGTTGATATTTTTTTTATTTGTTTTGACTAATCTCCTGTTCCCATTTGTCAATATCATTCTCAATATCTTTGGGTCTTTCCTGAATGACTAGATTAAGGTTAGTGTCCACTGGACATTCAATTCAATATATATATGTATATATATATATATATATATATATATATACATGAATGATTGCTTAATATGGGAAAAATGTCCTTTTCCGCAGTATAGGTCTATCAAAATGCATTTATTCCTTGTTTATGACGTCCTTTTGGGATGAGGTTTTTTATGGGGGGTTATGTTTTTAGCTGTTTTGGTTTTATGTTTCTAATATATACAATTCTATTTCTAGATAATTTGTATACTTGTCCTGCTGCAATTTGGGCCCATAGATTGATCCATTATCGTTATGATGTAAAAAAGGTTTTCTCAAGATTCCTTTTTTTACTTTGGACCATGGATGACCATTGTATAGAAGAGAAAAAAAATAAAAGAGAATGAGATTACATTTATTCAGTGCTTGAATTGTATATATATATATTTTTGTCTGTTGATCACGTAAAAATTGGTGTGTACCCATGCTGTATATTAATATTTATTATTAATATTTATTTATTTGATGTTATAAGATATAACTTCATATAATTTATCATTATGCATTAAGCGTGATTAATTAATATATACCAGTATGAGTGAAAAACGCCTGTAAGCTGACTGAATATGCACTAGCTACAGTATGTATAGATATCTTTGACAGACTCAACGCATGCGTGGTTCAATGCCCCTCGACTTTCTGACTCTGTGCTCTATGGATCTATGTGCGCTCCATGCATGCGGTCCAGCGTGCGTAGCCGGAAAGTCCATTTAAATGAGATTGGCAGAGACTACGGCATGCGCTAATAAAAAGCCTGTCAAGACTCTAGGATATTCATTGGTCCACAAGATGAATGGCTGACTCTGATTGGCAGCAGGAGCGTATATTATCTGCAGCGTCCTCCCACCCAGACATACGCCTCCTTTTGAAGAAGCGTTTGCGAAATGTACGTTGAGGTGGAGGGACGGGCTGCCCCACGCCAAGGTATAGTTTGATTTTGTCTGATTTAATCCCATTATTGCTGCTTATGAATTTTCAACTGTGCATTGAGTGTGAGGTGACGTATGCATGAACCGGAGCACTGCTGTGTCCAATAATTTTTCTAGCTCAGAGAGCAATTAGTCCATTCAACTTACACATAGGCACTGAACAATTATCAATATATGTGTCATTTAGGGTAGAGATGTTGTGTGCTACTATAGACAAGCGGGATCTGACCAATACAAACAGGTCCGTATGATGCATGGAACAATATGCCCGTCTCTTATGTGGGTATGTAAACAAAACCAACATTATACACTTGTGGTATTATACCGGTAGTTTTCTGTGTACATTGTTGGATATGCACTAGTCGTAGTGATATTTTCTATTTAGATTACACCAGCGGTACTGCGTCTATAAAGAAAGATTTTCTATA
Organism: Anomaloglossus baeobatrachus; assembly: GCF_048569485.1. Taxonomy (NCBI): domain Eukaryota; kingdom Metazoa; phylum Chordata; class Amphibia; order Anura; family Aromobatidae; genus Anomaloglossus; species Anomaloglossus baeobatrachus. Next base: position 395,611,298 of record NC_134353.1, on the reverse strand, counting down.
TTCCATCTAATGTATGAGGAACATTTCTAGATCCTTGCATTACCGCTTATGTGAATCACTTGTACAAATAGTTTTAATAAAAGACATAGTGCCTATCGGATATGCACCAGTTATATTTACTTAATGGCGGTACTGTGCCTATAAGGAGATTTTTCTGCATCTTATTGACAAGCATTTTTTGATCCATGCATCCCCGTTTTTGATAAGTATCTGTATAAACAGCTGTAATCAGTGACTTAGGGCGGCTTTGCACGTTGCGACATCGCACGTGCGATGTCGGTGGTGTCAAATCGATAGTGACGCACATCCAGTGTCACTTTCGACATCGTACTGTGTAAATGCTAGATGATACGATGAACGAGCGCAAAAACGTCGCTATCGTATCATCGTTGCATTCACCGACATTTCCATAATGCCGGTGCCGCGACAGGTACGATGCAGTTCCTCGTTCCTGCGGCAGCACACATCGCTGTCTATGAAGCCGCAGGAGCAAGGAACATCTCCTTACCTGCCGCCGGCGGCTATGCAGAAGGACGGAGGTGCGTGGGATGTTTACATCCTGCTCATCTCCGCCCCTCCGCCGCTATTGGCCGCCTGCCGTGTGACGTCGCTATGACGCCGCACAACCCGCCCCCTTAGGAAGGAGGCGGGTCGCCGGCCAGAGCGACGGTCGCAGGGCAGGTGAGTGCATGTGAAGCTGGTGTAGCGATAATTTTCGCTACGCCAGCTATCACACGATATCGTACCTGCGACGGGGGCGGGGACTATCGCGTGCGACATCGCAGCATCGGCTTGCGATGTCGCAACGTGCAAAGCCCGCCTTAGTGTCTATTTAGAACTTGCAATCTAGGTGCGTTATTTTCGCCAGCTTACTGGTTATCTGAACCATCTCACATAAATATTTTAGTGACAGACTACAATCTGAGAAATAACACTGATTTATATTTGGTTGATGGTCTGATTTTGGAATTGATGTATTTAGTGAAGTCTATAGTGTGAGAATCAGGACATCTGCAACAGTGATTGAACAGACTGGATAGTTACTAAATATTTTGATACTTATATTGTTGCAAACTTCCTCAAAAAAACTTTCATATTATAAATAGTCAGTCTGTCATTTAGTGACTATATATTTATCAAAATAGATTTATATGTTGCACTTTGTGATTGTATTTATAGGATTATAATCTGACAATATACCTTGTGCTTTTTTGATAAGGGGCATATTATCCGTCCCTCTGTGGTGTGCTCCTCTGTTTATTTTTAGCATATTTGTAATTAATTATTCAATAAAGTTTTGCGTTTTATCCTAAGAAAAGTTTACTGAATTTTCTATTTGCATCTTTATACTCTGGGTATCTTATGATTAAAATCATGAGATAGCCTAGAGAAACAAGGTCTGAATTTGCCTTGATAGGTCAGCAACTGGGTCCATGCTGGAATACAAAGGCAGGCCAGCTATAATGTCATGATTACTTTGGGATAGCGGAGAATTGGGGCTCCTAAGCTGTCCCTCAAGCTTGGGGACCCTATGATATTCCTAACCTCAAGAATACTCCTAATACTGTAGTGAAGTGAAGTGCCCTGAATCCCCTTCCTAGTCCTGCTCCTGACTATTCCTGATCTAATTTCCCCTCCCCCCTAGAGAGGGACGGGACAGGAGTGTGTTGAAACTACAGACAAAGACAGACAAGGGAAAACCAAAACTCTGTCACACAGCATACACACACATAGGAAAGACAATAAGAGATCGAGGAGGAAAATAGAAGAAAGAAGGAAGTACAAAACAAAAGGGGTACATTCCACAACTGCACCAAGAAAAAAGCACAACAACTATAACTGGCATGTGTAGAAGGATTCCAACAGTACAAATAGGAGGTGAGCTGATGTGATAGGTCACCCCAAAGCATGTGACTAAATAAGCAATAAGACTAGCAGAGATTAACTCTTGCTAGCCTGCCTATGAATCTGCACACAGCAGATTGATGCCGAATCTGCCTGTGTTGAACCCAGACACCAGAGAAACCATCAGGCGGAGTGTCAGAATCTGAAATCTGAACAGAGTTCAATGCCACCATGACAATCGGCGAAGTTTGTGCTAAATTTCATGTAACACTACTCCTCAAACCTTAACCCTTGTGGGTATTAAACATTGAGACACCATAGTGGAGGATATACATAGACCCCGGTTGGAATCCCCCAAACAACCTGGGTTTAGGACTTTTCAGACTGCTGTTTTTCCTTAGGCACAGAGGGGCAGTGTCACGTCCGCATCGGAGTCCGCTCCTGCGACTTCTGCTCCGATTGCCAGACGACGCCATGTTCCCACCATGGATAGTGCTGGTGATGGGAGAGGAGTCGGTGCCCGTGGTTCTGCGAAGCACAGTGTCACGTCCCCACCGGAGTCCGCTCCTGCGACTTCTGCTCCGATCGCCAGACGATGCCATGTTCCGACCATGGATAGTGGTGGTGATGGGAGAGGAGTCGGAGCCCGTGGCTCTGCGGACCACAGGCTCCGCTCATCCACTAGGCTGGGTTTCCCTGGAACCTGCAGTACCACTGGCTGACTGTAGGTGGCGTGTGTCTCCCGGCTGAAGTGGCCAACATTCACCTACAGCCTATGGGAAGACACCACACCCTTCTTATTCCCTCTCCTGTCACATGATCACTGCCAGTGATAGTTCTGTTCTCCTGGCTCATGTGCTGTTTGTATTGTGATTCCTGTGCGCTGACCTTGCTTGTGTTTGGCTACCCTCCTGCCTGTCGTTTTTGTACCTTGCTGCCAGTTCCGGATTTGACCCCTGCTTTGTCTCCTTACTACACCCTTGCCTGCCGATTCTGTTCCTGTTTTGCATCTCCTAGATTTTGACCCTGCCTGACGACCACAGACTACAGTCTACCACAGGTAACAGGTAGCGATCTCTGAGGCTCTGTGTAATTCCAAATCCCTGTACAGGGGTTAAAGGGTTGCAGAGTTCTTGGGGTCCTGCTTTGTGAGCGGCTTTTCACTAGATTCCCCTTACAGCCAGTCTGAGTCTGTGGCTCCTATCAGGCATTACATTATCACTGGCCCACTAACACAGACAAAAAAAAAAAAATGGAACCTCTCCAAGCTGTGATGGACCAGGTGCTGACCCTGTCTGGCTTGGTGCAAGGACCTGCACACCAGGTGCAAGAGCTCCAGTCTGCCAAGGTCCAAGCTTCTGCAGCACCTTCCTCATCATGTCCAGAGTCCCGTCGACATCAAGGGAGCAGATCACGTTGGGGAGACCATCATGGAGAGCCTGGATCTCAGAGACAATCGCCTCCAGAGCAGCAACTGCACCTGATTGAGCCCCAGGATACTCACTCAGGTGCCCAGGTACTCCCTGCAGACCCTATGAAGTTAATGTTACCTGTCTCATTGTCTCACCAGGGAAAAGCTGTGTGGCTACAGGCTTTTATTGATTGTGGGTCTGCGGCTAATTTCATAAACTCTGATGTAGTAAGAGAGCTGGGTTTGCCTTTGCTGAGACTGAACTCTCCCATTAAAATCTCTGCAATTGATAATACCCCTCTCACTCAGGGTGTGGTTACTTTTGTAACTCCAGAGATCTCCATGCTTTTGGGGGCTCTGCATGTAGAATCAGTGTCATTTTTTGTTCTTGAGAACCTGACAGCAGCAGTGGTATTGGGTATGCCATGGCTGCGCAACATAACCCTGTCATAGACTGGCACCAGGGTGAGATTGTGCGCTGGAGCCCTGAGTGTCAGGAGACGTGTATGTCTTTATCTGTTAACCTGACTAAAGCTGAACCTGTCCTTATACCTCATGCATTCAGGGATTTGGCTGACGTGTTCTCTGTTTCTGACTCTGAAAAATTACCTCCGATTATGAGATTATGACTGCCCCATAGATTTGGTCCCCAATTCCCGACTCCCCAAGGGTAAAATGTATAATCTTTCTGGTCCAGAACGTCAGGCCATGAAAGATTATATTGCAGACAGCCTGCAGAGAGGGTTTATTAGACCATCCAGGTCACCAGTCGGCGCTGGATTCTTTTTTGTGGAGAAAAAAGATGGTGGCCTCAGAACATGTATTGACTACCGTGAACTTAATGCCATTACCGTAAAGAATCAGTACCCTCTGCCACTGATTCCTGATCTCTTTAACCAGCTCACAGGAGCCCGGTGGTTCACCAAGCTGGATCTCAGGGGTGCATATAACCTAATCCGCATCAGAGAAGGGGATGAATGGAAAACGGCATTTAACACTCCAGAGGGACACTATGAATACTTGGTAATGCCGTTTGGGTTAAGTAATGCGCCGGCGGTCTTTCAGGCCTTTGTCAATGACATTTTCAGGGATATCTGTGGTCAATATGTGGTGGTCTATCTGGATGACATCCTGATTTATTCTCCTGATGCTAAGTCACATGTCAAACATGTCCGCACTGTACTCCAGAGACTCAGGGAGAACTCCCTATTTGCTAAGTATGAAAAATGTGTTTTTTTTGTTGATAAGGTTAATTTTCTGGGTTATATATTGTCTGCAGGAGGCTTCCGCATGGATCCCTCTAAGCTACAGCCGATTAGGGAGTGGGTGCAACCCAAGTCTCTGAAAGCCTTGCAGTGTTTCCTTGGGTTTGCAAATTACTATCGCAAATTTATTAGGGATTTTTCCAAGATTGCCAAACCCATCACTGATTTGACTAAAAAGGGGGCTGATGTGGTAAATTGGAAGCCAGAGGCGATCCATGCCTTCTCTACATTAAAAGAATGTTTTTCCTCAGACCCGATTCTGGTTCAGCCTGACCTCATGCGTCCGTTTATTGTAGAAGTTGATGCATCCGAAGTTGGAGTGGGGGCGGTGCTATCACAAGGTACTCCGTCTCTCATTCAACTTCGTCCTTGTGCATTCTTTTCCAGCAAATTTTGCCCCACCGAGACAAACTATGATATTGGTAATCGTGAGCTGTTGGCCATTAAATAGGCCTTCGAGGAATGGCGCCACTTCCTCGAGGGTGCCAAACATAAGGTCACAGTTCTCACAGACCACAAGAACCTCACCTATCTGGAATCTGCTAAGAGACTCAATCCTAGGCAAGCTAGGTGGGCATTGTTCTTCTCCAGATTTGATTTCGTGGTGACGTTTCGGCCCGGTACCAAGAACACGAGAGCTGACGCACTTTCCCGTAGCTTCTGTCCCTCTCAGTCAGACAACATCGAACCAGTCCCTATTTTAGGTAAGGGCATTGTGGTATCATCGGTATCCATAGATTTGATAGCACAAATCCGTGATGCCCAAGACCAGGCCCTTGAAACCACTCCTGACCGTAAACTGTTTGTCGCTCCCCCACTTCGTCTACGGGTAGTTCAGGAGTCCCATAATTCTGTCCTTGCAGGTCACCCTGGTATAGGCAATACCCTCTGACTTGAAACTAGGAGCTTTTGGTGGCCAACCATAGCAAAGGACTATAAGGAATACGTCCTGGCCTGTGAAACTTGTGCTCGAGCCAAGACACCCCGTACCCATCCCGCTGGATTTCTCCAGTCCCTACCTATTCCAGAAAGTCCTTGGACCCACCTCTCCATGGACTTCATCACTGACCTTCCACCCTCAGATGGGAAGACTTGTATCTGGGTAGTAGTGGATAGATTTAGTAAACAGTGCCACTTTGTTCCGTTGTCCGGTTTACCTAATTCTGAAACACTTAGCAGGTTGTTCATTAGGCATATTGTGCGGTTACACGGAGTTCCTGAAAATATTGTTTCTGGCAGAGGAACGCAGTTCGTCTCGAAATTCTGGAGGGCTTTTTGTAAAAAGATTAATATAGAGTTATCTTTTTCTTCCGCCTATCACCCAGAGACCAATGGTCAGACTGAACGTTCTAATCAAATCTTAGAACAATATCTCTGGTGTTATGTGTCTGATCATCAGTCTAACTGGGTGGAATATCTACCACTAGCTTAGTTTGCCATTAATAACCAGTATCAGGAGTCTATCCAGACTACCACTTTTTTCTGCAATTTCGGATTGCATCTGTGGCGCCCCAGGACCTGGTCGCCACAACAGCATTGCCCTCCCAAAGGGTTAATGCTGAGCCTGGAGGTAATTGGGAGATCTATTGGCCAGTAAGTTAACACCCAACACAGTTCTCCCTCCGGCCAGCAGGGGGAGCTCTGAACCTGGAACTTCAGGGAGCATTCCTTAAGTCTGGCTGGAGGGAGGAAGTAGTGGTTAGTCTGGAGACAGGAGTGAAGGAGGACAGACAGAGTAGTGCTGCCTTGTGAAACTGGGGCCTAGAGCTGGGATAGCTTGGCCCAGTGAAGCAAGAGGTACAGAGAGGCACAGCAGAGACTCGGACATCGGAGTCTGTGGTTGCCAGGGCATAAAATCCATCCCTGATAGCTGAATCCGGAGGGCAGGAGAGCTGCAAGCCCCTGGCCCAGAATTAATCTGAAGGTACAGCTGCATTCCAAGGGCCCGGTGTGGACTCCAGCAGAGAAGCACCAGAGAGGGCCTGCGCAGTCTACCACACAGAAAAAGGGACGAACAACAAGTCCCAGCAGCAAGAGGGCAATTGCAAACCCAAAGTGCAGTTTCCTAAAACAGCAGAGAAAGATTAAGGAGTAGGCCTCATACTCAACTGGCCAAAGATCACCCCAGGCACTTCCAGGCCGGCCGGACCATCTTTACCATCTGTGACAGTCTCCCTGGACTAAGTTTCTGCCGAGTAAAAGAGGAGAAGGTAAAGAGACTACTGTTTGTGCCTGTTTCTTTCATTGCTTGTCGGCCCTGCACCGTGTTAGTCACACAGCACCATAGACTTCCACAAGCACCAACTGTGCCCCGGGCATTGCTCCACCTGTGGGGAGCAGTACCACCTTTGCTGCCATAACATCATCCCGGTGGCCTCACACAGCAGCGGCGGCTTAATAGCCGCATACCACAGGTGGCGTCACGAATACAAACTTAAAGTCATCAGCCACATATTCTCTGACACCCACCAGGGCCACGGAGCCGGGCCCAGCCACCACTGACTACAACCGGACTAGTCCGACCCGGCACCGGGTGTCCCATAGCCCTGGGGTGGGCGAGTCAACTTTTGGCGTCACGAACAGGATTTCGTGCCCGGTCACACCGGGTACTGTGCGCCTGAAGAATTGCGCTTAAAAGACTGTGTTACTGCGTGTTTCATTGTTTGAAAACTGCCGCCGCCATTAGCCTCGCTGAGCGCAGAAAGAAGGGGGGCGTGCCTGACAAAGAGCGCGAAGGGAGCGCGCCATCAGAGGAGAGCGCTGTTAACCCCGCGCGACCCAGAAGGGAATTTGAAAAGTGAACGGAGCCTGGTAAGGTTCACTAAGGGGGAAGAAGATGTCCGACTCAGAGGGAGAGCAGGTGGCTGCCATAGCCCGAGACGCCGCAGCACCAGCCGAAGCAATCCCAGTCGCCGTCGCCCCAGCCCCCGCTGCAGCGCCGGTAATGCCGATCACAATGCCGTACATCCCGGGAGCAGAATGGCTACCGCAGTACTCCGGGGAGTCCCATACCTTGAGCGACTTCAGGCCCCCTGACGAAGGTAGTGAACTGAAACACGTGTCGGGAGCCTTATCACCATCAGCGGGAATTCACTCATTGTAAGTAAATGGATTGTTTTTTTATGGCTGCTCTCCTGTGTGTTATCTAGTGGTTAGCTCCGGTCCTTATTGACTGATCGTATTTGTTGATATAAACACGTTAGCGTTAGATAGGGAGCCACCATTAACTAGGTGAGAGTTATATACACTCACATAGTTATAGTGACACCTAGTGGCGTCCCATATAATGATTTCCCTATGAACCTTGAGTTGTAACCATGAATGGGGAGCCTTATCACCATTAGCGGGAATCCACTTATTGCAAGTAAATAGATTGTTCTCCTGTGTTTTATCTAGCGGTCAGCTCTGGTTCATATTGACTGATCGCATCTATTGATGCTAATACGTTTAGTGATAGATAGGGAGCTACTATTAACCAGATACGAGTTATATATACCCACATGGTTATAGTGACACCTAGTGGCGTCCCGTATAATGACTACTTTAGGAACCTTGAGCTGTAACCATGAATGAGATGGGGACTCCGTACTTTTACATGCTTTTAGGTTCTCCAATATGAAGTATATGGTTATCTATCTATCCTTGGTATAAACATATATATTATAAGGATTGTGCTATTGGATTTGTATATATACATGATATCAATTGGAGTGCCTTGTATGTACAGATACTAGAGTCCTCTCTTTGAATATTGCATATAAGTTGCAGGAATGTGCAGCCTTATGTAATTAATTGTATTGACTGAACTATGATATTTTCCGCTGTATGTATACATTGGCGTATGTTTGTTCTGCCCACACTCACACTTGTTATATTTATATGAAAAATACATAATAAAATATTAATAAAAAGTACATTGTACTGTAATTCCTGTCTATTGGTCTTTTGGGCTTTTATGATCGCCTCTTTCTCTCTTTTTTCAGCGACTTCAGGGAAAGCCTGCACAGCTTGTTCCGGGTGTATCCTCTGACCGAGAGCCAGAAGGTGGGCATATTAACCCTTTAGTGACGGAGCTAATTTTCACCTTAATGACCAGACCAAATTTTGCAATTCTGACCAGTGTCACTTCATGAGGTTATAACTCTGGAACGCTTCAACGGATCCCGGTGATTCTGAGATTGTTTTTTCGTCACATATTGGACTTCATGTTAGTACCAAATTTAGGACAATATTTTTTGTGTTTATTTATGAAAAAAATTGAATATTGGCAAAAATTTTGAAAATTTAGCAATTTTCAACTTTTGAATTTTTATACCGTTAAACCAGAGATTTCTGTGACACAAAATAGTTAATAAATAACATTTCCCACATGTCTACTTTACATCAGCACAATTTTGGAAACAAAATTTTTTTTTGTTAGGAAGTTAGAGGGGTTCAAAGTTTATCAGCGATTTCTCATTTTTACATCAAAATTTACAGAACCATTTTTTTAGGGACCACATCACATTTGAAGTGACTTCAATAGGCCTAGATGACAGAAAATACCCAAAAGTGACACCATTCTAAAAACTGCACCCCCCAAAGTACTCAAAACCACATTCAAGAAGTTTATTAACCCTTCAGGTGCTTCACATGAACAAAAGCAATGTGGAATGAAAAAAAGCAAAAATTAAATTTTACCTAAAAATGTTGCTCTAACCCAAATTTATTCACTTTTAGAAGAAATAACACAACAAAATGGACCTCAAAACTTGTTCCCCACTTTCTTATGAGCGCGCCGATACCCCACATGTGGTCAGAAACCTCTGTTTGGACAAATGGGAGGGCTCGGAACAGAAGGAGCAATATTTGAATTTTGGAAAGCAAATTTGGCTGAAATATATTGCGGGCACCATGTTGCATTTACAGGTCCGCTAAGGTACCTAAACAGAAGAAATCCCTCACAAGTGACACCATTTTGGAAACTAGACCCCTCAAGGCTTCTATCTAGGGGTATAGTGAGCATTTTAGATCCACAGGTACTTCACAGATTTTGTTAACGTTACGTTGTCATATTGAAAATTTTAATAATTTTCTCAAAAATGTTGCTTTAGCATCAATTTTCTCACTTTTTCAAGAGGTAATTCCAAAAATTTGACCTCAAGGTTTGTTAACCACTTTTTTATGAGCGCGGTGATACCTCACATGTGGTCTGAAACCTTTGTTTGGACAAATGGGAGGGCTTGGAACGAAAGGAGCAATATTTGAATTTTAGAAAGGAAATTTGGCTGAAAAAGATTGCGGGCACCATGTCGCATTTGGAGGTCCCCTAAGATACCTAAACAGCAGAAACCCCGCACAAGTGGCCCCATTTTGGAAACTAGGCCCCTCAAGGAATTTATCTAGATGTTTGGTGAGTACCCTGAACCCTCAGGTGCTTCACAGAATTTTATAACGTTGAGCCATGAAAAAAAAAAATAAAATTTTACCACAAAATTGTTATTTCAACCAGGTAGCTTTTTTTTTTTACAAGAGTAAAAGGAAAAAATTCAGCATAACATTTATTGTGCAATTTCTCCTGAGTTTGGCGATACCTTATATGTGGTGGAAATCAACTGTTTGGGCGCATGGCAGGGCTCGGAAGGGAAGGAGTGCCATTTGACTGCAAAATTGGCTGGAATCAATAGCGGACGCCAGGTTGCATTTGGAGAGCCCCTGAGGTGCCTAAACAGTGGCGGTCCCCCACAAGTGACTTCATTCTGGAAACAAGACACCTCAAGGCTTTTATCTAGGTGTATAGTGAGCAGTTTGAATCCACGAGTACTTCACAGAATTTGATAAGCTTAGGTTGCCATATTGAAAATTTTCATTTTTTTCACAAAACTGTTGCTTTAGCATCAAATTTCTCACTTTTTCAAGAGACAACAACAAACCGTGGACCCCACAGGTTGTTATCCAATGTCTTATGAGCACAGGGATACCCCACATGTGGCCAAAAACCTCTGTTTGGATAAATGGGAGGGCTTGGAATGGAGGGAGCACCATTTGAATTCTGGAAAAGTTGAAATAAATTGCGCGCACCATGTCACATTAGCAGGGCCCCTTGGGTACCTATACATCAGAAAACCCCCCACAAGTGACCCCATTTTGGAAACTGGATTTTATTCAGGAGTATAGTAAGCATTTTGAATCCACAGGTACTTCACAAAAATGTTGCTGTAGCAACAAATGTCTCACTGTTAGGCTATGTGGCCATGATCCAGCGACACGGCATCTAGTACACAGTGTCAGCCTCCTGCAGAGATGTGAGTGTTGTCCACGGGAGAACGCAGCTGCCCATGCCCACGATTTGGGTTCAGGCTTCTGTGGAGCTCTATGCTACCTGCAGAGAACACTCATCTCCGCAGCATAAATTGACATGCTGAGGCTCGGGAAGCTGCGCCACAGGTCGGTTTATGCTGCGGAGAAAAGAAGCACATTGGGCATGGGATTTCTAAAAATCCTTCCACTGTGCTTCTACTACACAACGCAGCGTTATGGACACAGGGAAAACACTCTGCGCCCAAAACGCTGCAAACCCTGATTGTGGGCACACAGCGTAAAATGCTACAATGGATGAATGGATAGATGTCAAACAAATATAACGTCCCATTCCCCTGCATATTCTAAGCTGGCGCCCTTTAGTGCCTTTCATGTGGCACTAAAGGGTGCCTAGCCTTGTATTTAGCCCCCCAAAAAATTAATAATTAAAATAAACGACGTGGGGTCCCCCCTATTTTTGATAGCCAGCTAGGGTAAAGCAGACAGCTGTAGCCTGCAAACCACAGCTGACAGCTTCACCTTGGCTGGTGATCAATTTGGAGGGCTCCCCAGGCGTTTTTTAAAAAAAAAAAAAAACGTGGGGTGCCCCCCAAATTAGATCACCAGCCAAGGTGAAGCGGACAGCTGGGGTCTGGTATTCTCAGGGTGGGAAGAGCCATGGTTATTGGACTCTTCCCAGCCTAAAAATAGCAGGCCGCAGCCGCCCCAGAAGTGGCGCATCCATTAGATGCGCCAATCCTGGCGCTTCGCCCCAGCTCATCCCGCGCCCTGGTGCGGTGGCAGACGGGGTAATATATGGGGTTGATACCAGCTGTAATGTCACCTGGCATCAAGCCCTGGGGTTAGTGATGTCACGGCATCTGAACAGATACCCGACATCACTAACCCAGTCAGTAATAGAAAAAAAAAGACAAAAAAAAAATTTATTTGAAAAAACACTCCCCGAAACATTCCTCTTTTACCAATTTATTGAAAATAAAGAAATTCCGGTCGCTGTAATCCATTTTGGAGGTCCCGCGCCGACTCTGGATCTTCTAGAATATGGGGGGCACGTTCAGGGAACGTATCCCCCATTTTCTGGAAGAGCAAGCTCTCCATGAGCAGTGTGGGTGCAGTAATCTGAGAATACTGCACTCACACTGCCCCGGTCCAACCTAGGGCAGAGTGACCTGCAGTAACCTCATTCCAGAATATGAGGGGCACGCTCACAGAACGTACCCCCCATTTTCTGGAACAGCAGCCTCTCCATGTGAGGAGTGTGGCTGCAGATCACTGCACTCACCCTCCCCCGGTCCACAGTGGAGCCTGTGCATCAGCGACGTCAGCAGGATCCCTGCTTGCAGGGATCCAGCTGACAGCCGCTGTCTGCGCATGCGCCGCCAGCGTTGAAGAAGGAGGCGGCGATCGCGGGCCCGGAGCGGCAGACAGGTAACGTATAACCGGGGGCTTGGGGGGGGGGTGGGTGACCTAGTGGGACCTGGGGACATCTTTCTGCCGCATGTGACGTGTCACATGCGGCAGAAAGAGCAGAATGAAGGCGGCCGCGCGCTGTGCGCCGCCATCTTCCACGCTCCGGAGGGGGGAGGGGGGGTGGTGGCTCTGGAGAACCGGAGGGGGCTCCGGTGACCAGAGGGCTCCGGTGGACCGGAGGAGGGGTCAGGGGGAGGACATTTCCCTCCGATCTGAAATGTTTGATCATTTCAGATCGGAGGGAAATGACTGCAGAGCCGGCGCCGGCGGCAGTTTTCTGTGCGCTTCGGCGCCATTTTGGATGTCCGGTGGGGGTAGGGGTGGGGGGTGGGGGGACTCTCCGGTACCGGGGGCTTTGGGGGCACTAGGGGGTTAGATTTCTTTCTCATCTGACATGTTTGATCATGTCAGATGAAAAAGAAATCAGTTTTACCGGCCATTTCTTTTTTTTTCATGTGTTCGTCGGTATACAGTGTATACCGCCGATCACATGATCGGGGTCCAAAAAAAACACCCCGATTCATAATCTGGGGGGTCTCAGCTACCCCCGGTAGCTGAAACCCCCGAGATTTTCGGTCGCTGGGGGGCGCTACAGGGTTTTTTCGGGCCGCCGCTTTAAAGCGGCGGAACAGAATAAGTACCCTGTTTTGCCGCCGCTTTAAGTCGTACGGCCGTCGTTATGAGGTTAATGGGACAGCTAGCCGGCGCAGCCCAGCGTGAAGTGAAGTCCTGGCCTGATACAGATAAAGGGACAGTAACACAGATATTGGCCAAGCTAAAGAGTACTTTTGACACCCGCACCGCAGCAGAGATAAAGATGAGATTCTTTGGGTGCAAGCAACGGGCCACAGACAGCATAAGGGACTATGCCTTAAACTTGCAGGAGGCCCTGAAAGCAGTTAAACAGGTGGACCCAGAGAGTGTACGTGAAGAAGACAAACTCCTAACTGAGCAGTTCATAGAGGGGCTCCTGTCAGATGCCCACAGGACCCAGCTGCGTATCATGGTCCTGCAGAACCCTGCTCTGGACTTTGCAAAGTTTAAGGACCAGGCCATCCGGGTACTGAGAGAATCTACACCGAATGATCCAGTATCCCTCCGGCCTCTTGCTATCACGTACCCCGGGGTGGTGCCTGCAACACGAGCCGCTGCAGGGGCTGAGGCGCAGTCCCTGGATAAGGACCCCACTGCAGAGCTCAGACAGCAGGTCCAGGAGCTGACCAAGACTGTAGCTGCCCTGGCCAAGACCGTGCAGTCTCTACAAGTGACCCCATCGCCTGCAAGACTCGAGTTGGCCTCCAGCCCAGATGACGTCCCCTGGATGCAACAGAGGAGGATTCCGCCGACCCGAGGCAGAGACACAGACCAGTATGATTCAATGGGACAACCGATCTGCCGCCGCTGCAGCCAGGCGGGCCACATTGCACGACACTGTCCTTTAAATGGGCCGAGCCTGGGGCCAGGAGCCAACCCCCAGGTGTGAGGAAGCCCGGCTCAACCCCCAGCCGCAGCAAGTATGTGGGAGGACGCCCGGTCCTTCCTATTGTGCTGGATGGGATCCCTTTGAATGCCCTCCTGGATACGGGGTCCCAGGTAACAACCATCCCCTACAAACTGTACAAAAGATATTGGGCTGATTCAGACATTGATCATGGCCCAGATGATGATTTAACAATTGTTGCCAGTAATGGTCAGCCCTTACCCCAAATTGGGTACAAAGAAGTAACCATTAAAGTGGGGCGGGTAGAATTGCCATGTCAGGGGATGATAATTGTCGATATTGATCGCAAAGAATCTGAACCACTGCTAACCATTGGTACAAATGTGATAGAAAATTGTATTGCCGAAGTGATAATTTTGTTGCAACAGGCGTCTGAAACCGCCAGCTCCGGGCAGCAGCGTGCCCTACAGAGGGAGATCAGAGCCCTGATGAGGAGGCAGCAGGTAGAGCTGGCCGGAGGAGAAATTGGCAGTGTGAGGGTAAGTGACCCCCTCCCCATTGTAATACCCCCAAGAAGTGAAATGTTGATATGGTGTCGGGCAGCAATAGGCCTCAAGGGTCAGGATTACCATGCCTTGGTAGAACCGGTGTATTCAGACAGTAGGCCGGGAGTCCTGGTAGCCAGAGGGGTAGCAGACGTCCGCAAGGGGAGAGTGCCCGTCCGTGTCCTGAATTGTGGGGAGGAGGAGGCCAAATTGCCCCGGTACGCCACTGTAGCAAAACTGTACACTGTCAGCAACAATACCATCAAAGCAGTGGAACCCTTGATCCCGTCCGACCAGGCGGAAGACAATGGCTCCAAGGGGCAGCTGGAAGACTGGTGCCAAAACTTACATGTGGGCACCGACTCCACCCCCTCACACCAAAAGCATGGGGTTTACCGGGTGGTACAGGAGTACGAGCGGGTCTTCAGCAAACACCCCCTAGATTTTGGGCAGGTGAAAGGGGTTAAACATCAAATCCCCACGGGTGATCATCATCCCATTAAAGAGAGATACCGCCCTGTGCCCCCCGCACAGTACCAGCGTGCCAAAGAAATGTTACGGGAAATGAAGGAGGCTGGGGTTATCAGAGATAGTTGTAGCCCCTGGGCAGCTCCCCTAGTGCTCGTAAAGAAAAAAGATGGTACAATGAGAATGTGCGTAGATTACAGGCAAATTAACCGCATTACACATAAAGATGCTTATCCACTGTCCAGAATAGAGGAGTCACTAACAGCCTTAAAGTCAGCTAATTATTTCTCCACCTTGGATCTCACCAGTGGGTATTGGCAGGTTCCCGTGGCAGAGGCGGACAAGGAGAAGACTGCATTCACGACACCAATGGGCCTCTGTGAGTTCAACTGTATGCCATTCGGGCTCTGCAACGCCCCAGGGACATTCCAAAGGTTGATGGAGTGCTGCTTGGGCCACCACAACTTTGAAACCGTGCTATTGTACCTGGATGACGTCATAGTCTACTCCAAGACTTATGAAGACCACCTGAGGCACTTAGCAGAAGTGTTTGAGTCCTTGTCGAAATATGGCCTGAAGATAAAGCCGTCTAAATGTCACCTCTTGAAGCCAAAGGTACAGTACCTGGGTCATGTGGTCAGCGCAGAAGGTGTGGCACCTGATCCGGAGAAAGTCACCGTAATCAAGGACTGGCCAAGACCCACCACGGTAAAGGAGGTGCGGCAGTTCTTTGGGCTGGTGGGCTACTACCGAAGGTTCATTGATGGTTTTACCAAGGTAGCAGCGCCCCTTCAAGATCTCCTGGTGGGCCAGCCAAAGCAGGCTAAGAAGCAGAGCCCTCCATTTGAATGGAGCAGCCAACTAGAAACATCCTTTGTCCGGCTGAAAGGGGCTCTCACGGGCGAAGAGATTCTGGCCTACCCTGACTACAGCCAGCCGTTTGTACTGTACACGGATGCCAGCAACGTGGGACTGGGAGCAGTTCTGTCCCAGGTGCAGGGAGGCAGAGAGAGGGTGATAGCGTACGCCAGTAGGAAGCTTCGGCCCACAGAAAGGAATCCAGAAAACTACAGTTCCTTCAAGCTGGAGTTCCTCGCTATTGTTTGGGCAGTGACTGAACGCTTCAAGCACTATCTGGCGTCGGACAAGTTCACCATCTTCACGGACAACAATCCGTTGACACACCTGGCAAAAGCCAAGTTAGGTGCGTTGGAACAGCGATGGATGGCCCGGCTGTCTAACTTTGACTTTACCATCAAGTATCGGGCTGGCAAGAAGAATAACAATGCTGATGCGCTGTCCAGAATGCCTCACTTACCCGAATCTGGAGAAGACCTGGATGAACTCGAAGAGATAGAGTTACCGGCTTTCCATCATCAGGGTGTTTCCCAGTGTGAGCATGCTGTGGGAGTGAAGCGCTCGAGCCAACACGAGGTCTCGGTTAACCCATTACTCCACCATAATTGGGAAGAGACACAGAATGGTGACCCGGCTGTGCGATTAGTCAAAGAAAAGCTAGCACAAGCTGAGACTCATCTTGGCCCAGATGCTCCAGAAGAAGCCCAGCAGTTGTGGAAAGAGAGGGGACGACTCTTCACCTACCAAGGCAAGCTCTGCAAGAGATATGTCAACTGGCGAACAAATGAACTTGTCTGGCAGATAGTGGTTCCACAGAGGGATGCTCCAATGGTCCTAGCAGCTTATCATGATAACGCAGGACACTTCGGGTGGAAGAAGTTGGAGGCCCTACTCCGTGATCGGTTCTATTGGGTGCACATGAGAAAGATGATCGAGAAGTGGTGCCGAAACTGTGGCCCGTGTAACCTGAGGCGGAAGGATGATGCCAGCCAAAGGTCTCCCCTACAGCCAATTGTCACGAAGCAGCCCCTGGAGTTGGTGGCCCTGGACCACGTGAAGTTAACACCAAGCCGGTCAGGCTATGTGTACGCCCTCACCATTGTGGACCATTACTCTCGTTTCCTGGTAGTAGTGCCTGCGAAGGACCAGACAGCCAGAACAGCAGCTAGAGCGTTCCAGGCATCCTTTTGTCGGCCTCACGGTTATCCGGAAAGGGTACTGACTGATCAAGGTCCTGCATTCGAGGCCGAAGTGTTCCAAGAGTTCTGTAACATGTACGGCTGTAAAAAAATCCGAACCACACCGTACCACCCCCAAACCAATGGACTGTGCGAGAAAATGAACCATGTGGTTATTGATATGCTGAAGACCCTACCTCTGGAAGAAAGGAACCAATGGCCAGAGAAGTTGCCAGATCTGGTAGACCTGTACAACCATATCCCAGTAAATTCGACCAACTGCAGCCCCGCTTACCTGATGCGAGCCAGGCCTGGCAAGTTGCCTGTAGACTTTGAGATGGGGACTGTGTCGCCTGAGGCGGTTCAAGGAATAGAGGATTGGGATACAGAACGGCAACAGCGGTACCGTAAGGTCCAGGAATGCGTAGAGAGGAGCCTGTCTCAAGCAAGAACGAGACAAGAGCAGCATTACAATCAAACAGCCCCAGCAACTCCCTTAGCACCTGGAGAACAAGTCCTCAAGAAGAAGCGGAGGACGCATAAATTGGATGATCAGTGGGAAAACGAGCCCTACACCATTATCCCCTCCAACTTTGACAATAGTAAGGTATGCCTCATAAGCAAGGATGAAGGCAAGACCTATCAAGCAATTTCTCGAGACCGCCTGAAAGCGTGCCCTGAACGGTGCAGAATCCAAAGAGAAATGGAAGAAGTACAAGGAAGTCCCCAAAGTCAAGAGAAAGAGGGGGAAATGATCCAAACAATCCTTGGAAAATTGCCCAAAACTTGGACCCGAATAAACAATGCCATAGTGGTACCAGTTTTGACGTTTCCGCAGTTGGTCGAGCCAGAAACAGAAGAGGTTCCGAATCCACCTAAAGAACCGTCCGCTCCAACACAAGATGACACGCCAGCAGTGGAACAGGAGGATCAACCCCCTGTCAGTGGTGAACCTGTCATACCCTTGGCGACTCTTAGACCACATAGGCAATCATCACGCTTACCTATCGGGGCTAGGCCTACCTGTAGTGCTGAGGTAGAAGACACACCAAGTAGTCAGGGGCAAACACCAGAGCTACGCAGGTCTCAACGCAGCACCCGGGGACAACCCCCTCCAAGGTATAGGGAGTCAACTGTATAAGGGGAAGAGTACTTATTAGAATGTAAATAGTTATGCGAAATGTCCATCATGTTGTGTACAAAATGTTTTTCTTTTTCCTTGATTGCAAAAATGGACAATTGGGCCACTGGACTATGGGTGGCCAACACCTAAATTGTTCATAGTTAGCACCAGTGTGCTCAACACCCCTGAAGAAAAACCCATCCGGCGTGCATAGAGTGCGGTCATCAATGCTCTGACGCACGCCCAGAGCCTACGTTGGGGGTTTGAACGCGGCGGGTCCCCCATGGAGCAGTGTAATGGACACCCGGCAGGGAGCCACACTGGACTCTTGTAGTAATGTTTAAGGTTGTAACGTTCAAGTAATGCGCCTCCCATAATGGGATGAAATGTTTTAACATGTCATGTTTGTTTCTACAGTCCGGGAGTACTGAATTTAACTAAGGGGGAGTGTGGCGCCCCAGGACCTGGTCGCCACAACAGCATTGCCCTCCCAAAGGGTTAATGCTGAGCCTGGAGGTAATTGGGAGATCTATTGGCCAGTAAGTTAACACCCAACACAGTTCTCCCTCCGGCCAGCAGGGGGAGCTCTGAACCTGGAACTTCAGGGAGCATTCCTTAAGTCTGGCTGGAGGGAGGAAGTAGTGGTTAGTCTGGAGACAGGAGTGAAGGAGGACAGACAGAGTAGTGCTGCCTTGTGAAACTGGGGCCTAGAGCTGGGATAGCTTGGCCCAGTGAAGCAAGAGGTGCAGAGAGGCACAGCAGAGACTCGGACATCGGAGTCTGTGGTTGCCAGGGCATAAAATCCATCCCTGGTAGCTGAATCCGGAGGGCAGGAGAGCTGCAAGCCCCTGGCCCAGAAGTAATCTGAAGGTACAGCTGCATTCCAAGGGCCCGGTGTGGACTCCAGCAGAGAAGCACCAGAGAGGGCCTGCGCAGTCTACCACACAGAAAAAGGGACGAACAACAAGTCCCAGCAGCAAGAGGGCAATTGCAAACCCAAAGTGCAGTTTCCTAAAACAGCAGAGAAAGATTAAGGAGTAGGCCTCATACTCAACTGGCCAAAGATCACCCCAGGCACTTCCAGGCCGGCCGGACCATCTTTACCATCTGTGACGGTCTCCCTGGACTAAGTTTCTGCCGAGTAAAAGAGGAGAAGGTAAAGAGACTACTGTTCGTGCCTGTTTCTTTCATTGCTTGTCGGCCCTGCACCGTGTTAGTCACACAGCACCATAGACTTCCACAAGCACCAACTGTGCCCCGGGCATTGCTCCACCTGTGGGGAGCAGTACCACCTTTGCTGCCATAACATCATCCCGGTGGCCTCACACAGCAGCGGCGGCTTAATAGCCGCATACCACAGGTGGCGTCACGAATACAAACTTAAAGTCATCAGCCACATATTCTCTGACACCCACCAGGGCCACGGAGCCGGGCCCAGCCACCACTGACTACCACCGGACTAGTCCGGCCCGGCACCGGGTGTCCCATAGCCCTGGGGTGGGCGAGTCACATCCATGTTTTGGCTCCTTTTCTTCCGCTATGGTGGATACTCCTGAGGCTGAAAGCACTGTGAACAAACTGAGGGCTATCTGGTCTGAGGTGAAAGAAAACTTGAAGAGGGCACAGGGTGGTCAAGCCTCAGCTGCTAATAAGAGGCGTTCCAAGGGCCCAAGCCTTGGAGTTGGGGATAAGGTATGGTTGTCCACCCGTCATAATAAACTCAAGGTCCCTTCTGCTAAGCTGGGTCCCAGATTTATTGGACCTTATGAGATAGTCGAGGTCATCAATCCCACAGCTTTCCGCCTGAACCTCCCTCAGTCCTTCAAAATATCGAACGTGTTCCATAAATCCCTCCTCAAGTTGTATCGTATTCCCATTCACCCAGTCGGGCTCCCCCCTCCTCCTGTTTTGGTCAAGGGTAACCTGGAGTATGAAGTACAGAGGATCCTTGACTCCCGTATTGTTAGAGGGGCGGTGCAGTATCTTGTACATTGGAAGGGGTATGGCCCTGAGGAGCGATCATGGGTCCCAGCAAGTGAGGTCCACGCTAAAGGTCTTGTCAGGCGATTTCACCTCCAGTTCCCTGACAACGCCGGGTTTTGAGGGTCCGGTGGCCCCTCGTGGAGGGGGGGTACTGTCACGTCCCCATCGGAGTCCGCTCCTGCGACTTCTGCTCCGATCGCCAGACGACGCCATGTTCCCACCATGGATAGTGGTGGTGATGGGAGAGGAGTCGGAGCCCGTGGCTCTGCGGAGCACAGGCTCCGCTCATCCACTAGGCTGGGTTTCCCTGGAACCTGCAGTACCACTGGCTGACTGTAGGTGGCGTGTGTCTCCCGGCTGAAGTGGCCAACATTCACCTGCAGCCTATGGGAAGACACCACACCCTTCTTATTCCCTCTCCTGTCACATGATCACTGCCAGTGATAGTTCTGTTCTCCTGGCTCATGTGCTGTTTGTATTGTGATTCCTGTGCGCTGACCTTGCTTGTGTTTGACTACCCTCCTGCCTGTCATTTTTGTACCTTGCTGCCAGTTCCAGATTTGACCCCTGCTTTGTCTCCTCACTACGCCCTTGCCTGCCGATTCTGTTCCTGTTTTGCATCTCCTGGATTTTGACCCTGCCTGACGACCACAGACTACAGTCTACCAAAGGTAGCGATCTCTGAGGCTCTGTGTAATTCCAAATCCCTGTACAGGGGTTAAAGGGTTGCAGAGTTCTTGGGGTCCTGCTTTGTGAGTGGCTTTTCACTAGATTCTCCTTACAGCCAGTCTGAGTCTGTGGCTCCTATCAGGCATTACAGGCAGGCACTGATACAGTGTCCCCTTTTGCCACAGAAAAAAACAAACTCCTCCAATTTTGGAAGAGTGGAGGTTTGCTCCCACAAAACGTGAGACCTTCACAGTTAATGCCAGTACAGTAACCCCTTCCCAGAAAGTTTTGGTTTCATGAGATCTTCACTGAAATGGCGATCAATACCTATAACTACAGACATAGCTCACTTTAAAGAAGAAGGAGTTTAATCCAATGCCTACTTTACCCCCTCGGACAAACCCTGGAAAAACTAGCTTTTAAGCGCAGGGTTGTACCACGTAATGTCCAGGGACCAGCGCCAAAATCCTCTGCAGGCTGATTCATCTGCTGCAGTGAACCGATCTTAGACTCGGCTAAAGATATTTTGTCTGGATCATCATAGATGAGACCGAGTGCTGCAAAAGTTCAGTCCACAATTAAAAAAAAAGGTGACTCAGAGGGCAAGGAAAAGCTCCCGAATCAAGAGTGAGACAACAATTCCCACCCGCTGTACCTTACTACCAGAAGAGTGGGGACATAGGGGGAAGTATAATCTACACTCATTTCTAAAGGTAACAAACTGGCTGCGTTCTCACAAAAATCTTTCCAGTAGGGGCAGTTTGGGTTCTGATGATCCAGTGACCAAGATAGATTACTCTGGTGTGACAGACTGAGCTTGAACTTAAATTCAGCCACCTGAAGTGACACAGTCTGCAATTGTCTTGCTAGGGCAGCAACAGTGGCCATTCTGAAATGTCACAAAGTGACTGTTGGATGAGGAGGGATAGGGGCCCTATGTTATCCCTAACCTGATGGATACTCCTAATGGTGGAGATGCCTTGATAGTTTCTGGCCCTTCTCCTGACCAGACCTAATCTGATACGCCCTCTCGCACCAGAGAAAGACGGGGTAGGAATGTGAAGTAATTCAACTAGATAAAGTCAGACAAGAGAAAACTAAGGGGTACTTTGCACATTACGACATCGCTACTGCGATCTCGTCGGGGTCAAATCGAAAGTGACACACATCCGGCGCTGTTAACGACGTCGCAACGTGTAAAGCCTAGAAGCACCGATAAACGATCGCAAAAGCATTGAAAATCGGTGATCTGTGTAGTGTCGGTCATTTCCATAATTTCGCTGCAGCGACAGGTACGATGTTGTTCCTCGTTCCTGCGGCAGCACACATCGCTCTGTGTGAAGCCGCAGGAGCAAGGAACATCTCCTTACCTGCGTACCGCCTTCAATGAGGAAGGAAGGAGGTGGGCGGGATGTTTACGTCCCGCTCATCTCCGCCCCTCCGCTTCTATTGGCCGCCTGCAGTGTGACGTCGCTGTGACGCCGCACAACCCGCCCCCTTAGGAAGGAGGCGGGTCGCCGGCCAGAGCGACGTCGCAGGGCAGGTAAGTGCGTGTGAAGCTGCCGTAGCGATAATGTTCGCTACGGCAGCTATCACAAGAGATCGCATGTGCGACGGGGGTGGGGACTATCGCGCTCGGCATCGCTACAATCGGCTAGCGATGTTGCAGCGTGCAAAGTACCCCTAAGACTCTGACACTCTGTACACACACAGGATAAGAAAATAAGAGATTCACAAGGAAAACAATAGCAGAAAGATAGCTACTAAAAACAACAGGGGGTAAACTCAACAACCACACAAGCACTTCTTCCAGCAGTTAGATTGGAACACCACACCACACCTCACCAGTCCAACTAAGATAAACTATAGCTGGCATAGGTGGAAGGTTTCATCCAGCATAAATACGAGCATGTGATCAAAGGAGACTAAGATGCAGTCTAGCAGAGATTAACTCTTGGTAGCCTTCCTATGAATCAGCACACAGCAGGTCAATGCCTGAGTCTGCCTGCGTTGATCCCAGACAACAGAGATAATCTCATGTGGAGTGTCAGAATCTGTAATCTGAACAGAACCTCACTCCATCATGACTGTCAGTGAAGTTTGTGAAAATCTCTGTGGGACAGTACTTAATTATAAAAAGCAGGGTTAAACTGTCACTGAAAGAGATTTGGGTCAATGGGTGGATGGCAAACTCTACTTTACTGACCAATGTCGGGCAGCTGCTACCAAGGCTAGTAAAATAATTAGATGTATTAGGAGAGGCATAAATGCTCATGAGAAGGACAGTTTTTTACCCCTATACAAGTGACTAGTGCAACCACACTTAAAATACTGTGTACAATTTTGGTCTCTGGTGTATAAGAAGGCTGAACTAGATGGGTGCACAGAAGAGCAACCAAGGTTGTTAAAGAATGGGGGAATGCAATACCAAGACAGGTTATTAAATTTGGGGTTATTCCGTTTGGAAAAACGAAGGCTTGGGGTCAATCTTATTACAATGTACAAATACATGAGGGGACAGTACAAAGACCTTTCTAATGATCTTCTTACACCTAGGCCTGCAACAGGAACAAGGAGGCATTCAATACGTCTAGAGGAAAGAAGCTGTAATCATAAAAACTATGAAACTATAAGTATTGCACAAGGCTTTATTAGACCTGTTTGCACCAGATGTTATTAGAGCTGTTCCACCAGACAGTATTATAGCTATTTGCACAAGACGGTATTAGACCATTAAGCACTATGCTATATTAGAGCTGTTTGCACGAGGTTGTATTAGAGCTGCTTTAGGAGGTATTAAAACTCCTTCACAACCAATGACGTATTGGTACGTGATTGGTCATGTAAACACCGCCGGCTGCTGCCGTGAACTGGCAGTGATCCCTGCAAATGTCTGCTGATTTGAACAGCAGACATGTGGGGTTAACAGGCGGGGGTAGATCCGTGATCCACTTGCGCTTGCTTGCCACTTAGATCGCACTTTCAAAATATGATTTAACTGGCAGCGACAGGGATCACGCCGTTTCCCGCCCCCATCGAAGGCCCTATGATGTGATCACGGGGAGCCGTTGGTTGCCATGGTAGCTTGGGGTCATGTGATAACCCCTGACGCTACCATGACATACTTCCTGTAAGAGCCGATAGAGCGCCGACACCCACAGGAACACTGCATTTCTGCTAATCAGAGCTGTGCAGCTCTGATCAACAGAAGTGAACAATCGATCAGTCTGCTGATCCATAAAGCCCCCTAGGGGGACTGGTAAAATAAATAAAAAATGGAAAAAAAAAAAAGATTTAAACAATATGAAAAAATAAAAAACACCTAAAAGTTCAAATCACCCCCCCATTCACCCCATTGAAAATAAAACAGTTAAAAAAATTAAAAATATACACATAGTTGCTATCGCCGCGTTCAGAAATGCCCGATCTAACAAAATAAAAAATCAATTAATTTGATCGGTACACAGTGTGGCAAGAAAAAATTCCAAAATGCCAAAATTATGTTTTTTGGTTGTCGCAAATTTTTTTTTACAAAATGCAGTAACAGGCGATCAAAATAGTACATCTGTAGAAGGTAGCACTGTGCAGGGTTCTGCTTCCCACTGATCGTCGAGTTTGTGAACTCTTCTCTTCCTTCTCGGAACTATTTCTCTGGGTGTTAAAGGAACAGCTTTTGCATTATTATTATAATCCTTTTCTTGTTTTTCTTGAATCTGGTTCAAGCTCTTTTCAACGCATTCTTGTATTATTTTTTACTGCGCTTGATAATTAGTATTCCAGTCACTCTCTGATGGATCCAGTTCTGGCATGACAACTTCCATTTCAAGATCAGCTGGTAATCTTCCAGGTCTCGCTCTCATGAGATATGCTGGCGTACAGTTTGTTGAACTTACTGGGATGTTATTGTAAATATCTACTAAGTCAGGTAGCTTCTCTGGCCACAGATTTCTTTCCTCTAGTGGGAGAGTCTTCAGCAACTCAATGACGATTTGATTCATTCTTTCACACATGCCATTAGTTTGTGCAAGGTAAGGGGTGGTATACTTTTTTTGCATCCGTATAAGTTGCAGAATTCCTGAAATATTTCCGCTTCAAATGCAGGTCCTTGATCTGTTAATACCTGTTCTGGGTATCCATGTGGTCTGCAGAAATGTGCTTGAAAGGTTTTTACTGCAGTTTTTGCTGTTAAGTCCTTTACTGGAACGACAACTAAGAACCTGGAGTAGTGATCCACTATTGTGAGGGCATAAGTGTAGCCTGTTCTACTGGGTGTTAATTTTACATGGTCCAGGGCTACAAGCTCTAAGGCAGGGATGGGGAACCTACAGCCCGCGGGCCGCATGCGGCCCGCCATGACCGTTTATGCGGCCCCCGGGCAGATTCCTGGGGGCGGCAGTGCTCGTGCTGTCACCGCTGTTTTGCAGGCCGCCGACCCTTTAAATCAAAACATTGCTGCTTGTGTGCACCAATGTATTCTCCCGTCGGCCAGTGCCAACGTGATCAGGACTTACTTTGTGGGTGGGTCCCACAGCAGCCTCACAGCTTCCAGCAGTGTGTGCTCGGCCCCTGCCCTCCGGAGCTGAGTGCCCGCCTTCTCCTTCTGATGCTGTGTGTCCGGCCCCTGCACTCCGGTGCTGGGAGTGTGATGCTGCTGTGAATCCAGCACCGGCCCTCTGCTGCGTGCCCCGTCCAGTGCTTTGTGCCTCCCCACCCCAGTTCTGTAAACCCTCTCCCCAAGAGTTGCGTGAAACCCTCAGCGCAGTGTGCCCCCCAATGTCCTGTGTGCACCCCCCCATCCTATGTGCAGCCCATCACCCAGTCCTATGTGCAGCCCATCACCCTGTATGTATGTATGACCTGCCTAACCCAGGAAGAAGTGCAGAACCGACTTAGTAACATTAAAATTGACAAATCATCAGGCCCTGATGGCATTCACCCTCGGGTATTAAGGGAGTTAAGTAATGTGATAGACAGGCCTCTATTCCTTATATTTAAAGACTCTATAGAAACTGGGTCTGTTCCACTGGATTGGCGGCTAGTAAATGTGGTACCAATATTCAAAAAAGGGTGTAAAAGGGAACCTGGAAACTATAGGCCGGTAAGCTTAACATCTGTTGTGGGTAAAATGTTTGAAGGGTTTTTAAGGGATACTATTATGGAATGTCTCAATGTTAATAATTGTTTAACTCCATATCAACATGGATTTATGAAGGATCGCTCCTGTCAAACTAACCTGATCAGCTTCTATGAGGATGTAAGCTCTCACATGGACCGAGGAGAATCATTGGATGTCATTTATCTCGACTTCGGTAAAGCATTTGACACTGTCCCACATAAAAGACTGCTAAGTAAAATGGGAAAGCTTGGGCTCGGGGAAAATGTGTGTAGATGGGTAGGTAGCTGGCTTAGTGGTAGAAAACAAAGAGTGGTTATTAATGGCGCATACTCAGATTGGGCCAGGGTTACTAGTGGGGTGCCACAGGGGTCTGTATTGGGCCCCCTACTATTTAATATATTTATTAATGATCTGGTGGATGGTTTACAGAGTAAAATATCAGTATTTGCAGATGATACAAAATTATGTAAGGTAGGTAACACAAAGGAGGACAGTTTGCAACTACAGATGGATTTGAGTAAATTGGAGAATTGGGCTGAAAAATGGCAAATGAGGTTTAACACAGATAAGTGTAAGGTTATGCACATGGGAAGGAGAAACAGATGCTACGATTACTTACTAAATGGGAAACCGCTGGGGAAATCAGACATGGAAAAAGACTTAGGCATCTTAGTCAATAAGAATCTAAATTGGAGTGCCCAGTGTCAGGCAGCAGCCATTAAAGCAAATAGGGTGATGGGATGCATTAGAAGAGGTCTGGGGGCACGAGATGAAAACATCATTCTCCCTCTGTACAAATCACTCGTCAGACCACACTTGGAGTATTGTGTGCAATTTTGGGCACCGGTGCTCAAGAAAGACATTACTGAACTTGAAAGGGTTCAGAGGCAGGCTACTAAAATAATAAATGGAGTGGGTGCATTACAATACACGGAAAGGTTATCAAAATTAGGTCTATTTACTCTAGAAAAGAGAAGACTTAGGGGAGACCTAATAAATATGTACAAATATATCAGAGGGCCATATAGAGATCTCTCCCATGATCTGTTTGTACCAAGGACTATGACAAGAACAAGGGGGCATTCTCTTCGATTGGAGGAAAGAAAATTCCTACATCAGCATAGAAGAGGGTTCTTCACGGTGAGAGCAGTGAGGCTCTGGAACTCTCTTCCTGAGGAAGCGGTGATGGCCAACTCACTGAATGAATTTAAGAGAGGAATGGATGCTTTTCTTGATAGCAAAAGTATAGAAGGTTATAAATAGCATAATCTTACAGGTAGATAGAAGAGCGACCTAGATTATTAGAGGAATGGGTGGGCTGCAATACCAAGACAGGTTATTAAACTTGGGGTTATTTAGTTTGGAAAAACAAAGGCTTAGGGGGGATCTAATCACAATGTATAAACATATGAGGGGACAGTACAGAGACCTTTCCAAAGATCTTTTTTTTTTTTTCTTCAACTTTTTATTTTGAGAAGATTTTTTAACATATTTTACAACCAAAAATTAAGACAAATACACAGGTATCAGAAATAATTCTCAGGCATGCAGTCAAATACAATGCAATTGGGGCATATCAGAAGAAAAATGGAAAGTAAACAGTTTGTTATCCCATATAAGTGTAAGAGAAGATAGAGATCAGAGCCCAACCTGGAGGTCTCAATAGCAAATTCTCAGATCCCGTTAATATATAGTGCAAAAACATCCAATACAATAGAGACCTTCACTACCCTATATCTGGTATGAATTCGCAAAAGTGTCCCACAAAGACCAAGTTGTTATAAACCCATCCATTGTGTTATGAAGCTGGGCCGTTAATCTCTCCATATTTCTGACATCTGTTATTCGAGCATACAGATCTGAGACAGACGGAGGCGCCACTCTTTTCCAGAACAATGACACCAAGCACTTGGCAGCTGTGAGGATATGAAGCAGCAATTTTATCTCTGGCTTACTTAGAAACGATGGGAGGGCATTCAACAGGTAGACCACCGGATCCCTGCTTATGTTTTTACCGACCAATCTGCCTATCAGGGTTTCCACCTCCCCCCAGAAACCTTCTATGGCTGGGCATGTCCAAAATATATGATATAAGGATGCCCCGCTGAGCCCACATCTCCAACAGACATCTGGGCAAGCACGGTTAAACTTATGCAGTAGCTCCGGGGTATGGTACCATGTCATAAGGACTTTAACTTGGTTTTCCTTATAGAGAGTACTAATTGAGGACCTGAATGTCCTCGCCCATATGACCGACCAGAGTGCCTCTGACAGCGGTCTCCCCACCCAGCCCTCCCATCTCCTCATATATGTGTGCTTCACTGTGTCCGAGGGATTCCCCGCCACCAGTATTGCATAAATGGCTGAGATTAGTCCCCTGGTCGAGGACCGGCCTGAGCAGAGAGTCTCAAATGCCGAGGGGCGGCCTACCTCCCTCTGTCCCATAACATCCGCATAGAAGTGTGATATCTGTTGATACGAGAAATATAGGTGGAAAGGTAGCTTATATTGGTGTCGCAAGTCCGAAAATCGCTTGAGTTTTAATGTGGTTGGATTAACTATATCCCGAAAGCAATAGAGACCTGCCTTTGCCCACCGCCCGACCACTTCTGGGTTCATACCTGAAGTTAGATGTGGGGTGAACAGGAAGGGGGTCAACAGGGAAGACTGTGATGCCAACTGGAACTTCATCCTACACTGTCGCCACAAGTCTCTTGTGAATGCCATTGGCCCCAGGAGATCTCTAGAGGGGGTTTCGACAGGTCGGCCCCAGATTAGAGAGCTTGGATGAAAAGGAGCCATCCAAAGCTTCTCTATTTCTGTCCATTTATTGAAGGCTGGTAAAGTCGTCCAGGAGGCCAGGCAACGTAGGTGTGAAGCATAGTAATAGAGTGTAATATTCGGGCAGGACAAGCCTCCCTTAGTGCGTGGTGCACATAGGACCGAATCTGGGATTCGATGTCGTCCCGAGTGCCAAATAAAACGCAAGAGCGATGATTGAACCTTTTTTAGCACTCCTAGGGGTTCTCGTACTGGGAGAGTTTCAAACAAGTACAGGAATTTAGGAATGATTGACATTTTAATTGTGGCAATTTTACCTAGAAAAGAGATCTGCAAGGAAGACCATTTCTTTAGACTATTTTCAACTTCTCGTATCAAGGGTGGGAAATTTGCCTGATATATTGTCTTGTAATTAGAAGTTATCTTGACTCCGAGATATCGCAGAGAGTCTGTGCGCCAAGAGTACTTAAAATTTTGTTTAAGGGACTGTAATTTAGCTTCCGGAATGTTGAGAGGTAAGGCCTCAGTTTTGTCCGAATTAAGTTTATATCCCGAAAGCCTAGCGTATTGGGCTATTACCTTGTGGAGATTTGGTAGGGAGATCACAGGGTTGGTCAGAGACAGCAGAACATCATCCGCAAATAAGGCTATTTTGAAGGATTTCTCTCGCACTTTGATCCCCATAATATCTGGGTTATGTCTGATATGCGCCGCCAGTGGCTCAATGCTAAGAACGTAAAGCAGGGGGGACAACGGGCATCCCTGCCTAGTTCCGTTTCTGATAGGGAGGGGCCCCAAATGCGCCTTGGGGAGGCGAATTGTTGCCGCAGGAGAAGAATACAATCCCCTGAGCACCGAAACAAATGGCCCCGACAGGCCGAAATAGTCCAAAACAGAGAACATGAAGGACCAGTCCAGCCTGTCGAAAGCCTTCTCCGCATCTAGCCCCACAAGCAGTGCTTCAATTCCCCCCTTATTCACCACGTCCACCAAATTCAAAATCCTTCGAGTGTTGTCTCCTGCCTGGCGATAACGGACAAAACCAACCTGATCCTTATGGATCAGATGTGGGAGCCAATTGTTTAGACGGTCAGCCAGTAGTTTAGTGAATATCTTAAGATCCGAGTTTAGAAGGCTAATAGGACGGTAACTCGCACACTCCAAAGGATCTTTTCCTGTTTTAGGAATAACAGTTATGTATGAGTGTAGGAATGTGTTTGGCATGGCGTCACCCTCCATGAAAAGGTTAAAAAGGTGTGTTAGATGGGTGGAAAGCTCCCCCTCAAAGGTCTTATAATATAGATAGGTAAACCCGTCAGGACCCGGGGCTTTGTGGCCTGGTAAGTCCTTAATGATTTGATGAATTTCCTCTGGCTCCACCCTCCGATTAAGGTCCTCCAATGCCTCCTGAGACAGTTTTGGGAGGTGACAGTCAGTCAAATAGTCATTTAATATTTTTGTTCTATTCGGATGCGTCATTGGTAACCGCGGGGGGATAGAATACAGCGACGTTTAGTATGTGTGGAAAAGTTGAGCTATTTTCGTGGGGTCATAGTGAGGGGTGCCTGCAGTATCTTTTATTGCGCATGGGGCACTAGTTATCGCTTGGTTTCTAAGCTTTCTAGCTAGCATCGTATGGGGCTTATTACCGTATTCATAGTATTTCTGGCGGGAGTAACGCAGGAGTCTTTCTATGTTTCCATGTGAGATCTCTTTTAGTTTAGTTCTCAAGTCTATCACTTTTTTCAGGCGAGTTTTAGTGGGGTGGGTTTGAAGCTGATTCTCTGCTGTGCGGAGGTCCCTTTCGCACTGATGGTACTGCTGTTGTGAATCTTTTTTGAGTTTAGAAGAGAGGGCTATGCATTCCCCTCTAACTACTGCTTTGTGGGCCTCCCATATTAATGGGAAAGATGGGAGGGACTGAGAATTCTCTGTAAAGTAGTTCTGTATGACTTTACGAAGAGATTCTCGAGATGTGATGTTAGTGAGTAAGGATTCATTCAGTCTCCAGTGGGTGCGTTTCAGGAGAGGGGTTGTCAGATTAAGAGATATCAACACAGGAGCGTGGTCCGACCAAGTGATACTGCCAATTTGTGCATGTTGGAGTGCTCTAAGTGTAAGGATATTGCCCAAAAAGTAATCTATTCGGCTGTGCGATTTATGGGGATGTGAGAAGGAGGTATATTGTCTCGCCGTCGGGTTATCGATTCTCCAAAGATCAAATAATTGATGTTTGCGGATCAATTTGCGGAACCCAGTGGATAGATGTGGTGATCTATGTGAGCCTGCCGAATGTGAAGGTGCAAGCATTCTATCAGCCTTGTCTGAGAATACCGTATTAAAGTCTCCTCCTATGATGTGGATGGTCCCACGGTCCCTCGGGAGGTGTGACAACATTGAAGAAATAAATCTAAGCTGGTTAGAGTTTGGTGCATACAGGTTACACAAAATTAGTGGTATTCCATTTAGAGTACCTTGGACGATCAAAAAACGACCTGAGGGATCTGCTTCCCACTTACTCACTTGGAGTGGGCAGGTGCGAGAGATCAGTATTGCCACCCCTGCCTTCTTCTTTGTGGTTGTGGCTGAGAAGGATTGGGGAAACCAGTGGCGGGCAAAGTTAAAGGAACTTTTCTCTGTGAAGTGCGTCTCCTGCAGAAACACCACCTCCGCCTTTGATTTTCGCATCTCTTGGAGGACCAGCCTCCTCTTTACATCAGAATTCAGCCCCTTAATATTAAGGCTCATTAACCTAGCCATCCCAAAATCTCAGCATACTCTAATGTAAAGGCTAGTGCCCGGTACCTCGACTTGGTGTGTGTAAGAACTGCACTCCATGAACCCCTCTGCATTTGGTGAGATGCATACCTGTAAGTAGAAGATAGACATAGAAAAACAGAAAAAAACATAACTATATTCGACAGAAAAAATAGAAACTTTTCAGTTATGAGATAGGTGTATGGTAAACGACACCACTCGTCCACTATCCCAGTATCAGAGCCGACTTGCATTCACTCTAAATAGAAACTGATACACTAAGTACAACCTGCACTGTAAACCAACGTGCGACTATACTAGTCAAACTCTGCTAGTGGGTGAGTGGTGAAACTCCACAGAACAGTCCCTCGGGTCCCCGCCCTCCTCCAGGATTCCGGAATGGGGAGACATTCCTCCCCCCAAAAGTAAGGCAAAAATTCACCGAAAAAACTATAAAAATGAGCCCGACAACCGCAATTGAAGACTTATAGTAGCCATAAATGTGCAGGAGGGCACTGTCAAGTAGGGCCCTTTTCTCTTGAACTCCCAGGCCGCCGTTTGCGGGGTGAGGTCGTTGGTTGCCACGTCGGAGGAAGCAGCGGCATCTGTTGAGGCAGAGTCCAGTCTGGTAAATCTGGAACAGGAAGATCAAAAATCCGACAAAAAGGCTCCAGGTCTACAGGGGCCCGGAGGGTGGCCAACGCCTCTCCACGCCGTGCAGTGAGGCTAAACGGGAACCCCCATCTATAAAGAACCTTATGAGCCTGCAGGGATGACAGTAGAGGGCGGAGAGCCCTCCGTTGTTGTAATGTTATCCACGATAGGTCTTGAAAAAGCTGGATCTTGGTGCCCTGATACATCACTTGTTTTGGCGGTCGGGCTTTGAGCATTATTTCTTCTTTAAGTTGAAAGTCAATGATGTGACATATAATGTCTCTTGGGTTCCCCTTTAGATTTTTGGGGCGGAGAGCTCTATGCGCTCTGTCCATGGGTATTGGGTTGTCTGGGGGCCGTTGGAGGAGCGAATTAAATATGGTTTGCAAGATTGTGGTGACGTTTTCCTTTGATTGGACCTCAGGCACGCCCCTGACCCGTATGTTATGTCACCTGCCTCTGTTATCCAGATCTTCAACATGGCGCTGTAACGCTCTTATGACGTCAGCCTGAGAGGAGGTTTGGGATTGGAGGTGGCGGATGGTTGTTCTAGCTTCACCATGTTCATTCTCCAGTTGGTTTATTCGTTTGGAGATGGAGAGAACGTCTTTTCAGACTGCTGCTATTTCAGATTTGCAGGCGTCCTTGACTTCTGAGATGAGTGTTTGGAAATCTGTCTTGGTGGGAACTTGTTTGATAAATTCCCACCATTCTGGTGTGGGGCACCCCGGTTGTGTGGTCATTGAACTGGCCTTCATACTGTCTGGGGGCCTTTTTTTGTTGCTTTCCAGAGCAGGTGGGCCAGGGGGTGGCTCAGGGTCTCCCCTCCATCGAGCTGCGGGGCCCGGGTTCCGGAGCCCTATGTCCCTGAGTGGTTTATGGGCTCTTTGAGGTCTGGGTGTAAGGGCCTCACTTAGTAATGTTGGAGGTCCCGATGGGGAGAGCATGTCATTTGTTGTTATATTTACTTTATCCCCCTGGGAGCCGGGGGGTTCCAGCAGGCTGCAGGTCTGACCTATCATGCTCCAAGTTTTCCCCCAGAGTCTCCCCGTAGCTCCTTTCCTCATCTCTTGTTTCCTCAGGGCCATCACTCCTCAGCTCCATGTCCTCATATGCCCATTCTGCCTGCTCCAACCCCCTTTGCACGCTATCTGTGTGGGCAGCCGGGCTCCAGCCACTGCCACGCTCCAACAGTTCTATGGGGGGGAGGGTCGGCATGATCACCTCCATCTCCTCTGAATCACCGGTGCTCGCGTCAGGGGGGAACACATACTTCTCACCTGGGCTGGCATTCCGGAGACACGCAGCGTCACTTGCCTGGCGATGCTCCGGCTCGTGCAGCTGTGCTGGTGAGTTGCTGCACGCCGCCTCCGCCACCTCCGCCGCCATCTTGCCCACGAGGGAAGGCCCGCTCCCGCTGGGATCCACCGGCTCCCGATCTCTTCCTCCTCCTCCGTCCACGGCGCGGGTGGGTAATCCCCGCTCCGTCCCTCCTGCACAATCCTCCATCGCGGCTGTCCCGGGGTGAGTGCTTTGTGGCGCTCCTGCTGCCTGTGCCTTCTCTTGTTCTCGCTCCCCTGGCGTCTCCTTTGTAAGGTAGGAGTCCAGGGTGAGCAGTGCTGGAATCACCGGGTCCTTAGTAGCTTTTGGGGGTCTCTTCTTCCCCATTCCTGCTTATGCAAAGCTTATGTTAAGGGCTTTTTGGTATCCCGGGCGGAGGAGCTCAGCCCTTACACGTCCTGCTCCATGGAGTCCCAGACACGCCCCCCCCTCCAAAGATCTTTTTATACCTAGGCCTGTGACTGGAACACGGGAGCATCCGCTACGTCTCGAGGAAAGAAGGTTTAATCATAACCACAGAGGAGGATTCTTTACTGTACGAGCAGTGAGACTATGGAACTCTCTGCCGCATGATGTTGTAATGAGTGATTCACTACTAACATTTAAGCAGAGCCTGGATGCCTTTCTTGAAAAATATAATATTACCAGTTATGTATATTAGATTTTATGACAGGGTGTTGATCCAGGGAACTAGTCTGATTGCCGTATGTGGAGTCAGGAAGGAATTTTTTTCCCCATTGGAGCTTATTTGACACATTGGGGTTTTTTTGCCTTCCTCTGGATCAACATGTTAGGCTACGGGTTGAACTAGATGGACTTAGAGTCTCCCTTCAACCTTAAAAACTATGAAACTATGAAACTATGAAACCCAGTCTTGTGTACACCCCTCCCATCTTGTGTGCACCCCCCATCCTGTGTGCACCTCCCCCATCCTGTGTGCACCTCCCCCATCCTGTGTGCACCCCCCCATCCTGTGTGCACGCCCCCATCTTATGTGCACCCCCCATCCTATGTGCAGCACATCACCCAGTCCTGTGTGCAGCCCATCCCCCAGAACTATGTACAGCCCATCCCCCAGTCCTGTGTGCAGCCTATCCCCCAATCCTGTGTGCAGCCCATCCCCCAATCCTGTGTGCAGCCCATCCCCCAATCCTGTGTGCAGCCCATCCCCCAGTCCTGTGTGCAGCCCATCCCCCAGTCCTGTGTGCAGCCCATCCCCCAATCCTGTGTGCAGCCCATCCCCCAGTCCTGTGTGCAGCCTATCCCCCATTCCTGTGTGCAGCCTATCCCCCAGTCCTGTGTGCAGCCTGTGTGCAACCTATCCCCTAGTCCTGTGTGCAGCCCCCCCCCCGTGATGTCTGTGCCTCCTCCCAGTGATGTCTGTGCCTCCTCCCAGTGATGTCTGTGCTCCCTCCAGTGATGTCTGTGCCCCAGCCCCTCTTGTGGTGTCTGTGCCCCCAGCCCCTCTTGTGGTGTCTGTGCCCCCAGCCCCTCTTGTGGTGTCTGTGCCCCCAGCCCCTCTTGTGGTGTCTGTGCCCTCAGGCCCTCTTGTGGTGTCTGTGTCCTCAGCCCCTCTTGTGGTATCTGTGCCCCCAGCCCCTCTTGTGGTGTCTGTGCCCCCAGCCCCTCTTGTGGTGTGCATGCCCCCAGCCCCTCTTGTGGTGTGCATGCCCCCAGCCCCTCTTGTGGTGTGCATGCCCCCAGCCCCTCTTGTGGTGTGCATGTCCCCAGCCCCTCTTGTGGTGTGCATGCCCCATCCCTTCTTGTGGTGTGCATGTGTGATGCCCTGGACAAGCCAGGTAGTCACAGATAGAGCCCCGCACAACACCAGGCCCCTCACTAGGTAACACCAGCCAACCACATAAAACCCTATTCACCTCCCTCAGGGCTGGATGGACACACCAGGGGGCGCAGCCAGGCGGTTGGTCACGCCCACCGAGGAGTTCAGAGAGCCTGAGGCAGGAAACACAAACAGTGTTGAGTGCAGTTTGACAAACAGATCAGTTTGAGAGTTCAGTGGAGGAGGACAGGCCTTTGTGACAGGTCTGTAACAGACTAACAGGTGCCAGGGTTGGAGCCCGGGCACCTTTGGCTAGGAGACATACAGAGGCCTATGCCTGCAGGAGCCAGGAAGACGGCTCGGTGGAACCGTGGTGGACAGGGACAGGGTAGTGGCCCGCCGGTACCGACCCAGGGAACCGACTCAGAATCCGGAGCACAAGAGGGGGTTTGCGGGCAAACGGGCTCTTCCGACATCCACAAGCCGGGGAGCGGACTCCTGACGCTGCAAGCTCAGGTAGTCCATCAACTCAAACCGGTGCAGGAGAAAGGCAGAGACCACCAACCGGGTGGGGGAACCCGACTGCAGCCGGCTGCGGGCACCGACCACCATCATCTTGGTTTACCAGAGACTCGAGTGTTTCATTCTAATAATGAGTACACCAGTGCCCTCCGGCCGCCCATCTCCCTGTACCGCTAAAACACCCCCAATGGGTCCCGGGGCCACCATCCCTGCCCACGGAGGGGTTAACAACTTGCTGCATACCATCTCCCCTGGGTGCCCCGTAACTGCAGCGGTGGTGTCCACCTTCACCACATCCCGTGGGTGGCGTCACGAACTTAAAACACGGCTCCAGCCGTACACCTACGTCCCCAAACCGCCAACCCCTTTTTGGTCGGACTGACGGCAGGACCCCGGGTCTGGAGACGCTCGAGCCACCCACTGAAGGTCCGGACCCAAGTGACTCGGTTGCAGCCGAGCACAGGGCGGCACAGATGCCCCCATCCCCTCTTGTGGTCTGCATGCCTCGAGCCCCTCTTGTGATGTGCATGCCCCCAGCCTCTCTTGTGATGTGCATGCCCCCAGCCCCTCTTGTGATGTGCATGCCCCCAGCCCCTCTTGTGATGTGCATGCCCCCAGCCCCTCTTGTGATGTGCATGCCCCCAGCCCCTCTTGTGATGTGCATTCCCCCAGCCCCTCTTGTGATGTGTATTCCTCCAGCCACTCTTGTGATGTGCATGCCCCCAGCCCCTCTTGTGATGTGCATGCCCCCAGCCCCTCTTGTGATGTGCATTCCCCCAGCCACTCTTGTGATGTGCATTCCCCCAGTCACTCTTGTGATGTGCATGCCCCCAGCGTCTCTTGTGATGTGCATGCCCCCTGCATCTCCAGTGATGTGTATGCCCCCTGCGTTTCCAGTCATGTGTATGCCCCCTGCGTTTCCACTGATGTGTATGCCCCCTGTGTCTCCAGTGATGTGTATGCCCCCTGCGTCTCATGTGATGTGTATGCCCCCTGCGTCTCATGTGACTTACACATCACATTGGAGATGCTGGGGGCATATACATCAGATTGGAGATGCTGGGGGCATTTACATGTTCCCAGCCCCTTGTGTAATGTATGTGTCCCCAGTGTCACCTGTGATGTATATACAGTAGTCTCAGCGTCTCCTATGTGATGTATATACAGCAGTCCCAGCGTCTTCTATGTGATGTATATGCCCCCAGTGTCTCCTGTGATGTATATACAGCAGTCCCAGTGTCTCCTATGCGATATATGTACCTTCAGCGTCTCCTGGGATGTGTATATATAGCGTCTGTTATGTGCAGGGCTGTATTTTGCCTTCGTGCTGCCCTAGGCACTTTAAGTGGTCGCGCCCCTTATTGACAACGTAAAACTGAGTTTTCGCACACGACATCTGTTTAAGGCAGATCTACTCTGTAAAACACTTGAAAAAGTATCAATGAGAAACGAAGGGCACTAACCCCCCCCCCCATGGAGATCACCACAGGCACATCAAAACATAGCATGAGTATAAATATTCCCACCACACCGTCCCCACTTATATACTGTGACTGTCACACTGCCCCTAATAAACTACACACTGCCCTCCCTTATAAATTATACCCACCACACCTTCCTCAATTATGAAATATGATCTGCACATTGACCTCACATCATGCTGCCCCCTCCTCACAATGTCCCATGCATGCTGCTCCCTCCTCACAATGTCCCATGCATGCTGCTTCCTCCTCACAATGTCCCATGCATGCTGCCCCTTCCTCACAATGTCCCATGCATGCTGCTTCCTCCTCACAATGTCCCATGCATGCTGCTCCCTCCTCACAATGTCCCATGCATGCTGCTTCCTCCTCACAATGTCCCATGCATGCTGCCCCCTCCTCACAGTGTCCCATGCATGCTGCTTCCTCCTCACAATGTCCCATGCATGCTGCTCCCTCCTCACAATGTCCCATGCATGCTGCTCCCTCCTCACAATGTCCCATGCATGCTGCCCCCTCCTCACAGTGTCCCATGCATGCTGCCCCCTCCTCACAGTGTCCCATGCATGCTGCCCCCTCCTCACAGTGTCCCATGCATGCTGCCCCCTCCTCACAGTGTCCCATGCATGCTGCCCCCTCCTCACAATGTCCCATGCATGCTGCCCCCTCCTCACAGTGTCCCATGCATGCTGCCCCCTCCTCACAGTGTCCCATGCATGCTGCCCCCTCCTCACAGTGTCCCATGCATGCTGCCCCCTCCTCAGTGTCCCATGCATGCTGCCCCCTCCTCACAGTGTCCCATGCATGCTGCCCCCTCCTCACAGTGTCCCATGCATGCTGCTCCCTCCTCACAATGTCCCATGCATGCTGCCCCCTCCTCACAATGTCCCATGCATGCTGCCCCCTCCTGACAATGTCCCATGCATTCTGCCCCCTCCTCACAATGTCCCATGCATGCTGCCCCCTCCTGACAGTGTCCCATGCATGCTGCTCCCTCCTCACAATGTCCCATGCATGCTGCCCCCTCCTCACAGTGTCCCATGCATGCTGCCCCCTCCTCACAGTGTCCCATGCATGCTGCCCCCTCCTCACAGTGTCCCATGCATGCTGCCCCCTCCTCACAGTGTCCCATGCATGCTGCCCCCTCCTCACAATGTCCCATGCATGCTGTCCCCTCCTCACAATGTCCCATGCATGCTGTCCCCTCCTCACAATGTCCCATGCATGCTGTCCCCTCCTCACAATGTCCCATGCATGCTGCCCCCTCCTCAGTGTCCCGTGCATGCTGCCCCTCTCCATGAGCTCCTAATGCTGCCTTCCTCTTTTCCATAATGACACCTCCATGCTGCCCCATTCATCCTAAGACCACCACACTAACGCTTATGCTGAGACCCCCCCCACACACACTCTTGATATTGACTCCCCTACATTGTTCCACGCCATACTGAGCCCAGACATGCTGCCCCTTCTCCATAATGAGCTCCCAATGCTGGCCCCCTCTTATTCTGAGTCCTTACACTCCCCCCCATCGATATTGTCATTGCTCTATCCCTCAACCCTTGTCCTCTGTCTCTAGCATTGGCCCCTCTCTCCCATTCCCCCAGCAGCAGCCGCTCTCTCCCGCCTTCACCAGCAGCCTCTCCCCCAGCATCAGCCTCTCTCCCCCCAGCCTCCCCCAGCATCAGCCTCTCTCCCCCCAACCTCCCCCAGCTTCAGCCTCTCTCCCCCAGCTTCCCCCAGCATCAGCCTCTCTCCTCCCAGCCTCCCCCAGCATGAGCCTCCTCCAGCATCAGCCTCTCTCCTCCCAGTCTCCCCCAGCATGAGCCTCCTCCAGCATCAGCCTCTCTCCTCCCAGCCTCCCCCAGCATCAGCCTCCTCCAGCATCAGCCTCTCTCCTCCCAGCCTCCCCCAGCATCAGCCTCCTCCAGCATCAGCCTCTCTCCTCCCAGCCTCCCTCAGCATCAGCCTCCTCCAGCATCAGCCTCTCTCCTCCCAGCCTCCCCCAGCATCAGCCTCCTCCAGCATCAGCCTCTCTCCTCCCAGCCTCCCCCAGCATCAGCCTCCTCCAGCATCAGCCTCTCTCCTCCCAGCCTCCCCCAGCATCAGCCTCCTCCAGCATCAGCCTCTCTCCTCCCAGCCTCCCCCAGCATCAGCCTCCCTGCTCCCAGCTTCCCCCAGCATCAGCCTCCCTCCTCCCAGCATCAGCCTCCCTCCTCCCAGCCTCCCCCAGCATCAGCCTCCCTCCTCCAAGCCTCACCTTCCCCCTCCCAGCCTCAGCCTCCCTCCTCCCAGCCTCCCCAGCCTCAGCCTCCCTCCTCCCAGCCTCAGCCTCCCTCCTCCCAGCCTCAGCCTCCCCCAGCCTCAGCCTCCCTCCTCCCAGCCTCCCCCAGCTTCAGCCTCCCTCCTCCCAGCCTCCCCTAGCCTCAGCCTCCCTCCTCCCAACCTCCCCAAGCATCAGCCTCCCTCCTCCCAGCCTCCCCCAGCATCAGCCTCCCTCCTCCCAGCCTCCCCCAGCATCAGCCTCCCTCCTCCCAGCCTCCCCCAGCATCAGCCTTCCTCCTCCCAGCCTCCCCCAGCATCAGCCTCCCTCCTCCAAGCCTCACCTTCCCCCTCCCAGCATCAGCCTCTCTCTTCCCAGCCTCCCCCAGCCTCCCTCCTCCCAGCCTCCCCCAGCTTCAGCCTCCCTCCTCCCAGCCTCCCCCAGCCTCAGCCTCCCTCCTCCCAGCCTCCCCCAGCCTCAGCCTCCCTCCTCCCAACCTCCCCAAGCATCAGCCTCCCTCCTCCCAGCCTCCCCCAGCATCAGCCTCCCTCCTCCCAGCCTCCCCCAGCATCAGCCTCCCTCCTCCCAGCCTCAGCCTCCCTCCTCCCAGCCTCCCCCAGCATCAGCCTTCCTCCTCCCAGCCTCCCCCAGCATCAGCCTCCCTCCTCCCTCAGCATCAGCCTCCCTCCTCCCTCAGCATCAGCCTCCCTCCTCCAAGCCTCCCTCAGCATCAGCTTCCCTCCTCCAAGCCTCACCCTCCCAGCTTCCCCCAGCATCAGCCTCCCTCCTCCCAGCCTCCCTCACCTTCCCCCTCCCTCCTCCAAGCCTCACCTTCCCCCTCCCAGCCTCCCCCAGCATCAGCCTCTCTCCTCCCAGCATCCCCCAGCATCAGCCTCCCCCAGCCTCAGCCTCCCTCCTCCCAGCCTCCCCCAGCCTCAGCCTCCCTCCTCCCTCAGCCTCCCTCCTCCAAGTCTCCCTCAGCATCAGCTTCCCTCCTCCAAGCCTCACCCTCCCCCTCCCAGCCTCCCTCAGCATCAGCCTCCCTCAGCATCAGCCTCCCCCTCCCAGACTTCCCCAGAATCAGCCTCTCTTCTCCCAGCCTCCCCCCCAGCTTCAGCCTCTTTCTCCCCCCAGCCTCAGCCTCTCTCTCCCCCAGCCTCTCTCTCCCCCCAGCCTTAGCCTCTCTCTCCCCCCAGCCTCCCCCCCAGCCTCAGCCTTTCTCTCCCCCCAGCCTCCCCCCCAGCCTCAACCTCTCTCCCCCCAGCCTCAGCCTCTCTTCCCAGCCTCAGTCTCTCTCTCTTCCCAGCCTCCCCCCAGCCTAAGCCTCTCTGTCTTCCCAGCCTCAGCCTCTCTCTCTCTTCCCAGACTCCCCCCAGCCTCAGCCTCTTTCTCTTCCCAGCCTCTCTCTCTTCCCAGCCTCCCCCCAGCCTCTCTCTCTTCCCAGCCTCCCCCCAGCCTCAGCCTCTCTCTTCCCAGCCTCCCCCCAGTCTCAGTCTCTCTCTCTTCCCAGCCTCAGCCTCTCTCTCACTTCACAGCCTCCCCTCAGCCTCTCTCTCTTCCCAGCCTCACCCCAGCCTCTCTCTCTTCCCAGCCTCCCCCCAGCCTCTCTCTCTTCCCAGCCTCTCTCTCTTCCCAGCCTCAGCCTCTCTCTCTCTCTTCCCAGCCTCCCCCCAGCCTCTCTCTTCCCAGCCTCACCCCAGCCTCTCTCTCTTCCCAGCCTCCCCCCAGCCTCTCTCTCTTCCCAGCCTCCCCCCAGCCTCTCTCTCTTCCCAGCCTCCCCCCAGCCTCTCTCTCTTCCCAGCCTCCCCCCAGCCTCTCTCTCTTCCCAGCCTCCCCCCAGCCTCTCTCTCTTCCCAGCCTCCCCCCAGCCTCTCTCTCTTCCCAGCCTCCCCCCAGCCTCTCTCTCTTCCCAGCCTCTCTCTCTTCCCAGCCTCCCCCAGCCTCTCTCTCTTCCCAGCCTCCCTCTCTTCCCAGCCTCCCCTTGCATGATTACAGTGGACAAAAAGAGGCATCGCAATTTGCAACGATCATCAACTAACCTGTAAGGTGCCCATACATTCTAGGCTCTGCCTTACCTGCTCCGGTGCCTGCCGCCCTGCTCTGGCTGGCTCCTCTTCTGGCTTGCTCCAGCTGCAGACGCGTCCTCCTCCGCGGCGTGTGTCATCTGCAGCATTGGACGCTGCAGCACGGGGCAGTGAGCTGATTGTCGCGCCCGCGCGCCTCTGACCCCGGAAGTGCAGGCCATGGAACTTCTGGGGTTAGTCAGCTCACTATGCCTGGCGCCCGCCATGTATTTAAATAGACAGCAGAAGTGCGCCTCTCCTCCCTCCCAACCCCCCCCCCGGAACACAGCCGAGTGTAACAGAGGGAGGGACGGGGGGCGGGGATGTAAAAAAAAAAAAAAAATTTATATATATTTTTTTTTTTTTTTTTTTTTTTTTGCTGCCAGAAAGTGCCGCCCCCCGCAACGTGCCGCCCTAGGCACGGGACCACGGGTGCCTAGTGGCAAATACGGCCCTGGTTATGTGATGTATATTATTTACCAATCTTATTATCACAAAGAGTTGACTATGCTCCAGACGGAGACAAACCTGAAAAACCAGTTGTGAGAAGAAACATGATTAGTATCACCGAACATCACTGCCGCACCAAAGAGAAACCGCTCCGGCCATCATAGTAGGGGTGAGTTAATTAATTGTTTCACCAAATATAGCAGGGTCATTTAAACATTGATCATTTTGTGCGGCCCCTGAAGGTTGGTAGAAATTTCCAAATGGCCCACGGCAGAAAAAAGGTTCCCCACCCTTGTTCTAAGGGCTATTTAGTTACAATGGGTTGCAATAGTGCTCTTTGACTGTCACGATCCTTCCTTCTCAAGGCACAGGGGCCACAGTTTCTGCAAAAGTTTTCTATGGAGTTCCTCCTCCCAATCCAATAGAACCTGTCTCGCAGCAATGCTTCCAACTTCTTCCATCCAAAGTGTCTTGCTTGATCATGGTAGGCTTCTAACACCATCTGGATGTGGCTTTTGGGTATTACCACTTGACATACTCGCTCATAGATTTTAGGGTTGGTAACACTTCTGCATAGTTTACCTTGGTGGATGCACAGCCTGCTTCTTTCTTTCCACAATTGTGCTTCCAGTGGGTCATCATGTCCAAGGCATGAACCTCGTTGAGTGATCAATTCGTTGAACAGCTTCACTGCAGGGTCACCATCCTGGGTTTCTTTTCAACCATGATGAGGTAACGGGTTTAATGCAGACTCTTGATGCTTGTTACACGATTTCTGGTACTGGGAGGCACTAGGATAATGGAAAGCTGGCAATTCAATGCAAAAACCTATATAACAATGAAAAACAACAAAAAATCAACCTCTACTCAAAATAATGTGTTGCAGAGTGTGCACAGTACCAACATTCCAAGCTGTACTATTGACAAATGAGATTTTTGGCAAAAAATTGCAATTTTTCTAGCTACCCCGCCACGTCACGGCAAATCTCTTTGGGGCAGTCCTACACTAAAATATTTTTATTTAAAGTGTGCCATACGGCCTCACATATGCAAAAATAGAACTGCACAGCACATACCTGGTGCTTTTCAGTCCCGTCTCCATGACTGTGCTGTGCAGTTCTATTTTTGCATATGTGAGGCCGCATGGCACACTTTAAATAAAAATATTTTAGTGTAGGACTGCGCCAAAGAGATTTGCCGTGACGTGGCGGGGTAGCTCGAAAAATTGGAATTTTTTGCCAAAAATCTCATTTTTCAATAGTACAGCTTGGAATGTTGGTACTGTGCAAACTTTGCAACACATTATTTTGAGTAGAGGTTGTTATCCTGGATAATGCATCTGCATTGGCATTCTTGCGACCAGCCCGATACTTGATGATGAAATCATAGTTTGCTAGTCGAGCCACCCAACGTTGCTCCAGTGCACCCAATTTCGCTGTATCAAGGTGGGTCAGAGGGTTGTTATCTGTGAAAACGGTAAACTTTGCGGCCGTCAGATAGTATTTGAACCGCTCTGTGACATCCCAGACCAATTCCAGGAACTCCAGCTTGAAGGAGCTGTAATTTTCAGGGTTCCTCTCTGTAGGATGGAGCTGCCGGCTTGCATAGGCAATGACTCTCTCTTTACCATCCTGCACTTGGGATAGCACAGCTCCCAATCCCACGTTGATGGCATCGGTGTACAGCACAAAGGGTAGGTTGTGGTCAGGATATGCCAGAATCTTGTCGCCAGTCAGGGCCAACTTCATCTGTCTGAAGGAGTTTTCTTCTCCCTCACCTCATTCAAATGGAGGACCAGAAGTTTTACCCTTTTTGGTCTGGCCTACCAGGAGTTCTTGCAAAGGCTCTGCCATCTTCGTGTTGCCCTTGATGAACCTCCTGTAGTATCCTACCAGACCCAGGAACTGGCGTATCTCTTTGACGGTGGTCGGTCTTGGCCAATTCTTGATGGCAGTAACGTTTTCTGGGTCTGGTGCCACTCCTTCTGCGCTGACAACGTGTCCTAGGTATTGGACCCTGGGTTTCAACAGGTGACACTTCGACGGTTTCAACTTCATTCCATACTTGGACAGCGCCTCAAATACCTCTGCTAGATGTTCCAGATGTTATTCGTAGGTTTTCAAGTATACGATCATATCATCCAGGTAGAGCAGTACTGTCTCAAAGTTGCGGTGTCCCAGACAACATTCCATCAACCTTTGAAACGTTCCAAGTGCATTGCAGACTACAAATGGCATGCTGTTAAACTCCCACAGTTCCATCGGGGTGGAAAATGCAGTTTTCTCTCGATCTTCTTCTGCGACAAAGACTTGCCAATAGCCACTGGTGAGATCTAGAGTAGAAAAGTAGATAGCATCCTTCAATGCAGCCAGGGATTCTTCTATGGGGGGTAGTGGATAGGCATCTTTGTGTGTTATCTGGTTGATCTGCCTATAGTCCACGTACATCCTCATGGTGCCATCTTTCTTCTTGACTAGAACCAATGGAGCTGCCCAGGGGCTACAACTGTCTCTGATAACCCCAGCCTCCTTCATGTTTTTCAACATCTCTTTGGCACACTGGTAATGCTTAGTTGGTGTAGGTCTCTATCTTTCTTTAATGGGAGAGTGATTCCCTGTGGGTATGTGATGGTATACCCCTTTTATCCTCCCAAAGTCTAGTGGATGTTTACTGAAGA
This sequence comes from Anomaloglossus baeobatrachus, assembly GCF_048569485.1. Lineage (NCBI taxonomy): Eukaryota > Metazoa > Chordata > Amphibia > Anura > Aromobatidae > Anomaloglossus > Anomaloglossus baeobatrachus. The sequence continues at coordinate 395,566,860 of NC_134353.1, read as the reverse complement.
CTTGATCGTATTCCTGTTCTACCCTGTAAACCCTGTGTTTCTGGTGTGTAGGGGTAGAATCAGTACCTACACGCAACTCCTGACACCAATCCTTTAACTGCTTTTGAGTGTGGTCAACCTCTGCTTGTTCTGATGGAGTCATGGATTCTACTACCTGGATGGAGTCATCTGTTACAGTGAACAATTTGGCAATGGTGGCGTACCTGGGCAATTTAGTTTCCTCCTCCCCACAATTCAAAACTCGCACGGGTGCTCTTCCCTGGCGAACATCAACCACTTCCCTGGCTGTCAGGACTGTGGACCAATTTTCTGAATAGATGGGCTCAACTATTGCCTGGTAGTCCTGCCCTTTTAAGCCTATGGCCGCCTGACACCAGATCATCATTTCACTTTGGGAGGTATCACAATGGGACCGGAGTCTATTACCCGTACATTACCAATTACTCCACCAGAGATGTTTACCTGTTTCTGCAGGAGGGCTCGGATTTCTCTTTGCAGGACCCTCTGCTGCCTAGCACCTACAGTTTCAGCAATCTGTTGGAGTAAAAACAACACTTTCCCCAAAAAGTTTTCAATCACATTGGTACTCAAAATCACCTGCGCATTCCTGTAATGTACATCAGTTTTGACTACAATTAAGCCTTGGCCCTTTAACTCTACCCTCCCCACTTTTATGGTTACTTCTTTAAACCCTATCTGAGTTACTGGTAGTCCATTTGTAACGCCTTGGAAAACTAGGTAGATGTACACATAGGCCCCCGCACAACACCTAGCCCACAAAGGGTTAAATCAGCCGTCCTGAAACCCTAGTCACCCCCCTCAGGGTAGGACAGGCACACCAGTGGGCGGGACCAGGCGGTTAGGGAACACCCACCTTGGGGTCTGGAGAACCCGGGGCGGGAAAAACAGTCAGATAAGTCTAGAGTCAAGTTCAGAGTGGAGGGGAGGAGGCGAGCTCAGGCAGTCAAGGCCTGAACTGCAAGCTGACAGGTGCCAGGGTCAGAGCCCTGACACCTTGGCTAGGTGGCAGACAGTAGCCAGCACCAGCAGGAGATGGGAAGACGGCTGCCGGAGATCCGAGGTGGACGGGACAGGGTTGTAGCCCGCCGGTGCCGACACCGGAGAACCGACCCAGAAACCGTGCACAGAGGGGGTACTTGGACCCTGAAGCCAGGACCGGCACCAACAGCCTAGCTAATTAACCAATTGAGGGCAGGATTTTAGGTACTGTCCCAACCTAAGTCCCGAAAAGTAGACACACCACCCACCGAGAGGGATAGGGCAACCGCCAGGGCCCGTAGATCCCAAGGGTCAGCGTCAGATGGGCACGGCTCCCAACCAGAGGACCGGGAGTTGACTCCACGTGTTACACACCGGAAAGTCTATCTTAGAGCAACACAAAGTGCAGAGGAGAAAGGCATTGACTACTAGCCAGGGTGTGGGACCTGATACACCCATCTGCGGCAGCCGGCCACCATCACCTTGGTTTACCACAGGACTTGTGTGCTTTATTCGACCGTGGGTAACATCCCCGGCCTGACCGGGTACGCCGGCCCCTGCAATCACCATCCTCAGCATAAAGACACTTGGCCTCGGGACATCCATCCCTACCCACGGAGGGGTTAACATCCAGCTGCCAGCCCAACGTCCCCGGGAGCCCCGCAACAGCAGCGGTGGTGCTGCATCTCACCACACACCGTGGGTGGCGTCACAGACATTTTACAACCAATCCTATATAAATACGTCCCTTTTTATTCGGAGTGTCCGCGCGACCCCCAGGTCCGGAGAACCCCTTGAGCCATACCGTAGATCCAGATCAGAGTAGCACCGGCTGCTGACACGGGGGCGGCACACAAACGACTTAAGGCCCTGTTACACACAGAGATAAATCTTTGGCAGATCTGTGGTTGCAATGAAATCATGGACATTTTGTTCCATTTATACACAGCCACAAACCTGGCACTGATTTCCACAATTTCACTGCAACCACAGATCTGCCGCAGATTTATGTCTGTGTGTGAAAGGGCCTTTACTTACTGCCAAACCTAACAATCACTTCTCTATACTCCTACTTCTAGACCTGTCCTCAGCCTCTGACACTGTCGACCACTCCATCCTATTACAGATCCTCTCTTCTCTTGGTGTCATAGATCTTGCCCTCTCTTGGACCTCTTCATATCTTTCCAATCGCACTTTTAGTGTCTCCCACTCCCACACAACCTCTTCATCCCGCCCTCTCTCTGTTGGCGTCCCTCAAGGCTCAGTCCTGGGACCCTTACTTTTTTCCATATATACATTCTGCCTGGGACAAGTCATAAAGTCCTATGGCTTCCAGTACCACCTATATGCCGATGACACTCAGATCTACCTCTCTGGTCCAGATGTTACATCTCTGCTGTCCAGAATCCCAGAGTGTTATCGGCTATATCCTCCTTCTTCTCCTCTCGCTTCCTAAAGCTCAATGTGGCCAAAACTGAACTAATCATATTCCTCCATCTCACCTACACTCTCTACCTGATCTATCTATTACAATAAATAACATCATGCTCTCCCCAGTATCTAAAGTTCGGTGCCTCGGAGTGACCCTCGACTCTGCCTGGTCCTTCACATCACACATCCAATCCCTCACCACCTCCTGCCATTTTAAACTCAAAAACATTTCCAGAATCCGTCCCTTCCTCAATTCGCAATCTACAAAAATGCTACTGCATGTGTGATGCCCTGGCCTATGAGGTCGTCACAGGGTTCCGTGCAATCTGCCCTTCTGCATGGTACCCGCTCCTCCTTGGTTGCGGGTACTGTCCATTTGGTGTTGCAAACAACAAGTATACACGAATCCTGGGGAACACTCTGCACCACACCCACCAAACACCCATTGGGCAGCCTGAGGGGAATAGGGCCACCCAGATGGAGGGATGGTAGAAGGAGGGCCAGAAGTGTCAGTTAGTGAGTAGAGAGTTGAAGTTCAGCAGTGACAGAGAGAGGTCACGCTGCGGAGCTGGGCTCCTGCACCCGTCTCAGGTGCCAGACGTTGGCCTGGCCAGAAGGAGCTGTAACCCCGGTTGCAGGGGGTAGTGGCAAGGGGCATGGTACTGCCAAGGAGGGCTGTTCGGCGGCCTTGTGCTACAATCGGGCAGGGGCCAGGGCAGGACGGGGTATGTGGACCCTAGGCTGGGAAGTAGGTCACGCACCACCACGCAGAGTCTTAATGGACTTAATGAAAATGTAAGCTTTTCATCTTTTCTCTGATCATTTTTATTTTTAAATTGTGTTTTTAATGTTTTCATATTCTTGTTTTTCATACATGTTTTTATCTATTTCAGTTAATATTGCATTTATACAATTATGTACTGCTCTGTTCTACATGAGAGACTCTGTGTGGTGATGCGTATATGGGCAACAGGAGTAAAGAAGGAAGATATTTATTCGAAGATATGGATAAATTAACAGCTCAATATATAATTAAATTGTTTAGGCAATTTGTGTATTTATTATTATATCTAATGTGTGCCGTGAATTCCCCTTTTTTTATTTTTTTTTCTTATTCTCTTATTAATTTACACAGTAACACTTTCACATTTTTCCATATTGTTCATACTTATTCATATACACACTCTTATTTTCATTTTTAATTTTTTTCATCTTTATTTTTATTTTCTAATTTTCATACACCACCATAACTTGGTTGATCGATATATTTTTTTGCCAGTTGTCTTATTTTTGCCTGCTCATTCACTTCCCGTTTACACTCTCACTTCTTGATTAATCAGAAATTGCATATAGTTTTTGAATTAAGCACTATGTATTTCTCACTTATTTTTTACATGATTATCAGCTCACTTTATTTTATCACATATATTCACTCTCATTATTTATTTCATCACACATTCATCATAACTTTACAGGTTTTTTTGCTGTTTTTTCATTATGTACTATTTTTCATCACTTCTCATTGCATTTTCACTTTTAATCATAATTATTCATGCATTGTTTTCGCATTGGTGTTTTCTACACCATATAATTTTATATGTGTGTTTATGTCCGCTTTTTATCTATTATTACTGCACATTTGCACTTTACATTCAATAGATATGTATGTTTAAAGAGGGTTATTTTTTTATATTTTTATTGTCATTGCACATTTGCACTTTATACATAATAGTTATACATATATTTATATTTTATAAAAAAAATATTATTTTTTATATATTTATATTTTTATTATATATATGTACTGTTGTAATTTAATGTATATCACTATTAGTGTTGTCTAAATTATATTATTTGGCCCTAATTTTAATTTATCGTATAATATTTACATATTGTGTTGGTGATTAATCCTACTCCATCATATTACTATTTTCCTGCTTCCTCTACCAATCCGTGCTTTATTGATTAAAATTGCATCCTCTCCTTCTCTAAGATATATGGCTCTTGCCTGCCTATTACCTTCTATACTGCAGATCTGTGGATTCACTTGTGCGCATGTGCGCTGACTTCTCCTTCGTCTATGCACCTGGGGGCGTCTTTACTGGGTGAGTGACGGTTCATTGTTCCAATGCACGTCGCTCTACACCTGGAGACGCCCCTATCGGCAGTGACGACGGTGGCGTCGGTGTTGCCATGCGCCACACAGGAAGTGATATCCTATGCTGCAGTCACGTGCCCGCAGACCCTATCAGCTGATACTCCGTACTATTTAAGAGCGGTACATTTAAAAGTTTATTACACTCTCTCCCTGGAAAAAGACTGACCGTCGAAACGCGCGTAGGAGATTTCTAGACAAGACCTTTGTTTCCCCAGGTAATTATGCACTTACCCTGATTTCTTTAGCACATTCGTGATCATGCATAGTGATCCCCCGTTTTGATAGATTGGTCTCCTTTGACAATTAGTGCCTGCAGGTTACCGCAGTTATTGGTTAGTTACTGAGCCTGACTATTTAAAAAATTTTCTTTGATACATGTACTCTCAATTGTAGCTGGCTCTGTTACTGAGTGACTAGGAACATTTTACCAACTTTATTAACATCACTAGATATTCTTTTGCTCGCACTATTTGCCTATTGACATTTATAATTAGCTGGGGGGTTTTGGCCCCCTGATTTACTGTACTATATATATTGGGGATTTGCTTATCTTTGTCATTGTTAATTACATCACGCATGTGTGTACTTTGTATACTTGGCTAGCAATCTGGTGCATTGTACTATTTTTGACCTATTCTGGAACAATTGTCTTTTGTCTTCACTTCCCTGCTGATGTCATGCCCACTTAATGATATTTTCTGTTTATTGAATTATGTAATAAAAATGAAATTTTTATATGTTGAGTTGCGCAATGTTTGTATGATACATCATTTGTTCAGCGCTGACACAGGGTCATACAATTGCTTAGGCCTAACTGCCTTTTTTTGACCTCTGATAATTAGCAAAGATGTTTGATCCAAGTACAGCAGCTGACCAGAGATGTCGCCCGGATCCTGGAGGCCATGCAGCTGAAGTCCAAGACCACTCTATCAAGGGAGATCCAATTGGCGGACTGCCCAGAAGACGTACCCTGGATACGGAAGCGGACATCAGCATATAAAGGACGGAGCGGTAACCGGTACAGCCCACCTGTCTGCTACAAGTGCAGTAAGATGTGCCACTATGCAAGAAGCTGTCCTTTAAACAAGCAACCCCTGGGGCCAAGAGCCAATCCCCAGGAATAAATTGCCAAGGCCCAACAGATTGAAGAAAGCGGTATGTAGGAGGACGGCCCATCGTTTCTATCACTCTGGATGGGATCCCAACCTCTGCACTTCTTGATACCGGCTCTCAGGTAACAACTATCCCTTATATACTATATAAGAAGTTCTGGTTGGATGATGATTTGACCCCACCAGATGACGGCTTGACTATCTATGCTGTCAACGGGTTACCTGTGACTCAAATTGGGTTCAAGGAGGTGACCATTAATGTGGGCCGTATAGAGTTAGCCCGGCAAGGCCTGATTGTAGTCCAAAATTACCCTAGTGATCGGAACCCGAAGATCATTTTAGGAACCAATGTGATAGAGAATTGCATGGGTGAAGTGTTTCTTTTTGCTTCAACAGCTGTCTGAGACTGTAGGGGCAGGGTGGCAGAGAGTCCTGCAACGTGAGATCCGAGCCCTCCTGCAGCGGCAACAGGTAAATCTCTCTGGAGGTGAGATAGGTGGCGTAAGGGTAATGGATGTGGCCCCTCTAGTGGTACCCCCAAGAAGTGAAATGCTGATCTCATGCAGGGCAGCTGTAGGCTCCCGGGGACAGGATTACCAGGCTGTGGTGGAACCCCTGCCCTCAGAACATTGGTCTACAGTGTTTACGGCCAGAGGGGTAGTCGATGTCCAGAAGGGGAGGGTGCCCGTGCGAGTACTCAACTGTGGGGAGGAGGAAGTTACACTACCCAGGTATGCCACCACAGCCAAGCTGTTTACAGTGAGCTCAAACGACATTCATGCAACCAACTCTTCAGACATGCCTCACCAGGCTCCCAGGGCTAGTCCTCAGGACCCAGAAGAGAAGTGGTGTCAGGAACTGCATGTAGGCACTGACTCTACACCTGCACATCACAAACAAGGGGTCTATCGGGTTGTCAGGGAGTATGAGCAGGTTTTTAGCAAGCATCCATTGGACTTTGGGCAGATTAAAGGGGTGCAACATCACATACCTACCGGCACTCACCCTCCCATTAAGGTAAGGTATAGGCCCATACCACCTGCCCATTACCAATGTGCTAAAGACATGCTCCGAAGTATGAAGGAAGCAGGAGTGATCCGGGATAGCTGCAGTCCCTGGGCCGCCCCATTGATCCTTGTAAAGGAGAAGAATGGGACCATGTGGATGTGTGTGGACTACCGCCAGATTAACAAAATCACTCACAAGGATGCTTACCCCTTACCCAGAATTAAGGAATCATTGGTCGCCTTGAAATCTGCTACTTACTTCTCCACTCTTGATCTTAGCAGCAGGTACTGGCAGGTGACAGTGGCTGAAGAGGATCGGGAGAAGACGACGTTTGCGACCCCGATGGGTCTGTGTGAGTTCAACAGTATGCCATTCAGGCTGTGCAACGCACCCTGGAGATTCCAGAGGTTGATGGAATGCTGTTTGGGCCACTGTAACTTCGAGACCGTCTTGCTGTATCTGGAAGACGTCATTGTTTACTCCAAAACCTATGAGGCCCACCTGGAACATCTGGCCGAAGTGTTTGACGCCCTGTCCAAATACGGAATGAAGCTCAAGCCGTCCAAGTGCCACCTGCTTAAACCAAAGGTGCAGTACCTGGGGCACGTGGTGAGTGCTGAAGGTGTGGCACCCGACCCCGAGAAGATCACAGCCATCCAGAGCTGGCCACGGCCTACAACCATCAGAGAAGTATATAAAGGGACTACCGAAGGTTCGTCAAGGAGTATACGCAGATGGCGGCCCCCTTGCAAGACCTCCTGGTGGGTCAAATCGCACACGGAAGACCCTCAGGGCCTCCACTCCAATGGGGTCCGGAACAAGAAAAATCTTTTGAACGGATGAAGTCTGTCCTGACTGGGGACGAAATCCTGGCCTACCCGAATTATGGCCTCCCATTCATGTTGTATACAGATGCCAGTAACGTGGGACTGGTAGCTGTCCTGTCCCAGGTGCAGAAGGGCAAGGAAAAAGTTATTGCCTTTGCAAGCCGGAAGTTGAGGCCTACAGAGAGGAACCCGGAGAATTATAGCTCCTTCAAGTTGAGTTCCTGGCGCTCGTATAGGCTGTGACAGAGAGGTTCCAGCACTACCTTGCTGCTGCCAAGTTCACTGTGTACACAGAAAATAATCCGCTGACTCACCTAGATACGGCGAAGTTGGGAGCCTTAGCGCAACGATGGGTCACACGGTTGGCTAATTATGACTTTACTATTAAATATAGAGCTGGCCGCAAGAACACCAATGCGGATGCATTGTCCAGAATGCCCCATTTTCTGGATGAAGAAGGGGATAAAGACGACCTGGAGGAAGTCGAGCTACCAGCATTCCATCAGCCCCCTCCAGGAGAGCGGCTTCGAGCAGGTGTTCACCAGCAGGAGATAACTTGTGACCCATTGCCTCACCATGGCTGGCAAGAAGCCGACCAGGATCCTGCAATCAAGCGAGTCAACTTGCTATTATCCAGAGCCGATGCACGCTTGGGACCAGGTGCCTCAGAGGAAGCCAGAAAATTGTGGCAAGTCGGCTTTACTTGCACCAAGGCAAGTTGTGTAGGAATCTGACCAACCCCAAGACCCATGAGAGGATCTGCCAGATTGTGGTCCCGAAGTCACACATCCCAGTGGTGCTGGAGGCCTACCACGATGGAACCGGGCACTTTGGATGGAAGAAGCTGGAGATGTTGCTAAGAAGTCGCTTTTACTGGATTGGGATGAGGGATTCCATCGAGGCCTGGTGTAGGAATTGTGGTCCCTGTGCCTTGAGGAGGCAAGATGGCACCAGTCAGCGAGCGCCACTTCAGTCGATCATCACCCAGCAACCCCTCGAGATTGTGGCTCTGGATCATGTTAAATTGACCCCTAGCCGCAGTGGGTACATGTATGCATTCGCCATGGTCGATCACTACTCAAGGTTCCTGGTAGCAGTACCTGTCAAGGACTTAACAGCCAGCACAGCGGCAAAGGCGTTCCAGGCCAATTTCTGTAGGCCGCATGGGTGCCCTGATTGAGTTCTGACGGACCAGGGCCCCACTTTTGAAGCCGAGATCTTCCAGCAGTTTTGTAGTCTGTATGGGTGCAAGAAGATCCGCACTACCCCTTACCATGCGCAGACGAATGGGATGTGCGAGAAGATGAACCACCTAGTGATTAACTTGTTGAAGACCCTTGCTTTGGAGGAGCGGAACTTGTGGCCAGAGAAACTACCAGACTTGGTAGACATATATAACCATATTTCGGTGGGATCCACCAAGTGCACTCCAGCATACCTGATGAGGGCTCGGCCTGGAAGACTCCCAGTGGACTTAGAGATGGGGGTTGAATTACATGAGACCTATGCACCTGGAGAAGATTGGGACACGTGTCGCCAAGCTCAGTATAAGCAGATTCAGAAGTGTGTAAAAGAGAACTTGAATCAAACTCTGGAACGGCAAGAGAAGAACTTTAATAGACAAGCCAAAACAGCTCCCTTTGCTCCCGGTGAAGTGGTGTTAAAGAGAAAAAGGAAACAGCATAAGCTGGATGATCAGTGGGAAAAGGAGCCATATGTGATACAGCCGTCCAGCTTTGATAACCACAAAACCTGCTTGATTAGCAAGGACCATGGAAGGACTACGGCTACGGTATCTCGGGACCATCTAAAGAAGTGCCCAGAACCGCTCAGAGTGATAGAAGAGAATACATAGAAGAGAATAGATAGAAGAGCATCGACCCCAGCCTCCAGTGGTGGAAAGAAGAAAGAAGGTGATCCACACCATTCTAGGTGACTTTCCGGAAGATTGGCCTATGCAAAATGAAGCAGTAATAGTCCCTGTGTTAACATTCCCACAACCCGTGGAAGAAACAGAACAGGAAGGGCCTACTGACACTGCACCCACTCCAGCACCTAGAATAGCGCCCGTCCCCTTACCACGCACACGTACGTTCTTACCTGCAACACCCGTACAGAAGGCGAGGAAGCTGCAGGAAATGTAGCCATGTCCTTAGAGGAGGATGATAGACCAGAATTAAGGACGTCCACTCGTGTTAACTTTGGCCAACCTCCGCGGAGGTATAGGAAAGAATGTTAAAGTATAAGTAATACTGAAAAGTTAACAATGCCATAGAATTGTTAGGTATCGGTGTTTTCGTTTGTTGTTTTTCATAGTTTATTTTCCATATAGAAACTGCTAGAAAATGAGTGCTTTCATGAAAAAGTTTTAAAATGAAAGAGAAAGTAACCTGATTTTCTCTAGATTTACTACAAGTGTACACCGGTACATGGACTGCGTTAGTTTTATAAGGACTACATCGTTTTAATAGCTAAGTAAAAAATGGACCACGGTCACAGGACTGGCGTGACCAACATAAACTTGTGTCTTGTAAAAAGTTGCACCTCCTGTGCCCACAAGAGCCGTCTGACATACCCCGGGACCTTAACCCGGTACAGGACCCACCTTAGGTTTCCAGGGGGAACAGGTTGTTTGGGTGGGGGGTTAAAGGGATCCGGGACATTGGGACTGGACTGTCGCAGGGAGGGACCGCAACATTTAAGGTTGGGTACCCGCTGCCATTAAAACCGGTGGCGTCTCTTGTGGCAGACGAACTCTAAGTAAAATTGTTGAAAGCAGTTTAAGTAAAAGTGCCTCCCTATAAGGGATGAATGTTAATAAAAATGTTATTCATGTTAACCCTTTTTTTTCAGTTAATAAATGCTTGGTGTCCTGTAGCTCACGGATGAGCTACGTTTAACCAAGGGGGAATGTGACGCCCTGGCCTATCAGGTCGTCACAGGGTGCCGTGCAATCTGCCCTTCTGCACGGTACCCGCTCCTCCTTGGTTACGGGTCCTGTCCATTTGGTGTTGCTAACAACAGGTGTACACAAATCCTGGGGAACACTCTGCACCACACCCAACAAACACCCATTGGGCAGCCTGAGGGGAATAGGGCCACCCAGATGGAGGGATGGTAGAAGGAGGGCCAGAAGTGTCAGTTAGTGAGTAGAGAGTTGAAGTTCAGCAGTGACAGAGAGAGGTCACGCTGCGGAGCTGGGCTCCTGCACCCGTCTCAGGTGCCAGACGTTGGCCTGGCCAGAAGGAGCTGGAACCCCAGTCGCAGGGGGTAGTGGCAAGGGGCACGGTACTGCCAAGGAGGGCTGTTCGACGGCCTTGTGCTACAACCGGGCAGGGGCCAGGGCACAATGGGGTACGTGGACCCTAGGCTGGGAAGTAGGTTCACGCAGCCCAGTAATTCACCTGACGATGATGGAGTCTTCACGAGCCGTTCTCCACCCGCTACAGAATCGCGGTACTAGCACAACGAGGGGGATAGGACTTCCCAAAACCGTCTAGAAAATCCCAAGCGTGAGCCCTGAGAGCAAGCTCACCCTGCTAGCCTTGCAGGTGAGCGGGACCCGAGTAGTCATAGGCAAAAGGGATCCACAAAGAGTTAAACACTGTGCCAAGGGACAAGGCTTCAGACTAACAGCAATGCTAAAAGGGCACGGACCCAGCGTGCTCTAACAACAGCAGCAGGACATTCCAGGACTTTGGTTTACCCGGTGTCTGTGTCAGCGTATCTGAACTGTGTGAGTATGTTGTGCCCCTTTGCCCCAATGGGTCCCCAGCCATTGCTATCACCAAGCCCCGGGGCACCTTTCCCCCTGCTCATGGAGGGGTTAACACCTTAAGCTGCCAGCCCATTGCTCCCGGGCGCTCCCTCTCCAAACGCAGAAGCGGTGGTATCCTGCCTTACCACACACCATGGGTGGGGTCACGAACACTATCCAATCCACCATATCCAACAAAAATCCCCCTTTTTATTTCGAGAGGCCGCGCGGCCTCGCCTCGGGTCCGGAGACCCCTCGAGCCACTGCGGATCCGGATCCGAACAGCCTGTCGGCTGTCGCGGGGGCGGCACACATGTCCTCATAATCTCCCGCCTGGATTACTGCAATATCCTCCTTTGTGGCCTCCCTGCTAACCATCTCGCCCCTCTCCAGTCCAACCTTAATTCTGCTGCCCGACTGATCCACCTCTGTCCTCAATACCACCCCGCTTCTCCCCTCTGCAAATCCCTCCATTGGCTCCCAATCTTGCACCATATTAAATTCAAACTACCACTGACCTACAAAGCCATCCATAATTTGTTTCCTCCGTATATCAATGAATTTATCTCCCGCTACACTCCAAAACATAATCTCCGGCCGTCCCAAGATCTCCTTCTCTCTAATTCGCTCCTCATGCAACCACCTCCAAGACTTCCCCTGAGCATCCCGTCTAGAGTGGAGCAATGTTCGAGTCGAACGGTTTGCCAATTTCATGTTCGAGTGATTTTGGAGGGTGTTCGAGTCGTTCGACGAAGTCAAACGATTTGCTTAAAGTTCGGCAGTTCGAGTTACGTTCGAGAATGGTTCGATCACCAAAAGCATGGCTTTTCACGGTAAGTATGTGCGCATGTTGCGTATCTGCATGCGTCCTGCGTCCCCAGCACAATCCCTCTCTCTTTCCTACTCACCGATCACGGGCACCTCGCTGCACGGCTGTCACAAATCTCCGGCAGCTTTTCCTCTTTTGAAAATGGCTGCCGCTTCATTATTCAATCAGGTATTCCGTGCCTTCCCTGCCCACCGGCGCCCATGATTGGTTGCAATCAGACACGCCCCCACGATGAGTGACAGCTGTCTCACTGCAACCAATCACAGCCGCTGGTGGGCGGGTCTATATCGTGCAGCAAAATAAATAATTTAAAAAAAAATGTGGTTCCCCCAATTTTGATACCAGCCAGGACAAAGCCACACGGCTGGAGGCTGGTATTGTCAGGATGGAGAGTGCCACGTTATGGGGAGCCCACCACCCTAATAATAACAGCAGGCAGCCGCCCGAAATTGCCGCATCCATTAGATGTGACAGTCTCGGGACTCTACCCACCTCATCCCGAATTGCCCTGGTGCGGTGGCAATCGGGGTAATAAGGAGTTAATCATGGCAGGCGTCTCCCCGAGATACCTTCCATGATTAACGTGTAAGTGAAAGTAAATAAACACACACAACGAAAAATCCTTTATTTGGAATAAAAGACAAAAAAACACCTCATTTACCTCTTTATTAATCCCCAAACAACAATCCAGGTCCGAAGTAATCCACACGACACTTTCAGCACTGCTACATGAAGATGACAGGGAGCCCCGTAGAACACGAGCGATCTGTGTCCTCTCCATGCAGCACCTGAAGTGAGCCACGCTGTCAGCGGAGACTTCACTCTGCAATGCAGAGGTCAAGATAACCAAATCTTCCTATGCTTCTCATTAGAGGCAGTGGCTCAATGGTTAGAGCTACTGCCTAGGGACCATTAGTTCACAAGATCAAGTGTCCGCCGCCCCGTAAAGAATTGAATTTATTTTAAATTATAATTATAATTTAATTTAATTATGCACTGAGGGGAGGGGCCGGACATCAGCTGTGAGCCGCGGGCCACACCTCTCAAATCGGAGCAGTTCACGGAATGAGGCTGCATTGCTCTCTTCTCTCTCTTTCTCTCTCTTGTTCTCGCTCTCTTGTTCTCTCTCTCTTGTTCTCTCTCTCTCTTGTTCTCTCTCTTTCTCTCTTTCTCTCTCTTTCTCTCTCTTTCTCTCTCTTTCTCTCTCTCTCTTCTCTCTCTCTTCTCTCTCTCTTTCCTCTCCTCTCTCTCTCCTCTCTTCTCTCTCTCTCTTCTCTTTCTCTCTTCTCTCTCTCTTCTCTCTCTCTTCTCTCTCTTCTCTCCTCCTCTCTCTCTCTTTTCTCTCCTCTCTCTTCTCTCCTCTCCTCTCTCTCTTTTCTCTCCTCTCTCTTCTCTCTCCTCTCTCTCTCTCCTCTCTCTCCTCTCTCTCTCCTGTCTCCTCTCTCTCTCCTCTGTCTCTCTCCTCTCTCTCTTCTCTCTCTCTTCTCTCCTCCTCTCTCTCTATTTTCTCTCCTCTCTCTTCTCTCCTCTCCTCTCTTTCTTTTCTCTCCTCTCTCTTCTCTCTCCTCTCTCTCTCTCCTCTCTCTCCTCTCTCTCTCCTCTCTCTCTCTCTCCTCTCTCTCTCTCCTCTGTCTCTCTCCTCTCTCTTTTGTCTCCGCTCTCTCTCTTCTCTCTCTTCTCTCTCTCTTCTCTCCTCCTCTCTCTCTATTTTCTCTCCTCTCTCTTCTCTCCTCTCCTCTTTCTTTTCTCTCCTCTCTCTTCTCTCTCCTCTCTCTCCTCTCTCTCTCCTCTCTCTCTCTCTCTCCTCTCTCTCTCTCCTCTGTCTCTCTCCTCTCTCTTTTGTCTCCGCTCTCTCTTCTCTCTCTTCTCTCTTTCTTCTCTCTCTCTTCTCCCTCTCTTCTCTCTCCCCTCTCTCTCTTTTCTCTCTTCTCTATTCTCTATCTTTTCTCTCTCTTTTCTCTCTCCCTCTCTCTCTTCTCTTTTCTCTCTCTTTTCTCTCTCTCAGACCTAGCAATGATCAGGTGATGCGGTAACCTGACGGAATCAGCTGACACTAAAAGTCGAGCGGTGAGGCCAGCTTTTTACCGCTCGGCCGGCTAAACTATTAGCTGCTGCTGTCGGACAGGAATCTGCACAGAAGTGTGTAGTTTGTTGGGTTTTTTTGCACTTATGCATCAGCTGATTGTACAAAAGCCGTTTATACAATCAGCTGCTGTGTCATGTGATTCAGGCCCTTGAACCTGACACATCATCTGATCGCTTTGCCTTCCAGCAAATGATATTGGATCCGGATTGGACGGCGCAGGACCCTTGACCCAGGATTACTGCGGAGGGGGGTTCTTTATTTCAATAAAGATGGAGTCACTAATTGTGTTGGGTTTTATTTCTAATAAAAATATTTTTCTGTGTGTTGTGTTTTTTTTTATCTGTACTAGAAATTCATGGTGGCCATGTCTAATATTGGCGCGACACCATGAATTTCGGGCTTAGGGCCAGTTGATAATATACAGCTAGCCCTAACCCCATTATTACCCAGCGAGCCACCCATCACCAGGGCAGCTGGAAGAGTTAGATACAGCGCCAGAAGATGGCGCTTCTATGAAAGCGCCATTTTCTGGGGCGGCTGCGGACTGCAATTTGCAGCAGGGGTGCCCAGAAAGCTTGGGCACCCTGCGCTGCGGATTCCAATCTCCAGCTGCCTAGTTGACTCGCCCACCCCAGGGCTATGGGACACCCGATGCCGGGCCGGACTAGTCCGGGGATCGTCAGTGGTGGCTGGGCCCGACTCTGTACCCTGGTGGGGTCAATTAATATGGCTGGTGACTTGGGGGTGATTAGAGTTTATAATTTTCGTGACGCCACCTGCGGTTTGCGGCTACTAAGCCGCCGCTGCTGTATGAGGCCTCCGGGGCTGGTGGAATGGCAGTTTGGATGGTCCTGCTCTCCACAGGTGGAGCGGTGCCCCGGGGACACTGTTGGTGCTTGTAAGTGTCGATGAAGTTGCGGTGTAAGTGCAGGGCCGACAGTGCGGTGAAAGGACCGGACACAAACAAACGTCTCTTTACCTTTTCCTCTTTTACTTGGTAAACAGTTAGTCCTGGGAGACCGTTACAGGTGGTAGAAGGCTCCGGTTGGCCTGGAAGTAACTGGGGTGCTCTTTTTGGCCAGCTGAGTATGAGGCCTACTCCCTGTTCTTCCTTTGCTCTCATAGGACCCCGCGCTCTGAATTAGCAATGGCCCTCTTGCTGCTGGGACTGGTGGTACGTCCCTCTCCCTGTGTGGTAGGCTGCGCAGGCCCTCTCTGGTGCTTCTCTGCTGGAGTCCACACCGGGCCCTGGTGATGCAGCTGTACCTTCAGGATGCTTATGGGCCAGGTGCTTGCAGCTCCGCTGGCCTGAGGGAGAAACTGCGTTGGATGTTGGTACCTACTGGCCAATGATTTCCCCAATTACCTCCAGGCTCAGTATTAACCCTTTTGAGGGGGCAACACTGTTGTGGCAACCAGATGCTGGGGCACCACACTCCCCCTTAGTTAAACTCAGTACTCCCGAACTGAAGAAAACAAAAAAAACATAACAAGACATAACATGTTAGAACATTTCATCCCATTATGGGAGGCACATTACTTAAACGTTGCAACTTAAATAACAACTATAAGAGTCTAGTGTGGCTCCCTGCCGGGTGTCCATTACACTGCTCCATTGGGGACCCGCCGCGATAAAACCCCCAACGTAGGCTCTGGGCATGCGTCAGAGCATTGATGACCCTACTCTATGCATGCCGGACGGGTTTTTCTTCAGGGGTGCTGAGCACACTGGTGCTATGTACAATTAGAGTGTTGGCCACTCATAGTCCAGTGGCCGAATTGTCCATTTACTTAATCACCTAAAATAAAACATTATAGACAGACATTTTCACATAACTATTTACACTCTGATTGGTATTCTATATTCTATATCTTGGAGGGGGCTGTCCCTGGGTACTACGTTGGGACCTGCGTAGTTGGGGTTGTAATTCTTCGCTATCTGGTGTGTGTACTACCTCGATATTGCATGTTGGCCTAGCCGGTAGGGTTGGCAATCTCCTACGAGGTCTTAGGTTCACCAAGGGTACGACAGGTTCACCACTGGCAAGGGGTTGATTCTCCTGTTCCACTGTGGCGGGACATCTATTGTTGGGGCCGATTTTTCTTCAGGTGGATCCGGGACCTCTTCTGCTGCTGGTTCGACCAATTGCGGGAATGTCAATACTGGTACCACTATAGCATTATTTATTCGGGTCCATGTTTTAGGGAATTTTCCAAGTATTGTTTGGATCATCTCTTCCTCTTTTTCTTGAATTTGGGAACTATCTTGTACTTCTACTTCTTTTTGGATTTTGCACCGTTCAGGGCACACTTGTCACGGTGCTGTCGGGTCCTGGCTCCCAGCTGAGGAGGGATGCCGTGGGGGTCTGCGTGGCTATATCTTCATGCGACACGGTTGCTGCGGCGGCCCTCTGTTCCTGGGCCCACACCACGGTGACCATCCTCCGGACTTCCGCCTTCCAGTCGAGCATCTGCTGCAGCATCTGTGCTCTCACCCGGACACAGAATCGACCCAGCTCCCGCTCCAACCAGGCAGCGGTTCCCGCGGGGAGCTCACTCAGGCCGCAATCCTCCACATCAAAAGCTACTCCGCCTCTTCCACTTCGGAGTCCCGCCATGCCGCCAACAGGGCTGAACGCAGACATCTTCCGTCCGCTCCCCCCTGGTCTTTCCGTGATTCTCCTTCTCTGGCCAGTAAGTCGACTTCTCCTTTCTTTAGGCAGCAAGCTGAACCGCCAGACAGTCAATTCTCTTTTCAGTGCGCCATTTTTCAATCTCTGCTCTGCATAGCGAGCTCCACTTCGCGCTCCTTCTTGCAAGATCAAGGGGGCGGGGCCTACTTTCACGCCCTTCTTCCCGCGCTTAGTAGCTTCAATGGCGGCAGTTTTTACACAGTAACACAGTCTTTAAACACAATTCTTCAGGCGCACAGTACCCGGTGGGGCCGGGCACGAAATCCTGTTCGTGACGCCAAAGTTGACTCACCCACCCCAGGGCTATGGGGCACCCGATGCTGGGCCGGACTAGTCCGGGGATCGTCAGTGGTAGCTGGGCCCGACTCCGTACCCTGGTGGGGTCAATTAATATGGCTGGTGTCTTGGGGGTGATTACAGTTTATAATTTTCGTGACGCCACCTGTGGTTTGCGGCTATTAAGCCGCCGCTGCTGTATGAGGCCTCCGGGGCTGGTGGAATGGCAGCTTGGATGGTCCTGCTCCCCACAGGTGGAGCGGTGCCCCGGGGACACTGTTGGTGCTTGTAAGTGTCGATATAGTTGCGGTGTAAGTGCAGGGCCGACAGGGCGGTGAAAGGACCGGACACAAACAACCGTCTCTTTATCTTTTCCTCTTTTACTTGGTAAACGGTTAGTCCTGGGAGACCGTTACAGGTGGTAGAAGGCTCCAGTCGGCCTGGAAGTAACTGGGGTGCTCTTTTTGGCCAGCTGAGTATGAGGCCTACTCCCTGTTCTTCCTTTGCTCTGATAGGACCCTGCGCTCTGAATTAGCAATGGCCCTCTTGCTGCTGGGACCGGTGGTACGTCCCTTTCCCTGTGTGGTAGGCTGTGCAGGCCCTCTCTGGTGCTTCTCTACTGGAGTTCACACCGGGCAATGGTGATGCAGCTGTATCTTCAGGTTGCTTATGGGCCAGGTGCTTGCAGCTCTCCTGCCCTTCGGATTCTGCTACCAGGCAAGGATTTTACACCCTGGCAACCACAGACTCCGATGTCTAAGTCTCTTCTGCGCCTCTCTGCCAATCCTGCTTCACTGGGCCAAGCTATTCCAGCTCCAGGCCCCAGTCCATAAGACAGCACTACTCTGCGTCTTTACTCTCTGGACTCTGCTCACAGACTGAACACTAACTCCTCCCTCAGGTCAGGCTTGAGGAATGCTCCCTGGAACTCCAGGTTCAGAGCTCCCTCTGCTGGCCTGAGGGAGAAACTGCGTTGGATGTTGGTACCTACTGGCCAATGATTTCCCCAATTACCTCCAGGCTCAGTATTAACCCTTTTGAGGGGGCAACACTGTTGTGGCAACCAGATGCTGGGGCACCACACTCCCCCTTAGTTAAACTCAGTACTCCCGAACTGAAGAAAACAAAAAAAACATAACAAGACATAACATGTTAGAACATTTCATCCCATTATGGGAGGCACATTACTTAAACGTTGCAACTTAAATAACAACTATAAGAGTCTAGTGTGGCTCCCTGCCGGGTGTCCATTACACTGCTCCATTGGGGACCCGCCGCGATAAAACCCCCAACGTAGGCTCTGGGCGTGCGTCAGAGCATTGATGACCCTACTCTATGCATGCCGGACGGGTTTTTCTTCAGGGGTGCTGAGCACACTGGTGCTATGTACAATTAGAGTGTTGGCCACTCATAGTCCAGTGGCCGAATTGTCCATTTACTTAATCACCTAAAATAAAACATTATAGACAGACATTTTCACATAACTATTTACACTCTGATTGGTATTCTATATTCTATATCTTGGAGGGGGCTGTCCCTGGGTACTACGTTGGGACCTGCGTAGTTGGGGTTGTAATTCTTCGCTATCTGGTGTGTGTACTACCTCGATATTGCATGTTGGCCTAGCCGGTAGGGTTGGCAATCTCCTACGGGGTCTTAGGTTCACCAAGGGTACGACAGGTTCACCACTGGCAAGGGGTTGATTCTCCTGTTCCACTGCTGGCGGGACATCTATTGTTGGGGCCGATTTTTCTTCAGGTGGATCCGGGACCTCTTCTGCTGCTGGTTCGACCAATTGCGGGAATGTCAATACTGGTACCACTATAGCATTATTTATTCGGGTCCATGTTTTAGGGAATTTTCCAAGTATTGTTTGGATCATCTCTTCCTCTTTTTCTTGAATTTGGGAACTATCTTGTACTTCTACTTCTTTTTGGATTTTGCACCGTTCAGGGCACACTTGTCACGGTGCTGTCGGGTCCTGGCTCCCAGCTGAGGAGGGATGCCGTGGGGGTCTGCGTGGCTATATCTTCATGCGACACGGTTGCTGCGGCGGCCCTCTGTTCCTGGGCCCACACCACGGTGACCATCCTCCGGACTTCCGCCTTCCAGTCGAGCATCTGCTGCAGCATCTGTGCTCTCACCCGGACACAGAATCGACCCAGCTCCCGCTCCAACCAGGCAGCGGTTCCCGCGGGGAGCTCACTCAGGCCGCAATCCTCCACATCAAAAGCTACTCCGCCTCTTCCACTTCGGAGTCCCGCCATGCCGCCAACAGGGCTGAACGCAGACATCTTCCGTCCGCTCCCCCCTGGTCTTTCCGTGATTCTCCTTCTCTGGCCAGTAAGTCGACTTCTCCTTTCTTTAGGCAGCAAGCTGAACCGCCAGACAGTCAATTCTCTTTTCAGTGCGCCATTTTTCAATCTCTGCTCTGCATAGCGGGCTCCACTTCGCGCTCCTTCTTGCAAGATCAAGGGGGCGGGGCCTACTTTCACGCCCTTCTTCCCGCGCTTAGTAGCTTCAATGGCGGCAGTTTTTACACAGTAACACAGTCTTTAAACACAATTCTTCAGGCGCACAGTACCCGGTGGGGCCGGGCACGAAATCCTGTTCGTGACGCCAAAGTTGACTCACCCACCCCAGGGCTATGGGGCACCCGATGCTGGGCCGGACTAGTCCGGGGATCGTCAGTGGTAGCTGGGCCCGACTCCGTACCCTGGTGGGGTCAATTAATATGGCTGGTGTCTTGGGGGTGATTACAGTTTATAATTTTCGTGACGCCACCTGTGGTTTGCGGCTATTAACCCGCCGCTGCTGTATGAGGCCTCCGGGGCTGGTGGAATGGCAGCTTGGATGGTCCTGCTCCCCACAGGTGGAGCGGTGCCCCGGGGACACTGTTGGTGCTTGTAAGTGTCGATATAGTTGCGGTGTAAGTGCAGGGCCGACAGGGCGGTGAAAGCTTGGACACAAACAACCGTCTCTTTACCTTTTCCTCTTTTACTTGGTAAACGGTTAGTCCTGGGAGACCGTTACAGGTGGTAGAAGGCTCCAGTCGGCCTGGAAGTAACTGGGGTGCTCTTTTTGGCCAGCTGAGTATGAGGCCTACTCCCTGTTCTTCCTTTGCTCTGATAGGACCCTGCGCTCTGAATTAGCAATGGCCCTCTTGCTGCTGGGACCGGTGGTACGTCCCTTTCCCTGTGTGGTAGGCTGTGCAGGCCCTCTCTGGTGCTTCTCTACTGGAGTCCACACCGGGCAATGGTGATGCAGCTGTATCTTCAGGTTGCTTATGGGCCAGGTGCTTGCAGCTCTCCTGCCCTTCGGATTCTGCTACCAGGCAAGGATTTTACACCCTGGCAACCACAGACTCCGATGTCTAAGTCTCTTCTGCGCCTCTCTGCCAATCCTGCTTCACTGGGCCAAGCTATTCCAGCTCCAGGCCCCAGTCCATAAGACAGCACTACTCTGCGTCTTTACTCTCTGGACTCTGCTCACAGACTGAACACTAACTCCTCCCTCAGGTCAGGCTTGAGGAATGCTCCCTGGAACTCCAGGTTCAGAGCTCCCTCTGCTGGCCTGAGGGAGAAACTGCGTTGGATGTTGGTACCTACTGGCCAATGATTTCCCCAATTACCTCCAGGCTCAGTATTAACCCTTTTGAGGGGGCAACACAGTTGTGGCAACCAGATGCTGGGGCGCCACATAGTTGTACCTGGCTGGACACAAAAATTGGGCGACGCCCACGTCATTTTTTTTTTTTTAATTATTTCATGAAATTCATAAAATAATTTAAAAAAAAGGGCTTCCCTATATTTTTGGTTCCCAGCCGGGCACAAATAGGCAGCTGGAGGTTGGGGGCAGCCTCTGGCTACCTGCTGTACCTGGCTAGCATACAAAAACATGGCGAAGCCCACGTTATTTTTTGGGGGGGGGCAAAAAACTCCTGCATACAGTCCTGGATGGAGTATGCTGAGCCTTGTAGTTCTGCAGCTGCTGTCTGTATGCAGGAGAGCAGACAGCAGCTGCAGAACTAAAAGGCTCAGCATGCTCCATTCATTAGTGTATGCAGGAGAGCAGACAGCAGCTGCAGAACTACAAGGCTCAGCATACTCCATCCAGGAGTTTCATTTCATGAAATAATTAAAAAAAAATCGACATGGGCTTCGTCCCATTTTTGTGTCCAGACAGGTACAACTAGGCAGCTGGGGATTGGGGGCTGTAAGCGGTGACGTCACCGCTGCCACCGTTGCTAAAGTAATCTGACAGGCTGTTACTATAGCAACAGTGCTCCGATCACGTGATTCCCGATGCCGCAATTCACCGGCTGTGGCAGCCAGTCCTTGCATGTGGGCTGACTCTGTAAAGAGCGCTGACATGCAGGAACGGGGAAGCCGACCATGTGCCAGAGAATCTCGCCGGTACATGGAGATGCACAAATGAGCACCGCGTACTGGAGAGATGCACTGACAGGACCTAACATGACGTCTAGCCATGTGACCAGTCTGTAGCCAATGAGATAATACAGAAGTGACTGGTCACATGCTATTTTGACGTCACGGAAGGTCCTATCATCAGTGCTGGTTTCCGGGAGGACGCAGTGATTATCGGAAGGAAAAGCGGCAGGAGACAGAGTGCAGGACGTGTCGCAGGGACCTGTAAGTGTAATGGCAATGTTTATTAACTGTATGTGTACATGTATAAAGTGTTTTTATGTGTTTGTGTTTGCCTGCCATTGTTTTCAATGGGGTTTGAGGGGGTTCGACGAACAGAGCCTCCGTTCGATGAACTGAACCGAACTCGAACTCTAGGGGGGTGGCTCATCTCTAATCCCGTATTCTGGAATTTGCAGCCTCACCACGTCAGATTATCTGCTACACTTGCAATCTTGAAACGGAACTTCAAAACTCATCTGTTTATGAATGCCTATAATCTTCAATGACCCCACTGCTTCACCACCACCACAGCTACTGCCTCACCACCGTGCGGAGCTGCCGCCGCCTCACCATAGTGCGGAACTGCCCCCGCCTCATCACCGTGCGGAGCTGACTCCCAATCAACACCCCTCCTGTCTCCTCCCCAAAATCCTATAGAATGTAAGCTCGCAAGGGCAGGGTCCTCTTCCCTCTATACCAGTCTGTCTATTGTAACTTGGATATGTATTCTGTATGTAACCTTTTCTCATGTACAGCACCATGGAATTAATGGTGCTCTATAAATAAATATTATTATTATTATTATTAATAATAATAATATTACTACCACACACTGCCTGAATAATACTACAATAATCATCATGAATAGAAATCACAATACTAATAACACTAATATTACCATCAGTGCCATTATACACAGGAGCTCTGTATGTAGTGTCAGTGTACAGGTATACAGTGATCACCAGTGACATTATTACTGACATGATACACTGGAGATGTGTATACAGTGTATAGTGTGTGTGTGTGTGTGTACACTGACCTACCAGTGATGTCTCTAGCTGAAGTTATTCATTTTCGCTTTTCCTCTTCATCCGTCGCTGACCGCCATCACTTTTTCCTGCCATGACGCGACTCTGCAGAAAATAACACACAGTCACCTATAGCCGATCACTGCCAGAGCACATTCCTCACTTTTCCCCCAATTTCTACATCATGGGTGGTACAGCACTGGGTTGATGGCACACAGTACTAGAGGTGTACACAGCGGCAGGAGGCTCACTGCAAGGAGAGACAGGAGGCTCACTGCAAGAAGAGGCTGGAGGCTCAATACAGGGGGAGGCTCACAGCAAGTGGAGGCTCACAGCAAGAGGAGGCAGGAGGCTCACTGCAGGGGGAGGCTCACTACAGGTGGAGGCTCACTACAGGGGGAGGCACGAGGCTCACAGCAGGGGGAAATAGGAGGCTCACAGCAAGGGGAGGCTCACAGCAGGGGGAGGCTCACAGCAGGGGGAGGCAGGAGGCTCACTGCAGGGGGAGGCTCACTGCAGGGGGAGGCTCACAGCATGGGAAGGCAGGAGGCTCACTACAGGGGGAAGTAGGAGGCTCACAGCAAGGGGAACCTCACAGCAAGGGGAGCCTCACTGCAGGGGGAGGCTCACAGCAAGGGGAGGCTCACAGCAAGGGGGAGGCAGGAGGCTCACTGCAGGGGGAGGCTCAT
This sequence comes from Anomaloglossus baeobatrachus, assembly GCF_048569485.1. Taxonomy (NCBI): domain Eukaryota; kingdom Metazoa; phylum Chordata; class Amphibia; order Anura; family Aromobatidae; genus Anomaloglossus; species Anomaloglossus baeobatrachus. The sequence goes on along the minus strand of NC_134353.1, from coordinate 395,543,537 downwards.
AGAAGGGGGAGGCAGGAGGCTTACTGCAGGGGACGCAGGAAGCTCACTGCAGGGGGAGGGTCACAGCAAGGGGAGGCTCACAGCAAGAGGAGGAAGGAGGCTCACTGCAGGGGGAGGCAGGAGGCTCACTGCAGGGGGAGCCTCACAGCAAGGGGAACCTCACAGCAAGAGGAGTCTGTTATGATTCAGGGACCGAGGAGGATCAAAAAATGCAGAATCCCAAAAAGGTAACAGAGTGGCTCAAAACTTAACGGACTGCAGACCTAATCCTGATACACAACTAGAAGTAGCCGTGGGGCGTGCCTACTATGACCTGGATGCCTCGACAAAGCCGGAGAACTAAATAGTCTCATAGATAGAGATTTAAGAAAGCTTATCTGCCTCAGAGCAGTCCCCAAAGATAGATAGATAGCCCCCCACATGTAAAGGCTACGGTGATATAGGAAAACACAATACAAAGCCACAAAAGACAGAGTTCAGCAAAGGTGAGGCCCAAACTATCTTCATAGGAAAGGATAGAAAAGAGCAACTGTCTGCAGCCATAAAAACCCTAATATATACCAGCACTTCTGATATGGAAAAATCCTGAGGTTACACAACCTCTCCCCCACTGTATCAGCACTCTGATGTTACTGGGATCCAAAAACACTAATACAGATGAGGGACTGAATTAATACCAAGCATGACAAACACAATACCTTGCAGAATCATGGAGCTAAGTATACAGACACTCCCAGCAGGGAATGATCCCATTCCACCAAGAACTCCACACAGACAGAATAGGAATCAAGCCTTAGTATTAAAGCAGAAAAAAACACCAAGAAAGTGGAAAACAAATAGCAGAGGTACAAAGACTACTTATCTGAGAGGAGTTCTGCTAGTGAGCAAAGCTGGTAACAGAATGTCCTTAAAACACAGGAGACATTGACCACCGGCAAGTAACAGAGAAAACTACTCAGTTAAATATCCCAATCTGATCCTGATTGCCAGTCCTCCACAGGTGTGTAGCTTTCACTCCACGCATCAACTGCAACACCAACACTGACCACAAGAGGGAGCCCCAAACTGGAAAACGTATTGACAACAGGAGCCTCACCTCAAGGGGAGCGTCACTGCAGGGGGAGGCTCACTGCAGGGGGTGGCAGGAGGCTCACAGCAGGGGAAGGCTCACAGCAGTGGGCGGTGTTGTGAATACATTTGAATTAGATTCCAGTTTGGGGCTCCCTCTTGCGGTCAGTGCTGGTAATGCAGCTGACTTGCTGAGTGGGAACTGGACAGCTGAGTAGGATTTGCAATCAGGCCATTTGGTTTGGGCCTTTATAACTATGTAGCTTCCTTGTATTCCTTGCCGGTGCTCAATTGTATTTCCTGTGTTCCGAGGACATCCTTAAACCAGCCCTGTTCTCTGTGTCTACCAGAACTCCTCTCAGATAAGTTGGTGTTGTAGCTTTGCTTATGGTTTTTCCCTTTCTTGTGATTTTGCCTGTGTGGAGTTCCTGGTGGAATTGGATTATTCCCTGCTGGGAGTATCTGTGTACCTTGCTCCATGTTCTGTTATGTATTGTGTTTTGTCATGCTTGGTAGAATATTCAGTCCCCTCTCTATATCAATGTTTTTCTTGGATCCCAGTAACACCAGAGTACTGATATAGCGGGGAAGAGCCTGTTCAGGCTCAGTATTTTTCCATGTCAGGCGTGCTGGTATTTATTAGGGTTTTTACAGCTGCAGTCAGTGCTCTTTCCTATTCTTTCCTATGCAGATAGTTTTGGGCCTCATCTTTGCTGACTCTGTTCTCTAGCTACATATTGTGTTTTCATATTTCACCGTAATCTTTACATGTGGGGGGCTATCTATATCTTTGGGGACTTCTCCGAGGCAGATTAGCTTTTCTACATTTCTCTCTGTTAAAGTATTTAGTTCTTCGGCTGTGTCGAGAGACAACTAGGTCATCTTAAGCTCGTCCCACGGCTACCTCTAGTTGTGTGTCAGTATTAGGTCTGCAGTCCATTAAGGTACCAGCCACTCTGGTTATTTTCTGGGTTTACGAGTAATTGCTCTTTTTCTGATCCTCCTCGGTCACTGGATCACAACAGGGCGGCTCACTGCAGGGGGAGGCTCAAAGCAGGGGGGAGGCTTGCTGCAGGGGAGGCTTGCTGCAGGGGAGGCTCACAGCAAGGGGAGGCTCACTGCAAGGCGAGGCAGAAGCACTTACTTGGAGCCTGCGTGTCATCTTCTGCCGTGCCCCGGTGATGACGGACGTTAGTGCAGTGCTGAGGAACTCCTCTGCCTCAGTAATGGCATCGCACCGTTCAAATGTACATTTGAATATGAAAGGCACAATCTGCAGGTCCCGAACGCACCTCATTTTGTGCAGGCCTGAGGACTCCCCGCAGTGCAAGGATCTGTGGTGAGTCACATGAGTGCGGAAACTGGAGAGATTGTACAGATTATTCTGTGCGATCACTGCAGTTTATGATGGAAAGGCTGGGAGCCCATCAGACCATGCGGGCCCAGTCTGCCCGCTAAACACCCTGGCCAGCCTGCAGTAACAAGCCCCAAGTAACAATATAAAGCATGGAGGCCCACTGGAGCCCACCGGAGGATTCTCCGATGTTCCGCTTGGCCAGTCCGACGCTGTTCACTACTACACTCATCCTCTCCATCCCGTCTATCCTTTCCATAGACACCTCGGGGTAACGAAACCGGCCAGGCCACTCGTGACATCCCCCCACCCTTCATTGGCCTGGCGACGAGTATCCCCCCAGGCCCCTTTGGATGCTCCAAAAACATGCTGCGTCCAAAATGTTGTGAATCTTGATGGTGTGCACAGGCCCTTAGAAGCATCAAGCTGCTTCTTCTCCCACTCTATATCACTAACACCCAGCAGCAGCAGAGCCTAGGGGCTCCTCTGGCTGCTTTCGTTGAGTCCCCTGTGTGCCTGCGTCTTCTAGTGCAAGCACAGGGCGACCTGAGAAGACATAAGTGCTGGAAGCTCCACTGCTCTCCTCTCCTGCAGGCACACTGCATTCTCCCTGCTGCTGGTTCAAATTTACCTCATTTGCAGAACAGAAGTCTTTAGTGGCACGCTGTGGAGATGAGCTGGTCACATGTGAGGATCCTGGGTAGCAGGGGCAGGCAAAGGGGGAATCGAGAGAGGGCGTGGCCAGCAGCAAAAGGGGCCATGGAAGGCATCAGAGAGTGTGTGTGGTCAGCATCAAGAGGGGGCGTGGACAACAGCAAGAGGGGCATGGCCAACAGCCCATACAGTCCCTGACAGAAGTTCTGTCGCTTATCCATGTTATGTAAATAAGAGCTTATAACCTGACTTTAAATTCATCCATTGGTTTTATAAATAACTCTTTTGAAAGTTGAAACGCTCCCAAATTTGGTTTAGGGTATGAAAATAAAGTTGCTGCAAAGCTGAGATATTGATCATTTAATGAACACAGAAATGTCAGATTTTGGCAGGACAAAAGTTTTGTTGCCCACAGAAAGTAATGTGAAATTCAAACAAATAATTAACTTCTAATACAAAGATATGTTGCATAACATTGGTGAATGAAGTTGTTGTGCTATTAGAGCCATATTTAATATTTTGTGTGACTTCCATGAGCTTGAAGGACTGCATCCATGCAGTTCAACAATGATTCATATAATGTATTGATGAAGTCATCAGGAATAGCAAAGAATGCAGTCGCAGATGCTTCCCAGAGTTCATCTAGATTCTTTGGTTTTGTCTTTCAAGCTTCTACTTTCATCCTACCCCAAACATGTTCAATGATGTTCATGTCTGGTGACTTTGCTGGCCATTCCTTGAGCACCTTGATCTTCTTTGTCAGGAGGAACTTTGTTGTAGAGATGGATGTATGAGATGGAGCACCATCCTGCTGCAGAATTTCTCTCCTTTTATGATTGGGAATGTAAGAGGTAGCTAATACTTCTTGATATTTTAGGCTATTGATATTGCCTTCCACCTTGCAAATGTTTCCCACACCAACATACTGAATGTAACCCTAGACCATGCTCTTTCCACCACCAAACTTAACTGTTTAATGGATCCATACGGCTCCAGTAGGTCTCCTGCAGTATTTTGCGGTGGCTGTGGTGTAATTCAACTGAAGATTCATCAGAGAAATCCACCTTCTGCCACTTTTCCAGGATCCATCTGTTTAGCAGGCTGTGAGACTTGGCAAATGCCACATAGTGTTTTAATTGCCTTTTGTTTAGTGCTGGCTTCTGGGCACTGATTCGACCATAGAGGCAATTTCGAGACAGAATCCTACAAACTGTTCTAGTTGACACAGGGACTTGAGGTGACCAGGCCTTTTGGAGCTCTGCTGCAGTGGAAGAGGGGCTGGCTTTGGATTTTCTAACCAACAAACGTTCCTCCTGAGCAGTTGTCTTGCGGGGTCTGCTTGTCAAAAACATCGACAGTCTTTTCAAATCTTTTTTTAATTCTTTGCACTTGACGCTGCGACACATTAAAGGTGCCAGCCACTTCTGCAGTGGATCTGTTCTTCAGACTCTTGATAATCAAGGCTTTGGTTGCAGGGTGGATTTTTGGCATGTTGTCAGAGGACAAGTTGCAATTCAACTAAAGGTCTGGGGTGCTGGGTTTCTTTGTATACACACCCACTAATTAACAAATCATTTAGTGAGCACAGGTGAGGATGTACACTAGGATTGGGTGCATTATATGACAAGGCGACAAAACTTTTGTCTTGCCAAAATCTGACTGTTCTGTGTTCATTAAATGATCAATATTTCAGCTTTGCAGCAACTTTTTTTTCATAACTAAAACCAAATTTGGGAGGGTTTCAGCTTTCAAAAGAGTAATTTATGAAACCAATGGATGAATTTAAAGTCAGGTTATAAGCTTTTATTTACATAACATGGATAAGCGACAGAACTTCTGTCAGGGACTGTATGCCATGGAAGGCATGCAGAGACTGAGGCCAGCATCCAGAAGGGGCGTGACTGGAAGAAACAGGAGTGTGGCCGGCAGCAGACTATGACATGGAAGGCATTCAGAGGATGTATGGCAAGCATCCAGAGGGGGCACAGCTGTCAGCAAGGGGGTGCTTGGTTGGCAGCAAGAGGCAACATGGAATGCAGCGTGAGGGGGCGTTATTGGCAGAGTGCGGGGGTGTGGTGGCTGCTTATCACTGCACTGTGACGCGCCCACGGGGTCTGGGGCTTTTTGTCTTGCAGTGGTCTTGCCCGGTTCCATGACCCTGGGTGTCAATAAAAGGCTTTGGGGATGATGGGGGTAGTTGTTCGTGACACCACCCGTGGTGTGCGGCCAAGATTAGCTGCCACTGCGGGATCGCTTCTCTCTCTTCTGGGGCGGATGACTACGCAGCTCAGTTGGTCCAGCTCTCCACGTGCAGAGCTATGCCCCAGGAAGGATGATGGTGGTGATAGTCTCTCAGATGCTGACAGCGCTGGGGGCGCGATGGTGAGGGCGCCGCATTAACGGGACAACACAGGCGGTGCAGTTCATGGTCTCTTTACTCACAGGTCACATACACTACTGTTTCCCGCTGCGATGGGCTCCAGCCGATCCTGGATACTTTGGAGGTCGTAACTGGCGTTGGAATCTGTGAGTTCCCTCCTTGCGCTCTACTAAGTGAGTCCCTGTGACATATAACTACACAACTACTCTGGTCCTGGGTTGTTGCTCCCGTCCCATCTGACAGGCACCGCGTGTCCCTCGTTGCTCCTGACCGTGGTCCTGACTCCATCTGCTGCTGTGCCCTGGGCACTTAAGTGGGCTTGGAGACGTGCAATCCCCTTGCCCGGCGGATTCTGGTGGTGAAACCTGAAGTCTTCACCACCCCAGGGCTCTGTACCCTGTCTGCGCTGGTCCCAAGCTCTCCCTTCAGCGACCCTGTAACTCCTCTCTCTCACTTCCTACTCATCTGCCCCGTGCAGACCGACTGCTCGGTGTGATGTTGATCTTTCTTCCCCAAGTGGAGGCCCCGCCCCCCGGGTTGTCTGCGCTAGTGGACCAAGAATCCCATATTAAGTGATGGCTGTCCTCTGCGACCACCCCAGCTCAATCCCAGTGGGTGAGCCCCCCTTCACTGAGTATCATGTATGCTGTGTGTCTTACCGGCACCAAACTCCTCCATATCCGTGATGAATACTGCCCCGTAAGTGAGGTGCAGTTGTGATGCCCCTGGACTATCAGGTCGTCACAGGGTATTGCGCAATCTGCCCTCTCGTGCAATATCCACCTCCTTCTTGGTTATGGGTCCCCAACTACATGGTGTTGACTACTTCAGCTAATCAAAATCCTAGGTACACTCTGCACCACACCCACCAGACACACCAGTGGACGGCCTGAGTGGAATAGGGTCGCCCACTTGGAGGGTTGGTTAGGGGAGGTCAGGAGTGTCAGGAGTAGAGTGTAGTGTTGGAAGTGAATGAGAGAGGAGGTCAGGAGCAGGGCTCCTAGGAAGCTATCTAGGTGGCAGACGGTGGTCTGGGCCTAGAGGAGCTGGACCCCCGGTCACAGGGGATCATGGCAAAGGGCACGGATCTGTCGAGGAGGACAGCCGGCGGCCTTGCATCATCACTGGGCTGGGACTAGGGCACGACGGGTTACGTGGACCCTAGGTCGGGGAGTAGCTTCAGGCAACCTGACAATTTACCCGACGAGAACGGAGCCTTCAAGATCCGCTCTTCACCCACTCCAAAATTGGGGTACTAGCGCAACGAGGGAGATAGGACCTTCCACTCAAACGGTCCAGAAAATCCCAAGCATGAACCCTGAGAGCAAGCTCCCACACTTAGCCATAGAGGGGAGCAGAACCCGGCAAGGTCCATACTACCGGGACCAACAGAGAAGTAAACTTAGTGCCAGGAGGCAGGTCACGGATCACCAGGCAGCACCATTGGGGACGGGACCCGAACTAGCTCCCCTCAACGGCAGCGGTATCCAAAACTTTGGTTTATCCAGTTGTCGGTGTCAGCTTAATGGACTGAGTGAGTACGCAAGTGACCCCTTCACACCAAACGTGATACTCCACCTCACCACCACCAAGTCCCGGGGCATCCCCCCTACCCGTGCAGGGTTCTAACACTTGGCTGCCCCATTCCATCACCCCCGGGTACTCCCAACTGCAGCGGTGGTATTCCAAATTACCACATACCACGGGTGGCGTCACGAACGTTAACACAATCTCCTGTAAATATCCCCTTCATTTGAGTGGCCGCACGACCCCCGAGTCCGGAGACCCCTCGAGCCACTGCGGATCCGGATCCGAGCAGCCCGGCTGCTGGCACAGGGGCGGCACACAGTACCCCGTGGCGCCTGAAGCCGTATGGGCACCACAACTGCGGGAGAAGTAAGCTCACGGCTCTGGACATGGGGCTGAGGCTCAAAATCAGGACAGTTCCGCTGTATTCGGGACGGTTGGGAGGTATGCTCAAGCTGTTTGCACTAGGCAGTATTCAAGGTGTTTAAACCCTCCGGTATTAGGGCACTCTTAACTGCACCAGGATCAGAATTTGAAAAAACACTCCCCAACACATTCCCTCTTTCACCAATTTATTGAAAGAAAAAACAAATCCGGGTCTGGCGTAATCCAATAAGGGGGTCCCACGATGATCCATACTCACTGTCCCAGTCAGTGAAGAACAGTATGTTCCCCAATTACTGGGAGAGCAGTGCAATGACCTGAGCTAACATCAGTAGGTCAGCCCAGGTCACCACAGGGGATGACGAGCGCAGACATCCTGAGGTTAGCTAGGTACATTACCTGGGTGATGAATGCCGCTGCACTCCTGACATCAGCGCTCGTCACTGACTTTCATTGTCCGCCGTGTTCACAAGCGAAGTGTCGCGGGAGTCCATGACATCACCGCTAGTCACAGTCTTGGGCTGCCCGTGAGACTTGATGTGAGAACATGATGGGCATGGAAGTCAGTGACGAGCGCTGACGTCAGGAGTGCAACACTTCGTCACTGCAGGTAATGAACTTTACAAACCTCCTAATGTCGGCATTCGTCATCCCCGCAATTGCTGACACTGCTGTGCTAGCACATATAGACACACTGCAGTGCAGGCAGATGCTGACACGCTGCAGTGCAGGCAGATGCTGACACACTGCAGTGCGAGCAGCTGTGGGGCGGGTGGGGAGAGGGAGACTAGACTGCTTGGGCACTCGGTAGACAAAAGCCAAACGGAAGTGTTTCCGTGCGGCTTCCGGGGATTTTGCGGACCCATTGACTTGTATTGAGTCATGGTCTGTTATTACGGAACAGAATAGGACATGTTCCATAATAACAGAACAGACATATGGCATCCGATGTGTTTTTTTGTTTTTTTAGGATCGGATGCACACGGAAGTGGTTCTATGCACCATCTGATCCTACACAAAAGACATTGAAAAGATGGTCCTGTCATTAGCTTTGCAAAAAAACAGGAACTGGACAGGATAGGCTGAATGGTCGTCTGAGTGAGCCCTAACAAGGAATGACTGCAGATATTTCTTCTGAGACCAGACATCCCCTTTAATTTAATTTTTTTTTATAGCTGCTGATAGATATTTGTATCCCTGATAAGTTCTGCTGACTGGATACTACTCCAGGAATTCCAGATTATAATGTTAGCTTGCAAATTTAAATTCTAGAAACAATTTCAAAGTTTTAAGACAGCATAATAGTAATAAAGAACAATAACATATCTAATATAAAATATATAAGATACTTAAAAAAGAGACCATGGTTGATCATTCTCTATAGGGATTAAACTATCTTCAATATTTACTACAGGCCACATCATACTTAACATTTAAAATAATGTAAACCAAACCTTTATTTGCAGTAACATCATTATAAAACTGTAATCACCCTCAGTTGCCCCTATGAACTCCCCCCGGATGGAGCTGACGCAGCATCTTGCAGATTGAGCTGCTTTGATCCTAATAGGATCGGGGGTTAAATCTGTCATTAAACTGCTACCAGCCGCAGAGCTGCCTCTTAACCAATTAACCACCAATTAGTGGAATGGAGCCGTTCTGTATTAATATTTTAACGTGATGAATCCGATCAGAGATCTACGGATCCCCCCTAAAGACTTGTTAATTCTTCCTCAGCAATACGCACTTGCGAAGTATGACATGGCGTGTAAGTATTGGGGAGAAGGGTTTACTGTGTAATATTTTACCAGTGACTTAACAGCTTTATAGAGCAAAGCTGTCACTTTAAGAGCTAAGCGGTAAAGCCTAACTATATTAACCCTCTATTAAATGAGCCGGTGACCAAATTAGCATTTTTCTGGACCATTTTTTGATAGTTTTCTAGAAAGGAGAACAAGAAAAAGCATATAACAGGATATGAACAAGTGTTAGTTAGTACAATAACATCTTTTTTTTTTTTTTTTTTAAGGCATTCCAAAGCAACATAACAAAATCTTAAACAAGGGAAATGTCAGCAAAATATAACTACTGCTTTATTGACCATAAGCAACCCTGAAGACATAGAGAATTAAAGAACTGATTAAACCACACTTAGGCTATGTTCACATGTGCAGTAATTATCCAATAAAACGGATGCAACAGCAATTAGTTGACAAAACAATTGTGCAAACACAACCTTTCTGTCCATTTCGAAAAAAATTATTTTTGCAGGATTTTTTTTTTTTTTTTAACATGGGAGTCAATGGAAAACAGATCCCTTAACGGATTGCTATTTTTCTCAAATTTGAAACTCATCCAGTAAGAAAACTAACAGATCCTTTACAAAGGGAAGAAAAATGGATGGCTAAATAGTAATCAGTAGAGTTGAGCGCGGGGCGGGTGGGGTGGGCCAGCATGTCAGCCAATCCCAGACACACACACAGCTAAGTGGACTTTTAGCCAGAGAAGCAACGGCATGTGTGATAGGATGTCCATGTCACATGTCCCTGCATTATAAAAACGGGTATCTGCCCGTCCGGATGCCAGTATCTGCCTTCTGCGTCTGGGTGTCAGTCACCGCTGGCGTAGCTCCTGTCTCCGATACTGCTGTGTACGCTCTACACACAGCGCTATACAGAATAGGGATAGAAGTTTCTTTTAGCCCTTGTAAGGGCTAATAACAGCAGGCTCACAGCTGTAGGTGACAGTCAGGTCCGTGGAAACAGATTTTAACAGCTACACAAGATAACAGCGTCTGTGTAGCTAAGCTCAGGGACTTCCTCGCTGCATTTCCCCATTAGGAGGGATAGAAAGTGAGGCTTCCTTTCCTGTACTCTGACCCACAACCCTGCCACTGTACCCTCCTGCCCTTTGCACACTCAAGCTCATTGTTACTAAGCCATTATACTAGCAAACACTGAGGAAACTTAGTGGTATCCTAAAAGTGGCTGTTGGACTTCCATTAGTGTCCCACTGGTGCAAAGCTATTTGCAGCACCACTGCATTGTACACTCAAGCTCATTGTTACTAAGCCATTATACTAGCAAACACTGAGTAAACTTAGTGGCATCCTAAAAGTGGCTGTTGGACTTCCATTATTGTCCCACTGGTGCAAAGCTATTTGCAGGACCACTGCATTGCACACTCAAGCTCATTGTTACTAAGCCATTATACTAGCAAACACTGAGTAAACTTAGTGGCATCCTAAAAGTGGCTGTTGGACTTCCATTATTGTCCCACTGGTGCAAAGCTATTTGCAGTACCACTGCATTGCACACTCAAACTCATTGTTACTAAGCCATTATACTAGCAAACACTGAGTAAACTTAGTGGCATCCTAAAAGTGGCTGTTGGACTTCCATTATTGTCCCACTGGTGCAAAGCTATTTGCAGCACCACTGAATTGCACACTCAAACTCATTGTTACTAAGCCATTATACTAGCAAACACTGAGTAAACTTAGTGGCATCCTAAAAGTGGCTATTGGACTTCCATTATTGTCCCACTGGCACTGGTGCAAAGCTATTTGCCGCACCACTGCATTGCACACTCAAGCTCATTGTTACTAAGCCATTATACTAGCAAACACTGAGGAAACTTAGTGGCATCCTAAAAGTGGCTGTTGGACTTCCATTATTGTCCCACTGGTGCAAAGCTATTTGCAGCACCACTGCATTGCACACTCAAACTCATTGTTACTAAACCATTATACTAGCAAACACTGAGTAAACTTAGTGGCATCCTAAAAGTGGCTGTTGGACTTCCATTATTGTCCCACTGGTGCCAAGCTATTTGCAGCACCACTGCATTGCACACTCAAACTCATTGTTACTAAGCCATTCTAATAGCAAACTATGCTGCCAGTTTAAGGGCCGTAGTTGCATTGTCAGTGATAATTATTGTTGTTTATTCTGCTGTTAATAAAGATAGACCACCGCTGCAATCTACACCACCTCTCAATTTTTACTACCACATTTTAAGTGCACAATCTTGTCGCAATAAAAATGAGTGGCAAAATGACAGATGCTGGTGGAAAGGGGAAGAGGCGTGTTGGAAAAGGAAAAAAAGGGTTTGTCCGTGGGGAAGGTGGCAAAGCTCCATTAACATCTGCTGAAGATAGACCATCTTCCAGCAAAAGTAAGATGTCTACTACTTACCGTGGACAATCCGATGTGCTCCCTTTTTTACGGACCCGAACAACTGGAACAAAGATAGATGATGGCCAAAAAAAGAAAATGCTTGAATGGATCTCAAGTGGTCCAACAAGTGCCCTCTCCGCCACCTCAACTACCGCATCCAAAAAACACCAGTCATCCCAATCACACTTGCTTTCTCCCAGCTCTGAAGTCTCCATCCGCCCTGCACAGTATGGTGGAAATGAGATGGCTGAGTCTGCAGAGCTGTTCAGTTACACTATAGCCTGGGAATCAGAGGTGTGCTCCCAAGCTACAGTGAGTACAGACCAGGAAATGGTCTGCAGTGATGCCCAGAACCTTTGTGACTCTGATTCATGCCGTGAGGACCAAGTTTCTGAGCATAATGTTGACCCTTATTCACAAACTGTAACACCTGTTGTTATAGACAATGAGGAACATACTGATGACAATGAGACGCAGATGCCAGATTGGTATGACAACTTAAATATTCGGTCAGGGCAAGAAGAGGCTCGGTCTGAGGGTGAGGGGAGTGCAAACACAACAATTGATGAGGAAGTTCTAGATCCCACCTACTGTCAACCCACAGTCAGGCACTCGAGGAGGTCAACAGAGGCGGTGGAGGAGGATGCAACTGACGACGAAGTTACCTTGCGCCTTCATGGACAGAGTCGGAGTACTTGTAGCACGTCTACAACTGCATCTTCAACCACCACTGTGCCTCTGAGCACTAGTCAGGGTGGATCAGCAGGTCACATGCCCTCTAAGCCTTGCCTAGCCTGGTCCTTTTTTGACATAGCAAAAGATCGCCCAAATTATGTGATCTGTAAAATTTGTCGTGATTCTGTTAGTAGAGGGCAAAACCTCAGCAGTTTGACAACTTCTTCCATGAATCGTCACATGAATAAATATCATATGTCCCAGTGGGAAGCTCACCGTGCTGCAATGCGGCCTAGCGGAGCGAACCATCCACCGCCTGCCCCATCCAGTGCATTCGCGCGCTCTTCATCTTCTAGGACTGTGGGGACAGCTGTCACACCTGGTTTTCCACGCACAACTTCCACTACTGTAACCGCAACAGGCAGTTTGCTTAGTAGGTCGTCAGTTGGTTTGGAAGGGGAAACAAGTGCGCATGTACAGCTCTCTCAGACATCGATAGCACCAACGTTGGATGAAGGCAACATCATGTCTACGCCTGCACTTTCCTCACAAACCTGCATTTTTCCAGGGACACCCTACTCAACACCGTCTACACACAGCAGCCAGATCTCTGTCCCTCAGATGTGGACAAATAAAAGACCATTTCCTGCGACCCATGACAAAGCTAAGAGGTTGACTTTATCCCTCTGTAAGCTCTTGGCTACCAAAATGCTGCCTTTCCGCCTGGTGGACACACAGGATTTTAGAGACTTTATGTGTGTCGCTGTGCCCCAGTACCAGATGCCCAGTCGCCACTACTTCTCTAAGAAAGGTGTGCCTGCGCTACACCAGCATGTCGCACACAACATCACCGCTTCCTTGAGAAACTCTGTGTGTGAACGGGTGCATTTCACCACCGATACTTAGACCAGTAGGCATGGACAGGGACGTTACATGTCGCTGACTGGGCACTGGGTAACTATGGTGATAGATGGTGAAGGGTCTGCTGCACAAGTCTTGCCGTCCCCATGACTTGTGTGTCAATCCTCTGTCTGTCCAAGTTCCGCCACTGCTTCTGCCTCCTCCACCTCGTCTGGGTCCTCCACCTCCGCCCCATGCCTGCCTGGTCAGGCCACCAGCGTTCTAACTGCGCAGATGGAATCCCACACCCCTCATTACTATGCTGGCAGCAGAGCGCAACGGCATCAGGTGGTCTTTAGCTTGAAATGTCTTAAAAATAAGAGTCACACAGCGGCTGAGTTGTGGGCAGCTCTGGAGACTGAGTTTGGTAAATGGTTGTCTCCACTCAACCTGCAGCCTGGTAAGGCCGTGTGCGACAATGCTGCAAACCTGGGTGCGGCCCTTTGCCTGGGCAAGGTGACACACGTGCCTTGTATGGCTCACGTGTTGAACCTTGTTGTCCAGCAATTTTTAACACACTATCCTGGCCTAGATGGCCTTCTGAACAGGGCATGAAAACTGTCTGCTCACTTCCGCCGTTCAACCACCACTGCTGAGCGACTTGCATCGCTCCAGAAGTCTTTCGGCCTGCCGGTTCATTGCCTGAAATGCGATGTGCCGACACGCAGGAATTCGACTCTCCACATGTTACAGCGACTGTGGCAGCAGTGTCGAGCCCTGGTGCAATACGTCATGACGTATAGCCTGGGCCAATGAGATGCAGAGGTGGGGCTGATCACCCTGATGGAGTGGTCTCAGATCCAGGACCTATGCACCCTTCTGCACAGGTTCGACATGGCGACGAATATGTTTAGCGCTGACAATGCCATTATCAGCATGACAATTCCAGTCATTTACATGCTGGAGCACACGCTAAACACTATTCGGTGTCAGGGGGTGGGACAACAGGAAGGGGAGGAACTACAGGAGGATTCATATGGTCCAAACGTTCATCATCACCAACGCGGCAGGCATGGGACCATGGGGGACAGGGATCAACAAGGGCGCATGGTAGCAGGCGAAATGTTGAGGAATGTGCAGGAGAACATGAAGAAATGGAGGACGAACTGTCCATGGACATGGAAGACTCAGCGGATGAGGGAGACCTTGGTCAAATTTCAGTTGAAAGAGGTTGGGGGGAGATGTCAGAGGAAGAAAGAACGGTTAGCACCTCTATGCCACAAACACAGCGTGGACTTGGTCCGCATGGCTGCGCAAGACACATGAGTGCCTTCTTGCTGCACTACCTCCAACATGACCCTCGTATTGTCAAAATTAGAAGTGATGATGACTACTGGCTTGCCACACTATTAGATCCCCGGTACAAGTCCAAATTTTGTGACATAATTCCAGCCATAGAGAGGGACGCACGCATGCAGGAGTATCAGCAAAAGCTGTTACTCGATATTAGCTCGGCTTTTCCACCAAACAACCCTGGTGCAGGGAGTGAATCTCCCAGTTGTAACTTAACAAACATGGGACAGTCTCGTCATCTTCAACAGTCTACCCGTACCAGCAGCATCATATCTGGTGCTGGTAACAGCAATTTTATTGAATCTTTTCATAATTTTTTTAGACCATCCTTTGCAAGGCCACCAGAGACAACAAGTCTGACACATAGTCAACGGCTGGAGAGGATGATACAGGAGTATCTCCAAATGAACATCGATGCCATGACTTTGCAACTGGAGCCTTGCTCATTTTGGGCTTCAAATCTTGAAAAATGGCCTGAGCTCTCCACTTACGCCTTGGAGATCTTGTCGTGTCCAGCTGCCAGCGTTGTCTCTGAACGTGTCTTCAGTGCTGCTGGGTGTGTGCTGACAGATAAGCGCACGCGTCTGTCCAGTGACAATGTGGACAGACTAACGTTCATCAAAATGAACAAGTCATGGATCCACAAGGAATTTACTACCCCGGTGTCATCCTGGGGGGAGTAAATGCTTGTGGATTTGGAATGTGCTTGATGCAAATTTACCTGTGAAAGTGTACAACTGGGGCACAAGTGCTGCCACTGAAGGGGTGGGTGTGTGTGGGGCCCAATTTTTGGGAAAAAGGGAGACTCCGCTTGGAGTAACCCTTGCTTCCTGTATTTTTTAAAAGGAGCCAAGATGAACAAGTCATGGTTCAGCAAAGACTTTGCTACCTACCCTGGTGTCATCCTGGATACGGTTAAGTATGGCGTATTTTTGAATGTGCTTGATGCAAATCTAGCTGTGAAGTGTACAACTGGGGCACAAGTGCTGCCACTGAAGGGGTGGGTGTGTGTGAGGCCCAATTTTTGGAAAAAAGGGAGACTCCGCTTGGAGTAACCCTTGCTTACATTGTTTTTAAAAATGATCCAAGATGAACAGAGCTGGGATCAGGAAAGACTTAGCTACCCTGGTGTCATCCTGGGGACGGTTAAGTATGGCGTATTTTTGAATGTGCTTGATGCAAATCTACCTGTGAAGTGTACAACTGGGGCACAAGTGCTGCCACTGAAGGGGTGGGTGTGTGTGTGGCCCAAATTTTGGAAAAAAGGGAGACTCCGCTTGGAGTCACCTTGCGGTGTTTTACATGATTTTAGAAGGGCATGCCATGCCTATATCTGTGTCTCCTCCTCTTTTTCCTTGTCCAGCTCTTTTGTTTTCGCATGAGTATATGTCCTTGTCACTTTCTCATGTGTTTGTGCTGTGTTGTGAGTTGTTTGTCACCTTTTGGACACCTTTGAGGGTGTTTTGTAGGTGTTTTTGTGTGTTTGTGATTGCCTCCCATTGTTTCCTATGCAGTTCGAGTGGTTGGGCGAACCGAACTCGAGCCGAACCGCGACCGGTTTGCTCATCTCTAGTAATCAGTTAAAGGGACTCCTATGTTAATTAAATGGATCTTGCAAAAATCTATTTTTTAAAAACAGACATAAAAGCTGCTGGAGAAGGAATACTATAATAGAGGAATGTAGGCAGCGATTGTAGCCTTACAGACTTTGCTGGTGCTACCTTTACCCAAAAGTCCTTTTCAGGGTTAATTCATATCTATTCTATTCCTAATATCGCTCTTAGCTGCAATTATTGTAGGGGTTATTGTCCTCCATTCCTTGCTGGAGCTACGTTAACCCAAAAGTCCTTTTCATGGCTAATTTAAGTCTACAAATCTAATCTATTCTCTAGTAATATACCGCTCTTAGCTGCATTTAAAAGGAAGGTGTCATCAATAAAAAAAAATTTCAATAACTGAAAAAATGGAACGTATTAATGTTTTAATGTTATGTTTAAATAAAATTATTTGTTTTTAATTGAGAAAAATTTATAACATTTTTTTTAAAGTTTGATATATTCCACTCTTAAACACTAGGGGGAGCAGCTGCTGAAATCCGACTGTAGAAGTACTGTAGAAATATCTCACATTATAGTAGCAGTAAAAGTGGGCAGAATCTGCTCTCCTGTGTGTGATGTAACCTCCCCCTCCCAATCTACGTGTTTCCAACAGGGTAAGAGAATGAAGTTTAGGATCACAGTGCGGAGCCATTTTGTTGGTGGCCACAGAGTGATCCTAATATGTCTAAAGTGTCACTAAGGCCAGCTGCATAGTGCTCCATTGTATCCCGCGCCGCACTGTATCCCAATGCCCCACACTGACTACTGACTGTTTCCCAATGTCCCCACACTGCCTGCTGACTGTTTCCCCAATGTCTCCACATTGCCTGCTGACTGTTTCCCAATGCCCACACATTGCCTGCTGACTGTTTCCTAATACCTCGCTCAGCTCGCTGACTGTATCCCAATGCCGCAAGCACTCACCTCAGACCTGCGCCTTGGCAGCCTGTCCTGTCAGGCATCACAGTACGAGCAGCAGTGGCCCGAGATGAGCACACACGGGGAGTGAGGGGGTCGCGGCATAGTTTGGGGGAGGGGGGAGGGAGGGTCGCAGCATAGTGTGGGGGGAGGTGGGGTCTCGGCATAGTGCAGGGGAGGGTGGGTCGTGGCATAGTGCGGGGGAGGGGGGTCGCAGCATGGGAAGGGGGGGCATGGCAGAGTGTGGGGGGTAAATGTGAACAGCAGAGTGGGGAGCAGCACGCCAAAGATCAGTAATGGTGCAATCAGCATTGCCCGTCGCCGGTACTCACCCCATCCATCCCAGCGGGTGACAGGGGTAAAGTGAAGCACACAGCATAGCTGTGAGCTCCACAATGATGGTGCTGATCTCCTCCCTCTGCTGTGATCTGGACAGCCCAGGGGGAGCATCCATTTCACAGCAGACGCCTTCTGTATGTAACTAAATGGGGTCGGATTCCGACCACGTTCTTCTATTCCCTGGGGGCTGCCATAAAGGAGGTGAGTAACTGTTGTTACAAAAACTAAATTCAAGATGGCAGCCCCTAGTGCTTCAGTAAAACTAGAATTAAATAAAAACTGAATAAACAGTGAGTTTAATTTTGTATTAAAAATATGTGATTTCATAATCACTATTATTAATACAAAAATAAAAAACCGCGACACCCTACCTTTAATGTAGGGCAAGCTGCTGGAGAAAGGATAGTGTATTAGAGACATGGAGGCAGGGATTCTAGCCGTACAGACCTTGCTGCTGTTCAGTAAAAAATCTATTCTACAATAATACTGCTCTTATCTACATTTTGTGTGGGGAAAGGTGTTGGAGAAGGGAATGTGTGTTAGGCTGCGACCACACTTTGCGTTTCCACCTGCGTTTTGGGTGCTTTTTAGGTGCGTTTTGAGAAGCACCTTTTTCATGCCAAAAGGCATGCGTTTTGATTTCACAGCAAAGTCTATGGAAAATTGGGATTTCTAGACCGCACTTTGTGTTTCTAAACACTGCGTTTAATTTGCATATTTTGTGGCAAAAACTCTGCATTCAAAGAAGCAACATGTCAATTGTTTTTGCCATTTTGGGTGCATTTTGCTAACATTGGAGTCAATGAGAAATGGCAAAAAACAAGTTTCCTACAAATTCCTGCGTTTTACCTGCTTTTTCTGTGCAGAAAACCTGCATTTGGAACTTACAAAACGCATGTTTTTTGCAAATTAAATTAATGATTTCATATGTCCCTTTACACACACATAATCCGACAATTAAATTAAAGAAAATGTTAAATTTAGTGCTATTTTTCTAATAAATACTATATTACCGCTAGAATTCCATTATACAGTTAGGTCCAGAAATATTTGGACAGTGACACAATTTTCTCGAGTTGGGCTCTGCATGCCACCACATTGGATTTGAAATGAAACCTCTACAACAGAATTCAAGTGCAGATTGTAGCGTTTAATTTGAAGGTTTGAACAAAAATATCTGATAGAAATTGTAGGAATTGTACACATTTCTTTACAAACACTCCACATTTTAGGAGGTCAAAAGTAATTGGACAAATAAACCAAACGCAAACAAAATATATTTATTTTCAATATTTTGTTGCGAATCCTTTGGAGGCAATCACTGCCTTAAGTCTGGAACCCATGGACATCACCAAACGCTGGGTTTCCCCCTTCTTAATGCTTTGCCAGGCCTTTACAGCCGCAGCCTTCAGGTCTTGCTTGTTTGTGGGTCTTTCCGTCTTAAGTCTGGATTTGAGCAAGTGAAATGCATGCTCAATTGGGTTAAGATCTGGTGATTGACTTGGCCATTGTAGAATGTTCCACTTTTTTGCACTCATGAACTCCTGGGTAGCTTTGGCTGTATGCTTGGGGTCATTGTCCATCTGTACTATGAAGCGCCGTCCGATCAACTTTGCGGCATTTGGCTGAATCTGGGCTGAAAGTATATCCCGGTACACTTCAGAATTCATCCGGCTACTCTTGTCTGCTGTTATGTCATCAATAAACACAAGTGACCCAGTGTCATTGAAAGCCATGCATGCCCATGCCATCACGTTGCCTCCACCATGTTTTACAGAGGATGTGGTGTGCCTTGGATCATGTGCCGTTCCCTTTCTTCTCCAAACTTTTTTCTTCCCATCATTCTGGTACAGGTTGATCTTTGTCTCATCTGTCCATAGAATACTTTTCCAGAACTGAGCCGGCTTCATGTGGTGTTTTTCAGCAAATTTAACTCTGGCCTGTCTATTTTTGGAATTGATGAATGGTTTGCATCTAGATGTGAACCCTTTGTATTTACTTTCATGGAGTCTTCTCTTTACTATTGACTTAGAGACAGATACACCTACTTCACTGAGAGTGTTCTGAACTTCAGTTGATGTTGTGAACGGGTTCTTCTTCACCAAAGAAAGTATGCGGCGATCATCCACCACTGTTGTCATCCGTGGACGCCCAGGCCTTTTTGAGTTCCCAAGCTCACCAGTCAATTCCTTTTTTCTCAGAATGTATCCGACTGTTGATTTTGCTACTCCAAGCATGTCTGCTATCTCTCCTATGGATTTTTTCTTTTTTTTCAGCCTCAGGATGTTCTGCTTCACCTCAATTGAGAGTTCCTTAGAAGGCATGTTGTCTGGTCACAGCAACAGCTTCCAAATGCAAAACCACACACCTGTAATCAACCCCAGACCTTTTAACTACTTCATTGATTACAGGTTAACGAGGGAGACGCCTTCAGAGTTAATTGCAGCCCTTAGAGTCCCTTGTCCAATTACTTTTGGTCCCTTTAAAAAGAGGAGGCTATGCATTACAGAGCTATGATTCCTAAACCCTTTCTCCGATTTGGATGTGAAAACTCTCATATTGCAGCTGGGAGTGTGCACTTTCAGCCCACATTATATATATATAATTGTATTTCTGAACATGTTTTTGTAAACAGCTAAAATAACAAAACTTGTATCACTGTCCAAATATTTCTGGACCTAACTGTATATTTCTATTTTCTTTTTAATTTCTTCACTTATGTATTTAATCCTTTTTTTTATCTTTTTTCAATATATTTGAATGTTTTAACCTTTATTTAGCAGTGTCTTGATTTACAAAACGCATTTGCCAAAACGCAGGTGGAAAAGCAGGTAAAAAGCGCTGAAAACGCATCAAAAACGCTGTAAATACGCATGCGTTTTCAGCGCTAAATTTCAGAAAAAGGCAACTTTGGTCAAATCAATTAAGCACAAAATGTGCGTTTAGAACTGCAAGTAGCACAACGCAAAGTGCGGTCGCAGCCTTAGAGGCATGCAGGGATGCTAGCCTTTCAGATCATGCTGCTGATAGATTAATACACAATTGTTTATTTTTTCCTGCCTGAAACAGAAAACTGTTGCATATTTTAAAGAATGCTAAGTGTGAACATAGCCTAACAGGTGGAGGAGGCGGGGATTTTTTTCTCTTTTTTTTTTAATTTGCCTTGTATGCAAGTCAATATATGGTGGTAAGTATGCTTCCTAATATTTTTTTCCTGAAAAACCCATTTTAGCTTCAATTTTGTATGTTTTATTGTCACTCTGGAAAAATGGTGTAGTACTCTGACAACAGCAACCTGGAAGTCAGAGATGGGTCTAGGCATGTTCCCCATGCTGTTCTCATTGCATTAGAGTACTGGTTCCATACAATTCAGTGATTCTCCTGCCTCTCCAGACCTCCTGGGAGGGTCTTCTGGAAAAATGCTTCAGTTTCCCATTGACTTCCATTATTCTCATTACTCCTGTCGAGCATCCCAGCAGTCCGATGTACTCGATTCAAGTAACGAGAATGTGAGCATTTTAGTACTTGCTCATCACTAGTAGAGATGAGAGAACTTGTTCGGTTCGCATTCGCCAATTTCAAATTTGGTTCGAGCATTTCCCTATTCGTTTCTAGGTCGTGTACCCGGACATTTTTGGGAAAACCCGATAATGATCCTCTATGTTAATTTTCCAAAATGCTTTTCTAATAACATATGAAGCTTTTGGATAGGATTGTGAAGATGTATGGGGAGATGTGTTTAATGACCGGAGAGGGTGGGGAGATGCCAGAGGAGCTGAGCACTTATATTTTTTTTTACCTTTATTTGTGGATATTCCTGCATCCAATCACAGAGCAGAAAACATCCACAAGGTTCAGACACAAGGCTTGTGTCATTGTCTGCCTAAGTCACATGTCCCTCTGCATACAAAATGAGGATAATGCGACGTTGGCGCCATTTTGTGAATGTTAAAGCTTATGGGAGGTGAGGCCACTGCTGCTGCTAGACAGCTTAGCTAATGGTTTAATCATAGGTAGTTGAGATACACAGGAGAGCGATAGTGTAGAATAGGGACATGTAGTGTAGGGAAAGTTATGTGCCACAAATCGTCATATCATGATATTAGGGTTTGCTACTTGTGAGTGCCTGCTAAAGACTTGCCAGTGAAGGACCTCAATCGGTATTGCTACTCTTTAGTGGCTGCTAAAATTTGCCAGTGAATCCTCTCAATAAATATTGCTACTTTTTAGTGAATGCAAAATATTTGCCAGTGAACCATCTCAAAAGGTATTGTTACTTTTTAGTGCCTGTTAGAAATTTGTCAGTGAACCATCTAAATAGGTATTACTACTTTTTAGTGACTGCTAAAAATTTGCCACTGAACCATCTCAGTTGGTATTGCTACTTTTTAGTAGCTGCTAAAAATTTGGCAGTGAACCATCTTAATAAATATTGCTACTTTTTAGTGGGGGGCAGACAGGGTAGCAGCTGCTTCCCAAGTCATTGAATCCCCAAGACTTTCAGGTCAAACAGATGGATCTACCGCTTCCTCCACCTCCTCTAGGGTTTCCACCTGCACTATAAGGCTCTCCCTTAATGTAGCATGTGTTCTAAGAGTGCAGAGAGAATCCCCCCATTTCGATACAGCTGAGCCAGGGAGAGAATCCCCCCATTTCGACACAGCTGAGCCAGGGCTCAATGCAATCAGGCAGTGCTGAAATTAATATGCACTGGAGATTGCAGTCACATAGCTGCAGAGTTGTGGACTGCTATCCAGGCCAAGTTTGATCAATGGATGTCTCCAGTGAACCTGGAGCCAGGAAAGGCCGTGTGCGATAATGGTGTAAACCTGGTGGTGGCCCTACACCTGGCCGACATCATCCATGTGCCTTGTATGGCTCACGTCCTCAACCTGGTTGTACAGCAATTTCTAGGCCAATATCCCGACCTGGATGCGCTGCTGCAGAAGGCATGGTCGTTGTGTGCTCACTTTAAAAAATGGAAATGGCAGGCCACATCCTGTGTGTTGCATGGACCATACCTCACTGATTTGCAAAGACATGATGAGGAAATGGGGGGGGGGCAATTGATGCCACTGTCCTGCTGTCTGCCTGAAATGTTTTTAAATATCAAAATTTCAAGATGGGCCTCCAAGTTGTGTCCTGTCTGTACTGGCAGGGGTGTGGGAGCAAAAGGCACAATCCTATCTCACATCCACCACTTGATTTTTAAAATAGAAATGCCAGGCCACATCCTTTGTGGTGCATGGACCATTCCTCACAGCTGTGCAGACATTATATGGAAATGGTGTGGGGGGGCAACTGATGTCACTTTTCTACTGGCTGGCTCAAATATTTTAAAATGTCAAGACTCCAAGATGGGTCTCCAAGTTTTGTCTTGTCTGTACTGCAGTGGTGTCGGTGTAAGTGGTCTACTTCTGTCATTCATCCACCTCTTGATTTTTAAAATGGAAATGCCAGGCCACATTCTGTGTGTTGCATGGAGCATACGTCACTATTGTGCAAAGACGCTGTCGGGAAATGAGGGGGTTAGGGCAATTGATGCCACTGTTCTGTTGTCTGCCTGAATTTTTTTTAAATATCAAGACTCCAAAAGGGGTCTCCAAGTTGTGTCTTGTCTGTACTGGCAGGGGTGTTGGAGCGAGAGGCCTAATGCTGTCACTCATCCACCTATTGAATATTAAAACTGAAATGCCAGGCCACATCCTTTTTTTTTTTTTGCATGGACCATACCTGACTGCTGTGCATAGACACTATAGTGTAATGGGGGGGACAACTGATGCCACTGTCCTGCTGTCGACCTGAAATATTTTTAAATATCAAGACTCCAAGATTGGTCCCCAAGTTGTGTCTTTTCTGTACTGGCAGGGGTATGGGAGCATCAGTCCTACACCTGTATCTCTTCCACCTCACTATTTCTTATGTCAATAGTCTAGGAAGCTAATTGCTATGCCAAAACAGTGGGGCTGCACTGTAAAATGTATTTTTTGCTGTTTTGGAAGCTTTTAGACCCTCATAAAGGTGTTTTCTCTGCTTTAGGTTTAGCCTCCCATTGAATCCAATAGGTACAAAAATGTTCGATGAACTGTTCGGCGAACATTGGGAAGTTCGCCAAAGATCGGTGAACCGAACTTTGAAGAGTTCACTCAACTCTAATCACTAGTTGTGATGTCCCCTGAGTTCCCCATATATAGTAACAATGCCCACTGAGTTCCCCACATGTAGTAATACTGCCAAATGTCCTATTAACAATTGATAATACCGAAGTGCCCCAAAAAAGTATAAAGCACCCTCAATGTCCCACAACAGAAAATAATGCCTTAAGTTTCCTACTTAAAGTAATAATCTTGTCATACAGTACATCACTCCTCTCTTCTACATACAGCCACATTCTGCAATACATAATTTCTCATATACGGCCTTATCCTGCAATTTATCATACCTCTCATCTACAGTACATACAGAGCTCAGCAACATAAATAAATATACCTCCTTGGAAAAGTAAGATACTGTGAAACAGAGCGGTTACTCCCAGGATACAGCGAGTCACGAACGAGGAACGAGACCAGACTAGGTTTAAACGTAAACTCTTTCTCTTTATACCCCGATAAAGGCAACAGGGATGTAAAGCAAATATAAACAAAGGAATGTACAGACACCCGGTTACTGAACCGGGATCAGCGTGCTGGGCTAAGGCCTTACTCCAATAGGACAGGAACCACTAGGAACAGTTTACCTACCCAGTAACTACTGGAATGCTTGGAGGTGTCAATCACTGGGTGTATTAAGGAGCTGCCCTGGACCAGCACACCAATTAACAATTTTAGCAGAACCTCCCCTCCCTTCTCCCACACATATGAGCAACTCAGGAAAGTACCCCGGGGTTAACCACTTTCTAGCAGAGATGCACAGACAGTAAGATACAGTACTGCAGCAATGGCAGCTGCGTGATATACATTAGACCTGGTCTGGCACCAAGCTAAGTGTGAACGTGGTCTCATCCTGCAATTTATCATACCAATCATCTACAGTATACCACCTCCTTGGAAAAGTAAGATTTTAATTAATATCTCACTGAAAACAATAACAATTTACAAAATTTTGAGAAGAATGAGTGTAATAGTGGTCGAATAGTGCTGTCCCAGAAGACATGAATTGCGTCACTGTATTGTCATGTTGTGTAATGTGAATTGTAATTGTAATATTGTGGTTTTTCCCTCTGTGACGCCCCTGGACTATTCAGGTCGTCACAGGGTACTGCACAAACAGCCCTCCCCGTGCAGTATTCAACCCCCTATGATTCTGGGTCTCTATCCTTCAGTGCTGCCTCCATCAGCATTCAAAAATCCTAGATACTTTTTGCACCACACCTGTCAGGTACACCAGTGAGCTGCTTAAGCAGGAATATGACCACCCATCTAGGGGTCAGACAGGGAGGTGGGAGGTGTCAAGTTCAGAGAGTTGAGTGGTAGCCCTCGAGCAGTGAGGAACTCTGAGGAAGCTGGGAGTTGGAGCTCACAGGGGAGAGGAAGATTAGGTCGCAGACAGTGGTCTGCACCTAGAGGAGTCGGACCGCTGGTCGCAGGGGATTGAGGCTAAGTGCCTGAGACCTGTCGAGGAGGACATATGGCAGCCTGGTCCTATCACTGGTCCGGGACCCAAGGCACGACGGGGTAGACGGACCCTAGGTTGGGGACAAGTGTGCCACCCCGTTCTCGGCAGCCGAATCCACTCGGGTCTGAACCTTCAGTGGGTGGCTCGAGGGTCTCCGGACCCAGGGGTCCTGCGGTCACTCTGATCAAAAAGGGGTTGGCGGTTTGGGGACATAGGTGTACGGCCGGAGCCGTGTTTAAGTTCGTGACGCCACCCACGGGTTGCGGTGGAGGTGGACACCACCGCTGCAGTTACGGGGCACCCGGGGGAGATGTACCGCAGCAAGTTGTTAACCCTTCCATGGGTAGGGATGGTGGCCGGAGTTTGGGCGGTGCAGGGAGATGGGCGACCGGAGGGCACTGATGTACTCACTATTAGTAAACACACGAGTCTCTGGTAAACCAAGGTGATGGTGGTCGGTGCCCGCAGCCGGCTGCAGTCCGCTCCCCGGCTTGTGGTCGCCTAAGGAGCCCTTTGTCCGCAGACGCTGGCCCATGGGATCTCTCTGCCGTGGTGGTGGCTTTCTATCCCCCTCGTTGGGCTGTTGCCTTCAGTCGGATGGGACAGGACCTATAGTCCTGGCCGCAATCAGTTAATTAGCTAGCCCCCAGTAGCTTCTGGACCTAGCTTCAGGGTCTGAGTACCCCCCTTTGTGCTCCGGTTTCCGAGTCGGTCCACCGCGGTTCCACTGAGCCGTCTACCCGGCTCCTGCAGACAGAGGCCTCCGTATGCCTTCTAGTCAGAGGTGCCCGGGCTCCTACCCTGGCACCTGTCAGTCTGCTACAGGCCTGTCACACAGGCCTGACCTCCTCCACTGAACTCTCAAACTGATCTACTGTTTTTTCCCGCCTCAGGACATCCGAACTCCTCGGTGGGCGTGTCCAACCACCTAGCTCCGCCCCCTGGTGTGTCCATCAAGCACTGAGGGGGGTGACTAGGCTTTTAATGTTTGGCTGCTGTCACCTTGGTAGGGGACTGGTGTAATGTGGGGCCCTATCTGTGACTACCTGGCTCGGCCAGGGCGAGCCATCCCGGGGCAACCATCCCTACCCACGGAGGGGTTAACAACCAGCTGCCATCCCATCGCCCCGGGTGTCCCACAGCATCAGCGCTGGTGCCATACTTCACCACACACTGTGGCTGGCGTCACAGACTGACTACGGCAAATCCCGTACAAATACGTCCCCATTAATTTGGAGTGTCCGCGTGACCCCCGGGTCCGGAGGATCCCTCGAGCCACACTGCGGGTCCGGCTGCTACTGACGTGGGGGCGGCACACCCCGAAAACTAATGTCACGAACGGGATTCTTACCCATCCACTTACCTGGTGGAAGTGCGCCTTGTTTTGGACTGTCAGCGGTACGCCGCTGCAAAAATTCTGAAAAGCTGCCATTTTGCCGGCATTTTTAGGCGCAAAAAAGGACAACCCAGCGTCTTTTTCCCCAAGAAAGGACGCAAAGCTGAAGCCCCGCCCCCTGGGAACACGGCCGGAAGGAAGACACTGAGGCCGAAAATGAAACTAGAGAGCGGAGCGAAGAGAGTGCTCGCAAAAGACCAAGGGGGGCGGGCGGAGAAGCTGCGGCATGTGACCCGAAGAGATAAAGGGCAGGGACGCCAGGACTCTGCCATCTTTTCCTCCTGGACACCAAAGTGGAAGGATGTCTGACCGGTCCGGCAACCCGGCTTTGGAGGAACCTGCTCCCGGGACTGCCGACTGGGTGGAAGCCCAGACAGAACAGATGTGCCGTAGGATCCAGGCCCAGGCCAACTTTCTGCTGAAAAGATGGACGGCCGAGATGAGGGACCTGGCTGCAGCCGTTCGGGCCCGTGAAGTGGAGATGGCCTCGGAGGAGCGGGTAAGCGACCCACGCCCCTATGTTTCACCGGGACCGGCCCACCAGGCTGAGGAGCTCGGTCTGCCCCTGTCGCCGCCCGCACCTGTAGCTAGTGCCCCGCTTGGTCCGCTGCCCCAAGTAATGGCAGCGGTACCTGTTACATCTGCCAGCAAGGACCCAGCAACGGGGTCGTCGGGCCATGAGCATTCCACCGCTCTGGCACCCGCATCGGCTACAAGCAAGCCCAAAGCCCTGAAGACATCTCCTCCAGCCCTGAGCCTGGCCACGCCAAAGATGACGTCACCTCTGGCCACGAAGATGGCCGCACGCATGACGAGACTGGCTCCGGCAGTCCACCCGGCCGCATCAGAGGCAGAGCCAACCCGGAAGTCAGCTCCGGTCGTGAGTCCCAGTATCAATCCGTGCCCAGTCCCAGTTGTGGAGCAGCCGGGGTGTACATGCCGGGAAGCGGAGCAGGCTATGGAGTGGAGCCCTCAGCCAAGAGTGGAGACGGTGGTGGCCGGCAGTGAGAGTATCCGCATGAGCCGAGCTCCCGAGCAGGGGGAGGAGTCTGAAGACCGTGCTCCATACTGGGAGCGGCAGCAGAAGCAATTGAAAAAGGAGATTGCTTCCCAGGAAAAGAGAAAGGCGGAGGTGCTGTCCCGGACTTACCTAGAAAAAGACCACCTCCGACAATCCACCTTCTGGGTGCGGGGTCCAACCTACTGTGGGCAGGTCCGCCATTTTAACCCCGAGTGTGGGTGGGGCTTCATCTACGAGCCGGGCATGGACGCTGAGATTTTCGTGTCCCGGAGGGACGTAGCCCCGCACCTGCCCACAGGATACCCGGATCGAGACCTGGAGAGCTGGTCTCGTACACCCGGCATTGAGGAGAGAAGAGATGGTTTGCCCTAAATGTCCGAAACTGGGTGAATGTTGAGGGGAAGCTGTGCCCCTACCCCCCTTTACCATCTCCAGCAACAGAGGATGAGTACGTAGCAAGTTCCCGGCTACCCTAGTTATGTGTCCCCGTTGGGATCGTCCTACAGTTTCTACAGTTTTTAACATGGACCAAGGCCGTGAACTGGCAGGCCAACTCAAGAACTTTTGGGTTTTGTAAATAATTCCCATCCACCTTCATGTGACACCAACCCGGTCTCCGGAGAGGCCGATTGGAGGAAGGGCCTGCGGTGTAGTCGGCCGAGGCCCGTCACCATTGCAACCGGTGACTATCCTCCAGACCGTGGGGACCCGTAGCATGGACTGCTGGGTAAGGAAATTTTTACCTGGCCCGTGTGGGGTGCTACCCGGACCTGTTCCTGGACTTGGGCAAAGGGGTGTCACCTGTCTTAGTGGTGGCACCAGGGAACAGGTTGTTTGGGTGGCGGGGGCGAACAGAAGGTGGCCTGGTCCGTTAAGTTATGCAACGTTTAAGATCTGTGCCTCCCGTAAGGAAAGAAATTGTACAACTGTTATTATACTTTTTATCCCTGTTTTTTATCTTTCAGTTCCAGATAAAATAAATGTTGGTGGTTGGACAGCCCGCGGACGGTCTGTATTAAACCAAGGTGGAATATGACGCCCTGGCAAAACCAGGTAGTCACACATAGGCCCCCGCATAACACCTTCCCTCACAGGGTTACACACAGCCGACTTGAAATCCTAGTCACCTCCCCCAGGGAAAGACAGGCACACCACTGGGCGGGACCAGGCGGATGGAGAATGCCCACCTAGGGCTCTGGAGAGCCCGGGGCGGGAAAACAGTCAGTGAGTGTTTAGTCTGAGTTCAGCTTGGAGCAGTGTCAAGGTCGTAGGCTCAAGTTAACAGGCGCCGAGGTTGGAGCCCTGGTGCATTGGCTAGGTGGCAGACGGTGGTCCGTGTCTAGCAGGAGAGGGGAAGACGGCAGCCAGAGATCTGAGGTGGACCGGGGCAGGGTTGGAGCCCGCCGGTACCGACACCGGAGAACCGACCCAGAAACCGTGCACAGAGGGGGTACTTGGACCCTGAAGCCAGGACCGGAACCAACGGCCTAGCTAATTAACCAATTGAGGGCAGGATTATAGGTCCTGTCCCAACCTAAGATCCGAAAAGAGACAAGCACCCACAGAGAGGGATAGGGCATCCGCTAAGGCCCGGTAGATCCCATGGGTCAGCGTCAGTGGGCACGGCTCCCAACAATAGTACCGGGAGCGGACTTCCGCGTTCCACACCGGGAAGTCCACCACATCACAACACAGTGCAGAGGAAAGTGACACAGACCACCAGCCCAGGTGGGGGACCAGAGTACACCCTGCCGCGGCGGCCGGCCACCAGCACCTTGGTCAATCACTGGACTTGTCTGATTTCTTTAACCGTGAGTAAGCTGAGGCTCCCTGGTCTGACCAGGCGCGCCGGCTCCTGCCATCACCGTCCCCTGCACCAAGTCACCGGGTCCCGGGGCAACCATCCCTACCCACGGAGGGGTTAACAACCAGCTGCCATCCCATCACCCTGGGTGTCCCACAGCAGCAGTGGTGGTGCCATACTTCACCACACACCGTGGGTGGCGTCACAGACTGACTACGTCAAACCCCGTAGAAATACGTCCCCATTTATTTGGAGTGTCCGCGTGACCCCCGGGTCCGGAGGATCCCTCGAGTCACACTGCGGGTCCGGATCCAAGCAGCCCAGCTGCTACTGATGTGGGGGCGGCACATTCCCACCAGCTCAGAGATCGGGGGCACTAGCGCAACGAGGGGGATAGGGCTTTCCTAGCAAGCAGCCCACTGAAATCCCAAGCGTGAGCTCCTGAGAGCAGGCTCCTTCACTTAGCCACAGTGGGGAGCGGGGCCCGGATAGCTCCAAGCTACCGGACCACAATGGACAATCTAAAACTTAGTACCAGGAGGCAGGTTACGGACCACCAGCAGCACTGTAGGGGACGGGACCAGGACGAGCTCCTCTCGAGAGGCAACAGAGTTCAGAGACTTGGTTTACCCTGTTGTCAATGTGTCGCCCTGGCCTATCAGGTCGTCACAGGGTATTCTGCAATCTGCCCTCCTGTACGATATTCACCTCCTCCTTGGTTATGGATCCCTGACCTTTGGTGTTGCCAAGAACAAGCTAATCAAAATCCTAGGAACACTCTGCACTACACCCACCAGACACACCAGTGGCTGACCTGAAGGGAATAGGGTCGCCCACTTGGGGGGTTGGTTAAGGGGAGGTCAGGAGTGTCAGGAGTAGTTCAGTTGAGTAGTGACTCTCGGGAGGAGAGGTCAGGAGCTGGGCTCCTTGAGGCTACTATGTGGCAGACATTGGTCTGGGCCTGGTAGGAGCTGGCCCCGGACGCAGGGGATCATGACAAGGGGCACGGACTGTCCTGGAGGACAGCCGGCGGCCTTGTGCCATCACCGGGCAGGGGCCAGGGCATGACGGGGTACGTGGACTCTAGGTCAGGAAGGAGCTTCAGGCGTCCTGGCAATTTACCAGACGAGGACGGAGCCTTCAAGATCCATTCTCCACCCACTCCAAAATCGGGGTACTAGCTCATCGAGGGGGATAGGACTTTCCCAATACATAGTCCAGAAAATACCAAGCGTGAACCCTGAGAGCAAGCTCATCCAGTTAGCCACCCGATAGTTTTATGCTAAAGGGACCAGTCAGAAGTAAGGTGCCACGGAAAAGGCCACAGGCTAACAAGCAACACCAACGGGCACGGGATCCAAGCGTGTTCCCTCCCTGCTGCAGCGATATCAAGAACTTTGGTTTACCACAGTTGTCGGTGTCATCGTTATTGGACTGAGTGAGTACTTAAGTGATCCCTGACTGTCCCAAAGGCACCTCCCTGTCACCTACACCGAGTCCCGGGGCATTCCCCCTACCCATGGAGGGGTTAAACATCTGGCTGCCCACACCATCGCCACCGGGTACTCCCCATTGCAGCGGTGGTACTCCATCTTACCACGCACCACAAACTGTCCATACAATCCCCTGTAAATAACCCCCTTTATTCGGAGTGGCCGCGCAGCCCCGACCCCCAGGTCCGGAGACCCCTCGAGCAACCGCGGATCCGGATCCGAGCAGCACTGGCAGGCTGCTGATGCGGGGGCGGCACATCAGTGCCTGCTTCATTGCTGAGTGAATACCCAACTAACCCCTGCATTGCGTGCCAGCACCTCCAAACTGAGTCCCGGGTCCTGTCCCTACCCGTGGAGGGTAATGTCACCTAGCTGCCCCACTCCATCACCCCGGGTAGTCCCAACGGCAGCGGCAGTACTCCCAATTACCGTACACCACGAGTGGCGTCACGAACTATAACAAATCCCCTGTAAATACCCCCTTTTACATTTGAGTGTGGCCCCTTAGCCTCCGGGTCTGGAGACCCTCGAGCCACGAACGTTCATCACCCCCAGATCCGAGCGGTTCGATCCGCTGCTGGGGCAGCACACAATTTTTTTTTTTAACCATAACATGAAAGTAAGGTTAATAGAGGTGGTGAGCGTGCTCGGCACTGCTCGGTAGACGATCGAGTATTTTGCTACTTGGGCGCCATGCTCAAGTACCCGCTCCATATGTTGTGCAGCTTTTTTGAGCCACTAAACGTATGAGTATTGCCTGCAAATCACTGTAATGCCATAGCCACGTTGGCTACTGGAATTACTGTGCTTGGGTGGCTGTATATATAAAACCCAGTAACAGCATGGTCGGCACACTGTACCCAGAAATAGTGTAGGCAGAATTTCTTTTGGAGAAAGGACACTGAGTTATAGTTCAAAGAAAAAATATGAATGTCAGCTCACCTGATTCTCCCATGCTCATACTACCATAATTAAATGGAATTCTCCTGACTAGAGCCAACAATATGCAAGCAATAGAAATCCAGCTATGCAAACTAATCCAACCAGATGAGAAGGAATATGATAAAAATTTCTTTCCTTTATTCCATTATTTAAAATGTCAATGAGCAGGCATATCATCCATAAAGACAGAGAAAGCAAAAAAAACGCCGACATGTTTTGGCTTTCCTAAGCCTCAAGGGTGCTTTACACGAGACGAGCTATCGTGCGATGCATCGTCGGAGTCACAGTTTTCGTGACGCATATCCGGCATCGTTCACGACGTCGTCTCGTGTAACACCTCTGAGCGATGCAGTATCGCTCACAAATCGTGAGTCGTGTACTCGTCGCTCAGTTTCAAAATATTGTTTATTTAAAATGGCGCCGGTTGTTCATCGTACCCGGGGCACCACACATCTCTCCGTGTGACTGTAGAGGGCGGGGGCCAGCTTTCCCCATCGCGGGGGCTGCTCGGGGAGGTCACGCTCAGATCCGGTGCCTTCTCCTCGGTGGCTCGAGCAGGCCGGACCAGGGGCTCGAGCAGCGCTCCTCGCCCACGAGTGAAAAGGGAGGGAACTTGGGTTTTTGGGATGGATGGAGTGTTCGTGACGCCACCCACGGGTTGTGGTGACGGTGGGCACCACCGCTGCTAGTGACGGGGTTCCCGGGAGCTATGGCGGGGAGCGGGGAGGGGCGGGGAGGGGTGTTGGCCCCTCCGTGGGTAGGGGCTGGTGGTCCCGGGGCACGGTAAGAGGTTGTATTCCTCAGGATGGGTTTTGGCAGGGTGCAGGGTCACGGTGCAGCGCAGCGCGGTGCTGGATGGCACTGGTGTACTCACTCAGACACAGATGGACAGAGTCTCTGGTAAACCAAACAGCTGCATGGACAGGGCCCGCAGCCGGCTGCGGTGTTCTCCCTGGACGGGTTGATGGTGCCTGTCGTTCCCTGCACCTGTGTTTTGTGTTTTGACCCCAATGCCTGAGCACCGGGAGTCTGCTCCCCGAAGTATATGTGCCGGAGGAGCCCGTTTGCCCGCAGACGCTGGCCCTTTGGATCTCTGGCCCTTGGCGGTGGCACTTATCCGGAACGGTTGGGCTGTTGCCTTCAATCGGGACTTGGGTGGGAATGAACCCCTGAGGTCCAGACCGCAATCAGAGAATTTGACTAAAGGTTGGCTTTAAGCCTAGTCGGGGTCTGAGTACCCTGCCTGGTGCTTGGCTCCAATCTGCTCCCCGGTTCGGTACCAGCGGGCCACCGCCCGACCCCGGTCGTACGGTTCCGCTGACCTTCGCCAACTCCTGCAGACGGCCACCACCGTCTGCCAACCTTGCTGAATGTGCCTGGGTTCCGACCCAGACACCAACAGTTTTCACTCCTCACTCACTACAGACCACAACTGGACTGACTATTGTGTTTTTCCCGCCTCCAGGCTGTGAACTCCTCGGTGGGCGGGGCCAACCGCCTGGCTCCGCCCCACCTGGTGTGGACATCAACCCTGGAGGGTGGCAACAAGGGTTTAATGTTTGACTGGTGTGACCTGTCCAGGGAAGGGGGGTGTGTGGTGTTGTGTAGTGACCTGTGACCCCTGGGGTCCAGGGCGTCACATTCCCCCTTGGTTTAATGCAGACCGTCCGCGGGCTGCCCGTCCACCACCGGTTTTATTTTTCTGAAAAGATATAAACACGGGAACAAAACATGCAAAAACATTAAGCATTTCTTTAATTTCTTCCCTTACAGGAGGCACATTCTTAAACTGTTACAAACGGAACATTTTTATTAATAACAGGGAATGGGTCCATGTCCTTCCGCTTTCCCACCCAAGCAACCTAGACCTTGATGCTGCCCCTAAGAAATGGGCACCACCCCTTTTCCCCAGGCCGGAAACAGGAACCTGGCCCAGGCTACACAAGCGGGAACGGGTACAGTGTCTCGCACCCAGCAGTCACTCAGGGGCCCCACGTCCAAGGGGACCCCTGACCCGGAGGATGGTCACCGGTCCTGGTGGTGACCGGACCCCAGCCTGTTCTGCTGCGGGTCCTTCCTCGAACCAGCCTCTCCGGAGACTGGCAGTTGCGGGAAGGGCAATTGGGGCAGAATATTTACAAACCCAATAGTTTTTGGGTGGCCTGCAAGTTCTCGGCCTTGTTCATGGGGAGTGGGGACAACAGGGGCAACATCAGTCCCAACGGGGACGGGCGCTTCAACAGCTCAGCGCTGCCATGAAATAACTGTAGATCCCAACGGGGACTGTCAGCAAGGTAGCCGGGAACCGCTACCGATTCAACTCTCTTTTCTTTAAACAGCGATCTCGTGGCGCAGCTGCCGCTTCCAGCATGGAGCATCTTCAACCTGCTCCGGGTCAGCTTGTGTGGGGGACGGGCCCAGCTGAAATCCCTCCGTGCTGGCTACGACCGGCACCTTTGGTACCGAGGGACCCCGCTGTGACATAGCATGTTCTGCCGCTTGGCAGCTACATCCCCGCTGTGCCTCAGCCAAGGCCGGGTGTATGGGAGCGGTCATCGGGACTTGCGATGCTGGCTTCGGGTTGAAGATCGCCTCCGTTGTGGCCGGGCGGACTGCCGTGGCCGTCATCATCTCCGTTGCAGCCGGGATAGAAGCCGGGACGGGTGCCAGGGCGGTGACAAAGGTAAGGCCCGGGGGCCCCAGGTCTGGGCCCTGTCCCACAGATGCTGCGGGCTCCGCTACTGGTGAGAGGGGTAACGGGTCGGTAGGGGCGGTGGCCGCGGGCATGGGCAGTGAGGAAGGTGGCGTGGTAGATGGCAGCAGGCCGGGCCCCTCAGCCGCAGCGGCCGTTCCCTCAGGGACATAGGGGCGTGGGTCGCTTACCCGCTCTTCGGAGACCACCTCCACTTTATATGCCCGCACGGTTGCAACCAGGCCCTTCATCTCCAACTTCCACTCCGCCATCATGGAGTGGACTGTGGCCTGGAGCTCCTGGCACATCTTGCTGCTGGGTCCAGGAACGGGTTTCGACAGAGTCCTGGCGTCCCTGCTCTCCACAGCGCTAGTTACATGCCGCCATTCTTCACCCGCTCCCCCTTGGTCTTTTCACAGCCCTTCACCTTCTCGGGGGCAGGGCTTCGCTTTTCGCGCCTTCACTGCTCGGGAAGACTACTCGAGCGGGAAATCTTCGCGCCCAAAATGGCGGATCTTCAGATTTTTCAGAGGGACGTCGCTGATGGGAATCTCTAAGGCGCACTTCCACTGGTAAGTGGACTGGTTCAATCCTGTTCGTAGCGCCAAGTTGTCGAGGGCGGGGGCCAGCTTTCCCCATCACAGGGGCTGCTCGGGG
Organism: Anomaloglossus baeobatrachus; assembly: GCF_048569485.1. NCBI lineage: Eukaryota > Metazoa > Chordata > Amphibia > Anura > Aromobatidae > Anomaloglossus > Anomaloglossus baeobatrachus. Next base: position 395,508,650 of record NC_134353.1, on the reverse strand, counting down.
AGGTGGCACTCGGATCCGGTGCCTTCTCCTCGGTGGCTCGAGCGGGCCGGACCCGGGGCTCGAGCAGCGCTCCTCACCCACGAGTGAAAAGGGAAGGGTGTTATAATCCGGAACCATGGAAGACCACCACAAATCATTAGCAAAAGGTGACAAGAGCATTGGCAACTAATCTGGCCGCCATCCCCTTACTAACCATCACAACTAGAAGTAGCCGAGGGGTGAACTAACATCCTGTGCACCTCGAACCCAGCCGGAGAACTAACTATCCTAAAGGTAGGAAAGATGAATAACTCTCTGCCTCAGAAAATAGACAAGAATAGCTAGCCCCCCACATTCAAAGACTGCGGTGATATAGGAAATACACAATACACAGGTAGATGACAGGATTAGCAAAAGGTGAGGCCCCCGCTGACTAAAATAGGACAGGAAAGGGACTGATGGTGGCCAGAGAAAAACCCTGCAAAATACCAACTTCCTGATAGTACAAAAAGTCCCTCAGATCGCACGATCTGAACTCCATCCTATACCAGGTGCCCTTGTCATACCAATGAACAGAAAACAAGAATCATAACAAATTCAACAAGCCACAAACACATGGACCCAAAGGAGCTATACTCCACACAGAACTGCAGGGAGTTCCCCAACAAACCACTGAGGGGGAAAATCCCTGCAAGCAAATAAACTGAAAACAACCACAGCAAAAGACAAACCCAGATAAGCAAAAGAACCAGACAATAAAGAGCCAGCACTTATCTGGAGTAGATGTGGTGTAGAGCAGGATGAAGCAGGCTGGAGTTACAAAGAACAACTGACATCCGACAACAGCCTGCAATCAGACCAGGATTTAAATAAGCAGAGAGTTAGCAAAGGAAACACCCATTGCACAACACACCTGGTCCAAGTCCAAACCATTCCTGGCCACCAGAGGGAGCCTCCCAGTAGCCAAAACATAACTAACATTCACAACAGTACCCCTCCCCCCCCTTGAGGAGGAGTCACCGAACCCTCACCCACGCCACTGGGTCGCTTGGGATGAGCATGATGGAAGGCGCGAACCAACCTGTCCGCATGAATGTCAGAAGCCACAACCCAAGAGTTATCCTCCTGCCCATAACCCTTCCATTTCACAAGGTACTGAAGCTGACGCCTACTGCGACGGGAATCCAGAATTTTTTCAACCTCATACTCCAGATCCCCTTGTAACAAAACAGGGTCAGGAGGCGCTGGTGCAGGAACTGCTGGCTCCACATGTTTCTTCAACAAGGACTTATGGAAGACATTGTGAATCTTAAATGACACAGGCAGAGTCAAACGGAAAGATACAGGGTTAATAATCTCCGAAATCTTATAAGGTCCAATAAATCTGGGCTTAAATTTAGGAGATGGAACTCTCATAGGAATATTTTTAGAGGACAACCACACCATGTCCCCTACTTTAAACCGGGGACCAACAGTCCGACGCCGTTTGGCAAACTTTTGGGCAGTTTCTTGGGACTGAAACAATTTATCCACTACCTGCCCCCAAATCTGCTGCATTCTGTTGACCACCGAATCCACCCCCGGACAGTCAGACGCCTCAAGCTGCCCTGAGAGGAACCTAGGGTGATACCCAAAATTGCAGAAAAGGGGGGACACCAATTTAGTAGAGCTAGCTCTATTGTTAAGGGCAAATTCAGCCAAAGGCAAAAACGAAACCCAGTCATCCTGATCCGCAGAAAAAAAACACCGTAAATAGGTCTCCAGGGTCTGGTTAGCCCTTTCAGTCTGACCGTTGGTCTGTGGATGAAACGCTGAGGAGAAAGACAGCTGAACACCCAATTTGGAGCAAAAAATCCTCCAAAACCTGGATACAAACTGCACCCCTCTGTCAGAAACAATGTTATCGGGAATACCATGCAAACGAACAACATGTTGGAAAAACAAAGGCACCAACTCTGATGAAGACGGCAACTTAGATAGGGGAACCAAGTGGACCATCTTGGAGACTCTGTCACAGATCACCCAAATCACAGTCATTTTCTGAGAGACGGGAAGCTCTGAAATAAAATCCATAGAGATGTGCGTCCAAGGTTTCTTAGGTACAGGCAAAGGCAATAATAGCCCACTAGAACGTGAACAACAGGGCTTGGACCTAGAACAAACTCCACACGACTGCACAAAACGACGGACATCTCGGGACAGGGAAGGCCACCAAAAAGAGCGTCTCACAAGATCCCGAGTACCAAAAATGCCAGGATGACCCGCCAAAACAGAGCAATGAACCTCAGAGACAACTCGGTCTCTCCATTGGTCTGGGACAAACAGTTTCACTGTAGGACATCTCTCAGGTTTATCCCCCTGAAATTCCGCCAGTGCCAACCGCAGATCAGGCGAAATAGCCGAGAAAACTACACCATCATTCAGGATAGTAGACGGTTCGACAACCTCCAAAGAGTCAGCGCAGAAACTCCTGGAAAGGGCATTGGCCTTAACATACTTGGTGCCCGGCAAAAAAGAGACCACAAAATTAAACCGGGTAAAAAACAAAGCCCACCTGGCCTGCCGAGGATTCAACCTCTTGGCCGATTCCAGATAGATGAGATTCTTGTGGTCCGTAAGCACCACAACTTGATGCCTGGCCCCCTCCAACCAATGCCTCCACTCTTCAAATGCCCACTTCATAGCCAATAATTCCCGGTTCCCCACATCATAATTCCATTCAGAAGGAGCGGGCAGGATGTACTGTTATGATCCGGAACCATGGAAGACCACCACAAATCATTGGCAAAAGGTGACAAGAGCATTGGCAACTAATCTGGCCGCCATCCCCTTACTAACCATCACAACTAGAAGTAGCCGAGGGGTGAACTAACATCCTGTGCACCTCGAACCCAGCCGGAGAACTAACTATCCTAAAGGTAGGAAAGATGAATAACTCTCTGCCTCAGAAAATAGACAAGAATAGCTAGCCCCCCACATTCAAAGACTGCGGTGATATAGGAAATACACAATACACAGGTAGATGACAGGATTAGCAAAAGGTGAGGCCCCCGCTGACTAAAATAGGAAAGGACAGGAAAGGGACTGATGGTGGCCAGAGAAAAACCCTGCAAAATACCAACTTCCTGATAGTACAAAAAGGCCCTCAGATTGCACAATCTGAACTCCGTCCTATACCAGGTGCCCTTGTCATACCAATGAACAGAAAACAAGAATCATAACAAATTCAACAAGCCACAAACACATGGACCCAAAGGAGCTATACTCCACACAGAACTGCAGAGAGTTCCCCAACGAACCACTGAGGGGGAAAATCCCTGCAAGCAAATAAACTGAAAACAACCACAGCAAAAGACAAACCCAGATAAGCAAAAGAACCAGACAATAAATAAAAAGCAAGCACTTATCTGGAGTAGATGTGGTGTAGAGCAGGATGAAGCAGGCTGGAGATACAAAGAACAACTGACATCCGGCAACAGCCTGCAATCAGACCAGGATTTAAATAATCAGAGAGTTAGCAAAGGAAACACCCATTGCACAACACACCTGGTCCAAGTCCAAACCATTCCTGGCCACCAGAGGGAGCTTCCCAGCAGCCAAAACATAACTAACATTCACAACAGAAGGGAGTTGGGTTTTTGGGATGGATGGGGTGTTCGTGACGCCACCCACGGGTTGTGGTGATGGTGGGCACCACCGCTGCTGGTGACGGGGTTCCCGGGAGCGATGGCGGGGAGCAGCTAGGTGTTGGCCCCTCCGTGGGTAGGGGCTGGTGGTCCCGGGGCACGGTAAGAGGTTGAATTCCTCAGGATGGGTTTTGGCAGGGTGCAAGGTCGTGGTGCTGCGCAGCGCGGTGCAGGATGGCACTGGTGTACTCACTCAGACACAGATGGATAGAGTCTCTGGTAAACCAAATGGCTGCATGGACGGGGCCCGCAGTCGGCTGCGGTGTTCTCCCTGGACGGGTTGATGGTTGCTGTCGTTCCCTGCACCTGTGTTTTGTGTTTTGACCCCAATGCCTGAGCACTGGGAGTCCGCTCCCCGACGTATATGTGCCGGAGGAGCCCGTTTGCCTGCAGACGCTGGCCCTTTGGATCTCTGGCCCTTGGCGGTGGCACTTATCCGGAACGGTTGGGCTGTTGCCTTCAATCGGGACTTGGGTGGGAATGAACCCCTGAGGTCCAGACTGCAATCAGAGAATTTGACTAAAGGTTGGCTTTAAACCTAGTCGGGGTCAGAGTACCCTGCCTGGTGCTTGGCTCCAATCTGCTCCCCGGTTCAGTACCGGCGGGCCACCGCCTGACCCCGGTCCTACGGTTCCGCTGACCTTTGCCAACTCCTGCAGACGGCCACCACCGTCTGCCGACCTTGCTGTACAGACCACAACTGGACTGACTACTGTGTTTTTCCCGCCGCCAGGCTGTGAACTCCTCGGTGGGTGGGGCCAATCGCCTGGCTCCGCCCCACCTGGTGTGGACATCAATCCTGGAGAGTGGCAACAAGGGTTTAATGTTTGACTGGTGTGACCTGTCCAGGGAAGGGGGGTGTCTGGTGTTGTGTAGTGACCTGTGACCTCTGGGGTCCAGGGCGTCACATGACACCCCGGGAACGGTGAACTCAGCGTACCCGCGTCCCGCGGCACTCGCCGGCAATGCGGAAGTAAGCAGGTGGGCGGGATGTTTACGTCCCGCTCATCTCCGCCCCTCCACTTCTATTGGCCAGCGGCTGTGTGACGTCGCTGTGACGCCGAACGTTCCTCCCACTTCAGGAAGTGGACGTTCGTCACCCACAGCGAGGTCGTCCGGAAGGTAAGTGCGTGTGACAGGGGTTAAACGAGTTTGTGAGCCACGGGCAGCGATTTGCCCGTGACGCAAAAAAGACGGGGGCAGGTACGATCGCTCGTGCTATCGCACGATAGATCGACTCGTGTAAAGCAGGCATTAGTCATGGTTATTACCAGTAGGGATAGTGTATTAGAGGCATGTAGGCAAGAATTCTAGCTTTACAGACCTTGCTGAGTCTACGCAAAAAATCTATTCTATTCTTTAATAATAGTCATATGCCGAGGTCGACTGCTGACCTCTTATTGGCCGGCGGCTGCTATTGGTATAGCTGTGCAGAGAGCTTCTCTGTGAGGCGCTACCAAAACTTTTAACTGAAATAAAGTGCTGGTGGTGGCAGCCCCCTGCACCAAGCCACGATCTTCAAGGGGTCTACGTGCCTGCTGGCCACAAGAAGCAGAAATGATGACTTCAAAGGAACGGAAGTGTCATGGTCATCTCCCTGTCGTTTTGAGACTAGGGACAGCCTTAGACCTCTTTTACACGTCCGTGAAAATCACGCACGTTTTTCATGGACGTGTTAAAGGTGCGTATTGCACTCGGTGTGCCGTGTGTATGGCACACTTATGTTCTCCGTGTGTTATCCGTGATAACACACGGAGAACGGGAACTTTCTACTCACCTGTCCCTGACGTCACTGTCCGTGGTGCTTATCTTCGGTTTCCGGTCCTGCCGACTCCCCGCTGCTGCAGCTTCCGGCCGCAGTGAAGTGAATATTCAATGAGCATAATGAGTGGCGGTCGGCAGCAAGTGACAGCAGCGGCAGAGACAGCAGGGCTGGAGAAGGTGAGTAAAGTTTTGTTTTTTTTCTCGCAGATACATGTGATTTCTCCGGCGCGTGTCACATGGAACACATCCGTGTGGTCCGTTTGTGTTACGTATGACCAATTTGCGTTCTGTGTGACACCCGTGATGCCGGAGAAAACGTGGACATTTCTACGTGTGGAGCACACGGGCACACGTATGCTCTACACGTACACATGGTCCATGGCAGAATACGCACGTGAATGCAGACCCATTGATTTTCTTCAACTTTTTATTTTGAAAAGATTTTTTAACAAGTTTTACAACCAAGAGTGAAAACACGTATAGAGGTATCAATAATATTTTCCAATTATGCATTCAAATACAGTGTATAATTAGCATATTAGAGGTTAAGTGGAAGGCAGGCAATTTCTTATCACACATGAGAGCGAGAGGGAAGAGAGGTCAGGGCCCGGTCTGGAGGGCTCAATAATGCATTCACAGATCCCTTTAATGAATAGAACTAAAACATCTATTATGATAGAGGCCTTCTCTATGCTATATCTGGTAAGAGTCCGCAAACGCATCCCATAAAGACCAAGTCGTTAGAAACCCATCCATTGTGTTATGAAGCTGGGCTGTTAGTCTTTCCATATTTCTAACATCTGTTATCCTGACATATATATCTGAAACAGACGGAGGCGCCACTCTTTTCCAGAACAATGAAATTAAGCACTTGGCAGCTGTGAGGATATGAAGCAGTGACTTTATCTCGGGTTTACTTAGATATCGTGGGAGTGCATTTAACAGGTATACCACCGGGTCTCTACTCACATTTTTACCCACCAATCTATCTATCAGGGTTTCCACCTCCTCCCAGAAACCTTCTATGGCTGGGCATGTCCAGAATATATGATATAATGATGCTCCGCTGAGCCCACATCTCCAACAGACATCTGGGCAGAAAAAAAAAAAAAAAAAAAACTGAGCTGTGACAAATGTTCAATAAACATGCAACATTACAAGCATGTGAATTGCAGCCTCAAGACTAGAAAAAAAACAAGGAGAAAATTGTAGAAAAAATACCCTGACTATAAATAAATAAATTGCAAGTGCTTAATAAACAGGGTACTTAGTATATACATTTTTGCAAAAAGGTAAGAAGCTGTCTCACCTCGTCACGGTGTACCCATCTGAGACAGTCCCTAACCTACTAAAGTTAAAAACATATTCTGTACCTGACTAGTGTCATGTCAAAACTTCAATATGGATGGTAAAGTGGTTAGCTGGGTCCCAGATTAAATACACAGCAAAAAGTGAGAAGCAGGTAATTGTTCAGACTCAGTATCAGGAGGGCTGCACCCCCAACTTGCATTAAAGCAAGATAACAGACAAAAAAAAAAAAAAAAAAACTGAGCTGTGACAAATGTTCAATAAACATGCAACATTACAAGCATGTGAATTGCAGCCTCAAGACTAGAAAAAAACCAAGGAGAAAATTGTAGAAAAAATACCCTGACTATAAATAAATAAATTGCAAGTGCTTAATAAACAGGGTACTTAGTATATACATTTTTGCAAAAAGGTAAGAAGCTGTCTCACCTCGTCACGGTGTACCCATCTGAGACAGTCCCTAACCTACTAAAGTTAAAAACATATTCTGTACCTGACTAGTGTCATGTCAAAACTTCAATATGGATGGTAAAGTGGTTAGCTGGGTCCCAGATTAAATACACAGCAAAAAGTGAGAAGCAGGTAATTGTTCAGACTCAGTATCAGGAGGGCTGCACCCCCAACTTGCATTAAAGCAAGATAACAGACTGTTATCTTGCTTTAATGCAAGTTGGGGGTGCAGCCCTCCTGATACTGAGTCTGAACAATTACCTGCTTCTCACTTTTTGCTGTGTATTTAATCTGGGACCCAGCTAACCACTTTACCATCCATATTGAAGTTTTGACATGACACTAGTCAGGTACAGAATATGTTTTTAACTTTAGTAGGTTAGGGACTGTCTCAGATGGGTACACCGTGACGAGGTGAGACAGCTTCTTACCTTTTTGCAAAAATGTATATACTAAGTACCCTGTTTATTAAGCACTTGCAATTTATTTATTTATAGTCAGGGTATTTTTTCTACAATTTTCTCCTTGGTTTTTTTCTAGACATCTGGGCAGGCATGGTTAAATTTATGTGAAAGCTCCGGGGCATGGTACCAGGTCATAAGGACTTTAACTTGGTTCTCCTTGTAAAGAGTGTTGATTGAGGACCGAAATGTCCTCGCCCAAATGACTGACCAGAGTGCTTCCGACAACGGTCTTCCCACCCAGCTCTCCCATCTCTTCATATATGTATGTTTCACTGTATCTAAGGGATTTCCCACCACCAAAATCGTATATATGGCTGAGATTAATCCCCTGGTCGAGGTCCGGCTTGAGCAGAGTGTCTCAAATGCCGAAGGGCGACACACCTCCCTCCGTCCCATAACATCCGTAAAAAAATGTGATATCTGTTGGTATGAGAAGTATAGATGGAAAGGAAGCTTGTATTGGTGTCGCAAATCTGAGAAGGGTTTGAGTTTTAATGTGGACGGATTGACTATATCCCGAAAGCAATAAAGGCCTGCCTCTGCCCACCGCCCGACTACTTCTGGGCTCATGCCTGCAGCTAAATGTGGAGTGAACAAGAAAGGGGTCAATAGGGAGGACTGTGATGCCAGCTGAAACTTCATCCTACACTGTCGCCATAAGTCTCTTGTAAATGCCATTGGGCCCAGGAGATCCCTAGAGGAGGTTTCACTAGGGCGTCCCCAAATTAGAGAGCTTGGATGAAAAGGTGCCATCCAAAGCTTCTCTATTTCCGTCCATTTGTTGAAAGCTGGCAAGGTCATCCAGGAGACCAGGCTACGTAGGTGTGAAGCGTAATAGTAAAGTGTAATATTCGGACATGACAAACCCCCCTTAGTACGTGGTGCACATAGGACTGAGTCTGGAATGCGATGTCTTCCCGAGTGCCAGATAAAACGCAAAAGTGACGATTGAACTTTTTTCAGTACCCCTAGGGGTACTCGCACTGGGAGAGTTTCAAACAAGTACAGGAATTTAGGAATAATTGACATTTTGCTTGTGGCGATTTTACCTAGGAAGGATTTCTGCAGGGATGACCATTTCTTTAGACTATTTTCAACATCTCATATCAAGGGTGGGAAATTTGCCTGATATATCGTTTTATAGTTAGGAGTCATCTTGACTCCCAAGTATCGCAGGGAGTCCGTGCGCCAGGAGTACTTAAAGCTTTGTTTGAGGGACTGTAATTTAGCTTCCGGAATGTTGAGAGGTAGTGCTTCAGTTTTGTCCGAGTTAAGTTTGTATCCCGAGATCTTAGCGCATTGGGCTATTACTGCGTGTCGGATTTGCGCCGTTAATGGCTCAATGCTAAGAACGTAAAGCAGGGGGGACAGTGGGTTTGTCGCCCTGGACAAGCCAGGGGCCACAGGTAACAACACCAACACACCCCACACTCCCTGCAGGCACATCAAGGTCAGACACAAAACCCTTGTTGCCTCCCCCAGGGGCTGATGTCCACACCAGAGGGTGGAGCCAGGCGGTTGGTCTCCACCCACCAAGGAGTTCACAGTCCTGGAGGAGGGAAAAACAGGCAGTTAAGCTAGGTAAGTAAAGGAGTGAGGAGTCTAGTTTTGGAGGAGGTAGTGGAAGGAGGTGAAGTGGAGAGTTAGAATTTGGAGGAGGAAGTGAGAGGAGTTGAGTGGTAGAGGAGCAAGTGAGAGGAGAAAAGTGACAGAGAAAGAGCCTGAAGTGAGTCCGGGTGTGTGGCCCAGACAAAGCAGCAAGGTTGGCAGACGGTGGTGACCGTCTGCAGTGGAGGCCGATTGGAGTCTTTCGTAAGGACCGTGGACGGGTGGTGACCCGGCGGTACCGGACCGGCATACAAAGAGAAGCCAGCACCATTGGCAGGGGCCTTTCGGATCCCGGCAAGGCTTGGAGTCGCCGTGAATTTGCCAAATCCGTTAGTGAAGGGGACCTCCGGGTTTCCAAACAGCCAAGTCCCGATAGAAGGCAACCATCCAACCGTGAAGGGGAGACACCGCCACCGCCAAAGGCAACCGTTTCCCAGGGCCAGCACCTGCGGGCAAAAGGGGCTCTTCCGGCCTACATCCAAGACGGGAGCAGGTTACCGGTGGGAACCCATCGCTACCAACATTACACTTAGGTGCAGGGAGAGACAGTCATCACCAACCTACAGGGAAGAAGCAACCGCAGCCGTCTGGGGGACCCGTCCATCCAGCCGTGTGTTTTACCGAGAACTGTGTCATCGTCTCAAGCTGAGTGAGTACCCCCGTGCCGTACGGCACAGCGCTGCCCCTGCGACCCTGCACCTCAGCAGGCCCCGCAACCCGCCTGCCATCCACTCCTACCCCATCACTGGGCCCCGGGACAACCAAACCCCTACCCACGGAGGGGAGAAATAACAACAAGGCTGCTCCCTGTCACCGCTCCCGGGATCCCCGTCCAGAGCAGCGGTGGTGTTCACACAATCACCACAACCGTGGGTGGCGTCACGGAAAATATCTCCAAAGCCAAAACCACCCCTTTTCACTCACGGGCGAGCAGCGCTGCTCGAGTCCCCGGGATCCGGCCCATCGCTCGAGCCACCGAGCAGCAGCGGCAGCCGGACCCGAGCAATGGGAGAGCGCAGCGTCCCCTCCTCCGCCCGCGACAACTTGGCGTCACGAACAGGATCTTACCACTCTGCCGTTGGGTAGAGGTGCGCCTTGTTACCGCCGGAGGTGTCCGGCCGGAAAATTTCAGAAGCCGCCATCTTTTGTGCGAAAAGTTCCCGCTCGAGCGTCTCCTCGAGTAGTGGAGGCACGAAGGCCAAAATCCCGCCCCGATAGAGGAGGAGCCGGAAAGAGGCTAAGGGGGACGAAATGGCGACTGGTCGCATGTGAGCGCGGCTGTAGAAGCAGGGACGCCAGGACCCTGCGGCCATTGACTGGTTGCTGGAAGAGGCCACTGCTAAAGATGCTGAGTCCGACCGACAACACCGTGGTCCCCGCACCTGGCCCCGCAGCGTGGGTGGAAGTCCGGACCGTCCAGCTAAGCAGCCGTCTGCAGGTCCGCATGCAGCTCCTCCTGGAGGAGTGGGAGGCCGACATGGCGGAAGTGGTGGCGGCCATACGGAGACGCGAGGTGGAGGGAGTCTTGGAAGGGAGGGTAAGTGATCCACTGCCCTGTACCCCTAGTCATCGCGGCTTAGGGACCCGGTCCATACCCGCTCGACCTGCTACCTCCCCCGCTACCCGTGTTGGCTGCTGCTGCCCCGCCACTAGGCCCGCTACCACCACCACCGGTAGCGGTACCCTGCCAATCCGCCCCGGCGGACTGACCTGCAGCAGAAGCTCGTGACCGCCCTGATCCGCTTCCATGGAAGAAGCCGAAGGCTGAGGCCGTCAGCAAAGATGCACCGGAGGCACGGCGGGGATGCAGCTGCCAGGAGGCAGAGCAGGCCATGTCACAGCGGGGCCCCTCATTACTGAAGGTGCCGGTCGTAGCCGACACGGAGGGACTCTGGCTGGGTCCGTCCCCCGCACACGCTGAACCGGAGCAAACAGAAAGTGCTCCCGGCTGGGAGCGGCGGCAACGGCAGCTGCGCAGGGAGATCGATGCCCGAGAGGGGTGTAGAGCGGATGTGCATGCCCGCATGAATATGGAGGAAGATCACCCGCAGCGAGCTACCATCGGGGTCCACAGCGGTGCACCATGTGAAGGTGGGACTAGAGCCCCGCGATTGAGGATGGACTGTTAAGCCGGCGGTCCTCCGCCTAAAAGTTGTCCCCGTTGGGACCACCAGTGTTTAAAGTTTGAAAATGAAAATGAATAATAGCTGGAAAGTTACCTGATTTACTGCTGATTGAACCGGTCGTTGCCGGCACCGTTGTCCCCGTGGGGACCGTCTGAAGTTGCATAAGGGACTCCTTACGGACAAGCCCGTGAACTTGCAGGGCAACCACAAACTAGTGGCTTATAAATAATGTTGTTGTTGCAGCTTCCACCGTTACCGCCTCCGGAGAGGCAGATTGGAGGGAGGGCCCACAGTGGAGCAGGCTGGGGCCCAGCCACCACCGGAACCGGTGGCTACCCTCTGGGGGTTTCAGGGGCTCCCCATGGACGTGGGTCCCCTGGAAAGGACAGATCCCGCTCGGGTAACTTGGTGCAGGACTGGGGTCAAGAGGTACTGCCTGTTTTCTTAGGGGCAGCATCAGGGCCAGGTTACTTGGGTGGGTGAGAGCGGAAGCCGTAAACGTTAACCGTTTGCAACGTTTAAGAAAAGTGCCTCCCGTTGTGGGATGAAGTTAGTATAATTGTATGTGTTACTGTTTTTCTTATCTTTTTGCAGAAAAATAAAACCGGTGATGGACGGGCAGCCCGAGGATGGTCTGCATTTTGCTAAGGGGGAATGTGTCGCCCTGGACAAGCCAGGGGCCACAGGTAACAACACCAACACACCCCACACTCCCTGCAGGCACATCAAGGTCAGACACAAAACCCTTGTTGCCTCCCCCAGGGGCTGATGTCCACACCAGGGGGTGGAGCCAGGCGGTTGGTCTCCACCCACCAAGGAATTCACAGTCCTGGAGGAGGGAAAAACAGGCAGTTAAGCTAGGGAAGTAAAGGAGTGAGGAGTCTAGTTTTGGAGGAGGTAGTGGAAGGAGGTGAAGTGGAGAGTTAGAATTTGGAGGAGGAAGTGAGAGGAGTTGAGTGGTAGAGGAGCAAGTGAGAGGAGAAAAGTGACAGAGAAAGAGCCTGAAGTGAGTCCGGGTGTGTGGCCCGGACAGAGCAGCAAGGTTGGCAGACGGTGGTGACCGTCTGCAGTGGAGGCCGATTGGAGTCTGCCGTAAGGACCGTGGACGGGTGGTGACACGGCGGTACCGGACCGGCATACAAAGAGAAGCCAGCACCATTGGCAGGGGCCTTTGGGATCCCGGCAAGGCTTGGAGTCGCCGTGAATTTGCCAAATCTGTTAGTGAAGGGGACCTCCGGGTTTCCAAACAGCCAAGTCCCGATAGAAGGCAACCATCCAACCGTGAAGGGGAGACACCGCCACCACCAAAGGCAACCGTTTCCCAGGGCCAGCGCCTGCGGGCAAAAGGGGCTTCTCCGGCCTACATCCAAGTCGGGGAGCGGGTTACCGGTGGGAACCCATCGCTACCAACATTACACTTAGGTGCAGGGAGAGACAGTCATCACTAACCTACAGGAAAGAAGCAACCGCAGCCGTCTGGGGGACCCGTCCATCCAGCCGTGTGTTTTACCGAGAACTGTGTCATCGTCTCAGGCTGAGTGAGTACCCCCGTGCCGTACGGCACAGCGCTGCCCCTGTGACCCTGCACCTCAGCAGGCCCCGCAACCCGCCTGCCATCCACTCCTACCCCATCACCGGGCCCCGGGACAACCAAACCCCTACCCACGGAAGGGAGAAATAACAACAAGGCTGCTCCCTGTCACCACTCCCGGGATCCCCGTCCAGAGCAGCGGTGGTGTTCACACAATCACCACAACCGTGGGTGGCGTCACGGACAATATCCCCAAAACCAAAACCACCCCTTTTCACTCACGGGCGAGGAGCGCCGCTCGAGTCCCCGGGATCCGGCCCATCGCTTGAGCCACCGAGCAGCAGCGGCCGCAGCAGCAGCGGCAGCCGGACCCGAGCAGTGGGAGAGCGCAGCGTCCCCTCCTCCGCCCGCGACATGGGCATCCCTGCCTTGTTCCGTTTCTGATAGGGAGGGGCCCTGAGTGTGCATGAGGGAGGCGGATTGTCGCGGCAGGAGAAGAATACAACCCCCTGAGCGCCGAAATAAATGGCCCCAAGAGGCCGAAATGGCCCAAAACAGAGAACATAAAGGACCAGTCCAGCCTGTCGAAAGCCTTCTCCGCATCTAGCCCCAAGAGAAGAGCTTCCACCCCCCCCCCCTATTTACCACGTCCACCAGATTTAGAATCCGTCACCTGATCTTTATGGATCAGATGTGGGAGCCAGTTATTTAAGCGGTCAGCCAGCAGTTTAGTGAATATCTTTAGATCTGAGTTTAGAAGGCTAATAGGACGGTAGCTCGCACACTCCATTGGGTCCTTTCCTGCTTTAGGAATGACAGTTATATATGAGTGTAGGAATGTATTTGGGATGTCGTCACCCTCCATGAAGAGATTGAAAAGGTGTGTTAGATGAGTGGACAGCTCTCCCTCAAAAGTCTTATAATATAGATAGGTAAACCTGTCCGGGCCCGGGGCTTTGTGGCCTGGTAACCCCTTAATGATTTGATGAATCTCTTCCGGCGTCACCTTTCGATTAAGGTCCTCCAATGCCTCCTGAGACAGTTTTGGGAGATAACAGTCAGTCGGGTAGTCATTCAATATGTTTGTTCTATTCGGGTGTGTCAGTGGCAACGGCGGGGGGATAGAATACAATGACGTATAGTATGTATGAAAAAGTGGAGCTATTCTCGTGGGGTCATAGTGAGGGGTACCTATAGAATCCTTTATGGCGCATGGGGCACTGGTTATCGTTTGGTCTCTAAGTTTTCTAGCTAACATCGTATGGGATTTATTGCCATATTCATAGTATTTCTGACGGGAGTAGCGCAGGAGTCTTTCTATGTTTCCATGTGAGATCTCTTTTAGTTTAGTTCTAATGTCTATCACTCTCTTCAAGCGAATTTTAGTGGGGTGAGTGTGAAGCCGACTCTCTGCTGTACGAAGGTCCCTTTCGCACTGACGGTAAAGCTGTTGTGAATCCTTTTTAAGTTTGGAGGACAGGGCTATGCATTCCCCTCTAACTACCGCTTTGTGGGCTTCCCATATCGTCGGGAAACATGGAAGGGACTGGGAATTTTCTGTGAAGTAGTTCTGTATGACCTTCTGGAGAGATTCTCGAGAGGAAATGTTGGTGAGTAAGGATTCATTTAGTCTCCAGTGGGTGCGTTTCAAGGGGGGGTTGCTAGATTAAGAGATATCAATACAGGGGCATGGTCCGACCACGTGATACTGCCGATTTGTGCATGTTGGAGCATTCTAAGTGTAAGGCTGTTTCCAAAAAAGTAGTCAATTCGGCTATGTGATTTATGGGGGTACGAGAAGAAGGTGTATTGTCTTGCTGTCGGGTTGTCAATTCTCCAAAAGGTCAAACAGGTGATGTTTGCGGATCAATTTGCGGAGCCCAGTGGATAAGTGTGATGATCTATGTGGGCTTACAGGGTGTGAAGATGTAAGCATTCTATCAGCCTTATCTGAAAATGCCAAATTGAAGTCTCCGTCTATGATGTGGATGGTCCCATGATCCGTCGGGAGGCGTGACAACGTTGAAGAGATAAATCTAAGCTGGTTGGAGTTTGGGGCATACAAGTTACACAAGACTAATGGTATTCCATTTAGTGTGCCCTGGACGATCAAAAAACGACCAGAGGGATCTGCTTCCCACTTACCCACTTGAAGTGGGCAGGTGCGAGAGATCAGTATGGCCACCCCTGCTTTCTTCTTTGTGTTTGTGGCTGAAAAGGATTGGGGAAACCAATGGCGGGCAAAGTTAAAGGAACTTTTTTCTGTGAAGTGCGTCTCTTGTAGAAATACCACTTCCGCCATTGATTTTCGCATCTCTTGGAGGACCAGCCTCCTTTTTACATCAGAATTCAGCCCCTTAACATTGAGACTCATTAACCTAGCCATCCCAAGATCTCAACATACTCGAATGTAAAGGCTAATACCCGGGACCTCCCTTTGATGTGTGTAAGAAATATGCTCCATAAACCCTTCTGCCCTTGGTGAAGTGTATACCTGTAGATAGAACGTAGACATACAGAAAAAGACATAACTATGTTCAACAATAAAATAGAAACTTTTCAGTTATGAGATAGGTATATGGTAAACAATACCAATCGTCCACTATCCCAGTACCAGAGTCGACTTACATTCACTTTAGATAGAAAGTGTCACACTAAGTACAACCTGCACTGTAAACCAACGTGCAACTAGACTAGTCAGACTCTGCTAGTGGGTGAGTAGTGAAACTCCACAGGTCAGACCCTCGGGCCCTCACTCTCCCCCGGGATTCCGGAATGGGGGGACATTCCTCCCCCCCAAAAAAAAAACAAAAAACAAAGAAGAACGGGTACCGGAGGAGCTATATAAATGAGCCAAGTGGCCCGAAATGGAGACTATAAGTAACCATAAGTGTACAAGAGGGTCCTAACAGGTGGGCCTCTTTTCTCTTGAACTCCCAGGTCGCCGTTTACGGAGTGAAGTAGCGGATTGCCACGTTAGAGGAAGCGACGGCATCTGTTGAGGCAAAGTCCAGTCTGGTAAGTCTGGAACAGGGAGGTCAAAAACCCGACAAAAAGGCTCCAGGTCTGCAGGGGCCCAGAGGCTAGCCGACATTTCTCCGCACCGTGCGGTGAGGCTAAACGGAAACCCCATCTGTAGAGCACCTTATGAGCCTATAAGGAGGACAGTAATGGGCGGAGAGCCCTCCGTTGTTGCAAAGTTATCCAAGAGAGATCTTGAAAGAGCTGGATCTTAGTGCCCTAGTACATCACTTGTTTTGGCGGTCGGGCTTTGAGCATTATTTCTTCCTTAAGTTGAAAGTCAATGATATGGCAGATAATGTCTCTTGGATTCCCTTTAAGATTTTTTGGACGGAGAGCCCTGTGCGCTCTATCCATAGGAAGTGGGTTATCCTGGGGTCGTTGGAGGAGCAAATTAAATATGGTCTGCAAGATTATGGTGACGTCTTCCTTTGATTGGGCCTCAGGCACGCCCCTAACCCATATATTATGGCGTCTGCCTCTATTGTCCAGATCCTCAACATGGCGCTGTAACTCTCTTATGACGTCAGCTTGAGAGGAAGCTTGGGACTGGAGGTGGCGGATAGTTGTTCTAGCTTCACCATGATCATTTTCCAGTTGGTTTATTCGCTTGGAGATGGAGAGAACATCCTGCCGGACTGTTGCTATTTCAGATTTGCAGGCGTCCTTGACTTCTGTAACGAGTGTCTGGAAGTCTGTCTTTGTGGGGAGTTGCTTGACAAATTCCCACCATTCTGTTGGAGGGCACCCCAGTTGTGTATTCAACTGTCTGGCCATCACATTTTCTGGGGTCTTTTCCTTGGTGGTGTTTAAAGCATGTGGGCCAGGGGGTGACTCAGGATCCTCCCTCCGTTGGGCTGCAGGGAGACCCATTGATTTTAATTGCACGTGCAATGACCATAAAGAGCGGGGGTCAGAAGCAAGTGACAGCAGCGGCAAAGACAGCAGGGCTGGAGAAGGGGAGTATAGAAATTTTTTTTATTTCACAGACACGTGTGTGTTTTCTCCGGTGCTTGTCATACGGATCACATCCATGCAGTCCGTGTGCAGTCCGTGTGACACCCATGATGCCGGAGAAAAACGGACATGTCTACGTGTGGAGCACACGGGCACACTTATGCTCCACACGGACACACGGTTCATGGCAAAACACGCACGTGAGTGCAGACCCATTGATTTTAATGGGTCTATGTGTGCCCGTGTGTCCGGCATGTGAGGAAACAGACCAAACACATACCGGAGACACAGACGTATGAAGGAGGCCTTAGAACTGGAGTCTCCCATCTCCATCTTGACTCCTCATTTAAACAAAGTTTCTTTTCCTTTGGCGTCTCATGAGTTAATTTCAGGTTTTGTTGCCAGCAGCTCTGAGCAGTGCAGGTTAGCTGTTGCTGCTTTGGGTCCACGCCCATTTAGGTGAAATACTGGAGCCTTACCAGCAGACCCTGCTGCTGTTAGAATCATTTCTAATTTGGCCAGCCTTTTGGAAGGAACTGCTGAGGTTTTGTCCTGTGACCATCCACCTGCTACTTTTGAGTCTGTCTTCTACGGTGAAGTTTGGTGTTTTGTATCCTTCTGTTTATTTCCAGAGTCTGTCTTTACTTTCCCTCCATGTTTGTTAGTTTAGTGGTGCGTCTAGTGTACTCGTCGGCCTACTCACTAGACAGGGTGAGTCTAGGGCAGACCTGGGAAAGGGGTGGCCCGCGGGCCACATCCGGCCCGCCTACTCTCTGTGACCGGCCCGCCTGTCTTCAGCACCCCTCTTCCCCAGTCCATTAAACGGCTTCCGGGCCTGGTAATAAGTTCCTTACCCGGCAGTCTCTCAGAGGCCCCACATCCAGGGGACCCCTGGCCCTGAGGGTTGTCACCGGTCTTCATGGTGACAGGACCTCGGCCTCCTCTGCCGCAGGCCCTTCCTCCAACCAGCCTCTCCGGAGACTGTAGGACCTGTAAGGTTGGTCCGGGGATTATTTACAAGCCCAAAAGTTATTGGGTGGCCTGCAAGTTCTCGGCCATGTTCATTTAAAACGGGCTATAACGGGGCCAAAACAAAGTCCCAACGGGGACAGGCAATATGGTAGCCGGGAACCGCTACCTCTCTCAACAGTCTTCATTTTTAAACAGCAATCTCGTGGCACAGCTGCCGTTGCTGCCGCTCCCAGTACGAAGCGTCGGCTGCCTGCTCTGGGTCAGCCTGTGTGGGGGACGGGCCCAGCTGGAGCCCCGCCGTGCCAGCTACGACCGGCACCTTCTGTAATGAGGGACCCCGCTGTGACGTGGCCTGCTCTGCCGCTTGGCAGCTACATCCCCGCCATGCCTCAGCCGAGGCCGGGTGCCTGGGAGCGGTCAACGTGACTGGTCGAGGATCGCATCCGCTGCGGCCGGGCGGATTGCCGGAGCCGTCGTCATCACCGTTGCGGCCGGACTCGGGCCGGATAGGATGTCGTCAGCGGTGCTGGAGCGATGGTGGCGGTAAGGCCTGAGGGCCCAGTAGCTGGGTCCTCCCCCGTAGATGGTACGGTGTTACGAGGGGGACCCGGGAAAGCGTGCCAAGATGGTGAAGAGGCAGCTTCCACCGGTCAAGGTCCACTGTGCGGTGTAGGGGACCGGTGCTATGGTCGTTAGAGAGTGAGCGGGTTGTTGCTGATGATCGTCTGTTACGTAACAGACGATCTGCGTACACCGACTCGCCCTAACCCGTAAGGGTTGTATGGGACGGGGCTTACAGCTCGGTGCACTTGTTGCACGAAGAAGCACAGAAACGTGGCACGAGGGTAGCACAGCGGTGCCCGCGCACGTGTGCTTCAATAACAAGGTGAGTCCGAGGAGGTCCCGAGGAGCTCACCGATTGCTGGGACACGACCTGCAAAACAAGGCGCTGCCGGAGCAGCAAGGGCAAAGCCCACAAGAAGACAATAATGCCTGTACAGCGGCGTAGCAGAACGCTGCCAGTCATCCAACAAAAGAGGACGGTCACGCGCCGCCATATTGGAAAGCGGGGCTTTTAAGGAGGCGCAGCTACACCCAAAGGCGGGCGCGAGGCGGAGACGACGGATTTGACCCAATCGGGATCCACGGCCTCCCAGCCCGGCCAATCAGGGTTCACCACATCACCAGCCTCGTCATCAAGCCGTGTGATGTCAGTGGGCGAATCAAAACCTGCCACGCGGTGCACATGCTCATTCTCCTGCCTCTGAGACATAGAGGCGGGATCTGTGGCTTCACAAGATGCAGGGATAACGAGATTTTTGCTGCTTCCCTGAGTAGCTATCCTCTGCACATTGTGTAGTCTCCTGGACCTTTGGTGCTGCTGAGCAGGAGGGCTCATGGCAGGCAAGGCATGGGAGACCACATCATTCCTCGCAACAGGGGAGCCAAGAGGTGTAACATTACCCCCTTGTCTAGGGCCCCCCCGCTGGTGCTCGAAGGCCGCTACCAAACCCGGGACGCGGATATGATCCTCCAACTCCCAGGATCTATGCTCTGGGCCACAACTGGCCCAACTCCACGAGGTAGTACCTCCTGCCCTGTATGACTTTTGTCTCCACCAGCTTCACTGTATCTCATCTTTTTAGACTTGCTTGTAACAGGGTTGGTGCCTCAGGATTGGAGGATTGCTGATGTGGTACCGATATTTAAGAAAGGTAAGCCTGACATCAGTAGTATGCAAAGTTTTTGAGGGCATTTTAAGGGATGACATGCAAAAATATGTTGCAGAAAATAATAAAATAACTGACAGACAGCATGGATTCATGAAAGATAAGTCATGTCTAACCAACCTGTTGGGGTTCTATGAGGGGGTAAGTGCAAACCTGGATATTGGTAATGCAGCTGATGTGATTAATTTGGACTTTGCAAAGGCATTTGATACTGTACCACATAATAGGCTTATACTAAAGCTCCAGAAGCAAGGACTGGGGGAAACTATATGCAACTGGGTAAGGAATTGGCTAAAAGATAGGAAACAAAGAGTAGTCATAAATGGTACATTCTCTAAATGGGCAATAGTCAGTAGTGGGGTGCCGCAGGGATCTGTGCTAGGACCAATTCTTTTTAATCTCTTTATTAATGACCTTGTGGATGGGATTGATAGTAAAGTGTCAGTCTTTGCTGATGACCCAAACTATGTAGGATATTAAAAACTGACCTTGATAGTATAATAGTACAAAAAGATCTGGATAAGATGTCAGAATGGGCAGATACTTGGCAAATGAGATTTAATGTTGATAAATGTAAAGTAATGCACCTAGGACGGAGTAATCCTATAACTGCGTATACATTAAATGGAAGTAAACTTGGGACTACAGATCAGAAGGACTTGGGTATTCTCATTACAAATAAGCTGAGCAGCAGCACTCAATGTCAAGCAGCAGCTGCAAAAGCAAACAAGATTCTAGAGTGTATAAAAAGAGATTAGATCCCGCGATCCCAACTTATTATTACCCCTCTATAAATCACTTGTAAGGCCACATCTGGAATATGGGATCCAGTTTTGGACTCCACATTTTAAAAAGGACATTCAGAAGTTAGAGTCAGTTCAAAGGCAGGCAACTAGACTACTACAAGGAATGGAAGGCCTCCCATATGATGACAGGTTGAAAAAGTTAGATATGTTTAGCTTAGAAAAAAGACGTCTCAGAGGAGATCTCATTTATATGTATAAATATATGTGTGGTCAATATAAAGGACTGGCACATGACTTATTTCTTCTGAAGACAATACTAAGGACCAGGGGGCACTCACTGCGAGTGGAAGAAAAGCGATTCCGACAGCTAAATAGGAAAGGGTTCTTTACAGTTAGAGCAGTCAGACTGTGGAATACCCTACCACAAGAGGTAGTAATGGCAGATACTATAACAGCTTTCAAAAAAGGGCTGGATGATTTCCTCAGTACACACAACATTGTTGGTTATAAATGACTTAGTGACCAAATGTAGAACTGGTGGAGGAAGGTTGAACTAGATGGACCTAGGTCTTTTTTCAACCTTAGTAACTATGTAACTATCTCAGGGTCGTCCTTCACTACCTCACGGTCGTCGGACGAGAAGCCGGATTGGGCCGGCAAAGACCCCGAGAATTTATTAAGTCGTACGGGTTTCAGAAGAGACACATGAAAGGTATTGGCTATAGCCCAGCGTGGAGGGAGCTGGAGCCGGTATGCCACCGGGTTGACCTGCTCTAAGACTTTAAACGGCCCCAGGTACCTAGGGGTGAACTTGGCTGCCTGTAGCCGTAGATTGATATTTTTAGAGGACAGCCACGCTAGGTCGCCAGGGGCGAAAGATGGTGCAGGGCGGTGATGCTCATCAGCCGTCGTCACCATCCAGTCCTTGGCCCTCTTAAGGGCCTCCTGGGTGTTATCCCAGATCTCCTGGGCCTCGGTCACCCAATCCTCCACTCTAGGGTCAGGTGACGTAAGGGGCATCGGAACCGGGATTCTGGGATGTTGTCCGTTGTTTAGCAGGAACGGGGTCTGGCCAGATGACTCGTGGACCGCATTATTAATGGCAAATTTGGGCCAAGGAAGGAGGTTAGCCCAGCTGTTGTGGTGCGCGGAGATGAAGTGGCGGAGGTAAGTTACCAGGGTCTGATTGGTCCTCTCCACCAGTCCATTGGTCTCAGGATGGTATGCGGAGGAGATGTTGAGCTCTATCTGCAAGAGCTTACATAGTTCTCTCCAGAAGCGAGATGCGAACTGGGGACCCCGGTCGCTCACCACCTTGTCAGGCATGCCATGCAGCCTAAATACATGCCGAATGAACAAGGTGGCGAGGGCACGTGACGTCAGGAGTCGTGGGAGAAGCACCAAGTGGACCATTTTACAAAAGTGATCCGTGATGACCCACACGACCCTGTGCCCTGCTGACTTGGGCAGATCTCCCAGGAAGTCCATCCCCACCACTTCCCAGGGACGATCCGGCACCGGCAGTGGGTGAAGAAGACCCGCAGGTCTCTGCCGGGACGGCTTATTCCGTGCACACGACATACAAGCTCCCAGATATTCCTGTATGTATGTCCTGGGCTACTCTCGGCCACCAATAATTCCTGGCCACTAGGTCTCTGGTCCTTTTGACCCCGATGTGACCCCCGACCTTGGAGGTATGGGCCCAGGATAGCACCTCGTTCCGTAACTCAGGGGGAACGAGGGTCTTGCCCGGTGGCACCTGGTCCAGAGAAGTGGGAGTGACCATCCTCAAGCTGTCCGGGGGTAATATAAGACGAGGCTCTTCCTCTTCTTCCTCCAGCACGACCATACAACGCGACAAGGCATCGGCCCGTACGTTCTTCTCACCGGCCACGTGGCGGATAATAAAGCGGAACCGGGAGAAGAACAGAGACCATCGAGTCTGCCTTGGGTTCAGACGTTGTGCTGTCTGGAGGTATGTGAGGTTTTTGTGGACGGAAAATACCTCAAATGGATGCTTCGCACCCTCTAGGAGATGCCGCCACTCCTGGAATGCCAACTTCATTGCGAGTAACTCCCTATCCCCTATGGAGTAGTTACTCTCGGCCGGAGAGAAGGTTTTTGAGAAAAAGAAGCACGGATGCTTCCTTCCTCATTCGTTCTTCTGATACAGGACTGCGCCTGCACCAACCGAAGAGGCGTCTACCTCCAGTAGGAAGGGTTTAGAGACATCTGGACGATGGAGAATGGGAGCTCTAGAGAAGTGGGGTTTAAGAACGTGAAAGGCCTCTTCCGTCTCCCGTGTCAAGGCTTTGGGATTAGCACCCTTGCGGGTAAGGGCAATGATGGGTGCTGCCACCGTCGAGAAGTTGGGAATGAACTGGCGATAATAATTGATGAACCCCAAGAATCGCTGGATCGCCTTCAGCGAGCGGGGCTCAGGCCAGTTCATCACTGTCTCCAACTTCCCCGGATCCATTGCCAACCCCTGACTGGACACGATATATCCTAGCAATGGCAAGGACTCACGTTCGAAGACACACTTCTCCAGCTTGGCATATAACGAATGGGTGCGGAGCCTCTTGAGTACATGAATGACATCCCTCCGATGGGTGGCAAGATCGGGAGAGAAAATGAGGATGTCATCCAAGTATGCAACCACGGAAAGATACAAATCCCGAAAAATGTCATTCACGAAGTCTTGGAACACGGCGGGGGCATTGCAGAGTCCGAAGGGCATTACGAGATACTCGTAGTGACTGTCCCTGGTGTTGAAGGCGGTCTTCCACTCATCGCCTTTTCGGACTCACACTAGATTGTATGCCCCCCGTAGCTCCAACTTTGTGGAAGACCTTAGCCCCTCGGAATCGATCAAACAACTCCGTAATGAGGGGCAACGGGTATTTGTTCTTAATATTGATTGCATTTAATCCCCTGTAATCTATACAGGGGAGCAGATCCCCTTCCTTTTTTTGCACAAAAAAGAACCCAGCACCGGCCGGTGATACAGATTTGCGAATAAACCCTTTCGCCAGGCTCTCCTGAATATACTTGGACATAGACTCTGTCTCTGGAGCAGAGAGTGGATAAACTCTGCCCCTAGGGGGCTCGAAGCCTGGTTTCAGGTCAATTCGGCAATTGTATGGCCGGTGGGGGGGGGGGAGAATATCTGCAGCCCTCTTAGAGAAGACATCCCTGTAGGCCTCATAAGGCGCCGGTAAATCCGGCCCCCCTCTATTCCCCGAGGGTCCAACTGACCCAATAGTAGTGGGTAGTCTGGTGTCACTAGGTGTTCTCTACAAGACCCTGCCCAGGACGAGATCTCCCCGGTTGCCCAGTTGAGCGTAGGAGCATGCTGTCTCAACCAGGGGAGGCCCAGTAAGATCTCATCCGTCCCCTCGGGAAGCACCATGAAGGACACCAGCTCATGGTGTCCTGGTGGTACGTCCATCCTGAGAGAAATGGTGGTCTGGGTAATGGGATCAGCAAGCAGGGACCCGTTGACTACCCGGATCTTAATTGGTTTAGGCAACAGAACCAAGGGAACTGAGTACTGCGTTGCCAGGGAAGTCAAAATGAAGTTGCCATCAGGGCCCGAGTCCAAGCAAGCCAGGGCAGAAAAGACAGTAGTGCCGAATTGCAACTGGGCGTTGATGGTCAACCTAGAGGGAGATGCACCGTCTAGAGTCCCCCCTCTGACGGAAACCAGACGCTGCCTTTTCCCGATGGTTTTAGGACATCGGGTAGCTATGTGCCCACAGGAAAAGCAGAGGACAAAAGGTCGAGGACCTGTGGCTGCTTTGGACACCTCCATTGACTCCACGGAGTCATCTACAGAGCTGGCTGGGAGACCTGGAGACCTGTCTGGAGGAAATTAGGGACCAGACGCTTTTTGGGCCGGGTAGACGTGGGTGCTGAAGAGACCTCAAGCCTCCGCTCCGCCTGGCGGATATCTAGGCGGGAGGCAACTTGAATCATGGCCTCTAAGGTAGCAGGCACCTCACGCGTGGCCAGTGCGTCTTTGACGAACCCTGCCAGGCCCTCCCAAAACACAGGGACCAGGACCTTATCTGGCCAGTCCAGCTCTGCGGCAAGAGTCCTGAAACGTACTGCAAAGTCCCCGACTGAGGCGGACCCTTGCCGAAGGCATAGGAGCCGCAGCGCGGAGTCGAGGGTGACTTGAGGCACGAGGAACAACGTTCTCATGGCCCCATGATAAGCTGTGAGGTTATTTACCACCCGATCTCCACGCTCCCAGAAGGGCATGGACCACGTCAGTGCTTTGCCTGTGAGCAGAGACTGGACGAAGGCTACCCTCGCCCTGTCAGTAGCATAGTGGGTAGCGGATAGCTCCAAGTAGGTGGTAACCTGATTTATAAAACCACGGCACTTGGAGCCTTCCCCGCTAAAACGCTCTGGAAGCGCAAGGCAAGGTGAGCTTCCGCCCAATGCCACAGCCTGAGTGGCCACCTGGGTGGCGATTGTCGCCAGAGCAGCCTTATTGGGGGAGGGCTGCTCCACTGCTGCCAGCCGTGACTCCAAATGCTGCACATAATGCAACAACTGCTGCTGCTCTCCAGCCATAGCCAGACCTTTGGCGCGACCGTAATGTTACGAGGGGGACCCGGGGAAGCGTGCCAAGATGGTGAAGAGGCAGCTTCCGCCGGTCAAGGTCCACTGTGCGGTGTAGGGGACCGCTGCTATGGTCGTTAGAGAGTGAGCGGATTGTTGCTGACGATCATCTGTTACGTAACAGACGATCTGCGTACACCGGCTCGCCCTAACCCCAGAGGGTTGTTTGGGACGGGGCTTACAGCTCGGTGCACTTGTTGCATGAAGAAGCACAGCGGCGCCCACGCATGTGTGCCCAAACGGAAGTCACGGAAACGTGGCACGAGAGTAGCACAGCGGTGCCCGCGCACGTGTGCTTCAATAACAAGGTGAGTCCGAGGACGTCCTGAGGAGCTCACCAAAGGCAGGGACACGACCTGCAAAACAAGGCACTGCCAGAGCAGCAAGGGCAAAGCCCTCAAGAAGACAATAATGCCTGTACAGCGGCGTAGCAGCACGCTGCCAGTCATCCAACAAAAGAGGACGGTCACGCGCCGCCATATTGGAAAGCGGGGCTTTTAAGGAGGCGCAGCTCCACCCAAAGGCGGGCGCGAGGCGGAGACGACGGATTTGACCCAATCGGGATCCACGACATCCTAGCCCGGCCAATCAGGGTTCACCACATCACCAGCCTCGTCATCAAGCCGTGTGATGTAAGTGGACGAATCAAAACCTGCCACGTGGTGCACATGCTCATTCTCCTGCCTCTGAGACATAGAGGTGGGATCTGTGGCTTCACAAGATGCAGGGATAACGAGATTCTTGCTGCTTCCCTGAGTAGCTATCCTCTGCACATTGTGTAGTCTCCTGGATCTTTGGCGCTGCTGAGCAGGAGAGCTCGTGGCAGGCAAGGGATGGGAGACCACATCATTCCATGCAACAGGGGAGCCACGTAGTCTCCTACACCTTTGGTGCTGCTGAGCAGAAAGCCTTGTGGCAGGCAAGGAATGGGAGACCACATCATTCCTTGCAACAGGGGAGCCACGAAGTGTAACAATATGGGGTCCGTTGCCACAGACTGGGTCGGTTGGGGAGTTGGCTGTGGCTGTGGGTATGGGCAACGAGGGAAACGGCATGGAGGATGGGAGCAGGCTGGGCCCCTCAGCCGCTACGGCTGGTGTCTGGGGAACATAGGGGCATGGGTCACTGCTTACCCGCTAATCTGAAATCATCTCCACTTCGTGCACCTGGACAGCTGCAGCCATGCCCTTCATCTCTGATGCCCACTTCGCCAGCATGAAGTGGGCTTGGGCCTGGATACTCTGACACATCCTGCCACGTTGGTGTCCAGGAATGGGTTTCTGCAGAGTGACTCGCCCACCCCAGGGCTATGGGACACCCGGTGCTGGGCCGGACTAGTCCGGTGGTAGTCAGTGGTGGCTGGGCCCGGCTCTGTGGCCCTGGTGGGTGTCAGTAGAATATGTGGCTTGAATTAAAGTTTGTGTTCGTGACGCCACCTGTGGTATGCGGCTAATAGGCCGCCGCTGCTGTATGAGGCCTCCGGGGGATGATATGGCAGCAATGGTGGTACTACTCCCCACAGGTGGAGCAATGCCCCGGGGCACAGTTGGTGCTTGTGAGTGTCTATGCAGATGAAATAACAGAGGCAACTTCAAGGGTACAGTTTCAAGTTCTTTACTCACAATTCTTGTCACAGTCCTGCAGGGACCCTTGGACCGCTGGGACCACTGTCAGGGACCTCCGCCGTTTCTGGGTGATTCTGAGAGTAAAAGCCGGTACCCTTCTCTTAAGTGTCTCTGCCTTCAGCTGTCTTCCTTAGCCTTGCCTTGGTAGGTTGAACCTGGCTTAGCCTCCACAACAGCCTCCAGGCTGGGGAGTCACCTGTCGGCTGATTATCCCTTTTCTAGAGGTACTGCTGTGGGCTGTGGCCCGGGGAGTTTACAACATTCCCTGGGCCTCGGTTTTTACTGTTTGGAGATGATTTTGCACTCCTCCGGTTTCTAGGGACCGTCCCCTGTTGCAGCTTGATCCCTCCACCGATGTTCTTGTGGAACAGGCCACCGCAGCTCTACAGCTACCCGTGACCCTGGAATCCCTTCTGTTCTCTGCTTGGTGTCACCTGGACCCTCTGAGTCCCAGGATCTTCACCAGGAAGCATCTCTTTCTTTCCTTTCAGCTCCTGACTGACTTGGAGCTTTCTTTCCTTTCTCTTCTCCTCCTTGCCTGCCTCCAGCAGGCCTCCTCCTCCTTCCCCACTCTCTCTTTGACTGCACTCTTGTGGCTCCTCCCACCTCCCCAGTTGCCCTGTTCTACCCTATAGGAGCAGGGATGGGTCTTACGACCCCTCCCAGCATGCAGCATGGGAGGGTTTTCTGCCACTTTCCCTGGTCCCAGTGTGTTCCTAGCAATGGATGTAGTGTGGATTTACCAGGGGACCGGAGTTCACTCCCTTCCTCTCCCAGAATGGGGCATCACACCGCTGGATGGGGTGCAATGACCTGTGGCGACAGAAGCCTCAGGGGCGCCACACTCCCCCACAGCAAATCCCAGCACGTCCTCGGGCTGAAAAACAACAGAAAATGTGGAGAAACTGCAAAAACATTTTTACACGTGTGTAGAAAGAAAAACAATAAAACATTTCTTCCCTTTATGGGAGGCACATATAAGTAAACGTTGCGAACTTCTTATAAAGAAAACTCTAAGTGTGCACTTCCAGTCCATTGCACGGTTCGGGCACATCCCCCATAATTCTGGTAGGTGGCACAACGGGTGCAACTAATTACATTTTTGGCTACTACAAGTCCAGTAGCCTGGCAGTTCGTTTCTCTCAATCGACGAAGTGGAAAACAAAACCAGCCACTAAGTCCAGTGGCCTGGTTACACAGGACACTTTACATATCACATTTACCAGGGACCACATTCCAGTCTAGTGGCCTGGTACACATACTCGGGGGGGGTGACTTCTTCAAAAAGTACAAGGGGCAGTAAGGCAGGAAAGGGTGTCATCTTCAAAAAGAACATTAGGGCAGCACAAAAGGGACATCTTCACAAAGCATAAGGGGCAGACAGGGGCTATTTACAGTTCAGCTTCTTCTTTTCTTTACTTCAATGGCTGGGATCCTGCTTCGGCAGGGCCCTGGGTAGGCCATGGAGATCTGGGTCTGCGTCTCCTGTGTGCTGGTCCCTGACCTACTGCGAGGCGCTGCAGCCTGGGCAGGAATGGGGCTTCTTGCATGCTCAGCTCGGCGTTCCTGCAAAGGGCTGCTGGTTTGCAGAGGGCTGTTGCTGTGATCTTTGGGGTCTTGCTTTGGCCGTGCACCTTGCATCAAACAAGCCATGGAGATCCGGGTCTGTGTCTCCTGCGTGGCTGTTGCAGGTCCGCTGCTCAGTTCTGCGGCTTGGGCCTGCTTTGAGGTAGTGCTGCGGCTGCTGCTGACAGGGGAGACGCTGCACGCTGGCATAGTGCGGCGCCACTCCGGTTCTTCGGAGGCCATCTCCTCCCGCAGGATGTGGACGTGCAGGGCGTACCAGCCCCGGCTTCCCATCAGCCGTGTGTACTCCACAGCGTCACCCGGCTTAGCATCTCGCCCTGGGTGGCCTTTGGGCAGGTGTTCCTCAATATCACTTCGGGCCACAAAGACATCTTTACCCAGTCCGGGCTCTCTGATGAAGCCCCAGCCTCCTTTCTGCCGGAAATCTACCACTAGGCCCCGTCTCACTGGGCCCTGTGACCCCTTAAGGGCCTTACGGATGTCATCCTTGGAGGCCAGGTTGGACGCCTCCGCGGCCCTCCGCTTCTTCTCCCGGGCCTCCCGCTCCCGTTGGTACTCCTCCACTAATCTCTGGCAGGTCAGCTCATTTGCCAGGGGGGTCTCCTTGGGCCGCAGTGGCTGCTGCAGTCTCCCACTCTCAATGGGCGCCGCTTCCCAGTTCACTCCCGGGGATGTTGTTCCCAGGAGGCTTACTGGGGGACTCGGTAGGAGGCCCACTAACTGCTCGGGGTCCTCCCCTCCCCAGGCGCCGTCTTCGGGGGTTGCCGGCAGGCCTCCGGTGCCCCACCGGGCGTCAGCGGGGCTGGCTGGGAAAGCTCCGGTGCCCCACCGGGCGTCAGCGGGGCTGGCGGGGAAGGCTAGCGGGATGGTGGAGGGACTGGGCGGTGGCGCTTGGTAGGGCCTTGGGTCCGGACGGGTCAGGGTTTCAAACAGCTCACCCGGTCGCTGCTCTGCGGCCTCCATCCTGTGGCCCACGCTCTCCGGCACCATCGAGGTTCCACTCCGCCGGTCCACCTCTGCTTGCATGTTGTTCAGCCTCCGAGCCAGGATTCTCATTTCCTCCCGGAGCAGGTCCAGCTCGGGATCCATCTTCCCGGTCCCTGGTGCGCACTTCTGCAGCCTCTCTGCCATGCTGCCGACCTGGGGAACGCTTGCTGGAACACTGCTCGGGTGCTCGACCACGCCACTCGGCTGCACCCTTTCCCTTTTCGGAGGCGGGGCCGGAGGCTGCACTAGCATCTGGCGCCAGACTGGCGCCCAGCCCGTCACGGCCGGCACCGCTCCGCTCGCTATCAGGTACATCTTCGTTATCTGCTGGTCTGGTATTTAGACTCTCTCTGCCAGCCGGCCAGCTTGTCTAGTCGCCATTTCTTCTTTCTCCGCCTTCCATGGCGGGCACCGCTTCGCGCTCTTTTCTTTGACAAGGGGGCGGGGCTTCTCTTCGCGCCCTTTCTTCTGGCATGCCCCCCTTCTTCCCGCGCTCAGTGGCTTCAATGGCGGCAGTTTCTCACAGTATAACACAGGCTATTTCACGATTCTTCAGGCGCACAGTACCCAGTGTAACCGGGCACGAAATCCTGTTCGTGATGCCAAAGTTGACTCGCCCACCCCAGGGCTATGGAACACCCGGTGCCGGGCCGGACTAGTCCGGTGGTAGTCAGTAGTGGCTGGGCCCGGCTCCGTGGCACTGGTGGGTGTCAGTAGAATATGTGGCTTGAATTAAAGTTTGTGTTCGTGACGCCACCTGTGGTATGCGGCTAATAGGCCGCCGCTGCTGTATGAGGCCTCCGGGGGATGATATGGCAGCAATGGTGGTACTACTCCCCACAGGTGGAGCAATGCCCCGGGGCACAGTTGGTGCTTGTAAGTGTCTATGCAGATGATATAACAGAGGCAACTTCAAGGGTACAGTTTCAAGTTCTTTACTCACAATTCTTGTCACAGTCCTGCAGGGACCCTTGGACCGCTGGGACCACTGTCAGGGACCTCCGCCGTTTCTGGGTGATTCTGAGAGTAAAAGCCGGTACCCTTCTCTTAAGTGTCTCTGCCTTCAGCTGTCTTCCTTAGCCTTGCCTTGGTAGGTTGAACCTGGCTTGGCCTCCACAACAGCCTCCAGGCTGGGGAGTCACCTGTCGGCTGATTATCCCTTTTCTAGAGGTACTGCTGTGGGCTGTGGCCCGGGGAGTTTACAACATTTCCTGGGCCTCGGTTTTTACTGTTTGGAGATGATTTTGCACTCCTCCGGTTTCTAGGGACCGTCCCCTGTTGCAGCTTGATCCCTCCACCGATGTTCTTGTGGAACAGGCCACCGCAGCTCTACAGCTACCCGTGACCCTGGGATCCCTTCTGTTCTCTGCTTGGTGTCACCTGGACCCTCTGAGTCCCAGGATCTTCACCAGGAAGCGTCTCTTTCTTTCCTTTCAGCTCCTGACTGACTTGGAGCTTTCTTTCCTTTCTCTTCTCCTCCTTGCCTGCCTCCAGCAGGCCTCCTCCTCCTTCCCCACTCTCTCTTCGACTGCACTCTTGTGGCTCCTCCCACCTCCCCAGTTGCCCTGTTCTACCCTATAGGAGCAGGGATGGGTCTTACGACCCCTCCCAGCATGCAGCATGGGAGGGATTTCTGCCACTTTCCCTGGTCCCAGTGTGTTCCTAGCAATGGGTGTAGTGTGGATTTACCAGGGGACCAGAGTTCACTCTCTTCCTCTCCCAGAATGGGGCATCACACCGCTGGATGGGGTGCAATGACCTGTGGCGACGGAAGCCTCAGGGGCGCCACATAGAGTCCTGGCATCCCTGCACTTATCAGCCGTGGTTACATCATCTCTTCCCGCTTCTCCCCCTCGGTTTTTTTGCGGCCTTCCTCTCTCCGGCCGGTAAGTTTTGTTTTGCGACTTCCAGCTTTGCTGCATGGCCATGTTCCTAGGGGGCGGGGCTTCACCTTTTGCGTCCTTTCTGCGAGGAAGAAGACTCTGGCGGGAATCTTTGCGCAAAAAGATGGCGGCAAGATGGCGGATTCCGAAAATTTCGCAACGGATCACCACTGACTTTACTTCAAGGTGCACTTCACTAGGTAAGTGAATGGGTAAGTATCCTGTTCGTGACGCCAGAAGAGTCGATGTGTACCGCCCCACGCTCGGCTGCAGCCGAGCCGCTCGGATCCGGGCTCGCTGGTAGGTGGCTCGAGTGTCTCCGGACCCGGGGGCCTTGTGGTCACTTCTATCTGAAAGGGGGCTGGCGGTTTAGGGGACGTAGGTGTACGGCCGAAGCCGTGGTTAAGTTCGTGACGCCACCCACGGGATGCGGTGAAGGTAGACACCACTGCTGCAGTTACGGGGCACCCGGGGGAGATGTTTATGCAGCAAGATGTTAACCCCTCCATGGGCAGGGATGATGGCCCGGGACCCGTTGTGTGTTGTGTGGTTGGGCGGTGCAGGGAGGGGCGCGGCCGGAGGGCACTGTTGTACTCACGATTAGTAACACACACAAGTCTCTGGTAAAACAAGTTGATGGTGGTCGGTGCCCGCAGCCGGCTGACTCCGCCCCCTGGTGTGAACATCAAGCCCTGAGGGATGTGACTAGGGTTTAAAGTGTTTGGCTGCTGACACCTTGTTAGGGACAGGTGTTGTGCGGGGCTCTAACTGTGACTACCTGGCTAGTCCAGGGCGTCGCAACTGCTCCACTATTCTTGAAATCCCCAAAGCTTGTATGACGCCCCTGGACTATCAAGTCTTCACAGGGTACTGCACAAGCTGCCCTTTCGTGCAGTATTCCACCTCCCTCTTGGTTCTGGGTCCCTATCTAAATGGTGTTGCCTCCAAAGGCAAATCAAATCCTAGATTCACCCTACACGACACCCGCCAGGCACACCAGTGAACGGCTTGAGTGGAATAGAGTCACCCCCTTGGGGGTCAGGGAGGGAAGGTGAGGAGTGTAGTGTGTAGGGAGTTAGGAAGTAGCCCTGGAGCTGTGAGGAGCTCAGAGGAAGTCGGGAGCGGTGGCTCCTGAAGGAACTGTCTAGGTTGCAGACGGCGGTCTGGGCCTAGAGGAGTCGGGCCCCCGGTCGCAGGGGATTGTGGAGAGGTGCCTGAGCCTGTCGAGGAGGAGAACTGGAAGCCTAGCACTGTCACCGGTCCGAAACCGAAGGCAAGACGAGGTACACGGACCCTAGGTTGGGGAGTAGCTTCAGGCAACCCGATAATTCACCTGAGGAGAATGGAGCCTTTATGATCTGTTCCCACTCGCTCCAGAATCAGGGCATTAGCGCAACGAGGGGGATAGGACTTTCCAATCCAAAACGGTCCAGAAAATCCCAAGTATGAGCCCTGAGAGCAAGCTCCCATACTTAGCCATAGTAGGGAGCGGGGCCCGGCTACTTCCAAGCTACCGGGCCACCAAGTTGAAGTTAAACTAAGTGCTATGAGGTATGTCACGGATCACCAGGCAGCACCATTGGGGACGGGACCCAGATGAGCTCCCCTCAGCGGCAGCGGTACCCAGAGACTTGGTTTACCCGGTTGTCAGTGTCTGCTTACAAACTGAGTGAGTACGAGAGTGACCCCTGCACCAAACGGCACCCCACAATGAGTCCCGGGGAATGCCCATACCCGTCGAGGGCTACGACACCTTGCTGCCCCACTTCATCACCCTGGGTACTCCCACCAGCAGCGGCGGTACTCCCTAAATTACTGTACACCACGGGTGACTTCACGAACTATATATCAACTCCCCTGCAAATATCCCCTTTCATTTGAGTGGCCGCATGACCCCCGGGTCCGGAGACCCTCGAGCCACAGCGAACCCAGATCCGAGCAGCTCGGTTGCTTCCACGGGGGCGGCATACTTGGGGGACAAACATCTGTATTTACCACTTCCTTTAGTGCATCTGCCTACCAATCTCCTCTAGGGCCTCCATCTGCAACCTCAACCTCTTCTTTACTGTGACCCGCGTTCCAACGGTGCAGAGAGACTCCACCCCACCTCAGTGTTGTGTGGCGCCCTGGACTAGCCAGGTCGTCACAGGTAACACACAAACACCCCCACCCCCACTAGACAGTAACATTAGCCAAAAATTAAAACCTTTGTTGCCTCCCTCCAGGGTCTGATGTCCACACCAGGTGGGGGCGGAGCCAAGCGGTTGGCCCCGCCCACCGAGGAGTTCACAGGCCTGGAGGCGGGAAAAGTGTCAGTTAGAAGTTGGAGTTGAGTAGAAGAGGTTGAAGTGTGAGGAGTAAACACTTGGGTGTCTGGGTTTGTGGCCCAGGCACCAACAGCAAGGTTGGCAGACGGTGGTGGCCGTCTGCAGGAGGGGTGAATCGACGCGGAACCGTAGGACCGGGGTCGGGCGTTGACCCGCCGGTACCGACCGGGGAGTGAAGTGAAACCAGCCCACACAGGCAGGGCCATCGGACCCCGACCAGGCTTGGAGCCGCCGACAATAGTCAAATCCGAGTGTGACAGGAACCCCAGGGGTTTCCTAACAGCAAAAGTCCTGATTGAAGGCAACCGCCTACACCGTGAGGGTATACAGCTACCGCCTAAGGCTAGAGACCCAAGGGTCAGCGCCTGCGGGCAAACGGGCTCCTCCGGCATGCATACCCCGGGGAGCGGACTACCGTTGGGAACCCATCGTAGTCAAACAAGTACACAAAGGTGCAGGGAAAGACAGCCGCCATCACCTGTCCGGGGAGAGACACTGCAGCCGGCTGCGGGACCCGTCCATCCAGCCGTTTGGTTTACCGAGGACTTTGTGCATCTCTTACTGAGTGAGTACAAGCATGCCATCCAGCACCGTGCCACGCTGTCCCTGCAACCCTGCACCTCACCAACCCTGCCTCTCCGTCTCACCACCGGGCCCCGGGACCACCGACCCCTACCCACGGAGGGGGAAAATAACATCCCAGCTGCTCCCTGCCATCGCTCCCGGGATCCCCGTCACCAGCAGCGGTGGTGCCTATCTTCACCACAAACCGTGGGTGGCGTCACGGACTAAACCCCCCCAAACCAACCACCCCTTTCACTCACGGGCGAGGTGCGCCGCTCGAGTCCCCGGATCCGGCCCACCGCTCGAGCCACTGAGCAGCAGCAGCCGCAGCAGCCGCAGCAGCGCCGGACCCGAGTGTTAGCGCAGCGCAGTGGCGTTCTCCTCCGCCCGCGACAGTTGCGCCATAAGGGCTCACTTCAATCAAGCAATGTTAAACTTCAAATGCATCAGAGAACTCCGTCACACAGCTGTTCACTTGTGGACAGCTATCTGGCACAGTTTGTGGCACAGTGGCTGTCTCCACTCAACCTGGAGTCACAGAAGGCAGTGTGCAATAATGGTGCGAATCTGAACACTATCCCAGCCTGGATGTGCTGCTACAGAAGCTGTGTGCTAATTCCACCATTAGAACCCAGTGGCTAATTGACAAGCATCATTACAGAGGTCTTTCAGCCTATCGGTTACGCTGGATTCATATCAGCGTTTTCCCTGCGGCACTCGCAGATCCGGCACAAGGACAGTACAGAACATTAAAGTTCACTGGCAAGCTCTGGGCACATGCAGTCATGTGACCGGAGCATGTGACAGCATGTTACCGGGGCTTGCCGCACTGTCTGTGAACTGTATTGTACTGTATTGCCCTTATGCCGGATCCGGCAGTGCGCAGAATACCGCTGATGTGTTTGTGCCCTTAATCGGTTGATATGCAATGTGACTACATGGTGGAATTCCAATAAGCACCTGTTGCTGCGACTATGTCAGCAGCAATGAGCCCTGGTGCAGTATTTCATGCCGCATATGTGACGCCCTGGTGTCACACACCAAGTAGACCCCCGCACAACATCTTCCCTCACAGGGTTACACCAAGCCGACAAAACCCTAGTCACCCACCCAGGGTAGGAAAGGCACACCAGTGGGCGGGACCAGGTGGAAGGAAAACGCCCACCTAGGGGTCTGGAGAACCCTGGGCGGGAAAAATAGTAGTGGAAGTTGAGGTTGAAGTTGGAGTTCAGTGGAGTGGAGTTGAGCAGTAGCTGAGTGCTGAGCAGGAGTGAGAGAGGAGAAAGTGAAGCTCCAGTGGAAGCCAAAGAGGAAAGGCGTCGGGGTTGGAGCCCCAGCGTGCTGGCTAGGTGGCAGACGGTGGTCCGTGCCTGTCAGGAGACGGGAAGACGGCTGCCGGAGATCCGAGGTGGACCAGGACAGGGTAAGAACCTGGACCCTGAAGCAAGGAACGGAACCACCGGCTTTGTTAATTCACCAGTTGAGGACAGGATTATAGGTCCTGTCCCACCCAAAGTCCCAAAAGAGCAGACCAGCAACCCACCGCGGGGAATAGGGCATCCGCCAGGGCCCCTTTAGATCTCACGGGTCAGCGTCTGCGGGCAAGACTTCCATCCATAGTTCTGGGAGCGGGCTCTCGTGTTCTATACCGAGGAGTCCAAAGAAAACTAAAAACCATGCAAAGGAAAGTGACACAGACCATCACCCCGG
The DNA here is from genome assembly GCF_048569485.1 of Anomaloglossus baeobatrachus. NCBI lineage: Eukaryota > Metazoa > Chordata > Amphibia > Anura > Aromobatidae > Anomaloglossus > Anomaloglossus baeobatrachus. Next base: position 395,472,993 of record NC_134353.1, on the reverse strand, counting down.
GTGAGGGACCAGAATACACCCGGCCGCAGCGGCCAGCCACTGGCACCTTGGTTTACCACAGGACTTGTGTGATTTCTTTGACTGTGAGTACACTAACATCCCCCGGTCCGACCGGGCGTGCTGGTCCCTGGAGCCACCATCCTCCGCACAGACACTGGGCACCAGGCATCCATCCCTACCCACGGAGGGGTTAATATCCAGCTGCTATCCCATCGCCCCCGGGTGCTCTCCAACAGCAGCGGTGGTGCTACATCTCACCACACACCGTGGGTGGCGTCACGAAGAGCTTACAGCAATCCCTGTACATATACGTCCCCTTTCATTTGAAGTGTCCGCGCGACCCCTGGGTCCGGAGAATCCCTCGAGCCACACTGCGGATCTGCATCCGAGCAGCCCGACTACATAGCACATAGACTGGCCCTATGCAATCCAGTGTTAGGGCAAATCATGATTGCAAAATGGGCACCGATTAAGGACCTCTGCACCCTTCTGTACAGTTTCAAAACACCTACTAAGATGGTAAGCACTGACTATACTGTCATCAGCATCAATATTCTGGTCATCTACATTCTGGAGCACACTTTGAATAGTCTGCGGGAGAAGGTGGTGGTCCCAGAGGAAGAGAAGGAAGCAGTGGAGTGCTAAAACAAGTTTGTACACAATCTTAAGGCTATGTGCACACACCGCGGATTTAGCGCGGATTTTACCGTGGATTTCTAGCACAAAATGTGTTTAACATTTCTGCAGTCATTCCCCAGCAAACCCTATGGGTATAAAAAAAATGCTGTGCGCACACTGCGTTTTTTTTATACCTGCGGATTTACCCACGGAATTTCCGCTGCAGAATTAATGTGCATGTCACTTCTTTACCGCAGGTACCTGCGTTTTTTGCCATAGATAATGTTAAAAATCCGCAGGGACCAACCTGCGGAAAAGAAGCAGATCTGTGGCAAATACGCAGAAAATACGCACCAAACCGCAGCAAAACCGCATGCGGATTTCATTGCGGTTTTGGTGTGGGATTCTTTAAGAGGGTCCGGATTTTCCTTGAAAAAAAGTCAATTTCTAGTGCGCACATGGCCTTAAGGGTGCTTTACACGCTGCAATATCGCTAGCGATTGCTAGCGATGTCGCGAGCGTCAGCACCCGCCCCCGTCGTTCATGCGACATGTGGTGATCGCTGCCGTAGCGAACAATATTGCTACGGCAGCATCACGCGCACATACCTGTTCAGCGACGTCGCTGTTGCTGCCGAACAATCCCTCCTTCAAGGTGGAGGTGCGTTCGGGGTCACAGCGGCGTCACAAAACGGCCGCCCAATAGAAGAGGAGGGGAGGAGATGAGCGGCCGGAACACGCCGCCCACCTCCTTCCTTCCTCCTTTCCGATGGATGCAGGTAGAATGATGTTCGTCGTTCCTGCAGCGATGTGTGGTGCCGCAGGAACGACTAACAACCTGCGAAATGAAACACGTGTCTATGAGTCACGAAGGGGTGGATGACGTAATCTCTGTATACGTGGCCACTTTCTAACACATATATAGGAGCCTACGACTCCCTGTTTGATATAGTCTTTCTTTGTACTTTGTCCTGATGATGAGGACGGATATGTCCTCGAAACGCGTAGACCTGTGTAAAAAATAAATAAAGAAAGGATTTACTAACAAGCATCTGGATTCTCTGTGGCCTGGCGCGGATTTTGAAGTCTGCTTTCTGCTCTACCTCTTGGAATACTACTTTCCGTGGACAATCCGATATGCTCCCTTTTTTACGGACCCGAACAACTGTAAGAAAGGTAGATGATGCACAAAAAATGAACATGCTTGAATGGATCTCAAGTGCTCCAACAAGTGCCCTCTCCTCCACCTCAACTACCACATAAAAAAAACCAGTCCTCCGAGTTGTCATCCCAATCACACTTGCTTTCTCCCAGCTATCAAGTCTCCACCCGCCCTGCACAGTATGGTGTACCAGAGATGGCTGAGTCTGCAGAGCTGTTCAGTCACACTATAGCCTGTGAATCAGAGGTCTGCTCCCAAGCTACAGTGAGTACAGACCAGTCAACGTAAGGGCACATTTCCTTGCTTGCATTGTCTACAGTGCTCACATATAACCAAGGGGGAATATTTCACCCACCCACGTACCGGAAAGAAGTTCCCAATTCCGGGGTATTTTACGTGTGAATCCAACTACGTTATTTACCTCATCAAGTGTCCTTGCGGTCTCGGATATGTGGGTGAGACCACCCAACATATCCGGGACCGCATTAACAAACACAAATCCACCATCCGTTGCAAACAGACCACACTACCGATTCCCGCGCACTTCATCACAGCTGGCCATACAATACCACAACAATACCACAATACCACAACTCAGATTCCAGGTTCTGGAACATGTTGATCAACCTCGCCGTGGGGGTAATCGCATCAGAATACTTAGAGAACGTGAGGCCTATTGGATCCACACGTTACAAACTTTGGAGCCCTTAGGGCTCAATAGGGAATATGAGGCCCCTACTTAACCAACTTCTCCAATTTTACCTAGTTTTCTTCTGGTTTGCTCATTAGGTCTCTTTATGCCATTTGACCTTTAACAATGGGGCTTTTTCTTTGTGTTTTTCTTTGTGTTTCTCTAATGTGTTATGAATCTGACCCATGGTGACTCATGGCACTCTAATATGCCTATTGCATTCCAATCCGTATATATCTCTATACGAATATACTTTGGCCTTTTATATCCCATTGTGCTTATTGTATTCCTATACTAATAATGTATATTTTTCTCCTTATATATTATGATACCGGTTTTTCCAACAGGCTTTGGCCCATTACATTCCAATATGCTCCTATCATATTCTTCAGCTTGTGTATACTAATGCCTTTTTCTCCATTTCCCTTTCAGATCTCCCACAATTGATCCCTTCCTCTCCTGCACCTCCCCCTAGTGGCACGCTCTCCTCCACGCCCTGCAGCAGGTAATGTCACCCATCTATAGTATTCCACACCACACACAGCCCTGCACTATTGCAACGCCCTCTCTATAATTACTATGCCTGCCCATACAGCATGTGACTGCACGTGTCAGTAACGTGGGCCGCACTATGCGTTCCACATATGCGTCCCACAGCGCGTCACCGGATGTGACGCGTCACCGGATATGACGCGCTCCCCTCCCCTCCACCTTCCACTGCCAGCCCTGTGGGCCGCACTATGCGTTCCACATGCGCGTCACCAGCTGTGACGCTTCACCGGATATGACGCGCTCTCCTCCACCTTCCATAGCCATCCCCTCCCTCTTATAATGGCGCCGGACAGCGTCTGGGGCACACGCCGCTGCTGCCATACACCCAGCCTCTGCTGTTTTCTACAGGCCGTTACTGCAGGTAACGCTCCCCCTTGCCCTCCCAGGCACCATCTCTGCACCCTGCTTTCGACCTCGTCACCAGGCTATGATATTCTCTGTTACAGGCGTTCACCCATCCTCCACAGTGACACTGTTACTCCTCTGCATACGGTATGTAGCTCTCTCCTTGCTCCTTATGGTTGCTGTGCTCATCTGCTGTTCTCTTCCTCTTCCTCCCCTTTCCTCTCTCTACGTTCTTTCTCTTTCCCTCCTTCTCTCCTTCCCTTCTTTCCCTCTCTTTCTCCCTCTCTTCTCTTCCCCCTTTTTTTTCTGTCTCCCTCTCTCTCTTTTTTTCCTTTCTCTCTTTCTCCCTCTTTCTCTTTCTCCCTCTTTCTCTTTCTCCCTCTTTCTCTCTCTCCCTCTTTCTCTTTCTCCCTCTTTCCCTTTCTCTTTCTCCCTCTTTCTCTTTCTCCCTCTTTCTCTTTCTCCCTCTTTCTCTTTCTCCCTCTTTCTCTTACTCCCTCTTTCTCTTTCTCCCTCTTTCTCTTTCTCTCTCTTTCTCTTTCTCCCTATTTCTCTTTCTCCCTCTTTGTCTTTCTCCCTCTCTCTCTTTCTCCCTCTCTCTCTTTCACCCTCTTTCTCTTTCTCCCTCTTTCTCCCTCTTTCTCTTTCTCCCTCTTTCTCTTTCTCCCTCTTTCTCTTTCTCCCCCTTTCTCTTTCTCCCTCTTTCTCTTTCTCCCTCTTTCTCTTTCTCTCTCTTTCTCTTTCTCCCTATTTCTCTTTCTCCCTCTTTGTCTTTCTCCCTCTCTCTCTTTCTCCCTCTCTCTCTTTCACCCTCTTTCTCTTTCTCCCTCTTTCTCCCTCTTTCTCTTTCTCCCTCTTTCTCTTTCTCCCTCTTTCTCTTTCTCCCTCTTTCTTTCTTCTTCTATACATGTCTCATTTCTTTTACTACCATATTCTTCCTTTGCTACGCTTGCTCTGCTCTCCACACCCCAGGATTTTGACTTTGGCTTGTACCTTTGCCTGACAATCCATTTGTCCCTTTTTCCGCATGGTACTTCCTTGTCTGAAACATGCCTACTAACTTTTATCTCCCTTATGTTATTAGAGCACACTCTGCAATTGTGAAAGAACCTTGCCTCCCTTTATGCATTTCGGTTGTCCTTTGTGACCCGCGCCATCCAGCTGTAACCATTGATGTATGTTCTTTCCCTACATGTACATTTTTGTAAATGTTTTTGTATTTATTCTGTATATATTCTGTGTCCCACCTGTACATACAAGCACTCATGTTGTCATTTTTCACACCTTTGCAGGCAACTACCTTGAGAAAGGCTCTACGCCGAAACGTCGGTGTTGCTCTGGTTTAGGTTCACTTTTGCAGTGTCAATAAATTCACTTGCATCACAAAAAATTCTCTTGCTTTCATTTTGAGTGCTGGGGTTATATACTATTTATGACTCTTTTTCCCCTAAGCACCTAAACCAAGTGGTTGAGCCTGAAATTACCATTGCCTTATGGTGTACCAGAGATGGCTGAGTCTGCAGAGCTGTTCAGTCACACTATAGCCAGTGAATCAGAGGTCTGCTCCCAAGCTACAGTGAGTACAGACCAGGAAATGGTCTGCAGTGATGCCCAGAACCTTTGTGACTCAGATTCAGGCCCTGATGATGACCAAGTTTCTGAGCATAATGTAGACCCTCATTCCCAAACTGTAACACCTGTTGGTGGAGACAATGAGGAACATACTGATGACGATGAGACGCAGATACCAGATTGGGATGACAACTTAAATATTTGGTCAGGGCAGGAAGAAGCTAGGTCTGAGGGTGAGGGAAGTGCAAACACAACACTTGATGATGAAGTTCTAGATCCCACTTACTGTCAACCCACAGTCAGGAACTTGAGGAGGTCAACAGAGGCGGTAGAGGAGGATGCAACTGACGACGAAGTTACCTTGCGCCTTCCTGGACAGAGTCTGAGTACTGGTAGCACGTCTACAACTGCATCCTCAGCCACCACTCTGCCTCTGAGCACAAGTCGGGGTGGCTCTGCAGGTCGCATATCCTCTAAGCCTTGCCTAGCCTGGTCCTTTTTTGACCTTGCAAAGGGTCTCCCAAATCATGTGATCTGTAAAATTTGTCGTGAATCTATAAGTAGAGGAAAAAAGCTCACCAGTTTGACAACGTCTTCCATGAATCGTCACATGAATACCAAGCATAATTCCCAGTGGGAAGCTCACTGTGCTACAATGCGGCCTAGCGTAGGGGGCCAACCACCGCCTGCCCCTTCCAGTGCATCCGCGCGCTCTTCATCTTCTATTACTGTGGGGACAGCTACTACACCTGGTTTTCCACGCACACCTTCCACCACTGTAACCGCAACAGGCAGTTTGCTTGTTAGGTCGTCAGTTGGTTTGGAAGGGGAAACAAGTGCGTGTGTACAGCTCTCTCAGACATCGATAGCACCAACGTTGGATGAAGGCAACATTATGTCTACGCCTGCACTTTCCTCACAAACCTGCATTTTTCCAGGGACACCCTACTCACCACCGTCTACACACAGCAGCCAGATCTCGGTCCCTCAGATGTGGACAAATAAAAGGCCATTTCCTCCGACCCATGACAAAAGTAAGAGGTTGACTTTATCCCTCTGTAAGCTCTTGGCTACCGAAATGCTGCCTTTCCGCCGAGACCTTATGTACATCACAGTGCCCCAGTACCAGATGCCTAGTTGCCACTACTTCTCCAAGAAAGGTGTGCCTGCGCTGCACCAGCATGTCGCACACAACATCACCGCTTCCTTGAGAAACTCTGTGTGTGAACGGGTGCATTTCATCACCGATACTTGAACCAGTAAGCATGGACAGGGGCGTTACATGTCGCTGACTGGGCACTGGGTAACTATGGTGATAGATGGAGAAGGGTCTGCGGAACAAGTCTTGCCGTCCCCACGACTTGTGCGTCAATCCTCTGTATATGTTCCTCCAACGCTTCTGCCTCCTCAACCTCCTCTGGGTCCTCCACCTCCGCCCCAAGCCTGCCTGGTCAGGCCACCAGCATTGTAACTGCGCACAAGGAATCACGCACACCTCCTTACTATGCTGGCAGCAGAGCGCAACGGCATCAGGCGGTCTTTAGCTTGAAATATCTTGGAAATAAGAGTCACACAGCGGCTGAGTTGTGGTCAGCTCTGCTGTCCGAGTTTCATAAATGGTTGTCTCTGCTCAGCCTGCAGCCAGGTAAGGCCGTGTGCGACAATGCTGCAAACCTGGGTGCGGCCCTTCGCCTGGGCAAGGTGACACACGTGCCTTGTATGGCTCACGTATTGAACCTTGTTGTCCAGCAATTTTTAACACACTATCTCGGCCTAGATGGCCTTCTGCACAGAGCACGAAAACTATCTGCTCCCTTCCACCGTTCAACCGCCACAGCTGAGCGACTTGCATCGCTCCTGAAGTCTTTCGGCCTGCCGGTTCATCGCCTGAAATGCGAAGTGCCGACACGCTGGAATTCGACTCTCCACATGTTACAGCGACTGTGGCAGCACCGCCGAGCACTGGTGCAATACGTCATGACGTATAGCCTGGGCCAACGAGATGCAGAAGTGGGGCAGATCACCCTGATGGAGTGGTCTCAGATCAAGGACCTATGCACCCTTCTGCACAGTTTCGACATGGCGACGAATATGTTTAGCGCTGACAATGTCATTATCAGCATGACAATTCCAGTTATTTTCATGCTGGAGCACACGCTAAACACTCGGAGTCAGGGGGTGGTTCAACAGGAAGCGGAGGAAATACATGAGGATTCATATGTGCAAGGGATAACAACATCACCAAGGTCCAGACGTTCATCATCACCAAGGTATGGTAGCAGGCAAAATGTTGAGGAAGGTGCAGGAGAACATGAAGAAATGGAGGACGAACTGTTCATGGACATGGAAGACTCAGCAGATGAGGGACACCTTGGTCACATTTCAGTTGAAAGAGGTTGGGGGGAGATGTCAGAGGAAGAAAGAACGGTTAGCACCTCTATGCCACAAACACAGTAAGGACTTGGCCCGCATGGATGCGCAAGACACATGAGCGCCTTCTTGCTGCACTACCTACAACATGACCCTCGGATTGTCAAAATTAGAAGTGATGATGACTACTGGGTTGCCACACTATTAGATTCCCGGTACAAGTCCAAAGTGTTGTGAAATAATTCCAGCCATAGAAAGGGACGCACGTATGCAGGAGTATCAGCAGAAGCTGTTACTCAATCTTAGCTCGGCTTTTCCACCAAACCCCAGTGGTGCACGGAGTGAATCTCCCAGTTGTAACTTGACAAACATGGGACGGTCTCGTCATCAACAGTCTAACCGTACCAGCAGCACCGTATATGGTGCTGGTAACAGCAATTTTATTGAATCGTTTCAGAATTTTTTTAGACCATCCTTTGCAAGGCCAACATCAACAAGAAGTCTGACACATAGTCAACGGCTCAAGAGGATGATACAAGAGAATCTCCAAATGAACATCGATGCCATGACTTTACAACTGGAGCCTTGCTCATTTTGGGCATTAAATCTTGAAAAATGGCCTGAGCTCACCACTTACGCCTTGGAGATCTTGTCGTGTCCAGCTGCCAGCGTTGTCTCTGAACGTGTCTTCAGTGCTGCTGGGTGTGTGCTGACAGATAAGCGCACGCGTCTGTCCAGTGACAATGTGGACAGACTAACGTTTATCAAAATGAACAAGTCATGGATCCGCAAGGACTTTACTACCCCTGTGTCATCCTGGGGAGTGTAAAGGCTTGTGGATTTGGAATGTGCTTGATGCAAATCTACCTGTCAAGTTTGCAACTGGGGCACAAGTGCTGCCACTGAAGGGGTGTCTTGGAGTAACCCTTGCTGTGTTTTTAAAAATGAGCCAAGATGAACAAGTCTTGGTTCAGCAAAGACTTTGCTACCCACCCCGGTGTCATCCTGGGGACAGTTAAAGCTTGCGTATTTTTGAATGTGCTTGATACAAATCAACACATCCAGTTTGCAACTTTGGCACAAGTGCTGCCACTGAAGGGGTGTCTGTGTGGCCCAATTTTTGGAAAAAAGGGAGACTCTGCTTGGAGTAACCCTTGCAGTGTTTTTAAAAATGATCCAAGATGAACAGATCTGGGATCAGCAAAGACTTTGCTAGACCTTCCCCGGTGTCATCCGGGCGACAGCTAAGGCTGGCGTATTTTGGAATGTGCTTGATGCAAATCAAAACATCCTGTTTGCAACTGGGGCACAAGTGCTGCCACTGAAGTGGTGTCTGTGGCCCAATTTTTGGAAAAAAGGGAGACTCCGCTTGGAGTAACCCTTGCTGTGTTTTTAAAAATGAGCCAAGATGAACAAGTCTTGGTTCAGCAAGGACTTTGCTACCTACCCCGGTGTCATCCTGGGGACAGTTAAAGCTGGCGTATTTTGGAATGTGCTTGATGCAAATCAAAACATCCTGTTTGCAACTAGGGCACAAGTGATGCCACTGAAGGGCTGTCTGTGTGGCCCAATTTTTGGAAAAAAAGGAGAGTCTGCTTCGAGTCCCCTTGCTGTGTTTTTCATGACTTTAGAAGGGCATGCCATGCCTATATCTGTGTCTCCTCCTCTTTTTCCTCGTCCAGCTGTTTAGTTTTCGCATGGGTATTTGTCCTTGTCACTTTCTCATGTGTTTGTGTTGTCTTGGGAGTTGTTTGGCACCTTTTGGACAACTTTTAGGGTTTTTTCCAGGTGTTTTTAGGTGTTTGTTTTGTTTTGCTTTCAATGGGGTTCGAGAGGTTCATCGAACGGTTCGTCGAACGGTTCGTCGAACGGGGCACCGTTCGACGAACCGAACCGAAGTCGAGCTCTAGGGGGTGGCTCATCTCTATTTACAATTCTACTAACATATTTACATAATATGGATATTTGTTTTCTTCCCTTACGGGAGGCAGGTTGCTTAAACGTTGCATAAAACATTTTTATTAACCGGGATGGGACGGGACCGGGTCCTTCTCATTTTTGCCCACCCAAGCAAACCTTGCCCTGGTGCCACCGCTAAGTACTGGTGCGCACCCCTATTCCCCAGTCCAGGAAACTGGTTCGGGTGTTGCCCACACGGGCCGGGTAATAAGTTCCTTAGACGGCAGTCTCTCTCAGAGGCCCCACGTCCAGGGGACCCCTGACCCGGAGGGTAGTCTTCCATGGTGACGGGATCTCGGTCTACTCTGCCGCAGGCCCTTCCTCCAATCAGCCTCTCCAGAGACTGCGGCATGATGAAAAAGGGTGGTCAGGGACTATTTAAAGACCCAATAGTTTTTGGGTTGGCCTGCAAGTTCTCAGCCATGTCATTATTTAACTTGTAAAATGGGAACGTCAACAGGGTCCCAACAGGGACTTGCAGAAACTTGCTGTACTACTGCACAAGGTCGGGCCGCTCCCCCAGCTGTCGGGGGTCGGGCTTTCCGAACCAATTGCCGTACATCCCGGGGTTCAGGGCTTGAATGGAAGTTGGGGTGGCTCCACAGGTGACACGGCTCCCTCCAGGAGCCGGGCGGTCCGGGGTTCGCCAGCCTCACCGTGAGCAGGTCCTGTCTCCTGACGGGTCGGCGGGACTGGAGGGGTCTGCGTGGCTTTATCCTGCCGGGGTGCTTTCCATGAGGCGGGCCTCTCGTTTGCCCACACCATGTCCACCATCTTCTGCATCTCCTTCTTCCAGCCCAAGGCTTGCTGCATCGACTCAACCCATACCTGGATACAGAACTGCGCCAGCTTCCATTCTAACCAAGCAGCAGTCCCCGGCGGCAACCGATCCCATGCCGCCTCTGCTCCTGCATCCGGAGCGGGAGCTGCAGCATCCTCGTCGGGTGTTTCCCCCTCAGGCGCCGCCGCTCCAGCAGTCAGCGCGGGGCCGGCATCGGGTTTAGGGGCAGACATCCTCCATCTGCTCCTCCTTGGTCTTTTCCTGGCACTCCTCTCTTTGGCCGGTAAGTTTCGTTTTTCGACTTCTGGCCTTGCTTTACAGCCGTGTTCCCAGGGGGCGGGGCTCCAGCTTCGCGCCCTTTCTCGGGGAAGGAGACCTTGGGCGGGAATTTTTGCGCCAACAAGATGGCGACAAGATGGCGGATTCTAAAAATTTTACAACGGATCACCGCTGGCTTCAATACAAGGCGCACTTCCACAAGGTAAGTGGATGGGTAAGTATCCTGTTCATGACGCCAGAAATTGAGGTGTACCGCCCCGCTCTCGGCAGCCGAGCTGCTCGGATCCAGTCCTTCTGTGGGTGGCTCGAGGGTCTCCGGACCCGGGGGGTCTCGCGGTCACTTCAAATGAAAAGGGGAGTGATGGGATGGTGGGTGTAGGACGTATAAGTACGGGCTGAGCTGTACGGAGTTCGTGACGCCACACACGGTATGTGGTGATATTGGACACCACCTCTGCGGTTACAGGGCACCCGGGGGAGATGTTACGCAGAAAGTTGTTAACCCCTCCGTGGGCAGGGATGGTGGCCCCAGGACCCGTTGGGGACTGGTGTTGCAGGGAGATGGCGACCGCAGGGTGCTGATGTACTCACTATTATAAACACACACGAGTCTCTGGTAAACCAAGGTGATGGTGGTCGGTGCCCGCAGCCGGCTGCGTTTGGGTTCCCCCACCCGGCTGCTGGTCTCTGTCTTTCTCCTGCACCTGTTTTGGAATGGTGGACTACCTGCGCTTGCAACTTCAGGAGTCCGCTCCCGGCTGGATGTGGCCTAAGGAGCCCTTGCACGCAGACGCTGGCCCGTGGGATCTCTGAGCCCTGGCGGTGGCCTGTTATCCGCCTCGGTGGGCTGTTGCCTTCAATCGGGACTTTGGGTGGGACAGGACCTCTAGTCCTGGCCGCAATCTGTTAATTAACTAGTTCCAGTCACTTCTGGACCTAGCTTCAGGGTCTGAGTACCCCCCTGTGTGCTCTGGTTTCCGAGTCGGTTCCCCGGGTTGGTACCGGCGGGTCACTACCCTGTCCCGGTCCACCTCAGTTCCCCCGAGCCGTCTTTCTGGGTCCTGCAGATAGAGACCGCCGTCTGCCTCCTAGCCAAAGGCACCAGGGCTCCTACCCTGGTACCTGTCAGTTTTCCTCAGGCCTGACACACAGGCCTGACCTCCACTCTCTCTGAACTCTGAAACTGCCCAGACAGAACTGACTTTTCCACGCCCCGGGCTGTCTAAACTCCCAGGTGGGCATCTTCCAACCGTCTGGTTCCGCCCCCTGGTGTGTCTACCAAGCCCTTTGGGGGTGACTAGGGTTTTAAGATTGGCTGTGTGTTACCTATGAGGGAGGGGTGTAATGCGGGGCCCTATTTGTGACTACCTGGCCCGGCCAAGGCGTCACATATCCATGTGTGTCTGCTATGCGTGTATACATATGTGTGTATATGTGCTCAGTGTACACATGTGTGTGCTATATGTGTGTGTGTGTGTGTGTGTGTGTGTGTGTGTGTGTGTGTGGTGAGGATCTGGAAGACGGAGCATCGCGGGGACAGCATCGGGGACTCATCAGGGTTCCCAATGAACTCTGATGAACCCGTGAACTCACCGTCCTGACACCCGCTGTAACGTGAGTGTCACGAAGGTGTCATCAGGATGTCATCAGAGTTCATTGGGAACTCCAATGACCTCCTGGACGTCACTGCACACACTGCTTGCAGAATACTCACCTGTCCCCGCGATGTTGTCCTCGGCGGCACTGTCCCCGTGATGCTCCGGCTTCCAGCTCCTCACTGCAGTGAATATCAATGAATAAAATGAGCGGCGGTCAGGAGCGGGAGGCAGCAGAGCCTAAGAAAACAACGCTGGATACAGGTAAATATAGAAAATATTTTTATGTAAAAACCCGTGTTTTCTCCGGTACGTGTGATACGTATGCAAACATGGATGTCACAAGTGTGACATACGTGTGATGCACGCGTGACACACGTATGACACACGTATGGCCAGGGTCGGCTCCAGGTTTTTGTGGGCCCTGGGCGAAAAAGTTTCAGTGTGCCCCATCCACACATAGACTTGCACAGATACATACACATACAGGCATGCAAACATATGTTTAAAGAGAAATTCACAAAAACACTTATAAATAGACATAAATCTAGACATAGTCATATACACTGACATACATACACATCATACATGCACACACAGACACATTATTTTTATATATTTATATATATTTCTAATATTGGGAAGCCGGCAAAAGCCTCATTCACCTCCCCGCTTGTCTCCATCCAGCTCCTCCTGGGCATGTGTCTGTGCCACGCTGGTTAGTGGCAGTCACTAACAGATATGGCCGCACATAGAGCACACTAACACTGCTGTATATACATCACAAGAGAGGCTGGGGACATACACATTACTGGGGGGCTTACATATTACTGAGGAAAGGGGTATACAGCAATGGGGGTCATACAGCTCTAGAGGGAGGCAGTAGCTCTGGGGTGGAGGGACAAACAGCTCTGAGGTGGGGGGTTACATGCAGCTCTGGGAGTATACAGCTCTGGGGTGAGGGACATACAGCTCTGAGGTGGAGGGGTAAAATGCAGCTCTTGGGGAATACAGCTCTAGGGTATTAGGCATTCTCACGTAGTGCACAGCCTCTATATAGCACAGTGCAGAGCCAGATAGTATTAGGCACCCTCATGTAGAATACAGCCCCTATATAGCACACTGGAGATCCAGATAGCATTAGTCATCCTCACGTAGTACACAGCCCCTATATAGCACAGTGCAGAGCCAGATAGCGTTAGGCATCATCACGTAGTATACAGCCACTATATAGCACAGTGCAGAAGCAGATAGCATTAGGCATCCTCACATAGTACACAGCCTCTATATAGCACAGTGCAGAGCCAGATAGCATTAGGCACCCTCATGTAGTATACAGCCCATATATAGCACAGTGCAGAGCTAGATAGTATTAGACATCCTCACGTAGTACATAGCCTGTATATATAGCACAGTGCAGACAGCATTAGGCACCCTCATGTAGTATACAGCCGCCATAACATTTAATGCACCCCCATGGTCGTCTGGCCACAGTGATTGTGCATAATCACTTTTCCTCGTTCCCACGCTACTTCGGTCTCCTCGGCACGTCCACTGCTGTCTCTCTGACCTTAACTGCAGGCGCACATTGATGTCGTAACTGTGCTCCGCTGTTGAGCTGTCAGAGCGCCGACAGACACAGCGGGAGAACGATGAGAGAGGGAGCGTTCCGCTCCATCTCATCATTGCTCTCAATTGTATCGGCAACTGCAATGCCGATACAATTCAAAGCGCGATCCTCGGCGGGGGGAGGCTGGTGACAGTGCGGGCGCCGGGCCCCCCTGACTAGCGGTATGCCACTCCTGCCACCGCGAGCAGGCCCCCCGGCAGCCCAGGGTCCCGGCATTAGACCGGGTTTGCCGGGTGCTGAGTTGGACCTGCGTATGGCCATAACCATGCGTGTGACTTGTACCTGATTAAACACGGACGTCTGAAACCAGCCTTAATGTGTGCAGGATCTACTCTTGTGTTTGATGTCTCCTCCCTTCTAGGTTTTTGATCCTAAACTTCACCCTTCCTTATCCTTTTACACAGTGCAGAGACATTGCTGGTGTCTGCAAAGTGATATTGACATGTGGATAGCAACACGAAGGACGGCTGGCAGAGCTGATTGTCAGTTGGTGCTGCTTGTTATATCACATGTTGTGATTATGAGTCGCCAACCGCCACGGCGGTCGCCTCAGGGACACCGCTCCACCTCCAGGGACACCGCAGGGACTTCTCTTTAAGATCTTCTGGCAACAGGTATGTCAGGTTATTTACATCTATAATATAGTAGTCAGACCTGTCTCAACTACCAAATTAGTGGGTGCCAAGAAGTAAAAATGTATACAAATCCTCCAAAAGTAAGCTTTGGCACACCAAGAAAAAGAAGAGGGAACAATCTTTGTGGTCAAAAACTTGCGTTGTTTATTAGTAAGGTATTTTTATATATATGTATATAGGAAAAACGGGTTTTAGCCGCGCTAAAAAACCACTGCTGTCAGGATATTTAATAAAAATCTCTTTTATTACAGCATTCCAACGCGTTTCAGAGACAGGGACTGTCTCCTTATTCAGGGAAAAGAGAAAATATACACACAGTCTGCAGACCGGTTACTTAAAAAGGAGTCCATACCGCCACGTTAACATCTATGACGTCTCTCATGGTAACGGAGTGACTCATAGACACGTTAAACTCCAAAGGAGGAATATTTTCTGCTAACATGTAAAAAACATATGTAAAAGCATGAAACAAAAGCTTGAAATACGAAATAGAAAATAAATACAAATATATAAAGAATAAATGTATCCTGCTTGGTTTTTTCAGAGCGCGTCAATATGATAACAAACGTATGTATTTAATGTGAACCCCGAACCTAAAAGGGTAATCACTGAATTTAACAGAGTGGTTAGTAGTTAACCATTACTCCAAAGCTGACCGGTTTCAGGGGAAAGGGAAATTTAGAGATTTCTCTGGTGTCACGGTGAGGAAAAAAATATCATAATAATAATAATGGGAGAATCAAATGTGCTGATTTAATTAAAAGTGCGCATTGGGAACATATTGAGAACATCAACTCTGAGGAGGATAAGATATAGACACGGTGCTAGACAGATTCCTAGAAAGCAGGGAACAGGAGAAGTGAAAGGGGGGGAAGAGCGCATGCGCGAAGACACTGAGCAGGTTCTCAAAGGGAGCCGGGGTGAATTGAGTTCAGACCGTGGAAACTAAAGAAACAGAGACCAATAGGAGGGAAGGGGGGGGGAAAGAGGGAGAAAAAACTCGTGTGATACAAGAGTGAACAGCCGAATGAATAAAATTAGAGGTGCGGTGCAAGTGAAAAACGTTGATGAGAGAACCTAATGTGATATCGGTAGAAAAAGCCAATCATATTGTCACGGAAAGTTGAAAAAACAAATAAATAAATAAATAGCTGTATTTAAAAGGGAGGCTATGTCTGTGATGCATGGAAACGCGCTGGGATAAAGCATTTGAATAAAATTTGAGGGTAAAAAACATTATACGTATATGTTAAATAGACATTAAAGGATATAAATATGAAACTTAAATGACTAGATAAATATATATATATATATATATATATACTAGAAGGTGGCCCGATTCTACGCATCGGGTATTCTAGAATTTACGTATTGTGTAGTTAATGTATGATTTTTGTTATATATATAGATGTTGTTGTGTGTAGTTACCAAGTTTTTGTGTAGGCGCTGTACATGTTCTGGGTGTTGTCTGGGTGTGGCGGGGGGTGAGAGTGGTGTTGTTTGTGTGTTGCGTTGTGTGTGTTGCGTTGTTTGTGGAGCGCTGTGTGTCTGTAGCGTTGTGTGTGTGTGTTGCGCGGTTTGTATGGGTGTGGGGTGTGTGTGTGTGTTTTGGTGGGAGGTATGTTTTGTGCAATGTGTGTGTTGTGCGGCATGTGCGTATATTTGTGTGTGCCGCGGTGTTTGTGTGTTGGGTGTTGTGTGTGTGCGGCGTTGTCTGTGTGTGTGGGTGTCTGTATAGGGCGGTGTTTGTGGTTCCTAGTGTGTGTGTGGTGTGTTGTGCAGTGCGTGTGTGGTGGTGTGTGTGTGTGTGTTTTGGGGGGAGGTGTGCACCCCCCATCGTGCTCCATCCCCCATGCTGCGCACCCCCCATCGTGCTCCATCCCCCATGCTGCGCACCCCCCATCATGCTCCATCCCTCATGCTGCGCACCCCCCATCATGCTCCATCCCCCATGCTGCGCACCCCCCATCGTGCTCCATCCCCTATGCTGCGCACCCCCCATCGTGCTCCATCCCCCATGCTGCGCACCCCCCATCGTGCTCCATCCCCCATGCTGCGCACCCCCCATCGTGCTCCATCCCCCATGCTGCGCACCCCCCATCGTGCTCCATCCCCCATGCTGCGCATCCTCCATCGTGCTCCATCCCCCATGCTGCACACTCCCCATTGTGCTCCATCCCCCATGCTGCGCACTCCCCATCGTGCTCCATCCCTCATGCTGCGCATTCCCCATCATGCTCCATCACCCATGCTGCGCACTCCCAAACGTGCTCCATCCCCATGCTGTGCACTCCACATTGTGCTCCATCCCCCATGCTGTGCACTCCCCATCGTGCTCCATCCCCCATGCTGCGCATTCCCCATCGTGCTCCATCCCCAATGCTGCGCACTCCTAAACGTGCTCCATCCCCCATGCTGCGCACTCCCAAACGTGCTCCATCCCCCATGCTGCGCACTCCCCATCGTGCTCCATCCTCCATGCTGCGCACTCCCCATCGTGCTCCATCCTCCATGCTGCGCACTCCCCATCGTGCTCCATCCCCTATGCTGCGCACTCCCCATCGTGCTCCATCCCCCATGCTGCGCACTCCCCATCGTGCTCCATCCCCCATGCTGTGCACCCCCCATCGTGCTCCATCCCCCATGCTGTGCACCCTCCATCGTGCTCCACAGTCACACATGAGACAGTATACATGCACACATCTGATCGCATACACTCACACCCCACTTCTGCCTGTGCCCTCCGGTGGGAGGTCCCAGCAGCTGTGCTGCACGCCGTGCTCCTCTGCTTTCTACCGACACGCACACACCCGATCGCATACACGCAGACACCCGATCGCATACACGCAGACACCCGATCGCAAACACGCACACACCCGATTGCATACACGCACACACCCGATCGCATACACGCACACACCCGATCGCATACACGCACACACACACTGATGATATCGCACATACGCGCTCACAAACTCATAACATCCAGAGATACCACATGCTTCTGGCCATGTGATCCTCCGGCAGGTCCTGGAAGATCACTGCACGCACAGGATCGCCGCCGAGAAGCAAGCGATATCACGGGATGTTGTGAGTGTGTGGATGCGATCTGATGTGTGTGTGAGGTGTGTGTGAGAGTGAGTGTGATCTGATGTGTGTGTCTTCTTATGTGTGTGCGTGTGTGTGTGTGTTCCGCCGCTGCAGGACCTTGATGCGCTCACCTGGGAGCCGGTGTACGCTGGTAACCATGCTAGACAATATTACATGGTTACCAGCGTACCCCGCCCCCCGCTCGCACGGGAGCCCACACCAGCATACGCCGTCAACCCCAGCAATGCGAGAGTATGTGTCGGCTGGGTTGGCGGCGTACGCTGATGTGGGCTCCCGGGGGTACAGCACTCACCTGGGAGTCGGGTCTCCGTGTCGTTTCGGGGAATGCGTGCAGGGGGCGGGGCCAGAGCGAGCGTGCAATGCGTGAGGGGGGCGGGGCGTAGCCGAGTTGCTAATGCGTGCAGGGTGCCGGGGCGAGAGGCCAATCCGTGTGGGGGGCGGAGCCTGGGCGAGCGGCCAATCCATGGGGGGCGGAGCCGAGGCGAGGCGAACGGCCAATCCGTGCGGGGGGGCGGAGCCGAGGCGAGCGGCCAATCCACTGTTTGTCACCGTAAGGACACAATTTTGGAGCAAGACAGACAGACAGACAGAATAAGGCAATTATATATATAGATATATATATATATATATATATATATATATATATATATATATATAAAAATGTAATGAACATATATAATATAAAAATATAATGCTGATTTCTCATAAAAATACTGGATAGTAATACTAATGATAATAATACACATGCAAATACATATACATATGCATAAAAATTCATATACATGCATGCAAGAGGGATACAAATATGGGACAAACGGTATAAAAACTAGCGATGAAAAATTGAATATTATGTTAATAGAAGGGCCGATGGCTAAAAGCTAATAAAACAGATCCGCCACCTCATTCAGACCAAATGGATTTAAAGTATTGAGTTTGTGGATCCAGAAAGTTTCTTTGCAGCTAAGAGTCTCAGATCTATTGTGTACAAATGGGCTGATTTGCTCAATGGGAGTAATCCTGAAATCCAGACTTTTATTGTGTTGGGTCGTGCAGTGTTTTGACAAGCCATGTAGGAGGAAACCAGATCTTATATTATGGCGATGTGAATTTAGCCTGTTGTGGAGGGCTTGAATCATTCTGCCGACATATACCGTATTTTTCGCTTTATAAGACGCACTTTTCCTCCCAAAAATTTGGGAGGAAAATGGGGGGTGCGTCTTATAAAGCGGTACCTGGGGGGTCCTGTCTGAGGCGATCGGGCGGCCGGGTGCCTGTGGCTGCATGCAAGCGGCCGGGTACCTGTGCTTGCGTGCGGTGGCAGCCGGGTACCCATGGCTGTGTGTGGGCGGCAGCAGGGTGCTGTGTGGGGTCGGCAGCCGGGTACCTGTGCTTGCGTGCGGTGGCAGCCGGGTACCCATGGATGTGTGCGGGCGGCAGCCGGGTGCTGTGTGCGAGCGGCAGTCGGGTGCCCGTGCGGGCGGCAGCCGGCTGCCGTCCTCACACAGGCACCCAGGTGCAGCCCGCACACAGCACCCGGCTGCCGCCCGCACACAGCCATGGGTACCCGGCTGCCACCGCACGCAAGCACAGGTACCCGGCGGCTTGTACGCAGGGTGGGCGGGCAGCCTGCTGGCTGCCACTCTGTGCATGCGGGGCGGGCGGCTGTGCAGCATGTTACCAGTTGTCCGCGGTCCCACTTTCAAATGATGACGCCGGTGGAGCTCTTGGATAAGAGCTCCATCTGCGCACGCGCTGCTCCGGGAGTCAGCGTGTGCGCAGATAAGGCCCTTGGATGAGAGCGCCATCTGCGCATGCATCGCTCCGGGCGCCATTACTTGAATCGGGACCGCGGACACACTGGGAAAACACCGCATCCGTCTGCTCCACCACTGAGCAGTCCCCGCCGCTGCCACCACTGAGCAGTCGCCGCTGCCACCACTGAGCAGTCGCCGCCGCTCCCACCACTAAGCCGTCGCCGCCGCCGCTGCCACCACTGAACCGGGACCGCGGACACTCACTGCACCGGCCTGCTGCACGGCTCACCCGCCACGGCTGCTGCCACCACCGCGGACGACACCGCGCCTGCAACCATGGACGCCACGGCACCTGCAACCATGGACCCCGCTGCCACTGACCAGCCGCGCCTGCCAGCACAACCTGTGCCTCCTGTGACCCCGCTTCACCACCACTGCTGCCCCCCTCCGGTAAAAGAACACCGGAGTATAAGACGGACCCCATTTTTCTTTTTTTTACCTTTTTTTATGTCTAAGTTTGGGATGCGTCTTATATTCCGGTGCGTCTTATAAAGCGAAAAATACGGTAATTTGCCACAGGAACATTCTATGAGGTAGACAACAAAATTCGATTGGCAGGACAAACGATCTTTTATTTTAAATAATTCATCCTCATTTGAGAAGCAGAAGGAGGTCCTGCCATGGCAAATGCTCTTGCAGCATAAACATTTTCTGGATCCACATCTATAAGAACCTGCTGGGGCATGGGCTTTGGGCTGCGCTGTTATGGACCTCAGTCTACTTGGTGCCAGAATATTTTTGATCGTAGGGGCCCACATGAAAGTGATCCCTGGGGTAGGGGGTAGTATAGATTTGAGGAAGGGCTCATTTTGCAAGATCCCCCAATGTTTTAATAGAACATTCTTATGGCTATATTATCACTACTATAAGTAGTTATTAAATTCAAACTGAAATCTTGGTTCTTTTGTTTTATCTGTGCCCTTACGTGCCCCACAGCCTCCAGGTGGAAGCCGGGTGTCCCTTTTGGGCTTTATAAGGTCTGCTTGTTTGAAACCAGAGGACTCTTTATAAGCCCTCTGGATCAGGGATTTCGGATATTCTTTCTCTAGGAAACGTTGTTTCAAAATCTCCACTTGGTTTTTAAAATCCGATTCTTGTGTGCAGTTCCTTCTGATCCTCTTATATTGATTTAATGGGATGTTTTTTAGCCATTTTTTATATAGGGCAGGTTCCAAGCCAAAACAAAAAGAGGGCTGCATGATAGATCCCTTTGTAAGGAACAATAAAAACGAAAATATAAATAAGAATAATAAAGACAAAAATAAGAGCACATTCGAGACCCTACAGGGGGGCAAAGATTTCAATCACACCAATGGCACGCCCAATGTTTCCCAAGGCACTACAGTCATAAATAATAATTTTAATTTGTCTGATTATTCACTCAGTAATAATGAAATTAAAGTTTTGAACAAAGGTTTATCTTTTTGTCCCTCCTACAAAACCAAGGATTTTGACATTTTTTTTAGATATCCAGAATTATGTAAGGAAACTCACCTTGAAAAGACATTTTTTGATAAAAGGAGAGAACCCCCCAATGACCTGCTCGGTACTGACTCCTTTATTCATACCGCAGTAAAACCGAAATCCAAATTCTATCCGACTAAAAGCAAGGGACATTTCCTAAAAACCTTCAGTGACTTGGTCCTGTCCGACCTCAAGGAGGTCGTAATCAGAACAGAAGACTCAAGAAAAATGTATCCTACTCAGAAAGGGAAGCACTCTTTCTTTTTAAAAAACAATAATGATATAGTCATTAGAGCAGCGTATGAAGGGGGCGGGATAGTCATCAAAAATAGGGCTGACTACCTCAAGGAAGCCTATAGAATTTTGTCTGACACAGTATATTATGAAAAAGCCAGAGAATCAGACTATAACCAGGCCGTAGCTGCATATAAAGCTCTCATCCAAAAGGCGGCTGATGATGGCATACTTAACCTCGTAGAGAAAAAATTCTTACAAATAAAAAATCCGGCCAAAGCCTTCTTTTATCACTTACCAAAGATCCACAAAAATTTATCTAACCCACCAGGCAGACCCATAATCTCAGGGATTGACTCCTTGACTTCAAATTTAGCCAAATACATAGACCTGATGCTGCAACCATACGTATTGGACCTAAACAGCCACCTTAGAGACTCTGCCGATCTTATTGAAATAATCAGTGGTATCCCTTGGAAAGATTCTTACATGTTTGTCACCATTGACGTGGCTTCCCTTTATTCCAACATCCAACATCATTTAGGTCTCTTTAGTATCAGTTTATTCTTAGAAAACGATAAAAGGATCCCCTTGTCTCAAAAGGAATTCATACTTAAGAGCATGAGTTTTGTACTTCAGAACAACTACTTTTCATTTTCTGATATATTGTACCATCAATGCCTCGGGACAACGGTGGGGTCCAAGGCTGCATGTTCTTACGCTAATTTATTCATGGGGGTCTTTGAGTTGTTACATATAGAGAATGGTCTATTTGAGGAGGGGATCATACTCTATAAAAGGTTCATCGATGATTTATTCATCATATGGGATAGTAATTCCTCTGGGGTAAATGTCTTTCTGGATTATTTGAATAAAAATTGAGTGAGGCCTTAAATTCACTTCCACAGTCCATGCCGATGAAATTCATTTTCTAGATTTGTTGATTTATCATGAGGGGAACAAAATTATATACAAAAAACTTTTTCAAAAAGGTGGACGCAAATGGGTACGTCCACTACAACAGTGAACACTATAAAAAATGGCTAAAAAACATCCCATTAAATCAATATAAGAGGATCAGAAGGAACTGCACACAAGAATCGGATTTTAAAAACCAAGTGGAGATTTTGAAACAACGTTTCCTAGAGAAAGAATATCCGAAATCCCTGATCCAGAGGGCTTATAAAGAGTCCTCTGGTTTCAAACAAGCAGACCTTATAAAGCCCAAAAGGGACACCCGGCTTCCACCTGGAGGCTGTGGGGCACGTAAGGGCACAGATAAAACAAAGAACCAAGATTTCAGTTTGAATTTAATAACTACTTATAGTAGTGATAATATAGCCATAAGAATGTTCTATTAAAACATTGGGGGATCTTGCAAAATGACCCCTTCCTCAAATCTATACTACCCCCTACCCCAGGGATCACTTTCATGTGGGCCCCTACGATCAAAAATATTCTGGCACCAAGTAGACTGAGGTCCATAACAGCGCAGCCCAAAGCCCATGCCCCAGCAGGTTCTTACAGATGTGGATCCAGAAAATGTTTATGCTGCAAGAGCATTTGCCATGGCAGGACCTCCTTCTGCTTCTCAAATGGGGATGAATTATTTAAAATAAAAGATCGTTTGTCCTGCCAATAGAATTTTGTTGTCTACCTCATAGAATGTTCCTGTGGCAAATTATATGTCGGCAGAACAAGCCAAGCCCTCCACAACAGGCTTAATTCACATCGCCATAATATAAGATCTGGTTTTCTCCTACATGGCTTGTCAAAACACTGCACGACCCAACACAATAAAAGTCTGGATTTCAGGATTACTCCCATTGAGCAAATCAGCCCATTTGTACACAATAGATCTGAGGCTCTTAGCCACAAAGAAACTTTCTGGATCCACAAACTCAATACTTTAAATCAAATTGGTCTGAATGAGGTGGCGGATCTGTTTTATTAGCTTTTAGCCATCGGCCCTTCTATTAACATAATATTCAATTGTTCATCGCTAGTTTTTATACGTTTGTCCCATATTTGTATTCCTCTTGCATGCATGTATATGAATTTTTATGCATATGTATATGTATTTGCATGTGTATTATTATCATTAGTATTACTATCCAGTATTTTTATGAGAAATCAGCATTAGATTTTTATATATATATGTTCATTACATTTTTTTTATATATATATATATATATATACATATATATATATATATATATATATTTATTCATTTAAGTTTCATATTTATATCCTTTAATGTCTATTTAACATATACGTATAATGTTTTTTACCCTCAAATTTTATTCAAATGTTTTATCCCAGCGCGTTTCCATGCATCACGGACATAGCCTCCCTTTTAAATACAGCTATTTATTTATTTATTTGTTTTTTCAACTTTCCGTAACAATATGATAGGCTTTTTCTACCGATATCACATTAGGTTCTCTCATCAATGTTTTTCACTTGCACCGCACCTCTAATTTTATTCATTCGGCTGTTCACTCTTGTATCACACGAGTTTTTTCTCCCTCTTTCCCCCCCCCCTTCCCTCCTATTGGTCTCTGTTTCTCACGCCGGTCCCTTTGTAACCAGAACACTGATGTGGTCTGATCCCTCACATTTTCTGAACTTAAGTCACCTTCATTGTGCCTCTGCGCGTGCGCTTTCTCTTTCGTTCCCACGGTCTGAACTCAATTCACCCCGGTTCCCTTTGAGAACCTGCTCAGTGTCTTCGCGCATGCGCTCTTCCCCCCCTTTCACTTCTCCTGTTCCCTGCTTTCTAGGAATCTTTCTAGCACCGTGTCTATATCTTATCCTCCTCAGAGTTGATGTTCTCAATATGTTCCCAATGCGCACTTTTAATTAAATCAGCACATTTGATTCTCCCATTATTATTATTATGATATTTTTTTCCTCACCGTGACACCAGAGAAATCTCTAAATTTCCCTTTCCCCTGAAACCGGTCAGCTTTGCAGTAATGGTTAACTACTAACCACTCTGTTAAATTCAGTGATTACCCTTTTAGGTTCGGGGTTCACATTAAATACATACGTTTGTTATCATATTGACGCACTCTGAAAAAACCAAGCAGGATACATTTATTCTTTATATATTTTTATTTATTTTCTATTTCGTATTTCAAGCTTTTGTTTCATGCTTTTATATATGTTTTTTACATGTTAGCAGAAAATACTCCTCCTTTGGAGTTTCACGTGTCTATGAGTCACTCCGTTACCATGAGAGCATTGACGTCATAGATGTTAACGTGGCGGTATGGACTCCTTTTTAAGTAACCGGTCTGCAGACTGTGTGTATATTTTCTCTTTTCCCTGAAGAAGGAGACGGTCCCTGTCTCTGAAACGCGTTGGAATGCTGTAATAAAAGAGATTTTTATTAAATATCCTGACAGCAGTGGTTTTTTAGCGCGACTAAAACCCGTTTTTCCTATATACATATATATTTTTTACCACGTCTCCATGGGGCTGCTGCTTGAACCACGCGGACACTCGCATGCTCAATAAGGGGTTGTGACTGGCACAACCTCCCCAGGTGAGTGTACCTATCTATATCTTTATACGGTCATTGCCGGGTAAGACCCTATTTGCGCCTTTGTTTCCCCTTCTCCTGCAGTCTAAGGTATTTTTATGAAAGAAAAGAGTCCAACGTATCGACCCTTTAGGGGTCTTTTTCAAGGACAATGGTTCTATACAAAAGAAATAGGACAAAAAGTTACAATCATGCAACATGATACAGGAGTACAAAAAAGAAAAAAAGAAAAAGTACAAAATACATGATTTGAGACATGATGTAAGAATCATACGAGAGTTAATCTGACAATGTTACAAGGACTAGAGTGAATCAACTTATATAATTCAATCCTCCATGAGGTGATGAGAATCTGAGAAAATATAACCAAGAGTAAGTACACAGAAAAAGGTGTAAAAACATGCACAAGAACATACCTAGGATGTACGTGTACACAGTGTAATATCCACATGGGATGAATGTCAGACTGTATTTTTAATATACCTAGGATAGGTAAATAGAAAACAGGGCTTTAGAGAAAGAGAAGTCACATAATGGCTAGAGGGGTAATGAAACTTATAAAGGACCCACCTTAAGAATAAACAAGAGAAGACTTGTATATTAAAAATACAGTCTGACATTCATCCCATGTGGATATTACACTGTGTACACGTACCTCCTAGGTATGTTCTTGTGCATGTTTTTACACCTTTTTCTGTGTACTTACTCTTGGTTATATTTTCTCAGATTCTCATCACCTCATGGAGGACTGAATTATATAAATTGATTCACTCTAGTCCTTGTAACATTGTCAGATTAACTCTCGTATGATTCTTACATCATGTCTCAAATCACGTATTTTGTACTTTTTCTTTTTTTCTTTTTTGTACTCCTGTATCATGTTGCATGATTGTAACTTTTTGTCTTATTTCTTTCGTATAGAACCATTGTCCTTGAAAAAGACCCCTAAAGGGTCGATACGTTGGACTCTTTTCTTTCATAAAAATACCTTACTAATAAACAACGCGAGTTTTTGACCACAAAGATTGTTCCCTCTTCTTTTTCTTGGTGTGCCAAAGCTTACTTTTGGAGGTTATTTACATCGTCGTGACGACACTCTCGGTTTGCGGTCAGGGTTATAGGTTACCGCCACTGCAGTTTAACGAGCGTTTGGGGCTGATGGAATCTGCAGTCGGGTGGTGTGGCCTCCCGAGAGTGAGGCTGGCCCCAAGGGCTCGGGTGTATGTGTAGAACAACAGGTCGCAGCATAATTCAGTCTCAGTCCAAAGTGTCTTGCAACTGGTTTTTACTAACTTTCAGGTGATTTTGTGAGGTAACCCGGTCGATGCTGAGATAGACCAGGTGGAACCAGGTATCCTGCAGGCTGTTATAAGGGTAACCATAAACTCACCTTCCTAGCACTTTTCCTTTTGGACAACCCCTGACTTTAAGTATCGTGGGATTCATCCAGGGAAGTCGCAACTGCGTTTTCTACCCTTTCTGGCCCGTTTGCTGAAAGCATGGACCAAGGAAGATGGCTCCAGGTTCGATCCTCCTTATGGGCCCCCTCGTTGCTGCTGATGTTTGGACTCTGTGTTGGTTGGTGTGGGACTTGTTGTCCACCCCACCGGCAGGTTTAGCAGACCACTAAATGGATGTCTGGCTCTAGGGACCTGTTCCCCGTGCGTGCCTAGCCACCAAAGTCTCCATACACGACCAGGTGACTTCCTCAGCGTCTTTCTGTCCAACCTCTGGTGACCGTTCTCCCCCACCAACGGCTACTTCACGGGCAGGGTCTGACTAGCGTGTCCGCGCCCCTGCTCACTCCTTCTCCCTGTGCTCTCTGCTTCAGACTGGCTTGCTCCTCTCCTACTCCTTTTCTGACTGCCACTTCCACCTTAGCCCCAGCCCCTCCCCAGCACCCCTAGCTGAGATATGGAGGTATGCCCCCCTCTTGGGTCTGCCCAAGGGTCCCCTCTAGTGTGTGGGAGACCTGGTCACTATGTGTCTGTGTGTACACACCCTATTCCAGCCTTTAGGATTACCTGTTTGCACTCACCCAGCATGGGTGCAGTACTCAGTGGTGCCTGCCCAGGTCAGGGGCGCCACATTTACATATGCAAACTATCACACACTAGGGTTAGATACATGGATCAGTGTAGTATATCACACAAAATGGGATTAGATGTGTGGCCCTACTCCATACCCCTCAATGGGAGCAGTAGTATAATGTGTGACACCACGCCATCTATTTCTATGCAAGCAGTGGTGCAATACGTGAGAGTTGTATCACAGATGATGGATTAGATGCGTGGCTGGAGGGTGACCTGGACAGCTGGGCATGCACACGTCACAGCTGGGCAGGCACAGATAACAGCAGTATCTCCTTTTTATGTTTTGTTAGTAGTGGAAGGGGTTTCAGAGCACCAGGTCTACACCTCAGACTGATGCAGCTCTTACTAATCAATATTTACTTAGAAATGTTGGGCTAGGCTCTGTCCCATGCATTCAAAGTGTGCCATTTAACTATTTGTACTAAATAATGCCACTTTAGTGGTGTCTGCACCTAATTTTTTGAAATGTTGAGAGACTCCAAGTTGGGTCTTCATGTTGTGTGTTGTCTGTAGTGGCAGAGGTCTCAGAGCACCAGGCATACACGTGTCACTCATCCACCTCTTCAGTTTAAATTAATTTGAAAGCTATAAATGCTGATGTGGTGCCCCTGAGGCATCAGGTGCCACAGGGCATTGCATCCAGTAAAAGGTGCGGTGCTAACCCCGGGATTCCTGGAAGACCAGTTCCGGTAAATACCATTCAAACACACACATCCATGCCCTTTTCCCAGACTGGGTAACAGGCTAGAGACGGATCTGATGGATGGCCACCTATTGGTCGGGACACATCCAATCCACTAGTCATTAATCTTGTCAGACAGTAAGTCGGAAGACGTGCAGTCAGTAAGACATCAAGTCAGTCAGAGGTCAATGCTCAGACAAGGAGTGTAAAGTGACTTGTTGGGCTAAAGGCGTACGGTCGCCAGGAAAAGTACGGTGTGAGTACTCACTGGATCGAGCACATGCGAGGTGCAGAGCCATAGTTCAGGAAGACTCTTCAAGCTCACCTGATAAATCTGCCAATCATCAAGGTTCCTCACCAACGTTAGTGTCCGGGGCACATCAGCAAAGAGGGAACCAGGGAACAGGGACAGAGGTACGACCCAAGAGAGGTTCAAGCTGCCTGCTATACGGGCCAGGACTGTGACAACAAGAGGGGACCCCAAAACGCTTCAGGCCATGGGGACCCACCAACTACAGATGGGTGAATGGAAGTAAAGCTCACCAGGTCACTACACCGGCACTGGAATCAAGAGAATATCGAATCACCTGAGGCCCAGATTGAAACCAGCACCAGCCGGATTGCAGCTACTCCAAATCAGTGAGTAAAGCACAAGTTACACCGCAGCCCCTGTGTTGTCTGAATTCTTCCTACACATCTGCATCACCATACTACAACCACCATCATCCTCCCCTGGGGCCTAGCTCTACTTGCGGAGAGCCATAATATCCAAGCTGCCCAATACAACCAGCCCCAGCAGTGAGAGACTTTGCAGTGGCGGCTTTCCCCATGTAGCCGCATACCGCAAGTAATGTCACGAAAAACATTTTATTTTTATTTTTCCCTTTTAAAATTCCTCTTTTTTAAGCGATTCCTAGGGTCACGGAACCGGGCACCGGGCATTGGCCACCCGTGATACAACCCCGTGAAACAAGGCCCGGGACCGATTACCCCAAAGCCCTGGGGTGCGTCACTGACCTAGACCCTGTTTGGTGCATGACCCATGTCTGACTGCTGCACAATGACACTACGGGTACTCTGGAGCAATTGATGCCACTTTCATGGAGTCTGCCCCTAATTTTTGGAAATAGAAACTAATTGATAACTCTGACAGTATACATGTGGGAGGCCCACACAAGTATCCAAATCTTTTTATCTCTGCTGAGATACTGTGGCTGGAGCACAGAATTATATATGAATCAGTATTTATATGCTGAAATGTCTATTTGTGGCAGACCACAGGACCAGAGATTTAGCTATCAGAATTTAGATTTTGACATTTCAATTACTGGCAGGGACACAGAAGTAGCAATCTCTAGGTGATGAAATGGCCATCTGTGGCTGGATCACAAAATTATTACTATTTAGATGATGAAATGGCAATTTTTGCCTGGACCACAGATATTGCAATCCCTATTTAGACTATCTAAGGGGAAATCTTTTCTCCTTGCAGAGACTGACAATCTGACCAATCTGGCTGCCAGTGAGGAGACTTACAGCAGCAATGCTCCTCTGGGAAATATTCAAATTGTCTCTTCAGAGCCACTTTTGACTTTTAGGATTGCTACTTTTAATAGGTGGCACTAGAGTTTGTAGATTCCTTGAAGAGACAATTTGAATTTTTAGACTATGAAATAACAATTTTTAGCTGGACCACACAATTACCACTATTAAGATGATTAAATGGCAATTTTTGGTTGGACCACAGATTTTTGCACTACTTAGATGCTGACATAGCAATTTGAAGCTGGAGAGTCGATTTTATGCTATTTAGAGACTGAATGAGCAATTTGTTGAAGGACCACACAATTAGCAATCACTAGATGATGAAATGCTGATTTGTAGCACATAACATTCCCTACACTGGACGACCCTGCATTTCACTATTCTACACTATCGCCCTCCTAACTATATCAACTACCTAAAATTAAACCCACTAGCTAAGATGCCTAGCAGCAGCACTGTCCTAAAGCTTTAGCAATCACAAAATGACGCTGACGCCACATGTCTGCATTTTATAAGCAGAGGGACATGTGACTTAGGCAACCAATGACACAAGCCCTTGTGTGTGAATGTTGTGGATGTTTCCTGTGCCCTGATTGGATGCCATATCATCCACACATAAAGTTAAGAAAACAAATAAAAAACAGTCTGCCGCTCCTCTGATCTCTCCCCATCACTATTACCCTCATGAAACTGTCCCCCCGCTCATCATACAGCACCACTATCCTAGCCAAAGTGATATTAAGGTAGAAGAAAAGCATTAGTGCAACCACGAGCCGTTACCGAACAAAAACGATTTTCCCGATTTTTTAGAAAATTGCTGGTGAATCTGAGCCCGAGCCAAATATGCCAAGGGTCGTACCGAATTTGAGATTGGCGAACCATTTTCTAAAAAAAAACACCAGGAAGAAAAAATCCCCCATAAAACTATAAACTTTATTTATGACAACATATAGGTGCAAGTAAAACCAGGTTGCTTTATGCATATATTAGATCATGGGAAGGGCCCCAGGCAAATTACCTATTGTCACCCTTCCTGACCGCGAAGGTTGGCATCCTATGTGTAATGTAGTGGCGCCCCCGCTCAATGAGGAATGGCCCTTCTGACCCTACACTGAATACTTCTCAGTGCTGCTAATCTATATGAAGGCCTTAAAAATACAAAGTGATAATGTGACGCCCTGGCAAAACCAGGTGGTCACAAAGATAGGCCCCCGCATAACACCTTCCCACAAAGGGTTCCATTCAGCCAACCTGAAATCCTAGCCACTCCCCTTTTGGGTAGTACAGACACACCAGTGCGCCTGACCAGGTGGATGAGAAACGCCCACCTAGGGGTCTGGAGAACCCGGGGGCAGGAAAGCAGTCAGTTCAGTTAAGAGTAGTTTGGAGTTTGGAGGTGCTAGTTGACAGGCGTCGGGGTTGGAGTCCTGGTGTACTGGCTAGGTGGCAGACAGTGGCCAGTGTCAGCAGGAGATGGGAAGACGGCTGCCGGAGATCTAAGGTGGACCGGGGCAGGGTTGTAGCCCGTCGGTACCGACACCGGAGAACCGACCCGGAGACCGTGCACACAAGGGGGTACTTGGACCCTGAAGCCAGGACTGAAACTAACGGCATAGCTAATTAACCAATTGAGGTCAGGATTATAGGTTCTGTCCCAACCTAAGTCCCGAAAAGAGACAACCACCCACTGAGAGGGATAGGGCATCTGCCAGGGCCCGGTAGATCCCAAGGGTCAGCGTCAACGGGCAAGGCTCCCAATTAAAGGACCGGGAGCGGACCCCCGTGTTTCACACCGGGAGGTCCAACACACAACACAAAGCGTGCAGACGAGAGAGACATTGACTACTAGCCCGGGTGTGGGATCAGATACATCCGACCGCGGCGGCCGGCCACCAACACCTTGGTTTACCAAAAGGACTTTGTGTTTATTGACTCCACACATCAGTGCAACTTCATCTAGCACCACGACAACCAGTGACTCCACACATCAGTGCAACCTCATCCAGCACCAGGACAACCGAACTGTAAGTTTACTGGTCCCTGCAACCCTGCACAACCCTGGGCCCTGGGGCATCCATCCTTACCCACGGAGGGGTTAATATCCAGCTGCCATCCCATCGCCCCCGGGTACCCCATAATAGCAGCGGTGGTGCCACACTTCACCACACACCGTGGGTGGTGTCACGGACTAATTACAGCAAACCCCGTACAAATATGTCCTCTTTTATTCGAAGTGTCCGCATGACCCCCGGGTCCGGTAGAGTCCCTTGAGCCATACTGCAGATCCGGATCCGACATTAAGTATAGGTCACTCCCCAAACTTATTGAGAATGCCAGGACACCACTTTAATACTGTAAACAACAGAGAAAGAACGTGGTACGATTCCAATTTTAATAAAATACAAACTTTATTAATTGTACATTAAAATAATGATAGAGCAAGGAGTCCTCAAGGGGTTAACAGAGCTGTGTGCAGATTAGTTCACAATGATTGTAGTCAATATTTACTGTGTGATGCACAAAGTTCAGAGGGTCATACACATTTTAATTACATGGTGCATATGTCGTGGGCGGAGGAGGGGACGCTGCACTCTCCCACTGCTCGGGTCCGGCTGCTGCTGCCGCTGCTCTGTGGTGGCTCGAGCGGTGGGCCGGATCCCGGGGACTCGAGCGGCGTTCCTCGCCCGTGAGTGAAAAGGGGTAGGGGCTTGGATGGTGGGGGCTTGATATTGTCCGTGACGCCACCCACGGTTGTGGTGATTTTGGGGGACACCACCGCTGCTCTAGACGGGGATCCCAAAAGCGATGACAGGGAGCAGCTTTGTTGTTAGTTCTCCCCTCCGTGGGTAGGGGGTTGGTTGTCCCGGGGCCCAGTGATGGGGGTAGGGGTGGATGACAGGCGGGTTGCGGGGCCTGGTGTGGTGCAGAGTCGCAGGGGCAGCGCTGTGCCGCACGGCACGGTGGTACTCACTCAGCCAATGACGAAGACACAGTTCTCGGTAAAACACACGGCTGGATGGACGGGTCCCACTGACGGCTGCGGTGGTTTCTGCTCCCGGCAGGTTGATGGTGACTGCCTTTCCCTGCACCCGTGTAGTGTTTAGTTCCGATGGGTCCCCACCGGTAACCCGCTCCCCAGCTTGGATATGGGCTGGAGGAGCCCCTTTTTGCCCGCAGGCTCTGGCCCTGGGAAACGGTTGCCTTGGCGGTGGCGGTGCTTCCCTCTCACGGTTGGACGGTTGCCTTCTTACGGGACTTGGCTGCTGGGAAACCCAGGAGGTTCCCTTCGCTAACGGATTTGACAAATTCACGGCGACTCCTAGCCTTGTCAGGGTCCGTACACCCCTGCCAGATGGTGCTGACTCACCTTGTGTACCGGTCCGGTACCGCCGGGCCACCGCCCGTCCACGGTCCTTACGGCAAACTCCGATCGGTCACTCCTGCAGACGGTCACCACCGTCTGCCAACCTTGCTGATCCGTCCGGGCCACTCACCCGGACCAACTTCAGTCTGCTCTACTGCCACTTCGCTTCCTCTCACTTTCACTTCCAAAACTCAACTCCTTACTTTTCCCGCCTCCAGGACTGTTAACTCCTCGGTGGGCGGGGCCAACCGCCTGGCCCACCCCCCTGGTGTGGACATCAGCCCCTGGAGGAAGGCAACAAGGGTTTTGTGTTTGACTTCGGTGTGGCTGACCGGGAGTGTGGGGTGTGTAGGTGTTGTGCTCTGTGCCCCCTGGCTTGTCCAGGGCGCCACACATACATATATAGCCAGAATTACTTATAAGGTGTATACATAGATGGCAATTAAGTATATATTAGACACTTATTGTGACTCAATATTACATACACCACTCAGTAGTTGTGTGACCAGAGTCACTACTTCCTATAGTTAACAGCCAGTTATACACCATTTGCATCTAAAATACCCATACTGTTGTTTTTGGTATAGAGAAAGTAAGCCCTGTATACATAGCTAATAACATTTAATCGTTTGCTGTGGGCACATTCCCAACCAAAGAATGATCACTCCAATATCATGATACGATACTGACCGGTTCTGCAGCAGCTCCAGATACCCCGCCTGCTGGCACGAGGGAGGCACAAAAATATCACATACATACAGATAGGTTATTTCCCAAAGGAATCTTTCCTGGATATTATTCACAGGATAATAGTTTTTAAAACAAGATGGTTTTTATATCAATTTTCCCAATTAAAGTTAGACCTGGAATAGGCACTGTATCGACACAATAGTCGCTGTGTAGGGTCAGAGCAGCATAATCCTCTTCATATGCAAGCAACAATATTCAAATTCATCAAGTTGATGATAAAAAAGGCCAAATGGCCAGTACTTAGCCACACTCAGCAGCTGTATTTGTAAGGCCTTCATATAGATTAGCAGCACTGAGAAGCATTCAGTGTAGGGTCAGAAGGGCCAGTCTTCATTGAGCGGGGGCGCCACTATGATACACATAGGGTGCCAACCTCCGCGGTCAGGAAGGGTGACAATAGGGAATTTGCCTGGGGCCCTTCCCATGATCTAATATATGCATAAAGCAAGCTGGTTTTTACTTGCACCTATATGTTGTCATGAATAAAGTTTATAGTTTCATGGGGGGGGGTTTCTTACTGGTGTTTTCCTATATAGTACCCCTTGATAATATTTCTGAGGTTTTCAAACCATTTTCTAACAACTTTGCTCATTGCTATTAGTAAGTCATCAGTAAATACCGTACAGCATATTTGTGTTTAGATCCTATGGTAAAAACGTTGATGTTTATACAGCATGCAATGGCAGCTATCAGAGGTACATGGCAAGGAAAAATAAAATTGCTGTAATGCGCAGCCTTGTTCGGTGCCTCCTTCTATGTAAATATTATGTGACTTAAGCCTAAGCCACACGGCGAGAAAATCGGTGCGAGTGGAGTGCGATAAAACATCGCATTCCCCTCGGACCAATTCTAGCCTGTGTGTCAGCACACATGAGCGATTATTTTCTCAGCCCTAATCAGACCGAGATAACAATCGCAGCATGCTGCAACTGTAAGCTGAGACTCTTTCTCTCGCACCCATTCAAGTGAATGGGGCGAGAGAAAAATCGCACTGCACTCGCGGTACACTGGTGTACTGCCAGTGCAGTGCGAGAATGGCAATAGCCGACTACGGAGGAGAGAGGGAAGGCTGTGCTGCCAGCGCGAGCCAAGTCTCATGCGAGCATCGCAGTAGTGCCCCGTGTGGCCCCAGCCTAATAGTCCCTGATATTACTCCTAGCCATGGGTACACTATCCTTCATGATCTTTGATGTACCCATACATCATGGCTAGGAAGGGGTTCCCAACCAATGATGTCTGAGTATGTCATGGTGATCATGTTGCCATTGTTTCTGAAAGCACGGTGATCGCATGAAGGTGCCTGCTGTATCTGATGGAACTTGTCGCAACGGAGAGTATCGCCACACCTCCTCTTCCGCAATCATAGGATTGGCTTCTCAGTTCTCAACAGCCATTCACAGCAATTTCAATATTTAGCCTGAAACACTGATGTCCAGCTATGATCAGTGCTATAACAGCATCGTTCATAGGCAGCTGCTTAGGAACATTAGCGTCAGCAGCCTCAGCACAGAATTTACAATCAGACGATGAAGCCTAATCGACCAATCAGTAGGAGGGAAGTGACCTCTAAATGACCGGTTTGCTCTGCCTCATTCTTGCTTGGAGATTTGTGCAGAATGATCATTGCGGTTGTTTTGGTTGTGGTACGATTTTAGACTGTGTCACCACTTCTGCTGTTGCTGAGTTAAAACCTGAAGGACAGAAAAATTGAAGATGTTCCTGATCTTTTTCTGTTTCCTGCTTTTTTCTAATTCACTCCGATCCCTTTCTTCCCCCTTTCCAGTAATTGATCACTCAATTTTGGACTTTTTTTTTCTTTCGCACCACCTTTGTGTGTGTATCCTGCACCCACTGATCAGTGATGCATACACACGTGGTCACAATTGTTGGTACCTCTTGTTTAATGAAAGAAATCCCCACAATGGTCAAAGAAATAACTTGAATCTGACATAAATAAAACATCTATGAAAGTGAGCAAATGAAAGTCAGACATTGTTTTTCAACCATGCTTCCACAGAATTTTTTAAAAAATAAAACTCATGAAATAGGCCTGGACAGAAATGATGGTATCCCTGAAAATAATGTGACAAAAGGGATATGTTAAATCAAGGTGTGTCCACTTATTAGCATCACAGGTGACTACAATCTTGTAATCAGTCAGTGGAGCTGTATATAGGGCCTTCAGATGTGTGCTGCTTAGTGACATGGTGAGTACCACACTCAACATGGACAAGAGGAAGTGAAGGAAAGAGTTGTCTCAAGAGATGAAAAAGAAAATTATAGACAAGCATGTTAAAGGTAAAGGTTATAAGGCCATCTCCAAGCAGCTTGATGTTCCTGTGACTACAGTTGCACATATTATTCAGAATTTTAAGATCCATGGGACTGTAGCCAACCTCCCTGGACGTGGTCGCAGGAGGAAAATTGTTAACAAATCAAAGAGACAAAGAATATGAATGGTAACAAAAGTGCACAGAAAAACTAAAAAGATTAAAGGCGAACTTCAAGTTCAAGGAACATCAGTGTCAGATCGCACTATCCGTCGTCGTTTGAGCAAAAGTGGACTTCATGGGAAATGACCAAGGAGGACACCATTGTTGAAAAAAAGTAAGAAAAAAGCCAGACTGGAATTTGCCTAATTACATGTTGACCAGCCACAAAGCACCTGGGAGAATGTCCTATGGACAGATGAGACAAAAAAGGAACTTTTTAGCAAGGCACATCAGCTCTATGTTCACAGATGGAAAAATGAAGCATCTCAAGAAAAGAACACCATCCCTACTGTGAAACATGGAGGAGGCTCTGTTATGTTCTGGGGCTGCTTTGCTGCATCTGGCACAGGGTGTCTTGAATCTGTGCAGGGTACAATGAAATCTCAAGACTATCAAGGAATTTTAGAGAGAAATGTGCTGATCAGTGTCAAAATGCTTGGTCTCAGGCGCAGGTCATGGGTGTTGCAACAGGGTAATGACTCAAAACACACAGCTAAAAACATCCAAGAATAGCTAAGAGGAAAACATTGGACTATTATGAAGTGGCCTTCTATGAGCCCTGAAATAAATCCTACTGAGCATCTTTGGAAATAGTTGAAACATGCCGTCTGGAAAAGGAAACCTTCAAACACAAGACAACTGGAGCAGCTTGCTCTTGAGGAGTGGGGCAAAATACCTGTCGAGAGGTGCAGAAGTCTCATTGACAGTTAGGCTATGTGCCCACGGGGGACAGTGTCCTGCGGTTACAGTCAGGGCCAGAAATATTTG
Source organism: Anomaloglossus baeobatrachus (assembly GCF_048569485.1). Lineage (NCBI taxonomy): Eukaryota > Metazoa > Chordata > Amphibia > Anura > Aromobatidae > Anomaloglossus > Anomaloglossus baeobatrachus. The sequence goes on along the minus strand of NC_134353.1, from coordinate 395,436,941 downwards.
GACAGTGACACAAGTTTTGTTATTTTAGCTGTTTACAAAAACATGCTCAGAAATACAATTATATATATAATATGGGCTGAAAGTTCACACTCCCAGCTGCAATATGAGAGTTTTCACATCCAAATCGGAGAAAGGGTTTAGGAATCATAGCTCTGTAATGCATAGCCTCCTCTTTTTCAAGGGACCAAAAGTAATTGGACAAGGGACTCTAAGGGCTGCAATTAACTCTGAAGACGTCTCCTTCGTTAACCTGTAATCAATGAAGTAGTTAAAAGGTCTGGGGTTGATTACAGGTGTGTGGTTTTGCATTTGGAATCTGTTGCTGTGACCAGACAACATGCGGTCTAAGGAACTCTCAATTGAGGTGAAGCAGAACATCCTGAGGCTTAAAAAAAAGAAAAAATCCATCAGAGAGATAGCAGACATGCTTGGAGTAGCAAAATCAACAGTCGGGTACATTCTGAGAAAAAAGGAATTGACTGGTGAGCTTGGGAACTCAAAAAGGCCTGGGCGTCCACAGATGTCAACAGTGGTGGATGATCGCTGCATACTTTCTTTGGTGAAGAAGAACCCATTCACAACATCAATTGAAGTCCAGAACACTCTCAGTGAAGTAGGTGTATCTGTCTCTAAGTCAACAGTAAAGAGAAGACTCCATGAAAGTAAATACAAAGGGTTCACATCTAGATGCAAACCATTCATCAATTCCAAAAATAGACAGGCCAGAGTTAAATTTGCTGAAAAACACCTCATGAAGCCAGTTCAGTTCTGGAAAAGTATTCTATGGACAGATGAGACAAAGATCAACCTGTACCAGAATGATGGGAAGAAAAAAGTTTGGAGAAGAAAGGGAACGGCACATGATCCAAGGCACACCACATCCTCTGTAAAACATGGTGGAGGCAACGTGATGGCATGGGCATGCATGGCTTTCAATGGCACTGGGTCACTTGTGTTTATTGATGACATAACAGCAGACAAGAGTAGCCGGATGAATTCTGAAGTGTACCGGGATATACTTTCAGCCCAGATTCAGCCAAATGCCGCAAAGTTGATCGGACGGCGCTTCATAGTACAGATGGACAATGACCCCAAGCATACAGCCAAGGCTACCCAGGAGTTCATGAGTGCAAAAAAGTGGAACATTCTGCAATGGCCAAGTCAATCACCAGATCTTAACCCAATTGAGCATGCATTTCACTTGCTCAAATCCAGACTTAAGACGGAAAGACCCACAAACAAGCAAGACCTGAAGGCTGCGGCTGTAAAGGCCTGGCAAAGCATTAAGAAGGAGGAAACCCAGCGTTTGGTGATGTCCATGGGTTCCAGACTTAAGGCAGTGATTGCCTCCAAAGGATTCGCAACAAAATATTGAAAATGAAAATATTTTGTATGGGTTTGGTTTATTTGTCCAATTACTTTTGACCTCCTAAAATGTGGAGTGTTTATAAAGAAATGTGTACAATTCCTACAATTTCTATCAGATATTTTTGTTCAAACCTTCAAATTAAACGTTACAATCTGCACTTGAATTCTGTTGTAGAGGTTTCATTTCAAATCCAATGTGGTGGCATGCATAGCCCAACTCGCGAAAATTGTGTCACTGTCCAAATATTTCTGGACCTAACTGTATATCCGCAGGACATTCCGCAGGAGCTCCCAGAAAACCGCAGCACAACTTTGTCTGTTTCCATGCTGTGGTTTATTTGCGGAATGTCCTGCAGATATGGTGCGGGCATTCTGCATTGAGGATACAGTACTATGGCTTCGGCACTGCATCCTCAATGCAGAACAAGTGCTGAGTGATCGGGGCGTTCATACCTCCATCACGCGGAACTTCTCTCAGTGTCCGGTCGTGTTTACACTGTGAAGGAGAAGGTGGGCGGGCCTGAACTAGCTCTGGCTGTCACATGACCGGAGCTTGTGCAGGCCCCACCCACCTCCTCCTTCCTGCTCCTGTGCACCGAGGGAAAATGACCGGGTGTCTGCTATCAAGGCAGGTAAGTATGCGACCAAGGCAGGGGATTTCCGCAGGTAATGCCGCAGGAATAAATGACATGCAGTTATGTGCGGCTGCGGGATATCCGCAGTATATTCCGCAACCGCACATTCCGCAACATGGACACAGCACTCACCATGTCCCATAGGATAACATGGGGAGTGTCTGTACATGCTGAAACCTGCGGATTTATCTGGAAAATCCAGATAAATCCGCAGGTTTTCCACGGCAAAATCCGCAGAACCAAGCTCCCGTGGGCACAGGGCCTTACAGGAATCGTTTGATTGCAGTGATTGCCTCAAAAGGTTGTGCAACCAAATATTAAGTTAAGGGTGCCATCATTTCTGTGCAAGCCTATTTCATGAGTTTTATTCATTTATTTATTTATTTTAATTCTGTGGAAGCAGAAAAGCAGCAATGTCTGACTTTCATTTGCATAGATTTTTTATTTATTATTACTTTTGTCAGATTCAAGTTATTTCTGTGACCATTGTGGGTTTTTATTTCATTAAACGAGGGGTACCAACAATTTTCACCACGTGTTTGATTGGCATCCGTACTCACCTTTGACTTAGGACTTTTTTTCTGTACATTTTTTTCCTCTGTGCACCACCTCCATGTATGTGTCCTACAGCCGCTGACCTGAATGACAGTCGCATTTTTTTTTTCTGTTTGTTTACAAAAAAGGGCAAAAAAAATCAAATAAAAATAATTTTTTGAATTAAGGACAGTAAAATAATATTTTAGATTAATTGAGAGAGCTAGAGTAGGGACACTGTAATCCACAGTAAAGATATACTGTAGTAATCAGCTTAGTAACTAATTAGCTTATACTACAGTATTTTTTGCTAAAATATAATCACACTTAGCGTCAGAGAGTTGCGAGTGGTCAGTAATTATTTTTTTTTTACTAAAGTCCATTTAGTAATTGTAATTTCAAATTTTTTGTGGAAAAATTGTAGTAATATAGTGCAGTTTTTTTCTACTAATATATAAAGTCAGAAATAACGTCAGATAATTGTAGACACTCAGTAAGATATTTAACGGACATCCATTTAGGAATTGTAGTTTCAGAATTTTAGTATTATTGTAGTAATTATACTACAGTTTTTTTCTACTGCATAGAATTACAGTTAGCGTAATTTAGTTGAGGGCACTCCGTAATTGATTTTTACTGTTGTCCATTTAGTATCCTTTTTTTTTAAAAAAAAAAAAATTTACCAAATTTTAATATTGTCATTTTATTTTTAGCTTTTTATTTAAGGATTATTGTCTTCTATTCTTTATTTTTTTTTCTTTACTTCCTTTTCTTCTAAATTTAATTTTAAAAAAAGTTTAAACCAAACACACCTAAATAAAATTTGGTTATCCAACTCGCATACGTAAAAGACAAGACACACACACCACACACATGAAAAATAAAATACCGCGCTCTCCCAAAGACCCCCAGCACATGTCCACCTAGTTTTGTCCATCCATGTGGTCATCCTTGTTTATGTGTGTGCCGTCCATGTGACACATGTCATAAAAAAAACGCATGACCCTAAAATGAATTATTTTTATGTGTTAAAGATGTGCAAAGATAGGTAGATAGATGGATAGATAGATGATAGATAGCTAATAAATAGATTTTACAGCTATTCAACAAATAAATAAACAATTAAAAGAAAAAAACAACATGGGGTCTCTCTCCTTTTTGGATAACCAGCAAAGGTAAAGCCAACAGCTGGGGCTGGTATTCTCAGGCTGGGGAGGCAATCGTTATTGGGCCCTTCCCAGCCTAAAAATACCAGCCCGCAGCCGCCCCAGAAGTGGGACATCCTATTATATATGCCAATTTTTGCCGCTTCACCTTGGCTTTTCCCATTTACCCTGGTGCTTTGGCAGTCGGTGTAATGGCTTTTGGGGTTGATGTCAGCTGTGTAGGGTCAGATGGCATGAAGCCCTGGTGTAGTAATGGAGAGGTGTCTATCAGACACCCACATTACTAACACAGTAATTAAAATAAAAAGACACACAAAAATACTTTATTGAAAATAAAGCACTCCCAAACACTCTGGTATGCTAAGGGTCGACAGCTTAGAGAGAAAATGGTAATACAACTCTAAGAGCAACCCGGGGTCCACTGTGCTATGGATGAATATAGCTGCCAAGAGCTCAACGACCTGGACGGACACTTACTGACTTCAAAAAACACAAAAAGAAACTGAACTGTAACAAATGTTCAGTAAACATGCAACATTACAAATATGTGAATGGCAGCCTCAAGACTAGAAATAAAACAAAGAGAAAAATTATATGAAAAATACCCTGACTATAAATAAATAAATTGCAAGTGCTTAATAACAGGGTATTTAGTATATACATTTTTGCAAAAAGGTAAGAAGCTGTCCCACCTCGTCACGGTTTACCCATCTGGGACGGTCCCTAACCAACTAAAGTTAAAAACATTTTCTTTACCTGACTTGTGTCTATCAAAACTCCAATGTGAATGGTAACAAGTGGTCAGCTGGGTCCCAGATTAAATACACAGCAAAGTGGGAAGCAAACTGATTGCCCAGTCTCAATATAAGGAGGGCTGCACCCCCATCTTGCACTAAAGCAAGAAAATAGACAAAAAAACACCAAAAGAAACTGAGCTGTAACAAATGTTCAGTAAACATGCAACATTAGGGACTGTCCCAGATGGGTACACTGTGACGAGGTCGGACAGCTTCTTACCTTTTTGCAAAAATGTATATACTAAGTACCCTGTTATTAAGTACTTGCAATTTATTTATTTATAGTCAGGGTATTTTTCATACAATTTTCCTCTTTGGTTTTTTACTTACTGACTTCAGTATAACTGAGTTTATATGAGAAGGGCGCAAACGGTCAGTGTTAATTGCAAACTCACACTACTGTAAAAAATCGTAGAGTCAAGGCGACTACACCATGGTTGAGAACCAAGCGTCTTTTAACAAGGAAAAGTACAGGTGTAGCAGAGCTACAAAAGCACACCAGCGCTGCAGCACCTGCTGTAAATAATAAGGTTCAGGTCAGCAGTGCGCAAAACCAGCGCTGCCGTGTAACAAATTAACAGGCAATACGACATAAGCACGCTTAACCAGCACTGTTATTATGGAAGAGAACTAGGAGGATTCACAGATAACAGTTCGCTTAACCAGCGCTGTTACTAGTGATAGGAAAGGAAGGATTGCGGTAACCATCAGCTCACTTGGCCAGCGCTGATACCAGCTACAATTTTCAGTAGCGGATTTAGAAGAGGTCCCGCTACAAATATTATGCAGAAAATTGGACGAGACATGCCTAATGGATTCTCACGCCACAAGGCAAGAAAAGACTGAGCGTCGTCCCAGCGTTGTCTATATATAAACTAAACACTGCCTAGCCTCAGCTCATGCTCCAATCAACACAGCTGACATCAGTAAACAGGCATGGGCCAATCCAGAGATGCCACGCCATGCGCATGCGCAGTAACCACAAAGACTCAGACTTAGAAAAAGACTCAGCCCACGCATGCACATACGCCCGCTTTCCACACTTAGACTCTGGCAACATTACAGCCACTTGTAACACAGCGGAGGATGGTGCCAAATGCTGCGACCGGCACCAAGGTGGATCTGTGCCCGCAGAGTGAGCCTCGGACAATGGAGAGACAGCAGACACACACACTCTGATCCGAGAAGGAGGTCGCCTCCGGCGTATAGCCGTAACAGTACCCCCTCCTCCAACATCCCCCCCAATCTGTTGTTCAAATGCCGCGATATGCTCCAGAGCTTGGATATTTTCCTGTGCTTCCCCAAGTTCGGTCCTCCGGCCCGTAATCATTCCAGTCCACCAAGTAATATCTCTTGGCCCTATCCGTCTTAGAACCAACAATGGCATTAATTTCAAAATCATCCACTGCCGATTCAGAGTCTACAGGAAAAGAACCGGAGAACTTATTCAGACCTACCGGTTTCAACAGGAAAACATGAAAAGTGTTGGTAATAGCTCAATTAGAAGGTAACTTAAGACGGTGGGCCAGAGGATTCACTTGGGCAAGTATATTGAAAGGGCCAAAAAAATGAGAAGCAAACTTGGGAGAAGCTACTCTCAATCTAATGTTTTTTAAATATAGCCAGACTAGCTCCTCAAGGGAAAAGGTAAGAGTGGGGCACTGATGAGTGTCTGCCGATGCTCTCATTCGTTCCTTAGATAATCGCTTCATGTGTGTGATCCCAAATACCCCGAGCTTCAGTAGCCCAATTGACTACACTTGCGACACTGGGAGCGATGGGCATAGGAACTGGGACACGAGGATGCTAACCATTATTGAGAATGAAAGGAGTTTGCCCAGTGGATTCGGAAACGGAATTATTCAAGGCGAATTCCGCCCAAGGCAGTAAAGTGGACCAGTTTTTATGACTTGCAGATACGAAATGCCGAAGATAAGTTATTAACGTTTGATTTGTTCTTTACACTAGGGCTTTAGTTTCAGGATGATATGCAGAAGACAAATTCAACTTTATGTCCAGGAGGCAACAGTGTTCCCTCCAAAAATGTGAAGAGAATTGTGGACCCCTGTCACTGACAATTTTATCAGGCATACAATGCAGATGGAAAATGTATTTGATAAATTATTCCGCCAAAGCTTGAGATGAGGGAACTCCAGAAAGAGGAATGAGATGAACCATTTTAGAAAAATGGTCTGTAGCGACCCAAATGGTGCTGCCACGGGACTTGGGTAAATCCACCACAAAGTTCATCCTGACCATCTCCCATGGCTCCCAGGTCCAACTTTGTAAAACTTGTGGATCTCCTGAACCTGTCAAACAGTTCCGAGATAAGGGGTAAAGGGTACTTGTTTTTAATAGTAATAGCATTCAACCCCCGATAGTCGATTGAAGGCCGTAGAGACCTGTCCTTTATCCACGAAAAAGAAGCCTGCACCCTCAGGAGATACTGACTTTCTTATGAACCCTCGCAAAAGATTGTATTTAATGTAAGCAGACGTGGGTTCTGTTTCTGGAACGGAGAGTGAGTATAGAAGTCCCCGTGGTGGCTCCGCACCAGGAATCAAATCAATTGGGCAGACATAAGGCCAATGAGGGGGAAGGGTTTCTGCAGCTTTCTTGAAGAATACATCAGCATATTTCCAGTAATGGTGGGGAAGCATAGACAAATCTGACAGAACTTCAGGACAGATCATCTCCACAGGTGTTTGAAGACAGTGGTCTTCGCAAATGCTACCCCATTTGAGTATCTCACCAGATAACCAATTAATATGTGGAGAATTCTGGTGCAACCACGGTAAACCTATTAACATCATCCATTACATCTAAGTTGATAAAAAAGAGATGACCTCCTGATGATTGGAAGCTATCAGAAGGGAAATAGGTGCAGTCTGATTGGATATTACTTCAGATAAAAGGGAGCCATTTATTACCCGTACCTTGACGGGTTTAGGTAGCAATAACAAGGGAACTGCATGCAAACGTGGAAGACATGAAATTGCCGTCTGCCCCTGAATCTATGCAAGCCTTGGCAGATATAACCGATTTCCCAATCAACATGCTCACAGAAGACAAAATCTTGGTGAGGGATGCAGAGTGGTCTAGTGAGCCCACTCCGACAGTCACTAGACGCAGTCATTTACCCGTCGATTGGGACATCAGGTAGAATAGTGGCCTGGCTGCTAACAATAAAAGCAGATTGGACTACTGCAAGCTGTACGAGGAGTGGCTCCAGCCCTAGAGATGTCCATGGGATTAGGGGCATCAACAGAAGTTTGACGGGTAGATAAGCGACTGGTAAAGCTTGGAGCCAAACAAACCCTAGGTCTGCTGTGTGCTACCTCCAATTTGCTTTTGGAATGAAACAAATTGATACGGGTGGCCAGAGTGATCAACCCTTCCAGGGTGGTAGACACTTCCCGGGTGGCTAATGCATCCTTGACATGATTAGCTAAACCCCTCTAAAACACTGGAATAAGTGGCTTATCTAGCACTCTAGCTCAGCAGCTAATGTCCTAAAATGAATAGCCATACTGACTAGTAGAGGAATTCCCTTGCACTAAAGCCAGCATTTGTAGAGCTGTATTGTGGGTCACCTGAGGACCTAGAAACAGTTGCTTTAAGGCCAATTAGACTGGCACTGCATTTTGTACCACATGATTGTTGTGTTCCCATAAAGGAGTTGCCCATTCCAACGCCCTTTCGGTGAGCAAAGATATAATAAAGCCCACCTTACTCCTCTCAGTAGGAAATAAAGAGGCCTGAAGATCTATGTGTATGGAACATTGATTCATAAAACCTCTACAGGTATTGCTATCCCCTGAGAATTTGCTAGGCAAGAAAAGGCATGGGACATGACTAGCAGCTTGAGCCACAACATTGGCAACATCCACGGCTGGTGAACGCTGCTCAAGAGACAACAGCCGTGCTATAATTGTTGAATATAATGCTGAAGTTGGGCGTTGTCCACCATCTTAGCCGGACCCTGGCTCAGTCTTAAACGTTTTTCCGTTTTGTTTTTATTTCCTCTCTTTCTTTCGAGAGCTGTAACTTTTTTATTTTTCCGTCAATCTTGCCATATAAGGGCTTGTTTTTTGTGGGACGAGTTGTAGTTTTAAATGAAACCATAAGTTTTACCATATAGTTACTGGAAAACAGCAAACAAATTCCAAGTGCGGAAAAATTGCAAAAAAAGTGTGATCGCATAATAGTTTTTGGGATATTTTATTCACTATATGGTAAAACTGATGTGTGGGTGCGATGCCTCGAGGTTGGTGCGAGTTTGTAAACACCAAACATAAATAGGTTTACTTGTATCTAAGGGGTTAAAAAAATTCATAAGCTTGTCCAAAAAAGTGGCGCACGTTTTGCGCCATTTTCCAAAACCCATAGCGTTCTCATTTTTCTGGATCTATGGCTCAGTGATGGCTTATCTTTTGCGTCTCGAGCTGATGTTTTTAACTGTATCATTTTTGCTACGTTTTGATCACCTGTTATTGCATTTTGCACAAAATTTGCGGCAACCAAAAAACGTAATTTTGGCATTTGGAATTGTTTTCCTGCTACGCCCTTTACCAATCAGATTAATTGATTTTATATTTTGATAGATCGGGCATTTCTGAACGCGGCGATACCAAATATGTGTATATTTTTTTAACCCTTTAATTTTCAATGGGGTAAAAGGGGGGTGATTTGAACTTTTAGGGGTTTTATTTTTTTTAATTTTTTAAAAAAAATTTAAACTTTATTTTGTTATTTTACTAGCCCCCCTAGGGGACTATAGCGATCAGCAATCTGATCGCTCTGCCATATCTCCAGATCACAGCTACAGAGCTAAGATCTGCAGATATGCTGCTTTACTTTCAATGCCGGCTGTATTCAGGCATTGAGAGGAAGTGACTCATGTTAGCTACAGGCGTCATCACATGACCCTGTGCTACCATGGCAACCACCGGAAGTCACGTGATCATGTCACGTGACTTCTGATGGGGGCGGGATAAGTCAGCATAATTGCGGCGCGTGTACACATCTCGCTGCCAGATTTTGGCAGCGAGATGTAAGGGGTTTATAGTCGCGGATGGAAGCGATTCCACTCGCGACTAGCAGGCACACATGTCAGCTGTTGAAATCAGCTGATATGTGCGCGGATTGCCGCGGCCTGCCCACGGCAGGGGGCGTGGATTAACCGCACACGATCCATGACGTACCCAGTACGTCATGGGTCGTTAACGGGTTAATGTTATGCTAAAGGTTGGTGGCTTAGCGAGAAAATGGTAATAGAACACTAAGCGCAACCCGGGGTCCGCCGTGTTATGGATAAATATAGCTGCTAAGAGCTCAAAGAGCTGGACGGACAACTACTGACTTCAGTATAACTGAGTTTATATGAGAAGGGTGTAAGCGGTCAGTGTTAATTAACAGGCAATACGACAACAGCACGCTTAACCAGCACTGTTATTACTGAAGAGAACTAGGAGGATTTACAGATAACAGTTAAAAGTTCGCTTAACCACCTCTGTTACTAGTGATAGGAAAGGAAGGGATGCGGTAATCGTCAGCTCACTTTGCCAGCGCTGATACCAGCTACAATTATTCAGTATTCCTCTCAAAAAGACCCCCATGGACAGAAAATTAGTATACACCTGCCGCTAAGAGTCAAAACACCATGAAATAAAATATATGTATCTTTTATTTGTATAAATATTAAAAAATAGACTGACACAAAAACAGTAGAGAAGCAAAAATATTCAATAATAGATAGGGAAATTCAAGAGGCAATATATGCAAATATAAATACCAGCGGGACTACAATAAATAGGTAGAAAAAATATACAAAAAATAAATAAAGTAATTTCAGATATTAATAAATGTATAGCCTAATAAACCTACAAAATGTTTCTCATAAATATTCCTTATGCACAACCATCAAAAAAATATAAAGTGCATAGTGCTCTAAAGTGAGAGTGTTGCAATTAATATGGTATAAAGAATGGATTTAGATGTCCATTACCTATGTGCAAAGACCGTGGAATTCGCCTGTCTTCTGCCCGATGCACGTTTCGTCCTGCGTTGGACTTTCTCAAGGGAGGGTAGTATAGAAAGTCTCTATTGTTTAATATTTATACAATTAAAAAATACATAGATTTTATTTAATGGTGTTTTGACTCTTAGGGGCAGGTGTACATTATGTCCATGGGTGTCTTTTTGAGATGAACACTGTATTTATTAAGCACCTATGAGGTTTTTTTTTTATTACATACAATTATTCAGTAGCGGATTTAGCAGAGGGCCTGCTACAATTATTATGCAGAGAATTGGAAGAGAGACCTGCCTAATAGACTCTCACGCTGCAAGGCAAGAATAGACTTAGCGCCGTCCCATGTATAAACTAAGCACCGCCTAGCCTCAGCTCATTTTCCAATCAGCGTAGCTGACATCAGCAAACAGGCATGGGCCAATCCGGAGATGCCACGTCATGTGCATGCGCAGTGCCTACAGAGTCAGACTTAGAAAAAGACTCAGCCCACTCATGCACACACGCCCGCTTTCCACACTTAGACTCTGGTGACACTACAGCCACTCAGAACACAGTGGAGGATTGCGCCAAATGTTGCGACTGGCACAGAGGTGGAACTGTGCCCGCACAGTGGGCAATGGAGAGACAGCGGGAACTCTGACTCTGACCCGAGAAGGAGGCCGCCTGTGGTGTGTGGCCGTAACACACTTCTTGCACTGATTGGGAGAAAGAGGATCCCATCTTCCTCTATTTTTCTTCCTCCTCCTCTCCCTCTTCATCCTCCAGTGTTAATAAACAAAAGTAGACACCCCAGAGCAACAAATGATCCAGCACCCACCGTTTTTGACCCCTATGTGACGCGCCCACGGGGTCTAGGGGGGTTACTCATCACCGGGCCGGTGTAGGGAGGTTTGGGATGTCACAGCGGCCAGGCCCGGCTCTGTGACCCTGGCGGTGTCAATAAAGATGGAGGGGTTAGTTACAGGGGAGAATAAAGTTTGTCTTTGTGACACCACCTGTGGTTTGCGGCTAACATAGGAGTTGCCGCTGCGGGATATGTCCTCTGGGGCAGATGGTAGTGCAACTAAGTTGGTGCAGCTCTCCACAGGCAGAGCTCAGGCCACAGGGAGGTTGGGAGTTGTAGTCCCCTGCTGCCGTGCATTTATAGTGAGGGTAGGGCGCGGGAAGGATTGGACGACACAAAGGTTGCAGTTAAAGTTTACTCACTGCGATGTCACCACCTCTGGAGTGCCGGACTCCGCTTTCTTGGGCTCCAGCCGATTCTGGATAGTTCGGAGATCCGAACTGGTGCTTCTCTCTGTAAGTCCTTCCTTCTTGCACTGTGTTGTGTGAGTCCCTGTGGCTTGAAGCTACACTGGGACCCGAGTCCGTGTGTTGGCTCCATTCCTGTCCCGTATGGCAGGCAGCGTGAGTCCGTTACTGGTGCTGCTCTTGTGTCACGGCTCCCGGCTCTAGTATGCTGCTGCGCCCCGGGCACTTTGTGTAGGCCAGAAGACTTGAAAATCCTCTGCCTGGCGGATTTTGCTGGCGGGACCTGAAGTGCCCACCCAGCCTACGGTTCCGCACACTGTGTTGTGCACTTGCTCCTGAGGGAGCTATGGCGCAGCTCTCTCCCCAGCGACCGTGTTCTCTCCTCACTTGTTTCCCATCACTAACCAGTGTCCGTGTCTATCTGTCTGAGTGTGTGTGTGTCGCCTTACTCCCCATTATGTAGCTCCATCCCCTGGGATGCTGAACTAGTGGGTGGGAGGTCCCATACCTTGTGGTGAAAATCCAAATGACCCTACCCTAGTCCCATCCCGGTGGAAGAGCAACTGACTGTTTTGGTGGATTGTGGTGTTTACCGGTAATGACCTCCTCTGTACCCGGGATGAGCACCGCACTTCTGCTGAAGTGCAGTACCCTGTGGCAACTGAAGCTTCAGGGGCACCACATATGGACCTAACCTCATGAAGAATTTGAGCTTCAGATTCCTTATTTTGTGGCTCAGTAAGAATGATAATTCAGTGTCTACCCCAAAATGACCCCAATTTTGACTGACTTTTCAAAATTAGCCCATCATCAATCACTTTAACAATAAATTTGCTGACGTGTTCCCCAAAGGGAGATATGCATAAAAGAGTTCCTAATACTCTTCAAGGGTCCTCCTCAAGCCTATACCGAGGCACTTTTTCACCCATCATAATTGTGATCCTAGTGGTTTTTGGGTCCGGGGCATTGAACAGGTTAAGATAGGTGCGAGGGGGGGCGATATGAAGCGCCTCCTGGCACAACGGGAATGTCGGTGGATCCATGTTCTAGGTACGCTTAGACCAGGTGGTCTTAATGAGCAACAGAGCTTTGCTCCATTTTTGTAAGTTATGCTGAGCTCACTTCTTGGATCCTTAGTTTTTAATGTGTGTTTCTTTTAATTATTCTTAATTGTGTTTTTTATTCATTTCTTGTTTAGGCTGATGGGATCCATTCTTTCTCTACCATTGATATCATCTTGAGCAACAAACTCTTTATGGTGTACATTGCTATGAATAACTGTTGCTCTGCCTTATGTATCATATATATGTGTAACATTTTGGGTAAATTCCCTATGTTTGATCTCTCCTCCTAGATTACGTGCTCTATGATTCTTTGTTTACCCTCTGTCTGTGTTATTGCTTGTGCGCATGCGCGCCGGGAGCCGGCGGCTTAGGCGCATCCTGGAAGGTCTCTTCGAGTGATGTGGGCGGGACCTTGTGACGTCACCAGGGTATTCCCTGACCCGCGACGTCACTCTGAGGCCGGAAGTGATGCGGCCGTGCTGCCCGCTCGCGCTGCGCATGCGCCGCATGTGGCGGTAGTTTCACAGTTACGGAGGGCTTTAAAAAGTCCGACACACATAATCATGGCATGGCCCCCCGAGGAAGCCCTACGCGAAACGCAGCGTCGGGGCCCCCTGGACAGTACTACCACTTTTCATACCATGGGTGAGCATTTACAATCTTATTTAAAACTGTCATTCTACTTTGGCTGCTGTGCAGCTTTGCTACACATCTGATGTAATTGGCTGCATTATATGTGCTGAGCTCTGGATGCCTGTCTTTTACTTTACACCTGAGATATAATCTTATGTGACCACTGGGATCTCTGCCTCTTTAACCATATTACTAATACTCACCATATTGTTACAGGCCTATAGTATATGGTGGGAGGTGGTTCCCTAGAGTTACTGATGGTAATAGAGGGTGTTGTAAAAATTGGCTAAACCAGATTGCGGCACTGTTGAACTGTTATTAACTGCACCGGATGTGGGCTGCACTACATGCCATTTGAATTTTGTTATGCTCACCTATTACCCTCACTGTGGTAGTATAGCTGTTCCTTGTACCTCATTCCCCCAGTTTTTACTGTGCATTATTTGTATGAATTTTGTATCTAATAAACTTATACCTTTTTAATATAAACTTTGGATTATGACTCCGCTTTTTTTGAGTTCTCATACTCTTCAAGGGGAGGCTGAAATTATTGCAATACCTGGCAGTAAAAGGGAATTGTACAGAATATAATTGTACAAACTGTGCAAGAGTACCTTAGGGTACACCAACAGATTTAGTGTTTATGAAAGGAGGGACACCCAGATGAAACCCCCTGAATGCCCCCCTGTCTTGGGAATGAGTGGGATGAGTGGGAAAATTGTATGGGAATTGATGCAAGATTAAACTGTATATTAGGAGAAGTGGGGTTATAATAAAGTATATAACAGATACTAGGGTCATCATACTGTGTATAAGGGGAGCACTGGGGACAGTTATGGAGGACATAATACAGGATATAGCGAGCTGTGGGGGCCATAATACAGTATATAAGGGGCATTGTCATGATGTGACTACAGGTGGCACGTGAGGTATGACTGGTCTCCCAGCGACTACAGCCCTTTTTCACCAATTTATTAAAAATGTATTTAAAAATAAGATTGCTGTAATCTATAGCGATGCCCTACAATGTTCTTCAAAAGCAAATCTGAAGGTCAGCCCAGGTCACAGTAGTGTGTGAGCTGCAGCGGACAGTAACAAGTTGTGACATCATGAGTTCATCGCAGGTCAGTGCCCGTGGTCGTTCTCATGCCAAGTATTGCGTGAGCCTGAGGCAATGAAGTTCAGTGAACTCATGAATTCTACCCAGTTAACTACCCGCTATTCTCACACCAAGTATCGTGGGCAGTGAACTGGTTTGAACTCATGAGTTCACCAAAGTTCATTGTCACGGGCTCTCGCGATACTTGGCATGAGAACTAGCGTATTGTCAAGAGGAAGATGAGAGACACCAGACCCAACAATGCAGACAAGCTGAAAGCTGCTAGCAAAGCAACCTGGGCTTCCAGGTAACACCTCAGCAGTGTCACAGGCTGATCCCCTCCATGCCACGCTGCTTTGATGCAGTAATTAATGCAAAAAGAGCCCTGACCAAGGATTGAGTGCATTTACAGTACATACTTTTCAGTAGGCCAAGATTTCTGGGTCTAAATGAGTTGGGTTTTCATTGCCAGTAAGCCATAATCATCAACATTAATAGAAATAAACACTTGAAATAGATCACTCTGTGTGCAATGACTCTATATAATATACAGTGCCTTGCGAAAGTATTCAGCCCCCTTGAATTTTTCAACCTTTTTCCACATTTCAGGCTTCAAACATAAAGATAAAAAATGTAATGTTATGGTGAAGAATCAACAACAAGTGGGACACAATTGTGAAGTTTAACGAAATGTATTGCTTATTTTAAATTTTTGTAACATAGAATAAACTGAAAATTGGGGCGTGCAATATTCTTCGTCCCCTTTACTTTCAGTGCAGCAAACTCTCTCCAGAAGTTCATTGAGGATCTCTGAATAATCCAATGTTGTCCTAAATGACTGATGATCACTAATGATGATATAAGCCACCTGTGTGTAATCAAGTCCCCGTATAAATGCACCTGCTCTGTGATAGTCTGTGTTCTGTTTAAAGCACAGAGAGCATCATGAAGACCACGAAACACAACAGGCAGGTCCATGATACTGTTGTGGAGATGTTTAAAGCCGGATTTGGTTACAAAAAGATTTCCACAACTTTACACATCCCAAGGAGCACTGTGCAAGTGATCATATTGAAATGGAAGGAGTATCATACCACTGCAAATCTACCAAGACCCGGTCGTCCCTCAAAAATTTAATCTCAAACAAGGAGAAGACTGATCAGAGATGCAGCCAATAGGCCCATGATCACTCTGGATGAACTGCAGAGATCTACAGCTGAGGTGGGAGAGTCTGTCCATAGGACAACAATCAGTCATACACTGCACAAATCTGGCTTTTATGGAAGAGTGGCAAGAAAGACATTTCTCAAAGATGTCCATAAAAAGTGTTGTTTACAGTTTGCCAAAAGCCACCTGGGAGACACACCAAACATGTAGAAGAAGGTGCTCTTGTCAGATGAAACCAAAATCGAACTTTTTGGGCACAATGCCAAATGATATGTTTGGCATAAAAGCAAAACAGCTTATCACCCTGAACACACCATCCCCACTGTTAAACATGGTGGTGGCAGAATCATGGTTTGGGCCTGCTTTTCTTCAGCAGGGACAGGGAAGATGGTTAAAATTGATGGGAAGATGGATGGAGCCAAATACAGGACCATTCTTGAAGAAAACCTGTTGGAGTCTGCAAAAGACCTGAGACTGGGACGGAGATTTGTCTTCCAACAAGACGATCCAAAACATAAAGCAAAATCTACAATGGAATGGTTCACAAATAAACATATCCAGGTGTTAGAATGGCCAAGTCAAAGTCCAGACCTGAATCCAATCGAGAATCTGTGGAAAGAGCTGGAAAACTTCTGTTCACAAACGCTCTCCATCTAACCTCACTCAACTAAGTATAAACTTAAAGGGGATGAATAATATTACACGCCCCAATTTTCAGTTTATTATTTCTTTATTAAAGTTTAAAATAAGCAATACATTTTGTTCAACTTCACAATTGTGTCCCACTTGTTGTTGATTCTTTACCATAACATTAAAAATTTTTATCTTTATGCTTGAAGCCTGAAATGTGGGAAAAGGTTGACAAATTCAAAGGGGCCTTTCCCTTTTTGTATTAAACTACTGACATAAATTAACTTTTTTGATGATATTCTAATTTATTGTGATGCACTTGTATATGTATTTTGTATGTAACCCCTTCTCGTGCACAGCACCATGGAATCAATGGTGCTCTATAAATAAATATTAATAAATATTATTATATTATTATATATAATAATATTAAAAATAACTATTCATCTACTATATCTATTATCTATCTCTATCTAGCTATCTGTTAGGGCCAGGTGGACGGGTAGACCCAGGAGGTGGATCCACTGGGCCGAACACCTCACTGAAGGCAAGGGGTCCGGTAGCCGGAGCACTACAGGTAGCAGGACAGTCCGTTCAAAGGAGTGGAGTGTAGAAGTCCCTGGGACCACGGAGTCACCGAAGGTAGTCCGGATGACGGAGCTCAGGTTCGGAGGCCGAGATGTTGTCAGGCAGAGTCCGGAACCGACGGAGCGAGAAGACGGGTCACCACAGAGATCAGAGATGTTATGGACTGACGGGATGGCGGACAGTCACCGTTCGGGAATCGTCAGGACCGGATGGCGAGGCAGGAGCGGCTCTAGGAGAGAGATAGGTAAGTATACCGCAAGACACAAGGAGACCTGACTCCTAGCTTAGCAAAACACGAAGAACAGGCCCCGCCCACTTGGAAAGGATCCCCCTATATACCCAGTACCTGATCCTTCAATATCCTGTTGGAGGACACTGGCCCTTTAAGAAAGGGTCAATGACCGCGCGCGCGCCCTAATGCGCATGCGCGAGGCCCGGGTGCTAGAAGCCAGGGCAGGGAGCAGTGAACAGGAGGCAGGAGAGCCGGGCTGGGGCCGAGTCGCCGACGGGCGCCGGGAGCGGGGACCGGGCTGCCTGGGGACCGCAGGCGATGGAGCAGGAAGGCTGTGGAGCGGGGGACCGGGAAGCCTGGCACGGGAGCGGCGGAGCGCGACCTGAGAGCGGGGAAGCGTGGCAGGGGAGCCGGTAAGCAAGGCAGGGGAGCCGGGGAGCCTAGCAGGGGAGCCGGGGAGCGTGACACTATCTCTCTCTATTTATTGAATCTATTATCTATGTACCTATCGTTTATCTATCATTTTTCTGGATTTACATATAAAAACATTTATTTCAGTATCATGCATTTTTTTCCTGTACCGGTCACAGATGTAAAACGGACTTGTCACATGGACATACAGACGGCACACGGATGTCACGCGAATGCCACATACGGACACATGAATGGCCATACGGATGTCGAAAAATGACCGTGCAACATGTGCTTTTTTTTACAAGGATGTGTGAAGGGGGCCTAATGGATATGTAGAGACTCATACTATATATAGGAGGGTATGTAAGGGTTCATCTATATATATAATTGTCTAATTCTGTCTGTAATCCCGCATCGCTGATTGGTCGCGCCAGCCGCTCGCGACCAATCAGCGACAGGCGCAGTCCGGCTGTGAATTGGTGCGGGATTTGAACTACGGTTCGCTGATTTGTAGCACACAGACACCACCGCACACAGACACCTCCACACACAGACACCGCCGTACACAGGAGCCTCTATATACACCATAGCAACCTCTATATACACTCCAGCAGCCTTTATATACACCCCACAAGCCAAAGCCTCCATATACACCCCAGCAGCAGCCTCCAGCACGATTATACTCACCTTGCACTTTCTTCTCTTTTCATACTCTGTAGTACTTTCTCCCCTCGCTGGCCCTGCAGGCTGGGAGATGCGGCTGCTTCCTATTTCCTCCTCGGCATGTCCCGCCACCCTCTCTGCTCAGCTGCCTCCGGATTGGATGTGGGTATTGCTGAGGGAGTATTGCGGGCAGGCTCCTTAGATACCCGACTGCAGCCTTAGCAACATGACACAGACTGTCACAGACCCTGTGTTAGAGAGCAAATGGACGGGAGAGGGGAAATGTAGCAAATGCAGGGTAAAATAATGATTGCTGCGTGACGTTGCATTTCAAGAGTTAAAATGAGATCCAACGTCAAGGTTCAAGTTTTTGATCCCCATTTACAAGGAAAGTTGCTTATAGAAAGTCAAAAGGTATTCACAAGAAATGTGGTGTACAAAGATATTTTAGGTTGATATTGTTAACTAATATATTATAGTGTCGATGTACTTCTTTCATGTGATGATTTATTTAGATACAGTTAGATATTCATGTAATACTTTATATATTTTGATGATCTGTTTAATAATTTCGTTGATTTGTATTAAGTTCTATGAACAATAACATTTAATGATAATGTATATATTTTACCCTGTATATTCATTGCATTATTCTTAACTCTTCATAAATAAACTACATACATATTCTAGAATACCCGATGCGCTAGAATCGGGCCACCATCTAGTACTATATATTGAGGGTTCACAATGTATATAGGAGGGAAATGTGATGGCTCATACTGTTTATAAGGAGGATTATACTGTGTATAAGGAGACTATTTGGGGGCTCATACTGTATATGGGGGGCTATGTGAGGACTGATAATGTACAGTATATACAGTGGCTATGTAAGGGCTCGTACTGTATATAAAGAAGCTATGCGATGACTCTTACTGAATAAAGAAGGACAGAAGGACTGTGTTGGGGCTAATACTTTATATAGAGGGACTGTGTGGGATTTCATACTGTATATAGAGGGCTATTACTGTATATAGAGGCTATTTGATGCCTCATGCTGTATATTGGGTGCTATGTGGGGGATCATACTGTATTTAGGGGGCTTTGTGGAGGTCATACTGTGTATGGCTCACACGGTAAATAGGGAAGGTGTCAGCATAACTAATTCTGCTCAATATTGTGATACAATTAATATCAATATTAAATAATCTAATATATAAAGCTCAGTGTATGTGTGTGTATATGTACAGTATGTATGTATGTCCTCTAAAGGAATCCGCACCGTCGCATGTACAATCTCGAAATTTTGAACAGACACTCCATGTGACTCAGGGCATGTCATAGACAATGTTTGGGCGGGAAAATTTAACCCCGTGCTTTCCAGTTACTCTACAAAAATCCTGCAGCCATTAAACTGAATGGAGCTGAAGGCTATAAATAGCAACTGTCAGTGGTTGCTATAGGAACAAAATAAACTGTTAGTATACGAAGCTTATGTGTGAGGTAAAAAGATGGCGGTGGTGAGACGGATAGAGAGAGACAGAAAAAGACAGAGACACAGACAGAGACAGACGGGGAAAGAGACAGATGGGGAAAGAGACAGACGGGGAAAGAGACAGACTGGGAAAGAGACAGACGGGCAAAGAGACAGCCGGGGAAAGAGACAACCCTGGTAAGAGACAGACCTGGAAAGAGACAGCCCTGGAAAGAGACAGAGCGGGAAAGAGACAGAGCGGGAAAGAGACAGAGCGGGAAAGAGACAGAGCGGGAAAGAGACAGACCTGGAGAGAGACAGACCTGTAAAGAGACAGCCCTGGAAAGAGACAGCCCTGGAAAGAGACAGACCTGGAAAGAGACAACCCTGGAAAGAGACAGCCCTGGAAAGAGACAGATGGTCAAAGAGACAGACTGGCAAAGAGACAGACGGGCAAAGAGACAGACCTGGAAAGAGACAGACCGGGGAAGAGACAGCCCTGGAAAGAGACAGATGGTCAAAGAGACAGACTAGCAAAGAGACAGACGGGCAAAGAGACAGACCTGGAAAAAGACAGACCGGGAAAGAGACAGATCTGGAAAGAGACAGACCGGGAAAGAGACAGATGGGCAAAGAGACAGATGGGTAAATAGACAGACGGGCAAAGAGACAGCCCTGGAAAGAGACAGCCCTGGAAAGAGACAGCCCTGGAAAGAGACAGCCCTGGAAAAAGACAGGCGGGCAAAGAGATAGCTGGGCAAACAGACAAATGACCAAAGAGACAGACCTGTAAAAAGACAGACCTGTAAAGAGACAGACCTGTAAAGAGACAGGCCTGGAAAAAGACAGATCTGGAAAGAGACAGCACGGGAAAAAGACAGCCAGGAAAGAGACAGAGCGGGAAAGAGACAGAGCGGGAAAGAGACAGAGCGGGAAAGAGACAGACCTGGAGAGAGACAGACCTGTTAAGAGACAGCCCTGGAAAGAGACAGCCCTGGAAAGAGACAGATCTGGAAAGAGACAGACCGGGAAAGAGACAGATGGGCAAAGAGAGAGATGGGTAAATAGACAGACGGGCAAAGAGACAGCCCTGGAAAGAGACAGCCCTGGAAAGAGACAGGCCTGGAAAAAGACAGACGGGCAAAGAGATAGCTGGGCAAACAGACAAATGACCAAAGAGACAGACCTGTAAAAAGACAGACCTGTAAAGAGACAGACCTGTAAAGAGACAGGCCTGGAAAGAGACAGATCTGGAAAGAGACAGCACGGGAAAAAGACAGCGCAGGAAAGAGACAGAGCGGGAAAGAGACAGAGCGGGAAAGAGACAGAGCGGGAAAGAGACAGACCTGGAGAGAGACAGACCTGTAAAGAGACAGCCCTGAAAGAGACAGCCCTGGAAAGAGACAGACCTGGAAAGAGACAACCCTGGAAAGAGACAGCCCTGGAAAGAGACAGATGGTCAAAGAGGCAGACTGGCAAAGAGACAGACGGTCAAAGAGACAGACGGGCAAAGAGACAGCCCTGGAAAGAGACAGATGGTCAAAGAGATAGACTAGCAAAGAGACAGACGGGCAAAGGGACAGACCTGGAAAAAGACAGACCGGGAAAGAGACAGACAGGGAAAGAGACAGATCTGGAAAGAGACAGACCAGGAAAGAGACAGATGGGCAAAGAGACAGATGGGTAAATAGACAGACGGGCAAAGAGACAGCCCTGGTAAGAGACAGCCCTGGAAAGAGACAGACCTGTAAAAAGACAGACCTGTAAAGAGACAGACCTGTAAAGAGACAGGCCTGGAAAGAGACAGCCATGGAAAGAGACAGACCTGGAAAGAGAAAACCCTGGAAAGAGACAGCCCTGGAAAGAGACAGATGGTCAAAGAGACAGACTGGCAAAGAGACAGACGGTCAAAGAGACAGACGGGCAAAGAGACAGACCTGGAAAGAGACAGACCGGGGAAGAGACAGCCCTGGAAAGAGACAGATGGTCAAAGAGACAGACTAGCAAAGAGACAGACGGGCAAAGAGACAGACCTGGAAAAAGACAGACCGGGAAAGAGACAGACCGGGAAAGAGACAGATCTGGAAAGAGACAGACCGGGAAAGAGACAGATGGGCAAAGAGACAGATGGGTAAATAGACACACGGGCAAAGAGACAGCCCTGGAAAGAGACAGCCCTGGAAAGAGACAGACCTGTAAAAAGACAGACCTGTAAAGAGACAGACCTGTAAAGAGACAGGCCTGGAAAGAGACAGATCTGGAAAGAGACAGCACGGGAAAAAGACAGCGTAGGAAAGAGAAGAGACAGAGCGGGAAAGAGACAGAGCGGGAAAGAGACAGACCTGGAGAGAGACAGACCTGTAAAGAGACAGCCCTGGAAAGAGACAGCCCTGGAAAGAGACAGACCTAGAAAGAGACAACCCTGGAAAGAGACAGCCCTGGAAAGAGACAGATGGTCAAAGAGACAGACTGGCAAAGAGACAGACGGTCAAAGAGACAGACGGGCAAAGAGACAGACCTGGAAAGAGACAGACCAGGGAAGAGACAGCCCTGGAAAGAGACAGATGGTCAAAGAGACAGACTAGCAAAGAGACAGACGGGCAAAGAGACAGACCTGGAAAAAAACAGACCGGGAAAGAGACAGACCGGGAAAGAGACAGATCTGGAAAGAGACAGACCGGGAAAGAGACAGATGGGCAAAGAGACAGATGGGTAAATAGACAGACGGGCAAAGAGACAGACGGGCAAAGAGACAGCCCTGGAAAGAGACAGACCTGTAAAAAGACAGACCTGTAAAGAGACAGACCTGTAAAGAGACAGGCCTGGAAAGAGACAGATCTGGAAAGAGACAGCACGGGAAAAAGACAGCGTAGGAAAGAGACAGAGCGGGAAAGAGACAGAGCGGGAAAGAGACAGAGCGGGAAAGAGACAGACCTGGAGAGAGACAGACCTGTAAAGAGACAGCCCTGGAAAGAGACAGCCCTGGAAAGAGACAGACCTGGAAAGAGACAACCCTGGAAAGAGACAGCCCTGGAAAGAGACAGATGGTCAAAGAGACAGACTGGCAAAGAGACAGACGGTCAAAGAGACAGACGGGCAAAGAGACAGACCTGGAAAGAGACAGACCGGGGAAGAGACAGCCCTGGAAAGAGACAGATGGTCAAAGAGACAGACTAGCAAAGAGACAGACGGGCAAAGAGACAGACCTGGAAAAAGACAGACCGGGAAAGAGACAGACCGGGAAAGAGACAGATCTGGAAAGAGACAGACCAGGAAAGAGACAGATGGGCAAAGAGACAGATGGGTAAATAGACAGATGGGCAAAGAGACAGCCCTGGAAAGAGACAGCCCTGGAAAGAGACAGCCCTGGAAAAAGACAGGCGGGCAAAGAGATAGCTGGGCAAACAGACAAATGACCAAAGAGACAGACCTGTAAAAAGACAGACCTGTAAAGAGACAGACCTGTAAAGAGACAGGCCTGGAAAGAGACAGATCTGGAAAGAGACAGCACGAGAAAAAGAGAGCGCAGAAAAGAGACAGAGCGGGAAAGAGACAGAGCGGGAAAGAGACAGACCTGGAGAGAGACAGACCTGTAAAGAGACAGCCCTGGAAAGAGACAGCCCTGGAAAGAGACAGATCTGGAAAGAGACAGACCGGGAAAGAGACAGATGGGCAAAGAGACAGATGGGTAAATAGACAGACGGTTAAAGAGACAGCCCTGGAAAGAGACAACCCTGGAAAGAGACAGCCCTGGAAAAAGACAGGCGGGCAAAGAGATAGCTGGGCAAACAGACAAATGACCAAAGAGACAGACCTGTAAAAAGACAGACCTGTAAAGAGACAGACCTGTAAAGAGACAGGCCTGGAAAGAGACAGATCTGGAAAGAGACAGCACGGGAAAAAGACAGCGCAGGAAAGAGACAGAGCGGGAAAGAGACAGAGCGGGAAAGAGACAGAGCGGGAAAGAGACAGACCTGGAGAGAGACAGACCTGTAAAGAGACAGCCCTGAAAGAGACAGCCCTGGAAAGAGACAGACCTGGAAAGAGACAACCCTGGAAAGAGACAGCCCTGGAAAGAGACAGATGGTCAAAGAGGCAGACTGGCAAAGAGACAGACGGTCAAAGAGACAGACTGGCAAAGAGACAGCCCTGGAAAGAGACAGATGGTCAAAGAGATAGACTAGCAAAGAGACAGACGGGCAAAGAGACAGACCTGGAAAAAGACAGACCGGGAAAGAGACAGACCGGGAAAGAGACAGATCTGGAAAGAGACAGACCAAGAAAGAGACAGATGGGCAAAGAGACAGATGGGTAAATAGACAGACGGGCAAAGAGACAGCCCTGGTAAGAGACAGCCCTGGAAAGAGACAGACCTGTAAAAAGACAGACCTGTAAAGAGACAGACCTGTAAAGAGACAGGCCTGGAAAGAGACAGCCCTGGAAAGAGACAGACCTGGAAAGAGACAACCCTGGAAAGAGACAGCCCTGGAAAGAGACAGATGGTCAAAGAGACAGACTGGCAAAGAGACAGACGGTCAAAGAGACAGACGGGCAAAGAGACAGACCTGGAAAGAGACAGACCAGGGAAGAGACAGCCCTGGAAAGAGACAGATGGTCAAAGAGAAAGACTAGCAAAGAGACAGACCGGGAAAGAGACAGATCTGGAAAGAGACAGACCGGGAAAGAGACAGATGGGCAAAGAGACAGATGGGTAAATAGACAGACGGGCAAAGAGACAGCCCTGGAAAGAGACAGACCTGTAAAAAGACAGACCTGTAAAGAGACAGACCTGTAAAGAGACAGGCCTGGAAAGAGACAGATCTGGAAAGAGACAGCACGGGAAAAAGACAGCGTAGGAAAGAGACAGAGCGGGAAAGAGACAGAGCGGGAAAGAGACAGAGCGGGAAAGAGACAGACCTGGAGAGAGACAGACCTGTAAAGAGACAGCCCTGGAAAGAGACAGCCCTGGAAAGAGACAGACCTGGAAAGAGACAACCCTGGAAAGAGACAGCCCTGGAAAGAGACAGATGGTCAAAGAGACAGACTGGCAAAGAGACAGACGGTCAAAGAGACAGACGGGCAAAGAGACAGACCTGGAAAGAGACAGACCGGGGAAGAGACAGCCCTGGAAAGAGACAGATGGTCAAAGAGACAGACTAGCAAAGAGACAGACGGGCAAAGAGACAGACCGGGAAAGAGACAGACCGGGAAAGAGACAGATCTGGAAAGAGACAGACCAGGAAAGAGACAGATGGGCAAAGAGACAGATGGGTAAATAGACAGATGGGCAAAGAGACAGCCCTGGAAAGAGACAGCCCTGGAAAGAGACAGCCCTGGAAAAAGACAGGCGGGCAAAGAGATAGCTGGGCAAACAGACAAATGACCAAAGAGACAGACCTGTAAAAAGACAGACCTGTAAAGAGACAGACCTGTAAAGAGACAGGCCTGGAAAGAGACAGATCTGGAAAGAGACAGCACGGGAAAAAGAGAGCGCAGGAAAGAGACAGAGCGGGAAAGAGACAGAGCGGGAAAGAGACAGACCTGGAGAGAGACAGACCTGTAAAGAGACAGCCCTGGAAAGAGACAGCCCTGGAAAGAGACAGATCTGGAAAGAGACAGACCGGGAAAGAGACAGATGGGCAAAGAGACAGATGGGTAAATAGACAGACGGTTAAAGAGACAGCCCTGGAAAGAGACAACCCTGGAAAGAGACAGCCCTGGAAAAAGACAGGCGGCCAAAGAGATAGCTGGGCAAACAGACAAATGACCAAAGAGACAGACCTGTAAAAAGACAGACCTGTAAAGAGACAGACCTGTAAAGAGACAGGCCTGGAAAGAGACAGATCTGGAAAGAGACAGCACGGGAAAAAGACAGCGCAGGAAAGAGACAGAGCGGGAAAGAGACAGAGCGGGAAAGAGACAGAGCGGGAAAGAGACAGACCTGGAGAGAGACAGACCTGTAAAGAGACAGCCCTGAAAGAGACAGCCCTGGAAAGAGACAGACCTGGAAAGAGACAACCCTGGAAAGAGACAGCCCTGGAAAGAGACAGATGGTCAAAGAGACAGACTGGCAAAGAGACAGACGGTCAAAGAGACAGACGGGCAAAGAGACAGCCCTGGAAAGAGACAGATGGTCAAAGAGATAGACTAGCAAAGAGACAGACGGGCAAAGAGACAGACCTGGAAAAAGACAGACCGGGAAAGAGACAGACCGGGAAAGAGACAGATCTGGAAAGAGACAGACCAGGAAAGAGACAGATGGGCAAAGAGACAGATGGGTAAATAGACAGACGGGCAAAGAGACAGCCCTGGTAAGAGACAGCCCTGGAAAGAGACAGACCTGTAAAAAGACAGACCTGTAAAGAGACAGACCTGTAAAGAGACAGGCCTGGAAAGAGACAGCCCTGGAAAGAGACAGATCTGGAAAGAGACAACCCTGGAAAGAGACAGCCCTGGAAAGAGACAGATGGTCAAAGAGACAGACTGGCAAAGAGACAGACGGTCAAAGAGACAGACGGGCAAAGAGACAGACCTGGAAAGAGACAGACCGGGGAAGAGACAGCCCTGGAAAGAGACAGATGGTCAAAGAGACAGACTAGCAAAGAGACAGACGGGCAAAGAGACAGACCTGGAAAAAGACAGACCGGGAAAGAGACAGACCGGGAAAGAGACAGATCTGGAAAGAGACAGACCGGGAAAGACACAGATGGGCAAAGAGACAGATGAGTAAATAGACAGACGGGCAAAGAGACAGCCCTGGAAAGAGACAGCCCTGGAAAGAGACAGACCTGTAAAAAGACAGACCTGTAAAGAGACAGACCTGTAAAGAGACAGGCCTGGAAAGAGACAGATCTGGAAAGAGACAGCACGGGAAAAAGACAGCGTATGAAAGAGAAGAGACAGAGCGGGAAAGAGACAGACCTGGAGAGAGACAGACCTGTAAAGAGACAGCCCTGGAAAGAGACAGCCCTGGAAAGAGACAGACCTAGAAAGAGACAACCCTGGAAAGAGACAGCCCTGGAAAGAGACAGATGGTCAAAGAGACAGACTGGCAAAGAGACAGACGGTCAAAGAGACAGACGGGCAAAGAGACAGACCTGGAAAGAGACAGACCGGGGAAGAGACAGCCCTGGAAAGAGACAGATGGTCAAAGAGACAGACTAGCAAAGAGACAGACGGGCAAAGAGACAGACCTGGAAAAAGACAGACCGGGAAAGAGACAGACCGGGAAAGAGACAGATCTGGAAAGAGACAGACCGGGAAAGAGACAGATGGGCAAAGAGACAGATGGGTAAATAGACAGACGGGCAAAGAGACAGACGGGCAAAGAGACAGCCCTGGAAAGAGACAGACCTGTAAAAAGACAGACCTGTAAAGAGACAGACCTGTAAAGAGACAGGCCTGGAAAGAGACAGATCTGGAAAGAGACAGCACGGGAAAAAGACAGCGTAGGAAAGAGACAGAGCGGGAAAGAGACAGAGCGGGAAAGAGACAGAGCGGGAAAGAGACAGACCTGGAGAGAGACAGACCTGTAAAGAGACAGCCCTGGAAAGAGACAGCCCTGGAAAGAGACAGACCTGGAAAGAGACAACCCTGGAAAGAGACAGCCCTGGAAAGAGACAGATGGTCAAAGAGACAGACTGGCAAAGAGACAGACGGTGAAAGAGACAGACGGGCAAAGAGACAGACCTGGAAAGATACAGACCGGGGAAGAGACAGCCCTGGAAAGAGACAGATGGTCAAAGAGACAGACTAGCAAAGAGACAGACGGGCAAAGAGACAGACCTGGAAAAAGACAGACCGGGAAAGAGACAGATCTGGAAAGAGACAGACCGGGAAAGAGACAGATGGGCAAAGAGACAGATGGGTAAATAGACAGATGGGCAAAGAGACAGCCCTGGAAAGAGACAGACCTGGAAAGAGACAGCCCTGGAAAAAGACAGGCGGGCAAAGAGATAGCTGGGCAAACAGACAAATGACCAAAGAGACAGACCTGTAAAAAGACAGACCTGTAAAGAGACAGACCTGTAAAGAGACAGGCCTGGAAAGAGACAGATCTGGAAAGAGACAGCACGGGAAAAAGACAGCGCAGGAAAGAGACAGATCGGGAAAGAGACAGAGCGGGAAACAGACAGACGGGGAAAGAGACAGCCCTGGAAAGAGACAGATCTGGAAAGAGACAGCGCGGGAAAGAGACAGAGCGGGAAAGAGACAGCCCCGGAAAGAGACAGATCTGGAAAGAGACAGCGCAGGAAAGAGACAGAGCGGGAAAGAGACAGAGCGGAAAAGAGACAGAGCGGGAAAGAGACAGACGGGGAAAGAGACAGCCCTGGAAAGAGACAGCCCTGGAAAGACAGCCCTGCAAAGAGACAGACCTAGAAAGAGACAGCCCTAGAAAGAGACAGCCCGACAAAGAGACAGACTTGGACAGAGACAGACCGGGAAAGAGACAGACCGGGAAAGAGACAGACCGGGAAAGAGACAGATTGGGAAAGAGACAGACCTAGAAACAGACAGCCGGGCAAAGAGACACCTGGGCAAAAAGACAGCCAGGCAAAAAGACAGCCGGACAAAGAGACAGCTGGGCAAAAAGACAGCCGGGCAAAAAGATAGCTGGACAAAGAGACAGACAGGCAAAGAGACAGACGGGCAAAGAGACAGACGGATACAGAAATTGAGACAGATTGATGCAAATATAGACAGAGAGATAGAAACAGACAGACAAGGAAAGAGACAGACAGCAAGAC
The DNA here is from genome assembly GCF_048569485.1 of Anomaloglossus baeobatrachus. Taxonomy (NCBI): domain Eukaryota; kingdom Metazoa; phylum Chordata; class Amphibia; order Anura; family Aromobatidae; genus Anomaloglossus; species Anomaloglossus baeobatrachus. The sequence goes on along the minus strand of NC_134353.1, from coordinate 395,408,448 downwards.
AGACAGACAGCAACACACAGACAGAGACTGGGAGAGAGACATAGAGACAGTTACTATCCCGGGCAACGCCCGGGTACTACAGCTAGTAATATTGTAAATATGTTAATATTAATATTGAGAAAAATTAATTTCAGCCTATTGGTTCTGCACTCCACTACAGACATGGCCTCTCATATAGCCCCACGGGAAAATTAATTGCCCACCCCTGATCTAAAGTGTGGTATGTCTTTGTGGGGTGCAAGGTAGTTGGTAGAAATGATAAAGGGATACTGTCAGCATAAAATTACTGTTCAAACCAATGACATTTGTTCAGTGTACCTTTGGGATGGCTAAGCATGATTTTGCATCAATCCCAACCCACCACTCTCTTCCTTCATTGACAGTTCTAGCTTTACAGTAACGAGAGGAATGTGGATGACTGATGGAAAACAAGTAGGTGGAAAGGATAAAATAACTGCTTGGCCACTACAAGAGTACACCAGGTGTCTGTGTTATATTATGGTGATAGACTCTCTTCAACCGTTTCCTGACATATGATGTACAGATACATAATATGTTGGGTCTGTTATGGCCAGGAGACCACAAAAGATCTTGCAAAAGTCCCATAAACAATGATAGAAGATAGTATACAAGAGTAGTTGGAAACTTAGCTGGCTGCAATCCACTGACTACACAAACATAACTGGAAGAAGCAGTGGAGTGTTCCTAACAAACCTAGATGCCTCATCACCGCCGGAGAACTAACTAACCTTAAAGATGGAATGAGGAATCCTGACTTGCCTCAGAGCAGCCCCAAAGGAAAGTCAAAGCCCCCAACATATAAGGACGGTGATGTAAGAAAAAACAACACACAGATGGTAGATATAGAATTAAGCAAAGTGAGGCCCTGCTAGCCAGATACAAAAGTATGCTGGTTGCAGCCAGTAAAAACCCTGAATACCAACGCCTGATAAACAAAAATTCCCTAAAAGATCATACGATCTTCCCCCCACAATATCAGGAACTCTTGTGCAAATACATTTAATTAGAAATGCAAATATAATAGAAAAGATCTTAACTACAAAAACATATGAGATACAAAAATACAAAGCTCCTTATCAAACAGGGAGTAAAAACTCCCTTTCTTGCTGGGAATAAATCGCCCTCCAAAAATAGTGCAAGCAGAGCACTTATTCACTTGCAAGAAACAAAAATAATATTCTCAAACGCAGTTTAGAAAAAGACATAATAATCTATGAAAAAGCCCTTCAGTGCAAATTCAGCCTGTAAGCAAGCCCTGACTAAGAAAACAAAATACATGTCAGGCATAGCTGCAGACTCAGGATGACATGGAAACAAAACCAATGCAAAGGAATGAAAAACCGCTGTGGAAATCATTCCTGGAATAACCAAAAAAGCGCTGAAAAAAGGCAAAACAAATCCTACAGGGAAAGGCAAAAGCCTAAAGGCTGGAGGAAAAATTCAGGACATCTTAACATGGAGCAGAAACAATTATCACCGGCAAAGGTTAGACAGAGACTGCCTTCGTATATCCCCCCAGGCTGGACTCCATAAGCTTCATGAAAAAGCAATCATCTCCAACACCTGTCTGAGCAACAGATGCAGAATCAGTCTCACTAGCCACCAGAGGGAGCCCAGAAACACTCCCGGGAACAGCACCATCTCTGATGATATTCACAACATGGGTCCCTGAATTTGATGCAGGCTCGCACGCCTAGTTTGCATCTTTCCCAGCAGATGCTTGCTGTGTTATTCAGCCATTATCTGCCGCTAACAGCAAGTGGGTGGAGCAAAGTTGTCAATTTCTGACATCAGCACTTAATGCGCGCTGGTAAGAGGGCGCATCATTCTTTGGCATGATTGCGAGGTGCTATTGGGTTTTTCTGTCCTTATACTACTCCTGTGAAAGCCAGCCTGTAGCTGGAGATCAGAGAAGATCGGGATTTTCGCTATACATAGACATGCTGTAGTATCATACAAGCGATCAGTTGATTGCAGGTACAAGCCCCCTAAGGGGATTAACAAATACAGTGAAAAAGTTAAAGAAGTTGCCTACTACTTTAACATTGATGGGGTATGAAAGGTCATCAATGTCTGATCGGTTGGGGTCTTCACACAGCACCCCCGCCAATCAGCTGTTCTCAGTGCTGGTGGAGACAGCAGGTGGCCGATTATGCACAGTTCTGCAGTTGCCCTGCCTTTTAATAGCGACCTTGGCCAGGTACTGCACATCTGCCTCCCATTCAAATCAATAGAAGGCGGATGTACAGTTCCTGCCTGTGGCCACTATCAAAAAGCAAAGGAATTCCAGAACTGAGCATTTCTGGCTACCGCTGCCAGCATAGAAAATAGCTGATTGGTGGGGGATAATGGTCCTGCAGATAGGCCATCAATGTTAAAGTAGTCGACAACCCCTTTAAAAATATGGAAAAAATAAAACATATATAAAAAATCCAAATCACCCCCCTTTTTGCCCCATTAAAAAAATAAAGCAATAAGAATAAAAAGAAAGATACCTTTGGTATAGCTGCATTTGTAAAAGCCTGATCTATCAAAATATAAAATATATGTAGATCGGTAAACAGCGTAACAAAATGAAATGCCAAAGTTAATTTTTTTTCTGTCCGCCCCACAACATTACAATACTAAAAATGGCAGCTCAGGGTGCAAAAAACAAGCCCTCAAACAGCCCCATATCCCAAAGGTTTAAAAACGTGTGGGCATAGCAAAATGGCAACTCAAGCAAAAGATTTTTTTTACAAATTTCTGAATTTGTTTTCACTTAAAAAAAACAACTATATATATATCTGTTTGTTATCTGCATAATCATAATGACCTGGAGAATCATATGGCCTGGTCAGTTATACCGTATAATGAACATAGTAACTAAAAAAAACAAAAAACTATTATGGGACTGCTCTTTTTTTGCAATTTTGACACACTTGAAATTTTATTCTTACTTTCCAGTGCAGCACATGATAAAATTAATCATGTCATTAAAAAGCACAACTCATCTTGCAAAAACCAAGCCCTCATGTAGCTATGTGGATGGAAAAATAAAAATGTTATGGCTCCTGAAAAAAAGGGAGAAAAAAAAAACAAAACAAAAAAAGCAATATTGGCCATGGCATGAAGGAGTTAGCATGTTGTACAGTGTGAAAGTGTTCTTATACTTATTGATCACCATCTTCTTTAGCTATCAGTACCATTATGGTTCTCTTCTGTATCTTGTAATTACATTTTACATTCGCTAGATCGCACTTTATCTCCAGAAGTTGATTTTTCAATAACGGAAAAAACGCATGATTCTGAAATTACTGTTTTTTTATGTGTAAAAGATGTGCAAAGATAGATAAATGGATAGATAGATGGATAGATAGAATGATAGATACACATGTGGTCAAAATTGCTGTAACTGTCAATGAGACTTCTGCACCTCTCGACAGGTATTTTGCCCCACTCCTCAAGAGCAAACTGCTCCAGTTGCCTTGCATTTGAAGGTTGCCTTTTCCAGATGGAATGTTTCAGCTCTATCCAAAGATGCTTAATAGAATTTAGGTCAGGGCTCATAGAAGGCCACTTTAGAATGGTCCAATGTTTTCCTCTTAGCCATTCATGGGTGTTTTTAGCTGTGTGTTTTGGGTAATTATCCTGTTGCAAGACCCATGACCTGCGACTGAGACCAAGCTTTGTGACACTGGGCAGCACATTTCTCTCTAGAATCCCTTCATAGTCTTGAGATTTCATTGTACCCTGCACAGATTCAAGACACTCTGTGCCAGATGCAGCAAAGCAGCCCCAAAACATAACAGAGCCTCCTCCATGTTTCACAGTAGGGACAATGTTCTTTTCTTGAGATGCTTCATTGTTCCGTCTGTGAACATATTGCTGATGTGCCTTGTCAAAAAGTTTCATTTTTGTCTAATCTGTCCACAGGACATTCTCCCAGAAGCTTTCTGGCTTGTCAACATGTAGTTTGGCAAATTCCAGTCTAGATTTTTATGAGTATTTTTCAACAATGGTGTCCTCCTTGGTCGTCTCCATTAAGTCCACATTGGCTCAAACAACGACGGATGGTGCGATCTGACAGTGATGTTCCTTGAGCTTGAAGTTCACCTTTAATCTCTTTAGACGTTTTTCTGGGCTCTTTTGTTACCATTTGTATTATCTGTCTCTTTGATTTATCATCAATTTTCCTCCTGCGACCATGTCCAGGGAGGCTGGCTACAGTCCCATAGATCTTAAATCTCTGAATAATATGTTCAACTGTTGTCACAGGAACATCAAGCTGCTTGGAGATGGTCTTATACCCTTTACCTTTAACATATATACACACCATGTCACCAAACATCACAGTGATTATCTGTAGCCCTATGTACAGGCCCACTGACTGATTACAAGATTGTAGACACCTGTGATGCTAATTAGTGGACACACCTTGATTTAACATGCCCCTTTTTGTCACATTATTTTCAGGGATACCATCATTTCTGTTCAGGCCTATTTTTAATTCTGTGGAATCATGGTTGAAAAGCAATGTCTGACTTTTATTTGTTCATTTTCATAGATGGTTTATTTATTATTACTTTTGTCAGATTCAAGTTATTTCTGTGTCCATTGTGGGTTTTTCTTTCATTAAACAAGCAGTACCAACAATTGTGACCACGTGTGTATGCATCCCTGATCAGTGGGTGAAGGACATAGGCACAAAGGTGGTGCAAAAGACAAAAAATGTCCACAATTGAGCGATCAAGTACTGATCAACATTCGGTGCAGAAGGAGGTTGAAGAAGGGCTGGAAAGAGAGAATAGAGGGATTGGAGTGAATTAGAACACAGCAGAAAACAGGAACAGATCAGGAACATCTTCAATTGTTCTGTCCTTCAGGTTTTAACTCAGCAACAGCAGAAGTGGTGGCACAGTGTAAAATCGTACCACAAGCAAAGCAACCGCAATGACCATTCTGCACAAACCTCCAAGCAAGAATGAGGCAGCGCAAACCGGTCATTGAGGGTCACTTCCCTCCTGCTTACTGATTGGTCGATTGGACTTCATCGTCTGATCGTAAAAATCTGCGCTGAGGCTGCTGACGCTAATGTTCCTTAGCAGCTGCCTATGATCGGATCAGAGCTGGACATAAGTGTTTCAGGCAATTTAATTTGGCTAGATGTTGAAATTGCTGTGATTGGCTGTTGAGAATTGAGTAGCCAATCACAGTGATCGTGGATGAGGAGGTGTGGCGATAGCCTCCTTGGTACACACCATGTCACAAAAGAGCACAGTGAGTATATGTAGCCCTATATACAGGCCCACTGACTGATTACAAGATAGTAGACACCTGTGATGCTAATACCATGCAGTAGCATCATTTCTGTCCAGTCCTGTTTCATGAGTTTTTTGTTTTTTTTTAAATTCTGTGGAAGCATGGTTGAAAAGCAATGTCTGTCTTTCATTTGTCCATTTTTATAGATGTTTTATTTATTATTACTTTTGTCAGATTCAAGTTATTTCTGTGACCATTGTGGGGTTTTCTTTCATTAAACGAGGGGTACCAACAATTTTGACCACGTGTATGTACAAGTGCATATCAATAAATTAGAATACCATCAAAAAGTTAATTTATTTTAGTAATTCAATACAAAAAGGCAAATGCTTATATTATATAGAGACCACGGGGGAACACTATTCTCCTTAAGGAGACTTTGCAAGCCAGTCTGGCTGCCAGGTAAGGGGACTTATAGCTGCAATGCCCCTCTGGGAAATATTCAAATTGTCTCTCCAGTAAAGGAGACAAACTCTAGCACAGCGCCACCTATTGGAAGTAGCGATCCTAAAAGTCACAAGTGGATTTTCGACAATCCTTTGCAATATGACTCAGGATATATAAGCCAGATCAGAATCCCAATTTGCAGACACGGTGTTTCGGGGTGCTTGCCCCTCGTCAGTGCAAAGTATGGGGGTGTCTGATCTGGCTCATGAGAAAGCTATGTGGGGACCACGGGGGAACACTATTCTCCTTAAGGAGACTTTGCAAGCCAGTCTGGCTGCCAGGTAAGGGGACTTATAGCTGCAATGCCCCTCTGGGAAATATTCAAATTGTCTCTCCAGTAAAGGAGACAAACTCTAGCACAGCGCCACCTATTGGAAGTAGCGATCCTAAAAGTCACAAGTGGATTTTCGACAATCCTTTGCAATATGACTCAGGATATATAAGCCAGATCAGAATCCCAATTTGCAGACACGGTGTTTCGGGGTGCTTGCCCCTCGTCAGTGCAAAGTATGGGGGTGTCTGATCTGGCTCATGAGAAAGCTATGTGGGGACCACGGGGGAACACTATTCTCCTTAAGGAGACTTTGCAAGCCAGTCTGGCTGCCAGGTAAGGGGACTTATAGCTGTAATGCCCCTCTGGGAAATATTCAAATTGTCTCTCCAGTAAAGGAGACAAACTCTAGCACAGCGCCACCTATTGGAAGTAGCGATCCTAAAAGTCACAAGTGGATTTTCGACAATCCTTTGCAATATGACTCAGGATATATAAGCCAGATCAGAATCCCAATTTGCAGACACGGTGTTTCGGGGTGCTTGCCCCTCGTCAGTGCAAAGTATGGGGGTGTCTGATCTGGCTCATGAGAAAGCTATGTGGGGACCACGGGGGAACACTATTCTCCTTAAGGAGACTTTGCAAGCCAGTCTGGCTGCCAGGTAAGGGGACTTATAGCTGCAATGCCCCTCTGGGAAATATTCAAATTGTCTCTCCAGTAAAGGAGACAAACTCTAGCACAGCGCCACCTATTGGAAGTAGCGATCCTAAAAGTCACAAGTGGATTTTCGACAATCCTTTGCAATATGACTCAGGATATATAAGCCAGATCAGAATCCCAATTTGCAGACACGGTGTTTCGGGGTGCTTGCCCCTCGTCAGTGCAAAGTATGGGGGTGTCTGATCTGATAGAGTCATTACACACAGAGTGATCTATTTCAAGTGTTTATTTCCATTAATGTTGATGATTATGGCTTACAGCCAATGAAAACCCAAACGTCATTATCTCAGAAAATTAGAATATTATATAAGACAAACTGAAAAAATTATTAAACTCAGAAATGTTTTTTTTCCTATTGAAAAGTCTATACAGTAAATGCACTCAATACTTGGGCTCCTTTTACATGAATTACGGCATCAATGCGGCGTGGCATGGAGGCGATCAGCCTGTGGCACTGCTGAGGTGTTATGGAAGCCCAGGTTGCTTTGATAGCAGCCTTCAGCTCATCTGTATTGTTGGGTCTGGTGTCTCTCATCTTCCTCTTGACAATACTCCATAGATTCTCTATGGGGTTTATGTCAGGCGAGTTTGCTGGCCAATCAAGCACAGTGATACTGTGGTTATTAAACCAGGTATTGGTACTTTTGGCAGTGTGGACAGGTGCCAAGTCTTGCTGGAAAATGAAATTTCCATCTCCAAAAAGCTTGTCGGCAAAGGGAAGCATGAAGTGCTGTACAATTTCCTGGTAGATAGTTTCGCTGACTTTGGTATTAATAAAACACAGTGGACCTACACCAGCAGAAGACATGGTTCCCCAAACCATCACTGATTGTGGAAACTTCACACTAGAACTCAAGCAGCTTGGATTGTGGCCTCTCCACTCTTCCTCCAGACTCTGGGACATTAATTTCCTAACAAAATGCAAAATTTACTTCCATCTGAAAACAACACCTTGGTGCACTGAGCAACAGTCCAGTTCTTTTTCTCCTTGGCCCAGGTAAGACGCTTCTAGCGTTGTCTATTGGTCATGAGTGGCTTGACACAAGGAATGCCACAGTTGTAGCCCATGTCCTGGATACGTCTGTGTGTGGTGGCTCTTGAAGCACTGATTCCAGCAGCAGTCCATTCCTTGTGTATCCCCCCATATTTTTGAATGGCCTTTTCTTAACAATCCTTTTGCACCTTTCACTACCACACTTTTTCCTTCCACTCAACTCTCCATTAATATGATTGGATATAGCACTTCTCTAGCAATTAAATTTTATGGCTTACCTCCCTTGTGGAGTGTGTCAATGACTTCCTTCTGGACCTCTGTCAAGTCAGCAGTCTTCCCCATGATTGTGTAGCCTGCTGAACCAGACTAAGGGACATTTTAAACACTTAGGAAGCCTTTGCAGGTATTTTTGGTAATTATTCTAATTTTCTGAGATAATGACTTTTGGGTTGTCATTGGCTGTAAGCTATTATCAACATTAACAGAAATCAACACTTAAAATACATCACTGTTTTTAATGACTCTATATAATATGCAATACTTAGCAGCAAGGTTTGGATTACAAAAATCTCCTAGGAGACACTAATATAAAACTTAACATTTAATAAAGACTGTATTAAAAAGTGAACAGGGTCACTGGTGATCGTGATATTCTTAAAAAGAAATGCATACATCTAGTGTTTGATCACAGCCTTACAGAAGCCATCGCAGAAGTGTATGATCTATGATCTATGATGCCGCGCGTCACATTTTGAATTGAATACATATGGAGGACGTGTCTTGTGTGCGTCCGGAAATGGGCATTTAATGTGGCCTAGCACCAGGACTTAGAGGACTTGTTGTTTTGGTCCAGCACTGGGTTTCCACTGGGGATTTTTGCCCCTGTGAATGTGGAATACCCCTAATAGTAGTATTACTGACTTCCCTGAAGAATATAATGAAACGCGTCGGAAGTTATACACCTGTAATGATGGAAGTTACACATCTGTAAAAACTAAGTGAACCGAGGAAGCAAGCATACTCGATATATGAGGATTGATATTCCAGGTTTGCTGCATGAATATAGCCCGCCTAGAATTGGTGAGACCTTTCCTTTTTTTCAGCGGGACCCCTTGTTGAGGAGGGTGGTTTCTTGAGCTGTTAAATAAGAGGTTCTGGGTCTCTTTGTCCATGTCATCACATGGGCAATGTTTATGTGTCACATACATTGGTGTTGATCCCTGAATAGCCGGAGCCAGAGACTATGTGTTATTGCATAGATCGTACACTTCTGTGATGGCTTCTGTAAGGCTGTGATCAAACACTAGATGTATGCATTTCTTTTTAAGAATATCACGATCACCAGTGACCCTGTTCACTTTTTAATACAGTCTTTATTAAATGTTAAGTTTTATATTAGTGTCTCCTAGGAGATTTTTGTAATCCAAACCTTGCTGCTAAGTATTGCTCTCGATTGTCTTTTGGAGATTTATGTTAATAAGATTATTCTGCTATTATAACTCTATATAATATGGGTTTCCTTTTTTATTGACTTACTGAAATAATTTACTGAGATGAACTTGTATACACCAAGTGCAGAATTATTAGGCAAGTTGTATTTTAGAGGATATTTTTTATTATTGATCAACAACTATGTTCTCAATCAACCCAAAAGACTCATAAATATCAAAGCTTAATATTTTTGGAAGTTGGAGTGGTTTTTTTTTTAGATTTGGCTATCTTAGGAGGATATCTGTTTGTGCAGGTAACTATTACTGTGCAGAATTATTAGGCAACTTAATAGAAACCAAATATATTCCTATCTCACTTGTTTATTTTCACCAGGTAAACCAATATAACTGCACAAAATTTAGAAATAAACATTTAGAAACAAAACCCCCAAAAATTAGTGACCAATATAGCCACCTTTCTTTATGATGACACTCAAGAGCCTACCATCCATAGATTCTGTCAGTTGCTTGATCTGTTTATGATCAACATTGCGTACAGCAGCCACCACAGCCTCCCACACACTGTTCCGAGATGTGTACTGTTTTCCCTCCCCGTAGATCTTACATTTTATGAGTGACCACAGGTTCTCTATGGGGTTCAGATCAGGTGAACAAACGGCCATGTCATTGTTTTTTCATCTTTTAGACCTTCACTGGCCAGCCACGCTGTGGAGTAGTTGGATGCATGTGATGGCGCATTGCCCTGCATGAAAATCATGTTTTTCTTGAACGATACCGACTTCTTCCTGTACCACTGCTTGAAGAAGTTGTCTTCCAAAAACTGGCAGTAGGTCTGGGAGTTGAGCTTCACTCCATCCTCAACCTGAAAAGGTCCCACAAGTTCATCTTTGATGATACCAGCCCATACCAGTACCCCACCTCCACCTTGCTGGTGTCCGAGTCGGAGTGGAGCTCTCTGCCCTTTACTGATCCAGCCTCTGGCCCATCCATCTGGCCCATCAAGAGTCACTCTTATTTTATCAGTCCATAAATCCTTTGAAAAATCAGTCTTAAGATATTTCTTGGCCCAGTCTTGACGTTTTATCTTATGCTTCTTGTTCAAAGGTGGTCGTTATTCAGCCTTTCTTACCTTGGCCATGTCCCTGAGTATGGCACACCTTGTGCTTTTTGATACTTCAGTAATGTTGCAACTCTGAAATATTGCCAAACTGGTGGCAAATGGCATCTTGGCAGCTTCATGCTTGATTTTCCTCAATTCATGGGCAGTTATTTTGCGCCTTTTTTGCCGAACACGCTTCTTGCGACCCTGTTGGCTATTTGCCATGAAATACTTGATTCTTCGGTGATCACGCTTCAAACGTTTGGCAATTTCAAGATTGCTGCATCCCTCTGCAAGACATCTCACAATTTTGGACTTTTCAGAGCCTGTCAAATCTCTCTTCTGACCCATTTTGCCAAAGGAAAGGAAGTTTAATAATTAAGCACACCTTATATAGGGTGTTGATGTCATTACACCACACCCCTCCTCATTACAGAGATGCACATCACCTGATTTACTTAATTGGTAGTTGGCTCTCAAGCCTATACAGCTTGGAGTAGGACAACATGTATAAAAAGTATCATATGATCAAAATACTCATTTGCCTAATAATTCGGCACACAGTGTATAGTAAGCTGTACATAAGGGGCTTTGGGAACATCATACTATCTATTGAGAGGCTGTGGGGCCTTATGCTACATAGAAGGGAGCTATGTGGATACTATCATGTACAGGAGATGAAGTATTGACCACAAGATCAATTTTGTAAGTAAAAATATTTCTATTGACATGGATTTCTCACCAGATGTAACAATCCATCCTATCAACACAGCCAAAAAAAATGAAACCAAAGGTGGCCATAAATTTAGTGATATGTAATAAGGTGAAATAACAGAGAAAAAGTATTGAACACATGAAGAAAGAGATGCAAAAAGCCATGGAAAGTTGTAACACCAGCAGAAATCTATCAGAAAGTAGAAAGCAATCCTGCCACTTAGTGAAAAATAATACCATCTGGATCAATGAATGGCCTACAAACGTGTATCTCATTACCAAGGTGCCACACAAGAAACATCTCATGACGGGTAAAACCAGTGAGCTGTTTCAAGACATGCACGATCTTATTATTGTAAAACATACTGATGGCATTGGTTACAGAAGAATTTCTAAACTACGAAAGGCTCCAGTGAGCACTGTTGGGGCCATAATTCAGAAGTGGAAAGAACATAATTTTATCATAAACCAGCCAAGATGGGTGCTCCCCTCAAGATTTCAGTCAGAGGAGTGAAAATAATTATCAGAACAGTTGTGCAAGAACCAATTACCACCTCTGGAGAGCTACAGAAAAAACTGGAATGAGCAGGTACAATTGTTTCAAAGAAAAAATTAAGTGATCCAACCTCCATGGCCTCACTACACAAGACTCCATTGCTGGACAAAAAGCATGTTCAAGCAAGTTTAAAGTTTACTCAACAACATTTAGACAAGTCTGTAAAATACTGAGAGGATGAAGATGAGACCAAAATTGAACTCTTTGGATGCCATAATGTCCACTATGTATGGAGGCCAGAAGGCAGTGCATATTATCCCACCAAAAGTGAGGTTTGGAGGTGGGAAGATCATGGTGTGAGGGTGTTTTTCAGCACATGGCACTGGCAAGCTTCATATAATTGAAGGAAGGATGAATGGACGAATGTACAGATATATTCTTGATAATAACATTTTAGATTGTTTCACCATGGCCTTGATTAGAATGGAAACTGTTCACATTTGGATCAAGCCTTGTTCCAACAAAACGCTGACCTGCGGTACGTTAGCAAAGACAAAAATGTTGGACGATCCGGCTGTGAGGTAAAATCTTCAAAGCTTTATTTCGTTATCTTTAAAAATCTCACATGTTGGGAAATGAAGACACACTAGTTGCCCTGGTTGTGTGTTTCAGGTCATTGTGATGCTTGAAGACTCATCTGCAATGTTCTTACTGAGGACAGGAGGTGGTTGGCCAAAATCTCACGATACATAACCCCATCCATCCTCCCTTCAATATGGTGCAGTTGTCCTGTCCCCTTTGCAGAAAAGCACCCCCAAAGTATATTTCCACCCCAATGCTTCACAGTTGGGAAAATGTTTTTACGGTTGTATTCATCCTTCTTCCTCCTCCAGGAGTGGAGATGATACTAAAAAGTCCTTAGACAGCTCTTGGAGTGTGATTGATTGATTGTGTGGACAGGTGTCTTTTACACAGGTAATGAGTTCAAACAGGTGCAATTAATACAGGTAATGAATGCAGAATAAGAGGGCTTCTTAAAGAAAAATAAGATGTCTATTGGAGCCAGAATTCTTGCTGGTTGGTAGGTGATCAAATACTTAGTTTATGCAATAAAATGCAAATTAATTATTTAAAAATCATACAGTGTGATTTTATGGATTTTTGGGGGATTGTATCTGTCACAGTTGAAGTGTACCTATGATAAAAATTACAGACCTCTCCATCCTTTGTAGAACATGGCCAAATAGTGCCCAATTACCAGTTTCCCTTCTTGGTGTCGTGTGACTCATTATTGTTACAAGGGCTCATGTGAGAATGTAAAACAAGAATGTTAAATTTGGTGTTATCGCTCAGACACTTTCTCATTCTGGCCACTGAAAGTTCAATATGCCACCTCATAGCAAAGAATTCTCTGAGGATCTGAAAATGAAAAAAATAAATAAATTCTTGCTCTACATAAAGATGGCTCAGGCTATAAGAAGATTGCTAAACACCCTGAAACTGAGCTGCAGCACAGTGGCCAATACTATACAGCCGTTTAACAAGATAGGTTCCACTGAGACTAGGCCATGGGCGACCAAAGAAGTTGAGTACACGAGTTCAGCATCATATCTTAGGGTTGTCTTTTCAGAAGAGACATATGACTGCAGTGGTTAAAGGATGGGGGTCAGCCTGTCAGTGCTCAGACCAAACGTTGTACACTGCATCAAATTAATCTGCATCACTGCTGCCCCAGAAGGATGTCTGTTCTAAAGATGATGCACAAGAAAACCCACAAACAGTTTGCTGATGACAAGAAGACGAAGGACATAGATTACTGGAACCATGTCCTGTGGTCTGATGAGACCAAGATAAACTTATTTGGCACAGATGGAGTCAAGGGTAGGTGGCGGCAACGAGATGAAGAGTCCAAAGACAAGTGTGTCTTGCCTATAGTCAAGCATGGTGGAGGGAGTGTCATGGTTTGTGGCTGCATGAGTGTTGCTGGTTGTGGGGAGCTACAGTTTATTTAGGAAACCATAAATGTAAATATGCACTGTGACACTTTTGGATGCGAAAACCAGGAGTGTCTCCAAAACACAGAACAGTTGTCAGTCTTTCAATGATAGTTCTTCTCTGTAAGTTCCACAACTGGTTTTGGCATACAAACACTGATGAAACACTGATACAAAATACTGACGTGTGAAAGAGTCCTTACACAAGCTGTACACTGAATACTTTACATTGTATCAGAGTGTCATATCTTCAGTGTTGTCCCATGAAAAGATATATATATTTATTTACAAAAATGTGAGGGGTGTACTCACTTTTATGATATACTACACACATATGTATTATATATATTTTGATAAAAATTAAGCCCCACTTATCGTGGGGGGAGGCAAAAATTATTTGAATATCCAAACAAAAAACGGTTTTAGAACTGTTCAAAACACATGATAAAACCCGAAATTGCGCCTGGTGAGGAAAGGGCTAAAATGACCATGTCCTGAATTGGTTAAACAATAACTAGGAGAATCATATTTCTAAGTCATTTTTACTGCATGAGGAATGCCATTAAAGCAAAACCCAAAATATAATTGTAGACTCTCTCATTTATGTTTTATTATAAATACATATGAGGTCAATACAAAGGGCTAGTATATGACTTATTCCTTCCGAAGACACTACTTAGGACCAAGGAGCACTCACTGCGAGTGAAAGAAAAGCGATTCCGACAGCTAAATAGGAAAGGGTTCTTTACAGTTAGAGCAGTCAGACTGTGGAATGCCCTACCACAAGAGGCAGTAATGGCAGATACTGGATGATTTCCTCAGTACACACAACATTGTTGGTTATAATTGACAAAATGTACAATGGGTGGAGGAAGGTTGAACGAGATGGACCTAGGTCTCTTTTCAACCTATGTAACTTGCATTTTTTTATGCAATAATACTATATTTGGAATTGTTCTTCTGTATTACAGTACATTGCATGGTAAAATGATGTTATTCAAAAGTGCAACTTATCTGCAGAAAATAAGACCTCATTCGCCTGTTCGGATGGAAAAAAAAAAGCTATGCCTCTTGGAAGAATAGGAGGAAAGAAGGGATTAGTTGACATCCAAGCGGTCAGTCCCACAACGTCATAGAGGTCATATATTGTTTTGTGGATTTATTAAGTGTCTTGTCATATTTTTAACTGGGGAAAAAAAAAATGTGCAACTTTTTAAAAAAAATGTATTTTTGAAGCGGCAGTCCCTGTTATGTACCAAATGTAACCCCAGTACCTTTGACATAAATGTATGTAAAAGGTAGTGTTCATGTGTTTGATGTGGACTTGCACGCCGACCCCACAATTTCCCGCACATGACAGCTGTTAACGGGAATCTGTCACCAGGTTTTTGCCACCTAATCTGAGAGCAGGATAACATAGGGGCAGAAATCCTTATTCCAGCGATGCGTCACTTACTGGACTGCTTAGTATAGTATTGATAATATCACTGATTTATCAACAATAGATCATCATTAGAGGACTACTTGGCTTGCTGTCAGGTAGCCCAGCATATTCATAAGCTCTGTACTGCTAGATCTGCAACATTAATTTTATCAAAATGACAGCAAACAGCTCAGTAAGTGACACATCGCTGGAGTCCGGGTATATGTCTCTACATTATGTTGCTCTCAGATGGGGGAGCAAAAACCTGTTGACAGATTCTCTTTAAAATAACTGCTATAATTCCCTACTTAAAGGGGTATTCTTATGGCTAAGATCCTCTCCCCATATGTAGTAGGTGTAGGTGGGGTAGCAAAAACCTGGTGACAGATTCCCTTTAAAATAACTGCTATAATTTCCTACTTAAAGGAGTAATCTTATGTCAAAGATACTCACCCCATATGTAGTAGGTGGGGTAGTAAAAAGCTGGTGACAGATGCCCTTTAATATAATTTATTCCCGAAACACATTTTTATGCTGCGTATCACAACCATGTGAACATACCCTACAGAGCATATGGAGAAGAGTTTTCGATGGGAGACAATCCCATTAAGCGAATAGAGCTGATAGGAAAAGTCCCCAGTTGGGATTGTGTGAACTGTAAACTCTTTCCTGATACAAAACAGCAAAATATAGACTGAAAAGCAAAAAAGCAAAAAAAAAAAGATGTTTGGTGCAGGGTTTGTAATAAATTAGGAAAAGAGGATTTGTGGAAGTAATGCAATAAGACGGGGCATGGGAAGGTGGATTAGTTTATTACAGTATTTGTGAAATTTGTCATTAACGTGCTAAGTCACAATACAGGATTGTGTAATTTCATTTAACCTAACCTCATTCCAATTGTTAATCTGAGTGTTCGCACCGGGCCGATTCAGTTCCAGGAACCCTGAACATCTTCTACACGTCTCACGCTTTGCCTTGTAGTGAAATGTTGAGTTTCCTAATTCACCATAGGTGCAGAAATTCTGCAACATCTAAAGCTCATGGTGTGAACGTAGCCTTACATGATGCACAGTGTAAACAATCCTGTCATTTAGGTGATAAAATCTAAATTATTGTGCCACGGAAACTTTCAGTGATGGCCTTATTGCATTCACTTCAGTCCTGTGATTCTGACAATAAGACTATTAAATGAAAACTTCTTTACCATATTGAGACAGTAGTGAATCTGTATAAAATCGATCAAAAAAAAAAATCTTCCCTCCCTTTGCACTTCTCACTACATCCCTTGGGCAGTGCCAATCATTAGAAGGGGGAGGTGACCCTTTAATAAAGTCATGTAATCCCCCTACGGCTGCGGAATCTTCCTTCAGTCTTGTGGACATCTGTGAAGATTTCACCAAGAATCCATCTCCTTCACGTTCTTCATCCCAGACTGAAGCTGGCCCCCCTTCCCAGCCACCACCGCTTAAACCTCCAAAGCCTGGATCTTATTTGGGGACTGATCTGTTTGTTTGCTAGCAGTTGAGTGCACCAAGAGGAGACGCAGCCAGGTAACCTAACCAGTGGAAGCACGGGCGCACTACAAAAGTAGCCAAAACAGGTAAAAGGAGCTTCACTTCATATTGTTTACATCCATGTTTTGTGAGAAATAAACAGATTTTGCAATGGTGACACTTTTAGATCGATCAGAAGTAACAGGATTGCTCTTTTATGCTAGACTGCCCCCAATTTAGCCCAATTTCTACACCGGAGGCCTCAACCGTATTAAATGCTCCACAGCAACTTCTACATAGTAAATGTGAGGATATAAATTGTGCAAAAATGACTGAAGAATACAGAAGACAACCCCGAGATGGGGCGTTAGTACTTTGCCCTTAGATAACGCAAGCCCTTGTATAGGTTTTCAGTGTAGAGTAAATCTTGTAATGCTAGTGAAACATAATTCCCTCTGAGAACCGTAGCATCTGCCATGGAAATTCATGACATGTGGGTTTGGTACACATACAAATTAAAAAAAAAGACTATAGTTAATAGATCCACATTTTAAAATAAGTATGTTGGAATTTATGTGGAAAAAAATGTTAATTTATACAGAGAAGTTTGGATTTTTTTTGTAACACCTAAATATATATCTACTATAGAGAACAACGTTACAATTATTGAATGGGAGAATAATACAACTTGTGTTACAAGAGTCAAGTATCTGTTTCCTCTGTGGATGGCATGTAATTGTGCCATCTATAATTTCTACATTCACATGTTATGGCCACAATTTTACTGGTCTCATATGGCACCTGCTTGGATCACTATAGGGTTTTGCCAACCAATCACTCGTGCACCACGACAAAGAGGTGCCTACCTGGACTACATGAATACAGATCATAGGGTTTCACGGTGATCTCCGTTCACTAGAACCATGGGCATTGTAGGTATGGCATTTGTGAGAAATACCAAAATGTGGCCAACAGAATCCAAACCCGATAGTACACTTTCGATCTATGAAGCTAATAAGTAACAGTATTGGTTGTAGCACTGCAAAGGAAATCAAACCTTGGGACCAAAATATTTCTAATATACTATATAACTTGGCAGCAAAAATGTATTGGAATTGTAGAACACCAGTATGATATAGACAAATTGAAAAACAAGTCATTTTTTTTCCCTTATATCCAACATGCAAATTTGGTAATTAAATAGAAATAAAACAACATGACTCCATGGAGGACATAACATAAGACGTTCGATACGCTCCTCAGAACTTGTGAAACAAACATGTGTCCACGTTATCGCTTCTACAAATTAGCTTTTGCACACATTTTTCCAGACAAATAAAATTGACATTTTTCTTTTACAATAGTGAAAAATGCAAGCACTGATGGCCAACACCATTTCTGCAGCCAGCACAATCTTACACTGTTTGATCCATGTGAGGTGTATCCTTCTGGAACCCATCTATGTTGTTGTTTGTAAAGTTGTAACACGACAAAAACCCTACTAATCCCTCAACAGTGGAGCAGATCTTCGGCTAAGGAGCTTAGCTTGGCATACCATGAGCTAACAGCAGCATGAGTGCTCCCCTTGTCAGTATCCCCACCCTACCTCACATTTGTATACTATTCTGTTATATCAAAACCTCGTTTTAATAACAAGACTTACTACTGGGTCACGTCTACATACATTTCACTTATATGGCTGCTGTGCCTCTGGTACATGTAAAAAGAACATTTTTATGATTTATTAAAATCTTTTTAGGTCTTTTAAAAAAAAAAAGTGTTCTGGCAACAGACATCTTGAGTAGTGTTGAGCGAGTAGCTAACTATACGTACTAGTTATGCCGTTAGCGAGTACTGTCTGCTACTCGCATATTCGTTACGAGTAGCAGGCGCAATTTAAGTCAATGGGAAATACTCGCTAAGTAGCATGTAACCCAAAAGCCGTACTATTCACTACTCGCACGAAAAGTACGGCTTTCGGGTTATTCGCTACTTAGCGAATATTTCCCATTGACTTACATTGTCCCCGCTAATAATAATGAATATGTGAGTAACGAACAGTACTCACTAACAGCAGAGCGAGTACGAATAGTTAACTACTAGCTCAACACTAATCTTGAGTTTATACTTTCCAAAAGGGACCGATGAGCTCAGTTTATGAAAATGTACAACCTTCTTGTTTTACAGCATTTAGGATGTTTCTAGACAAATGTGAAGGAGACTTGTGTGACCTAAGAGGAGACAATACACCAACATCATCCCCCCCTGAAGGGGAAGAAGATGAAATCCCTAAAAAAAAGCATCGAAGGAACCGAACAACTTTCACCACCTACCAACTTCATGAGTTAGAACGTGCATTTGAACGTTCACACTACCCCGATGTATATAGCCGGGAGGAACTGGCCATGAAAGTCAGCCTACCAGAAGTTCGTGTACAGGTGAGATGAGTGCAAGATCATGAATAGAAGGTGGTGGTGGAGGGGGCTAAAATTGCACACTTTTTAATTTAACTGCATGAAAATGAAGAGCAACAGTAAACTTTTTCCAAACATAAACCATAAGTATACCCATACTTTTACTTTTTAGGGTTGTTTTAATATTATGCTGTAAAAGAATATAAAAAAATATATGTTTTTTGTACCAATTTGCACAACTAATAAAAACTAAATCGATATAGCGAATTTGAAAGGAGCCTTTTCTGTTTCTTTCATGCACTAATTAAAACCATGTAGATTTGCACTCTGTAGAAGAAAATGTGCATGTGTAACAAAAATGTGGATTATTCTGTTTATAAAAAAAAAAAAAGTCCAACAAATGTCCAAAAGAAAAACTGTCCATTTCTTATAGCAATTAATCACAGCCCAGCTTTCTCCAGAGCTCTAAGAGAAATAAAAGCTATGTTCAAATTGGGTGCTTTGGGGAACAAATAGGCCGGGATCACTCCACGTTCTCCCCGCAGAATTTATTATGTGCAACTCAAAAGTCTGACACAGGAGTTCAAATATTGAAGTTAATGATTATGTCTGGGGAACATTGAATATTCTTTTTCGGGTCTTCAGACAGAAACCCTACAAAGCATCACTTAGGCTTTTAGAGATCTGCAAACACATTGTACTTGGACCTTTAGGCCGGCTTCACACTTGCGATTAACTTGCACAAGTGCAATGCGAGAAATTCTCACATTGCACTCGGACACATGTTAATCAATGAGGCAACTCCGATCTGCTATTTTTTTTCAGTCCAAATCGGACTGAGAAAAAAAAAAAAATCGCAGCATGCTGCGTTTTGGTGAGTTTCTCGCACGAGTCTCTTCAATGCTAGTCTATGGGTGCGTGAAAAAAAAAAAAAAAGATGTCACACGGGCAGCACATACACCATCCTAGTGACATCAGTTTTTCTCAATACATTTCACGCATGTAGCAGAGAACAATGTAAATGCTCCTGTACATAAGAGTACATGAATAGCAGCCGCTGAGGGTGAAAACTGATTGCACACTGACAGCACACTGATGAAAAGTGAACTAAAATCGTCCGACTTTCTAGCATGAGAATCGGACCGATTTTACACTCGCAAGTGTGATTCGAGCCTTAGGCTGAAACTAAATCATATTCTTTGCACCATTCTGTTGAGGGCTTCTGTCTGACACCTAACAAACTATATACTAGTGTTCCAAATTCGTGGCCATTGACTTCAAGGAGCTAAACAGTAGCTTGGGACTCTGCTTTTCCTTCTCTGTCAGGGTTTGTCATCTTAGTTGTGGATTATAGCATTCTGTGTTGAGCAGTAGTAGAACATGGTGTAAACGTATCCTAATGGTCTATCCATTCTTCATGTGCAGACGCCCAGGCTCTTGAAGAATGCCAAGTGTCCTTTCAACAACTACAAAACTTATAAGTATACCTTGAATATTGCTGTATAGAAATTTGAAACAAGCTTAAAAAAAAAAAAAAAGGTATTAAAGGTATACTGGGCTGTACCATTTTGTTTAAGCAATGGTGTACATTCATTTGTATGCTCTTCAGTTGTATAGGCTAGATATATAGGATTTCCGCATGTGCAGGGAAATTTACCCAGTGCACGCAATGAACAAACTTTGCTAATAAAGTGCGAGCAGACACTTAAGGCCCCGTCACACTAAGCAACATCGCTAGCAACATCGCTGCTAACGAACAACTTTTGTGACGTTGCTAGCGATGTTGCTGTGTGTGACATCCAGCAACAACCTGGCCCCTGCTGTGAGGTCGTTGGTTGTTGCTGAATGTCCTGGGCCATTTTTTAGTTGTTGCTGTCCTGCTGTGAAGCACAGATCGCTGTGTGTGACAGCGAGACAGCAACAACTAAATGTGCAGGCAGGAGGAGCCGGCTTCTGCGGAGGCTGGTAACCAATGTAAACATCGGGTAACCAAGAAGCCCTGTCCTTGGTTACCCGATATTTACCTTCGATACCAGCCTCCTCCACTCTCACTGTCAGTGCCGGCTCCTGCTCTGTGCACATGTAGCTAGCTGCAGCACACATCGGGTTAATTAACCCGATGTGTGCTGTAACTAGGAGAGCAAGGAGCCAGCACTAAGCATTGTGCGCTGCTCCCTGCTCTGTGCACATTTAGCTGCAGCACACATCTGGTTAATTAATCCGATGTGTGCTGTAACTAGGAGAGCAGGGAGCCAGCACTAAGCATTGTGCGCTGCTCCCTGCTCTGTGCACATTTAGCTGCAGCACACATCGGGTTAATTAACCCGATGTGTGCTGTAACTAGGAGAGCAAGGAGCCAGCGCTCAGCGTGCGCTGCTCCCTGCTCTCTGCACGTGTAGCTCCGTGCGGTGGTAACCAAGGTAAATATCGGGTTGGTTACCCGATATTTACCTTAGTTACCAAGCGCAGCATCTTCCACGCGGCGCTGGGGGCTGGTCACTGGTGAGCTCACCAGCAACTCGTGTAGCGACGCTCCAGCGATCCCTGCCAGGTCAGGTTGCTGGTGGGATCGCTGGAGCGTCGCAGTGTGACATCTCACCAGCAACCTCCTAGCAACTTACCAGCGATCCCTATCGTTGTTGGGATCGCTGGTAAGTTGCTTAGTGTGACTGGACCTTTAAGCAGGATAACCTATTCAAAACCACGACTGACTGCCCAGACAAACACCAACCTTATAAGCAAGAATCCTTATTACAGCTGTTTATTTGAGACAGTAAGTCTATATACCTTCATCTTACATTTTTACCACTATTTTAACTCTCAATTCTCCCAACGCACAGCCAAATTAGTTTCCGTTTTAGTAAAATACCTCCTACAAACCCTTCCATCCACGTGTACAGTTTAATTGACACTTCAGCTCCCCTTATTACCCTATGTGCTTTTTCACCCTCTCCTAATCCATAAACTGCTCTATCCAATTAGCAGACACTTCGAGCCGTTAATGGAATCATCATTATCAGGGATCTGGTCCCGGCAATGCTAATTGCACTCATCCTAATGCAGCAGATATCTTGCTCTTCCTCAGTAACACCTGCCACTCCACTTGTATATAGAATGATGCCTCCCAATCCCTGACAAATCCCTATTTCTTTTCTGGTGCAGGTTTGGTTCCAGAACAGAAGGGCTAAATGGAGGCGACAGGAGAAGTTGGAGTCTTCCTCGGCAAAGCTTCACGACTCCCAGCTTCTCGCATTTTCAAGGACACCTATAACTACAAGTGTTGGTCCGTTAAGTTCTTCTTTGCCTTTGGATCCATGGCTCACGTCCCCCATTTCGGCTGCTACAACTGTGCACAGCATGCCAGGATTTATATCTCCTTCCCAAAATCTTCAGTCACCATACACTGGCCACACTTTCCTCAATAGTGCACCTCCAATGACATCTATACAGCCTCTAAGCAGTGGTCCGTACCAGTGCATGGGCAGCTTTGTGGACAAGTTTCCCCTAGATGAGTTAGACCAAAGAAGCTCCAGCATTGCTGCTCTTCGGATGAAGGCCAAGGAACATATTCAGACCATAGATAAGACTTGGCAGCCAATCTGACCTATAGAAAGCTCATCAGAAACACACCAATATTAAACTGTTACTGGTTAATGAAGATATCCCATTTACCGCAAAATTAATTGACTAAGGCGTGACATAGGACTGGTTAGAATGACATCTGAATGGTCTAAAAATTGTAGGAGGAATTTGAGCTTCTGCAAAATTATACTTGGACACAGCAAGATTAAAGGGATACAAAAATACTGTCCTTTTTGATGTTTTTCCAAAACTATTTTTTTAATAAAAGAAAACTTAAGTATTATTTTATGCAAAACATATGTATTTACAAAGTTTATCAGAATGTAATATACTACCGGGTAAAAGACAAACCCAAACTGTTTTCTGCCCTTAAGATGTGAATTGCTCCCTCAGCATGGATGAGTAAACTAAGGGCTGCATTTACTCTGTCATTAGAGATTTTCACTCACATTCTTGCTCATTTGTACACCTCAGCTACATCTCTTAATGATTCTAACGAGTGACAAAGCACCTGGCAACATATGACTGGGAAATACAATGCACTTGCATGCATAGAAGTCCAAGTTAAGCGTGTAAATCATAGCCTATTAAGGAGTCTAAACAAGGCTAGATAAGTGACCCCCTTCCCATTCAGGTTTAACAAACTGGAATTAATTAGGCTTGAACATGGTGACCACGGGGGTCTTAGCGATAGCGTCAGTCCCATAACAAGTTAGGAGGACATTCCATGTCTGTGACACATACCATTTTCCTTTTTTCATATACGACATACTTCTCATATGTATTGTTTTAGTTCTATTCATTTTAAAAAGTTAGTTGGACACATTATCTATAAAGAGAAATAATTTATTTGGGTTTTTCGGAAGTTTTTTCATTTTCAGACAACAGGCTTATTATTTGAATTTCTTGGTCTTGGCTAGACGATTGTTTCTCCACATATGCAACTTTCGTAGAAGTTTCCAGTATTCGGGAGTATCTGGACTTCTTTCTTCCAAAGATTTAGGCGGTCCCAAATCCAACTGAAAAAGCCTAAGGAAAAAGGTAAGCGGGGGAGAAATTAACTTTAGAAAAGAGGGTTTACACAAATAAGTCAGAATATGTAATATAAATATATCTTCTAAATAAATAAATATGCAATATAATAAATCCAAATGGCCATTTACATGGAGATGTGCGGCGGTAAACAACCACTGACCCGCAACGTTAGCCGGTCAGCGATCGTTTAATAGCCTGTTTTTATAGTCTGACCCAGCTTCACATGTGCACTGAAGGATCTGTAAGGCTATGTTCACACAGTGCATCTTAAGGCTAAGTTCACACTTGTTTTGCATCAGTCACAATCCGTCGCCTTGAGGAATTACGGTATCCTGCAAAATATTTTGCAGGAATCCGGTCTTTCCCCATAGGCTTCTATTAGCGATGGATTGTGACTGATGGCCCTGTGTTGCATCCGCTGCGTGACGGATCAGTCGTTTACTGACAGACCGGCAGGCGGGAGCAACGCTGAATGTAACTTTGTGTGAAGTGGATCGTTTTTTTACTGTGAGCATGCGCACAGTAAAAAACCATGATGCACTGTAAATTCAGTTCCAGCGGCTGGAACGATCAGCTGATCGACCGGCTTTTGTGAACGATCAGCGGATAGCCGAGCTATTGTGAACGATCAGCGGATAGCCGAGCTATTGTGAACGATCAGCGGATAGCCGAGCTATTGTGAACGATCAGCGGATAGCCGAGCTATTGTGAACGATCAGCGGATAGCCGAGCTATTGTGAACGATCAGCGGATAGCCGAGCTATTGTGAACGATCAGCGGATAGCCAAGCTATTGTGAACGATCAGCGGATAGCCAAGCTATTGTGAACGATCAGCGGATAGCCAAGCTATTGTGAACGATCAGCGGATCGCCCGGTGATCAGCTTACCGTTCACAACAGCCGACCGCCGGTAAAACAGTAAAAAAAAACAAAAACACAACAGATCGTTTTTTTGCAGCATCAGACACATCAGTTGTGCCATCATCTGCAACGCATCCGTTGCATCAGTCACACAACTGATTATGACTGATGCAAAACAGCGGAAGTGTGAACTTAGGCTAAGATGCAGCGTTTTTGCCCCCCCCCCCCAAAAAAAACGCACCTGTGGCAAAAGCACAAAAAAAACCGCATGTGTTTTAACTGTACTTTGCCCAATGTGTTTTTTAAAGTCAAATTTATTGACTGGAAGGGCTCAAAAACGCTGGAAAAAAACACAAATAATTGACATGCTGCATCTTCAAAAACGCAGACAAAAAAAGATGCCCAGTGGGGACAGCAAAATAGAAATCTCAGACTTTGCTGAGAGAAGGATATGCATGCATTTAGGTGCATGTTTGTGACCTCAAAAATGCACAAAAAAAACGCAGTAAAAGATGCCTTGTGTGAACATAGCCTTATACATCATTCAGGACATATTGTTCTTGGCAGCACAGGTTCTGTGGCACAAGATGATACACTAAATATAGAGATTTTAATGAAAAGTTTGGCCCTGAGCCTAAATCATCCATAAACAGTATTTTCAGTCACTGTGGACAGATGCCCAGGCCATGGACGATGTATGTGAATGACTACTACAGAGAGGGGTAACATGTATAGCCTTCACAGCTACATAAAACATGTAAGAACACTACAATGCGCAAACCTTCCATACAGAGAAATTCCCCAGTGTAGTCCATTAAGATGGATCCACTAGTAATGTCTGTATTCCATATTATTGGAATAGTTTGTTACTTTCGCTGAGATTTCTAACATCATAAAAAATACTGACAGGTTTACTATCCAAGTGTGTACCCCCAAATTGTATTCTGTCCACAAATAAAGTTACATTTTAAGTCCCACAAACATGCAATATTTTTACCTGTGCCAAGTGCCAAGCTCAGGTACCAATTAACGATCTGCCCTGTCCCATTACTGACCTGCCCTGTCCCATTACCGACCTGCCCTGAAAGGTACCAGATAACCCTAGAGTAAACGGGGCCTGATGTTTAAAGGGGTTTTCACATGAACAAAGTTCATTTTAAAGTTCATTTTAACAAATAGATCTTGAAATACTAATATTTTCCTCAGATGGATGGGTTTAAAAAAAATGGTTCCAATGCTGAGATAATCTTATATGAGTGCCCCTGCTATGTACTGTGTAATGGCCGTGTCTGACCGTACAGGGACATGGTCTGATCATACCACATCTTCTGGGCAGGTGAGGACACAAAAGACAATACACTGACAGCACAGCCTAAGATAACAGCTGATTCTTTCTGTGAGGTAAAACATTTCCCTGCCCGTTTTCAAAAAAATGTTTTACCTCAAAAGAAAGAATTATTTGTGATCAGTGCTGTAATGTCTGTATACTTTATTACTTCTTCCTTGGTCCAGGAGATGTGGTATGATCAGACCATGTCCCTGTACAGTCAAACACGGCCATTACACAGTACATAGAAGGGCCACATATGTAAGATTATCTCAGCACAGGACATGTGGTATGATCAGACCAGGTCCCTGTACAGTCAAACACGGCCATTACACAGTACATAGCAGGGCCACATATGTAAGATTATCTCAGCCCAGGAGATGTGGCATGATCAGACCATGTCCCTGTACGGTCAGACACAGCCATTACACAGTACATAGCAGGGGCACATATATAAGATTATCTCAGCGCAGGAGACGTGGTATGATCAGACCATGTCCCTGTACGGTCAGAGACGGCCATTACACAGTACATAACAGGGACACATATATAAGATTATCTCAGCCCTTCACCCCCCAGTCTGTTTTCACCTTCCTGACCAGGCCAATTTTTTAAATTGTGACCAGTGTCACTTTATGATGTGATAACGCGAATGCTTCAATGGATCCCGGTGAGTTGTTTTTCCGTGACATATTGTACTTCATGATAGCGGTAAATTTGGGCTGATTTTTTTATTTTAGCGTTTGTGAAAATATCAGAAATTTGGCAACATTTTTGAAAATTTCAAACTTTAAACTTTAATGCCCTTAAAAAAAGAAAGTTATGTCACGTAAAATAGTTACTAAATAACATTTCCACTTTACATCAGCACAATTTTTGAAACATGATTTTTTATTTTAAGTTAGAAGGGTTCAAAGTTTAATCAGCAATTTCTCTAACAAAATTCACAAAGCCATTTTTTCTGGAACCACATGACATTTGAAGTGACTTTGAGAGGCCTAGGTGACAGAAAATACCCCAAATCGACACATTCCAAAAACTGCACCCCTCAAAATACTCAACACCACATTAAAGAAGATTATTAATCCTTCAGGTGCTTCACAGGAAATAATGGCAAGTATAATGAAATGCCAATTTATTCACTTTTACAAGAAATGGCACAACAAAATTGACCCAAACGTTTGCTATCCCGCTTCCTCTGAGCGCGCCGATACCCAACATGTGATTGGAAACCTCAGTTTGGGCAACCTGCTTGGAACAGAAGGAGCACCATTTGAATTTTGGAACACATATTTGCCTGAAATAAATTGTGGGCACCATGTCGCGTTTGCAGTGCCCCTAAGGTACCAAACATCTGAAACCCCCACAATTGACCCCGTTTTGGAAACTGGACCCATAAAGGAATTTCTGTAGGGGAGTGTTGAGCATTTTGATACCATAGGTGCTTCTCAAAACTTTTTATAATTTTTTTTTCTTTATGCTAGAAACACGGAAAATTATTTTAACGGGAACTGGTTATCAGGTTTTTTTCCTTTGAAAGCCATTGCCACCACGTTCTCTAGCCTTTTAGTACATTTCTAACCAGCCTACTCCGGACGCTGCCTAGCGCTCCATCTCTGAATTCTAATGAATGAAGTCTTCTACTTTGTCCACACAGCCAGGAAAGCCTTCTGCTGGCTATGTATATCAATCATATTGGGAAGGGCAGCATTACGTGGCAGAGGAGGAGGAAGGGGAGGAATCGTATTTAAAGGGAACCTGCCAAGTCCCCAAAAGCTATTAACCTGCATATATAGGGTTATTGGGTAGTTCTCGAATGCTGTCTGCACTAAAGCCCGGCTACCAGAATAAAATTAACTTTATTTTTCCCCAGAAGCTGCCAGCTGTCAGTCATTGAGATAAGGCCGAAGTAGCTACATTCACCACTCAGTACAAAGTGAGCAGTGCTTGTAACTACGCTCCAGCACTCTGATTGACCGCTCACTCTGTAGCACATCTGTACAGAGCGAGCTTTCAAAGTGTTGGGACGTGCTAACAGACGCTACAGTATAGAGCGGTAACTGTAGCTGATCCTGGCACATCTGCATGACAAAGCCAGCGGCTCAAGGGAAAAATAAAGTTCATTTTCTACTGGTAGCCACGCATTCAGTAAGCTGGCCCAACAGTGTTGGAGCGCTATTAACCCTATATCTACAGGATAATAATGTTTGGGTACATGAAAAGTTCCATTTAAAAAAGGATATTTTTATGTACTCACCGTAAAATGTCTTTCTTAGAGCCTTTCATTGGGGGACACAGACAGTGGGTTATATGGTGTCTCCAGGGGAGGCGTGACACTAGGTTTGAAAAAAAAAAAGCGTTAGCTCCTCCTCCCACAGCATATAACCCCAGGTAGGCGGGAACTAGCTCAGTTTGTTGTAAAAGCAGTAGGAGAAGGACAACCAAAACCACAAAGGGCGGGAGCTGTGTCCCCCAATGAAAGGCTCCAAGAAAGACATTTTACGGTGAGTACACAAAAATGTCCTTTCCTTTCTCGCCTTTTCATTGGGGGACACAGACAGTCGAACATCCCAAAGCAGTCCCTGGGTGGGAACTGAACTATTAACAATGTAGAACATCAGCCTAAGAGCTGACTAACAACTGCAACTGCAGGGAACACACAAACACTGCCAAAAAACCGAGCAGTGGCCACTTATAAATGGGCCACTGCCGCCTGAAGGACTTGTCTTGCAAGAGCAGCATCCGCGGAGGCATGCGTATGCACTCTGTAGAATTTTGTAAACGTGTGCACACTGTACCAGGTAGCGGCCTTGCAAAGTTAGGCCGCCGAAGCCTGATGGCGGATAGCCCCGGAAGCACCCACTGCTCGCGTAGAGTGAGCCTGCACAGATTGAGGGGGAACGACACCTTGTGCTTTGTAAGTTTCACGCATGGCAGTCCTGATCCATTGAGAAATCGTGGATTTGGAAGCCCGGTCGCCCTTTTTGTGTCCTTCTGAGAGGACGAAAAGGGCATCGGACTTTCGCAACAGCGCTGTTCTGGAGATGTAAATCCGCAGAGCCATGACAAGATCGAGAGTGTGAAGGGCTTTCTCAAAGGAGTGGACCGGGGCCGGGCAGAATGACGGCAACACAATGTCCTCGTTCAGGTGGAAAGAGGATACGACCTTCGGAAGGAAGGCGGGGGAAGGCCGAAGGACCACCTTATCATGATGGAATATCAGGTAAGGTGAGCGACAGGACAGAGCTGCCAGTTCGGACACTCGCCTGATAGAGGTAATAGCGACTAAAAAGGCAACTTTCCAAGACATCCGTTGAAGAGAGATTTCTCTCAAGGGATCGAAAGGAGGAAGCTGAAGTGCTCCGAGAACCAAATTCAGATCCCAGGGATCTAAGGGGTGACGATAAGGGGGGACCAAATGCGCCACCCCTTGAAGAAAGATACGGACCTGAGGGCGAGAAGCCAGCTGCTTCTGGAAAAAAATTGACAAGGCAGAAACTTGTCCTTTAAGGGTATTGAGAGCAAGACCCGAGTCCATACCGTCTTGCAAAAAGGCAAGAACATTAAGGATTGTAAAGGTAAGGGGCGACCGATTATGACGGTCACACCAGGACAGATAGGTCTTCCAGGTCCTGTGATACATGCTGGCGGAGGAAGGCTTGCGAGCATTAAGCATGGTATGAACTACCCTGGAAGAAAGACGCGACTTGGCTAGAATCAAGGATTCAAACGCCACGCCGTCAAATGCAGCTGTGCTGTATTCTGGTGGAATATTGGAACTTGCGACAGAAGATCCGGGCTCGGAATGAGAGGGAACGGAAGGAAAACGTGTGGCAGGCGAAACTGCGACCACGTGAGGACTAGAGCGTCGGAGCCGAGCGCTAGCGGGTCTCTCGACCGGGATACGAAGGGATGTACTTTGGCGTTTAGCCGAGACGCCATGAGGTCCACATCTGGGAGCCCCCAACGAAGAGTGATCTGATGGAACACCTCGTCGTGGAGGGACCATTCCCCTGCCGCTAGACCTTGCCTGCTGAGAAAGTCTGCGGCCCAGTTGTCTATCCCCGGAATGTGGACAGCTGAAATAATGGGAATGTGCATCTCTGCCCAAAGAAGAATCCTGGAGACTTCTTTCATCGCTGCCCTGCTGAGAGTTCCTCCCTGACGATTGACGTAAGCCACAGCCGTGGCATTGTCTGACTGGATCCGAACCGGGAGGCTCAGAAGCAAGGGTTGAAAGGTCTGAAGGGCCAGAAATATGGCCCTGATCTCCAGAACGTTAATATGAAGGGATCGCTCGGGGTGAGACCAGCGTCCGTGAGCAGTGTGGTGGAGAAACACCGCCCCCCAGCCTAACAGGCTGGCATCTGTCATGACCACAGGTCAGTGGACAGGGCGGAAGGACTTCACCTGAGATAGGGATGAGACCTGAGTCCACCAGACGAGGGAGCTGAGAGCAGTCCGAGATAAGTGGACTGACTGGTCTAGAGAGGCTGGATTCTTGTCCCAAGAGGACAGAAGATCCAATTGCAGAGGGCGCAAATGGAATTGGGCAAACGACATGGCTTCCATGACTGCTACCATCTTGCCCAACACTCTCATCCCACTCCGGAGGGATGTGTAACAGCGGGAGCGGAGGCATTGGGCGGCCCGGATCAGGGAAGACCTCTTGTCTTCTGGAAGAAAAACCCCGGGCCTGAACCGTGTCTATCAGCATACCTAAAAAGGTGATGCGCTGATGAGGAATGAGGGATGACTTGTTGACGTTGAGAAGCCACCCTAGCCTTGAGAGCATGTCTGGGCAAATTTGCACGCTTTCTGAGCAAACTTGAGGAGAGCTCCCCTTGACAAGTAGGTCGTCCAAATAGGGAACGACCAGAACGCCTCTGGGGTGCAAAATGGACATGACGGCCGCCATGACCTTTGTGAAGACCCGAGGCGCAGTAGCCAGTCCAAAGGGAAGGGCCCTGAATTTGGAAATGACGGTGTCCTACGGCAAATCGAAGGAACCGTTGATGCGATACACATATGGGAATGTGTAAATAAGCATCTTGAATCTCTATGGAAGCTAGGAATTCTCCCGGTTCCATAGCAGCTAGTACGGCTCGCAATGATTCCATTCGGAAGGTCCGAATCCGTACGGACCTGTTTAGCCTTTTGAGGTCCAGGATAGGACGGACAGAGCCATCTTTTTTGGGGACGACAAAGAGGTTTGAAGAGAAACCTTTGCCGTGCTGTTCCAGGGGCACTGGAATCATAACGTTTTCTTTTTGCACAGAGGCTATGGCCTGACATAAGGCCTGGCTTTGCGTTGTGGACTTTGGAAGCCGAGAACGCAGAAACCTGTTGGCCGGTAGGGAATGGAAATCGATCTTGTAACCTGAGGTGATGATTTCTCGAACTCAAGCATCGTGAGTATGGTCTAGCCAGATATCTCGAAAAAGCAGAAGCCGCCCTCCAACAGGAGTCGGCTCTGAGGGGTACCCGGCGTTATGCTGAAGGGGCCTTCGCGGGGCGAGGTCCCTTGGGTTTAGATTGCCTGGAGTGGGAACGCCAGGAAGAGTTCCTTGAGGGACCGGATCCCCGATCTGAGCGTTGCGACGACCCCTGTGATGGTTTTTGGGGGGTGGGCCGAAAGGACTGCCTGCGCCAAGAAGACGTTTTCAAATTTTTGGATACAGGCCGCTTTTGTGATAGAATGGTACTTTTACCACCCGTCGTCTCAGATATAAGCTTGTCCAGGGATTCTCCAAACAGACGAAGACCCTGGAAGGGGAGTGTGGACAGGGACTTCTTGGAGGCACTGTCCGCGTTCCAGATCTTTAGCCACAGGACTCTGCGGGCAAAAACAGTGTTGGCTGCCATTAGGGCTGACAAGCTAGCTGCATCTAAGGAGCCGTGAAGCAAGTAATTAGAGGCTAGAGAGAACAAATAAAGGATCTCAAGAGCCTCTGAAGGAATATTCCAAGAGCGAAGCAACTTGCGCAAGTTCCTACTCCACACACTCATAGCTCTCACCACCCATGTTAAGGCAAACAGGGGGCGCAGAGAGGAGCCCGAAGCCTGGAAAATAGATTTGACCGCAGCATCAATTGCTCGGTCGGACGAGTCCTTGAGAGACGCGGTGTCTGAGACAGACATAACCGTGTGCTTAGCCAGCCTGGATACTGGCGGATCCACAACGGGGGGTACTGACCAGAGCTTAACCAGTTCCGATGGAAAGGGATAAGCGAATGAAGAGGAGGATTTTTTATTAAACCTCCTATCAGGGTGATCCCACCGTTTTAGATATGATTTGATGAAAAAAATCGGATCCTGGGCAAAGAACTTAGGAGGCTTCTTGGCCCGCTTGATTGCCGACTGAGAAATCGGGTCCGAAGGCTGATCAGAAATCGACAGACAGTGATTGACAGCCGAAATTAATGTGTCTTCCATATGTCTAGACTCAGAAGGGACATCTGAACCAGAGTCAGAGTCTTTGGGAATCGTGACTACTAAAGGTCACGGAGCCTGAGTCAGACTGATCATCGTCCGAGTCGGACAAGACGTAACAGTCGCAATGGCGCCTTTTGGAGTCAGCCTTTTTACGTACTGGGAACGAGACACCAGATGAAGGCGGGCTCCCCTGGAGGCTGTGAGAGCCTGTGGAAGGCTGGGATATCTGAGTGCCAGGTCATCTAACCTCTTAGACATTAGAAGAGCCCAGGCAGGAATAACGTCATCAGACTGGGGTACTGCCTGGATAGTGGCCGCAGCCAAATCCACAGACTGCACGACCTCCTGGTCCGGCAGCGGAGGCTGTTGTGACACGGTAGTAGGGGCATTGCAGCCCCGGCATAGTGGATAGCTTCGGCTATTACAAAAACGAGCGTCCACAGGTGGTAAAAGCATAGTACAGGTCCGTAGAGGACGCCTGGGAAGCTTTATCACCCTTGTGGTTACGCATGTCAGCAACAGTTCCACAATAAGTACCGTGAGCTTCTAGCAGTATTATAAAGGGACTGCTGTGGGTGAGGAGCTGCTAGCAGTATTATAAATGACTGCTATGCAGAGCCGGTATATACCGAGTAAAGTAGCACACCCTGTCAAACAGTCGGTATATACCTACAGGCACAGTTAGTATATACTGCTAAAAGCTGATATACACCGCCAGCCAGCAGACACACACCGCTAGAAAGACAGCGATATACCACTGAGCAGAGCGGTATATAGTGCTGCAGAATCGCAGAGCCAAGGAGGCGATCTCACCTGTGTCTGCTACCCACATATAATGGCGTCCAGTGTTCTCTGGCAGCATGAAGGGGAGAGACGGCTCACTTGAGGGAGCGGCTTCTAGAGCAGTGGAGGGGGCGTTGCTAGAATGCAGGCAGACGCCAGGAGCTAAATTAATGATGCTTCCCCGGGATCACGGCCTGCATCACCCCACCGGCGCCTTTCCAGGCGGCGGTTTGGATGCAGGGGACTGACTTGTCGTCTCCCTACTTGCTCCTGGCTCCGTCTGAAGACGCGTCTGTCCTGGGATGCGGGGATCTCGGGGACGCATTTTCAACTCAAGGCTGAAGCAGGTCCTCGGCTCTGCCAGCCCTCTGGAGCTACCTTGGTGTGAGGTGCTTCCAGGGAGCCTGGAGGAGTACGCAGACCCGACCACTTGGGCGCGAGGGAAGACTGACGGCTTGTGCACGCCAGGTTTCCTCAGCCCGTACACGGGGGGAACGGGGGTGGCAGGGCACCCTGGTATTGCCCCTATCAAAAATAGAATGAATAGGAAAAGAAAAACAAAATAAAAAGTAAAAATAAGCTGGCCTGAGGCACCTCTGGTGGAGCTCAGTCCAGACATGTCAGCCTCCCTGCTGACACTAGGAAAAAACTGAGCTAGTTCCCGCCTAGCTGGGGTTATATGCTGTGGGAGGAGGAGCTAACACTTTTTTTTCAAACCTAGTGTCACGCCTCCCCTGGAGACACCATATAACCCACTGTCTGTGTCCCCCAATGAAAAGGCGAGAAAGGAATAACAATTAATTGTACTGGGACTTCTTGTATGAAATGATTCATTACTAAATGAAAGACGTTAGCTCAAGAAAAAATGTACAGATGTTTTCTATAGCTAAGTGTAGGTTTTCTGAATCATTGCTCTAGATGTGTGCAATGTACCCAGCCATGTGATTGGTTATTTTGGTGGAGTGCTGCTGTTTGGTAAACATGGAGGTAAGGTAGTAATTTACCATTCAGGATACTGAGAATTGTCCTTTAACTTAACATCTGATCCAGACTTGTATATATTCACTCCCATGGCATGCGTTGTTAGGATAGCTGGGTCTTTACAGACTTCGGGTCCTTTTTGGATCTCTTTAACAAATGATTTTCCCTTTCCTTTAAGCACTGTGAAGAAAATGACATTGTTAGTTCCAGGAAGAATTGGGCAAAAATGACCCTGCGATTCCTTCATAGCTGTATGGTGAACATAAATACGTCATATGAATCTAATGTATCCAATGGGTAAGAAGACATGCTGGCTAATGTGGACAAAATGTTGTAGCAATCAGGGCTGTGGAGTCAGTAAGCCAAACCTCTGACGCTGACATTTCCCTGACTCCACGACTCCCTCAGACAGGACTCATGTTTGTGATAAAGTTACTGTAGGAAAATTGTAATCCGGCTTTTACTCATTATTATGATGCAATAATCAAGCTGTTTAGATAGAACATAAAATATAGTTATTGGATTACAAGTTTAGAACACGAAAAACTTTACTAAGTTGTAAATATGCAATACACTGTGCAGTAAGTGGGGGGGAAAACAGTTTAACAAAAAAAAAAAAAAAAAAACGTATAGCAAATAGTGAGGGGAAAAAATTATAAATTCCAGGCCCAGCTTACTAATAATAATGCAAAAGTGAACCTACTGATAAAACTCAAAGAAGTGTCTCACCCACATTTATTATTGGCCACAACGATATTATGTTGAGAAACTCGGTTTCTCTCAGAAAGCTTGTGTTGGTAATAGTGGCTGTGAGCGGCGCTATTGCAGTCCACTCTTCCCTATCGCCTGATCCTCGGGCTCCGTGACCTCAGGGATCTGGTGAAGTCACATCAACGTCCTGTTGACCTGACATCACCGCGATCGGCCCCAGTCTCCGTGAGTCACTGGGCTGTGAGTGGCGTTTCCCCACTCATCACAGCCTAGCATCTCCCTCTTGCATGTGTGCTCTGCAGCAAAAGAGGAGTGAGCAGAGAGGTGCTGCGCTGTGATGCTGGGCTGTGACGAGCGGGGAAATTCCACCCAGAGCCCAGTGACTCAAAGAGACTGGGGCCGGCCACAGTGATGTCTGGTGAGCACGAACTTGACGTGACATCAATGGATCCCCAAGGTCATGGGGGCTGGGGGTCAGGCAATGGGGAAGAGCAGTCCGCAATAGCGCTGCTCACGGGCATTATTGGCAACACAAGGTATTTGAGAGAAACCTTGTTTTTCAACATATCATTGTGGCCAATAATGAATATGGGTGAACCACCCCTTTAACGTAAAGATTAAATTATCAAATACTTAAAAAATAACACCACATATACAGCTCTGGCAAAAATTAAGAGACCACAGCAAAATTTTCAGTCTGATTTTTTTTCTTTATAGGTATATTTTTGAGTAAAATGTAAATTGTTCTTTTATTCTATAAACTACTGACACAATGTCTCCAAATTTCCAAGCAATACATTTTGTATTTATTTTCTGAAAATGAGAAATGGTCACAATACCAAAAAAAACCATTGCTTTCATACCTCAAATAATGCAAAGAAAGCAAGTTCATAATCATTTAGAACCAACAATACTAAAAATGTTTTATCTCAGGAAGAGTTCAAAAATCAATATTTTGTGGAATAACCATGATTAATCACCGCTTTCATGCGTCTTGGCTGCTTTCCACCAGTCTTTCATACTGTTTTTGGGTGACCTTATGCCACTTCTGGGGCAAAAATGTTAGCAGTTCTTCTTTGTTTGATGGCTTGTGACTATCCATCTTCCTTTTGATTACATTCCAGAGGTTTTCAATGGGGTCTATGAAATTGTTCTGAGACATAGTATTGCCTCCATCAGATCCTCCTTCATAGAGGACCTCAAATCTGACCTAATTATTTTAAAGCCGGAGAACAAAACTCTCTATACGAACCTGTACCGGGCCAAATAGGCGTACAAGGTAAAACTTCACATTTATTTATTCTGTTAAAATCTCCAGGTTGTTAGGCATGAGGACATCAAATCATAAGGGGAGGAGAAAAGCTAATGCGTTACGGCCTAGGCCTTAACAATTGTATAAGTGCTGGAATACGCTTGTTCTGGCAGCAATATCCAATTTCCTCACTTTGCCAGAGTTCCAGCATGTCCCTCTTGCAGACTCTCTCTTATTTCCAGCTGCAGCGTGTGCACAACTTTGTGCACTAGGGTTGAACACGGTGGAACAGAAAAGAGACTTCGACAACGGGTTCCACAAGTTGCATACAATTATCCAAAGCATCATGGAATACCGAAACATTAAAGGGGTTGTCCAGTCTAAAGTCTGCAGTCATTCTTGTGACCTCAAATGCACTGTCCGCTGTGAGTATTTTCCAGTGTCAGAGCGAGAAATGGCGGTCATGTGGTCGCAAAAAAGAAATACGCCTACTTCGGACAGAATCCGACCGCATGACTGACATTCCCAGCTCTGACACTGGAGAATCCTCATGGAGCACAGTGCGAGGATTCACAAGTCAACAGGAACATAAAGTGACTGCAGACTTGTCGCAATATAGAAACAGAGAAAATGAAGCTTACTGACATTCCAGTTGCTGCAGATCGCTGTCCTCCAGGAGTGCTCCGATACGTTCCGCTACCAAGACATATCATATAAAGTAGAGAAAAAGGCAATTCTGGCACATCCATGTAGATAAAGGTACGTTTCTTTATTCAAAGGCTGCATTAAAACATGGTGCTGGGTCACAGACCACTCCTGGCGCATTCATGCGCCCTCACACTCTTAATCATAGGATTAAGGGCGCACTATCCCGCTGGAAACATGTCAGGACCAGGAGTGGTCTGTGACCCAAAGCTATGTTTTAATGTAGCTTTGAATAAAGAAACGTACCTTTTATCTACATGGATGTGCCAGAATTTCCTTATTCTTGACTGCAGACTTCATTTTAGGTTGGACAACCTCTAAGATTTCCCTTTATTTGAATTATGGGGCATAGGTTAACTCCTGAAACACAACTACGTAGTATTACCATTTCACTAAACTTTACAGTTAGCACAATTCAGTCAGGACAGTCTCCTGCCATTCGCCATATCTAGTCTAATCCATCATACTGCCAGATAAAATGGCGCGATTAGGCACAGGACATGTTTCCACTGCTCCAGATATTGCATTTGACGATGCCTCCAATCTATCTTAAACTCTGCTGCAGGACTAAACCATCTCTCCCCCACTACTCCCTGACCTCCCCTCTCTGCCTATCCCATCAAAGACTCCAGTTCAAAAACCTACCCATGACATGCAAAGCCATCCACAACCCATGTCCTCCTTACATCTGTGACCACATCTGCGGGTACCTACCTGCACGCAACCTTGGGTCCTCACAGCATCGCCTTTTCTACTCCCCTCTTCCCACAATCGCATACTAGTTTTCTCCAGTGCATCTCCCATACTATGGAGTGCTTTACCCAACATAGACTCTCCACTACAGTGGAAACCTTCAAAGGAACCTGAAGACCCACCACTTCTGACAAGCCTAAAACTTGCCGTAAGCCTCAGTAACACTATACCGCTGCACTACCAACTCTGCCCTCACCTACTGTATCCTCACCTATCCCCTGTAGACTGTGATCCCTCATGGGCAGGGTCCTTTCTCCTCCTGTACCAGTCTGTGTTGAAGCATCACTCTGACCAGCACAAGCAGAAAGTGCAGGCATAGACTAGCAAAATCAATAAAAAAAAATATAAAAGCTTTAAAAAAAAATCTAGCAAAAAAAACAACAAAAACTTAAAAAGTTCAAATCACCCCCCCCCCTTTGCCCCATTGAAAATAAAACAATAAAAAAAACCACATCTGGTATCACTGCATTCAGCAATACCCGACTGATCAAAACATAAAATCAATTAATCTGATAGGTAAAAGGCGCAGCGAGAAAAAAAATCAAAATGCAAGAATTGTTTCTTTTTGTCGCCGCAACATTGCATTAAATGCAATAACAGGCGATCAAAACATCGGATATACCCACAAATGGTTTACATAAAAACACCAGCTCAAGAGGCAAATAATAAGCAATCAATGAGCCCCAGATCCCAAAAATTGAGAACGCTACGGGTCTCGGAATATGGTGACAAAAGCACTATTTTTTATACAAACGTCAGAATTTTTTTTAAACAGCCTAGATAAAAGTAAAAGTATACATGTTTGGTATCTACGAACTCGCACCGACCTGAGACATCACACTGACACATCAGTTTTACCATATAGTGAACATGGTAAATTAAATAAAAAAAAAATAGAAAAAAAAAAAACAAAACACACACTATAATGCATGTGCATTTTTTTTGTCATTTTACCACACTTGGAATTTTTTCCCTGTTTCCAGTAGAATATGTGGCAGAATGAATGGTGTCACTCAAAAGTACAACTCATCCCACAGAAAAACAAGCTCTCATATGGCTATATTGAGAGAAAAATTAAAAAAAGGTATGGCTCTTGGAAGAAGGGGAGGGGAGAAAAAAAGATGCCCGGGGGTGAAGTGGTTAATCACTGTGTAATCAATAGATGTTAAGTGAGGATTGTTTATTAGGCTATGTGCGCACAGTGCATTTTTGCGCATTTTTCGGGTGCGTTTTTGCTCAGAAAACTGCATGACTTTGCATCCCCAGCAAAGTCTATGACTTTTCATTTTTGCTGTCTGCACACAGTGGGTTTATTTTTAGCTGCGTTTTTGTGGTGCCCACAAAAACGCAGCATGTCAATTATTTTCCACCCATTAAGTTCGATGAGATGTTCAGAAACGCAATGAAAAAACGCAAATTGCAAATATAGCTGCGTTTTAGTGCGTTTCTATGACTAAAAACGCAAGGGGAGGGCAGTAAAGTGACATGTACAGGAAGAGGATTCCTTCTGTTGGTAAACACAGAAGCATCAATCCTCCCGGTACCACCACCGCTGCTTCCACCTCCCGTCCGGCGCCATGTCCGGTGGAGGAGGAAGCAGCTGTGAAATCAAAAGTGAACAGTAGAAAAAAAAAAAAAAAATGTAATACTCACCTGTCTGCAGACTCCCGGTGCCATGTCCGCTCCCAGCTCCTCTTCCCAGTACCGCCACCCCTGTTCCGGCTGTGTGCAGACTCCCTGGACACATCCAATAGCTGCAAGACCTGGCGGTGGATCACCTGATGCGGTCATCTGATGCGGCACATGACGCATCAGCTGATCGCAAGTCTCGTAGCGATGCTGGCTTTTTACCGCCCGGCTGGCTTAAACTATCAGCTGATGCCATCAGGAGACCGCATCACTGATTACCGACAGCTCCTGCAGCGATTGGACGGGAGTCAGCACAGACGTGTGTATTTTTTTTTTTTGCACTGATGCATCAGCTGATTGCATAAACGGCTTTTATACAATCAGCTGATGTGTGATGTGATTCAGGCCCTTGAACCTGACACATCTGATCGCTTTGCCTTCCAGCAAACCGATCAGATGGATCCGGATTGGCCGGCGCGGGACCCTTGATCCAGGATTACTGCGGAGGGGGGGGGTTCTTTATTGCAATAAAGATGGAGTCACTAATTGTGTTGTGTTTTATTTCTAATAAAAATATTTTTCTGTGTGTTGTGTTTTTTTTTATCTTTGCTAGAAATTCATGGTGGCCATGTCTAATACTGGCGTGACATCATGAATTTTGGGCTTAGGGCCAGTTGATAATATACAGCTAGCCCTAACCCCATTATTACCCAGCGAGCCACCCGGCATCAGGGCAGCTGGAAGAGTTGGATACAGCGCCAGAAGATGGCGCTTCTATGAAAGCGCCATTTTCTGGGGTGGCTGCGGACTGCAATTCGCAGCGGCAGTGCCCAGAAAGCTTAAGCACTCTGCACTGTGGATTCCAATCCCCAGCGGCCTAGTTGTACTTGGCTGGACTCAAAAATGTACACACAGATTAAAAGGGTTTTGTAAAGGTTGTACAGAATGTACCTCAAGGTAAAGTGAGCTGTGAATGTAGAATGTATAATATCAAAGAAATATATTACCATTGTACTTGTGAGGAAGACCTGGAGAGACATGCGTCAGGGGGTCTCCTCGTGGCAACAGTTTTGGTAATGTACCTTTGCTTACATTATTTATTGGAGGTCCTTTTTGTGCTAACCCTTATCTTTATACCCTCCAATGGGAACAATCTATATACCTTTCTAATATGAGCCTTAGATAGTGATATTATCCCACCAATAAGGTCGATGCCTTTGGATGTGCTCTTGCTCATAATGAGGCCGGTTTCAGACATCTATGTTTAATCAGGTACAAGTCACACGCATGGTTATGGTCATCCGTGCGTCACATGTGTGTTTGCATACGTGTGACAGGTACCGGAGAAAAAACGGGTCTGTGAAATAAAAAGATTTTCCATATTTACCTGCTGTCTTCGGCTCTGCTGCCTCCCGCTCATTATATTCATCGATTATTCACTGCACTCAGGACCTGGAAGCCGGAGCATCGCGGGGTACAGCACCGCTAAGGACAGCACCACGGGGACAGGTGGGTATTCTGCAAGCACAGTGACATCCAGGTGGTCATCGGAGCTCCAAATGAACTCTGATGACATCCTGATGACCCCCGCGCTACAGCTTCATATGTTCATCAGAGTTCATTGGGAACTGTGATGAGTCCCCAACAGGGCTGTGGAGTCGTAGCTCATTTTGGTGGAGTCGGAGTCGGTATAAAATGCACCGACTCCAACTCCTAAAATATATAATAAATTGGGGACAGTAGTGCAATGCAGCATCACCTGAAAGGTTTATGAGCTCATAAATAATGCTTTCCATAGCAAAAGCAGATTAGAAAAACACCACACAAACTGACTGCTCATTCTTTGTGAGGATCCTCACAAAACGCTGTGTCTGAATGTCCTATCTTTTCACCCATTGCCTTTGCTAGGATGCCCAGAGTCACTGCATTTCACTGAATTATTTTGCCCTCAATGTTCGATATTTTTGTAACAAGAAAGAAATTGTTAGTAAGACGCTGGCAGTAAAAGATAGTAAAGCTCATCACATCAGCCAGTTTCTCCAGGCCTTAGTGGAAAAAGTTCTGCAAGATTAGGAACGCAAAAAAGAACAGGTTCTTGCCATTGTAACGGACAATGCTTCAAACATAAGTACAATTAAACTGATGAATGAGAGTAATGAACAACAGCTAGAAGAAAATTTAGGATTTAGTATATGTGAGATGGAAGGCCACAGTGCTGCTCATGTAACTGAGGAACAAACAGATATTACAACAGAAGAACAGCAAAATTATACTATAGGATTAGGTGATCTTGTTGAAGCTGCTTCAAAACACTTTCATATTCATCACATGCGCTGTGTTGTGCACACGCTGTAGCTGGCAATAAGAGTCTGCAAGAGGGACCCCGGTTTCACACGTCCGGCTTTTCGCCGGTTTGGCGGATGCAGCACACTCCAGTACAGTGTATACAGTACAGTGGCAGCCCGACAAACGCCGGTCACATGCTGTCATGTGACCGGAGCATGTGACCCGGAGGTTGCGGCGCTGCCACTGCACTGTATCGTACTGTACTGGCGTGCGCCTCATCCGCCAAACCGGCGAAAAGCCAGATGTGTGAAACTGGGCGGACATGCTGGAAATCTAATTGGAAAAGTAAGGAAGTTGGCTATTGCCGCCAGAACCCCTAAAATTGATTCCATCTTGAAGAGACGTGCTGGGAAAGGGGCAATTGTTGATCAAGCCACTTGTTGAGGCAGCACTTATGTTATGACTGAGCGATTGCTTGAACTAAAATCGTTTCTTATAGATATGGTGAACCCTCAAGTAACGTTAAATGAAGGTCAATGGACACAGGTGGCTGAATTGAAGGAATTGCTTAATCACCCATTTTCCGTGACTAAAAATTACAAGCTGAGCATTTAACTTCTGGCATTTTCATAAAGGTACCGTCACACTAAGTAACACTCCAGCGATCCCACCAGCAACCTGACCTTGCATGGATCGCTGGAGCATCGCTACACGGGTTGCTGGTGAGCTGTCACACAGGCAGATCTCACCAGCAACCAGTGACCAGCCCCCAGCCTGCAGCGACGCGTGGAAGCGATGCTGCGCTTGGTAACTAAGGTAAATATCGGGTAACCAACCCGATATTTACCTTGGTTACCAGCGCACACCGTTTAGCGCTGGCTCCCTGCACTCCTAGCCAGAGTACACATCGGGTTAATTACCCGATGTGTAGTTTGGCTACGTGTGCAGGGAGTCGGCACTCGCCGCACGAGAGCGGCGGACGCTGGTAACGAAGGTAAATATCGGGTAACCAAGGAAAGGGCTTCTTGGTTACCCGATATTTACATTGGTTACCAGCGTCCGCAGAAGCCGGCTCCCTGCTCACTGCACATTCAGTTGTTGTTCTCTCGCTGTCACACACAGCGATCTGTGCTTCACAGCGGCAGAGCAACAACTAAAAAATGGTCCAGGACATTCCGCAACAACCAGCGACCTCACAGCAGGGGCCAGGTTGTTGCTGGATGTCACACACAGCAACATCGCTAGCAAGTCGTGCCTCAGCAGCGATGTTGCTAGCGATGTTGCTTAGTGTGACGTGGCCTTAAGGGAGTGGAAGAACTTGCTATTTTGCCTGTCCCAAAGAGGAGGTTTAATCGCAGATGGCATTTCTGCTTCAATGAAACGGCGAGAGACACAGCTATTGGAACATAAAATTATTCTGGCAGCTGTGTATGTGGACCCAAGTCATCGTATACTGCTTGATGATCAACAGCTTACTAAAGGAAAAGAAGCTTTGAGTGAGGTAGCAGTTAGGATGAGCAGCTACAGGACTGCCAGGCAGAAGAGGACTTGGGGCCTGACAGCGCTACTGCTGCCATATCTTCATCCTCATCAGATGAGGAGTTAAACTTTGACAAGTATTTGGATGACATGGAGCAGCAAAGTGTTGCCGCAAGGAAAAAGATTTCACTCCGTCTCCTATAGCAGCAGATTGACCAGATTTCAGTAACATTTTTCAATTACACTCAAAGAAATAGAAAAATTCAACCGTTCATCAAAACTGACTGTGCATGAGGCAATTCCTTTATATCCGGAAATTGTTAGAGATGTTGCCCATGTGGTTACGGCTTTGCCTCCAACCCAAGTTAGTGTAGAGAGGTTGTTCTCTAGCCTTAAAATTATTAGGTCAGATTTGAGGTCATTTGCGAAGGAGGATCTGATGGAGGCAATTCTATTTCTTACAACAAATTCATAGACTGCACAAATGTTTAGTATGTTTTTGTTGAAAATTGCTTTTTGCCACTTACATAGTGTATTACACAGTGTTTATATATATATATATATATATATATATATATATAAATAAATAAATAAATAAATAATCTACTGTATATTACATATTGTATAACATATATACAATTTATTAGTTTATTGTGTTCTAAAGTTGTATGCCAATAAATATATTTTATGTTCTAAATATCTTGATTATTGCATCATAAAAATTATTAAATGTCTGATGTTCTCAT
Source organism: Anomaloglossus baeobatrachus (assembly GCF_048569485.1). Classification (NCBI taxonomy): domain Eukaryota; kingdom Metazoa; phylum Chordata; class Amphibia; order Anura; family Aromobatidae; genus Anomaloglossus; species Anomaloglossus baeobatrachus. Next base: position 395,365,044 of record NC_134353.1, on the reverse strand, counting down.
ACACATTTTAATGCACTACAAAAAATTTTTCACTTAATTATAAGCAATATATATAGGAGTCGGAGTCGGTGCAAGGGAAATTGAGGAGTCGAAGTCGAAGGTTTGGCTTACTGACTCCACAGCCCTGGTCCCTGATGCTGTCCCCGCGATGATCCGGCTTCCAGGTTTTCACTACACACGCAGACACACACACTGAGCACATATACACACATATGTATACACACATGCATACACCAAACACACACACACACACACACACTGAGCACATATACACACATAGACACACATGCATACACCAAACACACACACACACACACACACACACACACACACACACACTGTTGGATACTCACCTGTCCTCAGCAATGCTGTCCCCGGCACTGAAGTCCCCCGCGATGTTCCTTCTTCCAGCTCTACTACAATGAATATTCAGTGAGTATAATGAGCAGGGGTCAGGAGCGGGAGGCAGCAGAGCCGAAGACAGCATCGCTGGATACAGGTAAATATAGAAAATATTTTTATTAAAAAGACCTGTGTTTTCTCCAGTACGTGTCACACTGATGTCACATGAGTGTGCGGTCCGTGTGACGCCCGTGCTACCGGAGAAAAAACGGACATGCCCGAGTGTGTGCGTGCGGGGCCACACGGTCCGTGTGACAACGTATGAGTAACAGCATATAACATGCGTATGTGTGGCATCAGTGTTAAAAACGGATGTCACACGTACCTGAAACACGGACGTCTGAAACTGGGCTGAGACGTAATTCATTGCAAACCCACTAGGGGGAGCCAAATCCTCCAAATTGTACTTCTATTGGCCACGGCCTTTCTTTAATATTGTACAGTATAAACTTACAGATCACTTTACCTCGTTCTCGACCCGGTACAGGCTGAACAACCGTTAAACAAAAACAACTTTAATTGTGTATATTTTGTTTTAAAGTTTATTTCAATAAATAAAATATTAACTGGAGTTACACTTTTTTGTTTTGGTTTTCGTCTCCATTTAAATTATAGACCATATAGGTTTTTCTATTAATGCCAAAAACTAATATGGCTATAGGGCATCACTCCATTTGTGTGGGCAGGGTTAGATCAGTGGCCCAAGATCATTAACCTCATAACGACGGCCGTACGACTTAAAGCGGCGGCAAAACAGGGTACTTATTCTGTTCCGCCGCTTTAAAGCGGCGGCCCGAAAAAACCCTGTAGCGCCCCCCAGCGACCGAAAATCTCGGGGGTTTCAGCTACCGGGGGTAGCTGAGACCCCCCAGATTATGAATCGGGGTGTTTTTTTTGGACCCCGATCATGTGATCGGCGGTATACACCGTATACCGACGAACACATGAAAAAAAAAGAAATGGCCGGTAAAACTGATTTCTTTTTCATCTGACATGATCAAACATGTCAGATGAGAAAGAAATCTAACCCCCTAGTGCCCCCAAAGCCCCCGGTACCGGAGAGTCCCCCCACCCCCACCCCTACCCCCACCGGACATCCAAAATGGCGCCGAAGCGCACAGAAAACTGCCGCCGGCGCCGGCTCTGCAGTCATTTCCCTCTGATCTGAAATGATCAAACATTTCAGATCGTAGGGAAATGTCCTCCCCCTGACCCCTCCTCCGGTCCACCGGAGCCCTCTGGTCACCGGAGCCCCCTCCGGTTCTCCAGAGCCACCACCCCCCTCCCCCCTCCGGAGCGTGGAAGATGGCGGCGCACAGCGCGCGGCCGCCTTCATTCTGCTCTTTCTGCCGCATGTGACACGTCACATGCGACAGAAAGGTGTCCCCAGGTCCCACTAGGTCACCCCCCGTCACCCCCCCCCCCCAAGCCCCCGGTTATACGTTACCTGTCTGCCGCTCCGGGCCCGCGATCGCCGCCTCCTTCTTCAATGCTGGCGGCGCATGCGCAGACAGCGGCTGTCAGCTGGATCCCTGCAAGCAGGGATCCTGCTGACGTCGCTGATGCACAGGCTCCACTGTGGACCGGGGGAGGGTGAGTGCAGTGATCTGCAGCCACACTCCTCACATGGAGAGGCTGCTGTTCCAGAAAATGGGGGGTACGTTCTGTGAGCGTGCCCCTCATATTCTGGAATGAGGTTACTGCAGGTCACTCTGCCCTAGGTTGGACCGGGGCAGTGTGAGTGCAGTATTCTCAGATTACTGCACCCACACTGCTCATGGAGAGCTTGCTCTTCCAGAAAATGGGGGATACGTTCCCTGAACGTGCCCCCCATATTCTAGAAGATCCAGAGTCGGCGTGGGACCTCCAAAATGGATTACAGCGACCGGAATTTCTTTATTTTCAATAAATTGGTAAAAGAGGAATGTTTCGGGGACTGTTTTTTCAAATAAATTTTTTTTTTGTCTTTTTTTTTTCTATTACTGACTGGGTTAGTGATGTCGGGTATCTGTTCAGATGCCGTGACATCACTAACCCCAGGGCTTGATGCCAGGTGACATTACAGCTGGTATCAACCCCATATATTACCCCGTCTGCCACCGCACCAGGGCGCGGGATGAGCTGGGGCGAAGCGCCAGGATTGGCGCATCTAATGGATGCGCCACTTCTGGGGCGGCTGCGGCCTGCTATTTTTAGGCTGGGAAGAGTCCAATAACCATGGCTCTTCCCACCCTGAGAATACCAGACCCCAGCTGTCCGCTTCACCTTGGCTGGTGATCTAATTTGGGGGGGACCCCACGTTTTTTTTTTTTTTTAAAAAACGCCTGGGGAGCCCTCCAAATTGATCACCAGCCAAGGTGAAGCTGTCAGCTGTGGTTTGCAGGCTACAGCTGTCTGCTTTACCCTAGCTGGCTATCAAAAATAGGGGGGACCCCACGTCGTTTATTTTAATTATTAATTTTTTGGGGGGCTAAATACAAGGCTAGGCACCCTTTAGTGCCACATGAAAGGCACTAAAGGGCGCCAGCTTAGAATATGCAGGGGAATGGGACGTTATATTTGTTTGACATCTATCCATTCATCCATTGTAGCATTTTACGCTGTGTGCCCACAATCAGGGTTTGCAGCGTTTTGGGCGCAGAGTGTTTTCCCTGTGTCCATAATGCTGCGTTGTGCAGTAGAAGCACAGTGGAAGGATTTTTAGAAATCCCATGCCCAATGTGCTTCTTTTCTCCGCAGCATAAACCGACCTGTGGCGCAGCTTCCCGAGCCTCAGCATGTCAATTTATGCTGCGGAGATGAGTGTTCTCTGCAGGTAGCATAGAGCTCCACAGCGGCCTGAACCCAAATCGTGGGCTTGGGCAGCTGCGTTCTCCCGTGGACAACACTCACATCTCTGCAGGACGGCTGACACTGTGTACTAGATGCCGTGTCGCTGGATCATGGCCACAGAGCCTAACAGTGAGACATTTGTTGCTACAGCAACATTTTTGTGAAGTACCTGTGGATTCAAAATGCTTACTATACTCCTGAATAAAATCCAGTTTCCAAAATGGGGTCACTTGTGGGGGTTTTCTGCTGTATAGGTACCCAAGGGGCCCTGCTAATGTGACATGGTGCGCGCAATTTATTTCAACTTTTCCAGAATTCAAATGGTGCTCCCTCCATTCCAAGCCCTCCCATTTATCCAAACAGAGGTTTTTGGCCACATGTGGGGTATCCCTGTGCTCATAAGACATTGGATAACAACCTGTGGGGTCCACGGTTTGTTGTTGTCTCTTGAAAAAGTGAGAAATTTGATGCTAAAGCAACAGTTTTGTGAAAAAAATGAAAATTTTCAATATGGCAACCTAAGCTTATCAAATTCTGTGAAGTACTCGTGGATTCAAACTGCTCACTATACACCTTGATAAAAGCCTTGAGGTGTCTTGTTTCCAGAATGAAGTCACTTGTGGGGGACCGCCACTGTTTAGGCACCTCAGGGGCTCTCCAAATGCAACCTGGCGTCCGCTATTGATTCCAGCCAATTTTGCAGTCAAATGGCGCTCCTTCCCTTCCGAGCCCTGCCATGCGCCCAAACAGTTGATTTCCACCACATATAAGGTATCGCCAAACTCAGGAGAAATTGCACAATAAATGTTATGCTGAATTTTTTCCTTTTACTCTTGTAAAAAAAAAAGCTACCTGGTTGAAATAACAATTTTGTGGTAAAATTTTATTTTTTTTTTTTCATGGCTCAACGTTATAAAATTCTGTGAAGCACCTGAGGGTTCAGGGTACTCACCAAACATCTAGATAAATTCCTTGAGGGGCCTAGTTTCCAAAATGGGGCCACTTGTGCGGGGTTTCTGCTGTTTAGGTACCTTAGGGGACCTCCAAATGCGACATGGTGCCCGCAATCTTTTTCAGCCAAATTTCCTTTCTAAAATTCAAATATTGCTCCTTTCGTTCCAAGCCCTCCCATTTGTCCAAACAAAGGTTTCAGACCACATGTGAGGTATCACCGCGCTCATAAAAAAGTGGTTAACAAACCTTGAGGTCAAATTTTTGGAATTACCTCTTGAAAAAGTGAGAAAATTGATGCTAAAGCAACATTTTTGAGAAAATTATTAAAATTTTCAATATGACAACGTAACGTTAACAAAATCTATGAAGTACCTGTGGATCTAAAATGCTCACTATACCCCTAGATAGAAGCCTTGAGGGGTCTAGTTTCCAAAATGGTGTCACTTGTGAGGGATTTCTTCTGTTTAGGTACCTTAGCGGACCTGTAAATGCAACATGGTGCCCGCAATCTATTTCAGCCAAATTTGCTTTCCAAAATTCAAATATTGCTCCTTCTGTTCCGAGCCCTCCCATTTGTCCAAACAGAGGTTTCTGACCACATGTGGGGTATCGGCGCGCTCATAAGAAAGTGGGGAACAAGTTTTGAGGTCCATTTTGTTGTGTTATTTCTTCTAAAAGTGAATAAATTTGGGTTAGAGCAAATTTTTTAGGTAAAATTTAATTTTTGCTTTTTTTCATTCCACATTGCTTTTGTTCATGTGAAGCACCTGAAGGGTTAATATACTTCTTGAATGTGGTTTTGAGTACTTTGGGGGGTGCAGTTTTTAGAATGGTGTCACTTTTGGGTATTTTCTGTCATCTAGGCCTATTGAAGTCACTTCAAATGTGATGTGGTCCCTAAAAAACTGGTTTTGTAAATTTTGATGTAAAAATGAGAAATTGCTGATAAACTTTGAACCCCTCTAACTTCCTAACAAAAAAAAATTGTTTCCAAAATTGTGCTGATGTAAAGTAGACATGTGGGAAATGTTATTTATTAACTATTTTGTGTCACAGAAATCTCTGGTTTAACGGTATAAAAATTCAAAAGTTGAAAATTGCTAAATTTTCAAACTTTTTGCCAATATTCAATTTTTTTCATAAATAAACACAAAAAATATTGTCCTAAATTTGGTACTAACATGAAGTCCAATATGTGACGAAAAAACAATCTCAGAATCACCGGGATCCGTTGAAGCGTTCCAGAGTTATAACCTCATGAAGTGACACTGGTCAGAATTGCAAAATTTGGTCTGGTCATTAAGGTGAAAATTAGCTAAGGGTTAATCCCTTTAAAAACAAAATACACCAAAAATGAATAAATAGGGGAATAGAGGTATATGCATACACACACAAAAAACAAAACCACACACCTCTAAAAATAGTAAACCTTTATTAGTTAAATATGTATAAAATCCCAGGCAAACACAAAGTGGTGTTTATAGTCTACACAAGGGTAGTTTATGGGGTAGATAACAGCAGGGGTAACAAAAGTGATGCCCCGTATAGGTCAGGAGCTTAGGTAATCCAACACTGCTAGTCAGGACATGGGCCTTGACCTAGACTTCTCCCTGCCTGACAACGGAGGTATTATCACCCTAATTTGTACAGCGTCCCCGTTCCTTAGCAGCTATCTAGGTTGCTCCCTACTCTGCCACTAGATCTACACCCTCCACAAAACCTCATAAAAGGGCAAACACCGTCATGTAACACCTTCACAGGTCGGAATATAATCCAATCCAGCCGCCAACTATGTATGTGTATACATGGAATTATAAAACTGCCCACCAGACCACGAGACTAGGACAAAACCTACCCAGATAGTAACAGCAGGAAAAATTGGCCCCAATTAGGGGACACTTAGCATATCATTGGTAGCTCCATGGATGTCCAAAAAGTGGTCTACCTGGCAAAGAAATATCCCCTCCATTTATACATCCAGACACGTTTCCCCCCCTTCTGTGGGGTTCACCAGGGAAAGGGGGGGGGAACTACTAAAGTCCTAGGAAGAGGCCACCTATGAAGATTGAACAGTAGTCACAATACTTGCATATAGTCATTAGATAACAAGGATATAAATAAAAAAAGTCTCATGTATTTACCTGTCTGAACCTTCCTCCATATGAGTATAGCATACCCAGGATTTATGTGCACCTAATCCACGTGGGGCACACAGCGGGGTCCTGTCTCACCGCTATGACTGCAGTCTAATTGACGATACGCTAAGTGTCCCCTAATAGGGGCCAATTTTTCCTCCCATTGGGGTAGGTTTTGTCCTAGTCTCGTGGTCTGGTGGGAAGTTTTATCATTTCATGTATACACATACAGTTGGCGGCTGGATTGGATTATATTCCGACCTGTGAAGGTGTTACATGATGGTGTTTGCAGTTTTATGAGGTTTTGGTGGAGGGTTTATATTTAGTGGCAGAGTAGGGAGTAACAGGGATAGCCACCGAGGAACGAGGCCAAATTAGGGAGATATTACCTCCGCTGTCAGGCAGGGGGAAGTCTAGGGCAAGGCCCATGTCCTGACTAACTTTATGCTCCTGCCCTATACGGGGCACCACTTTTGTTACGCCTGCTGTTATCTACCCCATAAACTACCCTTGTGTAACTATAAACAGCACTTTGTGTTGTTTGCCTGGGATTATATATACAGGAAGGTCCAAAAGTAGGTGGACAGTATGTGTAATAGGGTTGTCAGAGGGAGATTTATCAAACATGGTGTAAAGTGAAACTGACTCCGTTGCCCTTAGCAACCAATCAGATTCCACTTTTCATTCTTCACAGACTCTTTGGAAAATGAAAGGTGGAATCTGATTGGTTGCTAGGGGCAACTGAGTCAGTTTTCACAGATCCAGTTTTTCTGTCCACCTTATTTTGGACCACCCTGTATATTTATCTAATAAAGGTTTACTGGTTTTATAGTTTTTTTGTGTATATCCCTTTAAAAACACCAGGGACTTGAACAAATTGGTGAAAATTAGCTATTTGCCCACTCTGAAATCAGCTGAGATGCCCAGAACATGATAAGGCCAGGCTGGAGTGACCTGGGTTTGATGCGGGCCCCCGAACAGTCAAAGGATCATGTACGATTACTGGCCCAAAGGTGTTTAACCCTTTAAAAACACCAGTCACTTCTTCACTTCTGTTCACTCCTGACGCCAGCTGAGGCCAGAGGGAGCTGCGTTTGATGCCAGGTCTGTGCCCAGTCATTGACCCTTTGGATACCGCCCTTCAGAGTCCAGTTCTATTTACAGCCGCTTGTAGTCACATTAGGGCACCACACCGCGTTGTAGCTTATTACTCTGATCTTTTCTGATATTTTTTTAAGAGTTTAAAAACAAATTTTACAAAAAAATAAAAGGCATCCCCCAATAAGAAACCACATAACTAAGAAACCGATGTCAGCATCAGAACATGTCCGCAAGGAGCAGGCACCTGTGGGTGGGGCAGTGACAGTCTGACATGACCCTTCTCACCCCCCATACATGTACGCAAGGAGCAGGCACCTGTGGGTGGGGCAGTGACAGTCTGACATGACCCTTCTCACCCCCCATACATGTCCGCAAGGAGCAGGCACCTGTGGGTGGGGGCAGTGACAGTCTGACATGACCCTTCTCACCCCCCATACATGTCCGCAAGGAGCAGGCACCTGTGGGTGGGGCAGTGACAGTCTGACATGACCCTTCTCACCCCCCATACATGTCCGCAAGGAGCAGGCACCTGTGGGTGGGGCAGTGACAGTCTGACATGACCCTTCTCACCCCCCATACATGTACGCAAGGAGCAGGCACCTGTGGGTGGGGCAGTGACAGTCTGACATGACCCTTCTCACCCCCCATACATGTACGCAAGGAGCAGGCACCTGTGGGTGGGGCAGTGAGTCTGACATGACCCTTCTCACCCCCCATACATGTACGCAAGGAGCAGGCACCTGTGGGTGGGGGCAGTGACAGTCTGACATGACCCTTCTCCCCCCCCATACATGTACGCAAGGAGCAGGCACCTGTGGGTGGGGCAGTGACAGTCTGACATGACCCTTCTCACCCCCCATACATGTCCGCAAGGAGCAGGCACCTGTGGGTGGGGCAGTGACAGTCTGACATGACCCTTCTCACCCCCCATACATGTACGCAAGGAGCAGGCACCTGTGGGTGGGGCAGTGACAGTCTGACATGACCCTTCTCACCCCCCATACATGTACGCAAGGAGCAGGCACCTGTGGGTGGGGCAGTGACAGTCTGACATGACCCTTCTCACCCCCCATACATGTCCGCAAGGAGCAGGCACCTGTGGGTGGGGGCAGTGACAGTCTGACATGACCCTTCTCACCCCCCATACATGTCCGCAAGGAGCAGGCACCTGTGGGTGGGGCAGTGACAGTCTGACATGACCCTTCTCACCCCCCATACATGTCCGCAAGGAGCAGGCACCTGTGGGTGGGGCAGTGACAGTCTGACATGACCCTTCTCACCCCCCATACATGTACGCAAGGAGCAGGCACCTGTGGGTGGGGCAGTGACAGTCTGACATGACCCTTCTCACCCCCCCATACATGTCCGCAAGGAGCAGGCACCTGTGGGTGGGGCAGTGACAGTCTGACATGACCCTTCTCACCCCCCCATACATGTCCGCAAGGAGCAGGCACCTGTGGGTGGGGCAGTGACAGTCTGACATGACCCTTCTCACCCCCCATACATGTACGCAAGGAGCAGGCACCTGTGGGTGGGGGCAGTGACAGTCTGACATGACCCTTCTCACCCCCCATACATGTCCGCAAGGAGCAGGCACCTGTGGGTGGGGCAGTGACAGTCTGACATGACCCTTCTCACCCCCCATACATGTACGCAAGGAGCAGGCACCTGTGGGTGGGGCAGTGACAGTCTGACATGACCCTTCTCACCCCCCATACATGTCCGCAAGGAGCAGGCACCTGTGGGTGGGGCAGTGACAGTCTGACATGACCCTTCTCACCCCCCATACATGTACGCAAGGAGCAGGCACCTGTGGGTGGGGGCAGTGACAGTCTGACATGACCCTTCTCACCCCCCATACATGTCCGCAAGGAGCAGGCACCTGTGGGTGTGGCAGTGACAGTCTGACATGACCCTTCTCACCCCCCATACATGTACGCAAGGAGCAGGCACCTGTGGGTGGGGGCAGTGACAGTCTGACATGACCCTTCTCACCCCCCATACATGTCCGCAAGGAGCAGGCACCTGTGGGTGGGGCAGTGACAGTCTGACATGACCCTTCTCACCCCCCATACATGTACGCAAGGAGCAGGCACCTGTGGGTGGGGGCAGTGACAGTCTGACATGACCCTTCTCACCCCCCATACATGTCCGCAAGGAGCAGGCACCTGTGGGTGGGGCAGTGACAGTCTGACATGACCCTTCTCACCCCCCATACATGTACGCAAGGAGCAGGCACCTGTGGGTGGGGGCAGTGACAGTCTGACATGACCCTTCTCACCCCCCATACATGTACGCAAGGTCATGCTCCGAGGACGCACGTACGTACAGCGCGGCCCCGCTACTTTACTGCCCTCTGTCGCTGCTGCGCTCACCCGGCTTCTTGGCATATCCTCGTAGTTGCACTGCCCCGGGCCGGCTGCAGAGAGTGCCCACGACCCGCAGTGCTGCTCTACCAGCCATCATCTCATGCTTCTTGTCACTTCCGGGGAACTCAGGCCACTTTGCACCATGGGACATGTAGTCCCTCAGCTGAAAACACTCCGCCTTTCTCTAGCAGTCAGTTATGCCGTCCTATGTGCTGCAATTATCATAGACGTGTCTACTGTTTGCCACAGTACGGCTCATACAACTCGGACTTCCTTTGTGTTCCCGTATGAGTCTCGGCAGTGCACACTATATCTCCCAGCGGCTTTTTCAGGTACAGAAGCCGCACGTTACTGTGGAAGGAAGTTGTGGACTAAAAACTACATCTCCCAGCGGCCCTTTCGGCTGAGCTCTGGGTACGGAAGCCGCCAGTTACTGTGGGCTAAAAACTTCATCTCCCAGCGGCACTTTCGGCTGAGCCCTGGGTACGGAAGCCGACAGTTACTGTGGGCTAAAAACTACATCTCCCATCGGCTCTTTCGGCTGAGCCCTGGGTACGGAAGCCGACAGTTACTGTGGGCTAAAAACTACATCTCCCAGCGGCCCTTTCGGCTGAGCCCTGGGTACGGAAGCCGCCAGTTTACTGTGGGCTAAAAACTACATCTCCCAGCGCCCCTTTCGGCTGAGCCCTGGGTACGGAAGCCGCACGCTATTGTGGACGGAAGCTAGGGACTTGACTCAGGGTCCGGGGTACACGCTAGCATTTGGCACAGAGGTGTAGTGGAAGCTGAGGGACAGGGTCTGCCCGAGCCATGTGCTGGTGAATGATGAGGACACAGTAAGCAGCTCCTTCTCCGGGATGGAGTTCCAGAGCCGGACGCCCCCGCTGCCCTCTTACTGCTCTGGCACCCTTACTGAGGGCCCACCCATGGACTTGGAGCCCGCCGACCAGGGGGCAGGGGACAGTGAGAGCAGGGCGCCCCCACGTGTAGACAGCTGTCCAGACATGGACACCAGGCCCCCGCCAGAGCTGCTGGGCATGGAGTGCCAGCTGGGCACCGCAGGGCAGGAGAGTGCTTTCCACATGAAGGAGCTTCTGAGTGAGTTGCCCACCTTCACCTGCCCCTCTAATGGTAATCACTACGAGGAAGAGAGCTGCCTAGGGAAGGCGCCCGAGGAATGCCAGCCGTGCCTACTACATATTGCCATGGGGAAGGGGCTTGGGCACACTGTGCGGCAAATGTCAAAACCCTGCATAGAAGTCGCTGGCAGCCATGGACTCTTACTGACGGAGAGTGGCAAAGATGGGATGTTCACCCTCTTCCAGTGTGAGGAGGGCACGTTATGTGCTGGGGACACTGGGGTGCCCCTGGCCAGGCTGGAGGCCATATTAAGCAGTGAGCAGTACACAGGGGCTGTGGGGCTGGAGGAAGAGGAGTCCTCAGCGACATCTTCTGGGCTCAGCAGAGAAGACTCTTCGTGTAGCCTGGCCGAGGAAGAGTCCCAGCGCCATGTCCAGGAGGTGAGGCGGCACTGCTGGTGGTAGCCACTGGGCTAGGAGAGGAGAGGGACTGAGTAGACACAGGTTATTGGGGCTCCATCCTATACCAATGATGATTAGACGCAGCGTGCTGGCTGTGTACGATCTGCGGGAGCTATGCACACTCATGGTGGTTTGTGGGGCAGCACTATGTGTATAGCTCTATGCTTGTGCAGGTCATGGCGACCCAAAAGCGTGGTATGGCTCTGATGACCTGTATACCCACCATGATGTGAGTTTGTGTACAGAGTAGGGATATATCCAGGAAGCTCTCCTAAAATCCCTTTTCTTCCCTGATGGTGCCAGTTTTCCTTTTGCGCTGTCTCTGTCACATTTGTTTCTTCTGATCTCATCAGTCTTCTCTGAGTCCGGGCACTTTCACACTTTCCCTCCCAGATGTTGTCAATCACAGCTGCGCATCTGATCTAGCAGTCTGAGGCTGCTGAGCTGTGATTGGTGGCTTCTGGGAGAGAGGGGTGAAGGCACAGACCCCCAGAAGCCTGCTTTCACACTTGCGTTGTTTTGCATCAGTCACAATCTGTTGCCTTGAGGAATTACGGTATCCTGCAAAATATTTAGCAGGAATCCGTTTTTCCCCATAGACTTCTATTAGTGATGGATTGTGACTGATGGTTCTGCGTTGCATCCGCTGCGTGACGGATCAGTCGTTTACTGACTGACCGGCAGGCGGGAGCAACGCTGAATGTAACGTTTTTGTGTGCGGCGGATTGTTTTTTTTACTGTGAGCATGCGCACAGTAACAAACCATGATGGACTGTAAATTCAGTTCCAGTGGCCGGAACGATCAGCTGATCGCCCGGCAGCCGGCTTTTGTGAACGATCAGCTGATCGGCCAACGGCCGGCTTTTGTGAACGATCAGCTGATCGGCCAACGGCCGGCTTTTGTGAACGATCAGCTGATCGGCCAACGGCCGGCTTTTGTGAACGATCAGCTGATCGGCCAACGGCCGGCTTTTGTGAACGATCAGCTGATCGGCCAACGGCCGGCTTTTGTGAACGATCAGCTGATCGGCCAACGGCCGTCTTTTGTGAACGATCAGCTGATCGGCCAACGGCCGTCTTTTGTGAACGATCAGCTGATCGGCCAACGGCCGTCTTTTGTGAACGATCAGCTGATCGGCCAACGGCCGGCTTTTGTGAACGATCAGCTGATCGGCCAACGGCCGGCTTTTGTGAACGATCAGCTGATCGGCCAACGGCCGGCTTTTGTGAACGATCAGCTGATCGGCCAACGGCCGGCTTTTGTGAACGATCAGCTGAACGGCCAACGGCCGGCTTTTGTGAACGATCAGCTGATCGGCCGGCTTTTGTGAAGGATCAGCTGATCGCCTGGCGGCCGCCTTTTGTGAACAATGATCGTTCACAAAAGCCAGCAGTCGGTAAAACCGTAAAAAAAATGGATGGTTTTTTTGCAGCATCAAACACATCAGTTGTGCCACTATCTACAACACATCCGTTGAATCAGTCACACAATTGATTGTGACTGATGCAAAACAACGGAAGTTGACTTGGCCTAATGAGAAACGCCCAGGTGGCCAAAAAAGCAGAGATTTCACATACTGATCTCCGGAAGCAACAAATGGGAACATGAGCAAAACGGAAACCAGCGGCAGAACCACAGGAGCTCAGGGATTTATACAAGGTAATTAATTTTTTTGTACAAGTGACAGGTCATCTTTTAAATAGCTTTTGTCCACAGCATGTCTTGTGGTGTAAACAGAGGCCGTGCTGCTGTATGGGGACAGATTGCTCTAGCAGCAATCATTTATCTTCATCTAGCCTGTATAAGAGGTGATAGACTTGGTATATGGGCAGAAATCTGCCTTGAAGGGAATGGTAAGTCATCTGGTGACACAAGTGTAAAGCCACTGACATGTCTTGTGATATCTGAGGCGGTGAGTACAGGGCAGAGCTGTGGATATACACTGGAGACACGTCTGCTTCCGGGTTCTGACGGGGAATGTTCTTGTTTCTAAGGTGGCACATTCTTGTGTAGGTCCAGGATTTAGTACTTTGAGGATGCCATATGTAGTACAGTAGTTTTTTTACATACAGTATTGTTTTTGAATAACTTTTTTTTTTTATCACTTTTTTCTTTACAAATGTGATCTATTTCTACCAAAGATTTTGCCACAGCCTCCGAATTTTCCAACACCACCGAAAGGTATGTGTGACACAACGCCTGGGCTATTGATTTGATGATTGGCAGCTTTCATATGTTGGTCATAATGGGATATTATAGTCTCATCAGATCTGATGTGGTTCCACTAATCACAATGCTCTGATATAAATGAATTGAAAAAGCTGTCCTAGAGTCATGTGGAGTAGAGGTTATCCTCTACTCTTAATCTGGGTTCACACATAGCGACAGCGACGTCGCTGTTACGTCACCATTTTCTGTGACACAACAGCGACCTTGTAAGTCGCTGTTATGATGGCTGCTTAGCTGTCAAACACAGCAGACGCAGCAGCGATCATAACGACACACGCCGCTGTGGAAGCCATGCTGCACTTGGTAACTAAGGTAAATATCAGGTAACCATTACCCGATATTTAACTTGGTTACCAGCGCACACGCTTAGCGCTGGCTCCCTGCTCTCCTAGCCAGGGTACACATTGGGTTAATTACCCGATGTGTACTCCAGCTACGTAAGCAGGGAGCCGGCACTGGCAGTGTGAGAGCACACCGCTTAGCGCTGGCTCCCTGCACACGGAGTCGGAGCCGGAGTACACATCGGGTAATTAACCCGATGTGTACCCTGGCTAGGAGAGCAGGGAGCCAACGCTAAGCGGTGTGCTCTCACACTGCCAGTGCCGGCTCCCTGCTCACGTAGCTGGAGTACACATCGGGTAATTAACCCAATGTGTACTCTGGCTAGGAGTGCAGGGATCAGTGAGCCGGAACTGGCAGCGTGAGAGCAGCGGTGCTAGTAACTAATGTAAATATCGGGTAACCAAGGAAAGGGCTTCTTGGTTACCCAATGTTTACCTTGGTTACAGCTTACCGCAGCTGCCAGACGCCGGCTCCCTGCTCGCTTCAGTTCGTCGCTCTCTCGCTGTCACACACAGCGATGTGTGCTTCACAGCGGGAGAGCAACGAGAAAAAAATGAAGCAGAAGATTCAGCAACGACCGGCGATCTCACAGCAGGGGCCAGCTCGTTGCTGGATGTCACACACAGCGTCAGCGACGGGACGTCGCTGCCACGTCACAGAAAATGGTAACGTAGATCTCCCTCTTATTGTTCTGAATGGGAGGCGGAAGTGCAGCAACCGGCTGCTATCAGAAGATGGGGCAGCACAAAACTGAGCATTTCTGGGCACTGAACAGCAGATCGGCGGGGATGCCGGGGGTCTGATCCCAGTCAGACATTGATGACCCTTCCTAAGGATAGGCCTTCAATGTAAAAATAGTGGCTAATCTCTTTAAATATTAACTTCAAAATGCCATTATATTCCTGGAGAGTTGTATCCAGCTAGTCAAGCCCATAAATAAATAAGCCCTTTCTGGCATGTAGCCTTTCACAGCCGTCATATAACCAATACCATTGACTAGCCGTAAATAGAAAGGAATGAGGCTGGCGAAGGGACATTAGGTGCTGTGGGATTGACTAATTTTAGAGAAGATGAATAAATCATTTGAGATCACATATTTTGAATGTCGGACTATTTCTTTAAGGCCTGTTTCACACGTCAGTGAAAAACAGTTTTTCACTGACGTGTAAAAAAAAGCCTATGTCCCTCCATGGGCCGTGATTCACAGCACACGTGGGTTGTCCATGTGCAATCCGTGATACGTGAGATATGTGGAGATAACTCACCAGTCCCCGTTCCTGCTGTCCGTGGCGCTGAAGTCTCCAGCCCTGCAGCATCCGGCCGCCGCTATCACTCACCTCTGCAGCTACTTCCGGGTCGGCTGTGGCTGCATTCATGAATATGCATACCAGTAATGAGCCGGCCAGGAAGAAGCAGACAGCAGCTGCTGAACACGGCGTCGCTGGAGACGGGGGAGTTGAAAATGTTTTTTTTTTATTTTCAATGTACGTTTTTCACGCACGGATCACACCATAGTGTGATCCGTGGGACATCAGTGATACAAGAAAAAAACGGACTTGTTTCTGTGCGGCAATCACGCACACGCTTGTATGCTGCACGGACACACAGTCAGTGAAAAATCACTGATTTGTGAGCAGACTCATTGATTATAATGGGTCTGCGTATGTCCGTGATTCTGGTACGTATAAAAAAAAGGACATACGTACCAGAATCACTGACGTCTGAAAGAGGCCTAAAGTAGAGAGAACCGTACAGGGTTGGACATGTACTTGTCATACACGAGGTGTTGCAGAAACTATGCTGACATTTCAATTGCATCTGGGCCAAGTCTTTGCAGGGTGTGAATCCAGCCTGAGGGCTCATTCTGCGTATTACACTGCCTTAAAGTATTCATACACTTGGAATTGTTCTACATTTTTTCACGTTAAATTTAAATGTACTATATTTATGCAAAGTAGCAAATATTTGTGAAGTGTAAAGGAAATACCTGGTTTTCTACATATTTTAAACCTCTACATCTGAAAATTGTGATGTGCATTTGTATTCAGCCCACTGTAGTCTGATGCCTGAAAATAAAATCCGGAGTGACCAATTGCCTCCAGAATCACATTATTAGTACCTTCATTCCATCTGTGACCTCAGAGATGTGTTTGAGAACATTAGGGATCACACCTCATTATGAAAACAAGGACCACCTCAGACAGTTCAAGTATAAAGCAATCTAAATCTAAATATAATAGCCCAAACTCTGAGCATCTCAGAGCAATGGTCAATCCATCATCCAAACATGGAAGAGTACTGTACAACTGCAAACCTACCAAGACATGGCCGCCCACCTAAACTGACATCCCAAGCAACAAGAGCACTAACTAGAGAAGCATCCACGAGGTGCATGGTCACCCTGGTGGAGCTGTAGAGATCCACAGCTGAGGTGGGAAAATATGTCCACTGGACAACTGTTAGGCTATGTTCACACTAGAAAAATGATTTTCTTTGTCGCTCCATTGGGAGACCCAGACAATTGGGTGTATAGCTTCTGCCTCCGGAGGCCACACAAAGTATTACACTTTAAAAAGTGTAACCCCTCCCCTCTGCCTATACACCCTCCCGTGCATCACGGGCCCATCAGTTTTTTGCTTTCTGTTGAAGGAGGCACACATGCACGCAAGCTCCACATTTTAGTCAGCAGCAGCTGCTGACTTTGTCGGATGGAAGAAAAGAGGGCTCCCGGCATGCTCCCTTCTCACCCCACTCTGGTCGGCGGTGCTGTTAAGGTTGAGGTACCCATTGCGGGTACAAAGGCTGGAGCCACATGCCGTTATCCTTCCCCATCCCTTAGGGGCTCTGGGAGAAGTGGGATCCTAACCGGTCACCATGCACTGGGACCGGGCTCCCTCCGCAGACCCTGGGGGAATCTGACGGACAGGAGATCGGGTATCATCAGGGACAGGCCCTGCTTCTATGAGGTACTCTGTGTCCCCTTGGGGACGGCGCATAGAGCGCCTGTGTAACAGACGCTGCAGCGGCTGCTGTGTGTTTTGACACCTCCAGCTCCACCGCCGGGACTACCGCGCCGACCGCGCTTGTTTGCCGGCCGGGTTACTAACTTTAGTCCCCGGCTTCTGCGGCCTAGTACCGCATACTCCCGCCCCCGGGCCTGCCAGTCAGGGGTAAGGGCGGGACGCTAGACTGGACGTCAGCGGTGAGGGCTGGAGCATACTAGGTATCCTCCTCCCCCCTCACTGAGCACTGTGGGGCACCAGATTCCCGCACTTTCTGAGGCACGCCCACGGCTCCCTCCTCCTCTGAGAACGCTGGCAGCCATTGCTATCTGCACTTCTGCCGGTGGAGAACTTCAGACCGAGCTCCACAGCTCTGGGAGGCCCAGGCAGGGAATCTGGTGGACACACAACCGCTGAGGGCGGTCGGTAAGCCGCACCGGTTACCTGGTGCTGGCCCCCCCGGGTGCCGAAGAGTGTATGTATATATGTATATATATATATATATATATATATATATATATATATATATATATATATATATATATATATATATATATATATATATATATATATATATATATATATATATATATATATATATATATATATATATATATATATATATATACTGTATACATTTGCTCTGTTCGGCCGCATTATTTGCTTTTGGCTATATACCCTCACTGATTGCTCTAAGAGGAGACAACAGCATGTCGTCCGCAAAAAGCAAGGGTGCCAAGGCACAGGCTTATTTTGCAACCTGTACCTCTTGTGCGGCTATGTTACCTGCAGGTTCCACCTACCCTCATTGTGTGCAATGCTCGGCCCCTGTGACACTCACTCAGCCGGAGCCTCAGCCACGGGTGGGACCCCCGGCCCAGGTAGAACCACCGGCTACCACTGTCCAGGTGGCAGGGACAGAGTTTGCAGTGTTGGCTGACAAACTTTGAGTCACTTTCACAATCCATGGCTCAGTCTATGGATAGATGGTCTGCTAAGATACTAGAAGCTTTGCAGTCCAGACCTGTAACACAGGCCCCGGGCACTGTTGAATCATTGCCCCCAGGCCCCTCTCGGTCGGAGCAGCAAAGTGCTCCTGGGGTGACTTCTAGGTCCCACGGTGAGGACTCCGACACGGACCGCAGTCCCAGACCGGCTAAGCGTGCTCGCTGGGAGCTTCCCTCGACTTCTTCACACTGCTCAGGGTCTCAGCATGAGGACTCTCTGGAGGATGAAGCGGAGGTGGCAGATCAGGGCTCTGATCCTGACGCTGCTCTCAATCTTGATACACCTGAAGGGGACGCCATAGTATATGACCTTATAGCGTCCATCAACCAGGTGCTAGAACTTTCTCCTCCACCTCCACCGATTGAGGAGTCAGCTTCTCAGCAGGAGAAATTCCAATTTAGGTTTCCCAAACGTATACGGAGTGCGTTTTTAGATCACTCCAACTTCAGAGATACAGTCCAGAAACACCGAGCATTTCCGGACAAGCGCTTTACTAAGCGCCTTAATGACACACGTTACCCCTTCCCCACTGACGTAGTTAAGGGTTGGGCTCAGTGTCCCAAGGTGGATCCTCCGGTCTCTAGACTGGCGGCTAGATCCATAGTAGCAGTGGCAGATGGTTCATCGCTCAAGGATGCCACTGACAGGCAAATAGAGCTCCTGATGAAATCCTCGGTCGGTGGCAGGCTCTCCCGCTTTTGCGACGCCTGGTTGCCACATGTCCAAGACCGATGGGTGAGAGACATTCTGTCTCACGGTTACAGGATAGAGCTCAGCTCTCGTCCTCCGACTCGTTTCTTCAGAACATCTCCGCCCCCAGAGCGAGCCGATGCTCTTTTTCAGGCGGTGAACACTCTGAAGGCAGAAGGAGTGGTGATTCCTGTTCCCCTTCAAGAATGTGGTCGCGGTTTTTACTCCAACTTGTTTGTGGTGCCAAAAAAGGACGGATCATTCCGTCCCGTTCTGGACCTCAAACTGCTCAACAGACACGTGAAAACCAGACGGTTCCGGATGGAATCTCTCCGCTCCGTCATCGCCTCGATGTCCCAAGGAGACTTCCTAGCATCAATCGACATCAGGGATGCTTATCTCCACGTGCCGATTGCACCAGAGCATCAACGCTTCCTGCGTTTCGCCATCGGAGACGAACACCTTCAGTTCGTGGCACTGCCTTTCGGCCTGGCGACAGCCCCACGGGTCTTCACCAAGGTCATGGCAGCAGTGGTGGCAGTCCTGCACTCTCAGGGACACTCGGTGATCCCTTACTTAGACGATCTTCTAGTCAAAGCACCCTCGCGGGTGGCATGCCAACACAGCCTGAACACTGCTCTGGAGACTCTCCAGAGGTTCGGGTGGATCATCAATTTCCCAAAGTCAAATTTGACACCGACCCAATCGCTAACTTACCTCGGGATGGAGTTTCATACTCTCTCAGCGATAGTGAAGCTCCCGCTGGACAAACAGCGTTCACTACAGACAGGGGTGCAATCTCTCCTTCGAGCCCAGTCTCACCCCTTGAGGCGGCTCATGCACTTCCTAGGGAAGATGGTGGCAGCAATGGAGGCAGTTCCATTTGCGCAGTTTCATCTGCGTCCACTCCAATGGGACATTCTCCGCAAATGGGACAGGAGGTCGACGTCCCTCGACAGGAACATCTCTCTTTCTCGGGCAACCAAAGCCTCTCTTCAGTGGTGGCTTCTTCCCACTTCCCTGTCGAAAGGGAAATCCTTCCTGCCCCCATCCTGGGCTGTGGTCACGACGGACGCGAGTCTGTCAGGGTGGGGAGCGGTCTTCCTCCACCACAGGGCTCAGGGAACCTGGACTCAGACAGAGTCCTCCCTTCAGATCAATGTTCTGGAGATAAGGGCAGTGTATCTAGCCTTAAAGGCGTTCCAGCTGTGGCTGGAAGGCAGGCAGATCCGAATTCAGTCGGAAAACGCCACGGCGGTGGCGTACATCAACCACCAAGGCGGCACACGCAGTCATCAAGCCTTCCAAGAAGTTCGGCGGATTCTGCTGTGGGTGGAAGCCACAGCCTCCACCATCTCCGCAGTTCACATCCCGGGCGTAGAAAACTGGGAAGCAGACTTTCTCAGTCGCCAGGGCATGGACGCAGGGGAATGGTCTCTTCACCCGGACGTGTTTCAAGAGATCTGTTGCCGCTGGGGAACGCCAGACGTCGACCTAATGGCGTCCCGGCACAACAACAAGGTCCCGGCATTCATGGCACGGTCTCAAGATCACAGAGCTCTGGCGGCAGACGCATTAGTTCAGGATTGGTCGCAGTTTCGACTGCCCTATGTATTTCCCCCTCTGGCACTGCTGCCCAGAGTGTTACGCAAGATCAGGTCCGACTGCCGCCGCGCCATCCTCATCGCCCCAGACTGGCCGAGGAGGTCGTGGTACCCGGATGTGTGGCATCTCACGGTGGGTCAACCATGGGCACTACCAGACCGACCAGACTTGCTGTCTCAAGGGCCTTTTTTCCATCTGAATTCTGCGGCCCTCAACCTGACTGTGTGGCCATTGAGTCCTGGATCCTAGCGTCTTCAGGGTTACCTCAAGAGGTCATTGCCACTATGAGACAGGCCAGGAAACCAACGTCCGCCAAGATCTACCACAGGACGTGGAGGATCTTCTTATCCTGGTGCTCTGATCAGGGTTTTACTCCCTGGCCGTTTGCATTGCCCACTTTTCTGTCTTTCCTTCAATCCGGATTAGACAAGGGTTTGTCTCTCGGCTCTCTCAAGGGACAGGTATCGGCGCTTTCCGTGTTTTTTCGAAAGCGTCTAGCCAGGCTTCCGCAGGTACGCACGTTCCTGCAGGGGGTTCGCCACATAGTACCACCTTACAAGCGTCCGCTAGAACCCTGGGATCTTAACAGGGTGCTAACGGCTCTTCAGAAACCACCTTTCGAGCCGATGAGGGAGGTTTCTCTTTCACGCCTTTCGCAGAAGGTGGTCTTCCTAGTGGCAGTCACATCACTTCGGAGAGTGTCTGAGCTAGCAGCGCTGTCATGCAAAGCCCCCTTCCTGGTGTTTCACCAGGATAAGGTGGTTCTGCGTCCGGTCCCGGAGTTTCTCCCGAAGGTGGTATCCCCTTTTCATCTCAATCAGGATATCTCCTTACCTTCTTTTTGTCCCAATCCAGTTCACCAATGTGAAAAGGATTTGCACTTGTTAGATCTCGTGAGAGCTCTCCGGCTCTACATTTCTCGTACGGCGCCCCTGCGCCGTTCTCATGCGCTCTTTGTCCTTGTCGCTGGCCAGCGTAAAGGGTTGCAGGCTTCCAAGTCAACCTTGGCTCGGTGGATCAAGGAACCGATTCTTGAGGCCTACCGTTCTTCTGGGCTTCCGGTTCCTTCAGGGCTGAAAGCCCATTCTACCAGAGCCGTGGGTGCGTCCTGGGCATTGCGGCACCAGGCTACGGCTCAGCAGGTGTGTCAGGCGGCTACCTGGTCGAGTCTGCACACTTTCACGAAACACTATCACGTGCATGCCTATGCTTCGGCAGATGCCAGCCTAGGTAGGCGAGTCCTTGAGGCGGCAGTTGCCCACCTGTAGGAGGGGGCCGTTTTACGGCTCTTTTTATCGAGGTATTCTTTTACCCACCCAGGGACTGCTTTTGGACGTCCCAATTGTCTGGGTCTCCCAATGGAGCGACAAAGAAGAAGGGAATTTTGTTTACTTACCGTAAATTCCTTTTCTTCTAGCTCCTATTGGGAGACCCAGCACCCGCCCCTGTTCCCTTCGGGCTGTTGTTCTTTTGTGTACACATGTTGTTCATGTTGAATTGTTCTTTGGTTCATGGTTTAGTTCTCCGAACATCCTTCGGATTGAGTTTACCTTAGACCAATTTATAAGTTTACTCCTTCCTGCTTTGGCACCAAAACTGATGGGCCCGTGATGCACGGGAGGGTGTATAGGCAGAGGGGAGGGGTTACACTTTTTAAAGTGTAATACTTTGTGTGGCCTCCGGAGGCAGAAGCTATACACCCAATTGTCTGGGTCTCCCAATAGGAGCTAGAAGAAAAGGAATTTACGGTAAGTAAACAAAATTCCCTTCTTTCTTGAGAAATTTCTTAAGAAATTTCTTGAGTGAAGGATTAGCGCACCTGCGGTAAAAAACGCACCAATAACGCAGGTGCGTTTTTGGAGCGTTTTTTAATGCCTTTACAGCAGAAAAGCACGTTGAAAATGAAAAAAAAAATAGAGGGATAGATAGATAGAGATAGATATTTAGGGGAATAGATATAGAAAGATAGATAATAGATAGATAGATATAGATAGATAATAGATATTTAGGGGTATAGATAGATAATGGATAGATAATAGATAGATAATAGATATTTAGGGGTATAGATAGATAATGGATAGATAATAGATAGATAATAGATATTTAGGGAGATAGATAGATAATAGATATATATTTAGGGGTATAGATAGTTAATATAGATATTTAGGGAGATAGATAGATATAGATAGATAATAGATATTTAGGGAGATAGATAATAGATGGATAGATATTTAGGGGTATAGATAGATAATAGATAATATAGAAAGATAGATGGATGGATGGATAGATAATAGAGGGATAGATATTCCAGCTTTATTTATGATGTTTCCCCCCACACACACTGCACTTCTCGCGGTCGGTAGTGTGTTCACATCAGCGGCCGTGAGAAATGTCTTGCAGTCACCTCTGCACCTCGCTCAGGAGCCGCATTCAGCACTCGCTCCCTGACCGAGGCCGTGGAGAACTGTCACACGCGGCTGGAGCAGGGCTGGAAGCGCCGTGGCACATCGCTGTGGATTACGTCGGAACTGTGTCTGGGAGGGGTTAATACAATGGAGAAAGAGGGGCTTTTTGTCTTTTATTCAAAATAAAGGATTTTTCGGTGTTTGTGAGTGTTTCTTTACTTTCACTTACAGATTAGTGACGGCGTGTCATAGACACTGCCATTACTAATCTTCGACTTAGCGGCAGCTATTGGTTGCCGTTAACTCCATAGTACCCTGATTGCCATCGCATCACGGCAACAGGAAGAGCCGGTAACACGCCGGGACTGCCGCGTAATGGATGCGACAGTTCCGGGGCAGCTGAGGGCTGATATTCTGGGCTGCGGGAGGGGGGGGGGCATTAACCCTGCCCCTCGCCCTCCCTAGCCTGAGAATACCGGGCCACCGCTGTGTGTTAACCTCGTCTGGACGGTAAAAATACAGCGGAGCACACGCTTTTTTTTTTTCTCTTCTTCCTCCTCTTCCTGTCCTAGTGACATCACTTCCCTGCAAAACGCAGGACAAGGATGTACACTATGTCCCGAAAACGCGAAATAACGCGGGAATAACGCAGGAATAACGCACATCACTTGCTACCTGCGTTATTCCTGCGTTATTTCATGATTACATTAGTCAATGGAGTGAATAATGCAGTTAACTGCAGAAAAGAAGTGACATGCTCATTCTTTTTCTTAAGAAAATCTACTGAAAGAATTTTCTTCAGAAAAAAACGCAGTGTGCGCACAGCTAATTTTTTTTTGCCATAGGTTTTGCTGGGAAATGTCTGCAGAAAGATTACAAGAATTTCTCAAGAAATTTCTGCAGCAAAAACGGACCAAAAACGCGGGTAAAAAACGCAGTGTGTGAACATAGCCGTAGTCATATAATCCACAAATCTGGCTTTATGGAAGACTGGCAAGAAGAAATACAATTTTGAAAGCAAGCCATAAGAAGACCTGTTGCAATTTGCAAAGAGCCATATAGGGGACATAACATATGGAAGAAGGTGCTCTGGTCAGATGAGACAAGCGTAGAACTTTTTGGGATAAATGCAAAATATTGTATGTGGCGGAAAACTAACATTGCACATCTTCCTGAACGCACTATATCCACCGTCAAACATCATGCTGTGGGGGCTTTTCTTCAGTAGGGTCAGGGAGGTTGGTCAGAGTTGATGGGAAGATGGGGGGAGCTAAATACAAAGCGATCCTGGAGGAAAAGCTATTAAATGCTGTAAGACTTGGGAATGGGTAGGTTCACCTTCCAGCAATGACCATAAATATACTGCCAGAGCAACAATGTATGGTTTAGGTGAAAGCATATTCATCTGTGTGAATGGCCCAGTCACAGTCCAGACCTAAATCCCATTGAGAACCTGAGGCAAGAGCTGTGACTCTCTATCCAATCTCACTGAGCTACAGCTAGAAGAATGGGCAAAAATGTCAGCCTCTAGATGAGTAAAGCTGGAAGAGACATACCCCAAAAGACTTACAGCAGTAATGACAGCGAAAGGTGGTACTACAAAGTATTGACTCAGGGGTGTTATGCACATCACAATTTCTTTTGTTTTCTTTAAAAAAAAAAAAAAAAAAAGTTTTTTTTTTTTTGTTTTTTTTTTTTCTGTTCATACACTGTCTAAACTCCTGGGTGTAATGTGAAAAAATATCCAAGTTCATGGGTATGAATACTTTTTCAAGGTACTGAATATGGCTGTCTGCAGTACATATTAAAATGGAACTGGACACTTACCAGTATTATTCCATAGGATCGAGTGTCCTTGTGATTAAAATCTTAGCATTGTAAGTACATGTACAGTTAGGTCCAGAAATATTTGGACAGTGACTGAACCTTTGTGATTTGGCCTCTGCACGCCGCTATTTTTTATTTAATGTTTTACATTAAACATTTTTTTTTTTATATTTAACTTCTCATCAGGAATAGAGCCAGTAACCTGTGCTAACCACTGAGCCACCGTTTTATCCTTATACAGTGCTTCTGTTACTATATAGATTTACGAACGTATACGATTTTAGCAGACCACACCCTTTTAATCTAGGCTCCTTTTTCTACTTCAGGACATATTGTAACAGCACCATAACTTTTAAAAATTCCGGCAGGCACTATTCTTTTCAGATGACTCGCTCCCATTCTAGTCTGTGGGCAAAAATACCACAAGGATCATCCGATTTTTACAGAGCATTAGCATGGGAAACTGTATTCGATCATGTACAACTGCAAATATGGATGCTAAAAATGGACATGTGGATTGTATACAGAAGAAAATCATATATATATATATATATATATATATATATATATATATATATATATATATATATATATATATATATATATATATATATATATATATATATATATATATATATAATCTATATATTATGATTGCTTTTATTTTTTTTCATACACTTGTCAGCCAGAGGCTAGGTTCACATTTCCGTTGTTTTGCATCAGTCACATGCGTTGCTTGACGCATGTGACTGATGCGTTGTACAACGGATGACAAAGAACAGAATTCATTGTCGGAATCCGTTGTGTGCGGGGGGGGCGGAGCGCGAGGTGGGTGGAGCCGAGCGGGGCCGTGGCGCTGAGGATGTTAGTGCCGCGGTCTGCATGGCTGGGGACGTGTGTGTGTACATGCGGAGTGCGGGAGGCGGCGGAGCCGAGCAGGGAAGTGTCGGGCTCCCTGCACACGTAGCCAGGGTAAATATCGGGTAAAAACTAAGCAAAGCACTTTTCTTGGTTACCCGATATTTACCTTGGTTACCAGCGTACACCGCTTAGCGCTGGCTCCTTGCACACGTAACCAGGGTAAATATCAGGTAACTAGGCAAAGCGCATTGCTTGGTAACCCGATGTGTATCCTGGTTACGTGTGCAGGGAGCCAGAGAGAGCATGCGCAGCGAAATCCTACGGATTGCGCTGCTCAAAAAACGTTACAAGCTGCGTTCCTTCCGCCGCGACTGATCAGTCGGGCGGAGGATGCAACGCAGCATCATCAGTCACAATCCGCCGCTCATACAAGTCTATGGGAACAATGGAATCCGCCAAACGGATTCCGTTGTTTACCAGAGCAGCGGATTGTGACTGATAAAATTTAACGGAAGTGTGAACCTAGCCTTAGACTTTTCATTGTCTAGCTTCCCTTCCATATATTGGCCTTGTGGATGGTGTACATGATATTGGAAATGGCTCCTCATGCCTTGTGAATGATGGCTAAGGAGGGACCTTTCTGAAAAAGTACACTTGGTGGAGGAGAAGGGGATCAGACCTGTGATCAGATCATGTCCTAGACACATCTGATAAAATTAAGGAAAATATCTCAACCCCTTCAAATCTGCTAAGCCAGTGTTCTCTTTACAAGAACAGGTGACTACTGTGTTATACATGGCTTGGTTTGTACAAGGTTTTGTAAAGTTGCATCTAAGGGGAGAATGCTGATGTGATAGTCTGTTTGTTTCTTTCAATCAGTGCCTGGTCCTTGTGATCCAGATGATTTACTTGATGGGGTCGTTTTTGGTGCCAAATATCTGGGATCTACACAGCTGCAGTATGAGAAACATCAGATGGCCAGTACACGTATGCGACAAGCACAAGAGGCAGTGGATAGGGTGAAGGTGAGAGTATGGGTGGGCTACTGCAGGCACAGAAGACAGAAAAGTAAGAAATACACAGACTAATCTCATTTTTCTTATGTTTGGGTATTTTTTTTTTCTGATTTACCCTTTAGGCACCAGATGGAGAATCCCAGCCTATGACAGAAGTGGATGTTATGGTGTCAACACAGCGTGTCAAGGTCCTCACCATGGACACTCAAGTGAGAACTTCTGTAACTTAAAGGTTTTTCCCTATATAAACTAAATCCACAACCTCACTCCAGCAAGCTGTTCAAAAGAGACCAGCTTTGCTGCACATCTAGGAAAATACCAGTCCTTCACTAACAAATACTAGTTGTCCGGTCCGTTGGGTGTCATTTGGCTTGGCAACAGGGCTGTGGAGTCGGTAAGCCAAACCTGCGACTCCGACTCCTCAATTTCCCTTGCACCAACTCAGACTCTGACTCCACGACTCCGACTCCCACATATATTGCTTATATTTAAGTGAAAAATGTATTGTAGTGCAATGTGAACATCAGACATTTAATCATTTTTATGATACAATAATCAAGATATTTAGATAGAACATAAAATATATTTATTGGAATACAACTTTAGAAGACAAAAAACTGTAATAAATTGTAAATATGTTATACAATATGTAATATAGATTTTCTTTATCGTTCCTTTGGGAGACCCAGACCATGGGTGTTTAGCTTCTGCCTCCGGAGGACAAAGTACTACACTTAAAAGTAAAAACAAAAAGCCAGCACTAAATGTGCACTTCAGCACTAAACATTCCAAACTGTACTTATTATAAACATTTTGAGATTTTTGGCAAAAAATTGCAATTTCTTGAGTTGCCTCGCCACGTCACGGCAAATCTCATTTGAGGCAGTCCTACACTAAAATATTTTTATAAAATGTGCCATACGGCCTCACATATGAATAGTAGAACTGCTCTTAGCAGCACTCACCTGGTCTATTTCAATCCCGTACCCATGACTGAGTCATGGCTGTGGGCGGGACAGGTCCAAGGAAATGCTGCATGAAGTAAATAGCCTGTGGACAAAGCCTGATGACTTAATGTGAACAGTCACCAACCGCCAAAATCTAGACAGATGGAATACATCCCAAATTGGGGTGAATAGCAAGGTGGAGGTCAACCACCGACCAATTCAATGAAGAAAAAACAAAAAGCCAGCACCAATTGTGCACTTCAGCACTAAACATTCCAAACTGTACTTATTATAAACATTTTGAGATTTTTGGCAAAAAATTGCAATTTCTTGAGCTGCCTCGCCACGTCACGGCAAATCTCATTTGCGTCAGTCCTACACTATAAAATATTTTTATAAAATGTGCCATACGGCCTCACATATGAATAGTAGTAGCTCCTCCACTTAAAAATGTAGCTCCTCCCTCTGAGCTTATACACCTCTGGTAGCCAGTCCTAGCCAGTTTATTGCTTTGTGTCAGGAGGCATACATCCACACATGCATTCTCATCTGATTTGTTTGACTTTTGGAAAGAGTTTGAAGAAAAGCGGGTCCATGTTTGGACTCCCGGCATGTCCCTTCTCACCCCACTGTGTCGGCGGTGTTGTTAAGGTTGATTTACAAGGCTGCAGCCTTACATGCCGCGCTCCTTCACCATCCCTTCTGGGCTCTGGCTTGAAGTGAGAGCCAGCACGGTCTCCATGCCTGGCAGGAGTCCGGTCTCCATCCACAGCCCCTTGAGGATTCTGTTGGGCCGGAGCACTCATCCCCAGGGACATGGCCCTGCGTCTCAGCAGCTAAGTACCTGAGACGTTTATGTTGGGAGTCCCGGTTCTTTATTATAAGGGGAGAGTATGCTGTATGTGATTGTTTTAACTTTTCCGGCGTGTTTTCTAGCGTTTGCCTGAGAACCGCGCCGATGGTGCCTGCTTGTCGGCCTCGCCTTAAATTTAGGCCCTGGCTTCGCCGGAGGCTTAGTTTCATTTTCCTGCCCTCGCATGTCACTCATGCAGAGGGACAGGTTCGGCTCCTCCTGGTGGCCGTTCTACACAGGGGAGGGACACTCTCCTGATTGAATAATCCTGACTTCAGCACTAACCACACTTTCTGGGCTTTAGGTCAATTATTGACACACAGGCAGTTCTAGGGCCTACTAGGAATAGCCGACGAGGAGCGGGGTCGCCCGAAACATTATGGTGTTTACCTCCGCTGCCAATAAGGTAAAGGACTAGGGATCTATGACCTGGCCATTTTTTAACATCTTAGTTGATATTACAATTTCTATCAAAAAGAACCTCACTGGGCTATCCTTAAATTCCCTAGTCTGATATCCCTTTAGAGTATATCTAGCTCTGCACGACTGGATGTGTGTTCACTGACCGATATAGCTACATACAATGAGATATAGCTTGAACTTATAATTTTAATGTTTATAAATAAAAATTGTTTTTAGAGTAATCAGTTTTCGGTCTATTATCCATGGGACTTTTGTCCAGGACTTTGATGAATATGCATCAGCCTCCCTCACAGGGTGCCTCTAATACTCTTGACAGAGGACTCCTATCCTCTGACCTCCGTCCATCGGAGCTCATGGAGGATTCATCATCTGATCCCAGACCCCGTCCTTCTAAGAGAAGGCGCAGGGTTTCCTCCCCCCTCCCCATCCCACGGCTCTGTCTCAAGAGCTGACTCTCAAGATGAGGAGGATGCCCTCACTGGGGGCTCGGAGGCTATGTATCCCATCGATTTCTCTGAGGGTGACTCAGATCTTAGTGATTTGTTTGCGTCTATTAATTCTGTGCTGGATCTCAATCCGCCAGTGTCAGAGGAGCAACTCTCTTTGGCAGAAAAACATCAGTTTACCTCGCCTAAGAGAGTGAAGAGTGTGTTCTTTAACCACTCCAGTTTTCAGACTGCTGTGACCAAACCCAGGGCCTGCCCTGACAAACGCTTTCCAAAGCGTGGTTCTGATGACCGGTTTCCATTTCCACCTGAGGTGGTCAAGGAGTGGTCTCACTCCCCAAAGGTAGACCCTCCGGTGTCTAGGCTATCAGCCCGGACCGTTGTGTTGGTGGCTGACGGCACCTCACTTAAGGATTCCACTGACCATCAGATTGACCTTCTGGCCAAATCTGTGTATGAAGCTGCGGGGGCCACGTTTTCCCCGACTTTTGCAGCAGTGTGGGTTCTCAAAGCCATCTCTGCTTCTCTAGAGGAGATGCATTCCCTCACCAAGGAATCTATGCCTGAGATGGTTACCTTAACTGCTCAGGCTTCAGCTTTTTCATCTTATGCCATGTCTGCCATGCTAGAGGCTGCTCACCGCACTGCGGTGGCTTCAGCTAATTCTCTTGTTATCCGCAGGATTTTGTGGCTGCGAGAGTGGAAGGCAGATGCTTCTTCCAAGAAGTTTCTTGCTGGGCTCCCTTTTGCTGGTTCACGGTTGTTTGGTGAACAGCTGGATGAAATCATTAAAGAAGCTACTGGCGGGAAGAGTACTTCCATGCCACAAACCAAGACCAGGAAACCCACCCAGGGTAGGAATCAATCGAGGTTTCGTTCCTTTCGTTCCTCCAACTGGTCATCCTCTAAGCCTTCCGCCTTGTCCGCTAACTCAGCCAAGGATCAGAAATCCAACTGGCGCCCAAAAGCGCGTCCGCAGAAGACCGCAGGAGGTTCTGCCACTAAGGCAGCTTCCTCATGACTCTCGACCCGCTCCAGCCACGTCCTTAGTCGGTGGCAGGCTCTCCCACTTTGGCGACGCTTGGTTAAAGCAAGTCTCCGATCAGTGGGTGAGAGACATCATATCTCACGGCTACAGGATAGAATTCTCTTCCAGCCCTCCAAACAGATTTTTTTCTCTCAACTCCCCCCTGCTCCAAGGCTGCCGCCTTCTCGCAGGCCGTGGCGTCCTTGCAGGCAAACGGAGTGATTGTCCCAGTTCCCGCTCAGGAACAGTTCAGAGGTTTTTACTCAAATCTCTTCCTAGTTCCAAAAAAGGACGGTACCTTCCGGCCCATCTTGGATCTCAAGCTTCTCAACAAGCATGTCCGGGTGTGGCATTTTCGCATGGAGTCTCTGCGATCAGTCATTGCCTCTATGACCCAAGGGGAGTTCCTGGCGTCCATCGACATCAGAGATGCCTATCTGCATGTGCCAATCGCAGTGTCACATCAGCGTTGGTTACGTTTTGCGATAGGAGAGGATCATTTCCAATTCGTGGCTCTCCCCTTCGGGTTAGCCACGGCCCCTCGGGTATTCACCAAGGTCATGGCGGCAGTGATTGCGGTCCTGCACCTCCAAGGGTTAGCAGTGCTTCCTTATCTGGACGACCTTCTGGTCAAGGGTACATCCAGCGCAGACTGTCAGCGGAGTGTTTCGCTCACTCTCGCCACCCTAGCCCAATTCGGGTGGATTGTCAATCTTCCCAAATCCACTCTGACTCCGACCCAGAGTCTCACGTACCTAGGGATGCAGTTCGAGACTTTGCCGGCACTTGTGAAGTTGCCCTTAATCAAACAGCAGTCTCTCCGGCTAGCGGTGCGCTCTCTCCTGAGGCCCCGCCGTTATTCCCTCAGGCGCCTGATGCAGGTGCTGGGTCAAATGGTGGCCTCCATGGAGGCGGTTCCCTTTGCCCAGTTCCATCTGCGTCCTCTGCAGCTGGACATTCTCCGCTGTTGGGACAAGCGGCCTTCCTCCTTACAGAGGTTAGTGGCTCTGTCGCCACGGACCAGGAGCTCTCTTCAGTGGTGGCTTCGACCCCTCTCCCTGTCCCAAGGGCGCTCCTTGATGACTCCTTCCTGGGTGATTCTCACCACGGATGCCAGCCTATCCGGCTGGGGAGCGGTACATCTCCACCACAGAGCACAGGGCACTTGGACTCCGTCCGAGTCAGCCCTTTCAATCAATGTGCTGGAAACCAGAGCTGTGCTTCTAGCTCTCCTAGCCTTTCACCACCTGTTGGCGGGCAGGCACATTCGAGTCCAGTCAGACAACGCGACAGCGGTTGCCTACATCAATCACCAGGGCGGGACACGCGGCCGCCTGGCAATGTTGGAGGTCCAACGCATTCTTCAATGGGCGGAGGACTCCAAGTCCACCATATCCGCAGTCCACATCCCTGGCGTAGAAAACTGGGAGGCAGATTATCTCAGCCGTCAATCCGTGGACGGTGGCGAGTGGTCCCTGCACCCGGCAGTGTTTCAGTCAATCTGCCGCAAGTGGGGCACTCCGGACATGGACCTAATGGCATCCCGTAACAACAACAAGGTTCCGGTTTACATGGCTCGCTCCCACGATCCTCAGGCCTTCGCCGCGGACGCTCTGGTTCAAGACTGGTCCCAGTTTCGTCTGTCCTACGTGTTTCCCCCTCTAGCTCTCTTGCCCAGAGTCCTGCGCAAGATCAGAATGGAGGGCCGTCGAGTCATCCTCATTGCACATCTTCCGGACCGTCCAGACCTGCTCTCGCAAGGTCCGTTTTTCCGCCTACTTCTTAGTTTTTTCTGTTTATTCCCACCCAGGGACCGCTTTGGAACGTCCCATGGTCTGGGTCTCCCAAAGGAACGATAAAGAAAAAGAGAATTTTGTTACTTACCGTAAATTCTTTTTCTTATAGTTCCGTATTGGGAGACCCAGCTCCCTCCCTGTTGCCTGTTGGCAATTTTCTTGTTCCGTGTGTTATCACCCGCTGTTGTCGTGGACAGAGTCTCCGGTTGTTCCGGTTCTTACTCGGTTCTACTTGTGGGTGGCTATTCTCCTTCAGCTTTTGCACTAAACTGGCTAGGACTGGCTACCAGGGGGTGTATAAGCTCAGAGGGAGGAGCTACACTTTTAAGTGTAGTACTTTGTGTGTCCTCCGGAGGCAGAAGCTAAACACCCATGGTCTAGGTCTCCCAATACGGAACTATAAGAAAAAGAATTTACGGTAAGTAACAAAATTCTCTTTTTATATATAAACACTATGTAATACACTATGTAAGTGGCAAAAAACTGTGTTCAACAAAAACATACTAAATAATATTTGTGCAGTCTATAAATTTCTTCTAAGAAATAGAATTGCCTCCATCAGATTTTCCTTCATAGATGACCTCAAATCTGACCTAATAATTTTAAGACTAGAGAACAACCTCTCTACAGTAACTTGGGTTGGAGGCAAAGCCGTAACCACATGGGCAACATCTCTAACAATTTCCGGGTATAAAGGAATTTGCCTCATGCACAGTCAGTTTTGATCAATGGTTGAATTTTTCTATTTCTTTGAGAGCAAGTGAAAAATTTTGCTGAAATATGGTCAATCTGCTTGCTATAGGAGACGGAGTGAAATCTTTTTCCTTGCGGCAACGCTTTGCCTTCTCCATGTCCTCCAAATACTTGTCAAAGTTAAACTCATCTGATGAGGATGAAGATATGGCAGCAGTAGCACTGTCAGGACCCAAGTCCTCTTGCGCCTGGCAGTCCTGTAGGCCACTCATCCTAACTGCTACCTCAGTTAGAGCTTCTTTTCTTTTAGCAAGCTGTTGATCATCAAGCAGTATACAATGACTTGGGTCCACATAAACAGCTGCCAGAAGAATTTTATTTTCCAATAGTTGTCTCTCTCCTTTTCATTGAAACAGAAATGCCATCTGCGATTAAACCTCCTCTTTGGGACAGGCAAAATAGCAAGTTCTTCCACTCCCTTTATGAAAATGCCACGAGTTAAATCCTCAGCTTGTAATTTTTCAGTCACGGTAAATGCGTGATTAAGCAATTGCTTCAATTCAGCCACCTGTGTCCATTGACCTTCATTTAGGGTTACCTTATTGTTTGCCATATCTATAAGAAATGATTTTAGTTCAAGCAATCGCTCAGTCATTAAATAAGTGCTGCCTCACCGAGTGACTTGATCAACAATTGCCCCTATCCCAGCACGTCTCTTCAAGATGGAATAAATTTTAGGAGTTCTAGTAGCAATAACCAATTTCCTCACTTTTCCAATCAGATTTCCAGCATGTCCCTCTTGAAGACTATCTTATTGCCAGCTGCAGCGTGTGCACAACACAGCGCATGTGATGAATATGAAAGTGTTTTGAAGCAGCTTCAACAAGATCTAATCCTAAAGTATCATTTTGTTGTTCTTCTGTTGTAATATCTGTATTATTCCTCAGTTACATAAACAGCACTGTGGCTCCATCTCACACATACTGAATCCTACATTTTCTTCTAGCTGTTGTTCATTACTCTCATTCATCAGTTTAATCTTATGTTTGAAGCATTGTCCGTTACAATGGCAAGAACCTGTTCTTTTTTGAGTTTATAATCTTGCAGAACTTTTTCCACTAAGGCCTGTAGAAACTGGCTGGTATGATGAGCTTTAGTATCTTTTACTGCTAGTGTCTTGCTAACAATTTCTTTGACACAAACGTATCGAACATTGATGGCAAAATAATTCAATGAAATGCAGTGACTCTGGGCATCCCAGCAAAGGCAATGGGTTTCAAGATATGACATTCAGACAAATCGTTTTGTGAGGATCCGTTTTTGGCCTCAAAAACAGATCCTCACAAAGAATGAGCAGTCAGTTTGTGTGGTGTTTTTCTAATCTGCTGCTATTGAAAACATTAGCTATGAGCTCAAAAACCTTTCAGGTGATGCGGTTTTTTTAAAAAGCTGATCTGCTTTTGCAGCTGAAAAACTTAACCTCCAAAAAAGGTAGCAAAAACGCTGTGTGAATGTAGCCTTAGATCAGGAATAGAACAGACATTTCATAACTTTCCCAAATTCCTATGAAAAAATATTTAGTACATTCTGCATTGTTAGCAATGTTTCTGGAGTAGAAAGCTCTGCACATACAGTGAGGAAAATAAGTATTTGATACACTGCTGATTTTTGTAAGTTCTCCACCTTCATAGAATGGAGAGGTCTGTAATTTTTATTGTAGGTACACGTTTAGGAATTGTAACAATTTCTCCAATATTCCAGGGGCTCAAAGGTATTTGGTGAAATGTACTTTACCATAAATAAAATGTTCATTAAAACTAGAGAATCCTTTGCAGACAATGACAGCCAATGTCCATGGCTTCCAGACTTCACCAAACACTGGGTTTCCTCCTTTACAATGCTTTATCGGCCTTTACTGCAGCTGACTTCAGTTGTTGCTTGTTTGTATGTTTTTCTGCTTTGACTTTTGGCCTAAGACACACGGCATGAAAATCGAACCAAGTGGAATGCGATAAAACATCGCATTACACTTGGACCAATATTAGCTTATGTGCCAGTGTGTCGCCCGACAAGGGCTACTCAGATCCGGGCCACGGGGTCACTTCTGTAGGTATCACGGTGGCGTGACCCGGTCTGTGATCCCAGGCTTCACAGTAAGAAGGGGATTAGGTAAGGGAGATTGTCCATGACGCCACCCGTGGTGTGCGGTGAGGTAACGGAGCACCGCCGCTGCCGGTTAATGGATCCCGGTGATGGTGGTGGGCAGCAAGGTGGTGATTTCCCTCCACGGGTAGGGTGTTTGTGTCCCGGGACCCCGGTGAGGGGGTGCAGGTTGGAAATGGAGACGGTGTGAGAGCTGTGCGTCCGGTTGGACCGGGGGATGTTGTTACTCACAGTTCGCTTTGCAAGGAAATTCACACAGAGTCAGGAATTAACCATAAACTGCCGGAGTCAGCAGCCTTCAGTACGGAGGGTGTTAGTGTCCCACACACGGTGCAGCAGCCCCTGTTCTTTCCCTGCAGCCAGGTGCCTCTTTCTCCACTCTTTCTTTCTCTTTCCTCCTCAGCCGGGAACGGGGAGTCCACTCCCCTGCAGTGATCCGGGTCACCCTTGGTACCGGCGAGCCTGGCCCCTTCCTCACTACCAGCCTGTCCCGGCCCTTTTGGAGCACGCTTTAGTAGCAGCCCGGGAGCTACAACCCCGAGCTCCTCTCCGGTCTCTCTCTCCACACACTCTGCTCCAGCCCCTCCCCTCCTGCTCTGTTTTGCTCTCACACTGGGGGAGGTGGTTTGTCCTGCTGCACCGGTGTGGGATCAGGTTACCAAGGAGGGTTAACTCTTTCTGTGACAACCTGGCTTTGCCAGGGCGTCACACCAGCACCCATGAGCGATTTATTTTCTCAGCCCTAATCGGACCGAGAAAACAGTTGCAGCATGCTGCGGGATTGTTCAAGGATTCAAGTCTATGGGGCGAGAGAAAAATAGCACTGCACTCGCGGTACACCAGTGTAATGCGAGTGCAGAGCGAGAATGGCAATAGCCGGCAATGGAGGAGAGAGGGAGATAAATCCTTCCCTCCCCTCCGCAGTGCCAGCCCTCCCCTCCGCAGTTCCGGCCACTCCTCCTCAGCACTGGCCCGCCCCTCCTCAGAGCCAGCCCGCACTCCGCAGCTGTGGTCCGATCGCAAGATCAGACCCTAGTCGCAGTGACACTCTGCTCTGCTGTGTTGCCTGCGTGAGCCGAGTGTCATGCGAGGATCGCAGTAGTCCTCCGTGTGGCCCCGACCTAAGAATGTGAAGTGCATGTTCAATGGGGTTAAGAGCTGTTGAGTGACTGCCATTGTAGAATATTACACTTCTTTGCCTTAAACTCCTGAGTTGCATTCGCAGTATATTTTGGGTCAATGTCCATCTGTACTGAAGTGCCATCCAATCATCCTTGCTGCATTTGGTGGATTCAGAACAGAAAGTATATCTCTGTACACTTAAGAATTCATCCTGCTGCTTCTGTCTTCAGTCACATCATCAATAAACACTATTAACCCAGTGCCATTGGAAGCCTTGCATGCCCGGCCATCACATTGTCTCCGCAATGCCTTACAGAGAATGTGGTGTGCTTTAGCCGTTCCAAGCCTTCTTCATACTTTCTTCTTCCCATCTTTCTGGTACAGGGTGATCTTTCTGTTACCTGCCCAAAGAATGCTTTTCCTGAACTGAGCTGGTTTCTCTGGAAATTTGTTTTGTTTTTTTTTTTTGCCTAAGTGTAATTTGACCTTTTTATCTGTAAGTCTGATTAATGGTTTGCACCTCGCATTGCACTCCGTGTATTGGTTCGTATGCAGTCTTCCCTTTATGATAGACTTAGATACTGAAATACCCACTTCCTAGAGAGTGTTCTTCATTCACTTAGTTGGATGTTGTGAAGGAGTTTTTCTCCACCATGGAAAGGATTCTGCTATCATCCACCACTGATGTTTTCTGTGGACATCCAAGCCTTTGTGTGCGTCTTTTTTTTTTTTTTTTGTTTGTTTTTTTTAGCCTATTGGGGGTTTTTTTTCTCTTCCAGAGCTCCATTGACTACTTGTTCCATTTACCTGCTTAAATGATTGATTACTGCGGCAATAGCCCATTAAAGATATTTTGAGATAGTTCTCTTAGTTTACTTTTCATCCCTTAGAAAAAAAGGCAGCTACATATTAAAGAGCTGTATTTACTAAAATGACTCCAATTAGGATGGAAATACCCTCAAATTAAAGCTGAGAGCCTGCACTTTAAGCCAATATTGATCTTGATCTTGAATGTGTGTTGGTAAACAGCTAAAATGTGTAAACTTGTCACTGTTCAAATATTTCTGGACCTAACTATATATCCTCAGAGCTGTGGGATGTCAGTGCTGTCATACAGTCTCCATGTTGTATGCAGGAGGCTTATAGTGGTCATGTGTAATGAGTATTGTATTTTACACCTCTATATATCCTCTACTTTAGGAGGCTCTTATGGATCACCCTCTGCAGACAATCTCCTATACTGCTGACATTGGTAGTATATTGGTCATCATGGCACGCAGGAAATCGCCACGCAGTCCCGATCAACAATTTTCACAAAAGCGGCCTCATAAAATGCTGTGCCACGTCTTCCAGTCAGTTGATGTAAGTTCCTATTAAAGTCTATAATTTTGATAGTGGCTTTTGCAAATCTATGTTGGAGCAGAGCTTAGGCAAATATACTGTATTTTGTGGTTTTTTTTTTTTCCTCCACATTTTGGAAGAAAGTGGGGGTTGTATCTTATAGTCCGTATGCACCTGGCTGGGAGGGAGGGGGTCACTGTGTGCCCGCTAATAAAGAAAATAAGTATTTATTTCCTCACACCCATAATTGCACCAACCTCTTGGCACTGAAGCCAGCGCAGAGAGATGGGTTTGATTATGGGCGTGGGTAGTGGTGAATATTCATTACTTTTCTTCCTGCAGCAGCTGGGCAAGAACCTGTGTCTGCTATTAAATAGAATGAATATTCTCTGTTCCTCACACCCATAGTCCTGGGCGTGGGTAGCAGTGAATATTCCGGCAGCTGACATCTTCGTGTAACTGGGGGTGCATGGCATTGACGTCATGCACTGCTCCACTTAGGCTGCTTTCACACCTCCGGTTTTCCGCAATGCGGCACAATCCGGCACTTTTGAGGAAAATCGCAACCGTTTTTTTTTTGCTGCCGGTGGCGTTTTTTCTGCATAGACTTTAATTAGTGCCGCATTGTGCCACATGGCCTTGCGTTCAGTCCGGTTTTTGCCGCATGCGGCAGATTTAGCCTATGCGGCGGCCGGATGGAATGTTGCCTGGCACGTTTTTTCGTGCGGCAAAAAAAACCTGCATCGCGCCGCTTTCGGCGATGCGGCGCATTTTTCAATGCATGCCTATGGCGGCCGGATGCGGCGCAATGCGGAAAAAAACGCATCCGGCCGCCGCATGCGGTTTTTGCCATTGCGCATGCTCAGTAGCATGCCGCAAGCGGCAAAAACCGGACAGGCCCCATGGGAAAAACTTATGCAAAGGATGCGGTGTTTTCACCGCAACCGTTGCATAGCTTGCACAGCCGGATTGAGCCGCACAGCTCAAGCCGGATGTGTGAAAGCAGCTTACACGCTGAAGTCAGTTGCCGTCATCATAAGAGGATGATACGCCCTGGGGGATTGGAGTGATTGGGAGTATAATTGTTTTGTGTAAGGCATGTTGGGAGGCAACAATTCCAATAATGGGCTCATGATGGGGAACATATATGCAAAGATGGGTATCATATTTACCAGGATGGGCTCAGGATGAGAGCCATGTATACCAGGATGGGGACCCATACCTGGAAGGGGCCAGGATCGGGGGTTATCCCCAGAATAGTATCAAAAACAGATTACTTCCCCATTACAGCAGTGCGTTGTGAACACTTTTTTTTGCTTCAATTTTTTTTTCCCACTTCTATAACCTAAGTGCATCTTATGGTCCATTTTTTTTTTATTGTCTGCAAAATGCAGTAGTGTCATAATAATTTAAAGGTATTATCCTGGCTCCCTTACTGTATGTCTTTGGAGTGTGGGAGGAAACCCACGCAAACACTGGGAGAACATACAAACTCTTGCAGATGTTGTCCTTGGTGGGATTTGAACCCAGGACCCCAGCGCTGCAAAATTGCAGTGCTAACCACTGAGCCACCATGCTGCCCTGAAGACCTGCACCGTTGGTGGGCCTTGAGGACTGGCCTTGGGCAACACTACCTAAGAGGACTATTAAAAACCGTGAATCTTAAAAATACATGGGAAAAAACACAAAGCGTAAGTTCAAATCACCCCTTTTGCCTCATGATAAAAACACGCATGTGGTATTGCCGCGTTCAGAAAAGTCCGATCTGTCAAAATATAAAAAGAAGTCACCTGTTCAGTAAACACTGTAAGCAAAAAAATTCATGTTTTTGGTCGCTGTAATAACATACAAATACTGTAACAAGCAATCAAAAAATTCTCTCTCGCAGAATCGTATCAATAAAGACGTGTGTTTTTTGTTTTCACAATTTCTCCAAATTTGGATTTTGTTCCCCGTTTTCCAGTACACTATGTGGTTAAATGAATGTCAGTCAAAAGTACAACTCGTCCCGCAAAAAAACAAGCCCTCACATGTTTGCGGACAGAAAACAAAATTATGGCTCGCCTCTGGGAAGAAGGGGAGGACAAAAATGTAAATTAGCCTCTTTGTGAAGGAGTTAAATTCTGCTAAATTGGTGATCCTGTGTGTCCCGTTTTAATAGGCCACGTTGTATTGGTGTCATCATGCTGACCAAGCATCTACACATGCCTTTCTAAAGTGAAATGACTAGTGTTGAGCGGACCTAGATCCGCACGGTTTGAGAGCCGATCTGAATCCGACCAGTACCCGGGATTCGGGGATCTCTCTCTATCTCTCTCTCGATTTTACATGGACGCAGATTCCGGATCGGATCCGGACTTCTGCGGCAAGCCGATACTGATCTGCTCAACTCTAGAAATGACACATTAGTTCTATATAATTGTGTCACAAACTTATTGTGGTGCCACCCTTTTTTTTTTTTTTTTTTTTTCTCTTTCCATGCTTGGGTTACATTAGGCCTAGTTTTGTCCTACCGTACATGTCAACACCATTTTTGTTTACATTTTTAATTATATTTAATTTTTATATCCAGTAAGTTGTATGTTTATTAGCTGCTACACTGTCTTCAAACGTACCAAGTGTCATAATTGTTGCTTTGCTTGTAACATGGTCTTAAAAGGAATCTGAATCTGTCAGCAGCCTTTTGCTACCTCATCTGAGAGCAGCATGATGTAGGCAAAGAGATCCTGAATTCAATGATGTATCACTTCGATTACTGGGTGCAGGTGTTTTGATATAAATCAGAATTTTTAGAT
The DNA here is from genome assembly GCF_048569485.1 of Anomaloglossus baeobatrachus. NCBI lineage: Eukaryota > Metazoa > Chordata > Amphibia > Anura > Aromobatidae > Anomaloglossus > Anomaloglossus baeobatrachus. The sequence continues at coordinate 395,325,118 of NC_134353.1, read as the reverse complement.
TTTGCTATGTAGCAGAGCTGAGAGCTGTCCCCACAGACATCAGTCTCTGTATGGAGATTGAGCATTGTCAGAGGTCAATCGCAGGAGGGGGTGTGCCGGACTGCTTTGTGCTGACATTGTAGTCTGAGCACTGAAAAGTCCTGCTAGTTAAACATACATAGCAAATAAACAGATCAGACCTTGACAAGACAGGTATCCTTGAATTATCTGTTAACCCTTGCAGCATGGTGTCTTCAGCTTTCATAGCAAAAACCTGCTCATAGATTCCCTTTAACTTCTTGAGAAAACCTCACATCAGACAGTTTGTAATTCCACCAACCTGAATCTGAGAAGCATGTTTTTGCTGAAATACTTTTGAGGCGTATCACTAATGACAGATATTTTTACCTCTTTAGGCTCAGCTTATTGCACAGGCTATAGGTCAGGCTTTTGGCTTGGCATACCAGAATTTCCTTCGCTCTGAAGGTGTGGAGCCTGAGCAACAAGAAAATACACGTGTGACCGAACAACTGTACAATGCAGACCTTGCACACTTCACCAAGAAAGAAAACACTAGGGAGGTAAGAATAAAAGTTTTTGCCTTGTCCACGACTGAAAACTACAATGCAAACCGTGAATTTCAAAGCAAGGAAATCCACTGTGGACACAACCACGGCATAAAATCCACCTTTAGTCAATAGTTGCTTTGCTGTACAAATCCTGTGTTGAATGAGGGATTGTTGTGTTGGGTGACATAGATGTATTGTAATTGCCTTTTTTCCTTATCCTGCCTATAGTTAAGGAAGGAACATAACTGTCTTCTACAAATACTAGATGTCATGGCAGTTAAATTGATCTAACTAAATGGGTATGTTTTCTTTCCACCAAAATGATTGAGCGCTTAATGATCAAATTGGCTTTACTCTGTTGTAGTCAACAGGGCTGTGGAGTCTGTAAGCCAAACCTCCAACTCAATTTCCCTGATTCCGACTCCCTCATACATGACTTATGTTTGTGATAAATTTATTATAGTAAAATGGGATCATCCGGCTTTTACTCATTACTATGATGCAATAATCAAGCTGTTTAGCTAGAATATAAAATATATTTATTGGATTACAAGTTTAGAACACAAAAAACTTTAATAAATTGTAAATATGCAATATACTGCAGTAATTGGGGGGGGGGGGGTGGGGATGGAAGACAGTTTTCAACAAATGTACGGAATAACATTTTTGCAATCTATGAATTTGTTTTGAGAAATAGTATCGCCTCCATCAGATCCTCCTTCATAAACGGGCTCAAATCTGACCAAATTATCTTAAGGCTAGAGAACAACCTCTCTGTGCTAACTTGGGTTGGTGGCAAAGCGGTGATCACATGGGCAACATCTCTAACAATTTCAGGGTATAAAGGAATTGCCTCATGCACAGTTAATTGTGAGGAACGGTTGAGGTCTTCTACTTTAAGAGCAAGTGAAAAACTTTGCTGAAATATGGTCAATCTGCTTGCTATGGGAGTGAAATCTTTTTCCCCATCGGCAATGCTTTGCCTGCTCCATGTCGTCAAAGTACTTTTCAAAATTAAACTCCTCATCCGATGAGGCTGAATTTACGGCAGCAGTAGCACTAGCAGGATCCAAGTCCTGGTGCTCTTGTCTGTCCTGTACCCAACCATCCTAGCTGCTACCTCTGTCAGAGCTTCTTTTCCTTTAGTAAGCTGTTGATCATCCAGCAATATACGATGACTTGGGTCGACATACACAGCGGCCAAAAGAATTTTATTTTCTAATAGCAGTGTGTCTCTCAGCCAAAATTAAGCAGCAATGCCATTTGCAATTAAACCTCCTCTTTGGGAAAGGTAAAACAGCAAGTTCTTCCACTCCTTTATGAAAATGCTGAGCTTTAAACCCTCAGCTTGTAATTTTCTAGTCACTGTAAACTGGTGATGAAGCAACTCCTTCAGTTCAGCCACCTGTGTCCGTTGACCTTCATTTACTGTTATCTGAGGGCTCGCAATGTCTACAAGAAAGGGTTTCAGCTCAAGCAATCGCTCAATCATTAAATAAGTGTTGCCACACCGAATGGCTGGATTGAAAATAGTCCCTTTTCCAACACGTCTCTTCAAGATGGAATCAATTTTAGGGGTTCTGGCAGCAATAACCAATTTCCTCACTTTCCCAATCAGAGTTCCAGCATGTCCCTCTTGTAAACTATCTATAGCCAGCTGCAGCGTGTGCACAACATGATGCATGTGATAAATAGAGAGATGTGAAGCAGCTTCAACAAGATCATTTCATTCTCATTTTGGATCATTTTGCTGTTTATTGAAAGTTTACACTTGCTTTAAGAAGTTCTTACTTTTAAACCTACTTTCCTGTTCACTCTAGAGTCTCTAGCAGTTCCGAGATGTTTGCAGGCATTCTTTGTGTCTTTGTTTTTACCCTTATCTGTAGAGAAGAAGCTTCACTACTTATATCTTGTAGCTGAAGTGCAGCACAGATTCATCTCAGCTAAAAGTCTAGATCCTTTCATCAGGAATAGAACCGACATTTATAGGACATTTCATATCTTTCCCAAATTCCTAAGAAGAAATATTCAGCACATTCTGCATTGAACCGCTGTACCCAATTTATTACATATTTTAGGATGCGGAGTCTGTCCATTGTATACCGACTCCACCAAAATGGACACCGACTCCATGACTCCGACTCCACAGCCCTGATTGTCATGATGGACACAATAAATAAGATTTTTAATGAAAAGTATCTTGTGATACAGTTGTCTGCTTCAGTGGTGTTAGATCTTTTAGATTTTTCTATGATGACTGAAGTACAATTATTAGCATTCCAGAACTTTTTACACTTACTGACAAATACATGAAGTATAATTAAAGACTCATTATTTACAGTGTTGTGCCTTATTTTCCAAGACTTCTGCAATTTGCCCTGGCATGCTAGATATCAGCCCATTCTTGTCTGATCAGTGCTTGGAGTTTCACAATTACTGTGTTTTTATTTGCCAACCCACTTTGAGGATTGACCATAGTTTCTCTATGGGATTAAGATCTGAGTAGTTTTTTGACCATTGATCCAAAACGTCAGTCTTTTATCTTGTGACATGATACTTCATTATGCTTAAAAAAGCATTGTTGATCACCAAAATGCTCCTGGATAGTCGTGAGAAGTTGCTTCTGAGTTATGTTTAGATGCCCTTCCTTATGCATGGCAGATTTCTTATGCAAAATTGTGACCGAGCCCACTCCGTTGGATGAAAACTATGGCACAGGACTGTCCTAAACAGTCTTAAAGGGAATCTGTCACCAGGTATTTGCTACCATCTAAGACCAGCATAATATTGAGACAGAGACCCTGATTTTTCCCAAAAAAAACAGATCTGGTTCAGAGTTTTGGTGCTTTATGTATGCAAACCACTCGCCCAAGCAACGCTGTGCTCAGGTACGCACAGTGCCCAGCCCAGTGCGAGACACTTGCAGTGTTTGATCGACTCGCACTGGAGTAACAACAGCATGATCAGATGCAGTTAAAAAAAAAAAAAAATAATGAAAAACCCTGCCCACCCTCCCCCACAAGTGATATGTTTATGGCTGGGTGCCGAACTATAATAACTGAAGCAGCAAACTATATGAATACCAAAATTTGTGTCCGTCTGAAAACTTCTGGCCATGACTAAAATTTTGACACAGCGTGAGGCTGTGACTTTAATGCTTGTACATCATTTGCACACAGTGCTGACAGAATGTGCCGTGATGAGGTGTGACAACCCCCGCTTATAACATTCATGTTGAGCAGTGGCACTCGTTACGCCACAAATCTTACTCCAATGCCCTACTGGAGTAAGATCAGTGGGGAGGAGCACACCACTTGTCAGACATCCTAGTTCATTAAGAGGTGTGTGCTTGACTCCAGTATGCCCCTTCACCAAGACCGCCTTTAACCCCTTCACGACCTTGGACGGATCTATCAGTCAAGGATCGTGTCCCGTTAAGCCCCGCCCCCTGCCACGGGCAGACGGCGGCGGTCGGCACACATATCAGCTGTTTTCAACAGCTGACATGTGTGCCTGCATGTTGCGAGTGGAATCGCTTCCACTCGCAACATTTAACCCCTTACATCTCGCTGCCAAAGTCTGGCAGCGAGATCTATATGCGCGCGGCCATGTTTTTTTACTTACCGCCGCCCCCACCGGAAGTCGCGTGAGTGATCACGTGACGTTCGGTGGTTGCCATCGTAGCACAGGGTCATGTGATGACGCCTGCAGCTACGAAGTTTCACTTTCGTTTTTTCTCGGCACGGAGCAGAGGGAAACCAGAAGTGACTGTATCTGCTGTTTACAGCTGTGTAGCTGTGATCAGCAGATAGATAAGAGCGATCGGATTGCTGATCGCTATAGCCCCCTAGGGGGACTAGTAAAATAAAAAAAGTAAATAAGTTTTAAAAAATAAAAAAAAAAACCTAAAAGTTCAAATCGCCCCCCTTTCACCCCATTGAAAATTAAAGGGTTAAAAAATAAATAAATATACACATGTTTTGTATCGCCGCGTTCAGAAATGCCCGATCTATTAAAATATAAAATCAATCTGATTGCTAAACGGCGTAGTGGCAAAAAAATTCCAAACGCCAAAATTACGTTTTTTGGTCGCCGCATGTTTTACGCAAAATGCAATAACAGGCGATCAAAACGTAGCATCTGCGCAAAAATGGCACCATTAAAAATGTTAGCTCGAGACGCAAAAAATAAGCCGTCACTGAGCCATAGATCTCGAAAAATGAGAACGCTACGTGTTTCGGAAAATGGCGCAAAACGTACGCCACTTTTATTGGACAAACTTGTGAATTTTTTTTAACCCCCTTAGATACAAGTAAACCTATACATGTTTGTTGTCTACAAACTCGCACCGACCTGAGGCATCACATTGATACATCAGTTTTACCATATAGTGAACACTGTGAATAAAACATCCCAAAAACTATTGTGCGATCACACTTTTTTTGCAGTTTTTCCACACTTGGAATTTTTTTGCTGTTTTCCAGTACAATATATGGTAAAACCTATGGTTTTATTTAAAAGTACAACTCGTCCCGCAAAAAACAAGCCCTCATATGGCAAGATTGACGGAATAATAAAAAAGTTACGGCTCTCGGAAGAAAAAGGAGCAAAAAACAAAAACGCAAAAACGGAAAGTGCCCGGGGGCTGAAGGGGTTAATGAATTGGGGCCAATGAGGCTAGCTGGATTATAATGTTAGACTTACGTAATATTCTAGGCGTGCATCAATTGAGAATTCGGATACTTGTGCGTTAGAAGAAAAAACATGTAATCTGAAAAGAAAAAAATAATGCAGTGTTCTTTTCTGTAGCTTTCAGATACTGAAAAAACATTCACAAGATGCCAGTCTCTCATCTGAGTAACCATTGTGATCCAATCATTCAATATAAGGCCGCCTTATACAGCCTCAAAAGCTCAGAATTGATTTACTGACCCATTAGAATTTACACTCCTCAATATTAAAATTTCATCACCAACTAGGAAGTTAGGAATTATGGAAAGCACATAATGCATAGGCGAGTTGGCGTGCGTGCCCACGATGAGTGTTACTCGCGTTTGTAACGCTGTGTGTTTTCACTGCTTCAAAAACTAAGCCTTTTACACTATAGGAAAAGTGGATGGGATTAATAGAAATCTCTTGCCCACTGTGCTTCTTTTTTACGCTGCATTTTTCCAAGCCGCAGCATGTCCGTTTATCTAGCCACTACGTTGTGGAATTATCCCATAGACGTCCAGCATTTAACGGGTTAACAGCCGGGGGAATGTAAAAGGCACATGACAGCTGATTAAATCAGACATGTGCCGTGAAAGATGCGGGCTCAGGCGCCGACACGACCATCTATGTACATGTTCGTCAGACAGTCATGAAGGGGTTAATAACCTCATTGATAGCATGTCAAGACGTTGTATTTCTGAGTGTGGCAGTCGTACTAGATAGGGAGGATTTTGTATAGATTTTATTCATCATTTTCATCAGTAACAGGTCTATCCCTCCTGTGATGAGAATTCCAACACTTTTCTTTCTTGGTTTTACAATTTCAATGTTTAGGCGTCTAGATTTCCTATGGATCCATTAGCACTGATTACAGGTATTTCCACATAAAAAAAAAATCCTTTTAGTTCTGCAATACCATATATTGCATTAAGACAGCCATATTGTCAAAGAATAGGCTTGTGGGGATAAAATGAATAAATCACTTCTGGTTTTCATTCATTTTAAGAGGAGATTTTTTTTTTCCCAATATGTCACTTCAGATGCAGATTTATCTTGGTTTGTTGTTTATGTGGAAACCAGATATCTTTCACACTTTTTTTTTTTTTCTTCTATCAATAGGTTTATATCCAGAAAGAAAGAGGAGAAATGTTGGGTGTGGCTGTGGTGGAGTCAGGTTGGGGATCCCTACTCCCTACTGTAGTCCTTGCCAATTTAATGCATGGAGGGCCAGCGGAGCGCAGCGGAGAACTGAGCATTGGGGATCATTTGACAAGTCTTAATGGCACAAGTTTAGTCGGTCTTCCTTTTTCGAAATGTCAGGGATTAATTCGGGTAAGAAATTGTTATGAAACAAGGTCCTTGCCACTAACTCTAGATACATTGGATGGAAGGAAATGTTAAAAGTTGATTTAACAGAATCGCATGGAAACTGAAAGTGTTACATATAATAGCTCAGACTTGTCCTATATATGCATTCACACACATATAGTAACAGTTAGTTGCTAGTGGTCATACCCATGGATTCCTAAGGTCCTGCAATGCCCTGAACATGAGGTAAGTGACAGTAAATCAGAAGAACTGTGCTACATTTCTAATTAGAGGTATTTGCAAATATTAGTACACCTACTAAATATTAGGATTGGATTTTGGCGATGGGCATAACCCTTTAAAAAGTCCTTTCTTTGTCGCTCCATTGGGAGACCCAGACAATTGGGGTGTATAGCTTCTGCCTCCGGAGGCCACACAAAGTATTACACTTAAAAGTGTAAAGCCCCTCCCCTTCTACCTATACACCCCCCGTGCGTCACGGGCTCCTCAGTTTTTATGCTTTGTGCGAAGGAGGCTGACATCCACGCATAGCTCCACATCTTAGTCAGCAGCAGCTGCTGACTATGTCGGATGGAAGAAAAGAGGGCCCATAACAGGGCCCCCAGCATGCTCCCTTCTCACCCCACTCTGGTCGGCGGTGTTGTTAAGGTTGAGGTACCCATTGCGGGTACATAGGCAGGAGCCACATGCTGTTTTCCTTCCCCATCCCTTAAGGGCTCTGGGTGAAGTGGGATCCTAATCGGTCTCCAGGCACTGGGACCGTGCTCCCTCCGCAGCCCCTGGGGAATCTGCTGGACAGGAGCCGGGTATCGTCAGGGACAAGGCGGCTCTGGGAGGCCCAGGCAGGGAATCTGGTGATCACACAACGGACGCGAGCCTGTCAGGGTGGGGAGCGGTCTTTCTCCACCACAGGGCTCAGGGTACTTGGACTCAGCCAGAGTCCTCCCTTCAGATCAATGTTCTGGAGATAAGGGCAGTGTATCTTGCCCTAAAGGCGTTCCAGCCGTGGCTGGAAGGCAAGCAGATCCGAATTCAGTCGGACAACTCCACAGCGGTGGCATACATCAACCACCAAGGCGGAACACGCAGTCGGCAAGCCTTCCAGGAAGTCCGGCGGATTCTGCTATGGGTGGAAGCCACAGCCTCCACCATATCCGCAGTTCACATCCCGGGCGTAGAAAACTGGGAAGCAGACTTTCTCAGTCGCCAGGGCATGGACGTAGGGGAATGGTCCCTTCACCCGGACGTGTTTCAGGAGATCTGTTGCCGCTGGGGGATGCCGGACGTCGACCTAATGGCGTCCCGGCACAACAACAAGGTCCCGACATTCATGGCACGGTCTCAAGATCACAGAGCTCTGGCGGCAGACGCCTTAGTTCAGGATTGGTCGCAGTTTCAACTCCCTTATGTGTTTCCTCCTCTGGCACTGTTGCCCAGAGTGTTACGCAAGATCAGGTCCGACTGCCGCCGCGCCATCCTCGTCGCTCCAGACTGGCCGAGGAGGTCGTGGTACCCGGATCTGTGGCATCTCACGGTGGGCCAACCGTGGGCACTACCAGACCGACCAGACTTGCTGTCTCAAGGGCCGTTTTTCCATCTGATTTCTGCGGCCCTCAACCTGACTGTGTGGCCATTGAGTCCTGGATCCTAGCATCTTCAGGGTTATCTCAAGAGGTCATTGCCACTATGAGACAGGCTAGGAAACCAACGTCCGCCAAGATCTACCACAGGACGTGGAGGATATTCTTATCTTGGTGCTCTGATCAGGGTTTTTCTCCCTGGCCATTTGCCTTGCCCACTTTTCTTTCCTTCCTTCAATCCGGATTGGAAAAAGGTTTGTCGCTCGGCTCCCTTAAGGGACAAGTCTCAGCGCTCTCTGTGTTTTTTCAGAAGCGCCTAGCCAGACTTCCACAGGTACGCACGTTCCTGCAGGGGGTTTGTCACATAGTCCCTCCTTACAAGCGGCCGTTAGAACCCTGGGATCTGAACAGGGTGCTGATGGCTCTTCAGAAACCACCTTTCGAGCCAATGAGGGATATTTCTCTCTCACGCCTTTCGCAGAAAGTGGTCTTCCTAGTAGCAGTCGCATCACTTCGGAGAGTGTCTGAGCTAGCAGCGCTGTCATGCAAAGCCCCTTTCCTGGTGTTTCACCAGGACAAGGTGGTTCTGCGTCCGGTTCCGGAATTTCTCCCTAAGGTGGTATCCCCCTTTCATCTCAATCAGGATATCTCCTTACCCTCTTTTTGTCCTCATCCAGTTCACCAATGTGAAAGGGATTTGCACTTGTTAGATCTGGTGAGAGCACTCAGACTCTACATTTCTCGTATGGCGCCCCTGCGCCGCTGGGATGCACTTTTTGTCCTTGTCGCTGGCCAGCGTAAAGGGTCACAGGCTTCCAAATCAACCCTGGCTCGGTGGATCAAGGAACCAATTCTCGAAGCTTACCGATCTTCTGGGCTTCCGGTTCCCTCAGGGCTGAGGGCCCATTCTACCAGAGCCGTGGGTGCGTCCTGGGCTTTGCGGCACCAGGCTACGGCTCAGCAGGTGTGTCAGGCAGCTACCTGGTCGAGCCTGCACACTTTCACGAAACACTATCAGGTGCATACCTATGCTTCGGCAGATGCCAGCCTAGGTAGGCGAGTCCTTCAGGCGGCGGTTGCCCACCTGTAGGAAGGGGCCGTTTTACGGCTCTATTACGAGGTTTTACTTTACCCACCCAGGGACTGCTTTTGGACGTCCCAATTGTCTGGGTCTCCCAATGGAGCGACAAAGAAGAAGGGAATTTTGTTTACTTACCGTAAATTCCTTTTCTTCTAGCTCCAATTGGGAGACCCAGCACCCGCCCCTGTTCCCTTCGGGCTGTTGTTCTTTGTGTACACATGTTGTTCATGTTGAATGGTTTCAGTTCTCCGAAATTCCTTCGGATTGAATTTACTTTAAACCAATTTATAACTTTTCCTCCTTCTTGCTTTTGCACCAAAACTGAGGAGCCCGTGACGCACGGGGGGTGTATAGGCAGAAGGGGAGGGGCTTTACAGTTTTAAGTGTAATACTTTGTGTGGCCTCCGGAGGCAGAAGCTATACACCCCAATTGTCTGGGTCTCCCAATTGGAGCTAGAAGAAAAGGAATTTACGGTAAGTAAACAAAATTCCCTTCATTGAATAATAACATTTGTAAGTTTACTGTCCCAATTTTTTCGTTTGAATTAGATCGTTTTTATTGTATAAATTCACCAACGTTTTACTATTTTCTCTAGATTGTACTTAGTTTTTTTTGTGGTTCGTATTGCAAAGAAAACTCAAAAGAAAAATACAAACCAACACCAGAGCAATGGTATATAGCCACATTAGGCCAAATGCAAAGTCCATTCCCCATGTATCACAGCACAATAAACTACCCACCCCTATGTAAAACCTAATACGATCTACAGACGCAACAATGGTTGGATATCCATAGTCAGCCTGAGATAGAGATAACAGCAAACCCATTTAGGGACCCCCTATGAATGATAAGTTTATAGTTCGGACAGGGATAAGTGATCCAATATTTTAACCCTTAAGTTATGAGATGCCATATCTGGGGAGTCCAGCCACCGTTACCATATATTTACAAACGTTTGTAATTTTTCCTCATACATATTCCTTTTCCATGCATAGGATCTAGTTTTATTTTGTACTTTAGTCCCTCTACTGTTGGAGAAGTAGGGTGTAGCCATTGGAGTGCTAATAACATACTATTCCAAATTAATAACTTCCTGGCTCGGAATAGTATATGAGAGATCTGTCGCCATGGAAGAGTCTAGATGTGTACTTGGGAGACACATGATGATTATTATTATTATTATTTATTATTATAGCGCCATTTATTCCATGGCGCTTTACAAGTGAAGGGGTATACGTACAACAATCATTAACAGTACATAACAGACTGGTACAGGAGGAGAGAGGACCCTGCCCACGAGGGCTCACAGTCTACAGGGAATGGGTGATGGTACAATAGGTGAGGACAGAGCTGGTTGCGCAGTGGTGTACTGGTCTGAGGGCTATTGTAGGTTGTAGGCTTTTTGGAAGAGGTGGGTCTTGAGGTTCCTCTTGAAGCTTTCTACGGTAGGGGAGAGTCTGATGTGCTGAGGTAGAGCGTTCCAGAGTATGGGGGATGCAGAACCTTGGATCTAATTGTATTCACAACACAAACATACACCCTAAAAGAGCAGCCACCCAAAACTTCACAGCATATGCATTAAATGGACATTAGTCTTCTCCACTTCTTGGACATAAATCGTCTGACAGTAGTCCCGTTTTAAACTATATACTAGGAGTCCTATATATGTGAAGAATAAGGAATAATTGTGACAGCCTTTGGGATTCTGAGGTAGCTTGAGTGTTATTGGGGTTATCCAGGACGATTTAACTTTTTAAGCATGTTCCGAAAGTAGTAGTAGTAGTAGTGGTAGTGGTTGGGGTAGTAGTAGTAGGGGTAGGGGTGGTAGGGGTAGTTGTTATTGCCTATTACTGCTAATAGCCAATACTGCCTATTGAGCCCGGCACCAATCTCTGCCGCTCAGAGTGGTCACAGACCGCTCCTGACAGAAATTTAGTGGTTTCCCTTGACATTACATTCACAGAACAAAAGCTTCTCTTCTGCAGTGCTCTGTTAACTGGGCATGACTGCCGACATCATTCTGATTGTAGCTGGCTCCCCGCTGCCTAACGGTGGTAAGCCCACTGTCAATTAGCATGACTTTTCCAGACAGGGCCCTTTGTAGAGCAGCTCTGTTCACGTGGAGCAACTGAATTGTAGGTAGGAGCGGTCGGTGGCTCTGAGCTAGTGCTGGTTATAACAGATAGTTGGCAACTACCTGCATGTTCATTCTTAGGCCCATAGTAAAAACAAAAAAAAATGATTTAGTTTTCAATTGTGTTACAAGCATGACACCACAGCATATTTTGGTTAACAGATCTGTTGGATAGAGTGAAATCTATTTGTAGTTAGTCAAAACGTTTCAATACTCCATCCCTAAAGCCTCATTCAGACATCCATTTTTTTCATATACGAGAAAACGTTTTTTTGGGGGTTTTTTTTCTTACTGATGTGAAGAGAAAAAAAAAATCTCCATTGTATGGCATTCATATGTTAAAAATTGAAATGTGAATGAGCCCTAAATCCATGCATTAGGAGGTGTCAGACCACCAGCGTCTTTCCCCATTTGTAAGTTTTCTAATTGAATCTTAGCATATTACTACTTCCATAGAAAATGTGCTGTCCCGTGTTTACACAGACTGCGCACGTGCTTTATAATATGCTCATCTGAAGAAGTCCTAACTGTGACCTTGCTTTTTCAGGAACTAAAGGGACAATCTGAGGTAGTGCTAAGCATTGTACGGTGTCCTCCAGTTGTTACAGCTATTATCCAGAGGCCCGATACGACCTACCAGCTAGGCTTCTGTGTAGAAGACGGAGTGGTGAGTGTCAAGCAGCTTTTAAAGAATAAGTGTTATAAAGGACACCACCTATTTTCATCTTATGTGCCTGTACAGATCTGTAGCCTTGTACGTGGCGGCATTGCTGAACGAGGAGGTATCCGAGTGGGGCACCGCATCATTGAAATAAATGGCCAAAGTGTGGTGGCCACAGCACATGAGAAGATAATCCAGACACTGTTGGATGCTACAGGAGAGGTAAGAACTTGCTTGCTTGCTTGCTAACTCAGATGAAAGCATTTTAGACTTTGAATTCTGATCTTATGCCTCTCCTTACAGGTCCACATAAAAACCATGCCAGCCTCCACCTACAGACTGCTCACTGGACAGGAGAGCCCAATGTATCTCTGAGGAAGTGCTCCATTTTTATTTGTACAGCGTTTTCTTCTCCTACTGAAAAACAGTCATCATATACCAAGAGTATTTCCACAACCATGTTGTGCCTATACGTCTACTGGATATCTACGTAGTAGATTTGACTTTTTTAGTCAGATATCAGTATTTCTATTTCTCCTCTGCCTCACTTTTTTGAGCAGCTACCAATGGAATAAACCTATGAGCTCTTGCTGTAAGGTCTGCTTGAAGAAGCCATCACCTGTGAGCACTGCTGCAATTTTATAGAATGATTGGGACATGGGGGCAGCATTGCATTTGTATATTTCTATTCATGAAAGAACAAGCAGCATCTTTGTCCCAAAGAAATATTTTTATTTTATTTTTTTTGTAAAAGGGTTAAAAAAAACAGAACAACATAATTGATGACTGCATTTTCTGCAGTTTACATATAGGATTGTCTAAGGCGTATGCTCAATTTCTACCCTTTTATATAGATGGGAATAAAGCAACATTGCCTAGTCTCTGTTCAATAGTTTCTTCAGTTGGAAAGTTATTATACAGCTGGCATATAAATGTTAGTTGTTCTTCATGTTGATCCACCTATGCAGCTTCCAGGGTTCTGAAAAGCAAATGTGACGGTAACAAATCTGATGGCTTGACTTGTCTATACCATGCAATGTGGATCTCCATAACTGGTTTGTGCCGCTAAATTATATGTTTTGCAAACCTTAGAAAACCCATTTAACTTGTTTGTAAAACCAACAGCTGTACTTGTTGGTATAAAGCTGGGTTCTCGTGTCTATCCAAAACTGTGCCAATATGCAGATCATCACGGTTTTCAAATGTAAAGCCGTTTGTTTTTTAAAGGGAACCTGTCAGGTCAAAAAAGTGTTATAACCTACAAGCAGGAGCATGTGTAAGCTAGTAACCCCTTCCTATCCCTGTGTTGTACTATTGTGTAATATGAAAGTAATAAAATACATTTTATTACTTACATATTCCCTATGTAAATGAGCAGGTCTCTAGCCCCGTGGGCGTATGCATGCTTTCCATGGTATCACACCCCTGTGGGCGTGATACCATGGATTTACATCAGCGACGTCACAGACAGCTCCTTCAGATCCCGCGCATGCGCACTTACCATTCCTGCTGCCTTCTCATCCTGGTGTTTACTTGCCGGGTTCAGACGCGCACTGCACGAGACCGGAACAGCAGGAGTCTTTTGAGCATGCGCAGTGCGTGTCTGAAGTCAACAAGCAACCAGCATGAAAAGGCGTCGTGAATGGTAAGTGCGCGCTCGCAGGATTCTGAAGGAGCAGACGTTACCATCGCTCATGTAAATCCATGGTATCACGCCCACAGGGGCGTGATACCATGGAAAGCATGCATACACGATGTGACGCCCATGGGGCTAGAACCCCTGCTCATTTACATAGGGAATATGTAAGTAATGTATTTTATTACTTTCATATTACACAATATTACAACACAGGGATGCGTACGAAGGGGTTACTAGCTCACACATGCTCCTGCTTGTATGTTATAATGCTTTTTTGACCTGACCGGTTCCCTTTTAAAGGGTTTTTCCAGGAAATAATTGTTACTTCATAGACTCCCATTGTATGAAAATTTCAACTTTTCTTAGCCTCACCTGATTCAACACAAACTCTTCGTCAATGCCTCCAGTCTTTGATGTTGCAGTGGTAATATCACATGAACAACGCTGCCGCCAATTATTGGGCTCAACTACAGTGCCTTGCGAAAGTATTCAGCCCCTTTGAATTTTTTAACCTTTTTTCACATTTCAGGCTTCCAACAATAAAGATCAGAAATGTTAATGTTATGGTGAAGAATCAACAAGTGGGACACAATTGTGAAGTTGAACGAAATTTTATTGCTTAGTTTAAACTAACGCAAAATTGGGGCGTGCAATATTATTCGTCCCTTTAAGTTAATATTTTGTAGCGCCACCTTTTCCTGCGATTACAGCACAAGTCGCTTGGGGTATGTCTATCAGTTTTGCACATCAAGAGACTGAAATTCTTGCCCATTCTCCCTTTGCAAACAGCTCGATCTAAGTGATGTTGGATGGAGAGGGTTTGTGAACAGCAGTTTTCAGCTCTTTCCGCAGATTCTCTATTGGATTCAGGTCTGGACTGTGACTTGGCCATTCTAACACCTGGATACGTTTAACATTCCATTGTAGATTTTGCTTTATGTTTTGGATCATGTCTTGTTGAAAGATCAATCTCCGTTCCAGTCTCAGGTCTTTTGCAGACTCCAACAGGTTTTCTTCAAGAATGGTCCTGTATTTGGCTCCATCTATCTTCCCATCAATTTTAACCATCTTCCCTGTCCCTGCTGAAGAAAAGCAGGCCCAAACCATGATGCTGCCACCACCACCATGTTTGACAGTAGGGATGGTGTGTTCATGGTGATGAGCAGTGTTGCTTTTACGCCAAACATATCGTTTGGCATTGTGCCCAAAAAGTTCAATTTTGGTTTCATCTGATCAGAGCACCTTCTTCCACATGTTTGGTGTGTCTCCCAGGTGGTTTGTGGCAAATTTTTAAACAACACTTTTTATGGATATCTTTGAGAAATAGCTTTCTCCTTGCCACTTTTTCATAAAGGCCAGATTTGTGCAGTGTACGACTGATTGTTGTCCTATCGGCAGACTCTCCCACCTCAGCTGTAGATCTCTGCAGTTCATCCAGAGTGATCATGGGCCTCTTGGCTGCATCTCTGATCAGTCTTCTCCTTGCTTGAGAAAATATTTGAGGAACGGCCGGGTCTTGGTAGATTTGCATTGGTATGATACTCCTTCCATTTCAATATGATCGCTTGCACAGTGCTTCTGGGGATGTTTAAAGTTGTGGAAATCTTTTTGTAACCAAATCTGGCTTTAAACTTCTCCACAACAGTATCACTGACCTGGCTGTTGTGTTCCTTGGTCTTCATGATGCTCTCTGTGCTTTAAACAGAACACTGAGACTATCACAGAGCAGATGCATTTATTCGGAGACTACATTACACACAGGTAGCTTATATTTATCATCATCAGTCATTTAGGACAACATCGGATCATTCAGAGATCCTCAATGAACTTCTGGAGTGAGTTTGCTGCACTGAAAGTAAAAGGGACGAATAATATTGCACGCCCCAATTTTCAGTTTATTCTTTTTTAGAAAAGTTTAAAATAAGCAATACATTTAATTAAAGTTCACAATTGTGTCCCACTTCTTGTTGATTCTTTTACCATACCATTAAAATTTTTATCTTTTATGTTTGAAGCCTGAAATTTGGGAAAAGGTTGAAAAATTCAAGGGGGTCGCATACTTTCGCAAGGCACTGTACATACAGAACTGCATGGCACTGTTTTGTTGGCTGCAAGATGTTTAGGAATTTACTTTATACCAGTTTTAGGTGCATGCGTAATAGCCTTATTTATGGGAAAAGTGCAATAACCAAACGGAAACATTTCTAGCTGTACTATTCAGGTAAAGCATTGTATATTTTCAATAATTTCTAGCATAGCTAAATGGTTACAAACAGTTATATTTTTATTAAATATGATTGCATAGTCCTGGTTTCTTTTTAATGACTACATAAGTACATGCCTTGTGATATTAACAAAAAATAAATTGGTGCATTCTTTAGACAAGGGGAAGAAAGAATATACATACTACATTTACATTTTTCTTACCTTTTGACTATGGGCCCTTTTCACACCATGCTGTTTTGGTACAGTGTTTTCCCATTATTAATAAAGTTGGAAAATGCTTTTTTCCCCCGAACAAATAGCACAGCTGAGATTTTTATTCTGGGAATAGACTCCATCAAATTGTGCCCATTGGGTGCCACCGCCATTCAGTATGCAGAGGATCCAGTGCTAATGTTATTTTCACATTTCTATATGGGAATAACTACTGCAGTCTCACACGTTTGTAAATTGACAACCAATTAATACACGCTAAGCAGTTTGTGGATTTGTACACTTTTATTGTGCAGATAGGTCTGGTCTGGGTGTGGTGCACGGACTATGCACTGGTCTGGCTTCCAGGTCAATAGCTCCTCTGGCCCAGAAGGGGCTTTTCTTCAGCCCCAAAGGGAAGTAGTTAGAGATTAGACTTTAAAAAAAAAAATGGGAGAATGTGCTCATAATAAAAAAGAAAACCCATAATGCTTACGAGTAGCAAGTAGAAAAACCTTTTAATTATTCATTTGGTACTGGAGAACATTCCCTTTCAGACCATTGAGAGGTATACATCATTCTGCTCAGCTTCACTATCATCATTGCCACAGGTCAAACTACCTGTACAACAGGACAGGTTCCTTTAAAGTGTAAGTGTAATTCAGGAGAGGATGTCTGTGCCTGCCTCCAGTAACTCTTATCTCCCCACTCCATAGATTCTTAGGAGATGGTAGTTGCTGCTCATATCTTGGCAACATGTACATCTGTAGTTCCTGAATAAAGGTTTTACAGATTTCACCTGTAAATTGAGAGTAAAAGACGAATCTAGAAGCAGAAAAAAAAGATATTTCTAACTGCATACAGGAAAATTCTCTGCGGTGGTATTGTTATTGAATTTGATATGTCTGACATGTTCTGTACGTTAAGTGGTTCTCCAGGAAAAAAAGGCCAAAGAGTAGGGAATAACCAAAATTATTACTTACCTTGTAAATTCTTTGTGATTCCAGTTCTATCGCCCCTGTACTTCTGGTGTTCCTTGTTAAAAGGAATCTATCAGCATATCAGAATTTTGCTATGTAATCTGATAAGAACAAAGACCCTGTTTCCAGTAATGTATAGCTTGGTATACTGGGTGACACATGGTCCGTCAGTATATACACCTTTTCTGAAAGTCCACAGGGGCTGCAACAGGCACCACTAGGCAATCAACACCATGAAAGCCAGGGAGATCTCCAAATAAGTCAGAGACAAAGTTGTTGAGAAATACAAGTCAGGATTGTATTACCGCATTTAAAAAAAAAAAAAAAATCCCAATCCCTGAAAATCCATCGGTGCACCATCAAGTCTTTGTTAGGTGGTCTGCAGGGATAATGTTTTGTTCAGCAGTAGATTTCTAGTTGTACAGCATTTTAAAAAAATGGAAATAGAGAAGGAAACGGCCAACAGTATTACTTACATGGTAATTTTTCCTTAAATTCCAGTACCACTGGCCTTGTAATCTTGCCGGTCCTTGTTAGTTGCCTGCAGTAATGATCTAGCATTGCCCTCGAGACTAGCTCTGGCGTAAAGGTGTTGCATTATGGGCATATAGGTGAATGAAATTTTTTTGGGCTTGAAATGGGATAAAGCACACATCTTGGAGATGGAAAGGACAGATATAGGGGTTATGGAGAAGGCCGTTTTTTATTTTATTTTATATATAAAGTGTTTTGCCAGGTGTGCCTGATGTGATAGCTACTTTACGTAGATTATGAGCAAAGAGGAGAATGTAAATGTAACACATTTTTTTTTAAAAAGCTCAGTAATGGGTGAAAATAAAGATTTATAATTTAATATTATTTAGGCTTTAAGTGCATGGTAACAATAGTATGTTCTATTTATAAATCACTAAGAATTTAAGCTCTGCAGCATTTTGAAGATATGGACTCCTAGAAGGGAACTCCCAAAAGTATTCCTTACCTGCTACTTGCCTCTTAAATTCCAGTACCACTTGCCTGGTAGTGCTGTCGCTGCTTGTTAGTTGGCCTGCAGTTATGCTTTCCCAGCATTGCTCTTTTGATAGATGTAGCTAGTCCAATGTACTCGGTAGTCTTGTGCTATAGGACCCTCAATTAGCGAAAGCAGTGATTGACAGTAGCTGTCACTTATGTATGATCAGCTTAAATTTTCCAAAAGACAGATTCCGAAGACCAGAGTGACCATGATGTTAGATACATGATGCCGGAGTTTTCAGGTAAATTCTTGATTTTTTTTCTTTTTTCTTTTTTTTTCTTTTTTTTTTCTTTTGGCACATTCCCTGCATTGTGTAAAGTTTTTGAAAAATTTTGGAGAAGCCTTTAAAAACTAGAGGTCCAATGTCTTCCCCTAACTGCTAAATTCAATGGTTAGAAAAGTCTAAAGGCAAAGACTACATTAATAGGTTTCTTATATTATGAACAAGTAGATGAATCTTATTTTTTCCCGTTTCCACGACAGCGCCACCAGAGAGATAGGTCTGCCCCTCATTTAGACAGGAACCCCACTAAAATAAAAGGGCGGAACCTCTCTACCGCATCAGTTCAGTTTCCTGTCCCAGGATGGGAGACCCAGAAGTGCTCTGGTGGTGCCGCAGTGAAGGACGGTTTAGGTTGGGTCCTTGGCGTATACAGGAACCTCAACAGTCTTTATTTTCACTATAGCCTTAGCCTCCCCAACGTGTTTCACCATGTCTGGCTTTGTCAGGGGCCTATCAGTTAGCGTTTACTAGGCAGGGTAGGACAATACCACTTTGATAATACTGTAGGACAGTTGTCCACTTATTCATAGTTGCCGGATACGTGATATAGTATGTGTTAGGTTGCTTTACCTCCTATTTATTTTAGATTGATCTGTGTTAATTGCTTAGGAATAAAAGTTAAGTTTTAATCTTTAGTTAGGGTATCTCTAGTTGCCCTTTGGGCAAATTGTGTTTGTAGGGGGTAAAACCCCTGTGGTTGTATACGCTGGTCGACCGGGCCTGTATCCTGCCGTGGTTAATCTCTGTCAATTGTATACGCTGGTCTCATGTCCGGGTCTCTGTCCTGTGGGGGGGTGAATCCTTGCAGTAGATAAGCCGGTCATACATACCGGGACTGTGTCCTGCTTGGGAATCCAGGCAGTTGATATGCCGGTATACCATGCCGGGCCTGTGTCCTGTAATGATCAGTACCCCTGAGGTTGATAAGCCGGTTTTAAAAAGATGCCAGGTCTGTGTCCTGCTGGGGTATTCCTGCAGTTGATACGCTGGCCTCTGGGTCTCTGTCCTGTCAAGCATCATGCTGACAGTGGACACGCTGGATTACGAGTGCAGGTGCGGCTGCGGGTCAAGCCGGTCACTTACCGGACCAGAGGCAGCAGTCAGGATTCGTTGGCGTGGAGGAGAACGCTCTGTGCTGGCAGTGCGAGCTGAGTTGTGGGTCTGGCTGGAGATGACATCAGACCGGAAGTGTGCTATGCGCATGCGTGGGCTCCGGCAAGATGGTGCTGCCCATCGCTGTTCCTATAAAATGCTCCTGGAGACAGAGTCTCTGCTTCTGCCGTGGTGTACCATGGACAATCAAGAGCTTTTCCAGCAGCAGCAAAAGTAGCAGCCGACCAGACGGAGAGAGAGTGGAGAAAGCCACTCCAGTAGTGCCTGGCGGTCGAAAAGTTCCCGCAGGAGTCCTCCTCCTGCCTCCCACAAGAACCCGGTACAGCCTCGATCTCAGAGTGTAAGTGATGCCTTATGGGGTCTTACTTGGTCCCTTCTCTGTCTTCTGTCCCTTAGGATAGACCCAAGAAACGTACAGAGAAGGTTCACAATAAAGAATGTACCTTATGTAGAACCCCTCTGCCTTCAGGATCGGATAAAAAGCTAGGCCAGGCCTGTATCCAGAAGATGATTGCCGAGGAGGCCCCGGATTTTAATGGCAATCTGCGGGATGTCATCAGGGTACAGATAAAGGATGCCTTGGGTGGGTTACCTCTGCCTGATCTGGCACAGCCCAGTACTAGCAGATCCCCCCCAAAAAGAGGAAGGTTTGGACAAGTGAATCCTCTGAATCATCATCTTCCAATTCCCAGTCTTCTGCCTAATCTTCCTCAGATGAGGACACGGAAGGCAGACCCTGTTTTCCAGCTTCACATATTAACCAATTGGTGAAGGCAGTCCATTCCATAATCCCTTATGTTCAGTGGGTTGGAGCATAAACAAAAATGCTCCTTCCCTGTCCATTCAAAGGTTAAACAATATTGGAGCAGTGGGAGAAGCCGGATAAAAAACCCTTTATCTCGTCTTCCTTTCAGCATCGGTATCCCTTTCAGGAGCAGGACTCTACTCTTTGGGACCATTGCCCCAAAATTGACAAGGCAGTCTGCAAGACAGCCAGAAAATCTGCCCTGCCGTTTGAAGATGTCGGCACTCTCCGTGATCCCCTGGATAGAAAAGCTGATACCTATCTTAAGTCGGCATTTGAAGACCTCAGCCAGGGCACTTCGACCCTCGGTAGCAGGATCATGTGTGGCTCGGTCTTTGATGGTCTGGATGCAACAATTGGAGGACCATTTAAAGGCTGAGGTTCCTCGTGAGCAATTGTTGGACACCTCTCAGGTAAAGGAGTGGCTGCCTTTTTAGCCGATGCTTCTGCAGACAGCCTACGCCTTTCAGCTAAAGCTGCAGCCTTGTCCAACTCAGCAAGACTGACACTATGGTTAAAATGCTGGCCTGGGGACTCACAATTGAAATCCAGATTGTGTGCCATGTGAAGGGGATTTCCTTTTCGGTAAGCCCATGGATGATATCCTGGAAAAGGCTGGAGATAAGAAGAAAGGCTTTCCCACTTTCTCGTCTGCATCTTTTAGACCCAGCTCCTTTAGGAAGAAAAGATATACTAGAAGAGGAAGACTGTGACATCACAGGAGAGGTGGCCAGAGAGTAAGAGACGGCGGTCAGGGTTCATGTTTGGCCCTTCCCAGTGAAGTAAGAACTCTACCCAGTAATCCCATTCTCCAGGTGGGAGGTAGACATTTCTCATTTTTTTCCGGCCTGGCGTACCATTTCCTCCAGCTACTGGATTCTTGAGATTGTGAGATCTGGTCTCAAGCTATAATTTTCATCGGCCCCTAGAAGGTCATTAATTGTTACATCGCTTGGCAGGTCACAGGAGAAACAGATAGCCATACAGCGGGAAGTACAAGACCTAATACTCAAGTCAGTCCTGGTCGAAGTTTCCAAAAGAGAAGAAGGCTAAGTATTTTATTCCCCACTATTTCTAAGGCAAGCCAAACGGCTCGTTCAGGACAATCATCAACTTAAAGAAGTTAAACCAGTACCTTGTGCCCCACCATTTCAAGATTGAATCAGTGCGGTTGGCCGTAAAACTCATCTTTCGGGGATGTTTTATGGCAGTGATCAACCTCAGGGATGCTTATCACATTTCGATTCACCCCTCACACCAGCAGTTTTTAAGGGTGGCCCTGCTCATCGACTGACGAATTAAGCACCTTCAGTTCCGAGCGCTTCCATTCGGCTTGGCTATGGCACTAAGGGTGTTTACGAAGGTGATGGCAGAGGTTATGGCTCACATTCGAGAGGGAAGTTTTGCTAGTGCCCTATCTGGACGATTTCCTAATAGTAGGCACATCGTACGGCCCAGGTTCAGTCGGTCATCTCTATCCTACAGAACCCGGATGGCTTATCAACTTCGACAAGTCACGACTGACTCCCCTAACAAGTTAGATCTTTCTTGGCCTGATTGTAGACTCTCAAAACCAGCGGTGGTTTCTGCCCCCAGACAAGGTGATTTCCATACGAGCAAAAGTGCTCACTGCCATCTCCACTCCAGTCCTGACCCTCCGAGAAGCCATGTCACTTTTAGGTTCCCTGCTGGCTTGTATTCCAGCCGTCCCCTGGGCTCAACTACATTCCTGGGAACTTCAGAGGGAGGTCTTGCTAGCGGAGCTACGCTTAAGGCCAGTTTCACACGTCAGTGAAAAACACTGACGTGTAAAACGCACATGTCCCTCCATGTTCCGTGATTCACGGCACACGTGGGTTGTCCATGTGCAATCTGTGATTGCAAATGGACATTACTCACCTGCCTTCGCTCCTGCTGTCCATGGTGCTGAACTCCTTGGCTCTGCAGCTACTTCCGGGTTGGCTGTTCCTGCTTTCATGAATATTCATGAGCCGGGCAGAAGCTGCAGAGAGCGGAGACTGCACAGCGAATCGCTGGAAAGGCGAGTTGAAAATGTTTATTATTTAATATGTCAGTGTTTTTCTGGTACGTGTTTCACGGATCGCACATGGATCACACCATAGTGTGGTCCGTGGGTCATCAGTGATGCCAGAAAAAAATGGTCTTGTCTCCGTGCAGAATCACGGACACGCGTGTACGCTGCATAGAAACACATTCAGTGAAAAATCACTGATGTGTGAGCAGACCCATTGATTATAATGTGTCTGCGTATGTCAGTGATTCTGGTACGTATAAAAAAAAAAGCACATACAGTCAGGGCCAGAAATATTTGGACAGTGACACAAGTTTTGTTATTTTAGCTGTTTACAAAAACATGTTCAGAAATAAAATTATATATATAATATGGGCTGAAAGTGCACACTCCCAGCTGCAATATGAGAGTTTTCACATCCAAATTGGAGAAAGGGTTTAGGAATCATAGCTCTGTAATGCATAGCCTCCTCTTTTTCAAGGGACCAAAAGTAATTGGACAAGGGACTCTATGGGCTGCAATTAACACTGAAGGCATCTCCCTCGTTAACCTGTAATCAATGAAGTAGTTAAAAGGTCTGGGGTTGATTACAGGTGTGTGGTTTTGCATTTGGAAGCTGTTGCTGTGACCAGACAACATGCGGTCTAAGGAACTCTCAATTGAGGTGAAGCAGAACATCCTGAGGCTGAAAGAAAATAAAAAAATCCATCAGAGAGATAGAAGACATGCTTGGAGTAGCAAAATCAACAGTTGGGTACATTCTGAGAAAAAAGGAATTGACTGGTGAGCTTGGGAACTCAAAAAGGCCTGGGCGTCCACGGATGACAACAGTGGTGGATGATCGCCGCATACTTTCTTTGGTGAAGAAGAACCCGTTCACAACATCAACTGAAGTCCAGAACACTCTCAGTGAAGTAGGTGTATCTGTCTCTAAGTCAACAGTAAAGAGAAGACTCCATGAAAGTAAATACAAAGGGTTCACATCTAGATGCAAACCATTTATCAATTCCAAAAATAGACAGGCCAGAGTTAAATTTGCTGAAAAACACCTCATGAAGCCAGCTCAGTTCTGGAAAAGTATTCTATGGACAGATGAGACAAAGATCAACCTGTACCAGAATGATGGGAAGAAAAAAGTTTGGAGAAGAAAGGGAACGGCACATGATCCAAGGCACACCACATCCTCTGTAAAACATGGTGGAGGCAACGTGATGGCATGGGCATGCATGGCTTTCAATGGCACTGGGTCACTAGTGTTTATTGATGACATAACAGCAGACAAGAGTAGCCGGATGAATTCTAAAGTGTACCGGGATATACTTTCAGCCCAGATTCAGCCAAATGCCGCAAAGTTGATCGGACGGCGCTTCATAGTACAGATGGACAATGACCCCAAGCATACAGCCAAAGCTACCCAGGAGTTCATGAGTGCAAAAAAGTGGAACATTCTGCAATGGCCAAGTCAATCACCAGATCTTAACCCAATTGAGCATGCATTTCACTTGCTCAAATACAGACTTAAGACGGAAAGACCCACAAACAAGCAAGACCTGAAGGCTGCGGCTGTAAAGGTCTGGCAAAGCATTAAGAAGGAGGAAACCCAGCGTTTGGTGATGTCCATGGGTTCCAGACTTAAGGCAGTGATTGCCTCCAAATGATTCGCAACGAAATATTGAAAATAAAAATATTTTGTTTGGGTTTGGTTTATTTGTCCAATAACTTTTGACCTCCTAAAATGTGGAGTGTTTGTAAAGAAATGTGTATAATTCCTACAATTTCTATCAGATATTTTTGTCCAAACCTTCAAATTAAACGTTACAATCTGCACTTGAATTCTGTTGTAGAGGTTTCATTTTAAATCCAATGTGGTGGCATGCAGAGCCCAACTCGCGAAAATTGTGTCACTGTCCAAATATTTCTGGACCTTACTGTACGTACCAGAATCACTGACGTGTGAAGGGGGCCTAAGAGAGTGTTTGGACATATACACAACACTCTCTTCCCAGGTCTGTCACTCTCTCCATTGGTGGCTACAGACCAGGAATCTAACAGTGGGCGTCCCTTGGGCAGTCACAGTTTTGGATACAATCACTACCAATCCCAGCACATTTGGATGGGGGGGGCTCATCTACGGGGCCAGCTAACGCAAGGTCAATGGAGTCCCTTAGAGAGCCAGGGTTCATCCCATTTCAGGGAGCTTTGTGCTATAGAGAAAGCTCTTCATGCTCTTCTCACTCTTCTATCGGGTCGTCACAATCGGATTCTGTCAGACAACAGAGTGGCGGTGTCCTACATAAATCACCAGGTTGGTACGTGGTCACCAGCTCTCATGGAGCTCACCCTTCACAGTTTTTCCCTGGTTCAGGTCCATCTGTCGTCACTTACAGCCCTACACATCAGGGGGGGTGGACAACACTACAACCAATTTCTTAAGTCGTCGATCCATTCATCAGGGGGAATGGTGCCTTCACCCGGACGTCTTCAGGGACATTGTACACCTTTGAGGTTATCTAGTCCTAGACCTATTTGCCACCAGGTCCAATCGGAAAGTACACCGGTTTTGCTCTCTAAATCCCAACGACAGACCTTGGTCAGTAGATGCCTTTCAGATCCCCTGGTCCTCGGGTCTCTTCTATGCCTTTCTTCCCTTGGTCTTAGTCTCTGCAGTGTTGAGGAAGATCAGAGACGAGGGGGCTCATGTCATCCGAATCGCCCTCTTCTAGCCCAGGAGGGCTTGGTTATACTGGCTCCAGATGCTGTCAGTGTCAGATCCATGGGTTCGGCCGGAGAGGCCGGATCTTCTGTCTCAGGGCCCTCTGCTCCATCCCCAGGTTTCCAGCCTCCATCTGACTGCTTGGAGTTTGAAAGGAAATTGTTAGAAAGTAGGGGGTTTTCCTCAAACCTAGTTTCCACTCTCCTATGTAGTAGGAAGCCCTCCACCACTAGGATTTACACCAGGGTGTGGAGGAAGTTTCTCTCCTCTACTGGAAGTTCCCCGGGGTGACCCTCCTTCAATACTGGAATTTCTTCAGGGTGGGTTGGAGTTGGGGTTGTCTGTCAGCACCTTTAAAAGTACAAGTGTCAGCCCTAAGGGCCCTATACAATTAAAATTTGGCAGGGGATAGATGGATTAAACGGTTCATTTCTTCCTGTCACAGGCAGACCCCGGTTCACTGTTTAGCGTTCCCTACTTGGGATCTTAATTTGGTGTTGCATGCACTTACGAGGACCCCCTTTGAACCCATTGCCCACTCCTCCATTCGTTCCCTCACATTCAAGGTGGCTCTTCTAATTGCGCTAACCTCTGCCAGTAGAGTTAGTGACCTTCAGGCCCTCTCGGTTGGCCCTCAATATACCCAGATTAAGGATGATAGGGCTATCCTGTGTACTGACCCAGCTTTTTTTTTTTTTTTTTTTTACCTAGGGTGGAGGGAACCTTCCACCGTTCACAGGAGATCATCCTTCCCTCTGTCTGTCCATTTCCTCAAAACCTGGGGGAGTAGAAGTTTCATTCATTAGATGTTAGAAGGGCTCTTCATCATTATCTGGAAGTCACGGCTCTGTGGGGACGGAGTCAGGCACTCTTTGTTTCCAAGGGCCTAGGAAGGGTTTATTGCCCAATGGGTCAAGGAGGCTATTAGGGAGGCTTATGTTGGTCAGGGTAGTCCAGTACCTCAGAGAGTTACAGCACACTCTACCAGGTCTGTGTCGACCTCATGGGCAGAATGTGCAGATGTACCTCTGGATCACATTTGCAGAGCAGCCACCTGGTCTTCTCCGACCACCTTTTTTTAAGCACTACAGGCTAGACCTTTCAGCCACTTCAGGTATGACTTTCGGTAGAAGGGTTCTACAGGCTGTGGTCCCTCCCTAATGGTGCTATCTTGCAAATCTCTTTGGTAGTGCTGTCAAGGCGATGTGAAAAATCATACTTACCGGTAATGTTTTTTTCCAGAGCCACAACAGCACCACTGCTTCCCAGCTCCTTTTTTCTCACGTTTTTTACTTCCACGAATAGTGCTGTGTTCATTTTTGTTGGATTAACCTTGTGTTTATTTTTTGGTACTCCTCTCTGTGCTCTGTAACCTAACTGATGCGGTAGAGAGGTTCTGCCCTTTTATTTTAGTGGATTTCCTGTCCAAATGAGGGGTGGACGCTGTCGTGGCTCTGGAAAAAAACATTAACGGTAAGTAATGGTTTTCTCTGAACGCTTGCCGCCAGGGCCTGTACCACTGCTATTTCGGCTGCTGCTTCTGAGAGCCAGGATCATCCTGATCAGACCGAGGCCGCGGAGAAGGAGGCGAAATTGAGGGTGCTGACTGCCGCCTCTGTTCATCCATGTCACTGGAGCATCAGAGGCTGTAATACACCAGCCTGGAACGTTGCCGCACTTTTTATATATATATCTATTTATATTTATATATGTATATATATGTATGTATATATATATATATATATATATATATATATAGGCTGGTCACTCCTCCCTCCTATTGCCGGGAACTGACGTCACCGAAACGGGGTGCCCAATAGGGTGGACCATCCCACGCATGCGCACTGTAATAGGCGCATCCCCCGCCACACACATGGAGCTCCCCAGCAATACCGGAAGCGCCATGGAGCATGCAGGCATGAAGACGCCGCCGACCAAGTAAGTGATGCTTACCCGCTCACCGTGGACTGCACACTATCGCTGTGCTCCCGTACAAGTGCTGTGTCCTTCGATCTCAGCCCCCGTGGCATCCTGGAGGAGGGTGTTCCCGCACGTAGCCAGGATCCTCATGGGGCTGCTGCGGCGGCGTGTCTACAGCACCTTGGCCACTCACAGCAGGACCTGTGCCTCTGCCAGAGCCGGCTGGGGCTGGAACTTCAATCTTTGGCCCTAATATGACCATCCTGAATTCCCAGAAAATTCCAGGAGTGGTTCAAGGACAGGAAACCAACTGATGTGAGGAGAGATACTGCCCCTTTTTATCCTGCAGGTTTCCTGCCCTTGAAGGGCGGATTACCTCTCTCGTGGTGCAGTCATGGGTGCTGGAAAAATTCATCTAAAGAGTTTGGGAACACATTGAGGAGAGAGGCCCAAGAGGCTGAGTCAACTTACATTGCTCATCCGTCGGACGGTAATAAGACCTCGTTGGAACACGCACAAACAGCTAGCCCAGCACATGTTGGCAACAGCAGGGGATAGTTTTGCTTTTTAACCCCTTTACGACCGCCGATACGCCTTTTAACGGCGGCATATTCGGGTACTTTTTCCGATCCGCCGCTTTTTAACGGCGGTCGGAAAAAAGGGTCTAGCGCCCCCCAGAGTCGGAAAATTTCCGGGGTCTCAGCTGCCGGGGGTAGCTGAGACCCTGGAGATTACGGTTCAGGCCGGTTTTTTCATTTAAAGGTACGGTGATCGCCGTTATTAACCGAATAACGGCAAGCATGTACCTGCAAAATGAAATGCCGGTTTTTAATGCATTTTAATGGTTTCTCTCACATTTGACGTGATCTAACAGTCAAATGTGAGAGAACGGTCCTTGTCCGGTCCCTCTCGGTCCCCCCCGGTACCTGGGTCTCGTTACCGAGTTCCCACGGCATTCCCCCGGCCCCCCTCCTTCTCGTGTCCGTGTAAAATGGCGGGCGCATGCGCAGTTCGACCGCTAAAGTCTGCCTCCTTCCACCTAGCAACGTCAGGAATTTATTTCATTGGTTCCTGACATTTGAACACTGTGTTAGACCCTATCACAGTGATCAAATACCCCAAATATTTTGGAAATGGCAGCATTTGGGTCTGCCTCCCTCTTCTCTCCCTTGTAGTTGATCTGGGAGAGAAGAGAGAGAGAGACTACATTTGCTGCCGTTTCTGTCAGAAAAAAAAACACCAATTTTTATTATAAATCAGTCATCCTCATCCCCAATATCCTCACCCAAAATATCCCCCCCCCAAATATCCTCATCACCTCCGTCAGAATCCCCCCTTAGTTAGAATTTTTATTTTAGATTTTTTTTTTTCTTATATCAGGGTTAGATCAGGGTTAGCATCAGGGTTAGCATCAGGGTTAGATCAGGGTTAGATCAGGGTTAGGATCAGGGTTAGGATCAGGGTTAGGGTTAAAAAAATCTAAAAAAAAATTTTCAAAAAATTTAAAAAAAAAAAAAAAATTTGTAGTATTTTTTTTTCTTTTTTTTGCTAGGCA
This sequence comes from Anomaloglossus baeobatrachus, assembly GCF_048569485.1. NCBI lineage: Eukaryota > Metazoa > Chordata > Amphibia > Anura > Aromobatidae > Anomaloglossus > Anomaloglossus baeobatrachus. The sequence goes on along the minus strand of NC_134353.1, from coordinate 395,296,604 downwards.
GTGAAAAATACTGTAATGGCGCGGAGAACATTTACCGCCGAGCAGGCATACATGCTTCTTGCCTCCGGCAGTTCAGGCTCGGATACAGAGTCTGCCTCTGAAATCGAGCGATTTTCGGATGGTGACGACTCGGCTTCCTCCTCGGGATCCGACAGCCCGATGGTAGCGGAGTCGGTCGTCACTGCTGAAACGTCAGAGGCAGGTCCAAGTAGTGCCCTTCCCCGGCCACTATGGTATCCTGACCCGTCCTTCTCCCCTCAAATTCCTCCGTTTGTAGCAACCCCCGGTATAAATGTAAATGTCACAAATTTTACCCCATTAGATTTTTTCCAAATTTATGTTACCCCAGAAGTCCTCCAATTATTTGTCCACCAAACCAATTTATATGCCCGTCAATATATATCCCAACATCCTACCTCCATCCATTCCCGCTCCTGGATCCCCACAAATGTCCCCGAACTTAAAAAATTTTTGGGCATAACTTTTAACATGGGGTTAGTGAAAAAATCTACACTCCGCTCGTACTGGGCAACAAAAACAGTGCACAGCACCCCTGTGTTTGCAGCCATCATGACCCGATCCCGATATGAGACCCTTTTGCGATTCCTGCACTTTAACGATAATTCCCAAGCCCTCCAAAGAAATGACCCAAACTATGACCGACTTTATAAATTGAGACCCCTAATATCCCTTCTAAAAACTACCTTCCTAAATTCGTATACCCCTGACAAAAATGTTTCTATAGACGAGTACCTTATGAGCTATAAGGGCCGTCTGTCTTTCCGCCAATTTATCCCCTCCAAGCGTGCCAAATATGGTATAAAATTATACAAAATGTGCGAAAGCACAACCGGTTACACGTGTGCCTTTCTCATTTACGAAGGGAGGGACCGCCAAATCAACCCCCCAAACTGCCCCCAGACAATTGGCATCCCTGGCAAAATTGTTTGGGAGCTAATGACCCCCTTCCTTGAGAAAGGCTATCACGTGTATACTGATAATTACTATACCAGTGTCCCCCTTTCTAAATCCCTCCACGCTGCAAACACAGGGGCCTGTGGAACAATCAGAAAAAACAGAGTTGGTCTACCCCCACAGTTGGTGTCTAAACGTGTGGAGAAGGGTGCGTCCTCCTCAATGGCAAGTGACCATCTTCTTGCCATAAAATGGAGAGACCGCAAGGATGTTTTCATGCTGACCACATTGCATGCGGACACCACTGTGACGGTCAGGGACAGGGGCGCCACCAGTGACAAACAGAAGCCGCTCTGTGTCGCAGACTACAATAAGTTCATGGGAGGTGTAGATTTGTCTGACCAGGTGCTTCAGCCTTATCTAGTGAAGCGAAAAACCAAAACCTGGTATAAAAAGGTAGCAATCTATCTCCTACAGGTTGCTACCTATAATAGCTTCATCCTCTATAGAAAATCTCAAGGACCGCTCTCTTTCCTCCAATACCAGGAGAAAATTATTGAGAGCCTCCTCTTTGACTCGGAGGCACAGGAGGAAGCCTTCGAGTCAGAGGATGTCCGGAGACTTTCCGAGCGTCATTTCATTCGCCCCATCCCTTCCACTCCCACCCAAAGGTATCCCCAAAAAAGATGCCGTGTTTGTAGAAAGCACGGCACAAGGAGCGATTCCCGGTACTTCTGCCCCATGTGCCCCTCCCAACCAGGCCTTTGCATCTCCCCCTGTTTTGAAACCTATCACACATCCCTCAATTATTAATTGGCATAAATAAATTACATCAAACTGTGTGGTAGCAGCTTTTTTTTAATTTTGAAAATACTTTACTTTTATATTTCTGTTCAGTAATTTTTTTTTCTTGGACTAGTAATAAAGAGAAAATTTTCAGCAGTAAAACACATTTTACCCCATTTCACAATTAATTCCAGGACTTTATCATCACATACCAAACAATTATTCAGACGAAACCCAGTCCACATGCCCACGTCTTTAGACTCCAGAGTGTGGACCCCACTAACGTTCTTGAAAAGTCTCATCATTTGACAACTTTCCAGGACTTCATTACTCAAACATTTTTTTTACCAATTATTTTAGTTTGACTCATATTACCACTAGGTCTTACTACACAAAACTTTTCTTTGCATTTATCTTGGTATTATGGGCATGATCATTTTATTGGAGGATCCCTTAACAATGATGCTGTGCCATATTCAAACACTATGGGCTTTACTGCAGGGTTCTTGCCGAACCACCTGCATCGAACAATACTTTCAGAATTCTGTAACGGATTGGTCGTTTTGTGCACATAGCGGTTCCTACCTTGGCGGGCAGGAGCCTGTTATGATGTACCATGTCGCTTGGCACATTTGTCCCTCATATAGGGATTGATGGAGCTAAGAAGACATTGTACGACCAGTTATTTGGAAGATAAAGCTGTCCTTCCGGCCCTGCTGGTGTTCTGTCATCTTTGGCACACTCAGGTTTGCCACATAGTGGCTGCCAACTCCTCCACATTTGAACATTTTGCCCTTCCGTCCAATAAAGTTTATTCTTCCTTCTACAACTGTTTTGTTAGCAAGACCAAGTCCAGTAAATGTGTTTTTAGGGGCATGCCGCCCTTTGTGAGTAATAATTCCTGGAAGGATTTTCTTGTTTGGTAGCACAATGTCTCTGTAAGCTTTGAATAGGTTCTGGGATTCCATCAGTTTTACCCTGAAGACCAAATGGTGCACCATCTATAATAGGCATCAGCTGCATAAAAAATGGTGTCAAACTACTCCCTACCTCTGTAAACAAATACATTACAGGGTATAACTTACAAAGACATTTATGGGGTTTTTCTGTTCTTGAAACCCAAAAGCTCTGCAAATTTGAGAATATATTCCAAATTCAGCCAAATTTGCTTTCAAAAATTCAAATATTGCTCCTTTCGTTCCAAGCTCTACCATGTGCCCGTACAGAGGTTTCTCGCCACATGTGGGGTATCAGCGCGCTCATAAGAAAGTGGGTAACAAAGTGTGAGCTCCAATTTTTGGAGCTACCTCTTGAAAAAGTGAGAAAATTGATGCTAAAGCAACATTTTTGCTAAAAAAATGAAAATTTTCAATATGACAACCTAATGTTAGCAAATTCTGTGAAGTACCTGTCAGTCCAAAATGCTCACTATACCCCTAGATAGAAGCCTTAAGGGGTCTAGTTTCCAAAATGGAGTCACTTGAGGGGGGTTTCTGCTGTTTAGGTACCTTAGGGGACCTGTAAATGTAACATGGTGCCCGCAATCTGTTTCTGCCAAATTTGCTTTCAAAAATTCAAATATTGCTCCTTTCGTTCCAAGCTCTACCATGTGCCCGTACAGAGGTTTCTCGCCACATGTGGGGTATCGGCGCGCTCATAAGAAAGTGGGTAACAAAGTGTGAGCTCCAATTTTTGGAGCTACCTCTTGAAAAAGTGAGAAAATTGATGCTAAAGCAACATTTTTGCTAAAAAAATGAAAATTTTCAATATGACAACCTAATGTTAGCAAATTCTGTGAAGTACCTGTCAGTCCAAAATGCTCACTATACCCCTAGATAGAAGCCTTAAGGGGTCTAGTTTCCAAAATGGAGTCACTTGAGGGGGGTTTCTGCTGTTTAGGTACCTTAGGGGACCTGTAAATGTAACATGGTGCCCGCAATCTGTTTCTGCCAAATTTGCTTTCAAAAATTCAAATATTGCTCCTTTCGTTCCAAGCTCTACCATGTGCCCGTACAGAGGTTTCTCGCCACATGTGGGGTATCGGCGCGCTCATAAGAAAGTGGGTAACAAAGTGTGAGCTCCAATTTTTGGAGCTACCTCTTGAAAAAGTGAGAAAATTGATGCTAAAGCAACATTTTTGCTAAAAAAATGAAAATTTTCAATATGACAACCTAATGTTAGCAAATTCTGTGAAGTACCTGTCAGTCCAAAATGCTCACTATACCCCTAGATAGAAGCCTTAAGGGGTCTAGTTTCCAAAATGGAGTCACTTGAGGGGGGTTTCTGCTGTTTAGGTACCTTAGGGGACCTGTAAATGTAACATGGTGCCCGCAATCTGTTTCTGCCAAATTTGCTTTCAAAAATTCAAATATTGCTCCTTTCGTTCCAAGCTCTACCATGTGCCCGTACAGAGGTTTCTCGCCACATGTGGGGTATCGGCGCGCTCATAAGAAAGTGGGTAACAAAGTGTGAGCTCCAATTTTTGGAGCTACCTCTTGAAAAAGTGAGAAAATTGATGCTAAAGCAACATTTTTGGGTAAAATGTTATTTTTTTTTTTTTTCATTCCACATTACTTTAGTTCATGTGAGGCACCTGAAGGGTTAATAAACTTCTTTGATGTGGTTTTGAGTACCTTGAGGGGTGCAGATTTTAGAATGGGGTCACTTTTGGGTATTTTCTGTCATCTAGGCCTCTCAAAGTCACTTCAAATGTGATGTGGTCCCTAAAAAAATGGTTTTGTAAATTTTCTTGAAAAAATGGGAAATTGCTGATGAACTTTGACCCCTTATAACTTCCTAACCCCAAAAAATTTTGTTTCAAAAATTGTGATGATGTAAAGTAGACATGTGGGAAATGTTGTTTATTAACTATTTTGTGTGACATAACTCTCTGGTTTATGGGCATAAAAATTAAAAGTTTGAAAATTGCAAAATTTTAATTTTTTTTGTCACATTTCATATTTTTTCACAAAAAAAAAAAAAAATATCATCCTAAATTTACCTCTAACATGAAGCCCAATATGTCACGAAAAAACAATCTCAGAATCACCGGGATCCATTGAAGCGTTCCAGAGTTATAGCCTTATAAATGGACACTGGTCAAAATTGCAAAAAATGGCCTGGTCATTAAGTACAAAACTGGCTTCGTCCTAAAGGGGTTAAAGAATAACTTATTTTGAAGAAGGGAAAAGGGCGGGGCATTTGTTGGTAGTTGTGTCGCAGGCCCAGCAGGGAGCATCCTTCATTGCAGAAATGAAAAAAACCCGATTCACATAGAATAGCCACAGACAATGATATAATACACCATTTTATTAATTCATCATTAAAAAATCATAAAAAAACAGCAAGGAAAATGATAACAAGGGGAATGGGTCTGAACACAGCAATTTAGCACCAAAACAGTCAAAAGAGAATATAAATACATATCAAAACTAATCATTTAGGTGCAACAAGAATATAGGCCACTAGATGGTAATATCAAATAAATAACGTATATTAAATTAATAAAAATGGCAGCTACACATGATTATTATAATATAAAGTGCAAGGTAATATAGTATTAATTATAATAGCAGCAATGTGCAATAGAGGATACAAAATATGTAATACTAGCAGCTTAAATTAAAGTGCACTGCATGTGCAAATGACGCTTAAATAATTAAGGAGCACCAGTGAATAATAGTTGAATAATTAATAAATAATTCATATAAAGTTAGTAGCAGTCAAAATCTGATTGTACATAATACCCCATAGATGATCCATATTCAATACGATGTGTAGAAATCATCATGTCAAGATCTATGTATAAATAGTATATCAGGATCATTGGGTCAGACAAAAGTAAGTACCTGAGGCCATGACTGTAACAGCTGTGTAGACGCCAACTCCCAACCCTACACGCGTTTCGGCGTGCCTTCGTCAGGGAGTAGGGTTGGGAGTTGGCATCGGCACAGCTGTTACAGTCATGGCCTCAGGTAATTACTTTTGTCTGACCCAATGATCCTGATATACTATTTATACATAGATCTTGGCATGATTCTTTCTACACATTGTATTGAATATTGATCATCTATGGCAGTCATGGCGAACCTTTTACAGGCCGAGTGCCCAAACTGTAGCCCTAAACCCAATTTTTTTTCTGAAGTGCCAACCAATCCTATTATGTAAATAATTGATTTTAACCTTACCTTTGCAGTCTTCTCTTCTCTTCAGCAGGGGGTATCACGCTCATGCATGCTTACCACACATTGAAGCTCCCACTGCAGACACAGCAGTTGGATTGATCTTTCTGGAAATAATTGCAGCATATTAGACAGAGATTTTAGCCTGGAATGCAATCAGATTTCACCCTGTAATTCACATCTACATTTTAAAGTCTGAACATCTTGAAATCTCATAAAGACGTATGAGTTGCTACCCTCCCCTTTCATTAAACAAGAAAAAGCGGAAAAGGCGATCATAAAAGCCCAAACACACAATAAGATATAAATCAATTTTTATTATTATTAGTTATAATATAATCAATCATTGGTGCAGGTAGTGGTAGGGAACAACACGGTACGCATGGTATTCATTATGCTCGAGACAGAGTCATGTCATAAATATAGTACATTTCATGGAAAATCATATACATCTGTACTTAATATTCATAGTTTCAATTACTCCCATTCATAAAAATATATCGAGGAAAATTGGATTTCAATTATCCACAATGTAAACAATGAACTGTAATTAATGTGGATAAAGACACATGGCTGATAACAATCCTGTCGGTACGGACAATAACTAGTTGGATATATACCGCTAGTGTATATATAGAGATTGTCAATACTGATTATATATCAAAAACCGGCTTAATATATATATATATATATATATATATATATATATATATATATATATATATATATATATAGGTGGTAAATCCTGATAGTTGTATATCAGAAGTCGGCTCACATAGGCACAACACTATCACAATAGGACCAAGTACATCACAAATCAGTATATATCACCTCCAATACACACAGTGAAAGTAATTGTCACCCACTGAATAACGTTAAATGCAGCCTAAATCAGGCTTGCAATCACACATATGGTGGTACAGGTACTACCTGTCCGTACCCACTAGCTATCGCCACTAGATGTCACTACAGCCATATAATAGATATATATCTCATTACACTGATCACCTGGGGCCGTCATCAAGCTGTTGTATCAACCATCCAGGTGACTAGCCATGTCTCACCATAACCACACCAGAGACAGGCATCAGACAGTGTAAACAAGCATGGGGAGCATTAAGAAACAGTAGACATTACCTGTCAGGAGCATGAAACGCCCGACACGTGTTTCGATAGACTCTTTGTCAGGGGGCGTGTCTTAATTGCCCAAAAGGGAGGTTTAAATAGTGCCCACCTCCAATCGCCATAGGGAACCTATTGTGACGCACAGAACGCCCCGGTGACTCACCGGCTCCCAGCCAGCGGCCGCGTCACGGATCAGCCCGCCCAGGCATATAACATGCCTCAGGCAGGGAAGAGCCGTACAGATACAGCACACTTGTTGAGAGCCGGAACACCATGGCATCCGTGCGTACAGGGACCAGGCAACGATCAAAACCCTATTTATCGGACAGTCATGCAATTATGTTTTTAATAACAAATATAGAGGACAGTTGTCCCATCAACAGTGAATGACATACACACATATAAAGATATAAAATAGTCGATTCCATTACAAGTAACAAATAGAACATATTTTAGGTGTGAGTGGTTACAGACATTTAAGGAGGCAGACAATAGTCATATATCAGTTTAGGCTCAAATAGTATACCCAAACAGTCTTTATCATTATTATAACAATATTATAGTAAACATCATTTATAGTTTCATCCAATCGGCAAATTTTAAATATATGGGGTCTCCCATCATCGGTATATCCCGATCGGCGACTGCATAGAAATTGAAAAGAAGTAGCTGAATCATTAAATATCCACATTCACCAGACAACGAATGATAAGTATTATCACACGGAGTGTATCCATTTCAGTGGCCATCCACACCAATCACTACTATTTCGCAGAGAAAATCTCTTCATGGATCAACTATTTTCCTTAAAAACATAAATAGAAAAGAGGGCAATTAAACAATAATTAATTACACCATAAAAACAAAACCAGCATAGAAGGCAAATATTTAGATATCTGGTTACACACTACCAGATCTACTCAGACCCTAGTCCTAAATTATACTACAGGAATGAGGCAAAACTGATGTGCTCATTGAGGCCAGATGGACACACAGTACCAAGTGTATATATCCATCTGGCCTCAAGCTGAGCAAGGCGCCTGCTAACTTCACCACCTCGTATGCCTAGATCTACCTGGTCAATGCCCCTAAGCAAACCACCATTGCAATCATGAGGGTTACGAAAGTGCTTCGGGATCGTTTTGAGACTTGCCATGTCAGCCTCATCACGGGCTGCGTCAATACCCAACACATGCTCACGGACACGTACCTTCAACTGACGTGTAGTAAGACCAATGTAGATCTTCGGACACGGACAGGTGGCATAGTATATTACTGCTCTTGAACTACATGGAATTTCTTTTTTTGATCTGATAGGTACGCGTGTTCTTAACGTCAGTGAAGGTACTCTCGCGGCATATGTTGGGGCAAGCTACACAATCCCCACACGGAAAGCATCCCACTCTTTGATTAGTTTTGAAGGTATTTAAGAAAGTCCTATCAGTCACATTACCCTCATAGTGACTATGGATAAGATGGTCACGTAGGTTCCTAGACCTACGCATGGTAATAGAGAGGTGTTCCGGGATGATTTTCTTTAGGGTTGCATCGGCCTGCGAAATGGGCCAGGCCCTCTCAAGGCATTCCCGTATCGAGGTGATCTGAGAGTTGTAATTCGTAATAAAATGAATTTGGTCAACAGGTGCAGATTTAGGAGAGGGATACAGAAGTGAGCCCCTTGAAGAATATTTAGCTCTATGATAGGCTTTCTTAATGATTCTTCTGCTGTATCCCCTCTCTCTAAATCTCCCCATTAAAGCCGAGGCCTGTTTCTCAAAGTCTTTGTCAGAAGAACATATCCTCCTTAGTCGGAGGAACTGTCCGATTGGTACAGACTTAATCATATATCGTGGATGCGATGATGACGCATGAAGGAGCATGTTTGTTGAGGTAGGCTTCCGATATAAATCAGTTTGTAGAACATCATTGGCATCCCTTCAAACCAGAACATCCAGGAAGTCAATTTCATCAGATGACCACTTAAAAGTGACCTTAATGTCACTATGAGGGTAATGTGACTGATAGGACTTTCTTAAATACCTTCAAAACTAATCAAAGAGTGGGATGCTTTCCGTGTGGGGATTGTGTAGCTTGCCCCAAGATATGAGGTGAGAGTACCTTCACTGACGTTAAGAACACGCGTACCTATCAGATCAAAAAAAGAATTACATGTAGTTCAAGAGCAGTAATATACTATGCCACCTGTCCGTGTCCGAAGATCTACATTGGTCTTACTACACGTCAGTTGAAGGTACGTGTCCGCGAGCATGTGTTGGGTATTGACGCAGCCCGTGATGAGGCTGACGTGGCAAGTCTCAAAACGATCCCGAAGCACTTTTGTAACCATCATGATTGCAATAGTGGTTTGCTTAGGGTTAGGGGCATTGACCAGGTAGATCTAGGCATACGAGGTGGTGAAGTTAGCAGGCGCCTTGCTCAGCTTGAGGCCAGATGGATATATACACTTGGTACTGTGTGTCCATCTGGCCTCAATGAGCACATCAGTTTTGCCTCATTCCTGTAGTATAATTTAGGACTAGGGTCTGAGTAGACCTGGCAGTGTGTAACCGGATATCTAAATATTTGCCTTCTATGCTGGTTTTGTTTTTTATGGTGTAATTAATTTTTGTTTAATTGCCCTCTTTTCTATTTATGTTTTTAAGGAAAATAGTTGATCCATGAAGAGATTTTCTGAGCTGGACATTTCATTCTGTGAATCCCCCTGACTGTGTGTGTCCTGTTGGGACCTGGTCGCTCTCAGCCCTTAGCCACATTGAGGCCTATTTTAGACCCATGGTAATGTTTTAATATTAGAGAGTGTAGGTACTATCCCAACTGGGTACACCTTGGCGTTGGTGGGATAGCTTTATGCTTTTTTTGATCAAAAACAGTGTTTACTAAGTACCCTATGTTTATATGCACTATGCTTTTATTTAGTTACAGCAGGGTATGTTTTCACAATTTTTCCCTTGGTTTCTCTTTGATATATGACTATTGTCTGCCTCCTTAAATGTCTGTAACCACTCACACCTAAAATATGTTCTATTTGTTACTTGTAATGGAATCGACTATTTTATATCTTTATATGTGTGTATGTCATTCACTGTTGATGGGACAACTGTCCTCTATATTTGTTATTAAAAACATAATTGCATGACTGCCCGATACATAGGGTTTTGATCGTTGCCTGGTCCCTGTACGCACGGATGCCGTGGTGTTCCGGCTCTCACCCAGTGTGCTGTATCTGTACGGCTCTTCCCTGCCTGAGGCATGTTATATGCCTGGGCGGGCTGATCCGTGACGCGGCCGCTGGCTGGGAGCCGGTGAGTCACCGGGGCGTTCTGTGCGTCACAATAGGTTCCCTATGGCGATTGGAGGTGGGCACTATTTAAACCTCCCTTTTGGGCAATTAAGACACGCCCCCTGATGAAGAGTCTATCGAAACACGTGTCGGGCGTTTCATGCTCCTGATAAGTAATGTCTACTGTTTTTTAATGCTCCCCATGCTTGTTTACACTGTCTGATGCCTGTCTCTGGTGTGGTTATGGTGAGACATGGCTAGTCACCTGGATGGTTGATACAACAGCTTGATGACGGCCCCAGGTGATCAGTGTAATGAGATATATATATCTATTATATGGCTGTAGTGACATCTAGTGGCGATAGCTAGTGGGTACGGACAGGTAGTACCTGTACCGCCATATGTGTGATTGCAAGCCTGATTTAGGCTGCATTTAACGTTATTCAGTGGGTGACAATTACTTTCACTGTGTGTATTGGAGGTGATATATACTGATTTGTGATGTACTTGGTCCTATTGTGATAGTGTTGTGCCTATGTGAGCCGACTTGTGATATACAACTATCAGGATTTACCACCTCTACATATATATATATTAAGCCGGTTTTTGATATATAATCAGTATTGACAATCTCTATATATACACTGGCAGTATATATCCAACTAGTTATTGTCCGTACCGACAGGATTGTTATCAGCCATGTGTCTTTATCCACATTAATTACAGTTCATTGTTTACATTGTGGATAATTGAAATCCAATTTTCCTCGATATATTTTTATGAATGGGAGTAATTGAAACTATGAATATTAACTACAGATGTATATGATTTTCAATGAAATGTACTATATTTATGACATGACTCTGTCTCGAGCATAATGAATACCATGCGTACCGTGTTGTTCCCTACCACTACCTGCACCAATGATTGATTATATTATAACTAATAATAATAAAAATTGATTTATATCTTATTGTGTTTGGGCTTTTATGATCGCCTTTTCCTTTTTTTCTTGTTTATATGCTCATGCGATTTGCCCTCACACGTAGTCCTATCTGATGACTAGATTGATGGTTTCTACTATATATATAATAAATATCAGTTCACTGTATCTTACCCTTCTTCCTCCCCTTTCATTGTGTAGTTATGTCCCCCTTCCTGGGCCACTTCTTGGTAAACGTCCCCCATCTAGATATATATTTCCTACATTCTGATATATTTGTCCCCATCATGGCCCCATTCTGGTAAATGTCCTCCATTCTGGCATGTTCCCACGTGCTGGTAAATGTACCCCATCCTGACATATTGCCCATCCTTGTAAATGTTCCCCCATCTCGGCATGTACCCCATTCCTGGTAAATGAAATGTTCCCAATCCTGGTTAATGTACCCCCATCCAGGTAAATGTCCCCCTTCCTAGCATGTACCCCCATTCTGGTAAATGTCCACCTTCCTAGCATGTTCCCCTTCCTGGTAAATATTCCCCATCTTAACATGTTCCCCATCCTGGTAAATGTACCCTATCGTGGCATGTTTCCTCCATCCTGGCATGCATGTTTTCCCCATCCTGGCATGCATGTTTTCCCCATCCTGGCATGCATGTTTTCCCCATCCTGGCATGTACGTTTCCTCCATCCTGGTATGTATGTTTTCCGCATCCTGCCATGCATGTTTCCTCCATCCTGCCATGCATGTTTCCCCATCCTGCCATGCATGTTTCCCCATCCTGCCATGCATGTTTCTCCATCCTGCCATGCATGTTTCCCCATCCTGCCATGCATGTTTCCCCATTCTGCCATGCATTGTTCCCCCATCCTGGCATGTTTGTTTACCCATGCTGGCATGTATGCTTCCTCCATCCTGGCATGTATGTTTTCCCCATCCTGCCATGCATGTTTCCCCATCCTGCCATGCATGTTTCCCCATCCTGCCATGCATGTTTCCCCATCCTGCCATGCATGTTTCCCCATTCTGCCATGCATTGTTCCCCCATCCTGGCATGTTTGTTTACCCATGCTGGCATGTATGCTTCCTCCATCCTGGCATGTATGTTTTCCCCATGCTAGTATGCATATGTTCCCCATGCAGGCATGCATATTTTCCCCATGCTGGCATGTATGTTTCCCCCCCATGCTGGCATGTATGTTCTCCCCGCATTTTGGCATATGTGTTCTCTTCCCCACCCCATGCTGGCATGCATGTTTCCCCCCCATGCTGGCATGTATGTCCTCCCCCCATTTTGGCATGTGTGTTTGCCCCCCATGCTGGCATGCATGTTTCCCCCCCATGCTGGCATGCATGTTTTTCCCCCCATGCTGGCATGTATGTTTCCCCCCATGCTGGCATGTATGCTTCCCCCCCCATGCTGGCATGTATGTTTCCCCCCCATGCTGGCATGTATGTCCCCCCCCCCCCATGCTGGCATATTGTTAAACTTCTTACCTACATATTGACCCATAACTACTTTACCTTCAATAACAAATTCTACCACTAGCACAGGGGCACAGCGATGGGGAGCCCGTGTGCCCCCACTTATTCTAACATGTTCCTGTGCTGGTGGGAGGATAGAGTAGTGTTCAGGGATGAGGATTTCACATGGAACTCCCAGATTATTTTCTGGGGCCATTATATTGATGACATCCTCTTCCTTTGGCAGGGTTATGCAAATCCTTCCAAGAATTTAAATTGCCTTGGTCTAATGTTTACGTGGGAGATGATAAGGATGTCCAAAAAGAATAGCCTATCATAAGGAAGCAAGATGGTTCCCTTGGGGCAATCATATTTCGTAAGCCCACAGCAACCAACAGCCTGCTCAGGTGGAAGAGCCACCACCCTGCGGTATTGCGTAGGGGCATAACCAAGGGACAGTTCCTCCATTTAAGAAAGAACTGTTCATCTTTTCATGACTTCTACCATCAACCACAAAGCCTTAAGGGATGGTTTAGAGATAGGGGTTATCCCGGACAAATAATTAACGCGGCTTATGAATCTGTTTGTGATCAAAATAAGACAGCGTTATTAGTCCCACGCTCAAGATCAAGGCCTGAATCTATTAAGAGACTAATTGGCTCATATGATGACCAAAATGACAGGATGATGAATATCTTGAGATGTCATTGGGGCATCCTAAGAGCAGACCCAGAGATTAGCAAGTTTATAACCCTGTATCCAAGCATAATCTACAGGAGATGCAGGACAATAAAGAACTATTTAGTGCACAGCCATTTTGTGACAAAACAATACAGGTACGTGGCTTGACAGAAGGCCAATTGGCACATTCAGGTGTGGTTCTTCTAAATTTTGCCTCTACATTGATCAGACTAAAACTTTTTCCAATTTACATACTGGGAGAAAGTTTTATATTAAGGATTTTACCAATTGACAGACTGAGGGACTGGTATATAGATGCACATGTACATGCCCTCTTAGTTATATAGGAAAAACTAAGCAACAATTTCACTTAAACATTGTAGAGCATTTAGGTGACATTGCACAGAAACGCGATATACCAATAGCTGGACATGTAAACATCTTCCATCAGGGGGACCCTCGTTCCATACGGTTCCTGAGCATGGAGGTAGTCCCCATACCAACTAGAAAGGCAACTGAGATAAAAACAAAATCCTAGCGACAGAGGCAAGATGGACCTATATTTTGGATATGATTAATCCTAAGGACCTAAATGAAATACTGAGCTATACCAGCTTTATTTAGATTCTGCCACTTTGCCTTCATCTCCAATGCCCCTAGAGAGATATATTTGTATTCCTTTCTTCACCAGCAACTATACCAGACATTTCTGTTCTGGATCACATTTTATAATTTTTCATTATTTGTGCCTTGTTTTTCATACCTTAATACTGATATTTCTGGTACGCATAAGAAAAAATATTTCAATATGATATTGAAGAATATTTTATTTTCATATTCTGCAAAATGAGTCAACCAAAATGCCAATGTTTCAGCTCACATTTGAGCCTTTTTCAAGGCATATACAGTACAGACCAAAAGTTTGGACACACCTTCTCATTCAAAGAGTTTTCTTAATTTTCATGACTCTGAAAATTGTAGATTCACATTGAAGGCATCAAAACTATGAATTAACACATGTGGAATGAAATACTTAAAAAAGTATGAAACAAATGAAAATGTGTTATATTCTAGGTTCTTCAAAGTAGCCACCTTTTCGTTTGATTACTGCTTTGCACACTCTTGGCATTCTCTTGATGAGTTTCAAGGTAGTCACTGTAAATGGTTCTCACTTCACAGGTGTGCCCTGTCAGGTTTAATAAGTGGGATTTCTTGCCTTATAAATGGGGTTGGCACCATCAGTTGTGTTGTGCAGAAGTCTGGTGGATACACAGCTGATAGTCCTACTAAATAGACTTTGCTGCTTTTTTCTTGCCATAATACAAATTCTAAGTAAAGAAAAGTGAGTGGCCATCATTACTTTAAGAAATGAAGGTCAGTCAGTCCGAAAAATTGGGAAAACTTTTAAAGTGTCCCCAAGTGCAGTGGCAAAAACCATCAAACTCTACAAAGAAACTGGCTCACATGAGGACTGCCCCAGGAAAGGAAGACCAAGAGTCACCTCTGCTACAGAGGATATGTTTATACGAGTCACCAGCCTTAGAAATCGCAGGTTAACAGCAGCTCAGATTAGAGACCAGGTCAATGCCACACAGAGTTCTAGCAGCAGACATCTCTAGAACAACTGTTAAGAGGAGACTTTATGCAGCAGGCCTTCATGGTAAAATAGCTGCTAGGAAACTACTGCTAAAGACAGGCAACAAGCAGAAGAGACTTGTTTGGGCTAAAGAACACAAGGAATGGACATTAAAAACTAAATAGAGGATTTTTAAAAGAAAATCCACAAGAAACCAGCGCTAGATAGGTTTTTATAATTTTATTAATATAATGCTCACCACAAATGAAAAACTTTTTCTATCCTTGTTTCAAGACAGAGTATTTGATTATTATTAAGTCCAAGGACCACATAAAACAAGAACCACATAAAAATACTAATAAAGGAAAATAATGATTGTAAAGGTAAAATTCTTTTGTATAACCAACAAGCTCCGAGGTGATACAATATTCACATTGAGTTAATTTAACCAGTTTAATAAATTGCCCCGGCCGGTGGCATATATTTTGTTGAATTAATATTTTTAGACTGATGTATTGAGTGATATACTAAACCACCCGGTTAACTTGCACACTTAGTTTATACAATATACGTCTGCAGCATTAAAAATGCCCCCAAACCTTGGGGAAAAAACTCAAACCAAATTAACCACAATGACACCCCTGATCCACAATGTAAATCAGCAGAGTTTTCTAGCAGAATTAAATCTGCGGTAAGTGGACCGGCTTTCCTCCGCCAATTAAGCTGGAACCTGCTGTGTACAGGGCTAATTTGTTAGACTTCCAGAGCGGACACTTTGAGAGCAGTGGCCGCGATTAGTGCTGGCTCTGAGGGAGGTGTATGGTTACCGGACCTCTCTTTACAAAGCCTGTATAACACTTCGCAATGCCGCAATCAGCCGGTCCCGTACACTCCCGAATGTACTTCCAATAAGGCTGTGCAAAGTCGCTGAAACCACCAAAATGCTGGCTGCAGACAACAATAAGGTCAGCGATAATTACTCAGCCTCTCCGGCGGGCAGTCCAGACCATATCCAGTGTAGGCTGACTGAGTCCACGCAGGGGGGAGTTGTTTGGCAGAATAGCACCACGCTAGGTTCCGATCCGTTTCCAACCAAGTAATACAGATCCTATTTATGCATATACTTAATTAGTCACAATTTGCATAAAATTAAACAATGTTTGAATTCAACCAACATTCATTGATCCCTACATTTATCAATTTGTGAAAAACCGCTCATAATAGTCATACAATATAAAATAAGATAAAATAAAATAAATTTGCACAAATTTATTTTATTTTATCTTATTTTATATTGTATGACTATTATGAGCGGTTTTTCACAAATTGTCGGATCAGGACTCTGTTTTTTGCCTACCTCATCTGTGCGGTGATAACCTGCTAAGTAGTCTCTCCCTCGTGTGGAATCCATCAGCATCTATTGGACACGGTCCGGATTGTCTGCCGGAGAGGGTGAGAGATTACCGCTGACTCCTTCTGTGTCTCCAACCAGCACACACTGGTACCTCCAGCGGATCTGTATTACTTGGTTGGAAACGGATCGGAACCTAGCGTGGTGCTATTCTGCCAAACAACTCCCCCCTGCGTGGACTCAGTCAGCCTACACTGGATATGGTCTGGACTGCCCGCCGGAGAGGCTGAGTAATTATCGCTGACCTTATTGTTGTCTGCAGCCAGCATTTTGGTGGTTTCAGCGACTTTGCACAGCCTTATTGGAAGTACATTTGGGAGTGCACGGGACCGGCTGATTGCGGCATTGCGAAGTGTTATACAGGCTTTGTAAAGAGAGGTCCGGTAACCATACACCTCCCTCAGAGCCAGCACTAATCGCGGCCACTGCTCTCAAAGTGTCCGCTCTGGAAGTCTAACAAATTAGCCCTGTACACAGCAGGTTCCAGCTTAATTGGCGGAGGAAAGCCGGTCCACTTACCGCAGATTTAATTCTGCTAGAAAACTCTGCTGATTTACATTGTGGATCAGGGGTGTCGTTGTGGTTAATTTGGTTTGAGTTTTTTCCCCAAGGTTTGGGGGCATTTTTAATGCTGCAGACGTATATTGTATAAACTAAGTGTGCAAGTTAACCGGGTGGTTTAGTATATCACTCAATACATCAGTCTAAAAATATTAATTCAACAAAATATATGCCACCGGCCGGGGCAATTTATTAAACTGGTTAAATTAACTCAATGTGAATATTGTATCACCTCGGAGCTTGTTGGTTATACAAAAGAATTTTACCTTTACAATCATTATTTTCCTTTATTAGTATTTTTATGTGGTTCTTGTTTTATGTGGTCCTTGGACTTAATAATAATCAAATACTCTGTCTTGAAACAAGGATAGAAAAAGTTTTTCATTTGTGGTGAGCATTATATTAATAAAATTATAAAAACCTATCTAGCGCTGGTTTCTTGTGGATTTTCTTTTAAAAATCCTCTATTTAGTTTTTAATGGTCTGGTAGAGTGAAGGGGTTCCTCTGTCATTGGAACCAAGCTGCAAGATTAAAAAGGTTTTTTTTGGTTAAGCGCTGCCAACTGCCTGAGGGCAACTATTTGAAGGAATGGACATTAGACCAGTGGAAATCTGTGCTTTGGTCTGATGAGTCCAAATTTGAGATCTTTAGATCATGCCTGGTTCCCACCGTGATGCATGGAGGAGGAGGAGGTGTGATGGTGTGGAGGTGCTTTTCTGGTGACACTGTTGTGGATTTATTCAAAATTGAAGACATACTGAACCAGCATGGCTACCACAGCATCTTGCAGCGGCATGTTATTCCATCCGGTTTGCATTTAGTTGCACCATGATTTATTTTTCAACAGGACAATGACCCCAAACACACCTCCAGGCTGTGTAAGGGCTATTTGACTAAGAAGGAGAGTGATGGGGTGCTACGCCAGATGACCTGGCCTCCACAGTCCCCAGACCTGAACTCAGTCGAGATGGTTTGGGGTGAGCTGGACCACAGAGTGAAGGCAAAAGGGCCAACAAGTGCTAAGCATCTCTGGGAACTCCTTCAAGACTGTTGGAAGACCATTTCCGGTGAGTAGAAATGAAGGAAAGCGATCCAGCTGAGTGACCAGGTGATTTATTCAGTGCAATACAGACATGGCATAGCCGTGGTTAACGCTTTTCTGGCTTAACTTAACGCCCTTAATCATAACAAAAAATAAATATAATGACAATATCAGTCAGAGGAAAGCATTATCCCAATTTTTGGACACACACACACACACCACACTGACAGACCCAAAAAAAGTACTTCTGCAAAGACTTACTTGATCTTGTACTACCTGCAGACAAAAGGGACTGCTATGGGTAGTAATGTTGCGCCACCTTACGCAAACATTTTCATGGCCCATTTTGAAGACTTATACGTCTATCCCCACCCCCTCTTCATGTCACATGCCAAAACCTGGAAACGCTTCATTGATGACGTGTTCTGCATTTGGGATGGCTGCCTGGATGACCTTACACAATTCTTTGCTTATCTAAATAACACCCTGGCAGGGATTACTTTTACCTTGCATCATGATTCCAGACGTATCAATTTCCTGGATACGATGGTCATTATAGATGATGATCATCACCTTATCACCGACCATTACACCAAACCCACTGACAAGAATAGTCTCTTACATTTTAAAAGCAGCCATCCTTTACATGTAAAGAGGTCTCTACCTAAATTTCAACACATCCGTGTGGAGAGGATCGTATCGGAACATCAGACACGACAAACCAGACACACAGAGATGAATGAACGTTTTTTGTCAAGAAGTTACCCCCCAATATTGCTAAACCATCAACAACCCACGCTACTCGTACAAACAAGGAAACGAAATGTGTTGCCTTTGTGAACACGTATCACCCTTTTTCAACATTGATACGTATTCCATATTGGACCACTGGCACCTCCTACCCAATTCCTACCCTCACATTCCTGAATTCCAAACACAACCATTATTTTGTCAGAAACGTGCCCGCAATCTCAAATATATCCTTATTCGGGCTGACATTGGATCCTCTAGACTCCCCCTACGGCAGACTACCCTCACAACAAGTCGCAATGGCACTTTTCCCTGTTTAGGTTGTGTCCAATGCTCCAACGTATTGAAAGGAGATAGTGTGTTCCATCCTAGGACTGGTAAGGGTATCCCAATCAGTGGTTTCTTCACCTGCGACTCAACTTACGTGATTTACTTTATTAAATGCCCATGCGGTCTCAGATATGTTGGCAAGACATCCCAACATATCCAAGATCGCATTAGCAAGCACAAGTCAAAAATTCGTTGCAAGCAAACATTATTACCCATTCCAGCACATTTCATTTCCAAAGGTCATTCCATTTCACAGCTTAAGTTTCAGGTTCTGGAGCATATCACAGTACCTCGCAGAGGTGGTAACAGGATCCAGAGACTACGATTACGTGAATCATTCTGGATTCACACACTACAGACCCTGGAACCACTTGGTCTGAACAGAGAAGACAAAGTTTTCGTGTAACATGTCTTGATATGTATATGGATCACATCGTGATATTATTTTTCTATTTATCCATAGTGTTATCCCTATTTATGTGCGATTTATACCACCATGTTTATTATAGCACTAGCTGTAGTACCCGGGCGTTGCCCGGGATAGTACCTGTCTCTCTGTCTCTCTCACAGTCTCTGTCTGTCTCGCTGTCTGTCTCTTTCTATCTCTCTGTATTTGCATCAGTCTGTCTCAGTCTCTGTCTGTCTCTTTGCCCGGCTGTCTCTTTGCCCGGCTATCTCTTTGGCCGGCTGTCTGTTTCTAGGGCTGTCTTTTTCCCGGGCTGTCTCTTTCCTGGTCTGTCTCTTTCCAGGTCTGTCTCTTTCCAGGTCTGTCTCTTTGGGCATCTGTCTCTTTGCCCGGCTACCTCTTTTCAGGGCTGTCTCTTTCCAGGTCTGTCTCTTTCCCGGGCTCTCTCTTTGCCCGGCTGTCTGTTTCTAGGTCTGTCTCTTTCCCGGGCTGTCTCTTTCCCGGTCTGTCTCTTTCCCGGTCTGTCTCTTTCCAGGTCTGTCTCTTTCCAGGTCTGTCTCTTTGGGTATCTGTCTCTTTGCTCAGCTGCCTCTTTTCAGGGCTGTCTCTTTCCCGGTCTGTCTCTTTCCTGGTCTGTCTATTTCCAGGTCTGTCTCTTTCCAGGTCTGTCTCTTTGGGCATCTGTCTCTTTGCCCTGCTGCCTCTTTTCAGGGCTGTCTCTTTCCCGGTCTGTCTCTTTCCCGGTCTGTCTCTTTCCCGGGCTGTCTCTTTCCTGGTCTGTCTCTTTCCAGGTCTGTCTCTTTCCAGGTTTGTCTCTTTGGGCATCTGTCTCTTTGCCCGGCTGCCTCTTTTCAGGGCTGTCTCTTTCCCGGGCTCTCTCTTTGCCCGGCTGTCTGTTTCGAGGTCTGTCTCTTTCCCGGGCTCTCTCTTTGCCCGGCTGTCTGTTTCGAGGTCTGTCTCTTTCCCGGGCTGTCTCTTTCCAGGTCTGTCTCTTTCCCGGTCTGTCTCTTTCCAGGTCTGTCTCTTTGGGCATCTGTCTCTTTGCTCAGCTGCCTCTTTTCAGGCCTGTCTCTTTCCCGGTCTGTCTCTTTCCTGGTCTGTCTATTTCCAGGTCTGTCTCTTTGGGCATCTGTCTCTTTGCCCGGCTGCCTCTTTTCAGGGCTGTCTCTTTCCAGGTCTGTCTCTTTCCAGGTCTGTCTCTTTGGGCATCTGACTCTTTGCCCAGGCTACCTCTTTTCAGGGCTGTCTCTTTCCCGGGCTGTCTATTTCCCGGGCTGTCTCTTTTCAGGGCTATCTCTTTCCCGCTCTGTCTCTTTCCAGGTCTGTCTCTTTCCAGGCCTGTCCCTTTGGGCATCTGTCTCTTTGCCCGGCTGCCTCTTTTCAGGGCTGTCTCTATCCCGGTCTGTCTCTTTTCAGGGCCGTCTCTTTCCTGGTCTGTCTCTTTCCCGGTCTGTCTCTTTCCCGGGCTGTCTCTTTCCTGGTCTGTCTCTTTCCAGGTCTGTCTCTTTCCAGGTTTGTCTCTTTGGGCATCTGTCTCTTTGCCCGGCTGCCTCTTTTCAGGGCTGTCTCTTTCCCGGGCTCTCTCTTTGCTCGGCTGTCTGTTTCGAGGTCTGTCTCTTTCCCAGGCTCTCTCTTTGCCCGGCTGTCTGTTTCGAGGTCTGTCTCTTTCCCGGGCTGTCTCTTTCCAGGTCTGTCTCTTTCCCGGTCTGTCTCTTTCCAGGTCTGTCTCTTTGGGCATCTGTCTCTTTGCTCAGCTGCCTCTTTTCAGGCCTGTCTCTTTCCCGGTCTGTCTCTTTCCTGGTCTGTCTATTTCCAGGTCTGTCTCTTTGGGCATCTGTCTCTTTGCCCGGCTGCCTCTTTTCAGGGCTGTCTCTTTCCAGGTCTGTCTCTTTCCAGGTCTGTCTCTTTGGGCATCTGACTCTTTGCCCAGGCTACCTCTTTTCAGGGCTGTCTCTTTCCCGGGCTGTCTATTTCCCGGGCTGTCTCTTTTCAGGGCTATCTCTTTCCCGCTCTGTCTCTTTCCAGGTCTGTCTCTTTCCAGGTCTGTCTCTTTGGGCATCTGTCTCTTTGCCCGGCTGCCTCTTTTCAGGGCTGTCTCTATCCCGGTCTGTCTCTTTTCAGGGCCGTCTCTTTCCCGGTCTGTCTCTTTCCCGGTCTGTCTCTTTCCCGGTCTGTCTCTTTCCCGGTCTGTCTCTTTCCCGGGCTGTCTCTTTCCAGGTCTGTCTCTTTGCAGGTCTGTCTCTTTCCAGGTCTGTCTCTTTGGGCATCTGTCTCTTTGCCCGGCTGCCTCTTTTCAGGGCTGTCTCTTTCCAGGTCTGTCTCTTTGGGCATCTGGCTCTTTGCCCAGGCTGCCTCTTTTCAGGGCTGTTTCTTTCCCGGGCTCTCTCTTTGCCCGGCTGTCTGTTTCTAGGTCTGTCTCTTTCCCGGGCTGTCTCTTTCCCGGTCTGTCTCTTTGCCCATCTGTCTCTTTGCCCGGCTGCCTCTTTTCAGGGCTGTCTCTTTCCAGGTCTGTCTCTTTCCAGGTCTGTCTTTTTGGGCATCTGACTCTTTGCCCAGGCTGCCTCTTTTCAGGGCTGTCTCTTTCCCGGGCTCTCTCTTTGCCCGGTTGTCTGTTTCTAGGTCTGTCTCTTTCCCGGGCTGTCTCTTTCCTGGTCTGTCTCTTTGCCCATCTGTCTCTTTGCCCGGCTGCCTCTTTTCAGGGCTGTCTCTTTCTAGGTATGTCTCTTTCCCGGGCTGTCTCTTTGCTCGGCTGTCTATTTCCCGGGCTGTCTCTTTCCAGGGCTATCTCTTTCCCACTCTGTCTCTTTCCCACTCTGTCTCTTTCCAGGTCTGTCTCTTTCCAGGTCTGTCTCTTTCCCGGTCTGTCTCTTTGGGCATCTGTCTCTTTGCCCTGCTGCCTCTTTTCAGGGCTGTCTCTTTCCAGGTCTGTCTCTTTGCCCATCTGTCTCTTTGGGCATCTGTCTCTTTGCCCGGCTGCCTCTTTTCAGGGCTGTCTCTATCCCGGTCTGTCTCTTTTCAGGGCTGTCTCTTTCCAGGTCTGTCTCTTTCCAGGTCTGTCTCTTTGGGCATCTGACTCTTTGCCCAGGCTACCTCTTTTCAGGGCTGTCTCTTTCCCGGGCTGTCTATTTCCCGGGCTGTCTCTTTTCAGGGCTATCTCTTTCCCGCTCTGTCTCTTTCCAGGTCTGTCTCTTTCCAGGTCTGTCTCTTTGGGCATCTGTCTCTTTGCCCGGCTGCCTCTTTTCAGGGCTGTCTCTATCCCGGTCTGTCTCTTTTCAGGGCCGTCTCTTTCCCGGTCTGTCTCTTTCCCGGTCTGTCTCTTTCCCGGTCTGTCTCTTTCCCAGTCTGTCTCTTTCCCGGGCTGTCTCTTTCCAGGTCTGTCTCTTTGCAGGTCTGTCTCTTTCCAGGTCTGTCTCTTTGGGCATCTGTCTCTTTGCCCGGCTGCCTCTTTTCAGGGCTGTCTCTTTCCAGGTCTGTCTCTTTGGGCATCTGGCTCTTTGCCCAGGCTGCCTCTTTTCAGGGCTGTTTCTTTCCCGGGCTCTCTCTTTGCCCGGCTGTCTGTTTCTAGGTCTGTCTCTTTCCCGGGCTGTCTCTTTCCCGGTCTGTCTCTTTGCCCATCTGTCTCTTTGCCCGGCTGCCTCTTTTCAGGGCTGTCTCTTTCCAGGTCTGTCTCTTTCCAGGTCTGTCTTTTTGGGCATCTGACTCTTTGCCCAGGCTGCCTCTTTCCCGGGCTCTCTCTTTGCCCGGCTGTCTGTTTCTAGGTCTGTCTCTTTCCCGGGCTGTCTCTTTCCCGGTCTGTCTCTTTGCCCGGCTGCCTCTTTTCAGGGCTGTCTCTTTCTAGGTATGTCACTTTCCCGGGCTGTCTCTTTGCTCAGCTGTCTATTTCCCGGGCTGTCTCTTTCCAGGGCTATCTCTTTCCCACTCTGTCTCTTTCCCACTCTGTCTCTTTCCAGGTCTGTCTCTTTCCAGGTCTGTCTCTTTCCCGGTCTGTCTCTTTCCCGGTCTGTCTCTTTGGGCATCTGTCTCTTTGCCCTGCTGCCTCTTTTCAGGGCTGTCTCTTTCCAGGTCTGTCTCTTTGCCCATCTGTCTCTTTGGGCATCTGTCTCTTTGCCCGGCTGCTTCTTTTCAGGGCTGTCTCTATCCCGGTCTGTCTCTTTTCAGGGCTGTCTCTTTCCCGGTCTGTCTCTTTCCCGGTCTGTCTCTTTCCCGGTCTGTCTCTTTCCCGGGCTGTCTCTTTCCAGGTCTGTCTCTTTCCCGGTCTGTCTCTTTCCAGGTCTGTCTCTTTGGGCATCTGTCTCTTTGCCCGGCTGCCTCTTTTCAGGGCTGTCTCTTTCCAGGTCTGTCTCTTTGGGCATCTGACTCTTTGCCCAGGCTGCCTCTTTTCAGGGCTGTCTCTTTCCCGGGCTCTCTCTTTTCCCGGCTGTCTGTTTCTAGGTCTGTCTCTTTCCCGGTCTGTCTCTTTGCCCATCTGTCTCTTTGCCTGGCTGCCTCTTTTCAGGTCTGTCTCTTTCCAGGTCTGTCTCTTTGGGCATCTGACTCTTTGCCCAGGCTGCCTCTTTTCAGGGCTGTCTCTTTCCCGGGCTCTCTCTTTGCCCGGCTGTCTGTTTCTAGGTCTGTCTCTTTCCCGATCTGTCTCTTTGCCCATCTGTCTCTTTGCCCGGCTGCCTCTTTTCAGGGCTGTCTCTTTCCAGGTATGTCTCTTTCCCGGGCTGTCTCTTTGGTCGGCTGTCTGTTTCTAGGTCTGTCTCTTTCCCGGTCTATCTCTTTCCCACTCTGTCTCTTTCCCGCTCTGTCTCTTTCCAGGTCTGTCTCTTTGGGCATCTGACTCTTTGCCCAGGCTGCCTCTTTTCAGGGCTGTCTCTTTCCCGGGCTCTCTCTTTTCCCGGCTGTCTGTTTCTAGGTCTGTCTCTTTCCCGGGCTGTCTCTTTCCCGGTCTGTCTCTTTGCCCATCTGTCTCTTTGCCCGGTTGCCTCTTTTCAGGGCTGTCTCTTTCCAGGTCTGTTACTTTCCAGGTATGTCTCTTTGGGCATCTGACTCTTTGCCCAGGCTGCCTCTTTTCAGGGCTGTCTCTTTCCCGGGCTCTCTCTTTGCCCGGCTGTCTCTTTGCCCGGCTGCCTCTTTTCAGGGCTGTCTCTTTCCAGGTATGTCTCTTTCCCGGGCTGTCTCTTTGCTCGGCTGTCTGTTTCTAGGTCTGTCTCTTTCCCGGTTTATTTCTTTCCCGCTCTGTCTCTTTCCCGCTCTGTCTCTTTCCAGGTTTGTCTCTTTGGGCATCTGTCTCTTTGCCCTGCTGCCTCTTTTCAGGGCTGTCTCTTTCCAGGTCTGTCTCTTTGCCCATCTGTCTCTTTGCCCATCTGTCTCTTTGGGCATCTGTCTCTTTGCCCGGCTGCCTCTTTTCAGGGCTGTCTCTTTCCCGGTCTGTCTCTTTTCAGGGCTGTCTCTTTCCAGGGCTGTCTTTTTGCCCATCTGTCTCTTTGGGCATCTGTCTCTTTGCCCGGCTGCCTCTTTTCAGGGTTGTCTCATTCCAGGGCTGTTTCTTTGCCAGTCTGTCTCTTTTCCAGTCTGTCTGTCTTTTTCTGTCTCTCTCTATCCATCTATCCTATCTTATACTAACAGTTTATTTTGTTCCTATAGCAACCACTGAGAGTTGCTATTTATAGCCTGTAGCTCCCAGCTCCATTCAGTTTAATGGATGCAGGATTTTTGTAGAGTAACTGGAAAGCACGGGGTTAAATTTTCCCGCCCAAACATAGTCTATGACGTTCCCTGAGTCACATGGACTGTCTGTGCAAAATTTCGGGATTGTAAATTCGACGGTGCAGATTCCTTTAGCGGACACACACACACACACTGAGCTTTATATATTAGATTTATCCTTAATATTTTTCTTCTCTTTTCTCCCCTTTTTTATTATTATTATTTTTTATTATTATTTATTTATAGAGCACCATTGATTCCATGGTGCTGTACATGAGAAGGGGGTTACATGCAGAACACTTATACAAGTTACAATAGACAGACTAGTACAGAGTGAAGAGGGCCCTGCCCTTGTGGGCTTACATTCTAAAGGATTTTGGGGAGGAGACAGTAGGTGGGGTGGGGTGGTCGGGCGGCAGCTCCGTACGGTGGTGAAGCAGTGAGGTCATTGTAGATTATAGGCATTTCTGAACAGATGAGTCTTTAGGTTCTGTTTGTATTTTGCAAGTGTAGTAGATAATCTGACGTGTTGAGGTAGCGAGTTCCAGGAGACTGGGGATGTTCGGGAGAAGTCTTGGAGGCGGATGCATGAGGAGCGAATGAGAGAGGAGGAGAGAAGGAGATCTTGGGAGGACCGGAGATTACGTTTTGGAGTGTAGCGAGAGATTAGTTCAGAGATATATGGAGGAGACAATTTGGACATTACTCTCTTTCTGGACCTGAGAATCTCCCTCCACCCACCTCAGGACTGTTCCACCTCAAGCACTCTCTACTACCTCCCAGGACCATCACATCCTCCTCCCACACACGCACTGCTCCTACATTCCATCTACATAGTTTCCATCAGGCTCTCACTTTCATTCTCTACACTATTTCCGTAGACTTACGCCGTTTGCGTATATTCTGGTGTATCTCCGCGCATGATCACTCTCTACCTTCCCTATCTACTCCTATCTGCGCTTCTGCGCACTCCCAGACAGTCACCCGGAAACACTACCTCCTCCTGACATCTATAAGAGTTTCTGGCGCAATTTCATTCATCACTTTGGCACCAGACATTCCATTTGCACCCAGCCTGCTGTTGTTCCAGGTAACTTTCTGTCTCACCGCGCTCTCCCCCCTCCCCCTTGTGTGGACTGTGTGTTTAAGCTTTACAAATATACCATTATCTTTCAGGCACTATCACCCATTCACCCTGGTCTCCTATGACTTGCCTCCTCCCATCCTCTGGTATGTTTCTACCTCTTCATACTGTGGATTGTATAGTTTATTTTGCGATATACTCATGTCATCTTCATCTTCCCTAGGTATCTGCTATCCTAAAGCCCATATTCTGCCAAGCACCTATATTTGAGTTTATCTACCTCTTGGTATGTGTGCCTCACGTTCCATTACCCGTATATAACTAATTTGTATGCAACTAGCCTTGTCCTCATTGAGATACATGACTCATGCTCTGTATATTACTATTTTGTGCTTATATACCTACGGTAGTTCCTTATCTTCCATTTACCAATAAGACTGTCTGCTAGTCATCCATATGAAATATATTCTGTCATAATTTAATTCCTTATGGATTCTTGTACGACACATCGTTAAGTGTGATATTCCATATGTTCATGGTTTTGGTGCACTATGTAACCCGTGCACATATCTGTATATACTTTGTTTTCTTTTATTTTTTATATTTTCCTTTGACTGATATTGTCTTTATATTTATTTTTTGTTATTAGATAAATTGAAAAAGGCTCAAATGTGAGTCGAAACATTGGCATTTTGGTTGACTCCTTTTGCAGAATATGAAAATAAAATATTCTTCAATATCATATTGAAATATTTTTTTCTACGCGTGCCAGAAATATCACTATTTTGTTTTTCATACCTGTCCTCACTAATAAACCAATCCATACACTTTATATAGCATTGCCGTGATAGTTATTTAATACTTTCTACTATCTAAAACTGTCTTTGGGGCTATTATGCTGCATGTATATTTATCCTCCTCTATGTCTGGTATACTATATTGTAGTGTATATATGGTTCAATATTTTATAGCTATTGAACTTATATTCCTTTCTTATATGCCATTTTTCACATCTTTTATAGCATATAAAGCAATTATGCGGCATATGTGGACACAGGGATAAGTCCCCCTTATGGGATAAATATATGCGGTAGTTTGCACCAATTAGCTATCATAAGCATTTATGGTTTAAGGGACTATAGTCTCCGTTAAAGAGAAATATATCTGGTGGTTTGCATTAATGGGGGTATTATCTCCATTAAAATGCGGTTATAGAATAATTAATGCGTTATGCAACTTTTTCCTCCTTTGTCATATATATGGGGGATCCTGTCAGGCAATGTGTTAAGTGACATATTTTTCCTTACATCTAAAGCATATTATAATAGGACCATTTTACTCGACGTTTCTCTATTGTTGAAGCGCATTCTTGCGTTCTAAGGGAAGGAAACTGGCTTCCCCTTTTGCAAAGTGGAGCACATTTGGGTTCCAAACACAGACTTTGTCCTGCTTCCTGGATGATGACGCGCTTGGTGCGCATGTGCATTGGTTCAGTGCATTTGCACTGGGTCATATCCAGTCATGTGTGTGTGCCAAGGGGAGGAAGTACTGTCCCCCCTTTGCACGGTGGAGCGCTTTGTGTTCCAGGCACTATTTTTCCGTCCTGCCTCTTAGACTATGACGTGTTTGGCACACATGCGCACTGGATGCAGCGAGTCAGCGCTAGGTCATATTTGGACCTGCGGCGTCCTTGGAGCACCTTTATACAGCACTGGGTAAGGCTGCATGTGTAAAGAGGAAAGTGACAACTTTTGGCTTTGGGTTACAGCAGTAAGATCCTGCCTCTTTAAATGGGAGTAGCATCACAAGTGGCACTTGACCAACTCTCCATGTGACTGGTGGGTGGCATGAACCTCTGAGACATCCTGTCATCATATTATGGGTAGACAGTCTCCACCTGGTGACTGTTTAATGGGCCATTGACATTGCCCTTTAAAATTTAGGAGCATTTTCTAAGGTATGTTTATTCCCATGCCAGTAGAGTATATGGTTTGCTTAATGAAGTAATTTGGACAGGTATATACTAGCAGCCAAATTCTAATGGCTGTGTATTTGTGTCTTTATATTTAGATGGCCTTAATGCTTATGGACCTGCCATTAGTCTATTGAATTTCCCTGATGAACCCTGCGAAAGGAAGAGGGGGAAACGCATCTGGGCCATTGACATTTCCTTTTTGAATGTAGGCGCATTTTCTAAGATGGCCTTAATGCTTATGGACATACCATTAATCTATTGAATTTCCCCTGATGAACCCCACAAAAGGAAGGGGGAAAACATGTCAGGATCTTTGTTTTGATGATCCCAGCAGATAACTAAGAGCAAGGTCTCACTTATTTATATCTAGGCCTACACCATATTGTTGTTTATGTATAGTTTCCTTCCTCCCTCATTTAATTTGTTTATTTGGTGGGAATTCAAAGTGGGTGACAGAGCCCTGACTGTTACCTGGTATGGTTTTCCTGCTAAGCAGTGAGTTGAACGTTGTATGCGTACTCATTGGTCTTGTTTTAGTGGATGTCAATGTATTTGATTACCTAGGATTGAATACATTGGGGAAAATCCTTAACTTTGGTCTTAATCAGTGTCATTGATGTTCTGTACGGACCGTACTCATGTGGTGTGTATATAGGGTGAACAGAGGTTACTAGTACTTGAAGTAACATATAGTAAGGGTGAATTTAGTTGCTTATCACTCACGTGACACTTCTTCCTGGTAGGACAACCCGTTTGTGTTGTGGTTTTGTGGACTGAGATAGAAATGTGTATTCTGTGGATGTGTATAGTCGCTGGTCCAGGAGAGGAAGTGTATTACAGCACAGACTGGACATCCAGATTGAAGTGTTGGTTTTAGGTTGTGTACCCTGTAAGGATGGGGTCTAATCAATCTACACCTGTCAAGTTAACAGCAGATGAATTAGTAAGCGAGCGAGAAGGTAAAAAGTATATTAAAAATATGAAGTCGCTCCTCAAGGTGGCAGGGATTACTGCCAAGAAAGGGAGATTAGAGGAGCAAGAATGGAAAGAGGTCTTGTTAAATAAGCGAGGGATTTTGAAAGATAAAGATCTCCTTATGGATGTTGAGACATAGTATAGAACGTCTAAAGAGGTTAAAAAAAATTGGCATGGGAAGAGGAATGTGATGGAGATGGCAGATATTTCTATATTGCACCAGCTCAGAAAATGGCACCTCAGGAAGTGGCCAAGCCCATTAGGAAGCAACGCCCCCCCCCCCCCTCCTTATCAGTCGTTCCCCACAGGGTTGTCTAACGCCCTCCCAAGCCTCCCCAGACGCCATTTCAGGTCGGGCCGCACCTAGTTCCCTTTTCCAGCCATTTTAAGTCCCAAGGCCACTGGCCTATTTGTGGCTGGAGCAACCAAAGCCACCACCAAAATTGTCCTGCAGTTGCAGTCCTTGTGAATTCCCTTCCTGATCCTGATTTGCATCCCATGTTTTCTTTATAGGAAGATGTGCCAAATCCAGAAAACCCACTCTGCCACATATGCTGATTTGTATGGGCTCACCCAAATTAAAGCTGGGTATTCTTCCTGGCCAGTAATGGAACCAGGTTTACAGTGTTACAGTAAGGGAGGGTGGTGAGTGTACTTTATTATCACCCAAGTGACACTGGTGCTCTAGGTTTTCCTGGAAGACGTTTGTATGTATAATGCACACAGTTTCTGGTGTGGAACACCGTAGCAAAAAAAAAGAGAAGTGTTAGTTTCTATTTCATGGGGGCTCGTCCTGTGAATGAAGTTCTGTGAAGTTTAATTGTAAGTGACACACGTATGTTAAAAAGGGAAATGGAAAATTCTCCCAAGGGGGAGATTAGATGAGAATTGATTGAAGGAACAGGATGTTATATTGAATGTCAATATAGTAAAAGTATTGAGATGATTTGAAGAGATGTAATTCTGAATCTAGCAACTACACTGTGTATTTTACTGGTCTGTGAAAATGGCTTGTCCAAGCCCATTATTAGAAACATAAGCTGATATATAGGGTGGACTTGTGTACTGTCTGTGGAGCACTGTGTCCACGTAAGCCCACCCCATTATTTCCTGTCCTGAATGTAGATTTCTTTCTGTCACTCTGTGTTTTGCCCAGCTCTGGGTGGGGTATGGTATGGGGATATTATGTCAGGGGCTGACAGGAGATAGGGATACGCTGGTGCTCTAGGTTTTCCTGGAAGACGTTTGTATGTATAATGCACACAGTTTCTGGTGTGGAACACCGTAGCAAAAAAAAAGAGAAGTGTTAGTTTCTATTTCATGGGGGCTCGTCCTGTGAATGAAGTTCTGTGAAGTTTAATTGTAAGTGACACACGTATGTTAAAAAGGGAAATGGAAAATTCTCCCAAGGGGGAGATTAGATGAGAATTGATTGAAGGAACAGGATGTTATATTGAATGTCAATATAGTAAAAGTATTGAGATGATTTGAAGAGATGTAATTCTGAATCTAGCAACTACACTGTGTATTTTACTGGTCTGTGAAAATGGCTTGTCCAAGCCCATTATTAGAAACATAAGCTGATATATAGGGTGGACTTGTGTACTGTCTGTGGAGCACTGTGTCCACGTAAGCCCACCCCATTATTTCCTGTCCTGAATGTAGATTTCTTTCTGTCACTCTGTGTTTTGCCCAGCTCTGGGTGGGGTATGGTATGGGGATATTATGTCAGGGGCTGACAGGAGATAGGGATACGCTGGAGACTCGGCCCTGACCACCATCAGGTCTACCGTCGAGATGAGGGCGAGTACAGGGTCCCTAGTTTCAGGGTCAGCCCAGAGGTCCCTATATAATCCCTATTCCCAGTGACAGATTGAATACCTCCTGAATGTAGATGGCACAACCCATGTCACTCCCTCCCTCCCAGGCCTCTTCAGACGCCATTTTTGGCCAACACCTTCTTCCTCTTTTATCGGTTGTTTCTTATCGGTAATTATCTTTAGCGGCCGTTTTAACTCAGACACTACATAGTTCCTCTTTTGACACCATTTTTAGCCACTGCTCTGTTTATTGCTGATGCAGCAGAGGCTGCAAAGGAGAGAGCTGGGGACCTGAAATACACACTATGTTTTTGGTCATATATGCAGTTGTGCCCCATTGTGTTCCCACTAATGAAGCAGAGGACATTGCTGATAGTCCTGTGGAAACCTTTTTCTTTCACTTTTGCATATTTGTTTTTGATGTACCTAGTATACAATTAATTTGACCATATCAAGAGACTGCTCACTATTAGTACTGGTGGACAGTGAATATTTTTCTGCCTATGGCAGTTGATGCTTGGCCTAGTTTGAGATATTCTCACTTGTATGTTATCCTGCCTGGTATATTGCACAAGAGTTCCCTGATAGAGAGGGTGGAGGATCATGTGGTCCTAAGGGGACTTTGATCATCAGGAGTTGGCATATATTAGGATTTTTGTTGGCAGCACCCAGTAATCCTTTGTGTCTTAGTTTGCAGGGTCTGACAGGAGATAGGGATACGCTGGAGGCTCGGCCCTGACCACCATCAGGTCTACCGTCGGGATGAGGGAGAGTGCAGGGCCCCCAGTTACAGGGTCAGCACAGGAGAGGTAGAGTAGATACGCTCCACTGCTATTTCAAGTTGTGTATATGTAGTCAGGGGGTGCTGCTTGCTAGTTTCCAAACACTCTTGTGCCCTTTTCTTTTTCCCCGGGATTTTAGGGGATCTTAGTTTTTAGAATTTGAGTGTTCTCCTGACCCCAAGTTACACCCATTGCCCTTTCTTACAAACCTGGGTATAGTCCTTTGTATCAGGTCTCCGAGAGCCCACATGCAAACTACAGCTGGTAAAGACCAAGACACCCTCCTTCAAGTGGCAAGATGTCTGGAGATGAATCTAGCAGCTTACAAGATCACCCCACATACAGATATGCTGCATTCACAGTCACCTGAAGAGTATCGTCATCTCCAGCCCAGAAGTCATTCTACCTGTTTGCCATGGAAGAAGACAGCAGCCCTGTGAATACTACTCAGCCAGATTGAATACCTACCTAAAGCACCAGTTGAAGATCACTGCTCCCTGACAAAGTCACCATCTCCCGGTGTGCGGTCCTTAATCCTGCTAAACTTCTCCCTCTTCCAAGGGGGGGGGGGGGGGGGGGAGTGTCCCACCTCTGACACCTTGGTGGAAGAGGTAGTCGACTCTGGCATAGCTGAGGCAGGAAACTCTGGATTCGATGTGGATGGATCAAGATGTACATCAAGAAGACTGTTCCACACGGGTATGGTGGTGGTAGCAGAAGACGCTGTGCTGATAGAGCAGTCGCTACCCGCATGCCTGTGCAAAAGAAGCAGAGGTATGGGCTCTCACTGAAGCCTGCAAGATGGCAGCCAACATCTACTCTGTAAGGAAGACAAGAGACTTGATCACCGCCAATGGAACAGTACGCCGCCGTGAGACCATAGAAGAACTGATGGAAGCTTTGCTATTGCCACACAGAGTCGCGGTGAGCAGGGTTGAGGCCTACATTGGAGGAGTCAAGGGAAGCAGTAAGAAGTGCCCTCATTGACAGAACATCCAAAGAAGCCCCAAGACCACTTACCGAAGAAACAGTCAGTCAATCTGTGCTTTTTGAATGACACCAATGTGAAGAAGAAAGAAAAGATGGAAAGTCTTGAGAAAACATTGTCCTGACCCTACAAGAGCAAGTCTCAGAAGAAGAAGAGGACTGAGATAGGGTGCAGCTGTGGGCTCCCGGAGACCATAGAAAGTGGCTAGTGACCTGCTTTTACTGCCAGCTAAAGAGATTTGGCAGGCCTTAGACACAGAACTGACTCTACACATCCCATACCAGCCACAGAATAGAGAGAAGGTTCGGAGGATGGGGCAGTGTAGAAAGCAAGGGCATGAGAGTCTTCCCCTTGCATTGTTCAGTGTCAGACACACCCCAGTAGGGACCACTAGTTTGAGACCCTATGAAATCCTGTTTAGAAGCACCCCCAGATACTTCAACTAAGCTTGTTGTTTGTTTAACTAAACATTTGCCTAATATACGTTTTTGAATTTTCTCCCCCAGATCCAACCAGATCTAGATTTTTCTCTTTTCTTTTTCTCTTTTTTTCTCTTTCCTCTTTTCCTCTCTCTTTTTCTCAATCTTTCTCTCACTCTTTTTCTTTCGGACGAAGATCCATGCATTCCACAACAAAGAGATGTCGGACCTGAGACCAGGAGATGGCTGTCTTCCCTCTTCTACCCGATACTTTGTGCCAGGACGATGATGTCTAAGCATGTGGACCAGAAGACGACTGTGCATCCCACCTTTGATGATGTCCCACCATTACCGCCTGAGGAGCATGAGACTCTGAGTGAAACCAACCCTGATAAATATTAGCCAATTAGAGGACTACTGCCACGTTCCCCCTTCCTGAATAACGTGTACCAGCGGAACATAGCCATGAGGACATGAGAATACGGTCAGGATCTGGCTTCCTATGCATAGTCTGTTGGGTGGGGAGATACATCCACAAGGGATGGGTTATCTCATATATGAGTGAGGTAACCATCGGCATTAGGACAGATCAATAGACTCGGGAAAAGTAAGGAAAGACTTTTGGCTATCTCCAAAGGGGGGACTGTTATGGACAAGATTACGAACTATTATGAGTATATAAGAGTTATAGAGATATCGAAAAAGAACAGGATTTAAGATGGTGTTTGAACTGTACCACACATATCTCTTTGGCATAAGACTCAGTCAGAGTCTTGTGACAAGTGAATCATGCTGACATTGCTTAATATAAATGAGGAACCAAGCACATTACAGTATATTGTATATCACAGAATAAGCTGTTATATTTTATCCAATAGGAGACGTGTTACGTATTCTTGGCACCTAGCCAATAACTCTGTTTAAATGTTTGTCCAACTTCCGTATTAAAATCAGTCTTACTTTCTATTCATATCCGAGTACGTCTCTGGTGTGTGTGTGAAAGAGAGTGGTATGCATGCTACTACAATTGACTCATAATTTGGACTGCAGACAGTTTAAGGTAGATGCACGATTAGATTGCATCACAGTAAATTTATGGCCCGCATTAACAATATATCCCTTAAAGGATTGTATTCCTTAGTGGGTCTATTTAATGAATGAGTTGCAAATATTTACTAAAATTTGTGGAAGCTACAATTTGACTACCTCATATTTTGACTTCAGACGGTGTGGGCTCTTTAGTTTCACTTTCTGGTGATGGGTGCCATTTGTTGGCAGCAATAGTTTAAATAGGGATAGATTTGGGGCAGCTGACACGGAGCTGGGGGTACCCAAAAAAGTATGGTGCACCTGCGTTGGTAGGTAAGAGAAAGGTAGGGAGCAGCCAGTCCTTTTTTTCTACTCGTTATCAGCATGTTTGCATTTATATGTTGGTCTGCACAGATTGATACCCTGCTATCCATTCACTAGTTATTTGCCCTTTTTGTACTCCTCACATGACATTGGTCGGTGGTCGGTAATATGACTATGGTTAATATATAATACATTATTTTTTAACATTTTGACTTTTAATTGTGATCAATAAAGTATTTGTTTTAGAGACTGAATTTTCAGTCTATAGTATAAATTTTTCTATATTTTCATGTTTGTTTTTTTGTTGGAATTTTACTAGGATCTCTATCGCTCTAAAACACATCATACTAAAGAACAAACTCAGTCATAAACAAGATATCATTTCCCACACTTTCAGAGACTGACCGGAATTATTTAAAAGGCCAGATACAATTAGAATAAATACAAATAGCAATAGCTTCCATGGCTAATCACAGAGCTCAAGGACTGGATGGTCTTCCTATGGAGATCTATAAGTAATTTGGGAATATTTTACTACCACACTTTACCATCTCCAAAAAGCAATTAAAGATGTATCTTTGCCTCGGTCAATCCAAGAAGCAGTGATCGGAGCAATACCAAAGTCAGGAAAGAACCCTCTGACTCCAGACTCATTAAGACCCATATCACTGTTGGCATCAAGATGATGGCAAAAGTCCTCGCATCCAGGCTCAGTAAGGTGATAACAAGTATAATACATATAGACCAGGTAAGGATTTATGCCCGCCAGATCCACAGCAACTAACTTTCGAAGACTGCGTCTTAACCTTCAACTACCAGTGGATAACCCGGGCGATAGAGTCATCTGTTTATTAGACAAGCTAAAGTGTTTGATTCCATAGAGCAGGAGTATTTATGGGAGATAATGGGAAAATTTGGCCTAAGTGCAAACTTCATATCATGGGTTAAATTCCTATATGCGAACCTGATGGCCAGAATAAAAGAGTAAATAGCGGGACTATCAACATCTTTTGAGCTGAACAGGGGTAATCACTAGGGGTACCCTCTATCACCTTTGCTCTCCCACTGGTTATAGAACTCCCTGCTATGATCATCAGAACTCATACTGATATATAGGGGGGTTTCGGAGAGGAGAAAAATAAATAAAATTGCACTTTATGCTGATGACACCTTATTATTCGTAGCAGAAGCCTCTATGTCTCTAAAGGTAGCGATGGAAATTATTGGAGAATTTGAGCGGCACTCGGGTTTAGTGATCAACTGGAGCAGATCGTAACTGCTCCCAGTGGATAACAAAGATAAATGCATCAATTTATGCAATTTCCAGTCTGCAGGTAGTCTTGAAATTAAAATATCTTGGTATCAATATAAAATGGCACAAATAGGAGACTATGAAAAATTAAACCTTATTACAATACTTAAGAAATTTCAAAATAAGCTGGGAACATGGACAAAACTACAGCTGTCGGTGGTGGGCTGCACTATCTTAATCAATTATATGCATTACACAAATGACCCGTATGGATCACGCAAAGATCATTTTATAAAATTAATGGCGTGTTTAGGGGGAACCGTTTATAGGGGAAAAAAGCATCACAAATTAAATTAGAAACACTCCAGAGGGGTAAGGGGAGTTGGCAGCTCCAAAGCCATGGGCATATTTTGTCGCAGCCCAACTACATCATATTAGGGGATGGAATGATCCGGGAAGGGGTGAAATACAGTGATTACTACTACAATATATCAAATCAACTGACTTATATGAGGCACTGGAGGAGTGCAGGTTTATAACGGAAGGGGAACAAATGCCGGCTCTGTCCTTAATACATAAATTATGGTGGAAAATTAGAAGTCTACAGGACTTGCAAAGAGTATCCTAGTTTACTTCCGTTTGGGACACTCCGTGGCTGCTGAATTTTATATAAAATTACAAGGATTTAAAACATGGGAATGGAAAGGGGGGCACGGTTTCACTCATATTTTAGAAAATAACGAGTTGAAGGAATTCTCACAGCTACAGATGGAATTTGGGTTACCCCACCAAGAATTTTACAAATATCTCCAGCTATGGCATGCGTGGCAGGCAGAGGGAATAACATTAAAACAGGGGGATCTCTGAAAATAAGATTATGAGAATTGCTGATATAAAAGATTCAGGGGGTCTAATCTCTGCAATATACAGTGCAGTACTGGATTTGAGATTATTGCAATCGCTATTTAATTCTAAGGCAAAATGGGAGGGGGATATATGACCCATTTGAAGATATTCAATGTATCCCTGAGTGAGTCACACAGATAATCCCATATATATTTAATACATCAAAAATATAGAGCTCAGCAATTTTTATTAGACATAGGGGTTAGAGGTAGTCCAATGTACAACGGATGCAAATTACGCAGTGCACACCTCATTCATACCATGTGGTCATGCCCTAATCTTGAATTTTATTGGAAAGTAGTAACTGAAGATAATAGAGTTTACTCGGTAGAAGTGACGCTATCCCCCCTTAGCAGGGCTGTGGAGTCGGAGTCGGAGTCGTGGAGTCGGAGTCGGAGCTCATTTTGGTGGAGTCGGAGTCGGAGTCGGTATAAAATGCACCGACTCCGACTCCTAAAATATATAATAAATTGGGGACAGGAGTGCAATGCAGAATGTGCTGAATATTTTACTAAATAACAACATTTAGTATAATGCTTATATTTAAGTGAAAAATTTATTGTAGTACAATGTGAACATCAGACATTTAATTGTTTTTATGATACAATAATCAAGATATTTGGATAGAACATAAAATATTTATTGGAATACAACTTTAGAACACAAAAAAACTAATAAATTGTAAATATGTAATATATATAATATATATATATATATATACAGTGTATATACACACACACAAGATATATATGTAATCTACTGTATATTACATAGTGTATTACATATTTACAATTTATTACAGTTTTTTGTGTTCTAAAGTTGTATTCCAATAAATATATTTTATGTTCTATCCAAATATCTTGATTATTGTATCATAAAAATTATTAAATGTCTGATGTTCACATACACATATTCATGTACTACAATAAATTTTTCACCTAACTATAAGCAATATATGTAGGAGTCGGAGTCGGAGCCGGAGTCGGAGTCGGAGTCGGTGCAAGAGAATTTGAGGAGTCGGAGTCGGAGTCGGAGTCGAAGGTTTGGCTTACCGACTCCACAGCCCTGCCCCTTAGTATGCGTTTTAGAATATATTGAAGATCTAAGTAATGGTCTCCTCCTCTACATGAAGGATGCAGGCTGAAGACCTTCAGAACCTCTCCTTTGTTGAAGTTGTTCGCTCTCATATGGCAACCAAAATCGGAGCAGACAATGTAATAATAGTAAACTACTCCACAGAAGTCCATTCCCTTGGCCAGGTTCTTGGGGACAATTTTTTTACTCATGATTGTGATCCGGCCTGCAGCTCCAGAAACCAAACCTTCCTTCTAAACCACCAGACACAACCAACTCCACCAGTCAGGCCAGATCACAGGCTGTAAAAGTTGTTATTTTTGAAAATCTCAATAAGATATTTCATTAAAAAAAAATAAAATAAAATAAATAAAGAAATAAATCAGTTCTTAGTACAATGCCAGGAATAACTCATTTTCCCTTGATGCTGTGTATCATGTAAAAAGGACATAAGCAAAGCAGAGCAGGATGGGAATGCCCTGGAGGAGCCTTGAGCTATAGATTGCTTTTTAGAATGATTGGCTTGCGGCACGAAAGTGAGTTTTTCTCAGTTTTCGGTACAGACTTAACTAATTAGGGTTTTTTTTGTCAAATCATTATTGTATTCTCTTATAAAATAAATATTCAAAAGGTTAGTGAATAGGTTCTCTTTAAAATCTCAATCAGACATCCATGTCCGGACTAGAAAAATTGCCGGCACTTCCTAATCTCATAGATTGAACTGGTGCATACTGAACATGACATACAATATCCAAAATAGCAGTTGCACTCAAGTAAAGGGAAGGAGAAAAAACAAGAATGTAAATGGTGGACATTGGAATACGAATATTCATTACTGCCAACAAAACATGATTTTTTTATTTTTTTTTTAAATATGAGTTACTTAACAAAAAAGTGGCCAAATTGCCCAGATACCACGTCAAAGTGTAACTCTCATCTGGGTCCTACTCCAATTTCTATGCCGCTCTTGTCCAAACTGACCTTTTATATGGGCTAGAATAGAACCTGCAAAAAGAAAATTAAAGCGCCTGAAATAATTGGGAGGTGTGCTCAGACAAAGGACACGACTCCATAATACAAGCTAGAAAAATTGCCGACACTTCCTAATCTCATAGTCTGAACTGGTGCATACTGAACATGACATGCAATATCCAAAATAGCATTTACACTCAAGGGAAGGAAAATAAAACAAGAAAGTTGTTTATTCTCCTTCCCTTTACTTGAGTGCAACTGCTATTTTAAATCAGTGCCCAGACTGTGATGCACGGTCTGAGTCAAAACTTGAATGCATCATAGGATTGTATGAGGATGTTAAAGTCAGGAGACCTGCAGCCAGCCCATGCATTAGGGTTTGTACTCTGACCGCAATACAGGACATATTTCAAGGAATTTAGGGATGGACACATTTGTATCTCTAATGAAACCAATAAATGGACATTTATATGAAAAAAAAAAAAGAAAAAAAGGATTTATTATACATACTGTAAAAACAAAATGGGTTATGCAAATGTTTTGTTCAAAGCGGCATCTGCATAATATAAAATACAGAAAAGCTGGTGTAAATCTTCATATCCAGTGTTTTCGATAATTGTGCCATATAGAGAAATATCATCTCGGAGTTATAGGTCAGTGGCGGGCCCCCCCCAGCTGTAATCTTCATCCTCAGAGCTGGAACTTCTTGCACGATTAAATTTTCTACGGAGTGCATCATGCTCATATTCCCTGCTGAGGTGTAACAGAAAAATCAGTTAGATTGCGGTATAGTAAAAGAAATATTTTTTTGTTTTATTTTTCATGTGTATCCATCAAGTATTTAATCCAGAGATTACTTTCATGAACATCCCCTATTCCTGCATTACAAATAACTAGGGGACAGATTCAGTATTTGAGGTTTTTTTTTATACACATGGTTCCTCAGCGATCTGTATTGCCGACGAACGTCTGATGAAAACACTGACACGTTTATTAATTTGGATTGCATATACTGTACAAATAAATTGATTATCCTATTTTTAGTGCCAACTTTCTATTTAGTATACAATGGGATAGGACCCGACTTGAGCACCTCTACCAGGAGTAACATATTTCATCAATGTATGTGTAATATAAAACCTTATTTAATCTGACTTACCTAGTCTTGGAGTGTAAATTCACATGTAGCTTTAGAAGATTAAAAAAGGTTTAAGGCTATGTGCGCACGTTGCGTAATTGCATGCAGTTACGCTACAATCTGCACCGCAGCGTAACTGCATGCGTCCTGCATTCCCTGCATAATCTATGGAGATTGTGCAGGAGACGTGTGCACGTGGCATATTAGAGCGCTCGTGCGCTCTTCATGCAGTCCCTGCTCTGTCTATGGGAGGGGCTACATGCAAAGCGCATGAAATCGGCTTTTGTTTCTCCAGCGATTTGAAGCGCATGTGTGCTGTTCAAATCGCTGCAGAAATTTCTGCAGGGCCAATAAGCAACGTGTGCACATAGCATAAAAGAGGCCAAAACTGACCCACTGTGCAGCATTGCAGATTTGATTTTCAATTCTTCTGGAAAGCCATTTTTTTTTTTTTTTTTTACTAAGAATGAAATATTATTGCAATTACACATTTGTATACACATTGTTTTTATATTGTTTAAATACAGACAAAAAAAAAAAAAAGTCAAAATTGTTATGAATTTCATGCAACCCCCAAAATGGTACATGCAAAACTAGTGGCACCTTTCCAAAATTGAGGGTAAAAAACTTTGTTTCAAACATGTGATGCTCTTTTAAACTCACCTGTGGCAAGTAACAGATGTGGGCAATATGAAAATTACACCTCAAACCA
This sequence comes from Anomaloglossus baeobatrachus, assembly GCF_048569485.1. Lineage (NCBI taxonomy): Eukaryota > Metazoa > Chordata > Amphibia > Anura > Aromobatidae > Anomaloglossus > Anomaloglossus baeobatrachus. The sequence continues at coordinate 395,255,989 of NC_134353.1, read as the reverse complement.
TCTAAAAAAGAGAATTTTGTTTACTTACCGTAAATTCTTTTTCTTATAGTTCCGTCTTGGGAGACCCAAACCTTGGGTGTATAGCTTCTGCCTCCGGAGGACACACAAAGTACTACACCTAAAAGGTGTAGCTCCTCCCTCTGAGCCTATACACCCCCTGGCCAACAAGTCATAACCAGTTTAGTGCAAAAGCTGAAGGAGAATAGCCACCCAAAAGTAGAACAGAGCAAGAGCCGGAATAACCGGAGACTCTGTTCACGACAACAGCATGTGAAAACACACGGAGCAAGGAAATTGCCAACAGGCAACAGGGAGGGTGCTGGGTCTCCCAAGACGGAACTATAAGAAAAAGAATTTACGGTAAGTAAACAAAATTCTCTTTTTCTTTATCGTTCCTTTGGGAGACCCAAACCTTGGGACGTTCCAAAGCAGTCCCTGGGTGGGAAATAAACATAAAACTAAGAAGTAGGCAGGACCTAACTTCACAAATGGGCGACCGCCGCCTGAAGGATGCGTCTGCCCAAGCTCGCATCTGCCGAAGCATGAGCATGCACTTGATAGTGCTTCGAGAAGGTATGCAGGCTAGCCCAAGTGGCAGCCTGACAGACTTGCTGAGCCGTAGCCTGGTGCCGAAGAGTCCAAGAGGCACCGACAGCCCTGGTCGAGTGCGCTTTGATCCCCGGCGGGGGGAGGAGCCTGCGAAATTTGGTAGGCGTCCGAAATGGCCGACCAAATCCAACGGGCTAAGGTCGGCTTAGAAGCAGGGAGGCCCTTGCGCCGACCTGTGGTTAGCACAAAAAGAGGTACACCGCCTAAGCGCAGCGGTGCGAGACACATAGATCTGGAGAGCATGCACCAGATCTAGCGTATGTAGAGCTTTTTCAAAGCGATGAACAGGGGCCGGACAGAAGGAAGGTAAGGTAATGTCCTGGTTAAGGTGGAAGGGGGAGACCACCTTAGGAAGAAAGTCCGGAGTCGGACGGAGAACCACCTTGTCTTGATGAAAGACCAAAAAAGGTGACTCCGAGGAGAGCGCCGCCAAATCAGAAACTCTCCTGAGAGAAGTTATAGCAACCAGAAAGGCCACTTTCTGTGAGAGACGGTACAAAGAAACCTCCCGAAGGGGCTCAAAGGGGGGTTTCTGCAAGACCGTGAGAACCAAGTTAAGGTCCCAGGGATCCAAGGGCCGCCGGTAAGGCGGGATGATGTGAGACGCGCCCTGCATGAAGGTGCGGACCTGAGCCAGCCGAGCGAGACGCCGCTGGAACAGGACTGACATGGCCGAGACCTGTCCCTTGAGAGAGTTGAGGGACAGTCCTAGCTGCAGACCGGACTGTAGAAAAGACAGAAGGGTCGGCAAGGAGAATGGCCAAGGAGGATGGCCGGTAGAACGACACCAGGACAGGAAAATTTTCCAAGTCCTGTGATAGATCTTAGCGGACGAAGACTTACGGGCCCGAGTCATAGTGGAGATGACTTCAGGAGGAATACCAGAAGCCGTCAAAATCCAGGACTCAAGAGCCACGCCGTCAATTTGAGGGCCGCAGAATTCGGGCAGAAGAACGGACCTTGCGAGAGTAGGTCTGGACGGTCCGGGAGAGGCCACGGCATCTCTACGGATAGTTGGAGCAGATCCGGATACCAAGCTTGCCAGGGCCAGTCCGGTGCAATGAGGATGACTCGACGACCCTCCATCCTGATCTTGCGCAGGACTCTGGGCAAGAGGGCTAGAGGGGGAAACACGTAGGACAGACGAAACTGGGACCAGTCCTGAACCAGAGCGTCCGCGGCAAATGCCTGAGGATCGTGGGAGCGAGCCACGTAGACAGGAACTTTGTTGTTGTGACGGGATGCCATTAGGTCCACGTCCGGAGTGCCCCATTTGCGGCAGATTGACTGAAACACTGCCGGGTGCAGGGACCACTCGCCACCGTCCACGCTTTGACGGCTGAGATAATCTGCCTCCCAGTTTTCCACGCCTGGGATGTGGACTGCGGATATGGTGGACTTGGAGTCCTCCGCCCATTGGAGGATGCGTTGTACCTCCATCATTGCCAGGCGGCTGCGTGTCCCGCCTTGGTGATTGATGTAGGCAACCGCTGTCGCGTTGTCTGACTGGACTCGAATGTGCCTGCCCGCCAGCAGATGGTGAAATGCTAGGAGAGCCAGAAGTACGGCTCTGATTTCCAGCACATTGATTGAAAGGGTTAACTCGGACGGAGTCCAAGTGCCCTGTGCTCTGTGGTGGAGACATACCGCTCCCCAGTCGGATAGACTGGCATCCGTGGTGAGAATCACCCAGGACGGGGCCAGGAAGGAGCGCCCTTGGGACAGGGAGAGGGGCCGAAGCCACCACTGAAGAGAGCTCTTGGTCCGTGGCGACAGGGCCACTGACTTGTTTAAGGAGGAAGGACGCTTGTCCCAACAGCGGAGAATGTCCAGCTGCAGGGGGCGCAGATGGAACTGGGCAAAGGGAAAAGCCTCCATGGACGCCACCATTTGACCCAGCACCTGCATCAGACGCCTGAGGGTATGACGGCGGAGCCTCAGGAGAGAGCGCACCGCCAACTGGAGTGACAGCTGCTTGTCTAAGGGCAACTTCACAAGTGCCGGCAAAGTCTCGAGCTGCATCCCTAGGTACGTGAGACTCTGGGTAGGAGTCAGAGTGGACTTGGGAAGATTGACAAGCCACCCGAATTGGGCTAGAGTGCTGAGAGTGAGCGAGACACTCCGCTGACAGTCTGCGCTGGATGGCGCTTTGACTAGAAGGTCGTCCAGGTAAGGGAGCACTGCCAACCCCTGAAGGTGCAGAACCGCAATCACAACTGCCATGACCTTGGTGAAAACCCGAGGGGCCGTGGCTAACCCGAAGGGGAGAGCCACGAATTGGAAATGATCGTCTCCTATTGCAAAGCGTAGCCAACGCTGGTGAGAAACTGCAATGGGCACATGCAGATAGGCATCTCTGATGTCGATGGACACCAGGAAATCCCCTTGGGACATCGAGGCAATGACTGAACGCAGGGACTCCATGCGAAAGTGCCGCACCCGAACATGCTTGTTGAGAAGCTTGAGATCCAGGATGGGCCTGAAGGTACCGTTCTTTTTGGGAACTAGGAAGAGGTTTGAGTAAAAACCTCTGAACCGTTCCCGGGCGGGAACTGGCACAATTACTCCGTTGGCCTGCAAGGCTGCCACGGCCTGTGAAAAGGCGGCGGCCCTGGAGCAGGGGGGAGTTGAGAGAAAAAATCTGTTTGGCGGACTGGAAGAAAATTCTATCCTGTAGCCGTGGGAGATGATATCTCTCACCCACTGATCGGAGAAGTGTTGAAACCAAGCGTCGCCAAAGTGGGAGAGCCTGCCACCGACTAAGGATGTGGCTGGATCGGACAGAGAGTCACGAGGAGGCTGCCTTAGTGGCAGAACCTCCTGCTGTCTTCTGCGGACGCGCTCTGGAGCGCCAGCTGGATTTCTGGTCCTTGGCTGAGGTAGCGGACGAGGCGGAGGGCTTAGAGGACGACCAGTTGGAGGAACGAAAGGATCGAACCCTCGACTGAAACCTACCCTGGGCAGGTTTCCTGGTCTTGGTTTGTGGCATGGAAGTACTCTTCCCGCCAGTAGCCTCTTTAATAATTTCATCCAGCTGTTCACCGAATAGCCGGGAACCAGCAAAAGGGAGCCCAGCAAGGTACTTCTTTGAAGAAGCATCCGCCTTCCACTCTCGAAGCCACAAGATCCTGCGGATAACGAGTGAATTAGCCGAAGCCACCGCAGTGCGGTGAGAAGCCTCTAGCATGGCAGACATGGCATAAGAAGAAAAAGCTGAAGCTTGAGAGGTTAAGGCAACCATCTCGGGCATAGAGTCCTTGGTGAGGGAACGCATCTCCTCCAGACTAGCAGAGATGGCTTTGAGGGCCCACACTGCTGCAAAAGCTGGGGAAAACGCGGCCCCCGCCGCTTCATACATGGATTTGGCCAGAAGGTCAATCTGATGATCAGCGGCATCCTTAAGGGAAGTGCCATCAGCCACCGACACAACGGTCCGGGCTGAGAGCCTAGACACCGGGGGGTCTACCTTTGGGGAGTGAGCCCACTCCTTGACCACCTCAGGTGGAAAAGGAAAATGGTCATCAGAACCACGCTTTGGGAAGCGTTTGTCAGGACAGGCCCTGGGTTTGGTCACAGCAGCCTGGAAACTGGAGTGGTTAAAGAACACACTCTTTACTCTCTTCGGCGAGGTAAACTGGTGCTTTTCTGCCAGAGAGGGCTGCTCTTCTGATACTGGCGGATTGAGATCCAGTACAGAATTAATGGAAGCAATCAAGTCACTAATGTCTGAGTCACCCTCGGAAGGGTCAATGGGGCACATGGAGTTAGCCTCCGAGCCCCCTGTATAGGCATCCTCCTCATCCTGCGAGTCCTCAGCCCTTGAATCAGAGCCACGGGATGAGGAGGGAGAGGGAACCCTGCGGCGCCTCTTAGACGGACGGGGTCCGTGCCCTGATGATGAATCCTCTGTGAGCTCCAGTCCTAAAGGCCCCTTAGCAAGAGCATTAGAGGCACCCTGTGAAGGGGGCTGATGCATGTTCATCAAAGTCCTGGACAAAAGTCCCATGGACTCAGCAAATGATTGGGAGATAGACCTAGAAAAAGACTCTACCCAGGCCGGGGGTTCAGTCACAGGTGCAGGAGCAGCCTGAGAGACCACTGGAGCCGAGACCCCAGGCCGTGGCACCTCCAAGTTAGAGAAAACCTCACAATGTGGCTAGGTGCTTGCTTCAGGCAGCGGAAGCTTACATGCAGCACATACAGCATAAAGCTTTGCAGCCTTGCTCCTTGTGTGAGACATGCTGCCTGAGTGGAGGAAAAACGGCTTCTATAAAGGGAGTGATTCCCAGGGAGAATAAAGCAGAGGTCCACAACCGAAGACCGGCTGTGGCTTACCAGACTGCTGGAGCGGTGTTGTGTGCCCTCCAGATCCTGAAGCCCGGACCCCCAATGCACAGCACCTCGGCAGGGGTGCAGAGTGCCGGACGCCAGAACAGAGTGAAGAAAATGGCCGCCGGAGCGAAGAGAGGGGGCGGGACAGAGGCGTCCCTGTATGAAAGGGCGGATCTGGAAGGCTATAGAGGCCTGCAGAGGGGGAGTCGCACCCAAGCAGTGGGGAGAGTCCCTCCCCTGTGCAGGACGGCCGCCGGGAGGGGCCATGCCTGTCCCTCTGCATGAGTGACATGCGAGGGCAGGAAATCGAAACTAGGCCTCCGGCGAAGCCGGGGCCTAAATTTGAGCAGCGCGGCCGACGCGCAGGCACCATCGGCGCGGTTCTCGGGCGAAAAGCCAGAGGACCCGCCGGAAATGTCAAAAAGCACAGTAAAGACACAGTAAACACACTCTACCCACACATAAAGAACAGGGACCCCCAAAATATAAACGTCTCAAGGTACTTAGCTGCTGAGACGCAGGGCCCTGTCCCTGGGGGTGAGTGCTCCGGTCCAACAGGGTCTTCAAGGGGCTGTGGATGGAGACCGGTCTCCTGCCAGGCATGGAGACCGTGCTGGCTCCCACTTCAATCCAGAGCCCAGAGGGGATGGTGAAGGAGCACGGCATGTAAGGCGCCAGCCTTGGATAATCAACCTTACAACACCGCCGACACAGTGGGGTGAGAAGGGACATGCCGGGGGTCCAGACGTGGACCCGCATTTCTTCAATCTTCTTCCAAAAAAAGGGAAAAAAAGAAAAAATCATATAAGAACGCATGTGTGCATGTATGCCTCCTGAACACAAAGCGAAAAACTGGTTATGACTGGTTGGCCAGGGGGTGTATAGGCTCAGAGGGAGGAGCTACACCTTTTAGGTGTAGTACTTTGTGTGTCCTCCGGAGGCAGAAGCTATACACCCAAGGTTTGGGTCTCCCAAAGGAACGATAAAGAAAAGGGAGAAGTTGACTCAATCTTCTAATTGTGTGTGCCATGCTAAGCATGGAGAACAGAAGGAGAAGAGAACTGTCTAAAGGCTTGAGAACCAAAAATGTTGAAAAATTATCAACAATCTCAAGGTTACAAGTCCATCTCTAGAGATCTTGATGTTCCTTTGTCCATGGTGCACAACATAAGTCAGGAAGTTTACAACCCATGGCACCAATGCACACAAAAGGAAATAAACACGTGTATAACAAAACATGTGTAATTGCAGTAAAGTTCAGGGAGAAATACTTCATTTTCTGGAATTTCAAAGAGGTGTCACTGTTGGCCAAGACTGTATAAACCACTAAGATTTCAAGTGATATATTTTTGGATATGAAAAAATCAGCAGCATTGCCTGCTGCACTAATGATTGATTGCGAAAAAACATCAGGAATTTCAAAATTAGTTTATGCTTTCAATTACAAAATCCTTAAATATCTGATGCATCAGTTGTTACGATACCTTTTTACCTTTAACAAATACGTAATGGAATTTATTTATCAGAATAACACATTATCTAATAAACTAAAACAAAGTTTAAGCCATTATCTATAAAATCGCTTTTATGCCGGCTGCTTCCATGTATGGCAAGATGCTGACAATGGAAGCCATTTTATATCTATTGTACCTGTTGCTCTGGCTCCATTGAGGACGGGGCTGCATAGCTCTTTCCTGCAACAGAAAGAAACTTTACATTCATAAATTGCACTTACAAGTATCTACATTATTAAAAGGGGGGTGGGGGTGGGAGGTTGTCCATCTTTGGGGATTTATTCGTAAATGCAAGTTTAAGGGTTAAAAATAAAATTTCAACTGCTGTTGAAAGCTCGGGAGGAGCTGAAATGTTCAGGTTAGGTTCTGAATGAAAGAACCAAGACTTCAGTTACAATATTCTCATCATAACAGTGCTGACTGATTCGCAACAAACCAAAACTTTGTGACAGCTTTCTCCACCCATTAGAAATCATGCATACTGGTCATACTCTCTGATCACACCACTTTCCAATTCTGAATGTGGAGGTTAGTGTATGCCTCACCAGAGATTATGACCTGCACCTTCCAGGCATTTATGGAATATCTTTCTGATATTTATGGCCTATTCAGTAAATTTCCAAGCTAGAAATAGCCCTTAATTAAGTTTTAAATATTCACTCAACTGTAAAACCACCATTAGAGTGTTCTTTTTCCCCACTGCTGGAGTGTGCTTTTAATGTAAAGGTCCCTGACTCTAGGAATCCACTTCTCACAAAAAGTTAGGGATATTTGGCTTTCAAGTGAAAATGTACAACTTTCCAACTACAGTGATATTTTATCATGAAAGTAAGGTATTTAGCTAGAAGCATGCAGTGGCGATTTCCTCATCTCAAACAATAGGGAAAAAAAAAAAACCACACACACACACACACACACACACACACACACGTAGTGGGTATAGCCCCCCCCAAAATGTCAATCTCTCAATAATGTGTTACGCGGCCTTGAGCATCAACTACAGCTTGATAATGATGTCTCATGCTGTTCACATGTCAAGTTATAGTCTGCTGAGGCGTCCCACTCAGGCCATTGAGGTTTTGGGTTACGAAGTTACGAACCTCTACATGGGGACTCAGCTGATCCCACAGGTTTTCTATGGGATTCAGGCGTGGAGAAAGTACAGGCCACTCCATTTGAGGTACAACAGTCTCAAGCAGCTGTTCCCTAATGATGTAACCTCGATGAGCTGGAGCACTGTCCTCTAGGAAAACAAAATTAGGCTTGTCTTTTTCATGCAGAGTGTAGTGCCAGAGTCCATGCACTGCTCGCTCTCCCCCCTGCAGAGATGCCGACTCACTGCTGCTGCCGGCAGCACGCTGCGTGGCTTTCCCACGGTCCTCCAAGTGCCTGTTCTCTGCTTCCCTGTCCAGGGGTTTATGTACGCTGCACAGGTCTTCTGGGAGTATTCCTAGGGCGTGCACGCGCACTGCTGACTTTCAGTTAAAAGACCAGAGCGCAATTTCCCGGAAGAGCCTCTTAGCCTAGTACTTAAGGCACTCTCCCACTAGGGGAGGTGCCTGAGTAATGTTGTTAGAGTTCAGTTCCCTAGCTAGCTAGTTGTCAGGTCCCATTGTCAACTGTCCGTTCCCTAGCCAGTGTACATTCCTGTACCTTTATCTCTGCCCTGCTTGTGCTTGTCTGTTCTGGCCGTGCCATCTGCCTCAGCTGTCCTGGTGGTTCCGGTCTATACTAGTGACTGTATCGTTACTAGCAGTCTGTCCTGGACTGATCGCAGAATAGATCTACACGTATATAGATTTAGTGGGGAAAATCAGTATTTGATACCCTGCCAAATTTGAAAGTTTTCCCACCTACAAAGAATGGAGAGGTGTGTACTTTTTTATCATCAACTGTGACAGATGACATAAAAAAAATTCCATGAAATCAAATTACATTGTATGATTTTTAAATTATTAATTTGCATTTATTGCATGAAATAAGTTTTTGATACAATAGAAAAACAGAACTTAATACTTTGTACAGAAACCTTTGTTTGCAATTACAGAGGTCAGACATTTCCTGTAGTTTTTGATCAAGTTTGCACACACTGCAGCAGGAATTTTAGCCCACTCCTCTATACAGATCTTTTCCAGATCTTTCAGGTTTAAGGGCTGTCGCTGGACAATATCGAGTTTCAGCTCCCTTCAAAGATTTTCTATTGGGTTAGAGACTGGCTAGGCCACGCCAAGACCTTGAAATGCTTACGGAGCCATTCCTTAGTTGCCCTGGCTGTGTTTTTCAGGTCATTGTCATTCTGCAAGACCCAGCCACTACCCATCTTAAATGCTCTTACTGAGGGAAGCAGGTTGTTAACCAAAAATCTCATGATACATGACCCCATTCATCCTCCCTTCAATACAATGCAGCTGTCCTGTCCCCTTTGCAGTAAAGCACCCCCAAAGTATGATGTATCCACCCCCATGCTTCACGGTAAGGACAATGTTCTTGGGGTTGTACTTACAGTATCCTTCTTCCTCCAAACACGGCGAGCTGAGTGGATACCAAAAAGTTCTATTTTGTTCTCATCTGACCACATGACCTTCTTCCGTAGCTCCTCTGGATCATCCAGATGGTCACTGGTGAACTTCAAATGTGCCTAGATATGTGCTGGTGTGAGCAAAGGGACCTTGCATGTCCTTCAGGATTTTAATCCTTAATGGCGTAGTGTGTTACTAATGGTGATTTTGGAGACTGTGGATCGAGCTCTCTCTTCATGTCATTGACTAGATCCTCCCATGTAGTTTTGGGCTGATTTTTGACCTCTCTCAGAAACAGCCTTATCCCACAAAGCGAAATTTTGCACGGAGCCCCAGACAGAGCAAAATTGACAGTCATCTTGTGTTTCTTCCATTTTCTAATAATTGCGCCAACAGTTGTTTCCTTCTCACCAAGCTGCTAGACAATTGTTCTGTAACCAATCCCAGCCTTGTGCAGGTCTTCAATGTTGTCCCCTGTGTCCTTAGATAGCTCTTGGTAGGTCTTGCCAATGGAGGAGAGGTTGAAGTGTGATTGAGTTTGTGGACAGGTGTTTTATATATTGATAAGTTCAAACAGGTGCAATTAATACAGGTAATGAGTGCAGAGTAGGAGGGCTTCTTAAAAGAATAAAATATAACAGGTCTGTGAGAGCCAGAATTCTTACTGGTTAGTATGTGATCAAATACTTATTTCATACAATAAAATGCAAAATTATTTAAAAAAAATAAATAAATAAATCATAGAATAGGATTTTCTGAATTTTTTTTTTATTCTGTCACAGTTGAAGTGTACCTATGATAAAAATGACAGACCTCTCCATTCTTTGCAGGTGAGAAAACTTGGCAGTGTACCAAATACTTATTTTCTGGACTGTATATATCTATATACGGGCAGGTCTACTTTTTGCAATCAGTACTGGCAGCACACATGCATGGCACCCGGCCCCAGTGTGTGTCTGCCTGCCCGCATCTGTAATGTGACTAGCGTCGCTATATCATGTGGGGTGTCACTAATACATAAATACATTGGAGAAAAATCCTTGCAATATTAACATCGTTAAACTGTTTCAATCTAATTCGCCTTTTAGGTTTTACGTATGAGTGTACATATTGTATTGTGGAAATAAAACTGACAAAATGCAATAATAATAAAAAATTACCTGTGCAGGGCTGTAAGTATCAAAAGATGGTGAGTGACCTCTGTAATGGGGAGATGGTTCAGGTGACTGGGTTTCATGGTAGGAAGAGGTTTCAACAGAGGATTGGCCCCTGTAATTATATGATGAATCATATGGAGAGTGGATATCATGGTAAGGAGGTGAATGCTCAACAACAGGTTCCGATGAACGGGCTAGTGCAGGTTCTTGTAACTCTTCCTCCAGCTCCTGGTCAGTGTAAGCTCCACCTTCAGCATCAGTCTCTTCATAGTCACTGTTCGCTCGACTGTCACAGCTCAGATAATCTGTAGACCCAACTGCTGACCCATTCATCAGATCAAAAGGTTCAGTAACTGTAGCCTCAGCCTAAAACAAAAACTACAATTTATTAGCTCCCAAATGAAACTGAATGTCACTCTTTGAAGGAATTACAAATGTTCACCTTCTCCTCAGTAGTCCATATGGGCCTTGCTTGCTCTGTACGAATAATTTCCTTCAAACTGGGAAGCCAGGAGTCACTTGCTCCGCTTAAGTTAATAGTAGCTGCAATAATACATGTAAATACAAGAGAGTAAATAAAGGAGATAGTAATCCAAAAACACAAAAGAAACAAAAAAACGAACAATAAAAAGTTTGAGAAAAAAAGTGTGTGATTACCTGAAAACAGATGGGAACTGTTCTTGCGCAGTTTTACCGCCTGGGCATATAAACGCCGTGAACTCTTCTTCGAGTCTGGAAGTAGCCATTGACGCATTGCCTTGACCCCCTGTCTATTCTCTGGGTTGCAGAAAACCACAATTGGGTAGAACTGTACATAATTCAGGTGCTCCACTGCCGTGGGGGTGATGTCCAATAGTGCATGCTTATTCTAAATAAAATAGAATGTATTAACATATGATAGAAAAAGTTTCCTGCTGCATGAAATTCAACCAAAGGTAGAGAGTCCAAATCCTATACATTGTCCCATGTTGGATTAATAATCTGGGAGTACCCCATATGAATCCATTGGGCGAAACAGAGGTCAAGGTATCAAATGGAGGCTGATGCTCCTATGCTGGCCAGACTAAGTACTTTGAAACTTCAACATGTTCATTTCTATTTTCTAAATCCTGGGCTCTGATATGAATGCCATTAGGCTTAACCTTGGAATGGCCAGTTATCCTAGTATAAGTTAGGTCTCACAATTATGTATCTAATAAATCGTGTAATTCTTTAGCAATTTAGGTCTACCATGTTTTGATGGTATAGCTTCATCAGAGATATTTTGTGAACGTCAACTTGCCTCAATTTTAATTGATTTTATCTGTTGCGGTTTTTGTGTATTTCAATATAATTTATCCTATAATTGAATTAATTAGCGTATTCTTCTGTTCATCGTCAAGAGTTGTTTGTAGATTATGTCATAAACGTGAGATCAGTGAGGTTCTAACACTCATCGGCTGAAAACTGCTCCGGTGGCCGCCGGATATAAACTCTGTAAATGGAGCTGCTCGGTGAAGTGCCATGTGTAGCTGTCACTGGCAGCTAACTGTAGAACAGCTCCCGATCAGCACGCTTCAGCAGCCACTACACCAGTGTTCTCCAACTCCAGTCTTATTTCTTGTGGGCAAGTTGTATTTTTGAATAACACTAGTCATTTTATCATGTGATTCATGGAAAGTGTGAAAGAAATTCAAAGTAAAAAAAAAATTGCAAAAAAAAAGTGCAATGCCACAATTTTTTTTACAGGCAAGTACAAGGTGGCCATAAAATAACCTAAGGTGTTTGGAGCAGTCTGCAGACTGAACCAGTGGACAGAATTGGCTGAAAATTGGTATGTATGCAATTCAAGGCATGGGGAAACGGAATGCATGTTAACAAAATAAATTATTTCGGAGAACTTTCCACACTATGCTGTACGGGAGCCCCAACTGCCCGGAAACACTGCGTGCACTGCTGTTCCCGGCAGGGTTGTTTGTGCCCCGTTTCAAGACGGTAGTGGCAATGTCCTTTACAACCTCTCTGCTTACCGGTCTTCACCCGCGCCCTGACTGAACACTCCGTAAGCCTATTGCCTCAAAACGTATCATCATCTGTCTCAGCGAATTGACAGCCATTCGGCCGCTACGTGTGTGAAGGTCTTTCAAACGATGAAAGGCTCTCAGTGCAGCTGTAGCTTTCTTGGCATTCTCACAAAACAACCGCACTAACCGCGCACAATCCGGTAAAGAGACAAACATCTTGCAGACTGAGTTGCACGGTGCGCTCACTGTACAGTGCCACTTTTTCACCTGGTTGGCGAATTTTGGTATCATTTTTTTTTCTTTAAGATGCTTTCCGTTTCCCCATGCCTTGAATCGCATACATACCAATTTACAGCCAATTCTGTCCACTGGGTCAGTCTGCACATGGCTCCAAACACCTTAGGTTATTTTATGGCCACCTAGTACATTCATTGATGAATACTTTGATGTGTACAGTTTACAAAATGGAGACATTTCGGGGTGGAATTCCTGTGTACCAATACCTCCGGGAATCTGCAAATGCAGAAAATAAATTCCAGCAAAACTTGCACGCCTTCGCTTCTGAGCCTTCTTGTGTGCCCAAACTGTAGTGTATAACAACATACAAGGTACTGCCATGCTAGGGAGAGGTGGAGTAATAAATCACAAATTCCTTCTTCCCTATTACATCTCACAAAATGAAAAAATATTGAGCAAAGTCTGTATAATATTGTAACGAATTACATTTTTCATTTTACACAGGCCAATAGTAAAGATATCTTTGAAAATTCTTGTGGGATAATTGTTGTAGTTTCCAAACTGTAGTCATTTTAGGGGGGTTTCCTCTGCACTGAAAGGCAAGTACAATATGGCAAGAGAAAACCAACCCTTCAAAACGCCAAATGTCACCACTTTCCTACCAAAACAGTGGAGTACGAACACATGTCTATACTTTTTAGAAATTGGCTAACAAATTGGGGGAGTTTTTTTCCCTCCCAATTATTCCTTGTTTAAATGAAACATTTGGGGCCCACAGAAACGTCCAAAATACCCTTTTAAAATATTGTAAAAGTGTGATTTTCTTTACTGGTCAATATTTGGAGCTTATGGTAGATCAAAAGGACCTGACAACTGAATTGAGACAATAGTGCCCCTACACAACTATCTCTACTCCAGGGGCACATACACTAATTGGCTGCCCGCTAACCCCACATATGCCCCCTATGGACTTGAATGGCCCTTTTGCCTATGACAGTTTTAGGGAGTCCATGCTCTAAAAAAAGAAAATAGAGAATGAAAAATGGAGAAAGCTAAACAAGATGGATGGATTTTTTTTTTTAAAATACAGGAGTTTTATAAAAATGTCTTACCCGTTCTGCAATCTCTTTCACCAGCTGCAGTTTAATGACTTTGGATCCCCCATCATCACGAGAAACACTTTCTGCAACCAAAACATGACACACTCGGAGGTCAATTTGCTCCATAATTTTACACCACAAAAGATAAACCCCATTTGTTGGTATTCATAACCCACCTGCAGATTCAAACTCTTGGGGCAAGTCGGCACAAAGCTTAATATGTGCGATATCGGTTATAGGACCCAGGATAACAACAGGCCTTTTAAAACTCGCTGCATAAAAAAACAAAAAAAAAAAAAACAAAAAAAAAAAAAAAACACACAAAACGAAGAAACGACAATTACTTAAAAAGAAGTAAACATCTTTATGATAAGAAAAAAGTACTATGTAGTATAAGCAATAAGAGAATATGAAGATGTGTAGAGGACTGGACGGGAAAGGTGGTGAAGAGGGAATTAATGCAGCACAAACATTTCTTGGTACTTCTATATTGTAAGACACAGAAAATTAAAGTGATGATTGAGGTGATAAACCAGTGTCTTCTGGACAGAGCATGTCCACTTCAAAGTATTCACAGTATTAGCACATGAAATGAAGTATAAGAACAGGAACCTGCAGACTCAATGCCGACATTACGGAGAATAGGTGGACTAGGTCTACTGAGCAAAGAGTAGCAACACAAAGACTGGATTTATCATGTTAGACTGAGGGTCCATTGTTCGGAAGACTTCCTCTAAACCTGGCATTTACCACTTAATTCTTAGTCACCGGTCTCCTCCTATATAAACCTTTACTCTTGCACAAAACTAATTGGAGATCAGGCTAGTCCTATGTTTCATAGAAAAATTAACTCCGGGAATTTATCTAAAAACACATTTTTTCGTATAGAAGTAGTGGTACAGCTGTATTTACATTTAAAAATGACTGTAGAGACCAAATGTACCAGTCATGTGAAATCCAGATAAACCCAATATGCAAAATCAGGATTTGCTTTAAGAACGTCAGTGCACTAGGAAGTAGCAGGCCATCTACATTGACATGCCCCCAGTGTACCTCCAGGGAAAACAAGTGTGTACACAGCCATAGCAGTACTTCCATGTACTCTCTCCTTTAAGCATAGGGGAGAAAAAAAATGCATTGTGTATAGGGCGTGGCCCTTTATCTCTGCCATGATGATACATGCATGTGATTCTTACCTATTCTGCAGCATTTTCATTCAGCAGCACATTCCACTACCCAACTCAAATTCAAAGTGATCGAGCATATATCATTACCTCGTCAAGTTGGGGGATCATCATCGCATTCTAAAACGTGAGGTATACTAGATTCATGAGTTACAATCCTTGTGTCACACGGTGTTTGGCTCTAAACTCGCCAAGTGTCATCTGACGCTGTTCACACTGCATAACGATACTTCACACTATGCCTTCTCTGGTGCTTCTGAGTTGCTAAGACAGGTTCGGTCGTTGACCAGCTGTGTGCTCATTAGTGATCGGACTTGCAGGAGTTAATCTCTGCTAGTCTGCAATTTACCTCTTGGATCACTGTGGTGGAAGAACTAACACAGTTAGGCTGGACTCACACGAGCGTATGGCATCCGATGCGAGAGCATCGGATGCGATATGCTAATGCCCCCTGGCTCAGGCTCTGCTGCGAGCCTGAGCCGAGTGTCATGCGACTGTAACCCGATCTTGCGATCGGGTCACAGCTGTGAAGCTGTGTGCGGGCGCTGCGGAGGAGAGGAAGGGGTTAATCCCCCATCTCCTCCACTGTCAGCCTGTGCGTATATCGCACTGCACTGGGATAACATCCGAGTGCAGTCCGATGTATCTCTCGCATCCATTCACTTGAATGGGTGCGAGAGATACGGCGGTAGCAGCAAAACGCAGCATGCTGCCGCTTTTCTCGCATCCAGAATCTGGATGCGAGAAAAGCTGACCAACAGCTCAACCTCATTGCCTAACATTGGTCAGAGTGCAATGCGAGAATTTCTCGCATTGCACTCGTCCGATTTTCACGCTCGTGTGAGCGTACCCTTACTCCCTGACTTTTTAAGATGGTGGAGCCTGTTTTCCCATGAAGACTATAGCTTTTGCTAAACCGGTTCGTGTGCTGTTGACTTCCTGTTGCTGGTGTTTTATTGCATGCTGCTTGGTGTGCTGAGAAATCATTTCGTCGTCTGGTTATTTCCTCCTTATTACATATTGTCTTATATCTCCATGTATGCTAGCTGTGGGATAGAGTTTTGGATTCCCCAATTGTCTATATCTGTGGGTTCAACCACTCCTGTCCCAGTTCTCCCATAAGGTGGAGGTATGTATAAGATCAGGGCTGGTCAGGAGCAGGGCAAGGAAGCCAGTTCAGACCTAGTCACCATTAGACGTATCTCTGGGATAAGGGACAGTTAGGGTCCCCTAGTCTGAGGGCTAGTCTAGGATCCCTGGTCCCCAGTTATCCCCTTACACCCTGTGACACATTGACACAAAGCTGTCTAAATAGAGATTATGACATTAAATCTTTCAACCAGAACTCATGTTGATGGGGCCCACGTGACATTGTTATGATAGGTGAGCCCCGAGACCAATCAGAGTGGCTTCCTTCTCACCACCTACATAGGATTACGTAAATACCAGTAAGTGATTGGCAGACGCAGCACTCCCATCCTGTTAATTACTTAACTGTCCGAAGGCGGGGAGAAGCAAGCCGGTACCGACTGTTAAGTCTCTAGTTTTATATCCTTCTACTCACAACTGAGGGTTCTAGAACAATGCCTTTTTCTCCTTATTCAGTTTCTTGGTGGCTAATGTTTGTGATAATATTTCAAATGTTCATTTCTATTTTTGGTCCACGTTTTCTTATATATGGGCGTTTCTTTTTTCCTCATCTTACTTATACCATGTAGTGGAAATAAGGTCCTTTTAGGTTATGCATTTATCTCCTCTTATTTTTTTACTGCTCTCACAGTATTACTAATGTAGGTCATACAAGACCGAAACATTTGTTAGATCTACTGTGGATTGCCTTCACAAATTAAAAAAACACAAATTGCATGATCCTTTTGAGTGCCAAGTGTCTCATTATAACATGCAGACATAGAGAGTGACTGCAGACTTGTCATTTTCGACCAGTTAGATCCTTTAAACCAGTATCTTGCCTCATTACATGCATGTTGACTACTTGTAGATTTGCAATGTCTGTAAACTGCTCAGTTTTAGGAATCAGTGATCAGAACATATAAAGTCTATGCACATTTATCAGAGGTATTTAGGTCATTAGTACTATTCTTCATTAGATTGATTACGGGTAGTTACAGCTACCTGGCATACTGATACATTTAGGATCATGAATAAAACTGAAAGTTTGGTGCATGCTTACCTTCTCGAAGCACCACTTTCTCATAAGGAGGATACTTGGCCTTGCTAGTGATTGCAGACAAATCTTCTCGACTTTTTTTTAATATTTTTTTGGCTCCCCTAAGACCTCTCAGTTTCCAAAACTCAGCTCGTGGTCCTGAGGATGACGGAGGCTTTAAGACAGTCTCTAAACTAGCATACTGTTCCGCTCTGAAAAAAAAAAGTTGATGTGCAAGATCAATGTGTGAAGAAAATAAATTAAGGATAAGATGGCCTTAAATAGTGTGGCAAATAATTTACCTAACACGATTTGGAATAATTCCCTTGTCCATCTCCTTCAAGTCACGGGCAACACGTACAGCGAGCCAACTCCCAAGTTTCCCACGGTACATAGTGTCCAAAACATGGAAAATCTCACCCCGACTGAAGTTCTGACAAGACGGTGCATCTGCCTCATAATCAAAATGTGTCCGGATGTAGAAGGAATCCCCTACGTTGGACTTTATCATCTTCCTGTAAACTGGAGCATAAACAGTTTGTACTATGTGCTCAGCTCCAAAGAACATATAAGGCCGCAAGAAACTTGTCCACATTGTTAAACTTACTGTCTTCTTTGCCCTGTGTCAGTACTAGAACATCTTCATTTTGTGGCAAGTTCATTAGATACTGTACGGCATCTTCACGTGTCATGTTGTGAAAACTGGTTTCATTTACCTGCGACAATAAATAGTCACAATTTCCAATTAAAGGACACGTACAAATCAAAATGTATTTGATATCCACTAGCTAATATAAGATGTAATGTAAATTTCTATAGATCTATAAAAACATCTAGTAAGGTCACCCCCAAATAATCTGCAGACAGTCTATCGGCAGTATTAGCAGGCTCATGCATTGGCACAATAAAATTATTATGGCATTTAATAGACAATTCAATTAAATTTTTCAAACTTCTCCCACGTTAACATTTTTAAAACCAATTGCAAATGTTCTAAAAAAAAATAAAATAATAAAATATAAATAAAATGAAAAAAATGGAATTTTGTTTACTTACCGTAAATTCCTTTTCTTCTAGCTCCTATTGGGAGACCCAGACAATTGGGTGTATAGCTTCTGCCTCTAGAGGCCACACAAAGTATTACACTTTAAAAAGTGTAACCCCTCCCCTCTGCCTATACACCCTCCCGTGGACCACGGGCTCCTCAGTTTTGGTGCAAAAGCAGGAAGGAGAAAACTTATAAATTGGTCTAGGTAAATTCAATCCGAAGGATGTTCGGAGAACTGAAGACCATGAACCAAAAGAACAATTCAACATGAACAACATGTGTACACAAAAGAACAACCAGCCCAAAGGGCACAGGGCGGGTGCTGGGTCTCCCAATAGGAGCTAGAAGAAAAGGAATTTACGGTAAACAAAATTCCCTTTTTCTTTGTCGCTCCATTGGGAGACGCAGACAATTGGGACGTCCAAGAGCAGTCCCTGGGTGGGTAAAAGAATACCTCAATAAAAAGAGCCGAAAACGGCCCCCTCTTACAGGTGGGCAACCGCCGCCTGAAGGACTCGCCTACCTAGACTGGCGTCTGCCGAAGCATAGGTATGCACTTGATAGTGTTTCGTGAAAGTGTGCAGACTAGACCATGTAGCTGCCTGACACACCTGCTGAGCCGTCGCCCGGTGCCGCAATGCCCAGGACGCACCTACGGCTCTGGTAGAATGGGCTTTCAGCCCTGAAAGGAGCGGAAGCCCGGAAGAACGGTAGGCCTCGAGAATCGGTTCCTTGATCCACCGAGCCAAGGTTGACTTGGAGGCCTGAGAGCCCTTACGCTGGCCAGCGACAAGGACAAAGAGCGCATCTGAACGGCGCAGGGGCGCCGTGCGAGACACGTAGAACCGGAGTGCTCTCACTAGATCCAAAGAGTGCAAATCCTTTTCACACTGGTGAATTGGATTAGGGCAAAATGAAGGCAAGGAGATATCCTGATTTAGATGAAAAGGGGATACCACCTTAGGGAGAAATTCCGGGACAGGACGCAGAACCACCTTATCCTGGTGAAAAACCAGGAAGGGGGCTTTGCATGACAGCGCTGCAAGCTCAGACACTCTCCGAAGTGATGTGACTGCCACCAAGAAGGCCACCTTCTGCGAAAGACGTGAGAGAGAGACATCCCGCAGCGGCTCAAAAGGTGGTTTTTGAAGAGCCGTCAGGACCCTGTTAAGATCCCAGGGTTCCAACGGACGTTTGTAAGGTGGGACCATGTGGCAGACCCCCTGCAGGAACGTGCGGACCTGCGGAAGCCTGGCTAGACGCTTTTGAAAAAACACGGAGAGCGCCGATACTTGGCCCTTGATAGAGTCGAGGGACAAACCCTTATCCATTCCAGATTGTAGGAATGAAAGAAAAGTGGGTAAGGCAAACGGCCATGGAGGAAAACCGTTATCAGCGCACCAGGATAGGAAGATTTGCCAAGACCTGTAATAGATCTTGGCGGACGTTGGCTTCCTGGCTTGTCTCATGGTAGCAATGACATCCTGAGATAACCCTGAAGACGCTAGGAGCCAGGACTCAATGGCCACACAGTCAGGTTGAGGGCCACAGAATTCAGATGGAAAAACGGGCCTTGTGACAGCAAGTCTGGGCGGTCTGGAAGTGCCCACTGTTGACCCACCGTGAGAAGCCACAGATCCGGATACCACGACCGCCTCGGCCAGTCTGGAGCGACGAGAATGGCGCAACGGCAGTCGGACCTGATCTTGCGTAGTACTCTGGGCAGCATCGCCAGAGGGGGAAACACATAAGGCAGTCGAAACTGCGACCAATCCTGGACTAAAGCGTCCGCTGCCAGAGCTCTGTGATCCTGAGACCGTGCCATGAAGGCCGGGACCTTGTTGTTGTGCCGTGACGCCATGAGATCGACGTCCAGCGTTCCCCAGCGGCGACAGATCTCTCAAAACACGTCTGGGTGCAGAGACCATTCCCCCGCGTCCATGCCCTGACGACTGAGAAAATCTGCTTCCCAGTTTTCTACGCCCGGGATGTGAACTGCGGAGATGGTGGAGCCTGTGGCTTCCACCCACTCTAGAATCCACCGGACTTCCTGGAAGGCTTGACGACTGCGAGTGCCGCCTTGGTGGTTGATGTGGGCGACGGCAGTGGCGTTGTCCGACTGTATTCGGATCTGCCTGCCCTCCAGCCACCGATGGAAAGCCAATAGGGCTAGATATACTGCCCTTATCTCCAGGATATTGATCTGAAGGGACGATTCTATCGGAGTCCAGGTTCCTTGAGCCCTGTGGTGGAGAAAAACCGCTCCCCAACCTGACAGGCTCGCGTCCGTGGTGACCACGGCCCAGGTTGGGGGTAGGAAGGATTTTCCCCGAGACAGATGTGGGTAGGAGCCACCACTGAAGTGATGTTTTGGTTGCAAGAGAAAGAGAGATGTTCTTGTCGAGGGAAGCCGCACTCTTGTCCCATTTGCGAAGAATGTCCCATTGGAGTGGCCGTAGATGGAATTGCGCGAACGGCGCTGCCTCCATAGCTGCAACCATCTTCCCCAGGAAGTGCATGAGGCGCCTTAAGGGGGGTGACTGACTCCGAAGAAGTGATTGCACCCCCGCCTGCAGAGAAAGCTGTTTGTCCCGCGGTAGCTTGACCAACGCTGGCTGGGTATGAAACTCCATCCAGAGGTAAGTCAGTGATTGGGTCGGTGTCAACTTGGATTTCGGGAAATTGATGATCCACCCGAACTGCTGGAGAGTCGCCAGAGCGACGGTAAGGCTTTGTTGACACGCCACCCGAGAAGGGGCCCTGACTAGGAGATCGTCTAAGTAGGGGATCACCGAGTGGCCCTGAGAGTGCAGGACCGCCACGACGGATGCCATGACTTTGGTGAAAGCCCGTGGGGCTGTAGCCAGGCCGAAAGGCAATGCCACGAACTGGAGGTGTTCGTCTCCGATGGCGAAACGCAGGAAACGTTGATGTTCGGGTGCGATCGGCACATGGAGATAAGCATCCTTGATGTCGATCGATGCTAGGAAGTCTCCTTGTGACATCGAGGCGATGACCGAGCGGAGAGATTCCATCCAAAACCGTCTGGTTCTTACATGTCTGTTGAGTAGCTTGAGGTCCAGAACGGGACGGAATGGCCCGTCCTTTTTTGGCACCACGAACAAGTTGGAGTAAAATCCGCGACCACGTTCCTGAAGGGGAACGGGAATCACAACTTCTTCCATCTTCAGAGCGTCCACTGCCTGAAAAAGTGCGTCAGCCTGTGCGGGGGGCGGAGAGGTTCTGAAGAAACGAGCCGTAGGTCGGGAGCTGAACTCTATCCTGTAACCATGAGACAGAATGGCTCTCACCCATCGGTCTTGAACATGTGGCCACCAGGCGTCGCCAAAGCGGGAGAGCCTGCCACCGACCGAGGATGTGGCTAGGGGAGGCCAAGAGTCATGAGGGGGCCGTCTTGGAGGCAGTGCCTCCTGCGGCCTTTTGGGGGCGTGACTTGGACCGCCACGCATAGGAGTTCCTCTGGCCTTTCTCCGGCCTGTTGGACGAAGAGGATTGGGGCTTGGCGGAGGGACGAAAGGACCGAAACCTCAATTGGATTTTTCTCTGCTGAGGTCTCTTAGGTTTGGACTGGGGTAAGGAGGAGTCCTTTCCCTTGGATTCCTCAATAATCTCATCCAATCGTTCGCCAAATAAACGGTCGCCAGAAAAAGGCAAACCAGTTAAGAACCTTTTAGAAGCCGAGTCTGCTTTCAATTCGCGCAGCCACATGCCCCTGCGGACTGCCACGGAGTTAGCAGATGCTACAGCCGTACGGCTAGTGGAGTCCAGGACGGCGTTCATGGCGTAGGACGAAAAGGCTGATGCCTGAGAGGTCAAAGAAGAAACATGCGGAGCAGAATTCCGTGTGACAGCATTAATCTCAGACAGACAAGCCGAGATTGCTTGGAGAGCCCACACAGCCGCAAAGGCCGGGGCGAAAGACGCGCCCGTGGCCTCATAGATAGACTTTACCAAGAGCTCTATCTGTCTGTCAGTGGCATCCTTCAGGGATGAGCCATCGGCAACAGACACAACGGACCTAGCAGCCAATCTGGAGACTGGAGGATCCACCTTGGGAGAGTGTGCCCAACCCTTAACGACTTCAGATGGAAAGGGATAACGCGTGTCACTGTGCCTTTTAGCAAAGCGCTTGTCCGGGACCGCTCTGGGCTTCTGGACAGCATCCCTGAAGTTAGAGTGATCAAAAAACGTATTGCGCGTACGTTTGGGGAACCGAAATTGGTGTTTCTCCTGCTGAGAAGCCGACTCTTCTACAGGAGGAGGCGGGGGTGAGAGATCCAACACCTGGTTGATGGACGAGATAAGATCATTTACTAAGGCGTCCCCCTCAGGTGTATCAAGATTAAGGGCGAAGTCAGGGTCAGAGCCCTGAGCTCCCACGTCCGCCTCGTCTTCCTGAGAGTCCTCAAGCTGGGATCCCGAGCAGCGTGAGGAGGCCGGGGAAGAGTCCCAGCGAGGCCGCTTAGCCGGTCTGGGACTGCGGTCCGGGCAGGAGTCCTCCGCCTGAGACCTAGGGGCTAACCTGGGAGCGCGCTGCGGCGCGGACTGAGAGGGGCCTGGAGGAGACAAGCTAACAGGGGCCGGGGCCTGTGAAGGGCCCGGTCTGGACTGCAATGCCTCAAGGAGCTTAGATGACCATTTGTCCATAGACTGTGCAATGGATTGAGAAAGTGACAGAGAGTTTCTCAGCGAAAGAGGCCAACACCGGTGACTCTGTCCCTGCAGCCTGCTCAGGGGGAGCAGGGGGATCTACATGAGCCGAGGGGCCCACAAGTGCCCGAGGCTCCGGCTGAGCAAGCGTGGCAGGAGTCGAGTATTGCTCACAGTGAGGGTAGGTGGAACCCGCAGGCAACATAGCCCCACAAGAGGTACAGGCCGCGAAAAAAACCTGTGCCTTAGTAGCTTTGCTCCTTGTGGACGACATGCTGTTGTCTCCTAGGAGAGTGACCACTGAGGGTATATGGGAAAAGGGTATACAGCCTGACCGAACAGATATATATATATATATGTATATGTATCTATTCCGGCACCCTAGGGGGACCAGCACCGGGTGACCGGTGTGGCTTACCGACCGCTAACGAGCGGAGTGTGTCCTCCAGATTCCCTGTCGTGGATCCCCCGGAGCTGCAGAGCTGTGTCACTGAGAAGCATCCACCGGCAGAATGCCAAAAAATGGCCGCCGGAGCTCTCAGGGGAGGAGTGGGGCAGAGGGCGGCGCCAGCAAAGAGCGGGAATCTGGGATCCCCACAGTGGTCAATGAGGGGGGAGGGAGACATGCAGGATGCTCCAGCCCTCACATCCGACGTCATGTCGGTAATCCCGCCCTTACCCCTGACAAGCAGGCCCGGGGGCGGGATTTTTGCGACTAGGCCGCGGCGAAGCCGGGGACTAAATTTGAGGCCGCGCCCGACAAGCAGGCACGGTCGGCACGGAAGTCCGCCGGGCTCCTCAGTTTTACAACTACCGTGGCTTCCGGGAAGAAGGTGCGCTCCCTGTACAGTCCCCCCATGGGGACACAGAGTACCTTCAAGTTGCAGGGCCCGGTCCCTGGGGTTGAAGAGGCTCCGGTCCGACAGGTTCCACCAGGGGCTGCGGATGGAGCACGGTCCCAGAAAATGGATGACCGCTCAGGATCCCACTTCTCCCAGAGCCGCATAAGGGATGGTGAAGGAGACGGCATGTGGCTCCAGCCTCCGTACCCGCAATGGGTACCTCAACCCTAACAACACCGCCGACATAGTGGGGTGAGAAGGGAACATGCCGGGGGCCCCATCGGGGTCCTCTTATCTTCCATCCGACATAACTATGTATGAGAATGCATGAGTGGATGTGTGCCTCCTTCTACACAAAGCATAAAACTGAGGAGCCCGTGGTCCATGGGAGGGTGTATAGGCAGAGGGGAGGGGTTACACTTTTTAAAGTGTAATACTTTGTGTGGCCTCCAGAGGCAGAAGCTATACACCCAATTGTCTGGGTCTCCCAATGGAGCGACAAAGAAAAACTAATGGAAAAATGGTTGACCAAAAACTACACTTTGTGAAAGGATTGAATGGGCAAAGCTGTCAAATCTCAAGTAGGATGGTCACCTGAAGTATTTGATCACCTTCCTTCATCCCTTCTCGAGATGCAGGACTGCCCTCCTGAACAGCAGCGACAAATATTCCCACATCATTTCCTCCAGCAAGTCGAAGTCCAATACTTCTTTCCTTCTGAAACTGGACTAGGCGTGCGTCAGGACTATACCTGAAAGATAAATAGAAAAACAATCAGATGTCAAGCAACTGTTAAATCAACTACAGCAAACACAGGTAGCATCAATGCATACATGTCTACAAAAACATCTCATTTGGATTAGTGTTCACTTTAATACAGAGTGAAGAAAAAAATAATCAAGGTTATATTTTATATTAATATATATATATATATATATATATATATATATATATATATATTTTATATTAATATATATATATATATTTTATATTAATATATATATATATATATATATATATATATATATATATATATATATATATATATATATATATATATATATATATATTTTATATTAATATATATATATATATATATATATATATTAATATATATATTTTATATTAATATATATATTTTATATTAATATATATATTTTATATTAATATATATATATTTTATATTAATATATATATATATATATATTATATTAATATATATATATATATATATATTTTATATTAATATATATATTTTATATTAATATATATATTTTATATTAATATATATATTTTATATTAATATATATATTTTATATTAATATATATATATTAATGTAAAATATATATATATATTAATATAAAATATAATATATATATATATATATATTAATATAATATATATATATTTTAATATAAAATATATATATATATATTAATATAAAATTATATATATATATATATTTTATATTAATATATATATATATTATATTAATATATATATATATATATATATATATATATTGATATATATATATTTTAATATATATATATATTTTATATTAATATATATATATATTTTATATTAATATATATATATATTTTATATTAATATATATATATATTTTATATTAATATATATATATATTTTATATTAATATATATATATATTTTATATTAATATATATATATATTTTATATTAATATATATATATATTTTATATTAATATATATATATATATATATATTAATATATATATTTTATATTAATATATATTTTATATTAATATATATATATATATTAATATATATATATTAATATATATATATATATATATATATATATATATATATATATATATTTATATTAATATATATATATTTTATATTTATATATATTAATAATATATATATATTAATAATATATATATTATTAATTAATAGATATATATATATATATATATATATTTCTAAACTTTAGCTTCACAAATGGTCATTACCCTGGGAAAAAACACCTACTACCTACAGACATCTCCATTGCAATGTGGGAGATCAGTATTCATGCAGAATGTAAAGGTAGGGAAGAAACTACATAATGGTCAAGGATTATACAGATGTGTGTTCTTCGGGTCCCTAAGCTAGCCTAAAAGGTAAAGAACAACCAAACCCCATTATGGAGCAGCACAGCACAGAGCAAGCTGGCCTTACCATAAAAAGAAGAAGAGGTTCAGTTCTGTTTTTTCAATGGAAAAGAAAAATAACTTAAAAGCATAATTTATACATGAAATAAGCCACAAACCAAAAGTATCACAGAAAATAAAACTCAGTCACAAACTGGTTTAAAAAACAAACAAACACAAAAATCCCCCCATAAAAATGAAGTAAAAGATTGAAAGTAAGTAAAGTCTAAATTGAACATATCCATCTAATAGTCTATTAAAGCTAAAATATAGGTTACCCCACTCGCAGATCATTTCGCTCATTTTCCTTTGGAGGTTCAGTGTTTTTGTCTTCCCTGTATTCAGTATTGGTCACAACTTCACTATAAACCACTGTGAAAAGAAAATTAAGACATATTAGAATAGCTTTGTACATCTACAGAAATAGAATTCAGGATGGAGAGCCAGCAGCTCTTATATTAAAGTGAACCAATCACCAGGATTTTCCTATATAACCTAAAGCCAGTGCTATACTGGCACACTAGGGTGTGTGCATGTCAGAAGAGTCCGGGCTGCGACTTCTACTCGGCGGCTAATTCTGATTCCACACTGCTTGTCATATGACTAATGGAACGCACTGTGCGTCTCATTGCCGCTAAGTGAAAGTTATTTTCATTCAGCAGCTCCGACTCTCTGATGATGCGCCGTACAAACCCGGTGAGCACAATTTATTATAATGAGCAGCACACTATAAAAAGACCACTGCCCTGCACCCTAACACACGCCCCCCGAAGAAGTGGCGAAACACGTGTTGGG
Source organism: Anomaloglossus baeobatrachus (assembly GCF_048569485.1). Lineage (NCBI taxonomy): Eukaryota > Metazoa > Chordata > Amphibia > Anura > Aromobatidae > Anomaloglossus > Anomaloglossus baeobatrachus. The sequence continues at coordinate 395,229,631 of NC_134353.1, read as the reverse complement.
GTTGCAGGACGTGGATTTTATGGTCTCTGTGAGTACCACTTAATATATGCTATACTTATGCGTTATTTGTGACTGACCATGGATCTAATGATCTAAGCCTAGGCAGTCTTTATATACCCGGTGAAATGGTTTGGAGGACTTAATTGATATAGTCCCACCATTTTTATCTGAGGAACTACAAGTCTCAGGTTAAATAGCAACAGTCAGCTAATTAGGCACTTGTATTATGCTTGTAATATTATGAACAATTGTGTTAAACTGCATGATTGAAACTAGTGCTTTTGATTTTTATTCAGCTCTAATTTTATAGTTATGCCCTATGGACAAACTGTCATATTGATATATGCTGAAACACTTCATAACACTACTTTGACCTATGCAGTTGCCTGTTTATGACTTTATATAATTCTTTCTATATATATTCTTGTTACTCATTTATACATGTATATGACCTTTTCCACGTCCTGGGTTTATACTGTGGAACTAAAACAATTTTTATGTTATTTTTTCAATAAAAAAAAAAAAATAAATCTAATTTTTAACATGAAATTGATTTCTTGAGCTTCTTATCTGAATAATTTTGTCAGATTATTGTGTGTACTCGTATAGAATCAGCCCGATAGTGAGAGTATAGCCCTGGCTTTAGGTTATATAGGAAAATCCTGGTGATTCGTGCGCTTTAAAGGGTTTGTTTATGGTGAAACAAGGTCTTTACAAGTAACATTACCTCATACCCATATGACCCATGTGAAAAAATAACGTCTTTTCTCTTTCTCCGATGGACTAACATCAGTCACTAGATACTTAGGAACCAAAACAGTGGAAATATACAATGTGAATGGAAATAACAAATGCTCTTCTGTCGAACTGCCTTACCATCTTGACGTTCTAATACATCCATCTTTGGGGATGGTGCTCCATTGAACTGATGACTCTCCCTATGAATTAAAAAAAAAAAAAATATAAGAGATTCCTGCTCAGTTAAAGACATGTGTATGATGAAATTTTGAAGGCCAAGTATAATGGTCCTTACACAGGGTTTTCCAAACTTTCAGTGGAGCTCCTATGGGTTTGTCCTGGAGGCGGTGGCGGAGGCTGAGAAGGTGGTGGGGAGGCATCTGAACTCAACTCCGATATATCTGTTATGATATATGAAAAAAAAAAACCACAAAACTTGACAGTGGCAATAAACAGATTATATTCTACACTTCTTTGAAAAGCTATGGTAGTCTCTGATTCTGCCATCTGAAATCTATCAATTATCTGGGATCAGCTGCAGAGAAATATACCTAGTGTCTCTAAGGACAGGCCATAGCAAAATATTCTAGCTACGTCAAACAGTCTCTCCTGGGAATGGCAAAGATCGCAATTGGTGCTGCATCCAGGTCTTTAGATAATGTACAGCATGTCGTATGCATATACCATATAACACATATAATGACAGGTCTGTAGGGCTATAAGAATGCCACATTGTGCCATCTGGTTCACAGTCGCTGTGACTGTATTCAGTAGACTCCATTATGAACTCTCAATATCCTCACACACCCCTGACACTGGACTAATGGTTGCTGTATTTACTGGCAGATATACAACGACCCTTATAAATAAGCATACCCCATAGAAAACACAGTCTATGCTAGGTATGCCACCCTCTCTATGGTGTTAGTCATGTCTTCAGTAGCACAAAACCTTACCATCTGGGGCAGAACTCCGACCCTCACTTTCACTGTCTCTAACTTCTGGAATGTTGACCAGGAACTGTCGATTATCTCTCAAAACTGTGAGAGTAAGTTTGCCTTTGGACTTCTCAATAAGCCGACGAGTATCAGCCAAGGACATATTCTCACTTGCCACACCATTTATCTATAAATTGAAGAAAAAAAAAATCTATAGTATTTATATAACTTTCCTAATCCAGATTACAGTGCAAGAGAGAAGGAGAAGAGCTGGAGGATGAAGAGAGTAAGTAAGGAAACACAAACCTTAAGAATGAGGTCACCCTCCTGCAGGGATTTCTCCTGAGCTGCCAAACCAGTCTCGGTAATATGTTTAATGAAGATCTGACTACCCAGCTTCAAGCCATACTCTGTGGGAGTATAGAAAAGGAGAGCAATAATGCTGGATTTCCTATTTTCAGTGGAGTCTGGTCAGTTTTTTTTCTAAGATTGAGCTGGACACATTAAAACTAAGGTTGTGCCCTGATCATAGCTGGATCACAAAATGCTACAAGCTAGATTCTGATCAGACTTGAAAACCAATTTGGTGCAGCAACTGGTGCAAAGGTTGAACGGGAACAATCCCATAAAATACTATGAGATCAATTACCATAACCGTTTCCCTGCACCATCCATCCAATGCAATGGAAGTAACAAAAGCTACATGGAGACATATGGAGAAGAGGCCTAAGAATAAAACACAAGATTTATAAACTATTATGAGTAAAGGGATGAACAAATATTCTGCATTGCAGCGTACCTTGATTTTCTATGCGTTTCACCAGTACAGTTTTAACAGGTTTGGAGGGTACATCTTGAACGGGTAGGCGCTTGAATCCCGAAACCAGTTCTAGGCCATTGTGTTCCCTTTGCCCTGCCTCACTGCCAGATCCTCTCCTTGAGTAATCTCCATTCTCACTCACAGAACCTTCCAGAGCACTAGCAGTATCTTTCATTCTATTGGAAACCCTTGTATCACTGCCAGAACCATATTTGTCTTTACCAGTCCTCCTTCTAGAATAATTTCCAATTTCACTTCCCCCTCCCCTGGTCCTGCGATGTCTAGCATGGTAGGAAGATGTTGTACGAGATCCTCCTGAGCTACGTCCACTAGAAGAATCTCCTTCATAACCTCGAGCCATATCCTCATGTGCTTCTCTAGTAGAACTTGAGTATCCTTCTCTCCACTGCACAGGAGATTCTGGTTGGTCTTCATCTCGGCTATAGGAATCAGATAAGCGGTCAGATACGTAAGCCATTTGTGACGGTCCTGTAGAGGCAGGGACAGAGCTGCTCACTGGAATCTGAATTTTTCTAGGTCGTTTTACGGTCTGTAATGGGGGGTGGGGAGGGATTTAAAGGAATAAAATATAAAAATTATACAAGAATGAGAAAAGAAAAAAAAAAAAAGTAATACACTGCAACAGTACATGAATTCATGCTACAAAGAATCAATGCCAGCACAATTATTCAACCCTTTGACCAAAATACTGCATACGTCTTGGGCATATTTGCAGCTAGTAACTTCGAACAGTTTGCCAGAATGTAACAAAAAAAAAAAAAAAAATAATTAGATGGTTGGAGAACTATAAGTTCCAATAACCCCAAGTGAGGGCTTCTGAGCAGAGCAGAGGCTGCACGGTAAGTGCGGAGGCAGCAGTTGGGTACATAGGTAAACATTGGTCCATTTGTTCCATTGACTCTAACTGAAGGCTGTATTTTTAGTGCTGGGCGCTGCAGGTAAGTGCATTGTTAAATACAATATCATAGTTTGCCATTTTCTTTACTAGTTTTCCATTGTTTTTCTGATCTTATCTGTACTGTTTATCCCCATGCACCTAGGTTTTTCAGCACTCGGGGCAATAATTCACTTTCGCGTGCCCCCCCCCCCTCCCCCTCCCCTCCCTGGCAGTTTGAGTAGTCATCAGTTGGCCCACCGTTCATATGCAATTTACACACTAAGGCTATGTTCACACAGGGCGTTTTTGCCACCTTGTTTTGCATTTTTTTTTCCCATTTATTCAAATCCATGCTAATGAAATGCTGTTTTCACAGTATCAGCAAATTTGTTCCCCTTGCCTTGCCTGCCCCACTAGATACAGTGCTGCCATTTAGTATATGCTGCAAGGGCAAGGCTGTCAAGTGTGCATCTTGTGAGATGTAGTCATGCCTTGAACAGCAGTTTGAGGGTGAATATATCTGCGCTCAATGTCAGTAAGTTGCATGTTTGGATGCCCAGATAATGGGTCTTTAAAGTTTAGAGCTCACTGAGCATCCTCTGGGTGGGGCCAGTGATATGGAGGTGTGATAGGTCAGAACCCAGAAGTAGGTAGCTAGGTAACAGTTAGAAGAAGGAGTAGGGGGAAGTGTCAGGGATGCCTACTCCTGATCTGGCACAACCTAGTAAATACGCCTGTTTGGCTGATATTTGGGATGCAGGTCCAGGATTAGGATCACTACAGCAGGACGTTGCTCCTAGTGAACAAGAAGGGAAATAGTGCAGCCAAGGCCAGACAGATGCTGGCGCTAGGAGACTATATCCGCTTTTACAGAACGGCTGGATCATTTCCTCAGTGCACAAAACATTGTGGGGTATAGATAGTAATAAAAAATAACTAAATGTATACTTGGTAGAGAATGGTTGAAGTTAATGGACCGTTGTCTTTTTTTCCCCACCCATGGAACTATTTTTTGCCACACATTTTGGCAAACCATACTATACTAATACTATATAACATACACACGATACGATGGAAGGTCAACTTACCACATTTGCAGTTTTGACACAGGATTTTAGACTGTGTATAGCAAAAGATGACGTCACATTTTCCATAGATACGCCATTTACCATTACTATGCGATCTCTGGTCCTGAAGAGTCCAAAATGTATGTATAGTAAGCTCAGAATGAAGCCAATAACGGCAGTAAAAGTAATGCATAAGTATAGTATCATGTAAAGTTATGTGCACATAGTGTCTATTTCAACTGGATTCTGCTTGGAATTAGCCTCAAAAAGCACAAAAAAGTGGAAAATAGGAAAAAAATTGCATACCTTTTTTTCAGGTTATAAATATATATAAAAGGAAGTTAAAAAAAGTGACATGACCTTTCTTTCGGCAACTTGTGCTTGAAAGCAGACACATATGGAAGTAGCTGTAGTACCCGGCGTTGCCCAGGATAGTAAGTGTCTCCCACACTCTCTCCGTCTGGGTGGGTCTCTGTATGGGTTTCTCTCTACTGAAATCAAACTACCTCACACCTAAGCTGTCTTATACTAAAAATGCCCTGCGTTGCCTTTAGCAACCAATCACAGCTCCTAATAATGACCTGTAGCTCCCAGCTCCATTAACTTTAATGTAAGCAGGTTTTTTGTCGAATAACTAAAGCACGGGGTTACATTTTCCCCTCAAAACATAGTCTATGACGTTTGAGTCAAATTAGGTGTCTGCAAAATTTTGTGATGGGAAATGCGATGATGCGGCTTCCTTTAGCGGACACGGACACGGACACGGACACACACACACACACACACACACACCTTCAAAACTCTTGATTGATGCTGGTGGTATATCATATGCACACACCCTAAGAAACATGAGAACATCTTGAAGCCATCACTAGAATACATGTTCTGCCATTTTTGCTTGCTCAGTACAAACCAAGCATATGGTGCTAGGCCTGTTGTCTCTGGACACATCGTCCCCCAATGCTATATAAAAGGCAGAAGGTACTATAAAGCTGGACATACTGTAATCTACCATCAGCAGGGCCACCACGAACAACATCCGACACAATAACCGAGTTGTCTCCATCTGTTCTAGAGGGTCGATCTCTGCCTCCAGAGATGGCAATGCCAAAGCCTCTACGAGGGTCCTGTGGACAGACAAGTTTTGTTTTTCATTTTATAATACATGGAGATGATTTACAGTATTTCTAATATATTTGCTTCATTATGAATATAAAAGTGACAATCCAATATAAATCTATACATTGTCCCACTTTTAAAAAAACAAACTACTGTATCTTGCATATTCACAACAATGTCAAAAAGATTAAACTTAAAGCCTGAAAAGGGTTGGTCCAGTTAACTTGCTGATCAGTGGGCATCCCATCACAGGAACCTGCATAAGTAGGCAGATCACAGATTTTTCTTTTTTTATCCCTTGATGGGTAACTTTCATTCAGTTTACAAAATGGATGGCATGTTAGATGCCCGACCGCTGCTTTATTCATTCTCTACATGGCTGCTGGAAACAGCAGATAGCAACCCAAAAGTAAATGGAGTGGCAGTTGAATACACGGTATACCGCTCTGTGCCATCAGAGACAAAAGTTCCATGTTTTGCCAATCAGGGCTAGTCCCAGCAGTTGGTGCCCCACTGATCAACAAGCTATCACCTCTGCTGTGGATAAAGCGATCAAAAACTAGATGCTTGGGTTTTTTATTGAAAGGATAATCGGCGTGGTAAAAACACCACAATTATTCCTGTACAAGCAGTATAAGATGACACAGTATCCCATTATTTGTGAAACATGGTGATCAACCTACCCTAGGGAAGCAGAAGGTTTGTCAAATTTATTTCTGCGCACTTTTTGATATAGATTTGGTGCATCTTTCTCGACATGCCAGACACTAATAAACCAATACATTGGCACACTTACCATACCTTATGATTTTGGCACATTTTGCTTGACATGTTCTCCCTCTTTATGGCTCTGCTTGTATGACTGGCTTTATACCACAATATTATGCCCACATTGTGGCAAATGTCATTGCTAAATTTGGGGCTTTTTAATCCTACACTGACAGTTACAAAAAAGTCACTCTACTCTGAGGGACTTGGCAAACCTTGCATTACACATTGATATGACTGGGTGCTGGAGCACGTCACATTTGTTCTGTAGTTTCACACTCACTTTCCTCCACAAACCACATCTTGCAGTAGTTCCAAACATAAAATGTGCAATTTCTACAAATATAACACCAATTTAAAGAATGGGGTTTTTCTTTTTTTTTAAATAATTATGAATTCAAAAATCTTTTCTTAGCTTCCTGCTACCAGAGTATAGAACAGTATGGAAGCTTAGGTGAAAGGCTTGGTCCACACTACGGCAGGAAGGAGCTAGCCCCTGGATTACGGTCACAGGAACATTTAAGGTCTTCTAGAATCACAAAACGAGGGATTGTGAGAGATCAGAATCCATTTAGTCTTCTCCATTTTATATGTTTCAAATCCACTACAAAGCACCTTTACACTACAACTTTCCTATGCAATTCACAATTGCTCCTAAATTCCTGATGGTGAACGAGCTATCTCTGCGCAGTCGTAATTGTAGAAAACATGTTGAATAACCACAGCTTGCTATTTGGCACAAAACCTAGCCTTCTTTGTTCAAGGTCAAGGGTGTACTTAAACCCTGCTTACATTCCAATAAAGTAGAATCCTTATGCTGAACACTACACAAGTGTCTCTTGATTCTCCGAGCTGGTCTATCATCTCTAATTTGCCCTTGCACAACTCTAGTGGGTCCGTTGGCACATATGGAGTTATGTGCCCAACAGTGGGCATGGTTATGATGAATGCATTATTTCTGCCAGGTATCTTCAAATCTAAAGCGCTATGACATCTCAGAGGAAAACACACTTGCTGTCGAAGCCTATTTTCACATTCTTGACTGGGCCAATTTTTTCCAATTCTGACCAGTGCCACTATTTGTGGTAATAACTCTGGAACCCTTCCACATATCCCAGTAATTCCGAGAATTAATTTTTCGTTTCAAATTGAACTTTATGTTACCGCTAAATTTAGGTTGATATGATTTGCATTTATGAAAATATGTAAAAAATTACAATCCCAATTTTCGAACTTTGAATTTTCATGCCCCTAGATCAGATATTTAATAACTGTATTGTGTGGTATGATTAAAACTTTCCACATGTCGACTTTCCAATCACATCATTCTTGAATGAACTTTTTTTCTGGGTTAAGATTTCAGGAAAAAGTTATAGGCTTTATCAACAATTTTTTTATCTTCTCTCAATAAAATTTACAAAGCCTATATCTTTAGGGACCACTTCATTTTTGTAGTAACTTTGATGGGCCTGTATTAAAAAAAAAAAAAAAACCCAAACAGGACCCTTATTTTAAAATTTGCATCCCTCAATGTAGTAAAACCCCCATTCAAACAGTTTGTCAACTCTTTACAAGCCTTACAGGCTTTAGCCTTAATTTTTTTTTATATTCACAATACTAAAAAGGGACACTACAATTTGTTGTGCAATTTCTCCATAGGATACAGAGTCCCCATATGTGGATGGAAACAACTGTTTGGGGGCACGACTCGAAAGGGAAAGTAGTGCCATTGGATTTTTGGAGCATAACTTTAGATAGAATAGAATGTAGACCCCATGTTACATTTGCAGAGTCCCCAAGGTGCCAAAACAACCGAATTCTCCACCAACAAATGACCATTTTGGAAACTACAACTTTCAATGAAATTATTTATGGGTGTGATGACCATGTTAAGCCTACAGCTGCTTTACAGAATTTTGTAATATTGGGTAGTGAAAATATTTTTTTTTCCCATGAAAATGTTTCTTTAGCGGTAAATTTCTCATTTTTATAAGGCAACAAAAGAAATTGGACCAATAATTTGTTTTGCAATTTCTCTGGAGAATACAGATACCCCAAATTTGGATATTAAACTATTGTTTGGGCACAGAAGGGAAGGGGAGACATTTGATTTTTGGAATAAGATTTTAGCTGGAATATATTACAGATGTCATGTCACATTAGGAGAACCCCCACAATTCAAAATCCGCAGAAACCACCACAAGTGGCCTCATTTTGGAAACTGTACCTCCCCAGGAATTTAAAAATGTTGCATTAGTCATGAACTTTGCATTTTCATAAGGGTAACAGGAGAAACTGGACCACCAATGTTTTGTGATACTACTCGAATACGTCAATAATAATAATAATAATAATAATAATAATAATAATAATAATAATAATTTTATTCATTTATATAGCGCTATTAATTCCACAGCGCTTTACATACATTGGCAACATCTGTCCCCATTGGGGCTCACAATCTAGAGTCCTATCTGTATGTCTTTGGAGTGTGGGAGGAAGCCGGAGTACCCGGAGGAAACCCACGCAAATACGGGGAGAACATACAAACTCCTTGCAGATGGTGTCCTTGGTGGGATTTGAACCCAGGACCCCAGTGCTGCAAGACTGCAGTGCTAACCACTGAGCCACCGTGCTGCCCTTACCACATAAGTGGTCAGAAACTACTGTATGGGCACATTGCAGGGCTAAGAAGGTAAGAAGCAGCACTTAAAATATCAATGCCAATTTTTCTTAGACTAGAATGTGGACATAATGTCACAATGGGAAAGTCCCAGAGATGCCAAATCCGCAGAAACCCCTAATAAGTGACCCCAGTTTGGAAATTATCCCTAGGTGAATTCTTCAAGAGGTGTGTATTCAGTATTTTTAAACCACAGCTAATTCACAATATGTTATAACACTGGGCTGTGAAAATGAAAATGTACATATTTTCCATGAAAATGTTTCTTTAGCTCTAAGTTATCAATTCTCAACAGGGTTAATAGGAGAAGCTACACAACACATTTTGTGGTCCATTTTCTCCAGAATACAATGATACCCCATGTGATCAGAAACTACTTTTCCACCACAGTGCAAAGCTCGGAAGCTATAGTTACAGTGATTATTTTGACTCCATGGGAGTTTTTCAGAAACAAACGTGGTGGATGTTGTAGAGTGAAAAATTGCAAATATTCCATTATAGTTCCCAACACTTTGAGCCCAGCTTGTGCTTTTGGAGATTCACGTCCCATAAATTAAGTGGGCTCTCAATGCTACAGTAATATCAAACACGTGGACGCTAACTGCGGTGTAGGCACACTCTGGAGCTCAGAAGGGAGGGTGACATTTGGCTTCGCGAGCACAGATTTAGCTGGATTTCTTTCGGGGAGGAGCAGAGCTGCTTTTCCAAAACAGTTATACTACCAGTAATATGAACACCCACTATATTTCCGTTAACGGATGATCAACCTGAGTGGGGCTTGTTTTTTATAGATTGTGTTGAAGGTTTTCTTGGGAGCATTTTGAGGTAAAGAACATTTTGGATCACTTAAGGCTCGGTTTACATTTATCATGCATTCTACACTGAGCATTTACATCGGGGTTTCCATCTGCATCTCTAAAATATGTTATTCAGAAAAAACCCCTGATGTATCCATTCACAATAATAAGAAAGCCAGAGTTACTCTGGGCTTTGTCTGGCCTCTGTTCAGTAGAATAAGTCTTTCCAATGGTACATAAGTTGTGGTCAACCACGATTTTGTAAGCCAATAAAAAGCCAAACACTGGATCATAGACCAAACGGAGTCCATAGGGTCTCAATCTACCTCATTACAGTGAAGTTTCCGTCAGGGGTGTCCTCTGAATCACATATTTCAGAGCTTTACACAGAGCGCAGGAAAAAATGAACATATCCTTATTGAAATCTTTGGGAGGCAGATTTTTTTTTTTAAAATGCTGTTCATCGTGCAGTATTAGGCGAGGTTCACACACTGCGTTTTTTTGACGCTGCGTTTGTGCGTTTTTTGCGGCAAACGCACAAAAACACCCCCGCGGCAAAAAAAACGCGGCAAAAAACGCGTGCATTTTGCCGCGATTTGGTGCGTTTTTTTGCTGCGTTTTTGCTCACTGCGTCTTTATGCGTTTTTTTATCAGTGAACAAAAAAAAAAAAAAGGTCTGATGTCATTTCCTTCTTCAATATGTTCTTCATTCTCCCCTAGTGTATGCAGGAGAGCAGACAGCTGCAGAACTACAAGGCTCAGCATACTCCATCCAATAGTGTATGCAGGAGAGCAGACAGCAGCTGCAAAACTACAAGGCTCAGCATACTCCATCCAATAGTGTATGCAGGAGAGCAGACAGCAGCTGCAGAACTACAAGGCTCAGCATGCTCCATCCAGGACTGTATGCTGGAGGGAGAGTCAGGGGGAGCAGACCTACAAGGCTCAGCATCCTCCATCCAATAGTTTATGCAGGACAGCAGACAGCAGCTGTCGAACTACAAGGCTCAGCATCCTCCTTCCAGGACTGTATGCAGGATTTCTTTGCCCCCTCAAACAAAAAAAATGACGTGGGCTTCGCCATATTTTTGTATGCTAGCCGGGTACAGCAGGCAGGTACGGGCTGCCCCCAACCCCCAGCTGCCTATTTGTACCCGGCTGGGAACCAAAAATATAGAGAAGCCCTTTTTTCTTTTTTTAATTATTTCATGAATTTCATGAAATTAAAAAAAAAAAAAAAAAAAATGACGTAAGCTTCGCCTAATTTTTGTGTCCAGCTGGGTACAACTAGGCAGCTGGGGATTGGAATCCACAGTGCAGGGTGCCCATGCTTTCTGGGCACCCCCGCTGCGAATTGCAGTCCGCCGCCACCCCAGAATATGGCGCTTTCATAGAAGCGCCATCTTCTGGCGCTGTATCCAACTCTTCCAGCTGCCCTGATGCCGGGTGGCTCACTGGGTAATAATGGGGTTAGGGCTAGCTGTATATTATCAGCTGGCCCTAAGCCCGAAATTCATGGTGTCACGCCAATATTAGGCATGGCCACCATGAATTTCTAGTAAAGATAAAAAAACCCACAACACACAAAAATATTTTTATTAGAAATAAAACACAACACAATTAGTGACTCCATCTTTATTGAAATAAAGAGCCCCCCTCCACAGTAATCCTAGGTCAAGGGTCCCGCGCCGTCCAATCCGGATCCAATATCATCTGATCGGTTTTCTGGAAGGAAAAGCGATCAGATGATGTGTCAGGTTCAAGTGCCTGAATCACATCACACATCAGCTGATTGTATAAAAGCCGTTTATATAATCAGCAGATGCATCGGTGCAAAAAAAAACAAAAAAAAAAACAAAAACTCACTTATGTGCTGAATACCGGCAGCTCCTGGAGGAGTCTGATCCCGTCCGATCGCTGCAGCAGCTGCCGGTAATCAGGGTGAAGTCTCCTGACGCATCCGCTGATAGGTTAAACCGGCCGGCCGCTGGCATCAGCCCGAGACTTATGATCAGCTGACACGTCAGGTGACTATATCAGGTGATCCATCACACGTACCCGGGGAGACTGCACACACCCGGAGCGGCGGTACCAGGAGGAGAGGTACCGGGAGTCTGCAGACAGGTGAGTATGACATTTTTTTTTTTTCTACTGTTCACTTTTGTTTTCGCAGCCGCTTCCACCTCCCGCCCAGACATGGCGCCGCACGGCAGCATACATGCACAGGACGGGAGGTGGACGCAGCGGTGACGGTACCGGGAGGATTCACGCTTCTGTGTTTACTGACAGAAGGAATCCTCTTCCTGTACATGTCACTTTACTACCCACCTCCTGCGTTTATAGCTGCGTTTTTGGTCTTAGAAACGCACCAAAACGCACCTATTTGCGTTTCTCATTGCGTCTTTCAACATCCCATTGCACTCAATGGATGAAAAGCGCAGTGAAAAACGCGGGAATAATTGACATGCTGCGTTTTTGTGGCACCACAAAAACGCAGCTGAAAAAAAACGCTGTGTGCAGACAGCAAAAATGAAAACTCAGACTTTGCTGGGGAAGCAAAGTCATGCAGTTTTCTGAGCAAAAACGCACCCGAAAACTGCGCAAAAACACCGCGAAAAACGCACTGTGTGAACTTACCCTTAGTGATAAAACTACTTTTTCAGGTCAGTACAATTAAAACAATCAAGATAATCAAAGACGATAATCTTGATCGATTTAATTGTACTTGCATAGTTTCAGATTTTTTTTTAAGGTCGAAGGTTATTTCATCAAATTCAACGTATAGCCTAACATGTTGGCCCCAGAAAAACACTTAAAGCTATCTGTTTTCCATTTTTCTTCCAATAAAGTCATATGGGGGTTTGATTACTTTTGTGGAAGGAATTGTAGATTATATTGTTATTTTGGGGTGCACAACATTTTTTGATTGCCTTTTATTCTGATTTTTGGGAGGCAGGGTGAACAAAATGCAACAATTCAGGAATTTATTGTTTATTTAGCTTTTATTTCCATTCACTGTCTGGTAAAAGTGATACGACAGCATTAATCTTCAAATCAGCATTATTGCAGTCATCTGTTTTGTCAGGCTTTATCTTGGCAGGGTATCAAAATTAGGGGGACCGCATGTCGTATTGAAAGAAGGGAATTTTGTTTACTTACCGTAAATTCCTTTTCTTCTAGCTCCTATTGGGAGACCCAGACAATTGGGTGTATAGCTTCTGCCTCCGGAGGCCACACAAAGTATTACACTTTAAAAAGTGTAACCCCTCCCCTCTGCCTATACACCCTCCCGTGCATCACGGGCGCCTCAGTTTTGGTGCAAAAGCAGGAAGGAGGAAACTTATAAATTGGTCTAAGGTAAATTCAATCCGAAGGATGTTCGGAGAACTGAAACTACGAACCAAAGGAACAATTCAACATGAACAACATGTGTACACAACAGAACAACAGCCCGAAGGGAACAGGGGCGGGTGCTGGGTCTCCCAATAGGAGCTAGAAGAAAAGGAATTTACGGTAAGTAAACAAAATTCCCTTCTTTGTCGCTCCATTGGGAGACCCAGACAATTGGGACGTCCAAAAGCAGTCCCTGGGTGGGTAAAAGAATACCTCGATAAAAAGAGCCGAAAACGGCCCCCTCTTACAGGTGGGCAACCGCCGCCTGAAGGACTCGCCTACCTAGGCTGGCATCTGCCGAAGCATAGGTATGCACCTGATAGTGTTTCGTGAAAGTGTGCAGACTAGACCAGGTAGCCGCCTGACACACCTGCTGAGCCGTAGCCTGGTGCCGCAATGCCCAGGACGCACCCACGGCTCTGGTAGAATGGGCTTTCAGCCCTGAAGGAACCGGAAGCCCAGAAGAACGGTAGGCTTCAAGAATCGGTTCCTTGATCCACCGAGCCAAGGTTGACTTGGAAGCCTGCGACCCTTTACGCTGGCCAGCGACCAGGACAAAGAGCGCATCTGAACGGCGCAGGGGCGCCGTGCGAGACACGTAGAGCCGGAGTGCTCTTACTAGATCTAACAAGTGCAAATCCTTTTCACATTGGTGAACCGGATGAGGGCAAAATGAAGGTAAGGAAATATCCTGATTGAGATGAAACGGGGATACCACCTTAGGGAGGAATTCCGGGACTGGACGCAGAACCACCTTATCCTGGTGAAAAACCAGGAAGGGGGCTTTGCATGACAACGCTGCTAACGCTCCGACACTCTACGGAGCGATGTAACCGCCACTAGAAAAGCCACCTTCTGCGAAAGACGTGATAGAGAGACATCCCGCAGCGGCTCGAAAGGTGGTTTCTGAAGAGCCCTTAGCACTCTGTTAAGATCCCAAGGTTCCAGCGGCCGCTTGTAAGGTGGGACTATGTGGCAAACTCCCTGCAGGAACGTGCGGACCTGCGGAAGTCTGGCTAGACGCTTTTGAAAAAACACGGAAAGCGCCGAAACTTGTCCCTTGAGAGAACCGAGAGACAAACCCTTGTCCATTCCGGATTGAAGGAAGGAAAGAAAGGTGGGTAAGGCAAATGGCCAGGGGGTAAAACCCTTATCAGAGCACCAGGATAAGAAGATCCTCCAAGCCCTGTGATAGATCTTGGCGGACGTTGGTTTCCTGGCCTGTCTCAGTGGCAATGACATCTTGAGATAACCCTGAGGACGCTAGGATCCAGGACTCAATGGCCACACAGTAAGGTTGAGGGCCACAGAATTCAGATGGAAAAATGGCCCTTGAGACAGCAAGTCTGGTCGGTCTGGGAGTGCCCACGGTTGACCCACCGTGAGGTGCCACAGATCTGGGTACCACGACCTCCTCGGCCAGTCTGGAGCGACGAGGATGGCGCGGCGGCAGTCGGACCTGATCTTGCGTAACACTCTGGGCAGCATTGCCAGAGGAGGAAACACATAAGGTAGTCGAAACTGCGACCAATCCTGAACTAATGCGTCCGCCGCCAGAGCTCTGTGATCTTGAGACCGTGCCATGAATGCCGGGACTTTGTTGTTGTGCCGAGACGCCATGAGATCGACGTCTGGCGTTCCCCAGCGGCAACAGATCTCTCGAAACACGTCCGGGTGAAGAGACCATTCCCCTGCGTCCATGCCCTGGCGACTGAGGAAGTCTGCTTCCCAGTTTTCTACGCCCGGGATGTGAACTGCGGAGATGGTGGATGCTGTGGCCTCCGCCCACAGCAGAATCCGCCGAACTTCTTGGAAGGCTTGACGGCTGCGCGTGCCGCCCTGATGGTTGATGTACGCGACCGCCGTGGCGTTGTCAGACTGTATGCGGATCTGCCTGCCCTTCAGCCAGCGATGAAACGCCTTCAGGGCCAGATACACTGCCCTTATTTCCAGAACATTGATCTGAAGGGAAGACTCTGTCAGAGTCCAGGTTCCCTGAGCCCTGTGGTGGAGAAAAACCGCTCCCCACCCTGACAGACTCGCATCCGTCGTGACCACAGCCCAGGATGGGGGCAGGAAGGATTTTCCCTTCGACAGAGAAGTGGGAAGGAGCCACCACTGAAGTGAGGTTTTGGCTGCCAGGGAAAGAGAGACGTTCCTGTCCAGGGACGTCGACCTCCTGTCCCATTTGCAGAGAATGTCCCATTGGAGTGGACGCAGATGAAACTGCGCAAAGGGGACTGCCTCCATTGCTGCCACCATCTTCCCCAGGAAGTGCATGAGGCGCCTCAAGGGGTGTGACTGGGCCCGAAGAAGAGAGTGCACCCCTGTCTGCAGCGAACGCTGTTTGTCCAGCGGTAGCTTGACTATCGCTGAGAGAGTATGAAACTCCATCCCGAGGTAAGTCAGTGATTGGGTCGGTGTCAGTTTTGACTTTGGGAAATTGATGATCCACCCGAATCTCTGGAGAGTCTCCAGAGCCACGGTCAGGCTGTGTTGACATGCCACCCGGGAGGGTGCTTTGACTAGGAGATCGTCCAAGTAAGGGATCACCGAGTGGCCTTGAGAGTGTAGGACCGCTACAACGGATGCCATGACCTTGGTGAAGACCCGTGGGGCTGTCGCCAGGCCGAACGGCAGTGCCACAAACTGAAGGTGTTCGTCCCCGATGGCGAAACGCAGGAAGCGTTGATGCTCTGGTGCGATCGGCACATGGAGATAAGCATCCCTGATGTCGATTGATGCTAGGAAGTCTCCTTGGGACATCGAAGCGATGACCGAACGGAGAGATTCCATGCGAAACCGTCTGGTTCTCACATGTCTGTTGAGCAGTTTGAGGTCCAGAACGGGACGGAATGATCCGTCCTTTTTTGGCACCACGAACAAGTTGGAGTAAAACCCGCGACCACGTTCCTGAAGGGGGAACGGGGATTACAACTCCCTCTGTCTTCAGAGTGTTCACCGCCTGAAAAAGTGCCTCGGCTCGCTCGGGGGGCGGAGATGTTCTGAAGAAACGAGTCGGGGGACGAGAGCTGAACTCTATCCTGTAACCGTGAGACAGAATGTCTCTCACCCATCAGTCTTGGACATTTGGCCACCAGGCGCCGCAAAAGCGGGAGAGCCTGCCACCGACCAAGGATGCGGTTTGGGGAGGCCGAAAGTCATGAGGAGGCCGCCTTGGAGACGGTGCCTCCGGCGGCCTTTGGCGGACGTGACTTAGACCGCCATGCATAAGAGTTCCTCTGGCCCTTCTGTGGCCTGTTGGACGAGGAAGGTTGGGACCTGGCTGAGGGCCGAAAGGACCGAAACCTCGATTGAATTTTCCGTTGCTGAGGTCTGTGTGGCTTGGACTGGGGTAAGGACGAGTCCTTACCCTTGGATTGTTTAATAATTTCATCCAATCGCTCGCCAAACAATTGGTCGCCGGAAAATGGCAAACCGGTTAAGAACTTCTTGGAAGCAGAGTCTGCCTTCCATTCGCGTAGCCACATGGCCCTGCGGACTGCCACCGAGTTGGCGGACGCTACCGCTGTACGGCTAGCAGAGTCCAGGACGGCATTCATGGCGTAGGATGAAAATACCGACGCCTGAGAAGTCAAGGACGCAACTTGCGGAGCAGAGGTACGTGTGACCGCATTAATCTCAGACTGACAAGCTGAGATAGCTTGGAGTGCCCACACGGCTGCGAAGGCCGGGGCAAAAGACGCACCTGTGGCTTCATAGATGGATTTCATCAGGAGCTCTATCTGCCTGTCAGTGGCATCCTTGAGCGATGAACCATCTGCCACTGAAACCACGGATCTAGCCGCCAGTCTAGAGACTGGCGGATCCACCTTGGGACATTGAGCCCAACCCTTAACTACGTCAGAGGGGAAGGGGTAACGTGTGTCATTAAGGCGCTTAGTAAAGCGCTTGTCCGGAAATGCTCTGTGCTTCTGGACAGCCTCTCTGAAGTTAGAGTGATCGAAAAACGCACTCCGTGTACGTTTGGGAAACCTAAACTGGTGCTTTTCCTGCTGCGAATCCGACTCCTCTATAAGTGGAGTTGGGGGAGAGAGATCTAGCACCTGGTTGATAGACGCTATAAGGTCATTTACTATGGCGTCCCCTTCAGGTGTATCAAGATTGAGAGCAACGTCAGGTTCAGAGCCCTGAGCTGCGACGTCCGCTTCATCCTCCAGAGAGTCATCAAGCTGAGACCCCGAACAGCGTGATGAAGTCGGGGAAGATTCCCAGCGAGCCCGCTTAGCCGGTCTGGGACTACGGTCCGTGCCGGACTCCTCCCCGTGAGACCTAGGGGCCACCCCAGGAGCACGCTGCGGCGCAGCCCGAGAGCGGCCTGGGGGCGATGATCCTACAGTGCCCGGGGCCTGTGTAAGGACCGGTCTGGACCGCAAGGCTTCTAGTATCTTAGCAGACCATTTATCCATAGACTGAGCCATGGATTGTGAAAGCGACTCAGAGAGTTTCTCAGCCAAAACTGCAAACTCTGTCCCTGCCACCTGGACAGGGGGAGCCGGCGGTTCTGCCTGAGCCGAGGGTCCCACCAGCGCCCGAGGCTCCGGCTGAGCGAGTGCTACGGGGGCCGAGCATTGCTCACAGTGAGGGTAGGTGGAACCTGCAGGTAACATAGCCGCACAAGAGGTACAGGTTGCAAAATAACCCTGTGTCTTGGCACCCTTGCTCCTTGTGAACGACATGCTGTTGTCTCCTAGGAGAGTGATCACTGAGGGTATATAGCCAGCAAACACAATGCGGCCGAACAGAGAAAATGTATACAGATATTATATAAATATATACACTTCGGCACCCCAGGGAGACCAGCACCGGTGACCGGTGTGGCTTACCGACCGCCCAAAGCGGTTGTGTGACCACCAGATTCCCTGCCTTGGGCCTCCCAGAGCTGCAGAGCTCGTTCCTGAAATCCTCCACCGGCAGAATGATTGTAAAAATGGCTGCCGGAGCTCTCAGGGGAGGAGGGGGCCGTGGGCGGCGACTAATAAAGTGCGGGAATCTGGTGCCCCACAGTGATCAGTGAGGGGGGAGGAGGACACTAAAGTATGCTCCAGCCCTCACTGCCGACGTTAAGTCGACCGTCCCACCCTTACCCCTGACTGGCAGGCCCGTGGGCGGGAGATATGGTACTAGGCTGCAGAAGCCGGGGACTAAATTTAATACCGCGGCCGACAAACAGGCCCGGTCGGCGGGGTAGTCCCGGCCGTCATCAAAATACAGCAGCCGCTGCGGTGTCAGTGACACGACCGCTCCATACACCGTCCCTAAGGGGACACAGAGTACCTTTTGGATGCAGGGCCTGTCCCTGATGATATTAAGTCTCCTGTCTGGCAGATTCCCACAGGGGCTGCGGAAGGAGCCCGGTCCCAGTGCCTGGATGAACGGTTAGGATCCCACTTCTCCCAGAGCCTCTAAGGGATGGGGAAGGAAAACGGCATGTGGCTCCAGCCTCTGTACCCGCAATGGGTACCTCAACCTTAACAGCACCGCCGACTTAGTGGGGTGAGAAGGGAGCATGCCGGGGGCCCTGGGGCCCTCTTTTCTTCCATCCGATATAATCAGCAGCTGCTGCTGACTAAAATGTGGAGCTTGCGTGAATGTGTGCCTCCTTCAACAAAAAGCACAAAACTGAGGAGCCAGTGATGCACGGGAGGGTGTATAGGCAGAGGGGAGGGGTTACACTTTTTAAAGTGTAATACTTTGTGTGGCCTCCGGAGGCAGAAGCTATACACCCAATTGTCTGGGTCTCCCAATGGAGCGACAAAGAAAATATTTAAATAAAAAAAAGCCGCATTTGGTCCCTCTTATCAAATTTGACACACAGCCAAGATAAGCTGCCGCCCCCACCACCGTGCGGAGCTGCCACCCCCACCACCGTGCGGAGCTGCCGCCCCCACCACCGTGCGGAGCTGCCGCCCCCACCACCGTGCGGAACTGCCGCCCCCACCACCGTGCGGAGCTGCCGCCCCCACCACCGTGCGGAGCTGCCGCCCCCACCACCGTGCGGAGCTGCCGCCCCCACCACCGTGCGGAGCTGCCGCCCCCACCACCGTGCGGAGCTGCCGCCCAATCTACACCCCACCTACCGTCTCCTCCCCAAAATCCTTTAGAATGTAAGCCCGCAAGGGCAGGACCCTCTTCCCTCTGTACTATTCTGTCTATTGAAACTTGTGTATGTATTCTGTATGTAACCCCCTTCTCATGTACAGCACCATGGAATCAATGGTGCTCTAAAAATAAATAATAATAATAATAATAATAATAATAATAAGCGCATGGCTGGGGAGTGCAGCCTGTAGCCGTATGCTTTATCTGTGCTGGTATCATAATATGGGGGGGTCCCTACACCAATTTTATTTATTTTTACTGTATGATATAGACCCGCAGACAGCACATGTAATTGGCTGCAGGCAGACGCAGTCATACAGGCTGGGGACGCATCTGATTGCAAACAATCACAGATGCTGGTGGGTAGTAAATATGCAATGAAGACTAATGGGCGGCTCCGGAAGTGAATGCGCGGCCTGGAAGCAGTGTACAGCCACGACGACGCCTCGGTAAGAACAGTGCGCTTGCTCCTTATCCCCCTCTCTCTTCTACCAACATTTTTAATCGCCAGATTCTGATCCCTACAGACTGATATGGGGACTGGCATCCGGTCCAGAACAGGATTAAAAAAAAAAAAAAAAAAAAACACACAACAGATAACAGGGTCCCATCGGTCCCAATAATCTGCGAGTCCACTCATCACTATCGGTGATGTCACGTCAACTTCCGAAATTGGAAGTTGACCCGGCATCCCCAAGGCGGGACCCAGTCTCCCGGAGTGACTGGGCTGTGGGTGAAGTTTTATCGCACATCACAGCCCAGCATCTCGCACACTCTCACCTTCAGCCCTTAACAGAGCGCCGCAACCACCCAAGATGCTGTGACGTGCGATGAAAGTCCACCTACAGCCCAGTCACTCAGGAAGACTGGGTCCCGCCTTGGTGATACTTGGTCAACTTACAATTCTGGATTTTGAAGTGAGATCAGCAGACATCAGGGTGTCACAGCAGCCAGTGTGACATAATGGGGATGAGCGGACAGTGATCACGCCGCTCAAAGGCTGAACTGGAAAAAGAAGGTACCGCATTTTCCGGTTTGTAAGAAGCACTTTTTCCCCCCAAAATGGGGGAAAAAAAAGGGGGTGCGTCTTACAAACTGCTTACTGGGGCGGCAGTGGTGGCGCAGGACGATATGGAGGGCTCAACGGGGGTGTCAATGCAGTGGAGCAGCTCAGGAGCGTCAGTGTGTGGCAGCGGATGGTCGCTGATGCTGCGGGCTCGTGGGGTGTCAAGGCGGCGTACGCCATTGATCTGCCGGTGGGCACGGAGGAGGGGGTGTCTAGGCCTCTCCTAGAGAACAAACACATAGGAATGGACTTACCCTGGCCAGTGTGACAGTATACTGTTCCCATATTGTCATTTCCTCCATTTCAGACACCTAGTTAGAAAAGAAAAAAAAATGAAATAATAAAATTATTCTTATCAGCAGATAAAGTTCCAAACTTTACAGAAAATACTATATGATGTACTGGATTTTTGTGCAGTTGCGTTTTCTCATATGCGGTTTCTACACACTCTTCACTAATCACCGTTAGTAGGTATGTAGTAGCCGCGATTTGAGATCCTGGACAGAGCACCGTATACCTATTGTTTAGGGGTCATTTACAGCTTATATTGAGGTCAGGAAGGAAACTAGGACCTTCAGGTTTTCACTCTTACGAGACATTTTTGCTGTACAGTTATTAGGAAACTATAACCCTGAAGTAGTATAATATGGCTGTGCAGAAAGTATCTGTGCACGGATATCATGGCCCTCTGCCATGTCAAGGGCATCCAGGCTTGCCAATTGTTTGAGAAGCAAACGTTCACCATTACCCGAGCAGATCTAGGTTTAGGATCTGACAGTCCTTGTTATTGCATATAGGACACAGATGTCTGTACAGCAAGGCACAAGAGATCATACAGTTCCCCACAACACGACGGGGCACATTAGCACTTAGATTTTGTGTTCTTAAACTTTTCTATTAAAGCCGGCACCTTTGCCAGAAGGCACCATATTTACTTGTCATATGAAACCATGCAATGACGTACCTGAAACCTTACAGCCATCCCCAAACGCTGGAGTAAATAGTCCTGAGAATGTAGGGGGAGGTGCAGCCTCACCTGTACACTTGTTCTCCAGAGCGTGCCCTCCCACAGTGACACAGGAAGGCATATTTAGAGGGAGGAGGGTCAGGACGGGAAGCAGGTGGAAAGCAGTGGAAATAGGGCGGGCTAAGGTGTCTTTCTAGGACCGCAGTGACATGTATATGTGGTTAGTCACTTTCCAGCAATGCATGCCTGTTGGACTGTGACAAACAACAACATTGTATGTCGCGTACACTGCACGACCAGCAGCATAAAATGACCATTCATTGGCTCCATGTTTGACAATCGGGGGTCTTTTAAAAGCACGTTTCGAAAAGGGAAGCCGTATTTCTGATGCGCAGAAAATGATTGACAGTCTATGAGCATAGAACAATTGCAACATCCTCGGCAGCACATGACCTTTTTACACAGGACAGTGCCAATTTCTAAGCAAGGCTACAGATCATGTCACCTTATGGACGGGTCTCGTGCTCGTTTGTTGGGTAACTGATATCCTGTTTACACTGGCCGATAATCAGAAATGCTCATTCCTGATAATTGTGCAGTGTAAATGAACATTGTCCATCTCGGAGCTTGGCATACCGGATATGGGACCATGAGACCTGTCTTCATCCATAAAGCAGACTTGTGCGTGCTAGCACACATTGGTCAGTGTGCTGCCCGAGTGGAGTGAGCAGTAATACAGGACTGTTTGGATTTCGTCCATCATCTTCACATGGGCAGGTTATAATGGGTGTAAATACCAACATTTTACAGTTCACTGAAAAAGTCATTATATCGTGAGTGAGACATAAATCATATTTCCATGCAGGTAACTACAAGCTAGTGTTTGTTATCAGCCACCACATACTACCAAATATAAAGCTCCCCTTATGTTGTGGAGCATTATAAGCCGCTCTGGTTACATGCAGAATGACAGACAGCATTGTATGATATAAATGACTATAGTAAATCATGGCTCAGTGGATGTAGGGTGTCTTTATGTTAAGTTTTAGCATTCTAATATTAGTATTCAGTGGTGATTGGTACAGTCTCACAGCACCAATCACTGTGGGGACCCCAAATAATGCGGCAGGGGTCTGCGCAGACCGACCAATCACAGACAAATCGTTAATCCTAAAATGTTATCACTCAGCCCAACTCCATTCCAATTAGGAAAAAGGTGCAGAGCGAGTTGTGAAAACCTGCGTCTGTCTGCACACTGGGATTTGTAGTCCTCCTCATGCTCTCTATAGCAGTCTGCTCTCCAGCGCCTCCTGCTGTTTCTGTAGGCTGTGTGTGATTCACTTTTGTGATCAACATAGTATCTCCTAATCCCCCAAATTGCACCCACCACACCTTTCCCCTTGTCCAGCTGCTGTTGAGCAGCATTTTTGAACAAAAAGGGCAGGGCCAGCGTATATGTATATTTATTATTTTTTTTCCCTCATATATAGATCTACGGTCAGCATATGCTAGTTAGGCATTCAGTAAGTGCCTACTGATGTTCTCTTAATATATTTAAAATTTTCATATTTTCGTTATTTCTCTATTCTGATCTTTTCTTCCATTCTTTTTCCTCTCCTTTTTGCCCTCTTCTTATCCAATAAAGTTGACAACACACACCACCCCTCCACCCTCCTCAGAGAAATATTCCTTCCTTTTCTCAGACACAGATAGTGAGGGAGAAGCCTAACTCCTCCTCCATATCCTCAAGTGATAATGAGCCCCCATAGATGCCCCAGGACTGAAAATAAGCCAGTGCCACCTGTTAGTGACCTCCTGTGGATTCCACCCCCTGAAGATGAGCCTCAGAGTCCTTATTGTATGGCATTCAATTTGACACTGCTGGCCTGACCTAAATTGACTTTTCCAAAGTGTTTTTCTCTGAGAATTTGGTAAATCACATGGTGGGCAAGACAAATTTATCCACCCAAAAATGTTGTTCCTAAAACCCAACTTCATCCTTTGCTAATTAGACACCCAAATATATGGTAAAAATTATGAAGTTTTGGGGCCTTGTACTTCACATGGAGATCGTGAAGAAGCTAGAGCTTCAACTGTATTGGAGTGTGGATATTGTATAAAACATTCCAGTTTTCAGCATAGATATGACCCAGAAACACTGATGCCATTCTCTAATTTTTGCATTACAATGATAATGCATAATGTCCAACCCGAGGCGACCCCCAACTGACACAAAAACCAGAGAGGCCTCCCAAGGTCGCTAATTGGGCAGCTGCTCAGAAATGGTGAGAGCTAAGCCCAATGTAGCAACAATATGCTGATGGTCAAGTGTAAGCGTGCCGCCCCCGTTCCAGCAGCCGGGCTGCTCGGATCCAGAGTGTGGCTCGAGGGATTCTACCGGACCTGGAGGTCGCGCGGACACTCCAAATAATAAGGGGACGTATTTGCACGGTATTTGCCGTAAACAGTCTGTGACGCCATCCACGGTGTGTGGTGAAATGTAGCACCACCGCTGCTGTTGCGGGAGATGATGGGATGGCAGCTGGATGTTAACCCCTCCGTGGGTAGGGATGGATGCCCCGGGGCCCAGTGTCTCTTATGTTGAGGATGGTGACTGCAGGGGCCGGCACGCCCGGTCACACCGGGGGATGTTAATTTACTCACGATTAAATTAATCACATAGGTCCAATGGTAAACCAAGGTGCTGGTGGCCGGCCGCCGCGGTCAGGTGTATCAGGCCCCACACCTGGGCTGGTGGTCTGTGTCACTTTCCTCTGCACTCTGTGTTTGATGTGGTGGACTTCCCAGTGTGAAACACGGGAGTCAGCTCCCGGTCCTTTTGTTGGGAGCCTTGCCTGCTGACCCTTGGGATCTACCGGGCCCTGGCAGATGCCCTATCCCCCGCGGTGGGTGGTTGCCTGCTTTTGGGACTTTGGTTGGGACAGGACCTATAATCCTGCCCTCAATTGGTTAATTAGCTAGGCCGTTTGTTCCGGCCCTGGCTTCAGGGTCCAAGTACCCCCCCTCTGTGCACGGTTTCCGGGTCGGTTCTCCGGAGTCGGTACCGTCGGGCTCCATCCCTGCCCCGATCTACCTCGGATCTCCGGCAGCCGTCTTCCCGTCTCCTGACAGACACGGACCACCGTCTGACACCTAGCCAGCACACCGGGGCTCCACCCAGACGCCTTTCCTTTCTGTCTCAGCCTTCACTTTCTCCTCCTCAACTACTCGACTCGAACTACAACTTTCAACTCAACTGCTTTTCCCGCCCCGGGTTCTCCAGACCCCTAGGTGGGCGTTCTCCATCTGCCTGGTCCCGCCCACTGGTGTGCCTTTCCTACCCTGGGGTGGGGGTGGGGGGGGGGCTAGGGTTTCTGGTCGGCTGTGTGTAACCCTGTGTGGGATGGTGTTATGCAGGGGCCTATACTGTGTGACTACCTGGTTTTGCCAGGGCGTCACATAAGGACAAGAGGGATGTTCTTTTCTTGACCACAATACATAGTATAGGTGGGGCTGGGGAAATGACAAATGGGTACTAATGACAAAGTTAGAGGCAGGTGGAAGATCCTTAAAAATGATTACAGGGAACTAGGAGAGAATCTGAAGTCGAGGACCTCCAAGGTGGTGTTTTCAGAAATACTACCGGTGCCACGAGCGTCACTAGAAAGACAGCAGGAGTTGAGGGAGATAAATACATGGCTTAGAAATTGGTGCAGGAAGGAAGGGTTCAGATTCATGGAGAACTTGGTCCGACTTCTGGCTTCTGACTTCTCAATGGGGAGGGTGCAGCTGTGCTGGGGGAGAAAATGGTCAGACGGATGAAGGAGCTTTTAAACTAAGATCTGGGGGGAGGGAGGGTAGTGGAGCACATAAGGGGATAGATAGAGCAGATAGAGACAGTGAGACGGTAGGGGTTACTGAAGGATTAGGGGGGCTAGGACATGCAGGGAACGTAGGGAGGCTAGCAGTAATAAATGTGTTAATAGTATTAAATGTCTACTTTCAAATGCAAGTCATCTTGCAAACAAAATGAATGAATTGGAGACTCTTATGTCAACCACAGATTATAATGTGGTGGGATTACGGAAACCTGGCTGGATGAAAGCCATAACTGGGTGACAAACGTAGAGGGTTATACTATATTCAGGAAGGACAGGAAAGACAAGAAAGGTGGTGGGGTGTGTATATTTATCAAATCCAAGCTAAAACCTGTGTTAAAATGATGACGGGGGGTGGGGGGGGGGGGTGGGGACTGCAACAATGCACAGTCAGTATGAGTTAATGTACATGGGATGGGGAATAATGGAAAAATGATGCTAATTGGAATTTGCTATAAGCCTCCTAACATACCTGAACAGGTAGATTGTGAAATGCTGCAACAAATTGAAAAAGGTAGCTAATCATAAGAATAATAGTAATCGGGTCCTTATTATGGGGGATTTCAACTATCCAGACATTCAGTGGGACACAGAATCTTCTGGTTGTGCTAAAAGCTGTAAGTTCTTATCTACTATTCAAGACAATTTCCTCTCTCAGATGGTAGATGAACCGACCAGGGGAGATAATTTGCTAGATCTGGTCCTGTCAAATAGACCGGATACAATTTCAGATCTATAGTTCCGGGACCACTTGGGCACCAGTGATCATAATATGGTAAGCTTCAACGTAATATTCAATAGAACATTTCAAAGGGGAAATGCAAAAACCTGGAATTGTAGAAAAGCTGATTTCAACAAATTGAGGGAAGAGCTTTAACCCTAGAACGCCCAATCATAGAAATCTACCATAGAAAACAAGTGACCTAGCAGGCCTGCGAGGCCCAGGTATGCGTTCTAGGGTTAATTATGTAGATTGGGATAATGTCATGGTAACTGGGGATACCGAACATAAATGGGGTAAGTTTATGGATATACTACTAGAGTCCTGTAAAAAACTTATACCCTCTGGTAATAAAATGTCCAGGAATAAAAAGAAACCACTATGGATAAATAAGACTGTACAAAGTATAATAAAAGAAAAACAAAGGGCGTTTAAAATCTTAAAGGCTGAGAATACAGAAATAGCATTTCAGAAGTAAAAAGATATCAATAGGAAATGTAAAAAAGAAATCAAACAAGCAAAATTAGCTACTGAAACAAAAATTGCCAAAGGACATTTAAATAACTCCCAAAATCTTTTATAAATACATTAATGCCAAAAAAAAAACAAACCAAAGGATAGTATCGGCCCCTTAAAATATAATAACAAGTTAGTTATAGAGGACAAACAAAAGGCTGAGATATTAAACAGGCACTTCGCATCAGTGTTCACCAAGGAACTATCTGTACCAGGGATCACTCAACAAGTGAAAAATCAAAGTTCACCACCAGATATAATTAATTGAACACAAGAAGAAGTACGCCTACGTCTGAGTAAATTAAATATTGACAAATCCCCCGGGCCAGATGGCATTCATCCACAAATATTGAGGGAATTGAGCTCTGTAATCGACAGACCGCTGTATCTCATCTTTTTAGACTCGCTTGTAACAGGGTTGGTGCCTCAGGATTGGAGGATTGCTGATGTGGTACTGATATTTAAGAAAGGTAAGAGGGTGGATCCAGGCAACTACCATCCAGTAAGGCTGACATCAGTAGTATGCAAAGTTTTTGAGGGCCTTTAAAAGGCATTACATGTAAAAATATATTACAGAAAATAATATAATAACTGAGAAGACAGCATGGATTCATGAAAGATAAGTCGTGTCTAATCAACCTGTTGGGGTTCTATGAGGGGGTAAATGCAAATCTGGATATTGGTAATGCAGCTGATGTGATTTATTTGGACTTTCCAAAGGCATTTGATACTGTACCACATAATAGCCTTATACTAAAGGCCCCGTTACACGCAGCGACGTATCTAACGATATATTGCCGGGGGTCACGGATTCCGTGAAGCACATCCGGCATCGTTAGCGACGTCGTTGCATATGAAACTAACGAGCGGCCGTTAACAATGGAAAATACTCACCAAATTGTTTATCGTTGACACATCGTTCATTTTCAAAAAATCGTTGATTGTGGAGAACGCAGGTTGTTCGCCGTACCCGAGGCAGCACACATCGCTATGTGCGACACCTTGGGAACGACGAACTACAGTTTACCTTCGGCCGCCGGCAATGAGGAAGGAAGGAAAAAGGTGGGTGGGATGTTACGGCCGCTCATCTCTGCCCCTCCGCTTCTATTGGGCAGCCGCTTAGTGAAAGCGCACAAACCGCCCCCTTAGAAAGGAGGCAGTTTGCCAGACACAGCGACGCCACTAGGCAGGTAAGTCCGTGTGACGTCTCCTAACGATGTTGTGCGCCACGGGCAGCGATTTTCCCGTGACGCACAACCGACGGGGGCGTGCGCTTTCGCTAGCGATATCGCTGCGTGTAAAGCCCCCTTTAAGCTTCAGAAGCAGGTACTAGGGGAAACTATATGTAACTGGGTAAGGAATTGGCTAAACGATAGGAAACAAAGAGTAGTCAAATGGTGTATTCTCTAAATGGGCTATAGTCAGCAGTGGGGTGCCGCAGGGATCTATGCTAGGAACGATTCTTTTTAATCTCTATTAATGACCTTGTGGATGGGATTGATAGTAAAGTGTCAGTCTTTGCTGCTGACAACAAACTATGTAGGATAGTAAAAACTGACCTCAATAGTACAATATTACAAAAAGATCAGGATAAGAGGTCAGAAGGGGCAGATTCTTGGCAAATTCAATTTAATGTTGATAAATGTAAAGTAATGCACCTAGGACGGAGTAATCCTATAGCTGCGTATACATTAAATGGAAGTAAACTCAGAACTACAGAACAGAAGAAGGACTTGGGTATGCTCATTACAAATAAGCTGAGCAGCATCACTCAATGTCAAGCAGCAGCTGCTAAAGCGAACAAGATATTAGGGTGTATAAAATAGATTAGATCCCGTGAGCCCAACGTATTGTTACCCCTCTATAAATCACTTGTAAGGCCACATCTGGAATATTGGATCCAGTTTTGGGCTCCACAAAAAGGACATTCAAAAGTTAGAGTCAGTTCAAAGGCGGGTAACTAGACTACTACAAGGAATGGAAGGCCTCCCATATGATGACAGGTTGAGAAAGTTAGATATGTTTAGCTTAGAAAAAAGACGTCTCAGAGGAGATCTCATTTATATGTATAAATACATGTGTGGTCAATATAAAGGACTGGCACATGACTTATTCCTTCCAAAGACAATACTAAGGACCAGGGGGCACTCACTGCGAGTGGAAGAAAAGCAATTCCGGCAGCTAAATAGGAAAGGGTTCTTTACAGTTAGAGCAGTCAGACTGTGGAATACACTACCACAAGAGGTAGTAATGGCAGATACTACAACAGCTTTTAAAAAAGGGCTGGATGATTTCCTCAGTACACAAAACATTGTTGGTTATATAAGTGACTTAGTGACCAAATGTAGACTTGATGGAGGAAGGTTGAACTAGATGGACCTAGTCTTTTTTCAACCTATGAAACTGTCATATTAGTGGTAAATTTAGGATGAAAGTTTTTACATTTGTGAAAATATCAGACGTTTGGCAAAAATGTTGCAATTTTCATTCTTTGAATTGTTAGGCATTTAAGCCATAGAGGTATGCCACACAAAATAGTTAACATTTACCACATGTCTACTTTACATCATTCAGCACCATTTTTTAAACAGAATTTTTTTGTTAAAAGATGCAATTTCTCATTTTTCCAACAAGATTCACAAAACCATTTTTGGGACCACATCACATTTAAAAGGGACTGTCAGAAGCCTAGGTAACAGAAAATACCCAAAAGTGATACTGTTTTAAAAACTGTACCCATCAAAATGCTCAAAACCACATTAAATAAGTTTATAAGCCCTTTAGGTGCGAAAAAAATGAAAATTTTATTTTTTCAATCAAAAGTTTTGCTTTAGCCTCAAATTTTACATTTCATAAGGGTAAACAGGAGAATATGGACCATACAATTTGTTGTGCAATTTCTCGTGAGTATACAGATACCCCAAATATGGTGGAAAACTACTGTTTGGGTATACAGCAGGGCTCGGGAGGGAAGGAGCACTATTTCTGGAGCGCATAGCTGGCTGGAGTAGATAGCGGACGCCATGTCGCATTTGCAGACATGCCAAAACAGCCCCTTTTGGACACTACACCTCTTAAGGAATTTACCTAGGGGTGTATTGAGTATTTTTCACCCACAGGCAATTCATAGAGTTGTAAAACATTGGGCTAATTTCCAACACAACGTTTCTTTGACCTCAAGTCTTTAAATTTTCAAAAAGGGTAATAGAAGAATCAAAAGCTACAATTTGTTACACTATTTCTCCTGAGTTCACCCAGGAAAACCCCCCAGTAGTGACCCCAATTTATAACATACACCGGTCAATGAATTCATCTAGTGGTGCAGTGATCACATTAACTCCACAGGTGTGGAATTTATACCACAGAGAAAAAATAAATAATTACCGTATATTTTTACCTCAAAAATGTTGTTTTAGCCCCAGATTTTACATTTTCACAAGGAAATAATATTTAACAAGGAAATCAAAATAAGTCACAATTTGTGCGGAGGATGGCAATACCCCACATGTACAGTACTATTGAGCTGCACGGTGAGACTTGTGAGGGAAGGAAAGAGTGCTATATGACTCTTAGAGCATAGATATTCCTAGGATAGTTTGCAGACTCCATATATAGAGCCACTAAGCACCAAAAGAGCAGAATTCCCCTTCAAGTGTCTTCATTTTGGAAGTTAATCCCCTCTCGAACGTTTTTCATAGGTGTAGTTGCTATTTTGACTATGGGTGTTTTCCAGAAACAAGCAGCAATGGACATTACTGAGTGAAAATTGTAACTCTGCCATTATAGTGCCCTGTACATTGTACTGCCCATAGATTGTGCCCAGCTCGTGTTTGTGGAGACATGCACCTGGTAAATTAAGCAGGCTCTCCTGGCTACCGGAATATGAAACGTGGATACTAAATGTGGTTTAGGCATATTGTGGGGCTCAGAAGGGAGGGGGAATTTGGATGTGCAGATTTTTCTGGATTTCTTTTTTGGGGAAAGCCATAGCGTTTTCCCAGAGTCCGTGTGTTACCATTTACCTGGACGTCCCCTATATTTCCATTAACAGATGACGGACTTGATTGGAGGCTTGTTTTTTTTTTGTGATTGTGGAATGAGTTCAAGCCTTAATTGGGAACATCTTACACAACATTTTGGATCTTAATTATCCTGTTCTCTAAGCTGATCACTTTGATTACCTCTAAATCTCTGAGCTATGCGAGTCAGATGAAACGCCGAAAGGATCCATTCACTATACTGGGGCAGAATACCTCTGGACTCCACCTGACCACTGTTTAGCGGTATCAGTCTTTTCAAAAGTGCACAAAACTGTGGCCGACTGCTTTTATGGACGCTTAAAAAGATGGACACCGCTGGATTATAGGTCAGAGACAGTCCACAATGTCTGTCCATTCGGCGGTTCTATCTGAATCACATATTTCACAGATTTACATGTAGGCGCTCAGCGTAGAGCACAGGATAAATGTGAGCTGTGCCTTATTGCGATCTTTGCGTGACAGTATAAAGAAATCAACAACAGGTCAACATTGGTTTTTTTTTATACCATTCCTATGCGGTATAAGTGATATGGTTTTATTTTTCGGGGTGGATGGGGGGGGGGGTTAATGCCAGGTTTATATTGGGTAATTATGTTTGGCTACCATCACACACTAACGCTTTAAAACAGTTTTTGCATCACCATAGTTTGAGAGCTATAATTTTTTCATTTTTCTGCTGACTCATGTGAGGGTTTGTTTTTGTGCAGGACGAGTTGTTGTTTTAACTAGTACTATTATAACTGGTAACATTCAGAAGTTGGTTTTTGGTTTGTTTTTTTTAGTCATTCACCGTTGATAAAAAAAGTGACAACACAGCTTTATTCCTCAGCTCAGTAAGGGTACACGATTAAAAAAATAAAAATAAAGAAAAATAAACATTTTCAGCCAAAACTGTACTACAACTCTAGTTTACCTTTTTCTTTAATCCTATAGCCTTTCCCTCTCCCCCCCCTCTTTTTTTGTTTTCCCCATTTCCCCTGCCCCACATTTTCTATTTCAAAAACTTAATGTTAGTTTAACTTTAGATTGTAATTTGACTAAATTGTTGTTAAATTTTACTATGTGAACAATTTGTTTTGTTTGAACCAAATTTTAAAATAAAAAAATATGTAAAAAAAATAAAAATAAATACACACGTGTGTGTGTGTGTGTGTGTGTGTGTGTGTGTGTGTGTGTGTGTGTGTGTGTGTGTGTGTGTGTGTGTGTTTTGCTTCATTCACGCAAAAACATTTTTGTGTTTATTTGGGGAGACAGAGATATATATCTATCTATTATATGCAATTTTTAATATTTCCTCTTTTTACGTATTTCCCTTTGCAACAATAACTTTTATGAGTCTGATTGTAATGGATGGGAGAGGCTGGGAGGGAGCCTCTGCCTTCTCCCAGCCTCTTAAATGCTGTGATCGCTGTTGATTGCAGCATTTCAGAGATTAAATAGCCAGGGACAGTGTAGACACAAGCCCTCGCTTTAGCAGTCGGGTCTATAATAATCACTTCTGCCGAGCTCTTGTGCCCGCACGATCGCCAGGATGTACAACCATTTGCGGGAACACATCACAATAAAGGACGTATTGGTACATCCAATGTTGGAAGGCGTTCAGGGCATTACTGACAAGCACAAACTTTCACAAATTCTAGTCAAAATTACGTTGACGTTAAAATGTCTAATTTGCAGTGTGTGTGTGTGTGTGTGTGTGTGTGTGTGTGTGTGTGTGTGTGTGTGTGTGTGTGTGTGTGTGTGTGTGTGTTACAATGCACACAAAAGGAGATACATGTGTATACCAACATGAGTAAATGCTGACAGAAAGACCTCATTTTCTGGGATGATTGCAAGGGTGCCAACACTTAGGTCTAAGGCTAGGTTCACATTTCCGTTGTTTTGCATCAGTCACATGCGTTGCTTGACGCTTGTGACTGATGTGTTGTACAACGGATGACAAGAATTAGAATTCATTGTCGGACTCCGTTGTAAAAGAGACCGCGATCAGCCGATCGTTCACAGCAGCCGGCCGCCGGGCGATCAGCCGATTGCTCACAGCAGCCGGCCGATCAGCCAATTGCTCACAGCAGCCGAGCTGATCGTTCGGCCGTCAAGATAGAGCATGCGCAGCGGAATCAAAAGGATTGCGCTGCTCAAAAAACGCTACATGCTGCATTCCTGCCGCCCGACAGTCAGTCGTTCCACGACTGATCAGTCGGGCGGAGGATGCAACGCAAGAGCATCAGTCACAATCCGCCGCTCGTACAAGTATATGGGAACAACGGAATCCGCCAAACGGATTCCGTTGTTTAACCAGAGCCGCGGATTGTGACCGGTACAAATTGACGGAAATGTGAACCTAGCCTAAGCCACACGGCGAGAAAATCGGTGCGAGTGGAGTGCGATAAAACATCGCATTCCACTTGGACCAATTTTAGCCTGTGTGTCAGCGCACATGAGCGATTGTTTTCTCTGTCCGATTAGGGCTGAGAAAATAATCGCAGCAAGCTGTGGGTGCAATGCAAGACTCTTTTCTCTCGCACCCATTCAAGTGTATGGAGCGAGAGAAAAATCGCACTACACTCGCGTACTCCGGTGTAACGCGCGTGCAGAGCGAGAATCGTAATAGCCGGCAACGGAGGAGAGAGGGAGATAAATCCAGCCCGCCCCTCCGCAGAGCCGGCCCTCAGTCGCAGGGACACTAGCATGACACTCGGCTCCTGCTGCCAGCGCAAGCCGAGTGTAATGCGAGCATCGCACTAGTGTCCTGTGTGGCCCCGACCTTACTGCCATGACTGTATAAGTGGTAAAAGCAGTCATAAGGGTATGTTCACACATTGTTTTTTTGCTGCAGCACAACCTGCTTTCTTAGCAGTCTACAAAAAGCTGCTTCCACAGAGCAGGTTAGGTTGGCTTTGCATCAGCCTTTTTTGAAATGAGGCAGAAATCATTTTTTTGCCGCAAAAAAGGATCAGTTTGTCATTCTATGCATTTTCAATTGACTTGCAGTAACATGCGTTCACATTCGTTACTGTCCAGATCTGGTGACTTGCAGGTTTTTTTTTTTTTTTTTTAACATATTGCGTTTTTCACCTGCGTCCAAGTACTGCAGGTCAACGGATCATGTACATTGCAATGTACTTCAATGAGCGCGGGATCCTGCTTGTGCACTTGTATCCTTTCTGAAGGATCCTGTTTGCTCTAGTGAGCATGCCCAGAAACTGAAGTGAAGTGAAAAAACGCTGATGTGAAACCAGCCTTAGGCCCTGTGCGCACTTATCGGTTTTTCACGCGGATTTCCTGCGGTTTTGCTGCATGTTTCGCTGCAGAAAATGTTCATAACATCTCTGCAGTGAATCATCAGCAAAACCTATGGAAAAAAAAAAATCCTGTGCGCACTATGCGGATTTTGACAGCTGCATGTTTTGCTGCGGGATTCCCGCAGCAAAAACAATTGCATGTCACTTCTTTTCCGCACGTCGCTGCGGGATTTCACTCCATTGACTGCCATGTAATCGTGAAATCCCGCAGGGAATAACGCAGGCAGCAAATTCTGTGCAGTTCACTGCGTTATTCCCTCCGGTATTTCGCGGTTTACCTCCGGTAATGTACATCGCTGCCTGCGGTTTTGCAGGGAAGTGATGTCATTACAGGAAGAGGAAGCGGAGCTAGCAGAGTAAACACACACACATCACAGACATAGAATACACACATCGCACTCACACACAGACACAGACATATAGAATACACATAGAAAGCAAACGGAAATATAGAAAACAAAACACGTGGGCTCCGCCGTATTTTTTACCTTCCAGCCAAGGTAAGCACACAGCGGCGGCCCTGTATTCTCAGGCTGGGGAGGGAGAGGGGCAGGGTTAATGTCCCCCGCCTCCCTCCCCCCTCCCGCAGCCAAGAATATCAGCGGCACCTGCCCCGGGACTGTCGCATGCATTATGCGTCAGTCCCAGAGTGTCCCCGGCTCTTCTTGTTGCCGTGATGCTGTGGCAATCAAGGTAATGTAAGGAGTTAATGGCAGCGGATCGCCGCCACTAAGTCCAGGCTTGATCATGGCAGCGTCTATGAGACAGCTGACATGATCAACCCCTAAGTAAAGTGAAAAAAACCACACACCGAAAAATCATTTTAAATAAAACCCAAAAAAGCTCCTGGTTCACCATTTTATTAACCCCTCCCGAAACACACCGCTCCGGCGTAATCCACGTCCTGTGATGCTTGCATCCAGCCGCGACTGACACTGACACACTGCTGAATGCAGCCTCGCAGCGAGACAGCAGAGGTAACCACAGGGCATTTCCCACGGCCGGTAATGTGAACACACTGCCGACCGTAAGAAATGCAGCGAGTGCTCACAGGGACTATCTATCTATTCTTCTGTCTATTTCTCTATCTATCTCAGAATGAAATGATTTTTTTTTCACTGTGCTTTATTTCATTGAATGCAATAAAGCACATGTACCAAACCGCATGCAGTTTTCGGGTGCGGTTTGCCGCGGTTTTTTACCGCGGGTGCGGTAATCTTTCAATGCCTGCAGAATTTTCTTGAGAACATTCCATTTTCCAGTGCGCACAAAGCCTTATGCTGCATTTTTTAGCTGCGTTTTTAGTGTGTCGTTTGTCTACAGTACCTATTTATATAAAGTTAGTTTCACTGACCACAAGCGCAGAGAGGAAAAAAAGAGAAAAAAAGCAGCAGTATTTTTTCACTTATTGCTTTTAGTGGTCAAAAAAGCTGTAAAACCTCCAACAATTGACATACTGCCTCTTTCAAAAATGCATCAGTTTTCCCATTTAATTCAGGGGGAAAAAAACAAGTGTGTATGAGATTTCTGAAATCTTATAGCTTTTGCTGGTACTATAAAAAGCAACTTTTACATAAAAAAAAATAAAAAAAAAAAAATGCAACATGTGAACAGAGCCTAAAAGTTATGGCTCTGTCCACACATCCATGTAATATTCTATGGAGTGTTTGACACCTTTTGTATGGGGAGTTTTCCTGCTTGAGGTTATGGTCATATTTAGCTTTTGGATTGGATTCTGCTGCGTATTTATTACAATAGGAAATCCCCCTACAGTGCTGTGCCCCCGCCAATTTAGTTTTTCACTCCATGGAAAAAAAGCAAAAAGTAAATTCTTGCGGACTTTGTTAGAAGTAGAGAGAAATGCCTATGCACAATGGAACGCATAAAACCTCCTCACCAATATCTTGAAATCCTGTGTTAAACAGGACCAAAACCACTTTTTACCTGCAGATGTAGGGTTAAGGGTGTTTTACACGCTGTGACATCGCTAACGATATATTGTCGGGGTCACGGTGTTTTGATGCACATCTGGCGTCGTTAGCGACGTCGCAGCCTTTGACACCTATGTGCGACCTTAAACGATCGCAAAAGAGGCAAAAATCGTTGGTCTGTGAGACGTCGTTCATTTACCAAAAATCGTTGTCTGGTAAGTAGCGATGTTGTTCGTCGTTCCTGCGGCAGCACACATCGCTATGTCTGACACCGCAGGAACGACGAACATCTCCTTACCTGCGTCCACCGGCAATGAGGAAGGAAGGAGGTGGGCGGGATGTTCCGGCCGCTGATCTCCGCCCCTCCTCTGCTATTGGGCGGCTGCTTAGTGACGTCGCTATGACGCCTAACGCACCTCCCCCTTGAAGGAGGGATTGTTCGGCGGGCACGCGACATCGGTGAAAAGGTATGTGTGTGTGACGCTGCCGTAGCGATAATGTTCGCTACGGCAGCAATCACCAAATGTCGCACAAGCGACGGGGGCAAGTGCTATCGCTAGCGATGTCGCAGCGTGTAAAGCACCCTTTAGTCTGATGGTACATAGCGGTAGAATCAAGTCTACCTGCCTGCCTTACTTTAGCACCGGCTACAGGGAGAAAATGAACCTTTATCCTCCGTGCAGCCACTTGCTTTCAGTCATCCAATAGTGTAATCAGCTGTTGTGGTCACCGCTCACTACACAATGAAAAACGCTGTGGTCACTAGTCACTTACCTGCAAATTGATAGCTTGCTCAGCACACACATGCTGCAGAGCAGGCAGTCAGTCAAAATGTGGGGAAACAATTACATGCTGATCCAAGAAGGCAGGCATGATCAGCACTGCTTACCAGCAAATTGACCTGATATTTACAGGTTAATAGCGTCTCTGGACATGTCAGGTTCCCTGTAGCCCATTTATGGAGTAAAATTGTCATCCAGAAAAATTTACAAAAAAAATAAATAAATAAAATAAAAATTGTATCAACCATAAGGCCATGATTGATCAAGCACTTCTGGCATAAAAGAGGTGTGCTCTAAGTGGTATTTTGCACCAGAAAAAAAAAATACCGTAATACACCCTTTACAATAATCTTACTACTGAAAGAACGGTGGTGAAATTGGGAGTCTCATATCTTGGAATTGCACTCAAACTTCTGTTCAGTAAAATAGTGACTAACAGCTAGGAGGCTGCAAAATGAAGCAAAATGGGGATATACGGTACATACAGGGTTTCCCCAAAGATACAGCAATTAGACTTTTCTGGCCCACTGAAACTACATGAATATTCACCAATTCCCCCGCCCACCTCTGTGCCAGCATCTGATTGGTTGCAGTCAGACTGCTATACACGCCTCCAGTGGCCCACCTCCTGTGCCGTCATCTGTGATTGGTTGCAATCTGCTTTACCTTGGCTGGTTATCAAACATACTTGTGATCCTATGTCATTTTTTTAGATTATTTAAATGGATAATTTAAAAATAAAAAAAAAAATTGGTCCCCCTCATTTACGATAACCAGCCAATGTAAAGTGGACAGCTGAGGGCTGGTATTATCAGGATGGGAAGAGCCATGGTTATTTGGCCCTTCCTAGTCTGAAAATATCAGCCCGTAACCACCTCAGAAGCGGCGCATTCATTGATGTGCCAATGAGAGAGAGTAATTATATATCTATCTATCTCTCTCTCTATGAGCCCAGGCTGCTGTGAGAACATAAACACTTTATAATACTTACCCAACGGTCGCTCGGTTAGCCAGATGGGCGTCTCCGTTCTCCTGTATCGGCGCCGCCTATTTTGGCCATCTTCGTCTTCCTCCTTCTCTAGCCACAGTGAATGACGCGTCCGATGTCATACACACTCGCCGGCATTCAGGTCCTGAGCAGGCGCACTTTGATCTGCCCTGAGCAGGGCAATTCAAAGTATTGTAGTGCGCCTGTGAAGGACCGGCGAGTGTGTATGATATAGGACACATCATGCACACAGGAGTCAGAAGGAGGACAAAGATGGCCGAAAGAGCCGGCACCTGACAATGGAGATGCCCATATGGCCAACCGAGCGACCGTTAGGTAAGTATTATAAAGTGTTCATGTTTTCACAGCGGCCTGGGCTCTTATATACAGCATGTTAGAATGCTGTATATAAGAGCCCGGTGGTGGTGGCCGCAGCTTATAGGGCAAAAAAGTGGTGACAGGTTCCCTTTAACTAGTACCCAGATTGCCACCACACCAGGGCAATGTGCTAAAAAAATCAGAATTGTCATATCAATGAATGCGCCACTTTCAGGTGGTTACAGGCTGATATTTTTGGCCTGGGCCATTATATACAGCATGTTAGAATGCTGTATATAAGAGCCCACTGGTGGTGGCCGCAGCTTATAGTCCATAAAGTGGTGACAAGTTCCCTTTAATGGGATTAATGTCAGCTGTGAATTGACTGCAAGACCAGAGGTTAGTAATGGGTGGGCTTCTATCAGACATCCCCCATTACTAACCCAGTAAGTGAAAGGTTAAAAAGAAAAAAAACAAAAAAAAAAATAATACTTTATTTCAATAAAGACCCTCCTTCACTCCCTTATTCTCCAATTTATTAAATAAAAAATATCCTGGCAGTTCCGACGGTAATCTAAAAAGGTAATGTCCCACGATGCCCATCGTTCCTATGGAGTCTCATTCTGAGAAAGTTCTCAGAACGAGAGTCCATAGGTCACTACTGGTCAGCACCAGCCCTGGATTTTCCCCCCCAAGAGTGCTAAAATCAGTAACCTTACATGACCTCACTGCTTTTGCTGGGTATCTCAGTCGTGGAGGGCAACACCAGACCTTAAATTTCCCACGAGCAGTGAGATTATGTAAGGTTACTGACGTCAGCACCCATGGAAATATCAAGGGCTGGTGGTGACCTATGACCCTCATTCTGAGAGCTTAGAACGAGACTCCATAGGAATCGATGAGTGTTGTGGGACATTACTTGTTTTTGTTTGTTTTTTATTTCATAAATTGATGAATGAGGCAGTGGGGGGGGCGGGGGTTGGGAGTTTTTATTCAAATAAAGTGTGTGTGTGTGTGTGTGTGTGTGTGTGTGTGTGTGTGTGTGTGTGTGTGTGTGTGTGTTTTAACCATTCAACCTCAAAACGTATTACCCCGATTGCCACCACTCCAGGATAAATTGAGAAGAGCTGGGCAAAACGCCACAATAGGCACATCTAATGGATTTACCACTTCTGTGGCCTGCTATTTTTAGACTGGGGACAAATAACCATGGCCTTTCCCACACTGATAATACCAGCCCCCAGCTGTCCTCTTTATTCTGGCAGGTTATCGAAAATGAGGGGAGCTCAAGCCATTTTTTTTTTTTAAATACATATTTAAAAGAAAAAAAAAAGTGTGGGGTCCTCGCTATTTTATATAACTAGCCAAGGTAAAGCAAACAACTGAGGGCTGCAGCACATAGCTGTCTGTTTTAACCACGCTTACTATCAAAAATAAAGTGTGAGGCCACGGCTTCTTTTCTTCAAGTGGTGTGCCAGCCAATCACAGCCTTTCAACAAGCTTTATTCGGATGACAAACTCGAACTGGACGTATGGTTAAAACTCAGTGTTCAGATCCGAGACCCGGACACTCGGTGTTCGGTACTAACCCCGGACCTTACAGTTCGAGTTCCCTGATCCCTAATCATATCCTCCTAATAAAACATCTACTAGCAACAAAGTGGAACAATATTGACTTCCCACATTATCAAAAATACTACTTAGAAGATCTTATTTTAAAAATTATTAAAAAAAATTAATATATATATATTTTACAAAAAAATCAGAAGACAGCACTCCACTTCTCTTTCAAATAAAATCTTCTTTAATGGCCCATATCACAGGACGTTTCAGTCAAAGGCTGACCTTTTCCAACAGTGTCAAAAAGGTGAGCCTTTGACCGAAACGATCTGTGATATGGGCCATTAAAGATTATATTTGAAAGAGAAGTGGAGTGCAGCCGTCTGTTTTTTGGAAATATTGAAGGGACGGTAGGATGCTGTTGTGAAGGATTTTGCACCTAATTTATTTTTAAGTGCTGCTCTGAAAATATATAATATATATATATATATATATATATATATATATATATATATATATATATATATATATATATATATATATATATATATATATATATATATATATATGAGATGGGACCCTTGGATTAGGAGCTTCACTCCAGACCTACGTGTAATTGAGTCCACAGATTACTCTCCTTGTCTTAATGGCCATTCAGATTGCTTGCT
The DNA here is from genome assembly GCF_048569485.1 of Anomaloglossus baeobatrachus. Classification (NCBI taxonomy): domain Eukaryota; kingdom Metazoa; phylum Chordata; class Amphibia; order Anura; family Aromobatidae; genus Anomaloglossus; species Anomaloglossus baeobatrachus. The sequence goes on along the minus strand of NC_134353.1, from coordinate 395,189,550 downwards.
CGGTTATGTTATCTTATTATATATAAGAGCTTCTTATTTCCCTTTATTTCTCCCACCCTTCCATTCTCATGTTTTTTGCATACTTCCCCTAAGTTCCCTTATTTATAAAATACCCAAAAAATATTTGACCAAGAAAAGCTGCTTAAATGCTGAAAAACTATTTTCGCACAACTTGTAGTTGGGTAAGAAAAAAAAAATGCAATTTTTAGCTTTGTTTTTTTACCAGTTTTGTTGGACTTTCTGAAAAGTTGAGGTGCTGGATGGGCATGGGCGAAAAAACTACCGTAAGTCATGATAATTTATGCTATGAAATTGTGGGAAATTTGGATGGGCACGCACTCCAGCCCCCGACTCCGTGGCAAATGATGATGTGGCCAGGCACAGAATACATGACGCCACAGTCTCTAACACGCTGCTGGCATTTCAGTGGCAGCCACCATCCCTGCAGTTAGGTGCAAGGCGCCATTGAAGAAGCAGAACTTAGAAGTGGGCACAGTCATAGCCACACCATGAACTAATGCCATTTTCCAGTGTGATGTCATCACCTATAACCCAGGCTCCAGGGCACCATTACGGAATGTAGTGATCATACTGGTGCCAGACTTTTCACTTTTCTTATGCAATAGCTTCCTAATCACCATCATTACTGCGTGGCATACCACTGCAAACAGTGGCAGAGAGGCCACAATACCCGCCACCTACAAATACTGCATATTACTTTACCAAGGCCAAATCCACAATGCCCCAAACTACATTATACTAGAAAACCAGAAAGGAAAAAATATGTTGCTTTCATTGCCAAGAGGGCAGAGAACACGGGGAACAGAACCGACCTGGCTGGTTTGACTAGTTCTGATGTGTCCTGATAAACATTCCACCGAAACTCACCCTGCAGGCACTGAAAGGGCACAGCAGCCCCGCACTGGGGGGATGTGGAGGGCAGTATACCAGCCCTACAGTGTGGGCATGGAGCTGCCAGGGTCTGTGTATAGGGAGGGGTCTGAGGTGGAGCAGGGTACATAAGGGGGCATGGCACAGGTCACCATCTAGAGGGGCACAGCAGCCCTGCACTGGGGGGATGTAGAGGGCAGTATACCAGCCCTACAGTGTGGGCATGGAGCTGCCAGGGTCTGTGTATAGGGAGGGGTCTGAGGTGGAGCAGGGTACATAAGGGGGCATGGCACAGGTCACCATCTAGAGGGGCACAGCAGCCCTGCACTGGGGGGATGTGGAGGGCAGTATACCAGCCCTACAGTGTGGGCATGGAGCTGCCAGGGTCTGTGTATAGAGAGGGGTCTGAGGTGGAGCAGGGTACATAAGGGGGCATGGCACAGGTCACCATCTAGAGGGGCACAGCAGCCTGCACTGGGGGGATGTAGAGGGCAGTATACCAGCCCTACAGTGTGGGCATGGAGCTGCCAGGGTCTGTGTATATAGGGAGGGGTCTGAGGTGGAGCAGGGTACATAAGGGGGCATGGCACAGGTCACCATCTAGAGGGGCACAGCAGCCTGCACTGGGGGGATGTAGAGGGCAGTATACCAGCCCTACAGTGTGGGCATGGAGCTGCCAGGGTCTGTGTATATAGGGAGGGGTCTGAGGTGGAGCAGGGTACATAAGGGGGCATGGTCTGTGTGCGTGCCTCTGGATAAGTGCCTCATAAGTGTCAGAAATATACCAGAAATGAAATGTAATTCTATGGCCTAACTCTCCATGGTCCCCATTCATCTCTGATTCTGACAATCCATCTGTCTCATTCACAGGTATGACCGTCCAGTTGTTCTATGCATCTGAATTTCCTGTTTGACTTTAATCTCCTCACCTGCATATACATTTAAAGTCCCTTTGCTTTGGTATGCTAACCTGCTGTTTTCATGTTGTATAATTAGTTAAATCCTGTCTGTATTTTTTTTTTTTTTTTTTTTTTCTTCTTTGAGTGCTTCCTACCTGTTTGTAATTCTTTCATGTGCCTCACCCCTGCTGGTCAGCTGATGTTCATCTGGGTCAATGAGACATGTATATAAGTACTGCACTAGGTCTATGACCGTGGTCTGTGTGCGTGCCTCTGGATAAGTGCCTCATAAGTGTCAGAAATATACCAGAAATGAAATGTAATTCTATGGCCTAACTCTCCATGGTCCCCATTCATCTCTGATTCTGACAATCCATCTGTCTCATTCACAGGTATGACCGTCCAGTTGTTCTATGCATCTGAATTTCCTGTTTGACTTTAATCTCCTCACCTGCATATACATTTAAAGTCCCTTTGCTTTGGTATGCTAACCTGCTGTTTTCATGTTGTATAATTAGTTAAATCCTGTCTGTATTTTTTTTTTTTTTTTTTTTTTCTTCTTTGAGTGCTTCCTACCTGTTTGTAATTCTTTCATGTGCCTCACCCCTGCTGGTCAGCTGATGTTCATCTGGGTCAATGAGACATGTATATAAGTACTGCACTAGGTCTATGACCGTGGTCTGTGTGCGTGCCTCTGGATAAGTGCCTCATAAGTGTCAGAAATATACCAGAAATGAAATGTAATTCTATGGCCTAACTCTCCATGGTCCCCATTCATCTCTGATTCTGACAATCCATCTGTCTCATTCACAGGTATGACCGTCCAGTTGTTCTATGCATCTGAATTTCCTGTTTGACTTTAATCTCCTCACCTGCATATACATTTAAAGTCCCTTTGCTTTGGTATGCTAACCTGCTGTTTTCATGTTGTATAATTAGTTAAATCCTGTCTGTATTTTTTTTTTTTTTTTTTTTTTCTTCTTTGAGTGCTTCCTACCTGTTTGTAATTCTTTCATGTGCCTCACCCCTGCTGGTCAGCTGATGTTCATCTGGGTCAATGAGACATGTATATAAGTACTGCACTAGGTCTATGACCGTGGTCTGTGTGCGTGCCTCTGGATAAGTGCCTCATAAGTGTCAGAAATATACCAGAAATGAAATGTAATTCTATGGCCTAACTCTCCATGGTCCCCATTCATCTCTGATTCTGACAATCCATCTGTCTCATTCACAGGTATGACCGTCCAGTTGTTCTATGCATCTGAATTTCCTGTTTGACTTTAATCTCCTCACCTGCATATACATTTAAAGTCCCTTTGCTTTGGTATGCTAACCTGCTGTTTTCATGTTGTATAATTAGTTAAATCCTGTCTGTATTTTTTTTTTTTTTTTTTTTTTCTTCTTTGAGTGCTTCCTACCTGTTTGTAATTCTTTCATGTGCCTCACCCCTGCTGGTCAGCTGATGTTCATCTGGGTCAATGAGACATGTATATAAGTACTGCACTAGGTCTATGACCGTGGTCTGTGTGCGTGCCTCTGGATAAGTGCCTCATAAGTGTCAGAAATATACCAGAAATGAAATGTAATTCTATGGCCTAACTCTCCATGGTCCCCATTCATCTCTGATTCTGACAATCCATCTGTCTCATTCACAGGTATGACCGTCCAGTTGTTCTATGCATCTGAATTTCCTGTTTGACTTTAATCTCCTCACCTGCATATACATTTAAAGTCCCTTTGCTTTGGTATGCTAACCTGCTGTTTTCATGTTGTATAATTAGTTAAATCCTGTCTGTATTTTTTTTTTTTTTTTTTTTTTCTTCTTTGAGTGCTTCCTACCTGTTTGTAATTCTTTCATGTGCCTCACCCCTGCTGGTCAGCTGATGTTCATCTGGGTCAATGAGACATGTATATAAGTACTGCACTAGGTCTATGACCGTGGTCTGTGTGCGTGCCTCTGGATAAGTGCCTCATAAGTGTCAGAAATATACCAGAAATGAAATGTAATTCTATGGCCTAACTCTCCATGGTCCCCATTCATCTCTGATTCTGACAATCCATCTGTCTCATTCACAGGTATGACCGTCCAGTTGTTCTATGCATCTGAATTTCCTGTTTGACTTTAATCTCCTCACCTGCATATACATTTAAAGTCCCTTTGCTTTGGTATGCTAACCTGCTGTTTTCATGTTGTATAATTAGTTAAATCCTGTCTGTATTTTTTTTTTTTTTTTTTTTTTCTTCTTTGAGTGCTTCCTACCTGTTTGTAATTCTTTCATGTGCCTCACCCCTGCTGGTCAGCTGATGTTCATCTGGGTCAATGAGACATGTATATAAGTACTGCACTAGGTCTATGACCGTGGTCTGTGTGCGTGCCTCTGGATAAGTGCCTCATAAGTGTCAGAAATATACCAGAAATGAACCAGACGTGACCAGAAGGTAAACTTCAGCTCTTTCTAACCAAGTTTTCCACTGACACAACTTACCTGTTAAATCATATACTTACCACACTACCCCCCACCATGTTCACCTATGCCCTCACAGTCTTTGCCCCTCTCCTCCTCACTCTCCTTCACTATCCGCACACCCCAGCTCCCTCTAAACAAATATTCATCTCCCCCTCCCTCCTGCCTTCTCATCTGTCCTCATCTGCTGACCTACTCCTGAACCTCAGATCGCTCCTAATATCGCGCAGACCATGCCGTTCACTCTCCTTCTCCCACCTGCTCTCCCTTTCTCTACTCCTTCTCACTGCTGGTGACATAGCCCCCAATCCTGGCCCCCCATGGATGGTACACCCCTCTTTATCACCCACCCACCACTCTCCACATAATAGTAACTACCGCAATCTATCCAACATAAAAACTATTCCCCTCTCACCCACTCTGCCGCCCCCTCTCTCAGGAGCGCTCTGGAATGCCCGCTCAGTGTGTAATAAACTGCACATCATTCATGATCTCTTTACCTCCAGCAATCTATCCTTTCTAGGCATCACCGAAACATGGCTGACACCATCCAACTCTGCCTCCCCAGCTGCACTATGCTACGGTGGCCTGCACTTCTCCCACACTCCTCGCCCTGGCAATAGACAAGGTGGAGGAGTGGGCCTCCTTCTTTCTAACAACTACAACTTCACCACAATCCCACCTCTACCCTCCCTCGACCTGCCTTCCTTTGAAGTGCACTCTGTCCGAATCTATTCTCCCTCCAACCTCCAAGTGGCTGTCATATACAGACCCCCGGGCGCCACCACTGCCTTCCTCGACCACTTCTCTGCCTGGCTTCTACACTTTCTCTCTGCTGACATTCCCACCATCATCATGGGTGACTTCAACATCCCCACTGACACTCGCCAACAAGCTGCTTCCAAACTCCTCTCCCTTGCTTCGTCTTTTGGCTTAACTCAGTGGTCCACCTCTGCCACCCACAAAGATGGAAACACACTAGACCTCATCTTCACCCGCCTCTGTCCCCTTTCTGACTTCACAACTTCCCCCCTCCCCCTATCTGACCACCATCTTCTGACCTTTTCAGCCCTGTCCTCCTCACCTACCCCCCCTGTCCAGCACCTAGCACATCCCCGCAGAAACCTTGCACACCTCAACATGCACACCCTCGCCGACTCTATCCTCCCACTGTCCTCCATATCGTCCCTCCACGACACAGACAGCGCCACCACTTTCTACAACACCACCCTCACATCAGCCATTGATTCAGTCGCTCCCCTTGTGCATGGCAGAGTGAGACGAATCAATAGACAGCCCTGGCACAACAGCCTCACTAAAAAACTTAGGCAAAGGTCTAGGGCTGCAGAGCGGCGGTGGAAGAAAACGCACTCCCAGGAAGACTTCACCACATTCAAAAATGCAATTCACACATTTCGTTCAGTCCTCACCTCCACTAAACACGATTACTTCAGAAACCTCATATCCTCTCTAACACACAACCCCAAACAGTTATTCAACACTTTCAACTCCCTCCTTCGCCCACCACTGCCCCCTCCAACCTCCCTCATTTCTGCAGAAGACTTTGCCACCTATTTCCAAGAAAAAATCGACCTAATAAGGCAAGTCTTCTCTGCTCAGCCACCACAACCCCTTCATGTAGCTGACCACTGCCCCTCCCCCATAAACTTCCTCCCCACCATCACCGAAGGAGAGCTTGCACGTCTGCTCTCAAAAGCGCACCTCACCACCTGCGCACTTGACCCCATGCCATCCCACCTCCTTCCCAACCTCACCACCATCCTTATTCCAGCTTTAACCCATCTCTTCAACCTATCTTTAACGACTGGAACCTTCCCCTCTGCCTTTAAACATGCAACAGTCACACCTATCCTAAAGAAACCTTCCCTCGATCCAACCTCTACTACCAGCTACCGCCCCATATCACTACTCCCACTTGCCTCAAAACTCCTGGAACAGCATGTCCATGCTGAACTTTCCTCCCACCTCTCCTCTAACGCTCTCTTTGACAACCTACAGTCCGGCTTCCGTCCACATCACTCCACCGAAACTGCCCTGACTAAAATCACAAATGACTTGCTTACTGCCAAAGCGAACAAGCACTTCTCTGTACTCCTACTCCTAGACCTGTCCTCAGCCTTCGATACCGTTGACCACTCCCTCCTATTACAGACCCTCTCTTCCCTTGGTGTCAGAGATCTTGCCCTCTCTTGGATCTCTTCATACCTCTCAAATCGCACTTTTAGTGTCTCCCACTCCCACACAACCTCTTCATCCCACCATCTCTCTGTTGGCGTCCCTCAAGGCTCTGTCCTAGGACCCCTACTTTTCTCTATCTACACATTTGGCCTGGGACAACTCATAAAGTCCCATGGCTTCCAATACCACCTATATGCCGACGACACCCAGATCTACCTCTCTGGCCCAGATGTCACATCTCTGCTGTCCAAAATCCCGAAATGTCTATCTGCTATATCCTCCTTCTTCTCCTCTCGCTTCCTAAAGCTCAATGTGGCCAAAACTGAACTAATCATCTTTCCTCCGTCTCACCTACACTCTCCACCTGATCTATCTATTACAATAAATAACACCACGCTCTCGCCAGTACCCAAAGTTCGCTGCCTCGGAGTGACCTTTGACTCTGCCTTATCCTTCATACCACACATCCAATCCCTCACCACCTCCTGCCGTCTTCAACTCAAAAATATTTCCAGAATCCGCCCTTTCCTCAATTTGCAATCAACTAAAATGCTAGTGCATGCCCTCATAATCTCCCGCCTCGACTACTGTAACATCCTCCTCTGTGGCCTCCCTGCCAACACGCTTGCCCCTCTCCAGTCCATCCTTAACTCTGCTGCCCGACTTATCCACCTCTCTCCTCAATACCACCCCGCTTCTCCTCTCTGCATGTCCCTCCACTGGCTTCCAATCTTCCACCGTATCCAATTCAAACTTCTAACACTGACCTACAAAGCTGTGCATAATCTTTCCCCTCCGTACATCTCCGAACTACTCTCCCACTACACTCCAACACGTCACCTCCGGTCCTCCCAAGATCTCCTCCTCTCCTCCTCTCTCATTCGCTCCTCACACAACCGACTCCAAGACTTCTCCCGAGCATCCCCAGTCTCCTGGAACTCGCTGCCTCAACACGTCAGACTATCCCCTACCCTTGCAAACTTCAAACGGAACCTGAAAACGCACCTGTTCCGAAATGCCTACAATCTACAATGAACTCGCTGCCGCCCGACCACCGTGCGGAGCTGCCGCCCGACCACCGTGCGGAGCTGCCGCCCGACCACCGTGCGGAGCTGCCGCCCGACCACCGTGCGGAGCTGCCGCCCGACCACCGTGCGGAGCTGCCGCCCGACCACCGTGCGGAGCTGCCGCCCGACCACCGTGCGGAGCTGCCGCCCGACCACCGTGCAGAGCTGCCGCCTGACCTACACCCCACCTATTGTCTCCTCTCCATAATCCTATAGAATGTAAGCCCGCAAGGGTAGGGCCCCCTTCCCTCTGTACTAGTCTGTCTACTGTAACTTGTATACGTATTTTGTATGTAACCCCCTTCTCATGTACAGCACCATGGAATTAATGGTGCTCTATAAATAAATAATAATAATAATAATAATGGCACAGGTCACCATCTAGAGGGGCACAGCAGCCTGCACTGGGGGGATGTGGAGGGCAGTATACGAGCCCTACAGTGTGGGCATGGAGCTGCCAGGGTCTGTGTATATAGGGAGGGGTCTGAGGTGGAGCAGGGTACATAAGGGGGCATGGCACAGGTCACCATCTAGAGGGGCACAGCAGCCTGCACTGGGGGGATGTGGAGGGCAGTATACCAGCCCTACAGTGTGGGCATGAAGCTGCCAAGGTCTGTTTGTATTGGAAGGGAGGGGTCTGAGGTGGAGCAGTGTACATAAGGGGGCATGGCACAGGTCACCACCACATCCCTCCAAGGTGAAATGAGCAGGAAACCTGGAAACCCAAAATGAAGATTTCTCCTCACAACATACCATATGCAAATGAGAAAAAAAATCCACTGCACTTGTATGGAGAGGTTTCTATACATCCCATGGAGCTCAGTCAGGCAATGGCTGATAACAGAGAGCACTAGATGGGAGTCATCCATACAAGAGCAGACAGGCAGTTCCCAGTGCACAGGCCATCATGGCTGATAACAGAGAGCGCTAGATGGTAGTCATCTATCCAATATCACAGAGGCAGTTCCCAGTCCACAGGCCATCATGGCTGATAACAGAGAGCGCTAGATGGTAGTCATCTATCCAATATCACAGAGGCAGTTCCCAGTGCCCAGGCCACCATGGCTGATAACAGAGAGCGCTAGATGGTAGTCATTATCCAATATCACAGAGGCAGTGCACAGGCCACCGTGGCTGATAACAGAGAGCGCTAGATGGGCGTGATCCATCCAATATGAGGCTGTCGGTCAGTGCCGCACAGTGCCCGGTCCCCCCGGTCCCCCGCCGCCTCTGTACCTGGCTGGCTCCTCCGGTGCTCTCCCTACAGGTGTCTTGCAGCTTCTGAGCATTTCCTGGTATCGCCTGAGACTCAGCCAGGTTAACCCTGTCCCTGCCGCTCACTGCGCGCACCATCGCCCTTTAACCCTTCCCCTGCTGTCAGCAAACAATACACAAGTGCAATGAATGGCCCCAGCTCCACTCCTCTCTGCAGTCTCCCCGGGGTGGACATGAGGGGCACTCGCGCTTGCTATCTCGCATTCTGGCACTTTCCACACGCACAGGGATTAGGTCCGTCTCGTCAGGAGTGTGGCACCACTGCGGTTTTCATGCTTCTACTGCACTTTAGTTTGCTATTTTCTAGGAAACTTTTATTTTAGTTATTTTTTTTTGTTTTTTTGCCAATAACCAAGATGGCCGTCACACTCTCCTAAAATCCGCCCACTTGGAAGGGAACCCTTCTGCCTGATGACGTAAGGGTGCGTATGACGTAATGACGTAAGAGACAAGACCTCCGGAGAAGCTGTCAGGAGAACGGCATTGAGGATAGAAGAGGATGGAGGAGCCCGAGGAGGAAGAGGGTTGTGGGGAGAGCCCGGAGCGGGCGGCCGGGGGGTCCGCAGAGGAGCCCGGGGAAGGTGAGCGCTCGGTAGTGGCCGGTCCCGCCTGGCAGGTGGAAGTTAGGACTAGGGAGGATGGGGCATGGAGTACGGCTGGGTAGTGGTCCAGGGGCCAAATGGCGAGAGGAGCCCAGAGGGCATGTACTACCGACCTGTGATGTACATATATGCCATGCCCTACCGACCTGCGGTGCACCCGTGTGCCTGCGCCCTACCGACCTGCGGCGCACCCGTGTGCCTGTGCCCTGGCGACCTGCGGCGCACCCGTGTGCCTGTGCCCTGGCGATCTGCGGCGCACCCGTGTGCCTGTGCCCTGGCGATCTGCGGCGCACCCGTGTGCCTGTGCCCTGGCGACCTGCGGCGCACCCGTGGGCCTGTGCCCTGGCGACCTGCGGCGCACCCGTGGGCCTGTGCCCTGGCGACCTGCGGCGCACCCGTGGGCCTGTGCCCTGGCGACCTGCGGCGCACCCGTGGGCCTGTGCCCTGGCGACCTGCGGCGCACCCGTGGGCCTGTGCCCTGGCGACCTGCGGCGCACCCGTGGGCCTGTGCCCTGGCGACCTGCGGCGCACCCGTGGGCCTGTGCCCTGGCGACCTGCGGCGCACCCCTGATTTGCATGTGCCAGGAATATATCCTACTATACCGTACTGATATATATCTTACTAGATAGGACAGAATTATAATGGTCTCTGGGGCCATTCACATTTCAGCGTATTTTTTTGTGAAGTATAAGATCACACCAACTCACAGAGACATGTTTATATGAGTCACAGATGAAAGTCACCAATGCAAGTCTGTGAATATATTAAAGGGAATCTGACAGCAGTTTTTTGCCACCTAATCTGAGAGCAGCATAGTGTAGGGGCAGAGATCCTGATTCCAGCAATGTGTCACTTACTGGGCTGCATAGTTTAGATTTGATATAATCACTGTTTTATCAGCAGTAGATTATCAATAGAGGACTAATAAATCTGCTGCTATGTAGTCCTTGATATTCATCAACTCTGTATACCCCCTCCCCACCATTGGTTAGCAGCTTTCTGTATAGACTGGCAGTTTTCTGCCCATGGGCAATCACTGGTGTGGCCGGGGTTATACAGAGCTCAGCATTCAGAGAACTGCTAGATCTGCAGCAGAAAAAAAATATTGATTTTTATCAAAATGACAGCAAAAAGCTCAGTAAGTGACACATCGCTGGAATCAGGGTCTCTGTCTCTACATTATGCTGCTCTCAGATGTAGGAGCAAAAACCTTGTCAGATTCCCTTTCACAGCGCTCATACAGTATACCATCCCTATGCGGTCTGGTTTTAATTAAATGTTTGATAGAAGAAGCTTGACAAGCATTCTTTTTTTTTTTTCTCTTTATACGAAAAAAAACCCCAGACCATACTGATGGCAAAACCTGACGCTGCGACCAAAATATGCTGAGCATTGTATGAGAATCAGCTGAAACTCAGACCGTTTTTTGTGTATGAGACAAAATAAGTGTCAATAGTTTATTTTTATCAATTAATAAAATGCAAATTGAGATCACATCAATGTTTGGTGTAACAACTCAAAAGAGCATCAACTCTTCTAGGTCCAGTTTACACTTACACACAGGGTGTGAAGGAGCTCTGCAAAGAAGTTGTCCCAAACATCTTGGAGAACTAACTACTAATCTTCTGTGGATATAGGCTTGTGCAAATCCTTCTGTCTCTTCATGGAATCTCACATTCTTCATGATGTCGAGATCACTGCTCTATTGGGAGCAAATCATTAGTTCCAGAACTCCTTGTTCTTCCTTTCCCTGCTGCAGAATAACTTTATACAAGGGGCTGCTGATAAGTCTTTGGCTTTACCCAGAAAGAAACGAGATAGATTGATGAAACTTTACATTTATTCCACATCTCTCCACTGATGTCAGCACACTTCTTACATCGGTATTCCAAGTTCTGTAAGCCTAGCAAAAAGGATTTCAGTTGTGCCTCAAACCAGGCATCCGTAGCAGCCAAGGTATCAGAAATGGTGTGAAATTTGGTACCCTTGAGGTGTTTCATCAGGTTTGGAAACAGATGATAGTCGGAGGGAGCTAGATCTGGTGAATAAGGTGGGTGGTCACCAGCTCTGCCAGTTTTGCTTCTTCAGGTTTGGAAACAGATGGTAGTCGGAGGGAGCTAGATCTGGTGAATAAGGTGGGTGGTCAGGAAGCTGGAAGCCCAGCTCTGCCAGTTTTGCCGTGGTCGCTAGTGCAGTGTGAGCGGAGGTGTTGTCTTGCAGGAACAAGATTCCTTTGGACAGCTTGCCGCACCTTTTGGCCTTTAGAGCTGCCTTCATTTGGTCCAAAAGTTCAATGTAATACTTTGCATTGATGGTGGAACCCTTTTGAAGGTAGTCCACTAGCGGCACGCCCTCCTTATCCCAGAACACAGACGCCATCACCTTAGTGGCTGATTTTTGCACCCTGAACTTTTTTGGACGAGGAGAAACACTGTGCCTCTACTCTTTTGACTGTTCCTTGTTTTCAGGGTCAAACAAATAAATCCAGGTCTCATCCATAGTGACCAGTGATCCAGGAAGTTCTTATCAGTCCGGAAACGCTGACAAATGGAGCGGGAAGTTTTTACTCACATGCTTCTCTGATCTGTTCTCAAACATTTGGGGACCCCCTTTGCAGAGGGATTCCTCGTAGCTAAACAGACACCTCCCTGATGATCTTACATGATGAAGTATCTGGCTGGATTTCTCAGCATTGATTACATCATTAAGCTTGATCTAATACCCAACTCCATTTGCTGAAGTGCGTCTCCAAAATTGCAAGGAACCTCCGTCATGCTTCACTGTTGCCTGCAGACATTTATTATTGTATCAGTTCCCAGCCCTTCGTCAAACAAACTGGCTACAGCCAGATATTTCACATTTTGACTCCTCAGTCCAGAGCACCTGGTGACATTTCTCTGTGCCCCAATTCTTCTGTTTTCTTGCTTAGCTGAGTCACCTGACCATATTTCCAGGTTGAAGGTATGGATTTTGACCTCAATTCTTCCATGAAGACCAATTGTGGATAGACTTTCCACACCGATTGGTGTCTCTGGGTCACTCTTATTGCTGCCTGTTTTGAGCTGATAAAAACAATATAACAATAGGGATCACCTATAAATATTTATTTAATGAAATCTGATCCAAAACAATTAAAAACAAACAAAACCAACAAACTTGAACCGCTCATTGGCTATAGCAACCAAATCAGAGAGGCCCATTCATAATAAAGCTCTGAATTACCCAGTCACTTTTCTCACAGGCTGCCAATGTAGGTATGATTGTAATCATCAATATAACTAGCCGTATACAAAAGCTATGCATGTGATAAATGACAATACAATATAAGAAATATTAAATAACCGCTTAAGACCACATAATAAAGAAAAAAAAATATATAAAAATCCCCAAAAAAGAAAAAAATAATCAATTTTTGTGTGGATAGTAGTGCTAAAACAGAACGAAAATCTATAAGAAGGAGAGCTGATGACTGTTTTGTGAAGAAATTTTATTTTTTGAATATAAATTTACATGAGCGACGTGCGCTTGTGAAGGCGGCAAGTAAACATCTGGATATGAAGGCTGCGCAAACGGCAAGCGCACACGCTGGATTTTCAGGAGCTTTCCATGGTATCACACCCCTGTGGGTGTGATACCATGGATTTACAGGAGCCACCTCACTATCAGCTCCTGGAGTGCCGTGCGTGCCGTTTCATATCCGGATGTTGACTTGCCGGCTTCACAAGTGCACTGCGCATAATCAGAAGACTCCTGCGGTTCCGACCATATGCAGATCGTGTCTAGAGCCAGCAAGCAAACACCCGGATATGACGGCTGCAGGAATGGCAAGAGCGCTAACGCGGGATCTCCAGGAGCTGACAGTGACGTGATGTAAATCCATGGTATCAAGCCCACAGGGGTGTGGTACCACGGAAGCATGCAAACACCCACGGGGCGATGCGATGCCCGGGGACTAGACCCTCTCCTATTTACATAGGGAACATGTAAGTTATAAAACTTTTTTTTTTATAAATTCATATTACACAATATTACAACACAGGGATGGGTAGGAAGGGGTTACTAGGCCACACAACACACTGCTTGTAGGTTAGAACGCATATAGGACCTGACGGGTTCCCTCTAAGCATCTTCAGCGTAAAGAACCATGAGGGTACGGTTCCACATGCATTTTGTATGGACGAGTGCAATCTGATAAAACATCGGACGGACTGCTCTCTAGTGTAAAACTATGGGGCAGTGTCCACCTGTGATTGGCATAAGAAATCACAGCATGCTCCATTTGGCAGCGATTCTCTGTTCACGCACCCCCAAACAAGTCTATGGGAGCGTGTGAAACTCGGATTACATGCGAGTGCAGTGCGATATACGAAGAGACAGGCAGCGGAGGAGCTGGAGAAAGTGCTCCCTCCCTCCTCTCCACAACTGTGACCTGATCGCATCACACTCGCATTACTGTTGGCTGACGCTCGCAGGAGAGGGTCATTAGCATATCGCTTCCCATGCTCTCCCATCAGAAGCTGTGCGCAAGTGGAACCAAGACCTAAGTCCCAGACGTGATGATATGGTCACCACAAAGCTTTGCTATCAACATCATCAAGCAGTGTGGGATTCCATGAATGAGTCTACCTCCACAGAAGATCGGTGGTTCGGTCACCAAGCTGTTTGGAACAAGCTCCCTACCAAGTTCCTTCAAGGACTGCCATCAACTATATCTAGAAGAATTGTTACTTTGATGCTGTTTTGATTTAGATTTCTCTTGTCTTCATTCAAATAGCATTTATTAATTGTTAAAAAATAGGCAAATGAACATCTAAATTTTGAAGCATTTTTTCCATATGTGCCTAAACATTTTCCACAGTACTGTAAATAGTCCTTTTGAAAAAGTATTTCTACCCCATGATTTTTTTTTCACATTTTTTTACGTTACACCTGCATATAATTTTATATTCTGTGAAGTATATAATTGATACATGGTTTTCTAAATATTTTTAATATACCGTAAATCTGAAAATTATGACGTGCATTTGTATTCAGCCCCCTTTAATCTGACACCCCTAAATAGAATCCAGAGTGACCATTACCTCCAGAAGTCACACATTTAGTGAATTGAGTCCATGTGTGTAATTTATTCTTAGTATAACTATAGTTCTGTGAAGATCGCAGAGATTGGTTTGAGAACATTGGGTGAGAAACACGCTAGACAGGTCAAGGATAAAGTTGGGGAGAAGAGTAAAGCAGGGTAGGTTTCTAAACAAAAATAGCGCAAGCTCTAACATCTCACAGAGCAATGTTCTATCCATCATCCAAAACTGAAAGGAGTACTGCACGACTGTAAAACTAGATGACAAGGGTGGGGAGTTACTACAAGAAGGGGACCAGTATGGGGAAGGCACTACAAGAAGGGGACCAGGAGGAGGCATGTTACTCAGGATGGAACACATTACTGCAAGGTGGGTACATTACAAAAAGATGACAAGGATGGGGAAGTTACTACAAGAAGGGGACCAGTATGGGGAAGGCATTACAAGAAGGGGACCAGGATGAGGCATGTTACTCAGGATGGAACACATTACTGCAAGGTGGGTACATTACAAAAAGATGACAAGGATGGGGAAGTTACTACAAGAAGGGGACCAGTATGGGGAAGGCATTACAAGAAGGGGACCAGGATGAGGCATGTTACTCAGGATGGAACACATTACTGCAAGGTGGGTACATTACAAAAAGATGACAAGGGTGGGGAGTTACTACAAGAAGGGGACCAGTATGGGGAAGGCATTACAAGAAGGGGACCAGGATGAGGCATGTTACTCAGGATGGAACACATTACTGCAAGGTGGGTACATTACAAAAAGATGATCACAAGGGTGGGGAGTTACTACAACAAGGGGACCAGGATGGGGAAGTTACTACAAAAAAGGGGGCACATTACTCAAGATGGGGACCAGGATGGAGCATAGTACTGCAAGATGGGAACATTACTAAAAGATGACAAGGATGTGGACGTTACTACAAAAAAGGGACCAGGATGGGGAAGTTACTACAAGAAGGGACCAGGATGAGGCACATTAGTCAAGAATAGGACCAGGATGGAGCATATTACTGCAAGATGGGTACATTTCTAAAAGATGATGACAAGCTTGGGGAAGTTGCTACAAGAAAGGGACCAGGATGGGGAAGTTACTACAAGAGGGGACTAGTATGGGGAGTTACTATAAGAGGGGACTAGTATGGGGGGAGTTACTACAAGAGGGGACTAGTATGGGGGGAGTTACTACAAGAGGGGACTAGTATGGGGGAGTTACTACAAGAGGGGACCAGTATGGGGAAGTTACTACAAGAGGGGACTAGTATGGGGGGAGTTACTACAAGAGGGGACTAATATGGAGTAGTTACTACAAGAGGGGACTAGTATGGGGGAGTTACTACAAGAGGGGACCAGTATGGGGAAGTTACTACAAGAGGGGACCAGGATGAGGCAAATTACTCAATGGGGACCAGGATGAAGCACATTACTCCAAGATGGGGACATTACTACAAGATGAGGACCAGAATGGACAAGTTACTACAAGAAGTGGACCAGGATGGTGACGTTACTGCAAGGAGGGAACCCGGAGGAGGCACATTACTCATGAATTACATTAAATGTAAAAAACAAAAATGAAAATAAGGCATGAAAAAAAATGTTGCCACTAAAAATGCTATTTTATGTATAAACTAAAAATAAAATAAAAAACACACCGAAATCATCAAAAGGTGCATAGAAGAAAATGGTATAATTACACGTAAAAATGTCATTTTGTTTTGCAAAGAATGCAGCCTCCCCAAATTAACAATGTCTCTGTGCGGCCCATAGACCCAGCCGAGTCTCAGCCCCTGTTCTAATCCATGTCTTCATCAAATAGAAGAATCCTTTTTCTGCATCACATTAGAAATCAATCTCCTTCTTGCTCGTTCCAGTCCTGTTATTTTATAGAAAAAAAGATACCCTTACAACATAATAGACGTGGACCCAGTAAAGCTTGTTTGCCACAGATGACATGATTTTAGAGCATATCAAAGCGATTAGGAATGTAAAAAATCAATATGTAAATGTAGATGTTTGACCTTTCAGATTGATATTAGGAGAATCTTCAGAAGGTGGCCGCCCCGCCTGTATTTGCTTCCTACCCAGGAAATATTGCCCGCTGAGTCCTCTAGCTCTTTTATAGGCAGCCTAAAATCAAGAGCGACTGATTTGTGCTCCACCATAGCGAAACTCCAGATTAGGTCTTTGGAATCCCAGGTAGCGGGGTTCTTGTGTCCTCCTTTAATGATAAGGGCTGTCAGCTTAGAACTTGAGCCCCCAATCATTGTCGCCTTTATGCCTGTTTTGGTCTAGTTTTGTGTGTTAGGCTGCTTTCTCACACCAGTTTTTTGGCATCAGGCACGATCCGGCAAAAAAAAACGGATCAGTTCCTTCAGTTTTTTGATAGATCCGGTGTGATTCTGAGCATGCTCAGTTCAAAAAAATGGATCCGGTGGCCGGATCCGTTTTTTTTGCCACATTACACCGGATTCGTCGTCCGTAGGCTTCCATTATAAAACATGCAATTTTTGTGCCGGACACAAAAACGTTTACTTGAACGTTTCATCCGGCCGTCGGACAAGTAAACTTTGCCGGATCCGGCAAAAACGGATGAAACACAAGGCCATCCGGCACAATCCGGTGCTAATGAAAGTCTCTGGGGGAAAAAACGGATCCGGCGGCAACAGACGCCGGATCCGTTTTTTCATGTTTTTGCCAGATTGTGCCTGATGGCAAAAAACTAATGTGTGAAAGCAGCCTTAGGGTACTTTCACACCTCCGGTTTTTCTTCTGCGGCACAATCCGGCACTTTGCAGGAAAATCGCAACCGTTTTTCTTTGCTGCCGGTTGCGATTTTCCTGCATAGACTTTAATTAGTGCCGCATTGTGCCGCATGGCCTTGCGTTCCATCCGGTTTTTGCCGCATGCGGCAGATTTAGCCGATGCGGCGGCCGGATGGAACGTTGCCTGGCACGTTTTTTCGTGCGGCAAAAAAAAACCGCATCGCGCCGCATTCGGCCGATGCGGCGCATCTCTCAATGCATGCCTATGGCGGCCGGATGCGGCGCGATGCGGCAAATACCGCATCCGGCCGCCGCATGCGGTTTTTGCCACTGCGCATGCTCAGTAGCATGCCGCAAGCGGCAAAAACCGGGCGGGCCGCATGGGAAAAACTTATGCAAAGGATGCGGTGTTTTCACCGCATCCGTTGCATAGCTTGCACAGCCGGATTGAGCCGCAGGGCTCAAGCCGGATG
Organism: Anomaloglossus baeobatrachus; assembly: GCF_048569485.1. Taxonomy (NCBI): domain Eukaryota; kingdom Metazoa; phylum Chordata; class Amphibia; order Anura; family Aromobatidae; genus Anomaloglossus; species Anomaloglossus baeobatrachus. The sequence goes on along the minus strand of NC_134353.1, from coordinate 395,171,827 downwards.
TGTGAAAGTAGCCTAATGCACTAAAATTCATTTTTCTTTTTACGACTTTCTGAAGTAATTTTTGTGAAAGCTGATGATATGAAAATGATATAAAATTTAATTGGTATGTTCTGCGGTGGAGCAATAGAATGGAAAGGGTTGACAAATGTTCCCCGAGGTAAAACCAATAGGTTTTTCTGTTAATCCTTCCTCCTATTAAGGCTGTGACTGCAGAGTTGTGAATCCTCTTCTCCGATGTCTGAGCCTGGAATGGTGGTCACGTGGCCACAAGTATGCCATATGCCTACTCCCAGCCAAAAGCTCACTAGAGGGCGACCGCCTCGCTCAGCTTTTTTGCATTGAGTGAGCCTATGTGCCTCTAGTTGGAATATGGCAGGATTTTCCTGTGGGCGTGATAACGTGCTATACAATGCCCAATGTCACTGCATCTTTCTTAAAAGCCACGCGTACCTCTCAATATTGCACGTGTCCAACGTCGGGTGTATGCTCATGGCCCATGATCAGAAGTCTCTGCATTTTCAGTCATGCGCACTACACCTCTTTGAAGCCAGAAAATGATGTGACTTCTAATCGTGGGCCATGGGCCTACACCTAGTGTCGGAGATGCACACTACTGAGAGGTACGCATAGCTTTTAAGAGACATGCAGTGACGCTGGGCATGGTATAGCATGTTATCACGTCCACCAGGACGTGATAACATGCTACGTGGGCAGACTAGTCGGGGAAACTAACGCCCCTGTAACTAGTCACACTGCTCATTAGCATCCCAAATAGTCTTTATAAATACTTTTTCTAAAGATCTGTTTGTGTGCTGTGATATGCTGGTACTGTTAGGGTGCATGCCCATGATCAGTGTTTGCAGTGTTCTGGACACAGCATGCTTTAGCTGCATCCATAACGCTGTATTGTACAGTACAAGCATAGTGGATGGGATTTCTAGAAATCTCGTGCCCACTGTGCTTGTTTTTTCCACAGCAAACACTGACCAGCGGTTTGTCTTTCCAGCATGCAGCATGTCAATTGTTTGCTGCGGATTTGCATGCATCCTTCGTAGGGAGAACACAAGTGAGACCGCAGCGCACTGAACCCTGATCGTGGGTACAAGCAGCTGTGGTCTCCTGCATTCTCCTGTGGAGGAGACTTGCGGACCCACAGGTCAGGACACAGTGAATCCTGATCATGGGCACATACCCTTAGACAGAATTATGCACCCAAAACAGCTCGTGGTTCTAGGTGCCCAGGGGACCTGACCGGTTCCCTTTAAAGATGAAGGGCAGATTAGAGACAGGTCTGCTTTAGTTTTGGTTGTGGGACGTTTTTTTAATTGTGTTTGCTGGCGTGTGTGAATAAAGGAGGAAAGTTACCAGATGAGAAGGAAAACTAAATATTTTAGTTAGGTGAGTTGTGACAGCCGGGGAAAGGGACTGAAGCAGATGTGAGGCAATAGGGTCACTGGCGCAGGTAGTAAGGTGAGAAGATGCAAGGAGCCTGCTAACCGCCTTCTGTGACCGGCTCGAAGACAGAAAATGAGCTGGATGATGTGATATTAGGAGACTGGGAGAACATTACCTGTTGAATATTGTCAATCTGTAAAACATTTGGTCATGTTGTCAGCGCTGAGGTGGGTGCTTGGGGCCTGCACTCTTGGACTGAGGAGGAGAGTAAAGTATGAAAGGGTGTAACGCCTGCCTGAATCAACAGACTCAGATGGGATGTAATGGACAGGCTAGAGGGAAGCCACTCACCAAGCAGGACCCCCAGAACCCTGAAACCCTTTAACCCCTATACAGGGATTTGGAATTACACAGGGCCCTGGAGATCACTACCTGTGGAAGGCTGCAGGCCGATGAGGGTAGTCGTCAGGCAGGGTCAAACCAGGAATAGCGGAACAGGGACAGAATAGGCAGGCAAGGACGTAATCAGAAAACGTAACAGAGGTCAAATCCGGATCGGGCAGCGAGGTACAAAAACAGCAGGCAGAAGGGTAGTCAGAAAACAAGCAGAAGTCAGCACACAGGAATCACAAAACAGAATAGGGCGAACCAGGAGCCAGGAACACAGAACTATCTCTGGCAGAGGTCAGCAGACAGGAGGGGAACTAAGAAGGGTGTGGTCTCTTCCCATTGGCTGTAGCTGAACGCTGGCAACTTCAGCTGGAAGACACACGCCACCCACAGTCAGCCAGTAGTACTGCAGATCCCAAGATAACCAAACCCAGTGGATGATCGGAGCCTGGGCCCACCGGTGCTGCTGGCATCGACTCCTCTCCCATCACCAGCACCATCCACGGCAGGAACACTGCGTCGCCTGCGATCGGAGCAGAAGTCGCTGGAGCGGACTCCGGTGGTGACGTAACAAAGGGTCGTTTAGATCGTTGGATAGTGAGGTAGTGAAGTAAGCTTTTTTTTTTTTTTTTGGAGAGGTGAAGGGTAGAGTTGTATGTTTTAAGCATAAACTCGTAATAGATGAAATCTTTGGTCAGATTGGGTTTTCTCCACAGGCGTTTAGTGAGTCCAGAGCACCGCTGGAGAAAACGTATTTGCAGTCTGTGCCGGGATCGCCACCATCTGTGATCAGTTCTATGTGTAGGAGGTGCAACTCCATCCAGGACACTTGGCAGCGTTTCATTATAATGTTTGTGTTTCACAAGAGTGTCACTCTATGAGAAGGAGGAGATTGGGGCCAATTATGACTGCAAATGGTCTGGGTATTAATTACACGTACACTGGAGATCAAAATTAGAGGACAATGTATGATTACTTGCTTTTTTCAAATATCATATAATCTACATTGATGAACATTTGAAGGTATTTTGGTAAGGCTACTTTCACACATCCGGCTTGAGCCCTGCGGCTCAATCCGGCTGTGCAAGCTATGCAACGGATGCGGTGAAAACACCGCATCCTTTGCATAAGTTTTTCCCATGCGGCCCGCCCGGTTTTTGCCGCTTGCGGCATGCTACTGAGCATGCGCAGTGGCAAAAACCGCATGCGGCGGCCGGATGCGGTATTTGCCGCATCGCGCCGCATCAGGCCGCCATAGGCATGCATTGAGAGATGCGCCGCATCGGCCGAATGCGGCGCGATGCGGTTTTTTTTTGCCGCACGAAAAAACGTGCCAGGCAACGTTCCATCCGGCCGCCGCATCGGCTAAATCTGCCGCATGCGGCAAAAACCGGATGGAACGCAAGGCCATGCGGCACAATGCTGCACTAATTAAAGTCTATGCAGGAAAATCGCAACCGGCAGCAAAAAAAACCGGTTGCGATTTTCCTGCAAAGTGCCGGATTGTGCCGCAGAAGAAAAACCGGAGGTGTGAAAGTAGCCTAAGAGGTACACCATGCCTCTAGAACAGTGTTTACAAAACATCCAAAGTTTATCAACATGAAAACTTTATTTTGCCCAAAATGTGATGATCATAATTGGAGAACGGCAATGACTGTAGCACAGAAAAAGATTATAACTACATTTTCTGAAGGTAACAACAGTCACCAATCAGTAGGAAGTATACAGGCCTTTGCTTTGAATGAATTCAGCACATCTGTGGCCACAGGACATCACTAGTCTCTCACACTGCTCTGGTGTGATTTTGGTCCACTCTTCTTCCAGTCTCTTCCACATTTCTTTGACTGTTGTGGGTTTCTTGGCCATAACTTTGGCACCAAGGATTTTCCAGAAGTTTTTGTCATTGGGTTTAGATCTGGGCTGGTCATTTCATTGTTTGTTTTCTGTTTAAAGGAACTGCTTTACCCGTTTTGCTGTGTGACAGGCATTGTCCTGCATGAAAATTGCTGGCTGATTGAGTGATGAACGCAAGTAAAGAACCACATGTTGCTGAAGAAGGTTCTGATACACACTTGCATTCACTCTGTCATGTAGCTGTATGAGAGGTCCAACTCCTGCTGCAGAAAACATTCCCCAAACCATGACACTTCCTCCACCGCCTTTCACTGTCTTCTTAACACACTTTGGGTTCAGTCTTTCCCCATCAGACCCAAATAAATTAAACTTGCTTTCATCACTAAAATGAACTGTGGACCACTTCTCCTCTGTCCACACATCGTTCTCCTCTGTACATGCACCTCCCCAAAGGTGAGTCTATACTTTTTGATTCCTTCTGCTAATGAGAGGTTTGGTCACTGCAGAGTGGCCTTTCAGTCCAAATGCTCTTAAACACCATGACACTGTATGACGAGACAGATCCTTACCCTGTTCAGTGCTGAACTGGTGAGCAATTCCAGCTGCAGTGTTGACCCGATTACCCATGGAGATCCTCTGCATTATCCGGTCTGCTCTCTTTCAAGGGCGACCAGCCTTCTTGAGGAACTTGAAAGAGTTTGTCATGTTGTAAAGATGCAATATTCTCAAAATCACAGACTTGAAACGACCGACATCGCTTGCTATGGTTGATAGGGTCACCCCTTTTGGCCTTCATCAGGACAACCTGCTGCTTGGAGGGTTTCAGTCACTTTGGAACGGTAAATTAGCACCATGTGGCAGATTAACACCAATAACTTGCAGGTATCTGAAAGTGTTCTCTAATTATGATCCATTTTCTTTTTCATTTCTCTCATTTACATTTTTATTATGTGCTTTACAATATATTCAGTTTATGAAATAAGCTTTAAATTCTTCTAGTTAACTCATGTTAGGATATAATCATATAGGGCTTCACAATGACCTTAACATTGTTCTCTAATTTTGATCTCCACTGTGTATTCCTATAAGTGGGAGTTGTCCTGAGTATGGAGACATTTCTTGACAGAGAAGGTTGTTGTCAGAGAGTGAGAGAGAGGATTTAGGAAGGTCATGCACTGAGCAGAGCCGGGAGAAGACCAAGTCCAGCGTATTCCTATCTACATGTGTAGGAGAGTTAGCAAGTTGTGAAAGGCTGAGAGGGGAGGTTGGAGAGTAAAGATGAGCAGCAGATGGGGAGATGGGATCATCAATAGTAATGTTAATGTCCCCTATGATGAAAGTGGGAATGTCACAGATTAGAAAGTGTGGAAATTAGGTGGAAATGTGATTGAGGTACTGACTGGAGGCCTGAGGGCGATACACAACCACCACTCACAGGGAGAAGGGCTTGTGAAGTCTGACAGTGTGGACCTCAAAAGACAGGAAGATAAGTGGGGGTACAAGAGGGATAACCTGAAAAGCACATTTTGTTGAACACCTCAGCCCGGTCTGTTATCAGGCTATAAATAATAGTATTAAATAGTAATATTAAAGTTCAATAAGCATGTTCAATGCTTTTTACCTATGCAATTTCTCATTATTGCACATAATTTATAGACATAGATGGTTTGATTTCTTTGCCTGTGGATTGGATGGGTTGTTACTGACATCTGATAAGAAATTCATGTCAATAGCATGTTTAGAAATGTATTTACTTAGTAATTGGTGACGTGTTCACTATTTTTTTTCACCCACTCTATTGAGTATAATTATTATTATTATTATTAGCCCTTAAAAATTAAAAACTTAGGGCTAAAACAACATTTTTAGTGGTAAAAATGTTGTTTTAGCCCTAAGTTTTTAATTTTTTAAGGGATAATAATAATTCATTATTGGCTATTATCAATTATAATTATTCATTCTTCTGGTATAAAATTCTGAAGCACTTAAGGTGTTAACATGCTTGGTGTACCTCTAGATGAAATCATTGAAGGGTGTAGGTTGTAAAGTGGGGTTACTTGTGGGGGTTTGCTTTTCTGGCACCTCAGGGGCTCTGCCAATTTAACATGGCACCCTCAAACTATTCCAGCAAAATCTATACTCCAGTATGGCACTCCTCCCTTTCTGAGCCCTGCTGTGCCCCAAACCGTGGTTTATCACCCCGTATGGGGGATCCGTGTACAACAAATTGTACCATGCATTTTCTCATTACCTATTTTGAAAATTTAAAACTTGGAGCCAAAGCAACATTTTATTTGATAAAATGGTAATTTTTCATTGACTCAGTCCAATGCTATACAATTCAATGAATTGCCTGAGGGGTTACAAATGCTCACTGCTCCCCTACATGAATTCCTTGAGAGCTGTCATTTTTCAAAATGCACAACAAATTGTATGGTCTCCTTTTTTTTTTTTACCTGTTACCCTGATTAAAGTGAAAAATATGGGGCTAAAGGCCGCTTTACACGCTACGATTTATCTGACGATATGTCATCGGGGTCACGGTTTTCGTGACGCACTTCCGTCATCGTTAGTGACGTCGTTGCGTGTGACACCTACGTGCGACTCCGGACGATCGCAAATAGGGTAAAAATCGTTTATCGTTGACACGTCGTTCAGTTTCAAAATATTGTTCGTCGTTTGGAACGCAGCAGACATATTGCTACGTTTGACACCCTGCCAATGATGAACAACATCCACACGACCGCCTTGGTCAAACAATATATCGCTGAACGATGTAGCGTTGTTTGTGAGATGTGTACGTGTGACCTCTACAAAACGACCTATGAGCGATCTCGGCAAAATGTAACAACGATCTGGGCGTGTCACATCACTAGCGATATCGTTGTGTGTAAAGTGGCCTTAAAGCAACATTTTTGTGCGAAAATGTGATTTCTTATTTTCATGTCTCAACATTATAACATTCTATGCAACACCTGCAGGTTCAATGTGCTCACCACACATCTAGAAAATTACTGTGCGGGGTGTAGTTTCTAAAATTGGGTCACTTTTGGGGGTTTCCAGTGTAAAGGCACATCAGGGGTTTTGGAAATGTGATGTGGCATCTATCTTTATCCGCCAATTTTTCGCTACAAACGACCCTTCCGTGCTCCCAAACAATAGTTTTTCACCACATATGGGATAACTGTGTATTATGGAGAAATTGCACAACAAATTGTGAGGTGTATTTTATATTGTTAACTTTCTGAAAATGAAATATATGGGGCTAAATGGAAGTTTTTGTTGGAAAAAGTAAAAGTTTAATTTTTTTCCTTCCATATTCCTTTATTCATCTAAAGTACCTAAAGAGTTAATGTCTGGGATGTTGTTTTGAGCAGTTTGAGGGGTGCAGTTTGTAAAATGTAATGTTGGGGTATTTTCTGTCATGTAGGCCTCTGTCACTCCAAATGTGATGTGGTGCTTTAAATTGTTTTTGTAAATTTTGTTGGAAAAATGAGAAATTGCTGATAAACCTTGACCCTTCTAACCTCCTAACAAATAAAATGTGTCAAATTGCACTGATTTAAAGTAGAGATGTGGGAAATGTTATTTATTAACTATTTTGCTTAGTATCTATCTTGTGTAACCCTTTAACGACCGCGGCCGGTAAAATTACATCCTAGCGGTCATAGTGTTAATCCCCCAGCTGCCGCAAGCAGTCGGGGGGGATCCGCGCACATGTCAGCTGATTTATACAGCTGACATGTGTGCCTATCAGGTACGAGCAAATTCGCGATCTGCCCGTACCTGTTAACCTCTTAAATGCCACTGTGAAACTGTCACATCGGCATTTTAATAGCGGTCGCTGTGTTCCGGTGTCGGGCGGTGAGTAAACGGAAGTCACGGGACATGATCACGTGGATTCGATGGTTATCATGGTACAGTAGCACAGGGTCATGTGATGACTACTGTAGCTCACATGACTCACTTCCTGTCTCGCACAGCCTAGAGCTGTGTGAGATCGGCGATGAGCATATCTAGTGTTCACTGCTGTGTAGCTGTGATCAGCAGATATGGAAGAGCGATCAGACTGCTGATTCTTAAGGTCCCCCACTAGTAAAATAAAAAAAGTTTTAAAAAATAAACCTAAAACTTCAAATCACCCCCCCTTTTTGCCCCATTGAAAATTAAAAGGTTAACAAAATAAAAAATATATACACTTTTGGTATTGCCACGTTCAGTCGCGGAAAATGGAGCAAAACGTACGCTACTTTTTTTGGACAAACTTGATTTTTCTTTTAACCTTTTAGATAAAAGTAAACCTATACATGTTTGTCTACGAACTCGCACCGACCTCAGGCATCATACCCACACATCAGTTTTACCATGAGCTGAATACGTTGAATAAAATATCCCCAAAACAATTGTGAAATTGGAAATTGAAATTTGGAACTTTTTTTGCAGTTTTCCAGTACACTATATGGTAAAACTCATTTCATTTAAAAGTACAACTCGTTCTGCAAAAAACTGCAAAACAAATGCCCATATTGACGGAAAAATAAAAACGTTACGGCTCTCCGAAGGGTGGCGCAAAATCAGCCGGTCGTGAAGGGCTTAAGGACCTAAAAATTAAAAGTTTGAAAATTGCAAGAAAAGTTCATTTTATTTTGTCAAGTTTTCAATATTTTCATAAATGCTAATCATATTGACCAAAATGTACTAGTACTAACACAAAGTACAACGTGTCACGAAAAAACTCCGACTCACTTGAGTATATTGAACCTCTTAAAGTGACACTGATCAGAATTGAAGAAATTAGCCTGGTCAGGAAGGTGAAAACAGGCTGGGGGGTGAGGGGTTAAAGACTGTATAGCAGGAGCCCATTATTGAGAGGACTAGTAGAGCTGCAGTAGCTAAATCGGAAAGATGGGGCCCATCAAGACTGGTGTTGTTCACGCCCCATCATCACGAAGTCACTGCATTCAATTAACCTGTGGCCATCTTTGCTTTATATGTAAAATCTTTGTTGGCAGTGTTTGTGCGTTTTATGAACACAATTTAATGAATTCGCCACCTATGCAATGGTGCAGTGTTTTCGGCCGGAGGAGCTTTGTATTGGGCTTATACACTGCTGTGTCTATACAGCGTGGCTTCCCCCGTGCCAAGGATCTCCGCCATGTAGCAGAGGGGAGCTGGCTGTCCCTGCTTGTGTCACTTTAGTTCACCCGCCTGTTGTGACTAAATTTTGCCCCAAAATACTGATGAAATAGCTATGATGATTCGGAGCAATATGTTTATGGAGCACGTGACAGAATCTTTTTAGTTTCCAGTCTTGGTACAGATGAGAATGGAGCGTTTTGACCACCTGCTCATCTCAGCATTGGTTGTAACTGGGCAGCAGAGCTTGCTCTCGGCACAGTATACAGACTGTATACCGAGGTGATGTCATCAGCCGATTAATCTTTCATACTCCCTTCTTCGAGACTAAATCCAGTCACTGCCATCCTGAACTTCCTCTCCTAAATCTGCTCTCGTCTAATCCCCCTCATCTGCTCTCTTCTGCTTATGGGCAGAAGGCAATAACCGGGTTTCATTAAAGGAAAGAATGAAGTGTTTCCTGAGCACAGACAGAGGACAGGATTTCTGTGCATATTCTCTCCACAGCAGATGATTGCAATGATGCTCATTGTTCAGTGGGGTCTTATATTCGGGTATAAAGGAACCTTAAGAAGAGAGCTGCACTGCATAATATTAGGAAGTGTCATATTAGCACTGAATTTGCATAGGACAGGATCATTACTCATGTTTCTTAGCACCTACATATCATAAATGTTTTGGTTCCTTTTTTATTTCATTTACATGTAGTCTTTTTGAACCTCTGCTTGCAAACTGCCTCAGGCCTCCCACACAGTACGGTCCTCCCCATTGCCCCAGGCCTCCCATGCAGGGCGGTCCTCCTGGGCTGCCCCCCCCCCCCCCATGCAGCACGGTCCTACTGGGCTGCCCTGGCCTCCTACACAGTACGGTCCTCCCCACTGTCCCAGGCCTCCCACACAGTACGGTCCTCCCCACTGCCCCAGGCCTCCCATGCAGGGCAGTCCTCCCCACTGCCCCAGGCCTTCCACACAGTATGGTCCTCCCCACTGCCCCAGGCCTCCCATGCAGGGCAGTCCTCCTGGGCTGCCCCGCCCCCCCATGTAGCACGGTCCTCCTGAGCTGCCCCACCGCCCTCACGCAGCACGGTCCTCCTGGGCTGCTCAGGCCTCCCACACAGTACGGTCCTCCCCACTGCACCAGGCCTCCCACACAGTATGGTCCTCCCCACTGCCCCAGGCTTCCCATGCAGGGCAGTCCTCCTTGGCTGCCCCGCCCCCCCATGTACCACGGTCCTCCTGGGCTGCCCTGGCCTCCCACACAGTACGGTCCTCCTGGGCTGCCCCGCCCCCCATGTAGCTTGGTCCTCCTGGGCTGCCCCGCCCCCCCCATGTAGCATGGTCCTCCTGGGCTGCCCCGCCCCCCATGTAGCATGGTCCTCCTGGGCTGCCCCGCCCCCCCCATGTACCACGGTCCTCCTGGGCTGCCCCGCCCTCCCACACAGTACGGTCCTCCTGGGCTGCCCCGCCCCCCATGTAGCATGGTCCTCCTGGGCTGCCCCGCCCCCCCATGTAGCATGGTCCTCCTGGGCTGCCCCGCCCCCCCCATGTAGCATGGTCCTCCTGGGCTGCCCCGCCCCCCATGTAGCATGGTCCTCCTGGGCTGCCCCGCCCCCCCCATGTAGCATGGTCCTCCTGGGCTGCCCCGCCCCCCCCCATGTAGCATGGTCTTCCTGGGCTGCCTTGGCCTCCCACATGGTACAGTCCTCTGATTATACAGCCAATCCAGAATCTTAGGAAGACCAGTCCAAGATTAGTTCTTTTTTGTACACCACTATCCGTGTAAGATTTGTAGGCCAGACAATGCCCACTTAGGTAATGCCCTCAAAAAGTATTCCTACCTTGTGATCTTTTTCACATTTTGTCATGTTACACCCACAAACAGTAATGTGTTATATGATATTTTACTGATTAGTTGACTTCTGGAGGCAATTGGGCACTGATATCGGACTATAGGGGGCTGAATACAAATGTACGTCACAATTTTCAAAATCCATTCATCATTTCCTTCATTTGACAAATATTTGCTACTTTGTACTGGTATAGCACATGAAATCACAATAAAATACATTTAAAGGGAACCTGTCAGGTGCAATATGCAGCCAGATCCAGGAGCAGTTCTGGGTGTATATTGCTAATCCCTGCCTAACCGTCCCTGTATACACTAGCATAGATAAAGAGATCTTTAGAAAGAGTATTTCCAAAGATCTTTTTATCTTATATGCTAATGAGGTCAGTCAAGTTCTTGGGCAGTCAAGTTCTCTCTGCACTACTCATTGGCAGCCGCCGGCCAATTAGATGAAAGAAAAACTAACACGTATGACTTTTTGCTGCTTGCCTCTGATTGGCCGGCGGCTATTATTGGAATAGTTGTGCAGAAAGAACTTGACTCTGCGCAAATCATTCATCTGAATTTCAGATGAAGCACTGACAGCGGCGGCTGCGATTGTTACTGGGTCCACGTGCCTGCCAGCTGCTTGATGCAGATAACAGAGAACAATAGAGGAAAATAGGGTTTTTTTGAAAAGTGATTTGATGTGTTCTTATGCCTGATGGTCCTGAGGAAGGGAGCTGAGACTCCAGAAACGCGTAGACCTGTGCAAAATAAAGATCCATTAATCTGAATACCTGAGAAGTGATCATTGGCGCGGCTCAAAAAAACCCTATTTTCCTCTATTGTTCTCTGTTATCTGCAGTCTGGGTCGCTGCTGCCTTGATCAAAACTTTCCATGCCTGCATAGTAGTTGTGACTTTCACAACTTCACTTGGTGAGTATTACTGCTCCCTGTCTCTACCCCGTGTGTTATTGGGGTAAAACCCTATTGCGCTTCTTCTCAGCAGCTTTTTACTCATCAGCTGCTTGATGCAGGAAAGAGGATGCCGAGGGAACGGAGGACAGGTGAGAAGAATGTGTGTGTGTGTGTGTGTGTGTGTGTGTGTGTGAAGAATGGCAGGATGGGACATTACTACAAGTAGAGGTCCAGTAAAAGGAACAGTATTACAAGAAGAGAAACTGCATAGGCACATTAATACAGGATGGGGACAAGGATAGATACATTACCACCGCATGGGCACAAGCTTGGGCACATTACCACAGAATGGGCACAAAGATGGACATATTACTACAGGATGGGCACAAGAATGGGCACATTACCACAGCATGGGTATATTACTACAGGATCGGCACAAGTATGGGGCACATTACTACGGGATGGGGACAAGGATGGGCACATTACTACAAGTGGACAAGGCTGGGTACAATACTACAGAATGAGGAACAAGATGGTGCACATTGCTACAAGAAGGGGAACAGGATGGGGGACATTACTAAAAGATGTTGGGCAAAATTACTACATGGTGCTTACTGTAAAACTGTATTACTTACAAAAGGTGGATAAAATGTAAATAAAAAAAAAATAAAAATAAAGTATTAACTTTTTTTTTTTTTTTTTACCAGCAAAAATATATATATTTTTTTTTTATATATTTGTAAACATAAAAGTGCACATTTTTTATAATAAATGAAAAATGTTCAAAAACATTGATCTAAAAGTGTATAGATAAAAATATGCTGCCAATAAAAATGTCACTTTGTTCTGAAATGAATGCGGCCCCCAAATTATTATTTTTTCTATGTGTTGCCCATGTACCCAGCTAAGTTAGAGACCCCTGGTGTAGAGGCTGGACAGAAATATTATCCGCATTCAGGTACAGTTGGAGAAATTTTGCTAAGGCTACATTCACATGACCGTTCCGTTTTTGTGGGCCGCAAAAACGGTCAGTTTTTTTCACGGATGCATCCGTGTGACTTCCGTTCCGTATACAGTCCGTGTGTCATCCGTGTGCCTTCCGTTTTTTGTGCGGACCGCAAAAACAGAAGCAGCAAGAAAGATAAATAGATGAGTAGATACAGAGACGGAGAGATAGTGGGATGAATGAATTAATGAATGAATAGAGGGATAGATAGATGAGAAAGACATATAATGTCCCACCCCCCTGCATATTCTAAGCTGGCATCCTTTTGTGACTTTCATGTGGCACTAAAGGGTGCCTAGCCTTGTATTTAGCCAAAAAATAAATAATTTAAAAAAAATGACGTGGAGTTCCCCCTATCTTTTGTAGCCAGCTAGGGTAAAGCAAACGGCTGCAGACTGCAAAGCACAGCTGGCAGCTTCACCTTGGCTGGTAATTCAAAACAGAGGGCACCCCACACTGTTATTTTAAATTAAATAAATAATTTAAAACACGGGGTCCCCCCCCCCAAATTGGATCACCAGCCAAGGTAAAGCAGACAGCTGTGGTCTGGTATTCTCAGACTAGGGAGGTCCACTGTTATTGGACACTCCCCAGCCTAAAAATAGCAGGCTACAGCCGCCCCAGAAGTGGCGCATCCATTGGCACTTTGCCCCAACTCATCCCGTTGCCCTGGTGCGGTGGCAAATGGGGTAATATATGGGGTTGATGCCAGATGTGTAATGTCACCTGGCATCAGGCCCTGGGGTTAGTGATGTCACGCGTCTATCAGATACCTGACATCACAAACCCAGTCAGTAATAAAAAAAAAAAAAAAAAAATGACAACAAAAAAAGTTTTATTTGAAAAAAAACACTCCCCAAAACATTCCCTCTTCCACCAATTTATTGAAGAGAACAATCAAATCCGGGTCCGGCGTAATCCAATAAGGGGGTCCCACGACGATCCATACCATAGTCAATGTCCCAGTCAATGAAGAACAGAATGTTCCCCAATTACTGGGAGAGCAGTGCAGTGACCTGAGCCAACATCAATGGGTCATCCCAAGTCACTGCAGGGCATGATGAGCGCTGCTGTCAGGAGATCATTACCTGCTGTGACGATCTCCTGCTCTCCTGACGTCAGCGCTGTCACTGCCTTCTATGCCTGCCGCGTTCACAGCGAAGAATCGCGGGAGCCCGTGACGTCACCGCTAGTGACAGTCTCTGGCCACCTGCGAGACTCTGAAGTGAGAACGCGGTGGGCAATGGAAGGCAGTGACAGCGCTGACGTCAGGAGAGCAGGAGATCATCACAGCAGGTAATGATCTACAATAACCTCCTGACAGCAGCGCTCGTCATCCCCGCGGCTGCCAGCACTGCAGTGTGAGAAGCTGCTGACACTACAGTGCGGGCAGACACTGAAACTACGGTGCAAGCAGCCGCGGGGCTGGAGCCGGACACAGACTGCAGGGGCACCCGACGGAGGTCACACGGAAGTGCTTCCGTGCGGCTTCCGGGGATTTTGCGGGGCCATTGACTTGTATTGCGTCACGGTCCGTTATCACGGAACAGAATAGGACATGTTCCATAATAACGGAACGGACATACGGCATCCGATGTGTTCTTTTGTAGGATCGGATGCACACGTAAGTTCTTCTATGTGCCATCCGATCCTACACAAAAGACATTGAAAAGATGGTCCTGTCCGTGGGTCCGCAAAAAAAACGGAACTGACCAGGACAAACTGAACGGTCATGTGAATGAGCCCTAAGAGGAAGACTGATCAGTAGAGAGAATCACTGCTTTCTTTTGCTTTCTCATGGGGGACCTGGATGTACTCTTCTCCTGAGCTGCGCCATTCTTGTGGGACGTTTGAGCTACTTGTGGGGTTTACAGGCATGTAAGGCATAGAAACATATAGGACTTTATGACAAATGTTTACGCTAAACTTAATCAGAAATCTGGAGAAAGTTATGTATGTAAAGCGTGTGCCCTTTTTCAACCTTGATCATCAGTATTTATGAACTGTAAGAAAAGTAATACATCCATGAGCGGATACAGCAAGCTGTGGTTGCCTGAAGTCTATCATTGACCCGCTCCATAGGAGTGCCTGTACATCAGCAATAAAATGCCATAAGCTACAGTTAGGTCCAGAAATATTTGGACAGTGACACAATTTTCACGAGTTGGGCTCTGCATGCCACCACATTGGATTTGAAATGAAACCTCTACAACAGAATTCAAGTGCAGATTGTAACGTTTAATTTGAAGGTTTGAACAAAAATATCTGATAGAAATTGTAGGAATTGTACACATTTCTTTACAAACACTCCACATTTTAGGAGGTCAAAAGTAATTGGACAAATAAACCAAACCCAAACAAAATATTTTTATTTTCAATATTTTGTTGCGAATCCTTTGGAGGCAATCACTGCCTTAAGTCTGGAACCCATGGACATCACCAAACGCTGGGTTTCCTCCTTCTTAATGCTTTGCCAGGCCTTTACAGCCGCAGCCTTCAGGTCTTGCTTGTTTGTGGGTCTTTCCGTCTAACGTCTGGATTTGAGCAAGTGAAATGCATGCTCAATTGGGTTAAGATCTGGTGATTGACTTGGCCATTGCAGAATGTTCCACTTTTTTGCACTCATGAACTCCTGGGTAGCTTTGGCTGTATGCTTGGGGTCATTGTCCATCTGTACTATGAAGCGCCGTCCGATCAACTTTGCGGCATTTGGCTGAATCTGGGCTGAAAGTATATCCCGGTACACTTCAGAATTCATCCGGCTACTCTTGTCTGCTGTTATGTCATCAATAAACACAAGTGACCCAGTGCCATTGAAAGCCATGCATGCCCATGCCATCACGTTGCCTCCACCATGTTTTACAGAGGATGTGGTGTGCCTTGGATCATGTGCCGTTCCCTTTCTTCTCCAAACTTTTTTCTTCCCATCATTCTGGTACAGATTGATCTTTGTCTCATCTGTCCATAGAATACTTTTCCAGAACTGAGCTGGCTTCATGAGGTGTTTTTCAGCAAATTTAACTCTGGCCTGTCTATTTTTGGAATTGATGAATTGTTTGCATCTAGATGTGAACCCTTTGTATTTACTTTCATGGAGTCTTCTCTTTACTGTTGACTTAGAGACAGATACACCTACTTCACTGAGAGTGTTCTGGACTTCAGTTGATGTTGTGAACGGGTTCTTCTTCACCAAAGAAAGTATGCGGCGATCATCCACCACTGTTGTCATCCGTGGACGCCCAGGCCTTTTTGAGTTCCCAAGCTCACCAGTCAATTCCTTTTTTCTCAGAATGTACCCGACTGTTGATTTTGCTACTCCAAGCATGTCTGCTATCTCTCTGATGGATTTTTTCTTTTTTTAAGCCTCAGGATGTTCTGCTTCACCTCAATTGAGAGTTCCTTATACCGCATGTTGTCTGGTCACAGCAACAGCTTCCAAGTGCAAAACCACACACCTGTAATCAACCCCAGACCTTTTAACTACTTCATTGATTACAGGTTAACGAGGGAGACGCCTTCAGAGTTAATTGCAGCCCTTAGAGTCCCTTGTCCAATTACTTTTGGTCCCTTGAAAAAGAGGAGGCTATGCATTACAGAGCTATGATTCCTAAACCCTTTCTCTGATTTGGATGTGAAAACTCTCATATTGCAGCTGGGAGTGTGCACTTTCAGCCCATATTATATATATATATAATTGTATTTCTGAACATGTTTTTGTAAACAGCTAAAATAACAAAACTTGTGTCACTGTCCAAATATTTCTGGACCTAACTGTATGCTGTGTGTCACACTGACTGTACTACACCATGTGCCCCATTCTGATTCACTTTGTGCCATAATGGCCTCCTAATTTTTTCTTTTTCATGCATTTGTATTAAACTGTTCCTAAATATGTCCAATATATTGCCACAGTAAAGCTTTTTAATACATTCCTGCTGACGTTTGTTATATACAGTTGTCCCTTATTTATTCACTATTACATCTGTATATCCCCATTAGTAAGAGCAGAACCAGTTACAGCACAGATATCTGAAATTGTATGCCGTCACTATGCATCCATGAAGATGGCGGGGAAACTGCAACTTACAATTCTGTTTCCTTACTACAGCTACGTATCTTGGGCACTGGCCTCATATTTCTGGAAATTGGCTGTTTTGCTTATGTGTTTTCTTCCTAGTTATTTCTGAGGAACCTTGTGTAATGATTCTTCCACACACCAGTATGTTTCCCCATTCTGATGGTGACTATGAAGATTGACTCTCCACACTGTCATGGTCTCCATCTGTACTACTAGTGATTAGAGTTGAGCGGACTGTCAATAATCCGGGTCCGGCGGATCTGAGTGGGGTTGACAAAGAAGTCCGGATCCGATCTGGAATCCGGGTCCATATGTCAATGGAGAGACAGAGATATCAATCAAACCGCGCGGATCCGGATTTTGCCGGTCCGGATCCGCTCAACACTACTAGTGATGTGTATTGCAGATGAGCCACCATTGCTGACTGTAGTTAGTGCAGGTAAGGCCCCTTCCACACTGTGTTTTTACTGACGTTCAGTGGTCCTGTCGGGGCATCCATCAGGCCCTCCCCTCCCCCCCCTGCAAAATGTGTTCAGGATGCAAGCGCCGACAGGGCCATTGACTATAACTGAGCAGACACCGTTAGCGTGTGCTCTATCTTGCACCATTTTTACACACATACGTTTTCTGCAGGCGGACACCAAAAGATAGTCGACTACAAACGGGTGTCCGTCTGCAGAAAACTTATATGTCCAAAAATGGTGCAAGACAGAGCATACGCTAACGGTGTCTGCTCCATTATAGTCAATGGCCCTGTCGGCGCATGTGTCCTGAACATGTTTTGCAGGGGGGGAGGGGAGGTTCAGACAGATGCCCCGACTGGACCACTGAATGTTAGTAAAAAGACAGTGTGAAAGTAGCCTAACCTTTCTGTTTTATTTGCTGTGCGTTATTTTATTAAACAAGATAAACTAATTCACTACTTTTTTTGTTTTTTTTTTAATTGTACAGTGATGATACCTAAAAAGTATGTTATTTTCACACTAATAAATAAACCCATTTTTCTTTTTTTAATAGATGTAATTGAAAAGAGAACAGCTTCTGAGGTAAGACATTCTGCCTTGGCTTTATATGCTTATTCCAAAAGTCAACCTTTTTAATCTGTCACAGAGCCTGATTTATTGGATATTGCACACAGCCTTGCTCCTTGTTGCTTGTACATATGTCCTAAAGGGAATCTGTCAGCAGGTTTTTGCTACCTCATCTGAGAGCAGCATAATGTAGGCAAAAAGATCCTGACTCCAACAACATATCACTTAAATTACTGGATTCAGCAGTTTTGACTTGATCAGAATTTTTTAGATTTTGCTGTGCAGTAGAGCTGAGAGAGCTCCATGCCCGCACCAGGCTCTCTATAGAGATTGAGCATTGACAGTGAGGTGTCAGAGGAAGGGGGTGTGCCGGACTGCTCTTTATAGGACATTGTAGTCTGAGCAATGAGTCCTGCTGCTTAAACAAACAACTACATACATAGTCGCCTTCTGTAACCCTATTCCAGCATGCACCTCGGCACTGCCAGTTGCACAGGCACAGTGTGAATTGTGCCTGTGCAAGTGACATACACGTCATCACAGTTTCCGGGCATGAACTGTGCGTGCACCAGTAACTGTGACATCACCGCTCTTCCCAAACACTCGCAGTAGCAGCTGCGCCTGCGTGGGGAGAGCAGTGATGTCACCGTTACTGGCGCACGCTCTTCATTTCACCACACTCCCGATGCGATAGCATCGGGCCTATTTCTAGCAGCAAATAAACAGATCAGACCTTGACAAGACAGGCCTCTCTGAATGCTATGTTTCATCCTTGCAGCATGCTGTCTTCAGCTTACATAGCAAAAATCTGCTGACAGATTCCCTTTAATGTTTCCACTTGCATCAGATACTTCATTATAATCCTTCATTGTAGATGTGTGTTCCGGTAAACTCTACGATGGGACTATTTTAGTTGCATGTTGCTTCAAATGAAAGAAGGAAGGCGGCACTCTCCATGGTCATTGTGTGAAGATCCGGTTTATTAAAACAGGTGTTCTAAAACATGCGGTGTGGAAGCCGGGTTTCCGGCTCTCAGAGGACTACGGCTGTTTCGCGCTAGATTGCACTTCTACGGGTCCTTTTTATTTAGTTGCACATTGGTTTATCAGGATTCATAGACCGTTCTTATTTACTGTACTTATAAATCAGAAGATTTCCATTTTTTGTGTAGATATTCCTTTGTGGCTACCATTGATGAAAAGTTGATCATTGACTTGCCATTATAGTGGTTGCCACATTTCAATTAGCTGGCAACTAACTACTACCACATTGGTAAAAGATATCTGCTATGGTGTCGGCTCTTGTTAATTTGGGCATGCATCCAGTTGCTTAAGAAACTTAACTCGTTTTCCAACCACTGGGACCCGCACTTATTGGCAGAATGCAGAAATGTTATATTTATTGATGGTGTGAGTCCCAAGCGGTTGGATAGAGATCTTGTTTTCACTGAAGAAGTGAAGCCAATAGGTGCTATTGATCAGAACGATCAAACGCGCTATATCCACAGCAGATTTTTTATGATGTGGATGTGTCTGTGGCTACATGAACTCTATAGATCAATCAGTTATTTACATAAAGGGTGCCCCAGACATGCGACTTTCTAGACCACCTAATAGGTGCCCTTTGTTAAAAAAAAAATAAAATAAATGCTTTCCAATGATTGCAAATGAATGCTCTGAGTGTGTATTACCTCTGCCTTGTTAACAAGCCTATCCTTTGTATGCAGCCTGGCGCTGGGAAAAAGATCGGGCACCGTGGAGTTGATGCTTCAGGAGAAACCACCTATAAAAAGGTTAGGTCATGCTTCTCTTACCTATAACAAGAAGACTGAAGTTACTTCGCAGTAACAGTTTACTAATCCCACATACCCACATTGTGTTTTCCGTAGACCACGTCAACAACCTTGAAAGGTGCCATACAGTTAGGAATTGGATATACTGTAGGCAATCTAAGTTCCAAACCAGAGAGGGATGTCCTGATGCAAGATTTCTACGTAGTTGAGAGCATCTTCTTTCCAAGGTGAGGAGAATAATAAGTGTGTGATGACTTTTACAAATTCCTTTAAAGGGAACCTCTTACCAGTTTTTTCTTTGTCGCTCCATTGGGAGACCCAGACAATTGGGTGTATAGCTTCTGCCTCCGGAGGCCACACAAAGTATTACACTCAAAAGTGTAACCCCTCCCCTCTGCCTATACACCCTCCCGTGTCTCACGGGCTCCTCAGTTTTATGCTTTGTGTAGAAGGAGGCACATCCACACACACATCTCCATTTTAGTCAGCAGCAGCTGCTGATTGTATCGGTTGGAAGAAAAGAGGGCCCCCGGCATGCTCCCTTCTCACCCCACTAAGTCGGCGGTGCTGTTAAGGTTGAGGTACCCATTGCGGGTACGACGGCCGGAGCCTCATGCCGTGTTTCCTTCTCCATCCCTGAGGGCTCTGGTAGAAGTGGGATCCGAAGCGGTCATCCAGGTTATGGGACCGTGCTCCCTCCGCAGCCCCTGAGGGAATCTGCTGGACAGGAGCTTATCTATCTTCAGGGACAAGGCCCTGCATCCACGAGGTACTCTGTGTCCCCATGGGGACTGTGTATGGAGCGCCTGGTTCCCGGACGCCGCAACTGACTGCTGAATTGTGAAGACCGGGGACTACCGCGCCGACCGCGCCTGCTTGTCGGCCGCGGTATTAAATTTAGTCCCCGGCTTCATCGCGGCCTAGTGGCAAACTCCCGCCCCCGGGCCTGTCTATCAGAGATAGGGGCGGGACAGCCGACCTGACGTCGGATGTGAGGGCCGGGGCATCCTGTGTGCTCCCTCCCCCCTCACTGATCACTGCGGGGACCCCAGATTCCCGCACTTTTTCTGACGCCGCCCACCCCTCCCCTGAGAGCTCCAGCAGCCATCTTTAGGACATTCTGCCGGTGGAGAATCACACAGAACAGCTCTGCAGCTCTGGGAGACCAGGCAGGGAATCTGGAGCGCACACACCCCGCTTTTTAGCGGTCGGTAAGCCGCACCGGTCACTCGGTGTTGGTCCCCTTGGGTGCCGGTATAGATACGTATATATATACCTTTCTGTTCGGCCGGGCTGTATACCCTTTTTTCTGTATACCCTCAGTGATCACGCTCCTAGGACACAACAGCATGTCGGTCACAAGGAGCAAGGGCACTAAAGCACAGGGTTTTTTTGCGACATGTACCTCTTGTAGGGCCATGTTACCTGCGGGTTCCACCTACCCTCACTGTGAGCAATGCTCGTCCCCTGTTACGCTTGCTCAGCCGGAGCCTCGGTCACTAGTGGGCCCCTCGGCTCAGGCAGACCCCCCTGTTTCTACTGTCCAGGTAGCAGCGACAGAGTTTGCAGCTTTTGCTGACAAGCTCTCAGAGTCACTTTCACAATCCATGGCTCAGTCTATGGACAAATGGTCTGCCAAGTTGCTGGAAGCCCTGCAGTCCAGACCGGTCCCTACACAGGCCCCGGACCCGGTTAGATCGGCACCTCCAGGTCCCTCTGGGTACACCCAGGCCGGGGTGGGCCCTAGGTCTCACGTGGAGGACTCCTCCACGGACCACAGTCCCAGACCAGCTAAGCGGGCTCGCTTGGAATCTTCCCCGACTTCCTCACGCTGCTCGGGTTCCCAGCTTGCGGACTCTCTGGAGGACGAGGCGGAGGTCGCAGCTCAGGGCTCGGACCCTGATGTTGCTCTCAATCTTGATACATCTGAAGGGGACGCCTTAGTAAATGATCTTATCTCGTCCATCAATCAGGTGTTGGATTTATCTCCGCCGCCTCCACCTATAGAGGAGTCGGC
Organism: Anomaloglossus baeobatrachus; assembly: GCF_048569485.1. Taxonomy (NCBI): domain Eukaryota; kingdom Metazoa; phylum Chordata; class Amphibia; order Anura; family Aromobatidae; genus Anomaloglossus; species Anomaloglossus baeobatrachus. Next base: position 395,150,382 of record NC_134353.1, on the reverse strand, counting down.
CTCTCAGCAGGAGAAACACCAGTTTCGGTTTCCCAAACGTACACGGAGTGCATTTTTCGATCACTCTAACTTCAGAGATGCTGTCCAGAAGCCCAGAGCGGTTCCGGACAAACGCTTTACTAAGCGCCTTACTGACACACGTTACCCCTTCCCCGCTGACGTAGTTAAGGGTTGGGCTCAATGTCCTAAGGTAGATCCCCCAGTCTCCAGATTGGCGGCTAGATCCGTGGTTTCGGTTGCAGATGGCTCATCACTAAAAGATGCCACTGACAGGCAGATAGAACTCCTGGTGAAATCCATCTATGAGGCCACGGGAGCGTCTTTTGCCCCGGCTTTTGCAGCCGTGTGGGCACTCCAAGCTATCTCAGCTTGTCTGGCTGAGATTAATGCGGTCACACGTACGTCTGCTCCGCAAGTTGCATCTTTAACCTCTCAGGCGTCGGCGTTTTCTTCCTACGCCATGAATGCAGTCCTAGACTCTGCTAGCCGTACAGCGGTGGCATCCGCTAATTCTGTGGCAGTCCGCAGAGCCATGTGGCTGCGCGAATGGAAGGCAGACTCGGCTTCCAAGAGGTTCTTAACCGGTTTGCCGTTTTCTGGCGAGAGATTGTTTGGCGAACGATTGGATGAGATTATTAAGGAATCCAAGGGAAAGGACTCCTCCTTGCCCCAGTCCAAACCTAAGAGACCTCAGCAACGAAAAATACAATCGAGGTTTCGGTCCTTTCGTCCCTCCGCCAAGCCACAGTCCTCTTCGTCCAATAGACATGACAAAGGCCAGAGGAACTCCTATGCGTGGCGGTCTAAGTCACGCCCCCAAAAGACCGCCGGAGGCACTGCTTCCAAGGCGGCCTCCTCATGACTCACGGCATCCCCGAACCGCATCCTCGGTCGGTGGCAGGCTCTCCCGCTTTCGCGACGCCTGGTGGCCACATGTTCAAGACCGATGGGTGAGAGACATCCTGTCTCACGGTTACAGGATAGAGTTCAGCTCTCGTCCTCCGACTCGTTTCTTCAGAACCTCCCCGCCCCCCGCGCGAGCAGACGCACTTTTTCAAGCAGTGGACGCTCTGAAAAAAGAAGGCGTCGTGACCCCCGTTCCCACTCAGGAACAGGGTCGCGGTTTTTACTCCAACTTATTCGTGGTACCAAAGAAAGATGGATCATTCCGTCCCGTTCTGGACCTCAAATTGCTCAACAAACACGTGAGCACCAGACGATTCCGGATGGAATCTCTCCGCTCGGACATCGCCTCGATGTCACAGGGAGACTTCCTCGCATCGATCGACATAAAGGATGCCTATCTCCATGTGCCGATCGCACCAGAACATCAACGCTTTTTGCGTTTCGCCATAGGGGACGAACACCTTCAGTTCGTGGCATTGCCCTTCGGCCTGGCGACAGCCCCACTGGTTTTCACCAAAGTCATGGCATCTGTTGTGGCGGTCCTGCATTCTCAGGGGCACTCGGTGATTCCCTACTTGGACGATCTCCTAGTCAGGGCACCTTCTTGGGCGGCGTGTCAACACAGCCTTACCGTCGCTCTGGAGACCCTCCAGCAGTTCGGGTGGCTCATCAACTTCCCAAAATCCAAGTTGACACCGACCCAATCTCTGACCTATCTAGGGATGGAGTTTCATACACAGTCAGCGGTAGTCAAGCTACCACTAGACAAACAGCTGTCACTGCAGGCAGGGGTGCAATCTTTGATTCAGACTCAGTCTCACCCCTTGAGACGCCTTATGCACTTCCTGGGGAAGATGGTAGCAGCGATGGAGGCAGTGCCCTTCGCGCAATTTCATCTGCGGCCACTCCAGTGGGACATTCTCCGCAAATGGGACAGGAGGTCGAACTCTCTCGACAGGAACGTCTCTCTTTCCCTTGCAACAAAGACGTCCCTTCAGTGGTGGCTTCTTCCCACTTCTCTATCACGGAGAAAATCCTTCCTGCCCCCAACCTGGGCTGTGGTCACCACGGACGCGAGCCTGTCAGGGTGGGGAGTGGTGTTCCTCCATCACAGGGCTCAGGGAACCTGGACTCCGATAGAGTCTTCCCTTCAGATCAATGTCCTGGAGATAAGGGCAGTGTATCTGGCCCCACTGGCTTTCCAGCAGTTGCTGGAGGGCAGGCAGATCCGTATCCAGTCGGACAACGCCACTGCCGTCGCATACATCAACCACCAAGGCGGCACGCGGAGTCGTCAAGCCTTCCAAGAAGTCCGGCGAATTCTGCAGTGGGTGGAAGCTACAGCATCCACCATCTCCGCAGTTCACATACCGGGCGTAGAAAACTGGGAATCAGATTTTCTCAGTCGTCAGGGCATGGATGCGGGGGAATGGTCCCTGCACCCAGAGGTGTTTCGAGAGATCTGTCGCCGTTGGGGAACGCCGGACGTCGATCTCATGGCGTCACGGCACAACAACAAGGTCCCGGCCTTCATGGCACGATCTCAAGATCACAGAGCTCTGGCGGCGGACGCATTAGTCCAGGATTGGTCGCAGTTTCGACTGCCTTATGTATTTCCTCCTCTGGCAATGCTGCCCAGAGTACTACGCAAGATCAGGTCCGACTGCCGTCGCGCCATTCTCGTCGCTCCAGACTGGCCGAGGCGGTCATGGTACCCGGATCTGTGGCATCTCACGGTGGGTCAGCCGTGGGCGCTGCCAGACCGCCCAGACTTGCTGTCGCAAGGGCCGTTTTTCCATCTGAATTCTGCGGCCCTCAACCTGACTGTGTGGCCATTGAGTCCTGGCTCCTAGCGTCTTCAGGGCTGTCTCAGGATGTCATTGCCACTATGAGACAGGCCAGGAAACCGACGTCCGCCAAGATCTATCACAGGACTTGGCGGATTTTCTTGTCCTGGTGTTCTGATAAAGGTTTTACTCCCTGGCCTTTTGCCTTACCCACTTTTCTTTCCTTCCTTCAATCCGTAATGGATAAGGGGTTGTCACTTAGTTCTCTCAAAGGGCAAGTATCGGCACTCTCAATATTCTTTCAAAAGCGCCTGGCCAAGCTTCCGCAGGTCCGCACGTTCCTGCAGGGAGTTTGCCACATAGTCCCACCTTACAAGCGCCCGCTTGAACCCTGGGACCTTAACAGGGTGCTAACGGCTCTTCAGAAACCGCCTTTTGAACCGCTGCGTGATATCTCCTTATCACGTCTTTCGCAGAAGGTGGCATTTCTAGTGGCAGTTACTTCACTCCGTAGAGTGTCGGAGCTTGCAGCACTGTCATGCAAAGCCCCCTTCCTGGTTTTTCACCAGGATAAGGTGGTTCTCCGTCTTGTTCCGGAATTTCTCCCTAAGGTGGTATCGCCGTTTCATCTCAATCAGGATATCACCTTACCTTCATTTTGCCCTAATCCAATTCACCGCTTTGAAAAGGATTTGCACTCATTAGATTTAGTGAGAGCACTCCGTTTCTACGTGTCTCGCACAGCGCCCCTGCGTTGTTCAGATGCGCTTTTTGTCCTTGTGGCTGGTCAGCGTAAGGGTTCGCAAGCTTCCAGGTCAACCTTGGCTCGGTGGATCAAGGAACCGATTCTTGAAGCTTACCGTTCTTCGGGGCTTCCGATTCCTTCCGGGCTGAAAGCCCATTCTACCAGAGCCGTAGGGGCGTCCTGGGCATTGCGGCACCGGGCGACGGCTCAGCAGGTGTGTCAGGCAGCTACCTGGTCTAGTCTGCACACTTTCACAAAGCACTATCAAGTGCATGCCTATGCTTCGGCAGATGCCAGTCTAGGTAGGCAGGTCCTTCAGGCGGCGGTGGCCCACCTGTAGGAGGGAGTCGTGTCGGCTCTTGTTATCGAGGTATTCTTTTACCCACCCAGGGACTGCTTTTGGACGTCCCAATTGTCTGGGTCTCCCAATGGAGCGACAAAGAAGAAGGGAATTTTGTTTACTTACCGTAAATTCCTTTTCTTCTAGCTTCTATTGGGAGACCCAGCACCCGCCCCTGTTCCCTTCGGGCTGGTTGTTCTTTTGTGTACACATGTTGTTCATGTTCAATTGTTTCATGGTTTTCAGTTCTCCGAACATCCTTCGGATTGAATTTACCTTTATCCAATTTATAAGTTTCCTCCTTCCTGCTTTTGCACCAAAACTGAGGAGCCCGTGAGACACGGGAGGGTGTATAGGCAGAGGGGAGGGGTTACACTTTTAAGTGTAATACTTTGTGTGGCCTCCGGAGGCAGAAGCTATACACCCAATTGTCTGGGTCTCCCAATAGGAGCTAGAAGAAAAGGAATTTACGGTAAGTAAACAAAATTCCCTTCTTTCCCTATTAAACCAAAAATATCACCTTCTGCAGCTCCTGTGCTGCACTCTAGGAAGGTGCACTTTGTTGCTGGCCCCCCTTGCAGACCTCTAAAAGAACTTTAGAAAACCTTACCGTTTCCAATGCAAATGACTTTGGTTGGCCAGATGGGCTCCTTTCCCCCCTCCTGCCGCTGTTTGCCATCCCCCAGTCATGATTTACCTGGATGACGCTGCCCCCGTAATCGTCCATTCTGCTAGAGGAACTTTATGCTTAGCCCCGCGATAGGAACACAGCGAAATGCGCCTGCGCAAGACTCCAGCAGAGTGGATGATTACGGGGGCAGCCTCATCCATGTAAATCATGACTGGGGGACAGGAGCCGAATTAGAGCCCGCCCATCTGGCCAACCAAACTCATTTGCATAGGAAACGGTAAGATTTTATAAAGTTCTTTTAGGAGTCTGCAAGGGGGGGGCAGCAACAAGGTGCACCTTCCTAGAATGTAGCCCAGGAGCTGCACAAGGGGATATTTTTGGTTTAATAGGTAAAAAACTGGTGACAGGTTCCCTTTAAAGAGAATATGAGCACAACATAATGTAGAGACAGACGCCCTGATTCCAGAGATATACTCACATGCTGGGCTTAGGGATTGATAAATTACTGCTGTGTCAGCAGGAGATTGTTGTTAGAGGATTAGTTAATCTTCTGCCAGGTAGTCCTACCTAGTCATGCGTTCTGTATTACCCCATCCCACCACTGATTGGCAGCTTTCTGCCTATGGGCACCGGACTCAGGAAGCTGTCAATCAGTGGTCATAATAGATCAGATCTGTAAATTAAGTAAAAAGAAAAGTAATTAAAATGCCAAAAAGAAGCTATGAAGGCATTGTCTGTACTCCAATATACAGCATGAATAAAAACATCAGGTTACCACGCAACTTTCTGAATGTTTTTTGCAATTTCACTTCACTTTGAATTTTTTTTCCCATTTTCTAGTGCACAGTGTGATAAAATAGCGTTATTTAAAAGTACAACATGTCCCACAAAAACACAAGAACTCTTTTATGTTTGTCAGTGGGGAAAATAAAAAAAAATTATGGCTTTTGGATGAAAGGGAGGCAAAAATGGGAGCGCAAAGAGGACAAATTGCCAAGTCCCTAAGGGGTTAACGTGCCTTTTTCTGGTTCTTTTGCAGTGAAGGCAGTAATCTTACTCCGGCACATCATTACCCAGACTTTCGCTTTAAGACTTATGCCCCTGTGGCTTTCCGATATTTTCGAGAACTTTTTGGGATTCGGCCAGATGATTATTTGGTAAGTATGACTTTTAATTCATCCGTCCTTTTTCTAATGCTGCAGTCTGGGGCTTCAGTCACATGGGTTTGCCCATATGGGAATAAATCTGTACATTTTCCTATTTAAATTATTACAAATTTTAATTAAAGTGAACCTGTCAGGTGCAATATGCATCCATATCCACGAGCAGTTCTCCATGTATATTGCTAATCCCTGCCTAACCGTCCCTGTATACACTAGCATAGATAAAGAGATCTTTAGAAAAAGTAGTTCTAAAGATCCTTTATAATTTGGTAATGAGGCCAGCGACTAGTCCCAAGGGCGTTATATCCCCCGACTAATCCGCCCTCTTGGCATGTTGGTATGCCACAGGGGTGTACTGACATACTATTCAATTCAGCATCACCAGCGGTGCCGCATGTACCTGTGTCCGCTGTGATCACGCTTCTGAATGCCGGGCACTTCCGGTCATGCGCAGTATGAAGCTGGGTGTACGTGTCCCAGCTTCAGAGAGGTCTACTGCACATGACTGGAAGTGCCCGGCATTCAGATCAGCGGTCACAGTGAACACAGGTGCGCGCGGCACCGCTGGTGATGCTGAATTGAATACCATGTTAGTACACCCCTGTAGGCGTGCTACCATGCTAAGAGGGCAGCTAGTCAGGGGATATAACACCCTTTGGACTTGTCCCTGCACTCATTAGCATAAGATAAAAGATCTTTAGAAATACTTTATCTAAAGATCCCTATATCTATACTAGTGTGTACAGGGACAGTAAGGGGTGCTTCACACACAGCGAGATCGCTGCTGAGATCGCTGCTGAGTCACGGTTTTTGTGACCTCATTAGCGATCTCGCTGTGTGTGACACTGAGCAGCGATCTGGCCCCTGCTGTGAGATCGCTGCTCGTTACACACAGCCCTGGTTCGTTTTTTTATTGTTGCTCTCCCGCTAATAAGCACACATCGCTGTGTGTGGCAGCGAGAGAGCAACAATCCTGAATGTGCAGGGAGCAGGAGCCGGCGTCTGACAGCCTGCGGTAAGCTGTAACCAAGGTAAACATCGGGTAACCAAGGTGGTTACCCGATATTTACCTTTGTTACCAGCCTCCGCCGCTCTCACGCTGCCTGTGCTGCCGGCTCCTGCTCTCTGCACATGTAGCTGCAGTACACATCGGGTTAATTAACCCGATGTGTACTGTAGCTAGGAGAGCAGGGAGCCAGCGCTAAGCAGTGTGCACGGCTCCCTGCTCTCTGCACATGTAGCGACGTTATGATCGCTGCTGCTTGTGCTGTGTTTGACAGCTAAGCAGCGATCATAACAGCGACATACAAGGTCGCTGTTGGGTCACAGAAAATGGTGACGTAACAGCGACGTCGTTGTCGCTGTCGCTATGTGTGAACCCAGCTTTAGGCAGGGGTTAGGCACCCAGAACTGCTCGTGGTGCTAAGTGCATATTACACCTCGCAGGTTCAGTATAAAGAAAATAGTTTCCTTGGGGCAGATTCTGCTCCAAAATTCACAAACAAAAAGTTTTGGCATCATCTTGAGTCATTGGCAGCTTTATTCTTTCTCTATTGGATTGTAACTTGTGATAATCATCAAATAAACAGGCAACTCTGTTGATCACTAGCTTTAGCTCTTCTTGTACCATTGGTCCCATCAGAGGGCTACGTTTCAGTTCTGGAATCTGGCTCTTTATACTCCGATTTCAGAGGTGTCCTTGGTCTCCGTAGGAGCTACCCCTGGTAGCTGTTGCCATCCACCATTTTTTTTCAACAGGGGGATTTCCTTACTCAGTTGTTTTGGTAGATGGGTATGCAAGGAGGGATCCTGCTTAATTTCAGCTTCAGATGTTAAAACAATTATTGTTCAAAGTTATTTTATGCTTGTTTTACTTCACAGTATTCTCTTTGTAATGAACCTCTCATTGAACTTTCCAATCCTGGGGCAAGCGGGTCTCTATTTTACGTCACTAGTGATGATGAATTTATCATCAAGACTGTTATGCATAAAGAAGCCGAGTTCCTGCAGAAACTGCTACCTGGATATTACATGGTATGTTTGCTCTTCTGTTCATTTCATGAATCCTTTGCTGTGTGTGTGTGTGTGTGTGTGTGTGTGTGTGTGTGTGTGTGTGTTTTTTGTTTTTTTTGGGGCTAATGTATTCTAAGAGCATACTAACATTTCACTCATCAGGCTGATACAATATACACACTGTTAGGATTTGGCTCTACTAGCCAGGTCATGCGATCGTATTGCGATTTGCATACTTACTGTCATGTGCTGATAGCTTATCATGTAGATAAGGGGTTAAAGGGGTATCCCACTTCTAAAATCCCATCCCAATATGTAGTAGGTGTAAGAATATTAAAAAAAATACCTCCAATTAGAAATGTAGTATAGTTCTCCTGATATAGTCATGTCTCTTACCTCATGTGCAGATCATTGCAGCTTAGGTATCCATGGTTACATCCACATTTATATAGTGAGTTCATTGTATACCTAAGCTGCAATGTTCTGCACATGAGGTAAGACACGTGACTATGTCAGTTGAACTATACTACATTTTTAATAGAAGATATTTGCTAATATTATTAGTATTACACCTACAAATCAGTTCCAGTCTATGGCGTCTTTAATAAAGTCTAAAAATATATTTATGTAAACGGTCATTAAACAAGGTTGGATAGGCCGACATTGGTTGTGGGCAGAAATCTTCCTGTGTAGAAGAGTAGTTACTGATTCCTGAGGTATTGCCTGTAAGAACTCTTATCAGGGTGTCTAATGGGCTATGAGTAAAGAAGTGTAGAGCTTGTAGATTTTTTCAGAGGGCTGTGGTTAACCATGTTCAGCATTATTAGTTAGCCTACCAGTAAAGGTTTGATTACAGATTGATTTGATCAGGGGGGTAAAAATATTAAGATTTGAGCAGCATAATAATATTCTGAAAGATGACAATGTAAGTTATTTCAGGAAACAATTCGCTAAATTCTACTAATCTGTGCAGAAGGCTTACAAACAGCCCCTTATTCTACTAGTTCTACCTATGCCCTATTGGATTGTCCCATGAGGAGGGAGCAGTGTCCAAACTAGTGGATGGAAGAGGCACTTGCTTCCATTGAAATGAATAGAAGCATGGCTATCCTCAGTAGCGCAGGCTGTGCTACACACTTTCTTCTTGCGAGATGCTGATAGTGGTGAACTAGTAGCCAGGTATTACCTTGGTTACACTTCATAACTCCCGAGCTAGGAATAATTGTTAGCACCACATAAGAGAACTAATATTGATGAGATATTACATATGTATATATTGATGTTTCCCTACTTAGGACTTTTTTCCTTGTATCATAACAGAACCTGAATCAAAATCCACGGACACTTCTGCCCAAGTTTTACGGTTTGTATTGTGTGCAGTCTGGTGGAAAGAATATTCGGGTTGTAGTGATGAACAATATCCTGCCCAGAGTGGTTCGCATGCATTATAAGTATGACCTGAAGGGCTCTACATACAAGAGGCGTGCGTCTAAGAAAGAGCGGGAGAAACGCAGCCCTACCTACAAAGACCTAGATTTCATCATGGAATCCCCGGAGGGCCTGCTGCTTGATAATGACACCTTCAGTGCACTGGTGAAGACCATGCAGAGAGACTGTTTGGTAAGTTGTTCTCCACCATACTGAATCACGAATAACATCATGTTAGAAACACATTTTCTGACTTTTTTTTTTTTGTACTGGAGCCTCCCCTCTGCACCCTATGCAATAGGACAAACTAATATGTCCTAACCCCGTCACAAAGCTTTGCCCCTCAAAAATGTGAGCAGTAGAATAATCCCTGCAGAATTTCTACAAGACTCCCAAAATGTGATTGTCTCTGGTACAGTGTGTTGTGCGTATGTATCTTGTACTGCCCTGATAATGTCACCTACCTGCAGATGTCAAAGCATAAGCAGCATCCTATTACCTTTATCCTTTCCCAGGTTTTAGAAAGCTTCAAGATAATGGATTACAGCCTTCTTTTAGGCGTGCACAACATAGAGCAACAGGAAAAAGAGAAGCAGACAGATGGGGCTCAGAGTCAAGCTGATGAGAAGCGGCCAGTGGCACAAAAGGCACTGTACTCCACAGCCATGGAATCCATTCAGGGAGGAGCGGCCCACGGGGAGTCTATAGATACTGATGACACGTGAGGAACGCTTCCACATTTCTTTGTTTTCAAGTTACAATTAAGACTTTATTATTATACTATATTTTTAAAACTCTGTAGAGCACCGCCATTTTTCTACAAATAAAATCAGGGAAAAGGAGGTCAGTTAGACCCAAAGGGACAGTCCTATCCTCGTACATTTATCATAGCCACGCATTATGCCAGAAATGTGTAGTAGATGCAGATCCCACCAACGGACCTGAATCTACCTAGACAAATGGACGTGGGTACTTACTGCTGTCGCTGGAGAAATGATTTGATTTCCCACAGAAATGAATGACGTCGGCTTGACTTCGTTCTTGACATAGATGCAGACCCATACGCAACAGGAATGACCCCATTCACCAACACCGGAAAATTATGGCGTGGGAGTGGAGCAGTGACATAATACAAAAATGCATGGCTGTATGTGTATATATAAATTGTCCAATTCATTAGAACCCACCAGCCGCAATAAGGTGTACCTTTCATTAATGGGAACCGAACCTTTTTGTAATCGGATTTTATAAAAATGTTTTGCACTGTTTGCATTCTATACTCGCTCTGTTGAATGTCTATTGCTGGCTGCAGAATGAGTCACTGAGAATCCATTAGTGAAATTGTTCTGATGGTCGAAAAGGAGAGTTTCTATTGCTTTTACCCTTCTTTTTGTGATCTGCTGACCTCAGACTAGAAAAAGGTAGAACTTGCAGGGAAACAAAGAGCCTGTAAGTATCCAAATGGTGCAAAATGTTTAAAGAGAATCTATCATGTTAAAAAAAACAACACTATTAACCTGCAGATATGGGATTAACCTACAGGCAATAGCGTCCCCAAACAACTCCTCCGCACTAAACACACCACTGCAGGAAGGAAATTAACTTTGTTCCTCCAGCGTTCAGTCATAATGGCCCTGCTGGAGCAGTTTGTCACTGCTCAGTACATAATGAGCGGCAGCTGTATCACAGCCCGGCACTAACTGGCATCAGTGCAGAACCGGCTGTCAGTCTGTGTGGGGCTATGCTGGCAGCTAACTCTCACTGTGTACTTAATGGTGACTGAAACTGCTCCAGCTAGATCTCTGTGACTGAAAGCTCGAGGCTCTCTGAGGAATCAAGTTAATTTCCTCTACTAGCTGGGTGTGTCGGGGCTGGACCGTTTTAGAACGCTATTAACCTGCAGATTACCCCTTTTTCTGCTAGTTAATAGTGGTTTTTTTTTACATGACTGGTTTCCTTTCATGATACCCAATTGCAAAAGTGACTTTTAGCCCAAAATGCATTTATTTTGCCCCTTCACATCTTTTGACTTATCTGTACGTCGCGGTCAGACAGGGGTTGCCGACCGATGACGTATAAGTACGTCATGGTGATCACGTGGGGCAAAGGAGTTGTCCCTACACAGTCTCCTGAAGCATGGCGTAAGTTACTGTTCGGCTGTCCCAGACGGGGATGGTCCCCCTGTTTAACTTTCTAAACGCCGCAATGAGTAACAATCAGAATTTAGGAGGCTGTGAGAGGGAATGCACTCCTTCTCCCACCCAATCGGGACCCCCCGGGATGTGATCACAGGGGCCCGATCGTTGTCATGGCAGCCCGAGGTCACCACAACTACCTCTGGGTCTGCCATCTACGGAAAGCCTGTTAGACTATGTCAGGAGCATGGTCTAAAATGCTTCTGTCACTGCAGTACTGACCGGTATAATGTATGAAATTCTTTATTATCATCAGACAGCTGACCAAAAAGTGGAATAAAATGCGATCAGAAAGTTCTATGTAACTAAAAATATCACTAAAAACATGTCCTGCAAAAAAACAAGCCACCATACAGCTCTAGCTACAAACCACTATAGCTCTCACAGTACAATGTGAAAGCAATGATTTCCTTCTAGAAAATTGTTTTTATGGTGTAAAAGTGGCAAAACATAAAAAAGAAATAAATGTGGTATTTGTACTGACCTAAAGAATAAAGCGGTCTTTCTTCATGATTCTGAATCACAAAAAGCATAATATAAAGCGTTCAGAAAAGATTTGGTCAAAAATGCTAGAAATAAAAATTCCAACTCATCCTACAAAAAATAAGCCCTCACATGACTGTCAGCAGAAAAATAATAGAAAACTATAGCCTTCAAAATGTAGTGATGCAACAATCCTTCATTTTGTAAAAGTGTTTTTTATTGTGATAATGGCCAAACCTAAAAAAAAAAAAGCCAAATCTATATGTCTGGTATCAATGTAATCACACTGACCTGACGAATAAAGCCACCTTATTACTTATACCACAAGGTGAACGGCATAAACATGTGTAACAAAGCCAATTCTACAACTGCTGTTGATTTGTTTATTCTGCCTCCCAAAGATCACAGTAAGGCTCGGCTCATTTTTATCCTGTGCTGTACACTGACCTCTTATTCCGGGGATTACGTGTAAAAACAACAAATTGCATTCAACTTAACCCACAAAAGAACTAGTGCCCACTCAAGTCCGTCATCTGTTTTTGCAAATATAGTGGGGCTCCCACAATACTAGTAGGACAAAGGCTTTGAAAAGGCACTACAATGTACTGAACACTACAATTATTTGCAATTTTTAATTCTGCAACACTTTGACTCCATGGGTGTTTTCCAGAGACAAAATCATCAGTACACCCTTAGGCCTCCGACACACTCACGTGACAATCACGCACGTGCCGAGAGACACGTATTTCCCCTGCGTGTTGCGTGCAGGTAAGTACGTGTCTCTGGTACGTGCGGGCCACGTGTGTTCTCCGCATGCTATCTGTGATAACATACGGAGAACAGGTTATTTGCATACTCACGTGGTCCTTCCTGCTGTCCATGGTGCTGATCTTCGGTCTCCAGCCCTCCCGTCTCCCCGCTGCTGCTGCTGCCGGCCGCAGTGAAGTGAATATTAAATGAGAATAATGAGCGGCGTTCAGCAGCAAGTGGCAGCAGCGGCAGAGACAGGAGGGCAGGAGAAGGTAAGTTAAGGGTTTTTTCTTCAGCGCTCTATTGGGAGACCCAGACGATTGGGGTATAGCTACTGCCCTCCGGAGGCCACACAAAGCACTACACTAAAAAGTGCAAGGCCCCTCCCCTTCTGGCTATACCCCCCCGTGGTATCACGGGTTCTCCAGTTTTCAAGCTTTGTGCGAAGGAGGTCAGACATCCACGCATAGCTCCACAGATTTTAGTCAGCAGCAGCTGCTGACTATTTCGGATGGAAGAAAAGAGGGCCTATATAGGGCCCCCAGCATGCTCCCTTCTCACCCGTGGATGGTGTTGTAAGGTTGAGGTACCTATTGCTGGTACAGGGGCTGGAGCCCCACATGCTGTTTTCCTTCCACATCCCCTTGTAGGGCTCTGTGGAAGTGGGATCCTGCCGGCCTCTAAGCTCTGACGCCGGGCTCCATCCACAGACCCAGTTGAACCTGATGGATATGGAGCAGGAGTACAATCAGGGACATGGCCCTGCATCATACAGGTACTCTGTGTCCCCGGCAGGCACAGACACACTCCGGGCTGGCTGGGTGTTGTAGTGCGCCGGGGACCGTATCGATTGAGTTGGTGTTCCTGCAGTTTACTGGGGGACTTTTGTGTTGTGGGAACGCAGCGCCGACCCCCACTGGACCGGCGGCGCTGCTGTGACTTGTAGTGCGCCGGGGACACGCCGACCGCGCTTTTACGGCGGCGGCGTTTATAAATCCAGTCCCCGGCTTTTGCGGCCTAGCTCCGCTTCGTTCCCGCCCCCACCCTGTCAATCAGGGTAGGGGAGAGACGCTGTTTCGCAGCAGCGACGAGGGCTGGAGCCTGATTTACATGCTCCAGCCCTCTCACTAGGCACAGAGGGAAGCAGGCTTCCCGCTCTTAGCCAGGAACGCCCAGGGCCCGCCCCCCCTCCTCTCCCAGGACGCCGGCAGCCATTACATGCAGTCTGGCTAGAGGAAGGACGCAAGGCTCTGGGAGACCTGGACTAGGGGGCTTTTGGCGACCACACACCCGCTCTTAAGCGGGCGGTAAGCGGCATTTCAGCTGGCCCCTCTAGTGCCTCAGTGTGTATTGGTGTACTGTGTCACCAGATATATATATTTATTTATTTCTTGCACTGTGAGGTCGCTTCCTGGCTGGATACCCCAGATCGCTCTGAGGAGGCAGCAACATGTCATCCACAAAACGCAAGGCTGCCAAGGCTAGGGCTGTGTACACTGCGTGTGCTGCATGTGGGGCTGCTCTACCAGCAGGTTCCAAAGACCCCCATTGTGTGCAATGCTCAGATCCGGTGCTGCTTCGCCAGCCGGAGTCCGGAGGGGTAGTGACCCAGGCTGAGACGCTTGTAAGTCCTGCCCCGGTGTCAGGGACAGACTTTGCAGTTTTTGCTGATGGAATGTCTGTGACTATGGCAAAAATCCTTGAAACTTTGCAATCCATGACTGGGGCTCAGTCTATGGACACGGCGAGGTCTCTGTCCGCTAATCCCCCTCAGTTGGAATTAATCCAGACTGCAAGGGGGTCCCCGGCTTCCCAGGCTGAGTGTTATGACTCAGATGATAGCCCCAGCCACCCTAAGCGAGCTCGCTGGGACAGACCCTCAACGTCATCACACTGCTCAGGGTCTCAGCGCAATCAGTCGCCCTGTGATGCGTCTGAAGAGAGTGATCAGGAGTCTTATCCTGGAACCCCTCTCAATCTGGATACCCCGGATGGGGACGCCATGGTAAACGAGCTTATCTCAGCCATCAATAGACTGTTGGATATTTCTCCCCCAGCTCCTTCTGCAGAGGAGGCAGCTGCAGAGCAGGAGAAGTTTCGTTTCCTCTATCCCAAGCGTAAATTGAGTGCTTTCTTGGATCACTCTGACTTCAGAGAGTCAATCCAGAAACACGACGCTCATCCAGAAAGGCGTTTCTCTAAACGTTCTAAGGATACACGTTTTCCTTTCCCCCCTGATGTGGTCAAGCGCTGGACCCAGTGTCCAAAAGTAGACCCCCCGATTTCCAAACTTGCAGCTAGATCCATAGTTGCAGTGGAGGATGGCGCTTCACTTAAGGATGCCAATGACAGACAGATGGACCTTTGGTTAAAATCTGTCTATGAAGCTATCGGCGCGTCGTTTGCTCCAGCATTCGCAGCCGTATGGGCACTCCAAGCTATTTCAGCTGGTTTAGCAAAAGTGGATGCTGTCATACATCCAGCGGTGCCGCAAGTGGCGTCCCTTACCTCGCAGATGTCTGCGTTTGCGTCTTACGCTATCAATGCGGTCCTAGAATCTACCAGCCGCACCTCAATGGCGTCCGCCAATTCGGTAGTTTTGCGCAGAGCCTTGTGGTTAAAGGACTGGAAAGCAGATGCTGGTTCCAAAAAATGTTTAACCAGCTTGCCTTTATCTAGAGATAGACTGTTTGGCGAGCCATTGGCTGACATCATTAAACAGTCCAAGGGTAAAGACTCTTCCTTACCCCAGCCCAGATCAAGCAAACCTCAGCAGAAAAAATGGCAGCAGAGGTTTCAGTCCTTTCGAGGTTCGGGCAAGACACAATTCTCCTCGTCCAAAGGGACTCAGAGGACGCAAAGAGTCTCAGATTCCTGGCGGGCTCACGCACGCCCCAAGAAAGCAAATGGAGGAACCGCTTCCAAAGCGGCTACCTCATGACTTCCAGCCCCCCCCCCTCCGCATCTCCGGTCGGGGGCAGGCTCTCCCGCTTTTCCGACATTTGGATGTCACAGGTCAAAGACCGGTGGGTGACAAACATTTTGTCTCGCGGGTACAGAATCGAGTTCAGTTCTCGTCCTCCAGCTCGGTTCTTCAGAACCTCCCCACATCCAGACCGAGCAGATGCCCTGCTGCAGGCGGTGGACTCCCTAAGAGCGGAAGGAGTAGTGGTTCCTGTACCGCCTCAGGAACAAGGGCGAGGGTTTTACTCCAATCTCTTTGTGGTTCCAAAAAAGGACAGCTCGTTCCGTCCTGTTCTGGATCTAAAGCTGCTCAACAAACATGTGCACGCCAGACGGTTCCGGATGGAAACCCTCCGCTCTGTCGTTGCCTCAATGTCTCAAGGAGACTTCCTTGCCTCAATAGACATCAAAGATGCTTATCTCCACGTGCCAATTGCTACAGAACATCAACGTTTTCTACGTTTTGTGATAGGAAACGACCATCTTCAGTTCGTAGCTCTGCCATTCGGTCTGGCGACAGCCCCCCGGGTCTTCACCAAGGTCATGGCGGCGGTGGTAACAGTCTTGCACTCTCAGGGACACTCGGTGATCCCTTACCTAGACGATCTACTTGTCAAGGCACCCTCTCACGAGGCATGCCAACTCAGTCTACATGCTACGCTGGAGACTCTACAGACGTTCGGATGGATCATCAACTTTCCAAAGTCGAATCTGTCACCGTCACAGTCGCTAACGTATCTTGGCATGGAGTTTCATACTCGAGCAGCGAGAGTGAAGCTTCCGCTGAACAAGCAGCGGTCCCTACAGACAGGGGTGCAATCCCTCCTTCAAGGCCAGTCGCACCCCTTACGGCGCCTCATGCACTTCCTCGGGAAGATGGTGGCAGCCATGGAAGCAGTTCCCTTTGCGCAGTTTCATCTGCGCCCACTTCAATGGGACATTCTCCGCCAATGGGACGGGAAGTCAACGTCCCTGGACAGGAAAGTCTCTCTTTCCCAGACGGCCAAGGACTCTCTACAATGGTGGCTCCTTCCCACCTCATTGTCTCAGGGGAGATCCTTCCTGCCCCCATCCTGGGCAGTGGTCACGACAGATGCGAGTCTGTCAGGGTGGGGAGCAGTGTTTCTCCACCACAGGGCCCAGGGGACGTGGACTCCGCAGGAGTCCACCCTTCAGATCAATGTTCTGGAAATCAGGGCAGTGTATCTTGCCCTACTGGCCTTCCAACAGTGGCTGGAAGGAAAGCAGATCCGAATCCAGTCGGACAACTCCACAGCGGTGGCATACATCAACCACCAAGGAGGGACGCGCAGTCGGCAAGCATTCCAAGAAGTCCGGCGCATTCTAATGTGGGTGGAGGACACAGCATCCACCATATCCGCGGTTCACATCCCAGGCGTAGAAAATTGGGAAGCAGACTTCCTCAGTCGCCAGGGCATGGACGCAGGGGAGTGGACCCGGACGTGTTTCAGGAAATCTGTCGCCGATGGGGAGTGCCGGACGTCGACCTAATGGCGTCCCGGCACAACAACAAGGTCCCGGCATTCATGGCGAGGTCGCGCGATCAAAGAGCTCTGGCGGCAGACGCATTAGTTCAAGATTGGTCGCAGTTCCGGCTCCCATACGTCTTCCCACCTCTGGCACTCTTGCCCAGAGTGTTACGCAAGATCAGATCCGATTGCAGCCGCGTCATACTCGTCGCCCCAGACTGGCCGAGGAGATCGTGGTATCCGGATCTGTGGCATCTCACGGTCGGTCGACCGTGGTCACTGCCAGACCGACCAGACTTACTGTCCCAAGGGCCGTTTTTCCATCAGAATTCTGCGGCCCTGAACCTGACTGTGTGGCCATTGAGTCCTGGATCCTAGCGTCCGCAGGATTATCTCAAGGAGTCGTAGCCACAATGAGACAAGCTAGGAAGTCAACGTCTGCTAAGATCTACCACAGAACGTGGAAGATTTTCTTATCCTGGTGCTCTGCACAGAGAGTATCCCCTTGGCCATTTGCATTGCCCACCTTTCTTTCCTTCCTGCAATCGGGGTTGGAAAAGGGCTTGTTGCTCAGCTCCCTTAAAGGGCAAGTCTCGGCACTATCTGTGTTTTTTCAGAAGCGTCTAGCACGTCTTCCTAAGGTGCGCACGTTCCTACAGGGGGTCTGTCATATTGTGCCCCCGTACAAGCGGCCGTTAGATCCATGGGATCTGAACAGAGTACTAGTTGCTCTGCAAAAGCCGCCCTTCGAGCCTCTAAAGGACGTTTCCTTTTCTCGCCTGTCACAGAAAGTGGCGTTTCTTGTTGCGATCACATCGCTTAAGCGAGTGTCTGAGCTGGCAGCTCTGTCATCCAAGGCTCCCTTCCTGGTGTTCCACCAGGACAAGGTAGTGCTGCGCCCCATTCCGGAGTTTCTCCCTAAGGTCGTATCCTCGTTTCATCTTAATCAGGATATATCCTTGCCTTCCTTTTGTCCTCAGCCGGTTCACCGGTATGAGAAAGACTTACGTTGGCTAGATCTGGTGAGAGCACTCAGAATCTATATTTCTCGCACGGCGCCTATCCGCCGTTCAGATGCACTTTTTGTCCTTGTCGCTGGCCAGCGCAAGGGGTCGCAGGCTTCTAAAGCCACCCTGGCTCGATGGATCAAAGAACCAATTCTGGAAGCCTACCGTTCTGCTGGGCTTCCGGTTCCTTCAGGGCTGAAAGCCCACTCAACCAGAGCTGTGGGTGCGTCCTGGGCTTTGCGACACCAGGCTTCGGCTCAACAGGTGTGCCAGGCAGCTACCTGGTCGAGTCTGCACACTTTCACCAAACATTATCAGGTGCATACCTATGCTTCGGCGGATGCCAGCTTAGGTAGAAGAGTCCTGCAGGCGGCAGTGACATCCCCGTAGGGGAGTGCTGTTTTGCAGCTCTAACATGAGGTATCTCTTTACCCACCCAGGGACAGCTTTTGGACGTCCCAATCGTCTGGGTTTCCCAATAGAGCGCTGAAGAAGAAGGGAATTTTGTTACTTACCGTAAATTCCTTTTCTTCTAGCTCTTATTGGGAGACCCAGCACCCGCCCTGTTGTCCTTCGGGATTTTTTTGTTGTTTGCGGGTACACATGTTGTTCATGTTGAACGGTTTTTCAGTTCTCCGACGTTGTTCGGAGTTAATTTGTTTAAACCAGTTATTGGCTTCCTCCTTCTTGCTTTGGCACTAAAACTGGAGAACCCGTGATACCACGGGGGGGTATAGCCAGAAGGGGAGGGGCCTTGCACTTTTTAGTGTAGTGCTTTGTGTGGCCTCCGGAGGGCAGTAGCTATACCCCAATCGTCTGGGTCTCCCAATAAGAGCTAGAAGAAAAGGAATTTACGGTAAGTAACAAAATTCCCTTCTTTTCCTTTTCTTTTCACTGACACGTCTGTTTACTCTGGCGCATTTCACACGGGACCACATCCACACTACACCCATGTGGTACGGGTGCGGGCCGTGTGACACCCGGGCTGCCTGAGAAAACACTGACATGTCAGCGTCTAGAAAAACGCACACACGTACAAACGCACACGGACACACGTTCTGTGTGTTTTTACACGTGTGCGCCTGCTACAATAGGGTAGCATTGCTGTACGTGTCTCCGTGCCGCCGGTACGTGTAAAAAATGGCAAACACGTCCCGGCGCACGGATGTGTGTCGCAGGCCTTAGATGAATTCCCAGAGGGGCGTAGTTTCCAAAATGTGGTCAATTGAGCGAGATTTCTTCTGTTCTGGCACTTAGGAGCTATGCAAATATAGTTCGTGAACTTTTCTAAGAGAATCTGTGCTTCAAAAATGAAATGGTGCTCCTTCCCTCCTGAGGCCTGTGGTGGTCAAACAGTACTGTACAGTCACATGTGGGGTATTGCCACGTTCAGGAGAAATTGTATAACACATTGTGGGGCCTTTTTACCAATTTCCCTTGTGAAAATTGGAAATCTGGTGTTAAAACAACATTTTAGTGATTTAAAAATGTAATTATTTTTTTTCTTCACCACCCAATAGTATAACATTTTGGGACACACCAGAGGTGACAATATGATTACTGCACCCCTGGATGAATTCAGTGAGGGGTGCAGTTTGTAAAATCAGGTCACTTGTGGGGGATTTCTTCTGTACCGGCACCTCAGGGGCTCTGCCAATATGAAATGACACCCGCAAACCAATCCAGCAAATTCTGAAGTCCAATGTGGACCTTATTACCTTGTAATCTTTGCACTCTACCTCAAGTAGTTCCCAATCACATGGAGGATATTGGTGCACTCTGGAGAAATGACGCAACAAATTGTGTGGTCTATTTTCTTTGTCGCTCCATTGGGAGACCCAGACAATTGGGTGTATAGCTTCTGCCTCCGGAGGCCACACAAAGTATTACACTTAAAAGTGTAAAGCCCCTCCCCTTCTGCCTATACACCCCCCGTGCCTCACGGGCTCCTCAGTTTTTATGCTTTGTGCGAAGGAGGCAGACATCCACGCATAGCTCCACATCTTAGTCAGCAGCAGCTGCTGACTATGTCGGATGGAAGAAAAGAGGGCCCATAACAGGGCCCCCAGCATGCTCCCTTCTCACCCCACCCTGGTCGGCGGTGCTGTTAAGGTTGAGGTACTCATTGCGGGTACATAGGCAGGAGCCACATGCTGTTTTCCTTCCCCATCCCTTAATGGGCTCTGGGTGAAGTGGGATCCTAATCGGTCTCCAGGCACTGGGACCGTGCTCCCTCCGCAGCCCCTGGGGAATCTGCTGGACAGGAGCCGGGTATCGTCAGGGACAAGGCCCTGCTACTGTGAGGTACTCTGTGTCCCCTTGGGGGACCGCGCATGGAGCGCTTGTGCCATACACACTGCAGCACTGCTGGGTGTGTTAGTGCGCCGGGGACTACCGCGCCGACCGCGCTTATTTGCCGGCCGCGCTTATAACTTTAGTCCCCGGCTTTTGCGGCCTAGTATCGCATATTCCCGCCCCCAGGCCTGCCAGTCAGGGGAAGGGCGGGACGCTGCACAGGACGTCAGCGCTGAGGGCTGGAGCATACTTTGTATCCTCCTCCCCCCTCACTCAGCACAGTGGGGCATCAGATTCCCGCACTTTCTAGGGCACGCCCACGGCCCCCTCCTCCACACAGAACGCCGGCAGCCATTCCTGTCAGCACTTCTGACGCTGGAGAGGAGAGACAGCACGGCTCTGGGAGGCCCAGGCATGGAATCTGGTGATCACACAACCGCTTTGAGCGGTCGGTAAGCAGCACCTGTGGTGCTGGCCCCACTGAGTGCCGAAGTGTACATATATATATATATATATATATATGCTTATATGCTATACATTTACACTGTACGGTCGCACTGTTGATTTTTGGCTATATACCCTCCTGGATTGTACTCAGACGAGACAACAGCATGTCGTCCGCAAAAAGCAAGGGTGCCAAAGCACAGGCTTACTTTGCAACCTGTACCTCATGTGCGGCTATACTACCGGCAGGTTCCACCGATCCTCATTGTGTGCAATGCTCGGCCCCTGTGGCACTTACTCAGCCGGAGCCTCTGCTACTGGTGGCCCAGGTGGAACCACCTGCTACCACTGTCCAGGTGACAGGGACGGAGTTTGCAGTATTTGCTGACAAACTGTCTGAGAGTATGGATAAATGGTCTGCTAAGATACTAGAAGCCTTGCAGTCCAGGCCGGTAACACAGGCCCCGGGCACTGTTGAATCATTGACCCCAGGCCCCCCTCAGTTGGAACAGCAAAGTGCTCCTGGGGTGACCCATAGGTCCCAGGGTGAGGTCTCTGACACGGACCGCAGTCCCAGGCCGCCTAAGCGGGCTCGCTGGGAAATTCCCTCGACTTCATCACACTGTTCAGGGTCTCAGCAGGAGGACTCTCTGGATGATGAAGCGGAGGTAGCAGATCAGGATTCTGATCCTGAGGCCGCTCTCAACCTAGATACGCCTGAAGGTGACGCCATAGTGAATGACCTTATAGCGACCATCAATCAGGTGTTGGATATTTCTCCTCCAGCTCCTCCAATTGAGGAGTCAGCTTCTCAGCAGGAGAAATTCCGTTTCAGGTTTCCCAAGCGTACATTGAGTACGTTTCTGGATCACTCTGACTTCAGAGAGGCAGTCCAGAAACACCGAGCTTGTCCAGATAAGCGTTTTTCCAAGCGCCTTAAGGATACACGTTATCCCTTCCCCCTGACGTTGTCAAGGGCTGGGCTCAGTGTCCCAAGGTGGATCCTCCAGTCTCCAGACTGGCGGCTAGATCCATAGTTGCAGTGGAAGATGGGGCTTCACTCAAAGATGCCACTGACAGACAGATGGAGCTCTGGTTGAAATCCATCTATGAAGCTATCGGCGCGTCTTTTGCTCCAGCATTCGCAGCCGTATGGGCACTCCAAGCTATCTCAGCTTGTCATGCGCAGATTAATGCAGTCACACGTACGTCTGCTCCGCAAGTGGTGTCCTTAACCTCTCAGGCGTCGGCGTTTGCGTCCTACGCCATTAATGCTGTCCTGGACTCTGCGAGCCGTACGGCGGTAGCATCCGCCAATTCGGTGGCAGTCCGCAGGGCCATGTGGCTACGTGAATGGAAGGCAGACTCTGCTTCCAAAAAGTTCTTAACCGGTTTGCCTTTTTCTGGCGACCGCCTGTTTGGTGAGCGATTGGATGAAATCATTAAACAATCCAAGGGAAAGGACTCATCCTTACTCCAGTCCAAACCAAACAGACCTCAACCACGGAAGGTACAATCGAGGTTTCGGTCCTTTCGGCCCGCGGGCAGGTCTCAATTCTCCTCGTCCAAAAGGCCTCAGAAGGATCAGAGGAACTCCGATTCATGGCGGTCTAAGTCACGTCCTAAAAAGACCGCCGGAGGAACCGCTCCCAAAGCGGTCTCCTCATGACTTTCGGCCTCCTCACACCGCATCCTCGGTCGGTGGCAGGCTTTCCCGCTTTTGCGACGCCTGGCTGCCACAGGTAAAAGACCGTTGGGTGAGAGACATTCTGTCTCACGGTTACAGGATAGAGTTCAGCTCTCGTCCCCCGACTCGATTCTTCAGAACATCTCCGCCCCCCGAGCGAGCCGATGCTCTTCTTCAGGCGGTGTGCACTCTGAAGGCAGAAGGAGTGGTGATCCCTGTTCCTTTTCAGCAACAGGGTCACGGTTTTTACTCCAACTTGTTCGTGGTGCCGAAAAAGGACGGATCCTTCCGTCCTGTTCTGGACCTAAAACTGCTCAACAAACACGTAAAAACCAGGCGGTTCCGGATGGAATCGCTCCGCTCCGTCATCGCCTCAATGTCCCAAGGAGATTTCCTAGCATCAATCGACATCAAAGATGCTTATCTCCACGTACCGATTGCTCCAGAGCATCAGCGCTTCCTGCGTTTCGCCATAGGGGACGAACACGTTCAGTTCGTGGCACTGCCTTTCGGCCTGGCGACAGCCCCACGGGTCTTCACAAAGGTCATGCCAACAGTAGTAGCAGTTCTGCACTCTCAGGGACACTCGGTGATCCCTTACTTAGACGATCTGCTTTTCAAGGCACCCTCTCAAGTGGCATGCCAACACAGCCTGAACATTGCTCTGGAGACTCTCCAGAGTTTCGGGTGGATCATCAATTTTCCAAAGTCAAATCTGACACCGGCCCAATCACTGACATATCTTGGCATGGAGTTTCATACTCTCTCAGCGATAGTGAAGCTTCCGCTGGACAAACAGCGTTCACTACAGACAGGGGTGCAATCTCTCCTTCAAGGCCAGTCACACCCCTTGAGGCGCCTCATGCACTTCCTAGGGAAGATGGTAGCAGCAATGGAGGCAGTTCCTTTTGCGCAGTTTCATCTGCGTCCACTTCAATGGGACATTCTCCGCAAATGGGACAGGAAGTCGACGTCCCTCGACAGGAACGTCTCCCTTTCTCGGGCAGCCAAGGCTTCCCTTCAGTGGTGGCTTCTTCCCACTTCTCTGTCGAAGGGGAAATCCTTCCTGCCCCCATCCTGGGCTGTGGTCACGACGGACGCGAGCCTGTCAGGGTGGGGAGCGGTTTTTCTCCACCACAGGGCTCAGGGTACTTGGACTCAGCCAGAGTCCTCCCTTCAGATCAATGTTCTGGAGATAAGGGCAGTGTATCTTGCCCTAAAGGCGTTCCAGCCGTGGCTGGAAGGCAAGCAGATCCGAATTTAGTCGGACAACTCCACAGCGGTGGCATACATCAACCACCAAGGCGGAACACGCAGTCGGCAAGCCTTCCAGGAAGTCCGGCGGATTCTGCTATGGGTGGAAGCCACAGCCTCCACCATATCCGCAGTTCACATCCCGGGCGTAGAAAACTGGGAAGCAGACTTTCTCAGTCGCCAGGGCATGGACGCAGGGGAATGGTCCCTTCACCCGGACGTGTTTCAGGAGATCTGTTGCCGCTGGGGGATGCCGGACGTCGACCTAATCGCGTCCCGGCACAACAACAAGGTCCCGACATTCATGGCACGGTCTCAAGATCACAGAGCTCTGGCGGCAGACGCCTTAGTTCAGGATTGGTCGCAGTTTCAACTCCCTTATGTGTTTCCTCCTCTGGCACTGTTGCCCAGAGTGTTACGCAAGATCAGGTCCGACTGCCGCCGCGCCATCCTCGTCGCTCCAGACTGGCCGAGGAGGTCGTGGTATCCGGATCTGTGGCATCTCACGGTGGGCCAACCGTGGGCACTACCAGACCGACCAGACTTGCTGTCTCAAGGGCCGTTTTTCCATCTGAATTCTGCGGCCCTCAACCTGACTGTGTGGCCATTGAGTCCTGGATCCTAGCGTCTTCAGGGTTATCTCAAGAGGTCATTGCCACTATGAGACAGGCTAGGAAGCCAACATCCGCCAAGATCTACCACAGGACGTGGAGGATATTCTTATCTTGGTGCTCTGATCAGGGTTTTTCTCCCTGGCCATTTGCCTTGCCCACTTTTCTTTCCTTCCTTCAATCCGGATTGGAAAAAGGTTTGTCGCTCGGCTCCCTTAAGGGACAAGTCTCAGCGCTCTCTGTGTTCTTTCAGAAGCGCCTAGCCAGACTTCCACAGGTACGCACGTTCCTGCAGGGGGTTTGTCACATAGTCCCTCCTTACAAGCGGCCGTTAGAACCCTGGGATCTGAACAGGGTGCTGATGGCTCTTCAGAAACCACCTTTCGAGCCAATGAGGGATATTTCTCTCTCACGCCTTTCGCAGAAAGTGGCCTTCCTAGTAGCAGTCACATCACTTCGGAGAGTGTCTGAGCTTGCAGCGCTGTCATGCAAAGCCCCTTTCCTGGTGTTTCACCAGGACAAGGTGGTTCTGCGTCCGGTTCTGGAATTTCTCCCTAAGGTGGTATCCCCCTTTCATCTCAATCAGGATATCTCCTTACCCTCGTTTTTGTCCTCATCCAGTTCACCAATGTGCAAGGGATTTGCACTTGTTAGATCTGGTGAGAGCACTCAGATTCTACATTTCTCGTACGGCGCCCCTGCGCCGCTCGGATGCACTCTTTGTCCTTGTCGCTGGCCAGCGTAAAGGGTCACAGGCTTCCAAATCAACCCTGGCTCGGTGGATCAAGGAACCAATTCTCGAAGCTTACCGATCTTCTGGGCTTCCGGTTCCCTCAGGGCTGAGGGCCCATTCTACCAGAGCCGTGGGTGCGTCCTGGGCTTTGCGGCACCAGGCTACGGCTCAGCAGGTGTGTCAGGCAGCTACCTGGTCGAGCCTGCACACTTTCACGAAACACTATCAGGTGCATACCTATGCTTCGGCAGATGCCAGCCTAGGTAGGCGAGTCCTTCAGGCGGCGGTTGCCCACCTGTAGGAAGGGGCCGTTTTACGGCTCTATTACGAGGTTTTACTTTACCCACCCAGGGACTGCTTTTGGACGTCCCAATTGTCTGGGTCTCCCAATGGAGCGACAAAGAAGAAGGGAATTTTGTTTACTTACCGTAAATTCCTTTTCTTCTAGCTCCAATTGGGAGACCCAGCACCCGCCCCTGTTCCCTTCGGGCTGTTGTTCTTTGTGTACACATGTTGTTCATGTTGAATGGTTTCAGTTCTCCGAAATTTCTTCGGATTGAATTTACTTTAAACCAATTTATAACTTTTCCTTCTTCTTGCTTTTGCACCAAAACTGAGGAGCCCGTGAGGCACGGGGGGTGTATAGGCAGAAGGGGAGGGGCTTTACACTTTTAAGTGTAATACTTTGTGTGGCCTCCGGAGGCAGAAGCTATACACCCAATTGTCTGGGTCTCCCAATTGGAGCTAGAAGAAAAGGAATTTACGGTAAGTAAACAAAATTCCCTTCTTTTCGTATTAGCCCTTATAATAATTTAAAAACTTGGGGCTAAAACATTTTAGTGAAAAAATGATGAATTCCTTGAAGTGTAGCTTCCAGAATGGTTAGACTTGGGGAGCTTAAGGGGATCTTCATCTGGTGTCCACAATCTATTCCAGCCAAAGTGTGGCTCCAAATCTCAAATTGCACACCTTCCCTTCCACACAAGTTGTACAGTCCATTATCTCTTGTTGCCCTAGTGAAAAAAAAACAAACTAGGGTTAAAGTAACATTTTCTTTGTCGCTCCATTGGGAGACCCAGATAATTGGGTGTATAGCTTCTGCCTCCGGAGGCCACACAAAGTATTACACTTTAAAAGTGTAACCCCTCCCCTCTGCCTATACACCCTCCCGTGCATCACGGGCCGATCAGTTTTTATGCTTTGTGTTGAAGGAGGCACACATTCACGCAAGCTCCACATTTTAGTCAGCAGCAGCTGCTCACTTTATCGGATGGAAGAAAAGAGGGCCCCAGGGCCCCCGGCATGCTCCCTTCTCACCCCACTATGGTCGGCGGTGCTGTTAAGGTTGAGGTACCCATTGCGGGTACAAAGGCTGGAGCCACATGCCGTTTTCCTTCCCCATCCCTTAGTGGCTCTGGGAGAAGTGGGATCCTAACCGGTCACCATGCACTGGGACCGGGCTCCCTCCGCAGCCCCTGAGGGAATCTGACGGACAGGAGACCGGGTATCATCAGGGACAGGCCCTGCTTCTCAGAGGTACTCTGTGTCCCCTTGGGGATGGCGCATAGAGCGCCTGTGTAACAGACGCTGCAGCGGCTGCTGTGTGTTTTGTGTCGCCGGGACTACCGCGCCGACCGCGCCTGTTTGCCGGCCACGTTACTAAATTTAGTCCCCGGCTTCTGCGGCCTAGTACCGCATTCTCCCGCCCCCGGGGCCTGCCAGTCAGGGGTAAGGGCGGAACGCTAGACTGGACGTCAGCGGTGAGGGCTGGAGCATACTTAGGTATCCTCCTCCCCCCTCACTGAGCACTGTGGGGCACCAGATTCCCGCACTTTCTGAGGCACGCCCACGGCTCCCTCCTCTGAGAACGCTGGCAGCCATTGTTATCATCACTGCTGCCGGTGGAGAACTTCAGACCGAGCTCCACAGCTCTGGGAGGCCCAGGCAGGGAATCTGGTGGACACACAACCGCTGAGGGCGGTCGGTAAGCCGCACCAGTTACCAGGTGCTGGCCCCCCTGGGTGCCGAAGTGTATATATATATCCATATTGTGTATACATTTGCTCTGTTCGGCCGCATTATTTGCTTTTGGCTATATACCCTCACTGATTGCTCTAAGAGGAGACAACAGCATGTCGTCCGCAAAATGCAAGGGTGCCAAGGCACAGGCTTATTTTGCAACTTGTACCTCTTGTGCGGCTATGTTACCTGCAGGTTCCACCTACCCTCATTGTGTGCAATGCTCGGCCCCTGTGACACTCACTCAGCCGGAGCCTCAGGCACTGGTGGGACCCTCGGCCCAGGTAGAACCACCGGCTGCCACTGTCCAGGTGGCAGGGACAGAGTTTGCAGTGTTGGCTGAGAAACTTTCTGAGTCACTTTCTCAATCCATGGCTCAGTCTATGGATAGATGGTCTGCTAAGATACTAGAAGCTTTGCAGTCCAGACCGGTAACACAGGCCCCGGGCACTGTTGAATCATTGCCCCCAGGCCCCCCTCGGTCGACGCAGCAAACTGCTCCTGGGGTGACTCCTAGGTCCCACGGTGAGGACTCCGACACGGACCGCAGTCCCAGACCGGCTAAGCGTGCTCGCTGGGAACTTCCCTCGACTTCATCACACTGCTCAGGGTCTCAGCATGAGGACTCTCTGGAGGATGAAGCGGAGGTGGCAGATCAGGACTCTGATCCTGACGTTGCTCTCAATCTTGATACACCCGAAGGGGACGCCATAGTAAATGACCTTATAGCGTCCATCAACCAGGTGCTAGAACTTTCTCCTCCAACTCCACCGATAGAGGAGTCAGCTTCACAGCAGGAGAAACACCAATTTAGGTTTCCCAAACGTACACGGGGTGCGTTTTTCGATCACTCCAACTTCAGAGATGCGGTCCAGAAGCACCGAGCATTTCCGGACAAGCGCTTTACTAAGCGCCTTAATGACACACGTTACCCCTTCCCCACTGACGTAGTTAAGGGTTGGGCTCAGTGTCCCAAGGTGGATCCTCCAGTCTCTAGACTGGCGGCTAGATCCATAGTAGCAGTGGCAGATGGTTCATCGCTCAAGGATGCCACTGACAGGCAAATAGAGCTCCTGATGAAATCCATCTATGAAGCCATAGGTGCGTCTTTTGCCCCGGCCTTTGCAGCCGTGTGGGCACTCCAAGCTATCTCAGCTTGTCTGTCTGAGATTAATGCAGTCACACGTGCCTCTACTCCGCAGGTTGTGTCTTTAACCTCTCAGGCGTCGGCTTTTTCGTCCTACGCCATGAACGCCGTCCTGGACTCTGCGAGCCGTACAGCGGTAGCATCCGCCAATTCAGTGGCAGTCCGCAGGGCCATGTGGCTACGCGAATGGAAGGCAGACTCTGCTTCCAAGAAGTTCTTAACCGGTTTGCCATTTTCTGGCGACCGTCTGTTTGGCGAGCAATTGGATGAAATTATTAAACAATCCAAGGGAAAGGACTCGTCCTTACCCCAGTCCAAACCAAACAGACCTCAGCAACGGAAGATACAACCGAGGTTTCGGTCCTTTCGGCCCTCAGCCAGATCTCAATTCTCCACGTCCAACAGGCCACAGAAGGGCCAGAGGAACTCTGATTCATGGCGGTCTAAGTCACGTCCTAAAAAGACCGTCGGAGGAACCGCCCCCAAGGCGGCCTCCTCATGACTTTCAGCCTCCCCAAACCGCATCCTCGCTCGGTGGCAGGCTCTCCTGCTTTTGCGACGCCTGGTTGCCACATGTCGAAGACCGATGGGTGAGAGACATTCTGTCTCACGGTTACATGATAGAGCTCAGCTCTCGTCCTCCGACTCGTTTCTTCAGAACATCTCCGCCCCCCGAGCGAGCCGATGCTTTTTTTCAGGCGGTGAACACTCTGAAGGCAGAAGGAGTGGTGATACCTGTTCCCCTTCAAGAATGTGGTCGCGGTTTTTACTCCAACTTGTTTGTGGTGCCAAAAAAGGACGGATCATTCCGTCCCGTTCTGGACCTCAAACTGCTCAACAGACACGTGAAAACCAGACGGTTCCGGATGGAATCTCTCCGCTCCGTCATCGCCTTGATGTCCCAAGGAGACTTCCTAGCATCAATCGACATCAGGGATGCTTATCTCCACGTGCCGATTGCACCAGAGCATCAGCGCTTCCTGCGTTTCGCCATCGGAGACGAACACCTTCAGTTCGTGGCACTGCCTTTCGGCCTGGCGACAGCCCCACGGGTCTTCACCAAAATCCACCATCTCCGCAGTTCACATCCCGGGCGTAGAAAACTGGGAAGCAGACTTTCTCAGTCGCCAGGGCATGGACGCAGGGGAATGGTCTCTTCACCCGGACGTGTTTCAAGAGATCTGTTGCCGCTGGGGAACGCCGGACGTCGACCTAATGGCGTCCTGGCACAACAACAAAGTCCCGGCATTCATGGCACGGTCTCAAGATCACAGAGCTCTGGCGGCAGACGCATTAGTTCAGGATTGGTCGCAGTTTTGACTGCCTTATGTATTTCCTCCTCTGGCACTGCTGCCCAGAGTGTTACGCAAGATCAGGTCCGACTGCCGCCGCGCCATCCTCATCGCCCCAGACTGGCCGAGGAGGTCGTGGTACCCGGATCTGTGGCATCTCACGGTGGGTCAACCGTGGGCACTACCAGACCGACCAGACTTGCTGTCTCAAGGGCCATTTTTCCATCTGAATTCTGCGGCCCTCAACCTGACTGTGTGGCCATTGAGTCCTGGATCCTAGCGTCCTCAGGGTTATCTCAAGAGGTCATTGCCACTATGAGACAGGCCAGGAAACCAATGTCCGCCAAGATCTACCACAGGACGTGGAGGATCTTCTTATCCTGGTGCTCTGATCAGGGTTTTACTCCCTGGCCGTTTGCCTTGCCCACTTTTCTGTCTTTCCTTCAATCCGGAATGGACAAGGGTTTGTCTCTCGGCTCTCTCAAGGGACAAGTATCGGCGCTTTCCGTGTTTTTTCAAAAGCGTCTAGCCAGGCTTCCGCAGGTACGCACGTTCCTGCAGGGGGTTTGCCACATAGTCCCACCTTACAAGCGTCCGCTAGAACCCTGGGATCTTAACAGGGTGCTAACGGCTCTTCAGAAACCACCTTTCGAGCCGATGAGGGATGTTTCTCTTTCACGCCTTTCGCAGAAGGTGGTCTTCCTAGTGGCAGTCACATCACTTCGGAGAGTGTCTGAGCTAGCAGCGCTGTCATGCAAAGCCCCCTTCCTGGTGTTTCACCAGGATAAGGTGGTTGTGCGTCCGGTCCCGGAATTTCTCCCTAAGGTGGTATCCCCTTTTCATCTCAATCAGGATATCTCCTTACCTTCTTTTTGTCCTAATCCAGTTCACCAATGTGAAAAGGATTTGCACTTGTTAGATCTCGTGAGAGCACTCAGACTCTACATTTCTCGCACGGCGCCCCTGCGCCGTTCTGATGCGCTCTTTGTCCTTGTCGCTGGCCAGCGTAAGGGGTCGCAGGCTTCCAAGTCAACCTTGGCTCGGTGGATCAAGGAACCGATTCTTGAAGCCTACGGTTCGTCTGGGCTTCCGGTTCCTACAGGGCTGAAAGCCCATTCTACCAGAGCCGTAGGTGCGTCCTGGGCATTGCGGCACCGGGCTACGGCTCAGCAGGTGTGTCAGGCGGCTACCTGGTCGAGTCTGCACACTTTCACGAAACACTATCAGGTGCATGCCTATGCTTCGGCAGATGCCAGCCTAGGTAGGCGAGTCCTTCAGGCGGCGGTTGCCCACCTGTAAGAGGGGGCCGTTTTACGGCTCTTTTTATCGAGGTATTCTTTTACCCACCCAGGGACTGCTTTTGGACGTCCCAATTGTCTGGGTCTCCCAATGGAGCGACAAAGAAGAAGGGAATTTTGTTTACTTACCGTAAATTCCTTTTCTTCTAGCTCCTATTGGGAGACCCAGCACCCGCCCCTGTTCCCTTCGGGCTGTTGTTCTTTTGTGTACACATGTTGTTCATGTTGAATTGTTCTTTGGTTCATGGTTTTAGTTCTCCGAACATCCTTCGGATTGAGTTTACCTTAGACCAATTTATAAGTTTCCTCCTTCCTGCTTTGGCACCAAAACTGATGGGCCCGTGATGCACGGGAGGGTGTATAGGCAGAGGGGAGGGGTTACACTTTTAAGTGTAATACTTTGTGTGGCCTCCGGAGGCAGAAGCTATACACCCAATTGTCTGGGTCTCCCAATAGGAGCTAGAAGAAAAGGAATTTACGGTAAGTAAACAAAATTCCCTTCTTTGTAATTTTCATTTCTTTATCGTTCCTTTGGGAGACCCAGACCATGGGTGTTTAGCTTCTGCCTCCGGAGGACACACAAAGTACTACACTTAAAAGTGTAGCTCCTCCCTCTGAGCTTATACACCCCCTGGTAGCCAGTCCTAGCCAGTTTATTGCTTTGTGTCAGGAGGCATACATCCACACATGCATTTGACTTTTGGAAAGAGTTTGAAGAAAAGCGGGACCATGTCTGGACTCCCGGCATGTCCCTTCTCACTCCACTGTGTCGGTGGTGTTGTTAAGGTTGATTTACAAGGCTGCAGCCTTACATGCCGCGCTCCTTCACCATCCCTTCTGGGCTCTGGCTTGAAGTGGGAGCCAGCACGGTCTCTATGCCTGGCAGGAGTCCGGTCTCCATCCACAGCCCCTTGAGGATTCTGTTGGACCGGAGCACTCATCCCCAGGGACATGGCCCTGCGTCTCAGCAGCTAAGTACCTGAGACGTTTATGTTGGGGGTCCCGGTTCTTTATTGTAAGGGGAGAGTATGCTGTATGTGATTGTTTTAACTTTTCCGGCGGGTTCTCTAGCTTTTGCCTGAGAACCGCGACGATGGTGCCTGCTTGTCGGCCTCGCCGCTTAAATTTAGGCCCTGGCTTCGCCAGAGGCCTAGTTTCATTTTCCTGCCCTCGCATGTCACTCATGCAGAGGGACAGGTTCGGCTCCTCCCGGCGGCCGTTCTACACAGGGGAGGGACACTCCCCACTGCTGGGGCTACCCCTCCTTCCCTGCAGGTCTCTATAGCCCTCCAGTTCCCGCTCTTTTATAGGAACGCCCTCTTCTCAGGCAGAGTTCACTCTGCTCTGGGACATCCTGCATTCTGCATCTCTGCTGAGGTGCTGCGACTGGGGGACCGGGCTTCGGGATCTGGAGGGCACACAACACCGTGCTCAGCGGTCTGGTAAGCCACAGCCGGTCTCCGGTTGTGGACCTTTGTATATTCTCCCTGGGGTTCATTCTCCAGCAGCATGTCTCACACAAGGAGCAAGGCTCCAAAGCTTTATTCTGCATGCACTGCATGTAAGCTCCTGCTGCCTGAGCCGAGCACCTATCCACATTGTGATGTCTGCTCTAACTTGGCGGTGCCACAGCCTGGAGTCTCATGGTCTCTCAGGCTGCTGCTGCACCTGTGATTGAACCCCCGGCCTGGGTAGATTCCTTTTCTAGGTCCATATCCCAGTCATTTGCTGAGTCCATGGGACTTTTGTCCAGGACTTTGACTATGCATCAGCCCCCCTCACAGGGTGCCTCTAATACTCTTGACAGAGGACTCCTATCCTCTGACCTCCGTCCATCGGAGCTCACGGAGGATTCATCATCTGATCCCAGACCCCGTCCTTCTAAGAGAAGGCGCAGGGTTTCCTCCCCATCCCACGGCTCTGTCTCAAGAGCTGACTCTCAAGATGAGGAGGATGCCCTCACTGGGGGCTCGGAGGCTATGTATCCCATCGATTTCTCTGAGGGTGACTCAGATCTTAGTGATTTGTTTGCGTCTATTAATTCTGTGCTGGATCTCAATCCGCCAGTGTCAGAGGAGCAACTCTCTTTGGCAGAAAAACATCAGTTTACCTCGCCTAAGAGAGTGAAGAGTGTGTTCTTTAACCACTCCAGTTTTCAGACCGCTGTGACCAAACCCAGGGCCTGCCCTGACAAACGCTTTCCAAAGCGTGGTTCTGATGACCGGTTTCCATTTCCACCTGAGGTGGTCAAGGAGTGGTCTCACTCCCCAAAGGTAGAGTCTAGGCTATCAGCCCGGACCGTTGTGTCGGTGGCTGACGGCACCTCACTTAAGGATTCCACTGACCGTCAGATTGACCTTCTGGCCAAATCTGTGTATGAAGCTGCGGGGGCCACGTTTTCCCCAACTTTTGCAGCAGTGTGGGCTCTCAAAGCCATCTCTGCTTCTCTAGAGGAGATGCATTCCCTCACCAAGGAATCTATGCCTGAGATGGTTACCTTAACTGCTCAGGCTTCAGCTTTTTCATCCTATGCCATGTCTGCCATGCTAGAGGCTGCTCACCGCACTGCGGTGGCTTCAGATGATTCTCTTGTTATCCGCAGGATTTTGTGGCTTCGAGAGTGGAAGGCAGATGCTTCTTCCAAGAAGTTTCTTGCTGGGCTCCCTTTTGCTGGTTCACGGCTGTTTGGTGAACAGCTGGATGAAATCATTAAAGAAGCTACTGGCGGGAAGAGTACTTCCATGCCACAAACCAGGACCAGGAAACCCGCCCAGGGTAGGAATCAATCGAGGTTTCGTTCCTTTCGTTCCTCCAACTGGTCATCTTCTAAGCCTTCCACCTCGTCCGCTAACTCAGCCAAGGATCAGAAATCCAACTGGCGCCCAAAAGCGCGTCCGCAGGAGGTTCTGCCACTAAGGCAGCTTCCTCATGACTCTCGGCCCGCTCCAGCCACGTCCTTAGTCTGTGGCAGGCTCTCCCACTTTGGCGACGCTTGGTTAAAGCAAGTCTCCGATCAGTGGGTGAGAGACATCATATCTCATGGCTACAGGATAAAATTCTCTTCCAGCCCTCCAAACAGATTTTTTTCTCTCAACTCCCCCCTGCTCCAAGGCCGCCGCCTTCTCGCAGGCCGTGGCGTCCTTGCAGGCAAACGGAGTGATTGTCCCAGTTCCCGCTCAGGAACGGTTCAGAGGTTTTTACTCAAATCTCTTCCTAGTGCGAAAAAAGGACGGTACCTTCCGGCCCATCCTGGATCTCAAGCTTCTCAACAAGCATGTCCGGGTGCGGCATTTTCGCATGGAGTCTCTGCGATCAGTCATTGCCTCTATGACCCAAGGGGAGTTCCTGGCGTCCATCGACATCAGAGATGCCTATCTACATGTGCCAATCGCAGTGTCACATCAGCGTTGGTTACGTTTTGCGATAGGAGAGGATCATTTCCAATTTGTGGCTCTCCCCTTTGGGTTAGCCACGGCCCCTCGGGTATTCACCAAGGTCATGGCGGCAGTGATTGCGGTCCTGCACCTCCAGGGGTTAGCAGTGCTTCCTTATCTGGGCGACCTTCTGGTCAAGGGTACATCCAGCGCAGACTGTCAGCGGAGTGTTTCGCTCACTCTCGCCACCCTAGCCCAATTCAGGTGGATTTTCAATCTTCCCAAATCCACTCTGACTCCGACCCAGAGTCTCACGTACCTAGGGATGCAGTTCGAGACTTTGCCGGCACTTGTGAAGTTGCCCTTAGACAAACAGCTGTCACTCCGGTTGGCGGTGCGCTCTCTCCTGAGGCCCCGCCGTTATACCCTCAGGCGTCTGATGCAGGTGCTGGGTCAAATGGTGGCCTCCATGGAGGCGGTTCCCTTTGCCCAGTTCCATCTGCGTCCTCTGCAGCTGGACATTCTCCGCTGTTGGGACAAGCGGCCTTCCTCCTTAGAGGTTAGTGGCTCTGTCGCCACGGACCAGGAGCTCTCTTCAGTGGTGGCTTCGACCCCTCTCCCTGTCCCAAGGGCGCTCCTTCCTGACTCAGTCCTGGGTGATTCTCACCACGGATGCCAGCCTATCCGGCTGGGGAGCGGTACATCTCCACCACAGAGCACAGGGCACTTGGACTCCGTCCGAGTCAGCCCTTTCAATCAATGTGCTGGAAACCAGAGCTGTGCTTCTAGCTCTCCTAGCCTTTCACCACCTGTTGGCGGGCAGGCACATTCAAGTCCAGTCAGACAACGCGACAGCGGTTGCCTACATCAATCACCAAGGCGGGACACGCAGCCGCCTGGCAATGTTGGAGGTCCAACGCATTCTTCAATGGGCGGAGGACCCCAAGTCCACCATATCCGCAGTCCACATCCCTGGCGTAGAAAACTGGGAGGCAGATTATCTCAGCCGTCAATCCGTGGACTGTGGCGAGTGGTCCCTGCACCCAGCAGTGTTTCAGTCAATCTGCCACAAGTGGGGCACTCCGGACGTGGACCTAATGGCATCCCGTCACAACAACAAGATTCCGGTTTACGTGGCTCGCTCCCACGATCCTCAGGCCTTCGCCGCGGACGCTCTGGTTCAAGACTGGTCCCAGTTTCGTCTGTCCTACGTGTTTCCCCCTCTAGCTCTCTTGCGCAGAGTCCTGCGCAAGATCAGAATGGAGGGCCGTCGAGTCATCCTCATTGCACCGGTCTGGCCCAGGCGAGCTTGGTATCCGGACCTGCTCCAACTGTCCGTGGAGATGCCGTGGCATCTTCCGGACCGTCCAGACCTGCTCTCGCAAGGTCCGTTTTTCCGCCCGAATTCTGCGGCACTCAAATTGACGGCGTGGCTCTTGAGTCCTGGATTTTGACGGCTTCTGGTATTCCTCCTGAAGTCATCTCCACTATGACTCGGGCCCGTAAGTCTTCCTCCGTCAAGATCTATCACAGGACTTGGAAAATTTTCCTGTCCTGGTGTCGCTCTTCCGGCCATTCTCCTTGGCCATTCTCGTTGCCGACCCTTCTGTCTTTTTTACAGTCCGGTCTGCAGCTAGGACTGTCCCTCAGCTCTCTCAAGAGACAAGTCTCAGCTCTGTCAGTTCTGTTCCAGCGGCGTCTCGCCTGGCTGGCTCAGGTCCGCACCTTCATGCAAGGTGCGTCTCACATCATTCCGCCTTATCGGCGGCCCTTGGATCCCTGGGACCTTAACTTGGTCCTCACGGTATTGCAGAAACCCCCTTTCGAGCCCCTTAGGGAGGTTTCTTTGTATCGTCTTTCTCAAAAGGTGGCCTTTCTAGTTGCCATAACTTCTCTCAGGAGAGTCTCTGATTTGGCTGCGCTCCTCTCGGAGTCACCTTTTTTGGTTTTTCACCAAGATAAGGTAGTTCTCCGTCCTACCCCGGACTTTCTTCGTAAGGTGGTCTCTCCCTTCCACCTTAACCAGGATATTTCCTTGCCTTCCTTCTGTCCGGCCCCTGTTCATCGCTTTGAGAAAGCGCTGCATACTCTAGATCTGGTGCGTGCTCTCCGGATCTATGTGTCTCGCACCGCTGCGCTTAGGCGGTGCACCTCTCTTTTTGTGCTAACCACA
The DNA here is from genome assembly GCF_048569485.1 of Anomaloglossus baeobatrachus. Classification (NCBI taxonomy): domain Eukaryota; kingdom Metazoa; phylum Chordata; class Amphibia; order Anura; family Aromobatidae; genus Anomaloglossus; species Anomaloglossus baeobatrachus. Next base: position 395,114,153 of record NC_134353.1, on the reverse strand, counting down.
TGGCGACGCAAGGGTCTCTCTGCTTCTAAGCCGACCTTGGCCCGTTGGATTAGATCGACCATTTTGGACGCCTACCAGAGTACTCAGGTGCCTCCCCCGCCGGGGATCAAAGCACACTCGACCAGAGCTGTCGGTGCCTCTTGGGCTTTTAGGCACCAGGCTACGGCTCAACAAGTCTGTCAGGCTGCCACTTGGACTAGCCTGCATACCTTTTCGAAGCACTACCAAGTGCATGCTCATGCTTCGGCAGATGCGAGCTTGGGCAGACGCATCCTTCAGGCGGCTGTCGCCCACTTGTGAAGTTAGGCTCCGCCTACTTCTTAGTTTTTTCTGTTTATTCCCACCCAGGGACAGCTTTGGAACGTCCCATGGTCTGGGTCTCCCAAAGGAACGATAAAGAAAAAGAGAATTTTGTAATTTTGTTACTTACCGTAAGTTCTTTTTCTTATAGTTCCGTATTGGGAGACCCAGCTCCCTCCCTGTTGCCTGTTGGCAATTTTCTTGATCCGTGTGTTATCACCGGCTGTTGTCGTGGACAGAGTCTCCGGTTGTTCCGGTTCTTACTCGGTTCTACTTGTGGGTGGCTATTCTCCTTCAGCTTTCGCACTAAACTGGCTAGGACTGGCTACCAGGGGGTGTATAAGCTCAGAGGGAGGAGCTACACTTTTTAAGTGTAGTACTTTGTGTGTCCTCCGGAGGCAGAAGCTAAACACCCATGGTCTGGGTCTCCCAATACGGAACTATAAGAAAAAGAATTTACGGTAAGTAACAAAATTCTCTTTTTTCAGGGCTCAATGTTACAAAATTCTGTAAAGCACCTGATGGTTCAAGTTCCTTTCCCCACATCTAGATAAATTCCTTGAGGGGTGTAGTTCCCAAAATGGGGTCACTTGTGGGGGGGTTTCCAATACTTAGGCGGGCTTTGCACGTTGCGACATCGCCAGCCGATGCTGCGATGTCGCACGCGATAGTCCCTGCCCCCGTCGCAGGTACGATATCGTGTGATAGCTGGCGTAGCGAAAATTATCGCTACGCCAGCTTCACATGCACTCGCCTGCCCTGCGACCGTCGCTCTGACCGGCGACCCGCCTCCTTCCTAAGGGGGCGGGTTGTGCGGCGTCATAGGGACGTCACACGGCAGGCGGCCAATAGCGGCGGAGGGACGGAGATGAGCAGGATGTAAACATCCCGCCCACCACCTTCCTTCCGTAGAGCCGCCGGCGGCAGGTAAGGTGAAGTTCCTCGCTCCTGCGGCGTAACACACAGCGATGTGTGCAGCCGCAGGAACGAGGAACAGCATCGTACCATCGCTGCAGCAAAATTATGGAAAAAGAGAAACCAAGGGAAAAATTGTGAAAACATACCCTGCTGTAACTAAATAAAAGCAAAATTATGGAAAAGTCGGAGCTTGCAACGATGATACGATAACTACGCTTTTGCGCTCGTTTATCGTATCATCTAGGATTTACACACTACGACATCGCAAGTGACGCCGGATGTGCGTCACTTTCGATTTGACCCCACCGACATCGCACCTGCGATGTCGTAGTGTGCAAAGCCGCCCTTAGGCACAACAGGGGATCTGTGAACGTGACATTTGTTTACTATTTATTCCAGACAATTTTCCATTCCAAAGTCAAATGGCACTCGTTCCCGTCCATTGCACTTTTTCACCATGTGAGGTATTGGTGTACTCAGGAGAAATTGCACAACAAATTGTAAGCTGCATTTTTTCCTGATACATTTGTGAAAATGCAAAATTTGGGACTTATGTAACATTTTGTGGAAAAAAAGTAACATTTTCATTTTTTTCCTTCTGCATCGCTTTAGTTCTTGTGACGCACCTAAAAGATTAATAATCTTCTTGAATGTGGTGTTGAGTACTTTGAGGGGTACAGTTTTTAGAATGATGTCACTTTGGGTATTTTCTGTCACCTCGGTCTTTCAAAGTAATTTCAAATGTGATGTGGTCTTTTAAAAAATAGTTTAGTAAATTTTGTTGGAAATAAGAGAAATTGCTGATAAAATTTGATCCCTTCTAACTTCCTAACCTCCAAAAAATTAAAGTTCAGAAATTGTGCTGTTGTGGAGTAGACAAGTAGGAAATGTTATTTATTAACTATTTTGTGTGACAGAACGTGTTTTTCCAAAAATAAGACACTATCTTATATTTTTTTGCCCCCCAAAAAAGCACTAGGACTTATTTTTGGAGGAGTCTTATTCTTGGAGAAACACGGTTGGGGGGGGTAAGCTTACCCCCCCAAAAAGCAGGGCCCCCCCTCCCCCACTTCCAGGAGACTCATACTTTCCAGACCCGGACATCTGCGTGGCTCCCAGGTCCTCCCTGTGATCTCCGGTGGCTGCTGCACGCTGTCCTCCACTGCTGCTGGCTGACACACACAGCGGATCGCAGGCGCACACACAGCGGATCGCAGGAGCACACAGGTGATCGCGTGAGCACACCACATCACATCACGCGCTTCCGGCCGCAGGGAATGATGAGAGCAAGTCACGTGTCCCGCCTCAGGTCCTTTTCTGCGGGTCGTTGCGCTCCATTGCACTGCCTCTCAGGATTCTGCCTGTGAGAAGAGATCGGTGTCGCTGGATGTGGTGAGTATGTATGCGATCCGATGTGTGTGCGATCCGATGTTTGTGTGTGTGTGATTTGATGTGTGCGTGTGATCCGATGTTTGTGTGTGCGATCTGATTGTTTGTGTGTGAGATCCGATGTGTGCGATAGCTACAGGTCCTGCCGCTCAGCGTCGGGTGAGTGTAATTGCGGGGTGCCGCTGTCTATAATGAAGTGTCCTGCAGTATCTGTAACCTTTTTAGCTGCTCGGACACTTCATTATTGATCCACGACTAGGGCTTATTTTCGGGGGAGGGCTTATATTTAAGCCTTGCTCTGAAAATGCTGAAAATCCTTGCTAGGGCTTATTTTTGGGGGAGGGCTTATTTTTGGAAAAACACGGTAGAAGTTTGAAAATTGCAACATCTTTCAATTTTCGTCATACTTTCGATATTTTGACAAACGCAAAAATGATGCTCCTTAATGTATCACTAACATGAAGTAAAATATGTCACAAAAAGAAAACTCGTCTCAGAATCACCGAGACCCGTTAAAGCGTTCTAGAATTATAACCTTATAAAGTGACAGTGGTCAGAATTGTAAAATTGATCCGATCATGAAGGCGACAACCGGCTCAGGGGTGAAGGGGTTAGAGAAAAGAAAAAATATGTCCCCTAAGGTGGGCAATCTCTTAAAGTTGCAGCGATCAGTTGGCACAGGTAAATGAACCATGAGTTCATGTGGACAGGCATGGACTTGTACAGGTCTGAACCTGCGACCATTTGTGATTAGGGTTCTCAATGCTAACGAGTCCTGATCTTGATGGCAACCTCTCTACTCTGCAACTAAATCTTATTTGTAGTCACCTTTTTCTTTGAATCCTTCATTAACGTAAATGCTACAGTAATAATGAAATCTTCATTTCTATCTTTTTTCTAGCATGGGAGGAATTCCAGCTTTGAATGGCAGAGGGGAACATCTTTTACTGTACATTGGGATTATTGACATTTTACAGTCATACAGGTAAATGGTTTTCCCTACAATTGATTCAGTTCATGCTTGTGTATTTTGCATACAATGAAGTTATGCATATCTGGGCAAAGCAGAGACTTGGCATACTTTGCAGCTACCACATGTAATCATGCACTAATAATCACATTTTCATATATAGGAGTAGAATTTCTAGCACAGCTAATATAAACTGGCTGCTTTACTTGATGTCATTGCAAATCCATTAAGAATTTAGCAACTTTGCAATCTATTCATGAAAAATCTTCTAATCTCAAGATAAAGGGATTCTTAAATTTGTAGCTAGTTGCTTCAGTTCCTGACCACCCTAACTGGTCTTTGGGTAGCCAGCAATCTAATTAAGAAATGTGCAGCACTTAGAGGATCTTTGCTTTAGACTCTGCTTGTGATGCTCTAAAGCTAGCCAAATCACTTGATCTGACTAGCATCATTAAATCTGCACTTTTCACATACAACAGAGGCAAACCTGCTTCTACTACTGACGTAGGAGAGCACTCAGATTGGACCAGCCGCGCTACCATACTTCTAGTTGAAGCTGTTAGTTTTGAGGATCTCACAGCCCCATACAACCAGAAAACCAGAAGAAATGGGAGAAAACCTCTTTATCAGAACATTGGCAACAGTTCTTTAAAGATGTCTTCCAAAATGAAAAATTATCAAGAACAATTACCGTATTTTTCGCTTTATAAGACGCACCTGATTATAAGACGCACCCCCAAATTTGGTGAAGGAAAAGAGAATTTTTATTTTAAATGTTAAATGGGGTCCATCTTATAATGCCAGTGTCCGTCTAACAAATCATATAGGGTATATGTCCTTCATAGCCCCCATCCTAAAATTAGCCCCCTTAATCTGGATATGGCCCCCATATATTGAATATAGCCCCCTTGTGCTGGCACACATTCCCCTGTAATAAATAAAAATATATATATATATATATATATATATAATGTATGTATGTATGTATGTATGTATGTATGTGTATATATATATGTGTGTGTATATATATATATATATATATATATATATATATATATATATTATACACACGCCCCCCCCCCCCCCGTATATTCGGCTTATAAGACGCACCCCCTACTTTCAAAAGTGCGTCTTATAAAGCGAAAAATATGGTAAATCATGCATGATTACTAGCTTCATAGGCTTTTCATCTTAAAGGGCTGTCCTCAACATGTGTCTCAAGCAGGACACTGCTCTCGGGCCTATTTCTCTTTCTTGTTGGGGTGGTGGTGGGCACGCCTCTTTAAAGGGGTTTATCCCACAAACACAGTTCATTTTAATAGATCTTGGGATAGTTATAAATTCCACAGTTGGATGTGTTTAACCCCTTTACGACCAAGGACGTAACAGTACATTTTTTTTAAGCACATCCAGTTGTGGGAATTATTATTCTTTGAAGATCTATTGATAAAAATGTACTTTAAAGGGAACCTGTCCAGTTTTTTCACTATGAAATCAAAAGTATCACCTTCTACAGCTCCTGGGCTGCATTCTATGAAGGTGCACTTTGTGCCTTGACTCCCCTTGCAGATCCCAAAAATAACTTTATAAAACATTACCGTTACGTATGCTAATGACCTGTGTGGCTCAGATGGGCGTGCTCATTTTCTGCTCCTGTCCCTCTTTGTGGCCTTGTTTGCCAACCTCCTTTCTTGATTAATGTGATGACACCGCCGTCATCATCCATCCTGCTCGGCCAAATCTCGCGCCTGTACAGTCATTCCCGGATCGCACAGGCGCAATTCGCTCTGCCCCATCGCGGGCCGAGCAGAAAACATAGTTTCCCTTGCGCGCGCCGGTGAGGTATTTGTGCAGTTGCGAGATTATAGTCGGCGCTTTGCATGACCTTACCAGCGTCATCCTTGTTCCCGACCTAATCCTCGTGCCTGCAAAAATACCTAATCAGCGTGCACGAGGGAAATTATGTTTTCTACTCTGCCCGTGATGGGGCAGAGCGAACTACTACTCCTGCGCAAGCCGGGAATGACTGTACAGGCACAATATTTGGCCAATCAGCGTGGATGATGACGGCGGCGTCATCACGTCAATCAAGAAAGGAGGAAAGCGAACAAGGCTACAAGGAGGGACAGGAGCAGAAAATGAGCACGCCCATCTGAGCCACACAGGTCATTAGCATACCTGACGGTCAGGTTTTATAAAGTTATTTTTGGGATCTGCAAGGGGAGTCAGTGCACAAGGTACACCTTCATAGAATGTAGCCCAGGAGCTGCAGAAGGTGATACTTTTTGATTTCATAGTGAAAAAACTGGACAGGTTCCCTTTAAAATTAAATTTGTTCGTAGGAAAACCCTTTTAAAAACCATTCTGGTTTAAGCCTTGTACTAAAATTGTGGTCACAATTAAAAATTAACTTTTAATATTTACATTTTTTAAAAAGAATTTATACCACACACCATAAATGGTTGCAAAACCAACCAACTAATTAGGGCTGATGTTCAAGCCCCTATCATTACCCAGTCAAGGACACTGTGTAACCAGTAGTGATGGTTCTACTGGAATAACACCAATTGAGACAATTGTCCCATATGTAACATATAGATTAATAATCCATAGCATAGACAAACATTTGAGTGGGTATAGTCCCACTATGATGACGATATTAGAGACTAAAAGACGTTATTGTCTCTACAATTATATGCAAAAGCTGCAATCTGCAGCGATCAGTAACCAACAAAATGGTCAATTGAAACACAAACTTGTTTTTAGTTGTCCAGTAACAGGGGGGGGCACCAAATCCGCCTCACAATACCCCTTAGCTGGCAACAATCTGACCTGATGTTTTCTTAGACCTCCCGACGCGTTTCTTAATTTATCTTAATCCTCAGGGGACTGTGGTCAAGAAATAACAACTTCATTAAAGAGGCGGACAACCAACATACTGTGTCCGGGCTGGTAATAAGCTTATTCTGTTCCTTGGTTTAAGCCTTGCTCTGAAAATGCTGAAAATCCTTGCTAGGGCTTATTTTTGGGGGAGGGCTTATTTTTGGAAAAACACAAAAGTTTGAAAATTGCAACATCTTTCAATTTTCGTCATACTTTCGATATTTTCTTCTAAGATGTGAAATAAAAAATCTAAATTGACAAATTTACATTAAAATATATAACTTTACTAATATTATTTACTCACTTTAACCACCATTGGGTGCCTCTAACCTTTTTTTGACATGGTTTCTCAGGTTGATAAAGAAGCTAGAACATACATGGAAAGCTCTTGTTCATGATGGGGTAAGTGTATATCATGTGATTATTGCTATCAGTCAACCACTGTGTGCACGTCGCATTCTATTGCATTTTTTATGCATTTTTGAGTGCAGGTTTGTCGCAAAACTGCAAGCAAATCCTTTTGCCTGCAAAACCAATGAAAGTTCTGAAGAGTCATGCACACGTTGAGTATTTTCTCCTCGCAGATTTGGTGCAAAAAATAATCTGCAGCATGTCAATAATCTCAGCATTTTTGCTGCGTTTTTTCAGCTATTTATTTTAATTTGAAAAACACATTAAAACACATTAAAAATGCTACGGAATGCATAAAAAATGCTGCATAAACATGCTTTTTGCAGCTGCGTTTTTACTGCTAAGGCTGCTTTCACACTACGTTTTTTTAACATGCGTCATGAACTTTTTTTGCTGTAAAAGCGGATCCTGCTTTTACAGCAAAAAAACGAATGCAAACGCAAGTGTTATTTGCAGGATCCTGTCACTTTAAGTTTATGGGCAGGCATTGGAGCCATGTGATCGGGAGTCAGTGGAACTGAAAGTGATATACTGGGAGCCAGCTTCTAACAGCTGCAGAGGCTCGTAACCAAGGTAAACATCGGGTAACTTGCTTGGATACCCGATATTTACATTGGTTACGAGCATCCGCAGGTGCTAGGAGCCGGGCTCCCTGCTCACGTAACCAACGTAAACATCGAGTAACTAAGAGAAGCGCTTTCCTTGGTCACCCGATATCTATCTTGGTTACGAGTGTCCACAACTCTCAGGAGAGGGAGGTGGGGAGAGGGAGGTGGGGAGAGGGAGGTGGGGAGAGGGAGGTGGAGAGAGACTGAGAGGGAGGTGGGTTTCTGGGCATGCTCAGTAGAGCAAGCAGGATCCTGTCTATCAGCATGCCAGCATTCACATGCGTTTGCGTGCAGTATAGTCAGGATCCAGCAATTTGCAGTATTTGGACGCAGCTCAAAAACGCTACAAGTAGCGTTTTTGAAAAATGTTAAAAATCTGCAAGTCGCTGGATCCTCACTATAACGCACGTAAACGCAGGTGAACGCATGTTGACGCGAGTCCTTGCAAATGCATTGAAATGAAAACGCATTTGCACTGGATCTGTTTTTGCGTTAAAAAAAAGTTCATGACGGATGTTAAAAAAAACGTAGTGTGAAAGCAGCCTAAGAGATGCAGAAATTGTCCAGAAATTTCTATCACAAAGTGCTCAATGTGCGCACATACCCTTAATATGGAACTGCAGTTTCAACAAACGGTTACAGAATTCAATAGCAGAGAATATAAGAAACCTGGTAATGTACAATATATCACCAAAGTGATTACAGCCATCACATCTTTGTAAACATTCTGTAATATCTTTTTATGGGACAACACTGAAGACGAGACCCTTTGACTAATTTACATTATATCAGTGTGCAGCTTTTATAATAGTGTGTATTTGGTGTTCCCTCAGTAACTCACACACAGTCATTAATGTCAAAACGCCTGGCAACAAAACTGAGCACACCGCTAAGTGAAAATGGCTAAATTGTGCCCAAGGTGTCAATATTTTGTGTGGTCACCATTGTATTCATGCAGTGCCTTAATTCTCTTGGGCATGGAGTTCTCTAGAGTTTCACAGGAGCCACTGGAATTCCCTTCCACTCCTCCTTGACGACATCACAGAGCTGGTTGATGTTTGAGACCTTGCGCTCCTTCACCTTCAGTTTGAGGATGCCCCACAGATGCTCAATAAGATTTAGACCTGGAGACATGCTTGGCCAGTCCAGCACCTTTACTCCCAGTTTCTTTAGCATAGCAATGGTAGCCTTAAAGGTGTGTTTGGGGTCGTTATCATGTTGGAATACTGCCGTGCAGACCAGTTTCCGAAGGGAGGGGGGGGATCATGCTCTGCTTAAGTATGTAACAGTACATGGTGGCACTCATGGTTTCCTCAATGCACTGTAGCTCCCCACAACCGGCAGCACTCATGCAGCCCCAAACCAGGATACTCCCACCGCCATGCTTGAATGTAGGCAGGACACACTTGTCTTTGTACTCATCACCTAGTTTGCGCCACATACGCTTTAAACCATCTGAACCAAATAAGTTTATCTTGGTCTCATCAGACCTCATGAGCTGGATCCAGTAATCCATTTCCTTAGGTTGCTTGTCTTCAACAAACTGTTTCAGGGCTTTCTTGTGTATCATCTTTAGGAGCGGCTTCCTGGGACGACAGCCATGCAGACCAATTTGATGCACTGTACAGTGTATGGTCTGAGCACTGACAGGCTAACCCCCCACCCCTTTAACCTTTGCAGCAATGCTGACAGCACTCCTATCCAGACAACCTCTGGATAGGACACTGAGCACAAGCACTCAACTTCTTTGGTTGACCATGGCAAGGCCTATTCTTAGTGGAATCTGTTTTGTTATACCACTGTATGGTCTTGGCCATCGTGCTGCAACTCAGTTTGAGTGTTGTCAATCTTCTTATAGCTTAGACTATCTTTTTCAGATTCTCAGAGAATTCTTTGCCACGAGGAGCCATGTTGAACTTCCAGTGTCCAGTATGAGTGTGTGAGCGATAATACCAAATGTAACACACCTGCCCATTCACACCTGAGACCTTGTAACAATAATGAGTCGCATGACACTAGGAAGGAAAAGTGGGTACCTAGACACAATTTGGCCATTTTCACTTACAGGTGTAATCTTTTGTTGCCAGCGGTTTAGTCATTAATGGCAATGAGTTATTTATACGGCACACTAAATTTACACTGGTATACAAGCTGTACACTGACTACTTTACACTGTATTAGTGTTGATCCATGAAGAGATAAAAAAATGTGGGTGTATTCCCTTTTTTGTGATATACTGGATCTTATCAGAGGAATCAGTTTTGTTCCCCATTTATGAGAAGCTTTTTTTTATGTCCTCCTGCCTTCTGAAATGGCTCAACTCCATCTGGTACTTTTGAATGACACCATTCATTCTGCCATATACTGTATTGGAAAACGGGGAAAAGAAAATCCAAGTCCTGTGAAATTGTCAATTAAAAGTGCAATTCCACTATGGTTTTTTTATTTACGATATTCAGTATATGGTAAAACTGACCTGCAATATGATTCTCCATGTCAGTAGGAGTATGCAGATGCCAAAAATGTATGTATATATATATATATATTTTTTTTTTTGTGATCAAAAAAGAGAGAAATTTGCCCCCACATTTTTTTTTTGTTGCCATTTTCCGTGCCTTGTGATATTCTCATGTTTCATGATCTGGAGCTGTGTAGTGTAGGGGTTTATTTGTTGTGTCCTGAGCTCACTATTTTACTCATGCCGTGTTGGGGTAGATACTATAATTTGATCACCTTTTATTACAATATTGTGGCTTCATTAGGTGCACTGCGCATGACTGGAAGTTCAGAAGGCGGCTCATGTACACGTCTTCTAAACTTCTGGTCACGCGCAGTGTGCCTAATGAAGTCGGGAAACATCCACCCAGCTTCAAAGACGCACTGACGCGGCTGTAATGAGCTGCATGTATGTGCAAGATTTTCAGGAGCTGGTGTTGACGCCAACATGTGGAAATCATGTTATCACGCCCACAGGGGCCTGATAACATGAAAAGAGGGCCGACTAGTCAGAGGAAGTAACGCCCCATCGACTAGTTACATGCCTAATTAGCATAGGAACAGCGCACTTTATAAATACTTTTTTAAATGCTGATTTTATGAATAGCTTCATAGAGGCCTGGTTAGGGAGGGGATTTGGCATACATGCGAATGCTTCTAGGTTGGAAAGCATAGGGGACCTGACAGGTTCCCTTTAAGTATTGTAATATTTTGGGGGTTTCTCCAATTGGGAATTAGAGTAGTAAGTAATATTAAATTGTTTCACTGAAAAAAATGGGATGCGAGCTGCATTAAAAAAAACAAACAAAAGAAAACCTGACTTATTGAAACTATTGATACTCCCTCACCTTCTCCCTGGCTATATCTGTAATTCTTAGTTTATAAGGCTATTCTGGTGACATCGTGTCTACAGCATGTGACTACTACAGCCAATCACTGCTCTCAATGATTTATTTTTCTTGCTGTCTACCTTGACATAATCATTGGGCCAGTGATTGGCTGCAGTGGTCACATGTTGTAGACAGCACGCCTGCAATGTAGCCCTGTCAACAAAGGATGGCGAGGATGCAAAGAGATGCCATTTTGGAGTTGCAGGGGCTTAAACAGGTAAGTAATGCCTAATTGATTAATGACTTGTATAGATTTCTAATTTTATATGCCTAAAAGTACCTTTTCTTTTTATTTAGGACACGGTGTCTGTACACCGGCCCAGTTTTTATGCTGAACGGTTTTTTAAGTTCATGACCAACACAGTGTTCCGAAAAACTTCCTGTAAGTAGCTTAGGTTGCTTTATCTCAACCACTGACTTTATTAGGATATTCAAATCCGTTAATTGATCCGTAATAGATTTCTTCGGTGCAGTGCCGCTCATTTCCGCAATATAGCGGCAGCAAGCTTGTGTGCAGGTCTTTTTGGAATGAATTTGGCAATTACATGCCAATTCCATGTCATCTGTGCCGCTGGACTCCTGATCCGGAAGTGAATCCCTTCCAGTCAGCCCAGAGTGCCTGATCTCCCGTGCAGTTCTACAGTGTTCAGCAGCTGCCTGAATTGGAGGTTGCGAATGGCAATAACTAGTAGAGTAGTATCAGATCATTGTCTTATGTAAGCTCGTAAATAGTTTTTCCTTTAGCCTTGTATTCAGTCACAGTATATTGTATGTCAGTACCAGACATCCCACACTCTGTTTTTGTCACCTTATAACGTTCCCTGGCTGTTGATCAAACACATCTCCTAGACCACGGCCATATGTTCAGCTTGTGCAATATGCAATTGTGGACACTTATCGATTCTGATATTCTCTCTTCCCTTGAAATTACCTATACCTCAGTATAGCTTTCTGTTTTATCATTGCAGCACTGAAGTCTTCTCCTTCCAAGAAGGGCCGAAGCACCCTCCTAGTACCTCGACCCTTTGGACCGACTGCAGCATTCTCTGCAGGAATGATTCCTACAGAACGAGATGAAGCGAGATATGACCTGCGTGGGGTGCGCAGCTTCCCTACATTAGAGAATGATGGTAAGGTAGATGGCACTTTTGTTTACTGTTGATCAAAATATCTGTTAATACCTTAAAAGGGTTTTCCCACAAACAAAATTAATTTTAATCAATAAATCTAACTTTGTTCATGAGAAAACCCCCTTTAAGTGTTTTAATTTCTGACCTGTGTCATTTTGGGGCAAAATGGCAGACTCCAAAAACTTTTGCTTTTATAAAAGATTACATTTTGTAAATAGGTTCATAATTTACTGTGTAGACATAAGGCCTAAGCCACACGGCGAGAAAATCAGAGCGAGTGGAGTGTGATAAAACATCGCATTCCACTCGGACCAATTTTAGCCTGTGTGTCAGCACCCATGAGTGATTATTTTCTCAGCCCTCATCGGACAGAGAAAACAATTGCAGCATGCTGCGATTGTAATGCAAAACTCTTTTCTCTCACACCCATTCAAGTGAATGGGGCGAGAAAAAAAATCGCACTACACTTCCGGTACACCGGTGTACCGAGCGTGCAGAGCGGGATTTGCAATAGCCAGCTACGGAGGAGAAAGGGAGAGAAATCCCTCCCTCCCCTCCGCAGCGCCGGCCCGCCTCCCCCGCAGCTGAGGTCCGCTCGCACAGTCGGACCTCAGTTGCATGGATACTAGCATGCCACTTGGCTCCTGCTGTGCTGCCAGCGCGAGCAGAGTGTCATGCGAGCATCGCACTAGTGCCCCATGTGGCCCCGGCCTAACAGTGAGAACAGTCAGATCTATTAGCCATTCAGAAATAGTATCCTCTTGGTACAATGTTTTTTGTTTTTTTGTTTTTTTTTCCATGCCAAGGTGAGGTACCATACACGTGTTAATGACAGGCGCGTATAGATTGCAAACATCGCGGATTAGCCACAAAACGTTTTCATCTCTGCCAAAGTATCCATCACAATAGTTGAAACCAGTACATTCACTATCAAAAATGACACATCTGCATGCTTTTCTCACGATCTGACATGAAATCAGAATAAACCTTTCACGTTTTAGGTCAATTAGAAACCAAAATTATACAGCCTTTACACGCTCAAACATCGCTAGCGATCTCGTTAGCGATGTGATACGCCAGATCACGAATAAGATTTGCAGAAATCGCACATAGGTCATTTTTTTGTAGTGCCTGTCACATGTGCGATCTCCGCAAATCGTATGTGCGATCTGGCGTGTTACATCTCTAACAAGATCGCTAGCGATGTTGCAGCATGTAAAGCACCCTTAAGAGGAGTATGCCTTTAAAGAATATGGGACAGCCCATATGATGATGTCTTTGGAAGCTTCTGATAGGTTTATTGGCAACATCTGAGTTAATAATAGACATCGCTGTGGATGTATTTGAATACACTGCTTCTTTGTGTTGCATCATGTGGAAAGTCCAAAGAAATCTGCCAAGATCTCAGGAAGAGAATTGTGGACTTGAACAAGTCTGGTTCATCATTGGGTGCAATTTACAGATACCTGAAGGTGCCTCACTGTGATACCAATGTGTTATTGTATAAGTTTCTATGACTATAGTTCTAAATGCCTATGTACCATTAACTATTCATGTGCTATTAAAATAAATAGTATCTTGCTATAAAGAATATTAGTATTCGTGCCTGATTAGGATATCAGTGAGCGCTTCGTAAGTACGGGCTTTCAGCCCCCTTTTTAGTAGAATTTAGCAAGACACTCACTCATCTGTACAAACAATACTACACAAGTACAAACAAGATGGGAATGTCCAGCCATGATACCGCTCAGGAAGGAGATCGGTTTTGTGTACCATAGATAAATGTGCTTTGGTCAGACATGTGCATATCAACCCAAGAACAAAACCAAAAGACCTTGTGAAGATGCTGGCGGAAGCTGGTAAGATTGTATCACTATCCATAGTTTAACGAGCACTCTATCAATATGGGCTGAAAGGCCACTCTGCCAGGAATAAGCCATTACACCAAAAAAAACATAAAAGCCAGATTAATTTTTGCAAATGTACACAGGAACAAAGGCCTTAATTTTTGAAGACATGTCCTGTGGCCTGACAAAACTAAAATTGAACTGTTTGGCCATAATGACCATTGTTACGTTTGGAGGAAAAAGGGAGAAGCTCTAAAGCCTAAGAACACAACTCTGAAACACGGGGGTGGCAGCATCATGTTGTCTGGTTGTTTTGATGCAGGAGGGACTGGTATACATCACAAAATAGATGGCATCATCAGGTAAGAAGATTATGTGGCAATACTGAAGCTACATCTCAAGACATCAGCCAGGAACTTAAAGCTTGGGTGGAAATGGATCTTCCAAATGGACAATAACCCGAAGCATATTGCCAAACTGGTTACAAAGTGGCTTAAGAATAACAAAGTCAGTGTTTTGGAGTGGTGATCACAAAGCCCTGATCTTAATCCTGTTAATTTATGGGCAAAGCTGAAAAGGCAGGTGCGAGCAAGACGACCTACAGACATGGCTCGGTTACACCAGTTCTGTCAGGAGGAATGGGCCAAATTCCTACCAACTATTGTGAGAAGCTTGTGGAAGAATATCCAAAATGTTTGACTCGAGTCATACAGTTTGAGGGTAATGGCATCAAATACTAATGAAATGCATGTAAACTTTTGATATATATCTGGTATCGTTGTAATCACAATCATCCGAAGCATAAATTGGTATTATCATTTTTATCGTATGGTCAACCGCACAAAAAAATATATAAAGAAAACAATAACTAAAGAGCTGTTTTTTCTTCAATATACGCCTAAAAAACCTCAATAAAAAGCAATGAAGAATATTATTTACCCAAAAATAGTACCAAAAAAAATCATCTTGTTTCACAAAAAAAGCTTTGCTACTGCTTGGTTTGCCAATATATAAAAAAAGTTACAGCTCTCAGTACATGGCAAATAAAAAAAAACAAAACAATTTTTTTATGAAAAAAAGCATTTTTAGATTGTTAGTAGCAAAACATTAAAAAAGAAAATATAAATGTGGTATCACTGTAATCATAGTTACCCGAGGAATAAATCCATCTTGTACCTCACAAAAATAAGTACTATTCTTGTACTGCTGTCTATTTGTTCATTCTACCACACAACAATGGGAGGAAGGCTCAGTTCACATCCATCATGTGATCTCTAACAAGAACTTACGTCGGGGTTTATTTGTTAATCCCAAAATGCGCAATTAAGACAAAATTTCTGACTTAACCAATCACTAGATTGAGGCAGATGTACTGCGTTTGGTGGTTTTGGTTGACCACAGTTCTGTGCATATCTAAAAAGATGGATTACGGAATCTGAAGTTTCTCCATCTGCCTCATTATTGTACTCGTATGCGGTTCCGTTGGAGGTTTTGTTTTGAATCGTGTTTTTAGGAGATTTACATGGAAACCCCGACGCAAGCGCTAAGGGCAGGACACCAGAATCTGATCCCAGCCTTATACTGAAAGCGATCAAAAAAATGTTCTGTACCCCAAAATGTTACCAATAAAACCCCTATCCCACACAAAAAAGCCCCACTCAGGTCTTTCATCTGTTAGTGGAAATAGAAGGGGTTTTTACATTACTGGTAGAACAGCGCCAGCTCCCACTGTCTTAAATAAAATCCAGTGAAATCTGTGCTCCCAAATGCAAAACCTCCTGCTAAGCCCCATTGTGCCTATACTGCATTAGCATAAGTTCACACACTTCGCATTTTTTACGCTGCGTTTTTTGGGGCGAAAAACGCACCCGCGGCAAAAAACGCAGCAAAAACGCATGCGTTTTTACCGCGTTTTGGTGCGTTTTTGCTCACTGTGTTTTTATGCGTTTTTTATCAGTGAACGATGCCATTAAAGATTGTTGAAAAAAAAAAATAAAAAAGGTCTGATGTCATTTCGTTCTTCAATATGTTCTTCATTCTCCACTAGTGTATGCAGGAGAGCAGACAGCTGCAGAACTACAAGGCTCAGCATGCTCTATCCAGGACTGTATGCTAGAGGGAGAGGCAGGGGGAGCAGAACTACAAGGCTCAGCATGCTCCATCCACTAGTGTATGCAGGAGAGCAGACAGCAGCTGCAGAACTACAAGGCTCAGCATCCTCCATCCAGGACTGTATGCAGGATTTCTTTGCCCCCCCCCCAAAAAAATGACGTGGGCTTCGCCATATTTTTGTATGCTATCCGGGTACAGCAGGCAGGTACGGGCTGCCCCCAACCCCCAGCTGCCTATGTGTACCCGGCTGGCAACCAAAAATATAGGGAACCCGCTTTTTTTTTTTTTTTTGTTTTTTTAAATTATTTCATGAAATGATTAAAAAAAAAAAAAAGGACGTGGGCTTCACCCATTTTTTGAGTCCAGCCAGGTACAACTAGGCAGCTGAGGATTGGAATCCGCAATGCAGGGTGCCCAAGCCTTCTGGGCACCCCCACTGCAAAATGCAGTACGCCGCTACCCCAGAAAATGGCGCTTTCATAGAAGTATATTTTCATAGAAGTTCATAGTCTTTCATAGAAGTCCGCAGCCAGCATTTCACTTTCATAGAAAGGCCATCTTCTGGTGCTGTATCCAACTCTTCCAGCGGCCTTGGTGATGGGTGGCTCGCTGGGTAATAATGGGGTTAGGGCTAGCTGTGTATTATCAGCTGGCCTTGAGCCCAAAATTCATGGTGTCACGCCAATATTAGACATGGCCACCATGAATTTCTAGTAAAGATAAAAAAGAAACAACACACAGAAAAATATTTTTATTAGAAATAAAACACAATTAGTGACTCCATCTTTATTGAAGTAAAGAACCCCCCCGCCGCAGTAATCCTGGGTCAAGGGTCCCGCGCTATCCAATTTGGATCCAATATCATCTGATCGGTTTGGTGGAAGGCAAAGCGATCAGATGATGTGTCAGGTTCAAGGCCTGCATCACATGACACAGCAGCTGATTGTATAAAAAGCAGTTTATACAATCAGCTGATGCATCTGTGCAAAAAACAAAAAAAAACTAAAAAACTACACATGTCTGTGCAGCGTCGGACTGGCTACCGAACGAAACTCCAGTAATGCCAGGCCTGGATTCAGGTACCTGCACTGCACTCCAGAGCTCTCACCTGAGCTCTGGCGTGCAACCTGGACTTTACAGCGAGCTCCGAGTGACTGATTCCCCGGCTCTTGCGGTTCAGTTCATGACAGCTGCAGACAGGCCGGGATGATCGCCGGTTCTGTCACCTGAACTCCGGAGATCACCCCAGCCTGTCTGCAGCTGTCATTAACTGACTGCAAGCGCCGGGGAATCAATCACTCGGTGCTCGCTCGCTGTCCAGTCTAGGCTGATGCATCAGTGCAAAAAAAAAAACAAAAAAACAACTACACACGTCCGTGCTGACTCCCGTCCAACCGCTGCAGGAGCTGCCGGTAATCAGTGATGAAGTCTCCTGACGCATCAGCTGATAGCCGGCCGGGCGGTAAAATCCGGCATCACCGCGAGACTTACGATCAGCTGATGCATCAGGTGACCGCATCAGGTGATCACTGCCAGGTCCTCACCGCCAGGTCCTGCAGCTATCGTACGTGCTTGGGAGCCGGCACACAGCCGGAGCGGGGGTGGAGGTACCGGGAAGAGGAGCTTGGGAGCATGGCACCGGGAGTCTGCAGACAGGTGAGTATGACATTTTTCAACTGTTCACTTTTGATTTAGCAGCTGCTTCCACCTCCTGCACGGGAGCGGACATGGCACCGGGCGGGAAATGGAAGCAGCGGTGGCGGTACCGGGAGGATTCACGCTTCTGTGTTTCCCGACAGAAGGAATCCTCTTCCTGTACATGCCACTTTACTACCCACCCCTTGCGTTTTATAGCTGCGTTTTTAGTCATAAAAGCGCACTAAAACGCAGCTATATTTGCAATTTGCAGTTTTCATTGCGTTTTTGAACATCTCATTGAACTCAATGGGTGGAAAACGCAGTGAAAAACGCAAAAATAATTGACATGCTACGTTTTTGTGGTGCCCACAAAAATGCAGCTAAAAAAACAGTGTGCAGACAGCAAAAATGAAAACTCAGACTTTGCTGGGGAAGCAAATTCATGCAGTTTTCTGCAACACAACATAATCACAGCATTCGGTAGAAATTGCACAATAAATTGTGTGGTCCAGTTTCACCTATTAACCCCTGTGTAACTGACTAATTTGCAGCTAATAAAAAAACAACTAAATTTTTACTATTAAAATGTTATATTTCCATGTCCCAATCTTATTAAATACTTTGACGCACCTCTTGCTTAAAAATGCTCAATACACTCATAGATGAATTTTGTTTGTGGGGATTAATTTGACAAATGTGGTCACTTGTGGGTGTTTTTGCTTTTTGGCACCTCAGGGGCTCTGCAAATGCAACACAGTGTCCAAATTTGTGTTTTAAAATTTAAATATCGCTCTGTGCTTTCCAAGTTTTGCAACGTGGCGAAACATTTATTTTTGACTACATATGTGTTTTGGAGAAATTGCTAACAAATTATGGGGTCCTTTTTCTCTTATTACCCCTTGTGTAACCTATAAATTTAATGCTAAAACAGTAATACCCTGGACAAAAATATAATTTTTTGTTTTTACATTAAAGTTTTTTGAATCCCTTGTAGGTTAAAAATGATCAGTACACCATTTAGATGAATTCATTGATGGGTGTAGCTTCCATAATGGGGTCACTTTTGTGTGGTTGTTCTGCTGTTTTGGCATGTCAGACGCACTGCAAATGCGAAATGGCATTCACAATCTATTTCAGATAAAAAAACAGCAGTTTTTGACTATTCATTGGGTATCATTGTGTACAGAAGAAATTGCTTAACAAATTATGGGGACCATTTTCTTCCGTTATCCATTGTGAAAATTTAAAATTGTGGCTAAAAAATATTTTAGTGGGAAAAAAACCCATAATTTTCATTTTTACATCCACATTTTAAAAAGTTCTGTACATCACCTTTGGGTTAAAAATGCTCAACACATACCTTCATGAATTCCTTAATGGGGTTTCTGCTGTTTTGGTATTTCAGGGGATCTGCAAACGAGACATGTGTCTGCAAACTATTCCAGCCAAATTTTTACTCCAAATACCAACTTTCACTTCTTCCCTTCCGTGCCTTGCTGTTTGTCCAAACAGAACTTTTTGACTACATGTGGGTACTGCTATGCTCAGAAGAAATGAAGTAACAAACTGTAAGGTCCACATTTTCGTGTTACTTTTTGCAAAAAAAAAATTTGGGGCTAAAGCAACATTTTTTGTTAAAAAATTGAAAATTTTAATTTGATAACTTAAGGTTATCAAATTCGGTGTGGGTTCGAAATACTCACTATAACTATGGGTAAAATCCTTGCGGCGTCTAGTTTCCAAAATGGGGTTAGTTATGGGGGGGTTTCTGCTGTTTAGGTACCTCAGGGGCCCGGCAAACGCGACATGGTGCCCGCAATCTATTTCAGCCAAATTTGTGCTTGAAAATTTAAATATTGTTGCTCTCCTTCTGAGCCCTCCCGTTTGTCCAAACAGATGTTTGTGACCACGTGTGGTATCAATGCAGTGAGAATTAATTGGGTAACAAATTACCAAATTCCATTTTGTTGTGCCATCCCTTGTAAAAGTGAAAAAATTGGGGACTGAAGCAACAATTTAGAGGAAAAATACAATTTTTTAATTTTTCATTCCACTTTTCATTGATTCCTGTGTAGCACCTGAAGGGTTAAAAAAAATCCTGACACCAGTTTTGAAGTATTTGTGGGGTGCAGTTTTTAAAATAGTATCACTTTTGGGGAGTTTCCAATGTATAGGCCCCTCAAAGGCCATTTAAATCAAAATTGGTCCTTGAAGAAACATATTTGTAAATTTCTTGAAAATATTGGTGCTAAACTTTTAACTAGAGAAGAGTGAACCTGAGGTTTAATCTTCATACCAACCACAGACATCACAAAAAAGCAAAGTTTGGATTCGAAGTTCAATTGTTTACGTATGCTGACCACTCCCGCGGTGCTCAGCCCAGTGCAAGCCGCTTGCAGTGTTTGTTGTTACCCCTAGTTCAAGCCATTCAGAGTTATTGGATGGGGTGTGCAAAGGAAAAACCCCACCCAACCCCGGAAGTGATGTATTTATAGATGGATGCATGTTGGCGGAATTAGTGACTTCCAATGGGGTTCAGGTCAAGTCCGGGTCCGAAACAAAACTTTTATCTAAAATCCGGCTGAGCCCAACAAGGCGACCTTCCACGGGTTTATTCATCTCTACTTTTAACGTTTCTAAAATTCTAACAAATTAAAATGATTTGAAAAAGGTTGCAGATGTAAAGTAGACATATGGGGAATGTTATTTATTAATTATTTTACACAGGATGACTAACTGGTTTAAGGATATCAAAATTGAAAGTTTGATCATTGCAAATTTTTCAAACTTTTTGCCAACATTTCCGTTTTTTTTCAGAAATAAACGCAAAACAGGTCAACCTAAATTTACCACTAACGTAAAGTACAAACAAACTCTCAAACACAGAAGCTGCCACTGGTCAGATTTAAAATATTAGGTGTCATTACAGTAAAAATTGGCTCTGTCACGAAGAGGTTAACTGTCCTGATTTCAGGCCTTTACGGTGTTCGCAATAAAATGTGGTATATATTGTGCTGCGGGCTGTGGCCCGGCCCACCCTGCTTCAGGCTGCGGCCCGTCCTGCCACTGTTTGCAGCCCACCCTGCGTGATGTGCATGACATTAAATAGTATAGGACCTAATGAGCAGCTATGAAATATTAAGATATTCTAAGAGAGAGTCTCTATGAGAATCTAATCATTTACTCTCCACATGAGGACTGATGTGATATGAGTAACACACAAAGAAACCTATGTATTTTTTTCAGCCCCTTAAAGGGAACCTGTCAGGATGATTTTGTAGTGTAAAGACATGGCTGTAATGGCACAATAATTCTGATTAAGTTTATATTTTTGGTGAAGATATCCACTTTGTGGTTCTTTCCACCATTTGATGTTTCCTGCTAATTAGCTTTCGGTGCCAAGTGCACAGGATTTCTCCTCCCTGTCTGTGATTTCCTGAGTCCTCTGCTTGTCTCCAGCCTTTTTATGACCTGCCTCCGGTGTGTGAAATTTTAGCAGTGATCTGTCATTTAAAGATCGGAGGGGCTGGGGAATCACAGACTAAGAATTATCTTGTAGAAATCTTCAAATGCTGATTAAAGAAGAACCACAAAGCGGATTGCTTCACCATAGGGGTCAATTTAATCTGGATTAGGGTAAATTCACACACTTCGTTTTTCGCGGCGTTTTTGCTCAGAAAACTGCATGACTTTGCTTCCCCAGCAAAGTCTGAGTTTTCATTTTTGCTGTCTGCACACAGCGTTTTGTTTTTTTTTTTTTTTTTAGCTGCGTTTTTCTGGTGCCCACAAAAACACAGCATGTCAATTATTTTTGCGTTTTTCACTGCGTTTTCCACCCATTGAGTTCAATGAGATGTTCAAAAACGCAATGAAAAACGCAAATTGCAGCTATAAACGCAAGGGGTGGGTAGAAAAGTGACATGTACAGGAAGAGGATTCCTTCTGTTGGTAAACACAGAAGCGTGAATCCTCCCGGTACCGCCACCGCTGCTTCCACCTCCCGTCCTGTGCCATGTCCGCTCCCGTGCGGCGCCATGGCCGGGCGGGAGATGGAAGCAGCTGCAAAATCAAAAGTGAACAGTAGAAAAAAAAATGTCATACTCACCTGTCTGCAGACTCCCGGTGCCATGTCCGCTCCCAGCTCCTCTCCCGGTACCGCCACCCCCGCTCCGGCTGTGTGCCGACTCCCGGGCAGCACGTCCGATAGCTGCAGGACCTGGCGGTGATCACCTGATGCGGTCACCTGGCGCATCAGCTGATCGTAAGTCTCGCGGTGACGCCGGCTTTTTACCGCCAGCTTAAACTATCAGCTGATGCCATCAGGAGACCGCTTCACTGATTACCGGCAACTCCCGGTGTGATCGGATGGGAATCTGCATATAAGTGAGTATTTTTTATTTATTTATTTTTTTGCACTGATGCATCAGCTGATTGTATAAACTGTTTTTATACAATCAGCTGATGTGTGATGTGATTCACATCCTTGAACCTGACACATCATCTGATCGCTTTGCCTTCCAGCAAACCAATCAGATGATATTGTATCCGGATTGGATGGTGCGGGACCCTTGACCCAGGGTTACAGCGGAGGGGGAGGGGGAGGGGTTCTTTATTTCAATAAAGATGGAGTCCCTAATTGTGTTTTATTTCTAATAAAAATATTTTTCTGTTTTTTTTTTTTTGTTTTTTTTTTTTTATCTTTACTAAAAATTCATGGTGGCCATGTCTAATATTGGCGTGACACCATGAATTTCGGGCTTAGGGCCAGCTGATAATATACAGCTCGCCCTAACCCCATTATTACCCAGCGAGCCACCCGGCATCAGGGCAGCTGTAAGAGTTGGATACAGCGCCAGAAGATGGCGCTTCTATGAAAGTGAAATGGTGGCTGCGGACTGCAATCCGCAGCGGGGGTGCCCAGAAAGCTTGGGCACCCTGCACTACGGATTCCAATCCCCAGCTACCTAGTTGAACCTGACTGGACTCAAAAATTGGGCGAAGCCCATGTCATATTTTTTTTTTTTTTTTAATTATGTCATGAGATTCATGATATAATTTAAAAAAAAAAAAAAAGGGGGCTTCCCTATAATATTATAGGGAATATAAATATACAAATAGGCAGCTGGGGGTTGGGGGCAGCCTGTACCTGCCTGCTGTACCTGGCTAGCATACAAAAATTATGGCGAAGCCCACGTCATTTTTTGGGGGGGAGGGAGGGGGGGGGCAAAAAACTCCTGCATACAGTCCTGGATGGAGGATGCTGAGCCTTGTAGTTCTGCTCCCCCTGTCTCTGCCTCCAGCATACAGTCCTGGATGGAGCATGCTGAGCCTTGTAGTTCTGCAGCTGTCTGCTCCCCTGCATACACTAGTGGAGAATGAAGGATATATTGAAGAATGAAATGACATCTTACCTTTTTTTTCTTTATTTTTCTTTTTTTGTTCCAACAGTCTTTAATGGCATTGTTCACTGATAAAAAAAAAATGCATAAAAACGCAATGAGCAAAAAACGCGGTAAAAACGCATGCGTTTTTGATGTTTTTTGGGTTTTTTTGCCGCGGGTGCGTTTTTGTGCGTTTTTTGCAGCAAAAACACAGCGTCAAAAAAACGCAGTGTGTGAACTTAGCCTTACACTGCCATTACAGCCATATCTTTACTATACGTTACAAAATCGTGCTGACAGAATGTCTTTTAAAGTAGAAAAAGATGTCAATGCGGCTCTCCGACTAAACAAGGTTGTGCACCCCTGCTCTAGACTATACAGAATATATGCCGTAATGTTAAGAATGTTTACTGTAGGGATCATGCTGGGAAATATTCTGCACGTTATGGTTTAGAAATGTTCACTATTTGACCTACATAAACACTTTAAATCTAAAGTATGTAAAATTGATACTACATAGCTGCTTCCATCCCAGATGGAAGGTGTGAGCAGCTTTTCACCTTTTTCTGCATTTGGTGTCACTTCTCTCTGTGGCTTGTCTTCTGCTTCTATCTAGTACTATGCCCTTTAATCACTATTGCTTCTTTCTGACACACTGAGCTGCAATACCACATAAAACATGTGGACAGGTGGGACATTGTTTGTGAAAGAAAGGAACCATGCTTTCTAATCCTGTGCAACTCCCTTACACTCAGCACACCACCATCATTGCCATACTACTTTTTAATCTGCAGGTGAAATTTCAGTGATCTGGTTGTCCCAACCATGGCTTGCAAGTGGGCATTTTTGTGTTTTCTTTTATCTAAGTTGCTAATATATTATCAAAAGCTGAGATTGATAAATCCTGACCCTCCCCCAGTTCCTTAGTGACATGAGCATAGAGGTAGCGGTTAGGCTGCATTCAGACATGAATGTTTTACGGTTCATATACAGGCAACAATGCCCAGACTGAATATGGGTGTCCTCAACTATTTTCTTTTATTTCTATAGCTCGTGCAGACTTGCTGCCCTGCACACCTCCATCATTTGAGGAGGCTACTACTGCTTCAATTGCTACGACTCTGTCTTCCACCTCTCTCTCCATTCCGGAACGCTCTCCGTCTGAATCCTCAGAACACCCCCGTTATCGGTGAGTCAAACTGTATGTGACTAACAGAGTAGATATTTCCTCTTGAAATTCACACAAAAGTACTGTAAATAACCTATATTTTAGTACTTGTAACTTCCAGTGTTCCTTGGACCCTTTTATGACCAGACGAATTTTCTTTTTCCCACTTTTGTTTTTCTCCCTGCTCTTCTTCCAAGAGCCATAATTATCAACATGTGCATGTTTTGTTTTGTTTTTTTTGTGGGATTTTTGCGTTACACAATTAATTTTACCATATACAGTGGCGGAAATAAATATTGAACATATCACCAATTTACTAAGTAAATATATTTCTAAAGGTGCTTTTGACATGATTTTCTCACCAGATGTCCGTGTCAACCCGTCCAATCTACATAAGGAAAGAAATCAAACCATAGATGTCCATAAATTCAGTGATGTGTAATAATGAGAAATGACATAGGGAAAAAGTATTCAACACACTTACTGAAATTTATCTAATACTTTGTACAAAAGCCTTTCTTGGTGATAACAGGTTCAAGAATCCTCCTGTGTAGAAAAACTGGTCACTTTGATTGCTGAGGTGTGATTTTGGCCCATTCTTCCACATAAAACACTCTTCAAATCCTGAAAGTTCTTTGAGCTTCTTCTGTGAACTCTGAGCTTTAGCTCCTTCCATAAATTTTCTGTTGGCTTCAGGTCAGGGGATTGGCTGTGCCATTCTAGCAGATTTATTTTCTTTCTCTGAAACCAATGTTGAGTTTCTTTGACTGCACGTTTAGGATCATTGTCTTGCTGAAATGTATACCCTTCTTTCATCTTCATCACCCTGGTAGAAGGCAGTAGTTTTTTTTTTTTTATTAAGAATGTCTTTGTACGGGCATGGCCCAGCGTAGTACGTGACTGGACGCAACATAAAGAGCTCCCGCCAAGAACTTGGCAACTTATGCTGCTTTTATATCAAAATACCCACCACAAAGTAAGAGGAAGATAATGTGAACACACTCAGAAAACGGGCAACTGGTTTTCGACCACAGTGACCCGTAAACAGTAGAAAGATCTTAGCGCTGAGGTGTGCACATGTGCCCAAGATGGTGCTGAAGCAGGCAAATGCTGCGTTAGCAAAATGGCTGGAGGTAGAAGCTAAACTCGAGTGGTTTGCTTGTAAGGAGAATGAGATTGACCCCTTACTGCAGGTTAATATTAACCTGGCAATGTCTGCTAGCTTGGACATACTACTAGATGAGGGGGTAGAACAGCAATTCCCAGCAGGACCTGAGTACAAGTCTCCTCAGACACCAGTCTCACGCAGCAGATGCTTAAGACACACTTGAAGACGTGTTTATGATGGTATCCTTCTATAATTCTAGTCTGACAGCTCTGACACAACAAGTGGATGATTTGAAAGAAGATACAGTTGAATTCAGAAGTTTACATACAGTATCTAAAAAGACACATCTGCATGTTTTTCTCACTATCTGACATTCGATCAGAATAAACCTTTCATGTTTTAGGTCAATTAGGAACCAAAATTATTTATATTTGCCAAATGCCGGAATAATGAGAGAGAGAATGTTTTAAGGCATTTTTATTACTTTCTGCAAAGTCAAAAGTTTCCATACACTAAGCACTGCCCTGCTTATTACTGATAGATTTCAGCTGCTGTCATGACTTCATGGCTTTTTGCACTTCTTTCTTCTTGTGTTCATTACTTCTTCCCTGTGTAATTTCTCATTATTACACATAACTAAATATATGGACATTTATGGTTTGATTTCTTTGCCTTTGTGTATTGTATGGGTTGTTACCGTCATCTGGTGAGAAATTAATGTCAATAACTCCTTTAGAAATATATTTATTTAGAAAATTGGTGACATATTCAATACTTATTTTAGTGTGTGTGTGTGTGTGTGTGTGTGTGTGTGTGTGTGTGTGTGTGTGGCTCTAAAAGTCTGTGGTGGCCTGGTTCCTAATTCCATCCACTGATTACTCAAAAAGCAGGCAGAAGCACTGAGCCCCTTCATGGGCACAGAGGAGTGTAGGGGCTCATAGACTTCTGACCATACTCTGCTCTGCATGCTTCATGGTCTTGTTCCTGCTGCACAATATGCAATTTTTACTATTGTGTTTTTTGTAAATGCATTTTCTTGCTTGACCTTGTAATGAAACGTGCATTGTATAACCGGTTTGTCTCTTTTCACAGAAGGCGTACTCAGTCATCAGGATACGATGTCAGGTAAATGCTGTCTGTATAGTATACTATATGTGGATGGATGGGAAGAGAATTTGGCCAGAAGGGAGAGAGGGCTCTGATTCATTTGGGATCCTTACACTAGATACTTGTAAGGTACATTTACACTAATTGTGAACCATCAGTGATTTATAGAATTGTGCTGGCTATCTAATGGACATTTTTCAGCAGGCAGCATCATTATTGCCAAGCTATGGGTCTCATAAGTGTAGAGAAGGTATCCGATTCTGGTAGTAGAGTCAATTGGTGACCTCCTCATCCTTCTGTGAAACCCCTTAGACAACGCAGTAGCTATTGACCACAACATAGTCAGCATGATTGCTCAGTGGCTAGTGCTGTTGCTTGGGGGCCTGTGTTCATGCTGCAAGGAGTTTGTATGTTCTCCCCGTGTTTGCGTGGATTTTCCTGGGTTCTCCAGTTTACTTGCACACTCCAAAGACTTACAGATAGGAACTTAGATTGTGAGGCACACCGTGACAGTGGACAGTGATTTTGATTCCTGATAAGTGCTGTGGCAATGAATGGCGCTATATGAATTAACCAAAATGAGATAGCAAAAACCTTAGTGAATAATATATACGACCCACTATCTATAAATTAGACTAGTATAACAAAGGTGCGATATATAAATTATCTTGGGTAATAAGTATATAGAAACTTAAGGAGAAATAAATCTCATATTACATTGTATTTTATGATAATAAAGGCAGGATCTTGCTCAATATGTACAAATACAAAGAGGACAACAGAGGAATACCTGTGTTCTCAGTATGGCCTCTGCGATATCCGGTGGGCATCAGTCAGACATCCACATTCTG
The DNA here is from genome assembly GCF_048569485.1 of Anomaloglossus baeobatrachus. Taxonomy (NCBI): domain Eukaryota; kingdom Metazoa; phylum Chordata; class Amphibia; order Anura; family Aromobatidae; genus Anomaloglossus; species Anomaloglossus baeobatrachus. The sequence goes on along the minus strand of NC_134353.1, from coordinate 395,086,946 downwards.
CCTTGGAATGACTTGTTGTTCCCAGTGAATTTCATTAATTCTGAAAATCCCTTCATTATTATTATTATTTATATATTATATAGGGCCATTATCTTCCACAGAACTTTACAAACATTATCATCCTTTTCCCCATGGGACTCAGTCTAAATTCCCTATCAGTATGTTTTTGGAGTGTGGGAAGAAACCCACACAAACATGGTGAGAACATACAAATTCCTTGCAGATGTTGTCCTTCGTGAGATTTGAACCCAGAACCCCAGCGTAGCAAAGCAACAGTGCTAACCACTGGGCCATGCTGCCCACTTACATACCATATTAAATCTCCCAATGCGTTTACTCAAATTAGGCCCTTTTCACACATCAGTTTTTTTCCGTCATTCACAATCCGTCGAATCTTGAAAAATCGAATCCGGCGACTGATGCTGCTGGATAAGTTTTTTTCTCATCGACTTGTATTAGTGACGGATTACGAGGGATGGCCTCATGTTTCATCCGTCGTTCGACGGATCCGTCAAAAATTCTTTGTCAGTCAGATGGAGACAACGGCCAAAGTAACATTGTCTACGTCGAAAAAATGGACAGCGACCAATCCGTCACTGTCCGTCGATTGGTAGAATGAAAGCCTATGGGCGCAGGATCCTTCGTAATCCGTAAAATGACGGAATCCAGCGACTGTTTCCGTTTTTTTTAAACTGAGCATGCTCCACTTATTATTTAGCCCCCAGCTAGTCTGATCCGTCAAAAAACAGATCCGTCGCATCAGTTTAGCCACAATCTGCAACGGATCCGTTGAGAAAACAGATTGTGACTGAAGGCAAAAAACTGATGTGTGAAAGGAGCCTTAGATTAATCAAGAGTTGTAATGTGTGGACTCTGACTGTAAAAGTCCAGATTCGCGCTGTTTCAAAGATGCCCAGGTGCCGGTCCTGTGTCTGGGATTCTGGATGTTTGATCGGGATCTGGCACTTGAGAAATTAAAACAAATAAAGGAGAAATAAAGAAAATAAGAATGAAGCGATCGCTTAATACTTACAGAGGCTCTGTCGCGGCTGTACGCTGCTCTCGCGACCTCTCCACTTCCTGGGCTGCTCATCATTGCTCATGCATATGCACTGCTTTCCCCACCCACCGGCCATCCTGGTGTCTGTGATTGGTTGCAGTCAGACGCGCCCCCAGTCTGTGTGATATTGTAGGACTGCAACTAATCACAGCAGGCACTGTCTGCGGGTCAGAATCGTGGTATAAAAATAAAACAATTGGCATGGGGTCCCCCTATATTAAGATACCCTGCACAAGTAAAATATATGGCTACAGGTTGCAAACCCAAGCTCTGTGCTTGTCTAGGTTGTGTATCAAAATAAGAGGAACCGCATACGGCTTTTTTTTTTAAATTTGCACCTCCTGGTAGAAAAAAATACACATTTTATTTACGAGGAGGTATAGATTGGGTGCATGAATACGGTGTAAAAATGTCATCACCAAATTTGCATTCCTTAGCCCAAAAATGCAAAAAAACCCCTTTTGATGCCTTTTTTTTTTTGCCATGGATTTTGCCACGATTTTAGCTGCAATTTTTTGCCAGGAGGTGCACATTTGGTACTGAAATTGTCTGCACCAGATTTCCGCACCAAATTTCCACCTCCTGGCAGAAAAAAAAAATGTTTAGGATTTATGCCAGATCAGAATTTCAATTTACAGACACAGTATTGAGGTTCTGATCTGGCATAACTCCTGTCATATGAAAAGGCTTGTTAAAGGGTCACTTTTGATTGCTCCTTTCACTAGGTGGCACTGGAGTTTGTCTCCTTCCACCCCAGAGACAATTGAATAGTTCCCAGAGGAGTATTGCAGCTATAAGACTTCTCACTGGCAGACAGACTGGTTTGTCAGTCTCCGCAAGAAGAAACGTTTTTTTCCCTTAGATGACAATCTTGTGTCACTTCTGGTGCTCCAGAAGACATGTATCTCGTACATACATGCAGTCAATGTTTCGGATACAGATTACATTGTTGCAGCATTTCCAGCACATGACCCAGTTTCTAAATAGAAACAGACACTGCTCCCTCAACATGTCATTGGCAGTGATGTCTGATCAAATGGTAGGATGGAATGGACATGTGTCAGAAGGTCGGGCTTTGTGGTCGTTAAAGCAGCCAAGTTAACACTCTAGGTCTGGCTTCTGGGTGTTGTCTTTATTGGTATAAACTAACAAACCTGATGCCATGATCAGAGATCACATACCCAATCTAAATTACCTGAAAAAGGAAGCAAAGGAAAAAATGTAAAAAAAAATAAATGGGTTAGTAACTAGGAGGAGGAGAAATTTGGGGGTATACGGTTGGGTAAAAAACAATAAAGCAGTTTTGTGGTTACATGACAAGTCTTGTAGTCATTGGACATCAAGGGGATTGGTGGTTTTGGACACATGCAGCCCACCGCAGTGTGTGTGGTCTCACGTATTATGCTGTATCCATAATACTACTCCTATCGGTTGTACTCAGTTTTCCATTGAGTAGAGGAGTAGCTCTGTTTCTTATACTCTTTCTCTCTAGGACCTTTGAGGAGACACGAGTAGAAGATGTGCAGCAGGTTACAGTTGAGGTGGAGCCCAGACCATTTGAAACTGTGATTCTACCAGAAGAGGAAAAGCATGGGTAAGAAATTAACAAAATATAGGCTTTTGCTTTCACAATTACGTAAAAATGATCTTCTAGAGGACTGATTCCCTCAGAAAATAGATAATACAGTAAATACCCAAGGTAGAATTTTTCTGTTGCAGTCAATTCATTGCAGCCATTTCTTTCTACAGTGAGGCCTCAGGCTGTTCTGTGAGGCCTTGTCTCGTTGAAGAAACAGGCAGTCAGCGATCTGAAGATGACGAGGTGCCAGTGACGGATATTTATTTCGTAAGTTCTTTACAGGCTTCTGAAATATTTGTGAAGATGCAGTAATAAAGTGGCCTAATATCTAGACATTTAGGGTAGGGTCAGATGGGACAGCACTGACTGAACCACAATATGGACAAATACCACGGCAGCATAATTTACTGGTAAGTGGGCACATGATTTTACCGGAAAACTGCTGTGCAGTCAGCAAAACTGTGCACCCCTTAGTAACGATCACTCAGTGAAGCACTCGTTTTCCTCTAACCATTTACCATGCAATTTAAAATGCACGCCATTTCCTTTTTTGCTCACCTTGTGACCAGGTCGGTGCTGCCTTCTCTGCTTTGCATTTATTTGTTGTATAGTAACTTAGTTCCCAGTTAATTTGAGCCTATAATTATTTTTTCTTCTAATAACAATATATCAAATAAAATGACTGGCCAAGATGGGAAGAGAGAGCTCACCTTACCATTTGTGGTTTTTTGGGGATCCATATTCATGAGCTTGCATAGAATGCAGATTTTTTTTTCTCCTATCAAGCTCTTGACCCATCTTCATATCTGACTCATTATACACCATACAATAAACAGAATATTGTAAGGATACATAAAATATACTTGCCTCCCGCACAGATGACGTTCCAGTGATGTCCGCGTTGGGTTTGGTTTGGTTTTCCTGGCAACCAGTAACCATTATTGGGCTAGCGCTTGTCCAACATTGTGAGAGCACAGCAGTCCAAAGTGGCCGCTAATTTGACTGCAAGGTTCATGTGTCTGAACCATGTCACACGGACCTCGGCAGACCGGCCGCCAACATTGCTGGAGCAGCACTGGAGCTGGAGGTGTCTTTTTTTTCGTTTTAAAAGGAGAACTTATTCACAAAAAAATGGTCCAGATAGTTGACCCGCATTTGAGGATATCAATCTTTTTTGCATCAATGAAACCATAGGTTTTGGTGACGACAAACTCCATTCCAAGGAAAAGGGAACAACTTCCAAGTTATAGCAAGTACTGCTGTCTGCACACTTGAATCATTAAATCTCCACCCCTCACTCAGTATATGTTTAGCTGTAGTAATAGTGACCTAGATATTTAGGGTATTCAGCTCTCCGGACACGATGGTTTAATAATACTTGTATTTCCAGGAAGCGTTGAACTGAACTATTATTGTTTCTCTGACGCCTCATTGGGGGACACAGGACCATGGGTGTTATGCTGCTTATCCATAGGAGGACACTAAGTAGATGCAAAAGCATAGCTCCTCCTCTGCAGTATACACCCCCTGGCCGGGCCAGGCAAGCTCAGTTTTAGCTTAGTGTCTGTAGGAGGCACTTCCTTTCAAGGTTTGTTATTTTTTGAGGGCGACTGTTTCCTTTTGGGATCGATCTCCCACTACTATCAACGGGCGGGAACCTGAAGCGTTGCCTACACGTACCCCCTCCCGCGACGCTGGATCCTGGGCAGGACAACGGGTTCCACAGACACCGATTTTCCAAAGCCCAGGGTAGAGGCCTGTACCCTATAGCCCAATTCCTCAGCCCCTCTCCGCAGGCTCTGAGATGAAGATGGCACTGATTCCTCAGCCCCTCTCTGCAGGCTCTGAGTTGAATATGACAACGACACAGCAAGCTGGCTCTGCTATTTTCGCTGCCTGGAAAGCAGGTGAGATCCCCCTGACTGGGACTGGTTTCCCAGACAAAGGGAGAAAGGACGCTGCAGAAGGCTCTTAGGCCATTTACAGTATTTATGTGCATGGAGCAAGGATCCTGCACACATAGTGTTAACTTTCTCTGGCTTGCTGGCTCGGGGGAAGTTCTGCTGTTTGCAGAAAGTCTTGCAGATAACTTCCCGGTGGCAGGGGGGAGGACCCAGGGCTCAGTGACTCCCCCTGTGTATTATCTGCTCTGTTTATTTGCTCCAGCAAAAGCCGGCTGATAACCACTGCCGACAAGCTGTGTGCTGACTGTAGAGAGAGGGAGGAAAACTCAGAAGCTCCCTTCCCGCCGTTTTTTACTACCCACAGCAAGGGGGGGCACACTGACTCATCTTCCCGCTCTTTTAGCGCTAAGCCCCGCCCCCCGCAGCCACAATAAGCCCCGCCCCCCCAGGGAAGCGTGCGAGATCTTCTTAGAGCTTAAGCCTTCCTGAGGACAGGGTCATCGGCTGATTCTGGTGAGGTGCTTGCTATCAATTGTAACTCTGCTGAGCATTGCTCCCCCTCCTGGCATACTCCTATTAGGAACATGCAGAATTCAAAAGGCACTAAGAGGGCTAAGGCTCACATAGTCTATTATTCAGCCTGCACTGCCTGCCACGTTGAGCTACCACGTAAACACACCTCTTCTCTCTGTGAGTCCTGTGCCCCTATAGCCCCCCAAGACTCCCCTGCCACCACTGCCGCCTTACCACAAAGACACTCCTGTCTTTATCCGATGGTTCTTCCATTAAGGACCCGACAGACAGACAGGTGGAGCACCTCTCCCGCTCTGCTTTTGAGGCTGCGGGTTCCTCCCTCTCGCCCTCCTTTGCCTCTGTGTGGGTCGCAAAGGCGATCTCGGTCTGGGCAGAATCCCTTAACACTTCGCTTGAGGAATCCCAGTTCACTCAGACCTTCACAGAGGTAACAGCTCAAACTGCCGCTGCTGCGGAGTACCTCATCCAGGTCTCCATGGACGCTGCTACCTGCGCAGCGTTTGCCGCCTCAAATACCATAGCCATCCGTAGAGCTCTCTGGCTCCGACAATGGCGAGCGGACTCTGCCTCCAAGAAGTCTCTCACGGGCCTTCCCTTTTTTTCCAGACCGATTTGTTTGTCGAACGTCTTGACAAGCTCATTTCTGACGCCACGGGAGGAAAGAGTACCTCCCTCCCCCAGCTGAAGCCCAGGACGTCCTTCACCAGACGTCCACAGTCCTCGTTCCGCTCCTTTCGGAACTCATTTGGTTGGTCGACATCCCGTGCTGTCCCCGCCACCAGCCGCGGACTACGCAGGGACCGACCTTCTCAGCCCTCCCCGAAACCCACTTAGTCATGGCAGCCTAGACCGAAACAGTCCAGGACTAGGGAGACTCGGCCACGACGTTTTTCCCCCTCATGACTCCTTCGACGCCCCGGAAGACGCACTCATTGTAGAAGGTCGACTGCGGCTCTTTCAACACATCTGGGCTGCTGCCTCAGACGACAAATGGGTGCGAGACCTTGTGTCTTCCGGTTACCACATAGAATTTCGGACCCGACCCCCGAGTCGGTTCTTTCTCTCAAACCCCCCAAAGACTCGAAAACGACGCAAAGCTTTTTTCTCAGCAATCCACTCGCTCCAAACAGCAGGAGTGATAATACCTGTCCCAGACGACGAGAAGTTCGGTTTTTTTTTTTATTCCAACCTCTTTGTGGTCCCCAAAAAGGATGGGTCAGTTCGACCCATCCTGGACCTCAAACACCTAAACAAACATGTGCACGTACGGAGATTCAGAATGGAGTCCCTAAGGTCCATTATTGCATCCATGGTCGAAGGGGAATTCCTCACCTCCATAGACATCAAGGACGCGTACCTGCACATACCCATCGCCCCAGATCACCAAAAGTTCCTACGCTTCGCAATTCAGGACTCACACTTTCAATTCGTAGCTCTACCCTTCGGCCTTGCCACCGCACCAAGGGTCTTCACCAACTGCAGCTAGCCCTTCTAGCGGCCTGGGACAAGAGCCCCTTCTCCCTGGACAGACATCTTCACCTGACGCCTTCAGTCAGGTACCACTCCGCTGGTGGCTTCGGTCCTCATCCCTATCGAAGGGGAGATCTTTTCTCCCAGTGAACTGGCTGGTCCTGACCACGGACGCCAGCCTCCTAGGCTGGGGAGCAGTGTTCCTGCACCACACTGCTCAAGGACGTCGGACGCCCCAGGAGTCTTTCCTCCCCATCAACATCCTGGAACTCCACGCGATCTTCCTCGCGCTCAGAGCGTTCAGCCCTCTGCTAGCGGGTCGTCAGATTCGAGTCCAATCGGACAATGCGACAGCTGTAGCCTATATCAATAGGCAGGGGGGCACCCGCAGCAAAGCGGCTTATCTTGAGGCCCACAAGATCCTCAGCTGGGCCGAATCGACGGGATCAGTGATATCAGCGGTACACATACCGGGGGTAGAGAACTGGGCAGCAGACTTTCTTAGTCGCCAAGGCCTGACTGCCGGAGGATGGTCCCTCCACCCAGATGTGTTTCTACACATCTGCACTTGCTGGGGCACACCAGACGTGGACCTAATGGCCTCAAGGTTGAATGCAAAGGTACCCGCGTTCATAGACAGGTCACGCGACCCGCAGTCCATCGGCGCGGATGCTCTAGTCTGCTCCTGGCACCACTTCCGCCTGCCTTACATATTTCCACCTCTACCCCTGCTGCCGCGGGTAATCAGGAAGATCAAGGCAGAGGGAGTCCCGGTGATACTGATAGCACCGGACTGGCCCAGGCGCGCCTGGTACGCCGAATTAGTACAAATGCTCACAGATGCACCGTGGCACCTTCCAGACATCCCAGACTTGCTGACCCAATGGCCCATTTCCCATCAGAACTCCAGAGCCCTGAAGCTGACGGCATGGCCATTGAGACCTGGATATTAACAAGAGCGGGATTCTCCCCCGCGGTTATTGCCACCATGATCAGCGCTCGAAAGCCTGCTTCAGCCCGCATTTACCACCATACGTGGAAAATCTTCCTTTCATGGTGCAGGGAAACTAACGTCCAGCCTATGCCTCTGGCCATCCCCAGAATTCTCGATTTTCTACAGTCTGGCTTGCAAGCGGGGTTGGCTCTCAGTTCCCTTAAAGGGCAGGTCTCAGCGCTCTCAATCTTCTGCCAATGCCGCCTGGCTCAAAAACCGCAAGTCAAGACCTTCCTCCAGGGCGTTTCCCATCTAGTTCCCCCGTACAAACGGCCGCTGGAACCATGGGACCTCAACCTCGTTCTGGACGGTCTCCAGAGGTCTCCCTTTGAACCTCTCAAGGAATCCTCCCTTGCTCTTCTGTCCTGGAAGGTAACATTCTTAGTGGCAATTACGTCCATCAGACGGGTTTCGGAGCTGGCAGCACTCTTGCCGCGAGCCTTTTCTGATCTTTCACCAGGACAAGGTGGTTCTGCGCCCTCTCCCGGATTTCCTTCCAAAGGTTCTTGCCCCGTTTCATTTGAACGAGGACATTGTCCTGCCTTCCTTTTGTCCACACCCAGTTCATAGGGTGGAAAGGTCTCTGCATTCGTTAGACCTCGTCAGAGCTCTCAGATACTACATATCCAGGACAGCCCCCTTTAGGAAAACGGACTCTTTGTTCGTCATTCCTGAGGGGCCTAAGAAGGGACAGGCAGCTTCAAAGGCGACGTTGGCTCGCTGGATTCGCTCTGCGATCCAGGAAGTCTACCGCTTGAAACTCAAGCCCATTCCTAGTGGGCTGCGGGCTCATTCCACGCGAGCAGTTGGCGCTTCGTGGGCCATTCAGCATCAGGCTTCAGTGGAACAGGTGTGTAAGGCTGCGACATGGTCTAGCCTACATACATTTTCAAAGCATTACAGAGTCCATACCCAGGCTTCAGCTAAGGCAAAACTGGGTAGGAAAATTCTGCAAACGGCAGTAGAGCACCTCTCTCAGTAGGCGCTCCAGGCTGTCCGGAACTGGTTCCTAGTCTTTGGGTTGTGTTGTCTTCTTTTATGTTTCCCACCCATGGACTGCTTTCGGACGTCCCATGGTCCTGTGTCCCCCAATGAGGCGTCAGAGAAAAACGGATTTTTGTGTACTCACCGTAAAATCGTTTTCTCTTAGCCATCATTGGGGGACACAGCACCCACCCTGTTGCCCTGTTGGGCCTTGGTTCTCTCAGTACCTTATTTGGTTATGACTCTCTCTTTTTTTTTTTTCTCATGTTCCTCTCTTGAGAAGTTTTTACTGTTTTTTTTTCTCCTACTGCTTGTGTACTAAAACTGAGCTTGCCTGGCCCGGCCAGGGGGTGTATACTGCAGAGGAGGAGCTATGCTTTTGCATCTACTTAGTGTCCTCCTATGGATAGGCAGCATAACACCCATGGTCCTGTGTCCCCCAATGATGGCTAAGAGAAAACGATTTTACGGTGAGTACACAAAAATCCGTTTTTTTAGAGCTGTTGAGTTGCTCCGCTGAAATTGTGTAAATAAATTGGGCTTTGTCATCCCCTTGTCTGTCTTTGCTCACTTGGTTAACACGTAACACCCAATTATAGATTTATTTATAGATAAGGGGGAATAACAAGAACGGCACAATGCAGAGTTCTTAAAAATAAATAAATCTATGTGAAATACAAGTATTTATTAAAATGGACATTACGAGAGCTAAGCGGTTTTCTCTCGGGAAACCTTTCACAAGGTAGCTCTGCTCCATGCCCTTAACCTGCAGAACATGCTTTTCATATCTATGAAAGAAATGTCCTTCAGCAACTGTCAGTAACCTTTCACCCCTAATAATTGAAAACTTTGGCTTGGCTTCCTGCTTGCTACCCCTTTTTCACTGCAAGACTGCCAACAACCTATTGTGTATGGGACAGTTTGAGAGTCCGATGTTCACCTGTCCAGTCCTGGGTTCTCAGATAAAAGAAATGGCCCCAGTGCACTTTTTAAAGGGAGTTTGTCAGGTCCCCAGTGCACCCAGAACCACTAGCAGTTCTGGGTGCAGATCTAGAATCCCTCCCTAACAATACCAGCATATAATAGCATACATTAAGTATTTCTAAAGATCATTTATGAGATGCAAATGAGGGCTGTGACTAGTAATAAGGGCATATCTCCTTGGCTATGTGGACCACTTATCCATGTTATCCCGCTCCTGTGGGTGTGAAACAAATCACAGAAAAAACGATCAAAGGGGAGTAACCCGAAAATATAATCACAGAAAAAATACTCCTAAAAATGTTTTCGTTAAACTTTTATTAAATATCAATATATTGAAACATAAAGTGAGGGGGTAGTGTTCAGAAAAATATAAAATACCCTAAGGGCGGCTTTGCACACTACGACATCGCAGGTGCGATGTCGGTGGGGTCAAATCGAAAGTGACGCACATCCGGCGTCACTTGCGATGTCGTAGTGTGTAAATCCTAGATGATACGATGAACGAGCGCAAAAGCGTCGTTATCGTATCATCGCTGCAGCCTCCGACATTTCCATAATGCCGGTGCAGCGACAGGTGCGATGTTGTTCCTCGCTCCTGCGGCAGCACACATCGCTGTGTATGAAGCCGCAGGAGCGAGGAACTCCAACTTACCTGCCGCCGGCTGCAATGAGAAGGATGGAGGTGGGCGGGATGTTTACATCCTGCTCATCTCCGCCCCTCCGCTTCAATTGGCCGCCTGCCGTGTGACGTCACTGTGACGCCGCACGACCCGCCCCCTAAGGAAGGAGGCGGGTCGCCAGCCAGAGCGACGTCGCACGGCAGGTATGTGCGTGTAAAGCTGCCGTAGCGATAATAATCGCTACGGCAGCTTTCACTAGATATCGAACGTGCGACGGGGGCGGGACTATCGCTGCAGCATCGGTAACACATTGTTACCGATGTTGCAACGTGCAAAGCCCGCCTAAGCGTCTAAAGTACAATATAAAATACAGTCTAGTGGACCAGCCAGCGGTATATCCCAGCAAATGGTGGGAAAGGCTTATATCGCTCCACCAGTCAACTTTACAAATGATGATACATCAATTTTTTAACATTCATTGCAGAAACATTTTTAATATACAATTATTATCATCCAGATCCAATAATTAACCATGCATTGAAAAAGAGACTTACATAAAATGTAAATTTTTAGATAGATTTGGCATATATCTCTCAAATACAGAAACTTGAACTATATACTATATGTATTATTGGTAGGACAGTGTAAGAAGATATAATTATAGAGTACTGTAGTGGGATAAAACAAACATACAGTATTCTTTTTATGTCAAAAAAGCATAAACAAGTTAGCCAATGGGTAATATTTCTTGGGGCTAACTTGTTTATGCTTTTTTTGACATAAAAAGAATACTGTATGTTTGTTTTATGGCACTACAGTACTCTATAATTATATCTTCTTACACTGTCCTATCAATAATACATATAGTATATAGTTCAAGTTTCTGTATTTGAGAGATATATGCCAAATCTATCTAAAAATTTACATTTTATGTAAGTCTCTTTTTCAATGCATGGTTAATTATTGGATCTGGATGATAATAATTGTATATTAAAAATGTTTCTGCAATGAATGTTAAAAAATTGATGTATCATCATTTGTAAAATTGACTGGTGGAGCGATATAAGCCTTTCCCACCATTTGCTGGGATATACCGCTGGCTGGTCCACTAGACTGTATTTTATATTGTACTTTAGACCCTTAGGGTATTTTATATTTTTCTGAACACCCCCCCCTCACTTTATGTTTCAATATATTGATATTTAATAAACGTTTAACGAAAAAAATGTTAGCAGTATTTTTTCTGTGATTATACTCCTGTGGGCGTGATAACTTGCTTTACAACAGCTAGCAGCATGATAGTGCGATACAAAGTCACACATGCGTACGGCTTTGTACCCGTCAGCTTCTTTGACACCAGGTCTACGCGTTCCAGCTTCAAAGAGGCTCACTGCCCAAGATTTTAAGTCGCCCGCACTTCCAGGTATGCCAGGTGTATGCACCCTGGCTTCAAAGAAGCTCACTACCCATGAGGTGAAGTCATCCAGTCATGAACACTACTCCTCTCTGAAGGACACATACAGCCAGCTTCTGAGTAGTGCACATGACCGGAAGTGTGGGCGACTTCCTATCATGGGCAGTGAGCCTTTTTAAAGCCGGAATGCATAGATCCGGCCTAAAAAAAACTGAAGGCTGATTGGTACAATGCCGCGTTCATGACGCTGGCTGTTAAATAGGCATGTTATGACGCCAACAGAAGCAGGATAACATGCTAAGTGGGCCATCTAGCCAGGAAACTAACACCCTTGCGACTAGTCACAGCCCTCATTAGCATCTCAAAATGTTCTTTACAAAAAAAATTTCCAAAGCTCTTTTTATGTGTGCTGCTATATGCTGGGACTGTAAGAGATGGATTCTAGATATGCACCCAGAACTCCTGATGGTTCTGGATGCACAGGGGACCCGACAGGTTGCCTTTACAGCTTTTTCAACTGAAATAAATGTATTACCAGCTTAGGCCGGTTTCACACATCCGGCTTTTTGCCTCTCCCGTACAGTTAATACAGTACAATGACAGAGCAACAAGCGCCGGTCACATGCTGTCATGTGACTGGCGCATGTGACCCGGAAGTTACAGCGCTGTCATTGTACTGTATTATCTGTACGGGAGAGCGCCGGATCCGGTAAAACGGCAAAAAGCCGGATGTGTGAAACCGGCCTTAAGGGGAATCTGTCAGCAGGTTTTTGCCTTGTAGCTGAGAACAAGATGCTGTAAGAGTTAAAAAAACCAAACTGTGCTTCTCTAATCAGTGTGTGCGCAATTGTTTACGAAATCTAAAGGGTTTATTAGGCCCTGTGCGCACTTACCGTTTTTTCCCGCGGATTTCCTGCGGTTTTGCTGCATGTTTCGCTGCAGAAAATGTTCATAACATCTCTGCAGTGATTCACCAGCAAAACCTGTGGAAAAAAAAAAATGCTGTGCGCACTATGCGGAATTTGACAGCTGCATGTTTTGCTGCAGGATTCCCGCAGAAAAAACAATTGCATGTCACTTCTTTTCCGCACGTCGCTGTGGGATTTCACTCCATTGACTGCCATGTAATCGTGAAATCCCGCAGGCAGCAAATTCTGTGCGGTTCATTGCGTTTTCCTGCGTTATTCCCTCCGGTATTTCGCGGTTTACCTGCGGTAATGTACATCGCTGCCTGCGGTTTGCAGGGAAGTGATGTCATTATGCCAGGAAGAGGAAGCGGAACAGAGTAAACACACACACATCACAGACTCAGACAGATCACACTCACACAGAGACATAGAACACACACATCGCACTCACACACAGACACAGACATATAGAATGGACATATATATAAAAAAAAAAACACGTGGGCTCCCCCGTATTTTTACCTTCCAGCCGAGGTAAGCACACAGCGGCGGCCCGGTATTCTCAGGCTGGGGAGAGCGAGGGGCAGGGTTAATGTCCCCCACCTCCTTCCCCCCTCCCGCAGCCGAGAATATCAGCCGCAGCTGCCCCGTGACTGTTGCATGCATTATGCGACAGTCCCAGAGTGTCCCGGGCTCTTCTTGTTGCCGTGATGCGGTGGCAATCAAGGTAATGTAAGGAGTTAATGGCGGCGGATCGCCGCCACTAAGTCCAGGCTTGATCATGGCAGCGTCTATGAGACAGCTGACATGATCAACCCGTAAGTAAAGTGAAAAAACACCCACCGAAAAATCCTTTATTTTAAATAAAACACAAAAAAGCTCTTGGTTCACCATTTTAGTAACCCCCCCCGAAACACACAGATCCGGCGTAATCCACTTCCTGCGATGCTTGCATCCAGCCGTGACTGACAGCGCTGAATGCAGCCTCGCAACGAGCCTGCAGAGGTAACCACAGGGCATTTCCCACGGCCGGTAATGTGAACACACTGCCGACTGTGAGAAATGCAGCGTGTGCTCACAGGGACTCTATCTATCCCTCTATCTATCCCTCTATCTATCTATCTATCTATCTATCTATCTATCTATCCCTCTATCTATCCCTCTATCTATCCCTCTATCTATCCCTCTATCTATCCCTCTATCTATCCCTCTATCTATCCCTCTATCTATCCCTCTATCTATCCCTCTATCTATCCCTCTATCTATCCCTCTATCTATCCCTCTATCTATCCCTCTATCTATCCCTCTATCTATCCCTCTATCTATCCCTCTATCTATCCCTCTATCTATCCCTCTATCTATCCCTCTATCTATCCCTCTATCTATCCCTCTATCTATCCCTCTATCTATCCCTCTATCTGTCTATTTCTCTATCTCAGAATTAAATGACTTTTTTTTTTTTCTTCAATGTGCTTTATTGCATTGAATGCAATAAAGCACATGTACCAACCCGCACGCGGCAAAACCGCGAACAATACCGCAGTAAAACCGCAGCAAACCGCATGCGGGTTTCGGGTGCGGTTTGCCGCGGTTTTTTACCGCGGGTGCGGTAATCTTTCAACGCCTGCGGAATTTTCTTGAGAAAATTCCATTTTCCAGTGCGCACAAAGCCTTACCCTGTAATTACCATTACAGGACTAGAAACTCACATGCATGTCCTACATGCTCTCTCTGATTGATACCTCACAGTCAATGCACAATCTCTATTGAGAGCCTGGTATAGGCAGAGGCAGCTATCTCAGCTCTGCTGTGTTTCTGGATCTAAAGTCTTTGACTGTTTTAGAACAGCTTCAGACAGTAATCTATGATACACCCTTTGATATAGAATCTCTTTGCCTACATTATGTTGCTGTCAGATGAGGTAGCAAAAACCTGCTGACATATTCCCTTTAAGGGTTTGTCTTATTTGACATTCATCTGCCCTGTTACCCGGTATTAGTCAAACTTGTTCGCTGAAAAGTGCAGCTCTCATTCTGGTAGAGGAAATCTGTCAGTATGATCAATCCTCATAAGCCATAGAGTTGGGCACACAGGTAATAGAAAGCGGAGTTAACGGATATCTGCGATCCAATATTCTCTTATGGAAATGGGTTGTTCCAGGCTATGGACCGAACTCTTATCTGCATGATATTCTTCCTCCAGAGCTTATTATAAATAGAAGGGGGCTTTACCAGTGTAATATTTAAAGGGAACCTGTCAGGTGCAATATTCAGCCAGGACCATGAGCAGTTCTGAGTTCATATTCCTAATCCCTGCCTAATCGTCCCTGTATCTAGTAGCATAGATAAAGGGATCTTTAAAAAAGTATTTCTGAAGATCCTTCATTATATGCTAATGAGGCCAGAGACTAATCGCAAGGGCGTTGGTTCCTTTGGCTAGTCGACCCAGTTAGCATGTAAGCACGCCCCTGTAGGCATGCTAACATGCTAATGAATGCACAGCGTCAGATGCATGGTTGCGCTCACCTCTGCTGCCACCTAACCTGAGACTGGATTTCGGCTCAGTGCGCATGATGCAAAGACTTCCGGTGATGCACACTATGAAGTCGGGTGTAAGAGTCCCGGCTTTAATCTGGTGTAGTGTGCATGATCGGAAGTATTGGGGACCTCTGATCATGCGCACTGACCCTATGCCCAGTGTTCTGAGGCAGTGCAACAGACACAGGTACGCGCATCACCGCTGATGATGATGCTGGCAGTGGGCATTGAGTAGCATTTTAGTTCGCCCCTCTGGGCGTGCTAACATGCTAAGAGGGCATAATGAGTGCAGGAACTAATGCCCTTGCGATTAGTCCCTGCGCTCATTAGCATATCTTAAAGGATCTTTAGAAATACTTTTTCTAAAGATCTCTTTATCTATGCTACTAGATACAGCGAAAGTTAGGCAGGGATTAGCAATATGCACCGAGAACTGCTTATCCTTGTGGGTGCCTATTGCACATGACAGGTTCATTTTAATGGGTGCTCTTTGCTCTCCTGATCTCACTGCAGAGCGGTGTGTGATTAAAACTGACACATCTGAAGGTTCCTCTTCGCTTAAGCTTCCATCTCACAGGCAGGCAGGAGTGCAGTATTTTTGCAATACATCAAAGCTGCCAGAGCTGCAACTGCTAAAGTGTTTGAGACAAAGTTCATGTCTACTGTTGTAGAAAAGCACGGCACTTCTAGATGTGGGTGCGCAGGTAAGGTCTAAACCTATAATTGCAGAAAAATGTAACAAGGCACTCCAATAAGGTGAATTAGAGATTTATTTAAATACAGCAGAAATCCAGTTTGTGAATGAATACGTTTCGGTCTGACAATATGACCTTCATCAGTTCACAGGCTGCTGTGAAAGAACTGCCTGGAAAGGTGGTGTGGGTGCAGACAAGCGATAGCAACTACTACTGTACAGTATAATAGTGCCATTTACAATAACAGTGGATACCACTTGTCAACGTCCGCACAACCTTTCCAAGCGGTTCTTTCACAGCAGCATGTAACTGTCAAAATGTCAGACCAATATATGTCTTCACAAACTGGATTGCTGGTGTATTTAAATCAGTCTCTACTAATTCACCTTACTAGAGTGCCTTGTTAAAATTTTCTGGAATTACTGTTCTGTGTTGGTCTCATGTCTCATTTTGGTACCTCTCCCTTTCATTTAAAATAAGCTATGGAGGCAGATTCTCCCTGCAGATCAGTGTCCGGACCCATAGCATGTTACAGGTCATTTTACATACACTATCTAAAAAGACACATCTTCATGTTTTTCTCACTATCTGACATGAAGTCAGAATAAACCTTTCCCGTTTTAGGTCAATTAGAAACCAAAATTATTTATATTTGCCAAATGCCAGAATAATGAGAGAGAGTATGTTTTAAGGTATTTTTTATTACTTTCTGCAAGGGCAACAGTTTACATACATTTCATTAGTATTTGGTGCCATTGCCCTTAATCTGTATGACTTGGGTCAAACATTTTGGATATCCTTCCACAAGCTTCTCACAATAGTTGGTAGGAGTTTGGGTCCATTTCTCATGACAGCCATAATTGTAGGTCCCCTTGCTCGCACCTGCCTTTTTCAGCTTTGCCCATAAATTTTCAATAGGATTGACATCAGGGTTGTGTGATGGCCACTCCAAATTATTGACTTTGTTATTCTTAAGCCACTTTGTAACCAGTTTGGCAGTATGCTTCTGGTCCCTGCCCATTTGGACGACACATTTTTGCCCAAGCTTTTAAGTTCCTGGCTGATGTCTTGAGATGTTGCTTCACTATTGCTACATAATCTTCTTTCCTCGTCATGCCATTTATTTTGTGATGTGCACCATTCCGTAATGCAGCAAAACAACCCCACAACATCATGCTGCCACCCCCATGTTTCACAGTTGGGATGGTGTTCTTGGGCTTTGAAGCTTCTCCTTTTTTCCTTCAAATGATGGTCATTATGGCTAAACAGTTCCATTTTAGTATCGGGAAACCACAGGACATGTCTCCAGAAATTAAGGTCTTTGTTCCGGTGGGCATTTGCAAACATTTATCTGGCTTTGTTCTTTTTGTAATAATGGCTTCTTCCTGGCAGAGTGGCCTTTCAGACCATATTGATACAGTATGTGTTTCACTGTGGATAATGACACAATCTTACCAGTTTCTGCCAGCATCTTCACAAGGTCTTTTGCTTTTATTCTTGGGTTGAATGCAAATATCTGACCAAAGCACGTTCATCTCTGGTACACAGAGCCCGTCACCTTCCTAAGCGGTATGGTGGTTGGACATTCCCATCTTGTGTGTACTTGTATATTATTGTTTGTACAGATGAATGAGGCACCTTCAGGTATCTGGAAATTGCACCCAAGGATGAACCAGACTTGTGCAAGTCCACGATTCCTGAGATCTTGGCTGATTTATTTGGACTTTCCCATGATGCTACACAAAGAATCAGTGTGTTTCAAGTATACATTAAAATACATCCACAGATGTGTTTATTATTAGCTCAGATGGGCTGTCTTAAATTGTTTAAAGGCATTGTACTCTTGGTGTATGTAAACTTTTGACTTTGCTGAAAGTAATAAAAATGTCTTAACACATTCTCTCTCTCATTATTCTGGC